>NC_080031.1:73771082-75120228 GCF_030020395.1 Manis pentadactyla
AAGCTAACCTTTTAAAACAATAAGGCTTCCCTCTCACTTACCAACTTTACATTTCCCTGTATTGCCCCGGAAGATGACTGGTTAGCCAGAGACGGGTAAGATTCCTCAAGGGAGGAACAACCTAAGACAGGCACAGTCGCTGGTGGGCCATCAGGTGAGGAATTGGGGATCAACAGAGGTGAGGCTTAGAACCTCACCCCCCTGTCCTGAGAGAAATCTTCCACATACGTGGATGTTTTATTGCCCATGTCTTGTGTGGATTAACACATAGGCTTCAGGCACACACCTGATCATCTACATTTGCTCTCCTACAACATTAAACTATGTTTTCTACCTTTATCTTGTATCTACCTACCACTTCAGCATTTTATTAAAAATAACAATAATAAAGAGAGAAATGTGGTATCCACATATAAATCAAGTATAAAAATCAAATGAATATTCATATTTGAACTGACTGTTTATAGTTTATAATACATGAGCAAAACTGAAAGCTTCTGTGATGACTGCCCCTGTAATGTTCACCATGTAACTTAATCACTATGGAAGAATTTGTACTCCATGTAAGAACTTGTTCATTAAGCTTCAAAAGATAGGAGACTGACAAAAATTAGGCTTGGGGTGGATTAATGATTGTGCATTTAGCATTGACCCCGTATACAGAATTTTATTGTTGTCAACAACCATTTGATCAATAAATATGAGAGATGCCCTCACAAAATATATATATATATATATATATATATATATATATATATATATATATATATATATATATATATACACGCACTTCCAATTGTAAAATAAATAAGTAACCGGGATGTGATGTATAGCATAAGGAATATAGTCAATATATTGTAACAACTTGGTATGGTGATAGCTGGTACCTAGAATTATCATGTATATAAATGTTGAATCACTGTGTTGTACACCTGAAACTAATGTAATACTGTGTGTCAACTACCCTTCAATAAAAAAATAAAAATAAATAAAAAAAATAAAGAACATATGGGATGTGAAGAGTCCCCAGGAATGGGCTGTTTTCCTTTGATTTCTCTCAGAATGTTCAAGTTCAGTTGGACATTTTCCACCATCTCACAGATAAGTTTTCACAAATGCCTAAGGTGCCTAACTGGTTTTCTTGGTTTCACTGGAGATGGCTGGTAATTACAGGTGTGCTTTGGTTATGTAACTATACTCCTATTATGTTAATGTGTGTGTGCAATTTAATTAGTAGTTTAAAACCTATACATGCTTAAGTTACTCTACAAGAAGATATGTCAAGGAAATAATCCATCTTCCCATGTTTTCTTCCGCCTGCTACTTCTATAGCTTTTCTTCTTCCTTCCTAATTACAACCCTTAAATAGAATTCGTGCCTCATATCAAATTTACCGAGTATCATAATTCTTCCAAGTGGTAAAGATACCTCAAGACAAATGCTGGGCATAGAAGCCACAGGGCATAAATATGCAAAGAAGTAAAAAGCTAACCTTTTCAAACAATAAGGCTTCTCTCTCACTTACCAACTTTAAATTTCCCTGTATGGCCCCGGAAGATGACTGGTTAGCCAGAGACGGGTAAGATTCCTCAAGGGAGGAACAACCTAAGGCACGGTCACAGGGGGGCCACCAGGTGAGAAATTGGGGATCAACAGAGGTGAGGCTCAGAACCTCACCCCTCCCCTGTTCTGAGAGAATTCTTCCGCATACGTGGATGTTTTATTGCCCTTGTCTAGCTTGGATTAACACGTAGTCTATAGGCACACACCTGATCATCTACATTTGTTCTCTTACAACACTAAACTATGTTTTCTACCTTTATCTTGTATCTACCTACCACTTCAGCATTTTATTAAAAATAATAATAATAAAGAGAGAAATGTGGTATCCACATATAAATCAAGTATAAAATCAAATGAGTATTCATATTTTAACTGATTTTTCATAGTTTATAATGCATGAGCAAAACCGAAAGTTTCTGTGATGACTGCCCTTGTTCTGTTCACCATGTAACTTATTCAGTATGTAAGAATTTGTTCTACATGTAAGAACTTGTTCGTTATGCTTCAGAAGATTAGAGACTGACGAAAATAAGGCTTGGGGTGGATTCATGATTGTGCATTGAGCATTGACTCCCCTATACAGAATTTTATTGTTGTTAACAACCATTTGATCAATAAATATGATAGATGCCCTCAAGAAAAAAAAATCACTTTATATGAGACATAGATTCATACCAAATATAAGAAGACAATATGCTTATTATAATTATGTTGCATTTTTATCAAAATAAAAAATAAGTATCATTTTTATAAAAACAATTTTTCCAATGGATACATGTGCTTTAGGGCCAACACATCCAGATGATAGCTGCAAAGTATAGTGGTAACATATTAGTAGCAATAATAAAAACTTTTAATATATATATGTATTACTTTCATATATAAAGTATTTCATAGGTAATATAATAATGTTAGGGGGCTTGAGTTTGCTCTCCTCGGTTCTTGTTCCCACTGCAACAGAGAACTGAAGGGCAGAGACTCAGCCATGAAGCAAAGTAGAAGTTTTATTTGAATACAGTCCAAAGATGGAGCAGACTAGAGTCAAGGAAGATGAGGACAGATTTATCATAGGGATTTTTATATGTAATAATTTTTTATTACAGGGATTATCTCTGTCTTTTCTGGCTCTCTAGTTTTATCTTGTTAACACTTTGAGTCCCTTTTAGTGGGCTTTACTGACCTATTCTCTCTCCACCAGCTCATATCTATTTCTTCCACCTAACAATAATATATGTTTTTGCCATTTTTAAAAATTCCTATAATAAAGATACAGTCTTACTATCTCTTATATCACAATGAAAAACTGGCTGAAAAAATATGAAGACTATTGGATTCATATTCACATATTTCTGGGTTAAAACTTTATGGAGATTTTGAGTCTCAAAATACTACTGAAAAATGTGTACAGATTTTATGCAATAACTTTAATGGTCTCTGGGGTGCCCTGTTGACATCATAGAAGTTTTAAAGATATACATCATAAAAATTTTAGTTAGACCTGTTTAAAATTTAAGTAATACTAGTATGGCCAAGGGATATTTGTCTCAGCAACACAATCTGTAGATCTTAATACTATAAAAATCCTAACTTTTTTTCAAAACTAAAATTTTGTTTCTTGCAGGCTATACCACTATTCAAAATCTTTGCAAAGTATTATGACTAGCAACCAACCTAGAATTTTTAATTTAAGAAAATTGCAAGGAAAGAACTTAGGCTTATTTTTAAAAACCCTTTCCCAATTTCTCACCTGATGACCCCCCCTGTGACTGTGCCTATCTTACGTTGTTCCTCCCTTGAGGAATCTTACCCATCTCTGGCTAACCAGTCTTTTTCCGGGGCCATACAGGGAAATGTTAAGTTGGTAAGTGAGAGAGAAGCAATATTGTTTGAAAAGGTTAGCTTTTTACTTCTTTGCAGATTTATGCCCTGTGGCTTCTATGCCCAGCATTTGTCTTGAGGTATGTTTACCACTTGGAAGAATTATGATACCCGCTATATTCAATCTGAGGCATGAATTCTATTTAAGAGTTGTAATTAGGAAGGAAGAAGAGAAGTTATAGAAGTAGCAGACCGAAGAAAACATAGGAACATTGATTATTTCTTTGACATATCTTCTTGTAGAGTAACTTAAGCTTGTATAGGTTTTAAACTACTAATTAAATTGCACACACACATTAACATCATAGGAATACAGCTACATAACCAAAGCAGAACTACAATTACCAGCCATCTCCAGTGAAACCAAGAAAACCAGTTAGTCACCCTAGGCATTTGTGAAAACTTATCAATGATATGATGGATATTGTCTAACTGAATGTGAATGGTTTGAGAAAAATTAGACAGATTAAAACAACATTCCTGGGAACTGTTCACAACCCATATGTTCTTTTAACAGTAGATAGTCTGTAGTCGGAATATTCTGGAGTGCTGCAACTTGCACTTCTCCTTATTCTTGGTTGAGTTCCGACAGTATAGATCCAGTCAAACTTGTTGTTTTACTGTAAGCACAGGCCAGCTTAGATATCTCCTTCTTCATTCCAATGGCAAGTCCAGAATCCGGTGGGATGAATGCAGCTACAACTGCAACAGTGCCAGGATCTTTGTTGAAGTTTTTTGATGATCATCTTCTGGAATGACTCTTCCAGAGAATGTTGATGTTGGAAGTTCTTCTTCATATCGTATCTTAATTCATTTTCTGGGTAGCGAGATTAGGCTTTGATCCAATGTATAAACACAAACAAACCCTTTGCCCACACTTTGATATGCCCTTTATACCATTGTGAAGAACTTATTGGAGATGACCACACAGGAACTGCTTTTTTTTTAAGAGAAAGAAATATTATCAAAAAAATGTACTTCCATAGGTGATAATCTGACTCCCTTTAAATGATCAAAATTAAGGATATTTAAATCATGCATTAGTCATTGATTTACAGTTAGTTTTTTCCTATGAGGGAGTAATGCCCCTTTTCTTTCTTTCTTTTTTTTTGTTATCATTAATCTACAATTACATGGAGAATATTATGTTTACTAGGTTCTCCCCTATTCAAGGTCCCACCCACAAACCCCTTTACAGTCACTATCCATCAGCATTGCAAAATGTTGTAGAATCACTACTTGGCATCTCTGTGTTGTACAGCCTTCCCCTTTCTCCCACCCCCCCATTATGCATGCTAATCATAATACACTCTTTTTTTCTTCCCCACCCTTATCCCTCCCTAACCAACTATCTTCCCCAGTCCCTTTCCCTTTGGTACCTGTTAGTCCATTCTTGAGTTCTGTGATTCTGCTGCTGTTTTGTTCCTTCAGTTTTTCCTTTTTTTTTATACTCCACAGATGAGTGAAATCATTTGGTATTTCTCTTTCTCGGCTTGGCTTATTTCACTGAGCATAGTACCCTCTAGCTCCAACCTGTTATTGCAAAAGGTAGGATTTGTTTTCTTCTTATGGCTGAGTAATATTCCATTGTGTATATGTACCACTTCTTTATTATCCATTTATCTACTGATGGACACTTAGGTTGCTTCCAATTCTTGGCTATTGTAAATAGTGCTGCGATAAACATAGGGGTGCATCTGTCTTTTTCAAACTGGAGTGCTGCATTCTTAGGGTAAATTTCTAGGAGTGGAATTCCTGGGTCAAATGGTAAGTCTATTTTGAGCATTTTGAGGAACCTCCATACTGCTTTCCACAATGGTTGAACTAACTTATATTCCCACCAGCAATGTAGGAGGGTTCTCCTTTAGCCACAACCTCGCCAACATTTGTTGTTGTTTGTCTTTTGGATGGTAGCCATCCTTACTTTTGTGCGGTGATATCTCATTGTGGTTTTAATTTGCATTTCTCCGATAACTAGCGATGTGGAGCATCTTTTCATGTGTCTGTTGGCCATCTGTATTTCTTTTTTAGAGAATTGTCTGTACAGTTCCTCTGCCCATTTATTAATTGGATTATTTGTTTTTTGTTTGTTGAGTTGGTTGAGCTCTTTATATATTTTGGACGTCAAGCCATTGTCGGATCTGTCATTTACAAATATATTCTCCCGTACTGAGGGGTACATTTTTGTTCTATTGATGGTGTCTTTTGCTGTACAGAAGCTTTTCAGCTTAATATAGTCCCACTTGTTCATTTTTGCTGTTGTTTTCCTTGTCCAGGGAGATATGTTCAAGAAGAAGTCAGTCATGTTTATGTCTAAGAGCTTTTTGCCTATGTTTTTTCCTAAGAGTTTTATGGTTTCATGAATTTTATTCCGGTCTTTGATCCATTTTGAATTTACTTTTGTGTATGGGGTTAGACAATGGTCCAGTTTCATTCTCCTACATGTAGCTGTCCAGTTTTTCCAGCACCATTTCTTGAAGAGACTGTCATTTCACCATTTTATGTCCATGGCTCCTTTATCAAATATCAATTGACCATATATATTTGGGTTAATGTCTGGAGTCTCTAATCTGTTCCACTGGTCTCTGGCTCTGTTCTTGTGCCAGTACCAAATTGTCTTGATTACTATGGCTTTGTAGTAGAGCTTGAACTTGGGGAATGAGATCCCCCCTACTTTATTCTTCTTTCTCAGGATTGCTTTGGCTATTCAGGACTTTGGTGTTTCCATATTTATTTTTGAACTATTTGTTCCAGTTCATTGAAGATTTTTGCTGGTAATTTGATAGGGATTGTATATAATCTGTATATTGCTTTGGGCAGGATGGCCATTTTGCCGATATTAATTTTTCCTAGCCATGAGCATGGGATGAGTTTCCATTTGTTAGTGTCCCCTTTAATTTCTCTTAAGAGTGACTTGTAGTTTTCAGGGTATACGTCTTTCACTTCTTTGGTTAGGTTTATTCCTATGTATTTTATTCTTTTTGATGTAATTGTGAATGGAATTGTTTTCCTGATTTCTCTTTCTGTTGGTTCATTGTTAGTATATTGGAAAGCCACAGATTTCTGTGTTTTAATTTTGTATCCTGCAAATTTGCTGAATTCCGATAGTAGTTCTAGTAGTTTTGGAGTGGAGTCTTTAGGGTTTTTTATGTACAATATCATGTCATCTGTAAATAGTGACAGTTATCATCTTCTTTACCTATACGAATTCCTTGTATTTCTTTGTTTTGACTGATTGCCATGACTAGGACTTCCAGTACTATGTTAAATTACAGTGGGGAGAGTGGGCATCCCTGTGCTGTTCCCGATCTCAGAGGAAAAGCTTTCAGCTTCTCACTGTTCAGTATAATGTTGGCTGTGGGTTTATCATATATGGCCTTTATTATGTTGAGGTACTTGCCCTCTATTACCATTTTGCTGAGAGTTTTTATCATGAATGAATGTTGAATTTAGTCGAATGCTTTTTCAGCATCTATGGAGATGATCATGTGGTTTTTGTCTTTCTTTCTGTTGATGTGGTGGATGATGTTGATGGATTTTCGAATGTTGTACCATCCTTGCATCCCTGGGATGAAACCCACTTGGTCATGGTGTATGATCCTTTTGATATATTTTTTAATTCAGTTTGCTAATATTTTATTGATTACTTTTGCATCTACATTCATCAGGTATATTGGTCTGTAATTTTATTTTTTGGTGGGGTCTTTGCCTGGTTTTGGTATTAGGGTAATGTTAGCTTCATAGAATCAATTTGAGAGTATTCCCTCCTCCTCTATTTTTTGTAAAACTTTAAGGAGAATGGGTATTATGTCTTCTCTGTGTGTCTGATAAAATTCCGAGGTAAATCCTTCCGGCCCGGGGGTTTTGTTCTTGGCTAGTTTTCTTATTACCATTTCAATTTCTTAGTAGTAATTGGTTTGTTTAACTTTTGTGTTTCTTCCTTGGTCAGTCTTGGAAGGTTGTATTTTTCTAGGAAGATGTCCATTTCTTCTAGGTTTCCCAGTGTGTTGGCATGTAGGTTTTCATAGTAGTCTTTAATAATTCTTTGTATTTCTGTGGAGTCTGTCATGATTTTTCCTTTCTCATTTCTGATTCTGTTTATTTGTGTTGATTCTCTTTTTCTCTTAATAAGTTTAGCTAGAGGCTTATCTATTTTATTTATTTTCTCAAAGAACCAGCTGTTGGTTAAATTGATTTTTGCTATTGTTTTATTCTTCTCAATTTGTTTATTTCTTCTGTGATCTTTATTATGTCCCTCCTTCTACTGACTTTAGGCCTCATTTGTTCTTCTTTTTCCAGTTTTGATAATTGTGATGTTAGACTATTCTTTTGGGATTGTTCTTCCTTCTTCAAGTGTACCTGGATCGCTGTATACTTTCCTCTTAAGACTGCTTTCACTGCGTCCCACAGAAGTTGGGGCTTGTGTTGTTGTTGTCATTTTTTCCCTTATATTCCTTAATCTCTATTTTAATTTGTTTGTTTATCCATTGATTATTTAGGAACATGTTGTTAAACCTCCATGTGTTTGTGAGCCTTTTTGTTTTCTTTGTTGAATTTATTTCTAGTTTTATACCTTTGTGGTCTGAAATGTTCGTTGGTAGAATTTCAATATTCTGGAATTTACTGAGGCTCTTTTTGTGGGCTAGTATGTGGTCTATTCTTCAGAATGTTCCATGTGTACTTGAGAAGAATGTATATCCTGTTGCTTTTGGTTGTAGAGTTCTATAGATGTCTATTAGGTCCATCTGCTCTGCTGTGTTGTTCAGTGCCTCTGTGTCCTTACTCATTTTCTGTCTTATGGATCTGTCCTTTGGAGTGAGTAGTGTGTTGAAGTTTTTCCTGACAGATATTTCCAGATCAATAGTTTTGGTGAATGGACTAATTCCCAGACTTTCCATCTTCTGTGACATCACTTCATATCCTTATATTTTTACAGGTATTATTTTTCCTGGGAAATTTTTATTTTTGCTGTATACTGTGAAAATATTGTTCCTTTATCTTCTTACTTATATTGTTTAAATGGAAGTGTGCGATTAAACTTATTCTTTGTTCTCTGCATGTTTTTTTCTCTAGCCAATTTTCAGTTTTACTCTTTAAAACTAAGAGAAATTTTACCATGATGTGTCTTTATGAAGCTTTCTTCATGTTTGTTTTGCTTACAATATATTTATCTCAGACATGGTTTATAGCTAACATCAAATTTGTTAAATTTTGGCCATTATTTTTTTAAACATATTTCTTCCTCTTTTTCTTACTCTTCTTTGTGGATACTGATTATATGTAAAATGGGCTTATTTTAGTTGATTTTTTACATTTTAAAAAGTCTTTTGTGTGTTTTATTCCCAATAGTTTCTATAACTGTAATTTCTGCTTCATTCTTTTATTTTGCAATGCCTAAAATGCCATTGTCCACAAATATATTTTAACTCTTAAATTCTGATTTGGATAAAAGATCTGGGTCTTTTAAAATTTAAACTAAACTATAGAACTCATGGGCAGTTTCTTTGTCTTCCTTCTTTCCTTTCTTTCCTTTTTTGCTCTCATTTCAATTCAGCATCCAGTTATGAGATGAAATCATGGCATTCAAGCCACTATACTACATGGTATTTTGTGATCATGTTATCTATTGTACTCACATCTGTGACCAATTCTCAGTCTTCTCTGTGTTTCATGACAATTATTTCATTTTTTTTGGAATATAGTGGTTGATTATTGTACAGGATGCTTCTCATTTTGTTTCTGATGCTTTCTCATGATTACATTTGAGCTATAAATTTTGGAAAGAGCAATACAGAAATGAAGGTCCCTTCCCTTCCACTATATCACTTTATATTTTAGATAAAGTTAATTAACACTGAATATGTTAATACTGATATTTTGTTGAGGTTCTGTCTGGTGTCACCATCACCATATACATATGCTAGACAAAAGGACCAGTGTATCTTAGCCCAGCACCTGGCTATGGAAACAAGAGAAATGACATAAGTATGAGGAAAATGGCCAAGGAATGGAGCCTCCAAAACAAACAATCTCAAAACTTACCAGTAAAATTAAAACGTACAATGTTTGGCTTAAGAGAAATGGGGCTATTACTATTGATGGGACAAAGGTGAAAGTTTGGATAAAATCTGGAATATATGAACAAACTTTATGTGAGTAGTTTCATTTGTCTGAATTTATTATGTAAATTAATATTATGCTTAATTGGAGAACACTTCTACCTATTCTTGTAAAAAAAATAGGCATGTATATCCAAAATTCTTCATGTACCAACTGGATAAGCCAAATGGGAATATATAGAAATGCTGAGGTGCCCCCAGATTGTTGTTTTGAAATAGATAAATATACCTGGTGGATAAAAAGAGATTAACATTTTTCTTAGCAGAAAAAGCTTTTATTATATAATTTGTCTTGGTTTAGGAAGAATCAGATTTGTAAAAAAAAAGCAGTTCATATTTTCAAATGCACATTCATGCATCTTTTTCTGTGCATAGAAATGGACTGTTATGTCTCTCGGTTAAACCAAACATTTAACTCAGTGGTTTTTATGTTAGACTGAGGGCAAAGGAAGCCTGCCAAAACATTTTTGTGGTACTTAGTAAATATACATTTGATACAACGAGAAATGATGTAATGTGGTAGGTAAATCAGACACCCCATTCAAATTAGACCCCACTGTTTCAACAGAAAGCAACAGTTCTACTCTCTGTTCATCCCAAGCCTCTACAGACTTATTGTAACCTTCAATGATCTCTAGTAAAACAAAAATGGAAAAAATTATTTTAAACTATTTCCTTTTGTGCTCACCGTAACTATAAAACAGTGTCTTGAGGACTGTTGCTTCATTGTGTCTTCTGGTTTCTAAGACAGAATGGGATTTCTGAATGGGTTTTGGGGTTCCCATTAGAGAATGATTTACCGAATTTTATTCACATTCCAAAGATTTCTGTTTTCTCCACCAGGTAATAGATCTAAACTTTACATCCTTTGTTTTCACTACTAGAAAAGTCCTTTCTTGCACATTTTGAAGACAAGCCTCCCAGGATGAGAAATAATAATAAAGATTTAAAAGGTTATCTAAAGTCTTTTTTTTTATTTGAGGGTTATCTCTCGTATTTACTGATCATATGGTTGTTAACAACAACAAAATTCTGTATAGGGGACTCAATGCACAATCATTAATCAACCCCAAGCCTAATTCTCAACAATCTCCAATCTTCTGAAGCATAACGAACAAGTTCTTACATGGTGAATAAGTTCTTACATGGTGAACAGTGAAAGAGCAGTCATCACAGAAACTTTTGGTTTTGATCACACATCATGAACTATAAACAATCAGGTCAATTATGATTATTCGTTTGATTTTTATACTTGATTTATATGTGAATCCCACATTTCTCCCTTATTATTATTATTATTATTATTATTATTATTATTATTATTATTTTTAATAAATGCTGAAGTGGTAGGTAGATGCAAGATAAAGGTAGAAAACATAGTTTAGTGCTATAAGAGGGCAAATGTAGATGTTCAGGTGTGTGCCTATAGACTAAGTATTAATCCAAGCTAGACAAGGGCAACGAAACATCCACGGATGCAGATTTCTCTCAAAATAGGGGGGGTAAGGTTCTAAGCCTCACCTCTGTTGATCCCCAATTTCTCACCTGATGGCCCCCCTGTGACTGTGCCTGTCTTAAGTTGTTCCCCCCTTGAGGAATCTTACCCGTCTCTGGCTAACCAGTCATCTTCTGGGGCCATACAGGGAAATGTAAAGTTGGCAAGTGAGAGAGAAGCAATATTGTTTGAAAAGGCTAGCTTTTTACTTTTTTGCAGATTTATGCCCTGTGGCTTCTATGCCCAGCATTTGTCTTGAGGTATCTTTACCACTTGGAAGAATTATTATACTCAGTAATTTCGATATGAAGCACGAATTCTACTTAGGGGTTGTAATTATGGAGGAAGAAGAGAAGCTATAGAAGTAGCAGGCAGAAGAAAACATGGGAAGATTGATTATTTCCTTGACATATATTCTTGTAGTGTAATATAAGCGTGTATAGGTTTTAAATTACTAATTAAATTGCATGCACACATTAAAATAATAGGAATACAGTTACATAACCAAAGCAGACCTACAATTACCAGCCATCTCCAGTGAAACCAAGAAAACCAGTTAGGCACCTTAGGCATTTGTGAAAACTTATCAATGATATGATGGATATTGTCTAACTGAATATGAATATTTTGAGAAAAATTAGACAAATTAAAACAACACATTCCTGGGAACTGTTCACATCCATATGTTCTTTTAACAGTAGATAGTCTATAGATGCAATATTTCGGAGTGCTGCAACTTGCACTTCTCCTAATTCTTGGTTGAGTTCTGACAGTATAGATCCAGTCAAATTTGTTGTTTTACTGTATGCACAGGCCAGCTTAGATATCTCCTTTTTCATTCCAATGGCAAGTCCAGGAACCGGTGGGATGAGTGCATCTACAACTGCAACAGTGCCAGGATCTTTGTTGAAGTATTTTTGATGATCATCTTCTGGAATGACTCTTCCAGAGAATGTTGATGTTGGAAGTTCTTCTTCATATCGTATTTTAATTCGTTTTCTGGGGTAGCCAAATTAGGCTTTGATCCTCTGTATAAACACAAACAAACTCTTTGCCCATTGTTTGATATGCCCTTTATACCATTCTGAAGAACTTATTGGAGATCGCCACACAGGAACTGCTTTTCATTTTAAGATAAAGGAATATTATTAGAAAAATGTACTTCCCTAGCTGATCATCTGACACCCTTTAATGATTAAAATTAAGGATATGTAAAGCATGCATTAATCGGTGATTTGCAGTTAGTTTTACCTTATCAGGGAGTAATCCCCTATTTCTTTCTTTCTTTTTTTGTTATCATTAATCTACAATTACATGAAGAACATTATGTTTACTAGGCTTTCCCCTTTACAGGTCCCCCCAAATCCCCTTACAGTCACTGTCCATCAGCATATCAAAATGCTGTATAATCACTTCTTGTCTTCTCTGTGTTGCACAGCCCTCCCCTTTCTCCTATCCCCCCATTATGCATGCTAATCATAATACCACTTTTCATCTTCCCCCGTTATCCCTCCCTACCCACCCATCCTCCCCAGTCCCTTCCCTTTGAGATTAACATTTTAAAATACAACATGTTAGCAGCCCAGTTGTTTTTGGAATTTTTTAGACTCCATATTCCACATCTGGGGATAATGCTAACTCTTATCCATAAAACTACATAAGTACATCTTTAAATGGTGAAATAAATAGTGGACAATCTGAGCTGAAAATAGTGGTCTTCCTCTAGATGCTTTGGGCCCCAAAGATCCACACACAGATTTGATTTTGGAAGTGCCTGTAGCACTTCCTTGTGCAAGATGATACCTGTGATAAAGGCTGTGAAAAGCTTCTAACAGGGACTTCTTGAATTTAGACCATAGAATTTTCAGTCGAGAGATACTAGCTTGGTATTTCCCTTAATGATAGTGTTCCCTTAATGATAGTGTAGTCTGGCTGAAGGACCTACATTAATCATAAAAGCTAAGCTAGCCCATGTATTTGGTTGATATTGAATACGCTAATGGGGATGGTGGTGTCCAGAGGAGTTCCACAGTAAAGTGGAAATGGATTCCGCAAGAACGTGCTACCAGGTAATGAAACCACCCACCTTATTCACAAGGTGACCACATCTTTTTTCTGAGACTGACATTGGAACCACCTGAGGAACTTCTGAATCCTGTAGTCCCATGGGCAGTCCTATGAACAAATACATTTTGAACAAAGAACTGCCTTGTTTATGGTTTGTCATTCAACATGAACAGACAGCATCCTACTTTGATAGAAAAGGAAAATCACATCAGCCTGGTGGGCTGAATTACATGTTGTTCCTCCTTATCCATGGGTTGTTACTGCTTCATGGCCAGTGATTATACGCCTGTCAAAAATAATATATTTTTTGAGTAATGGAATACTTGTTTGTTTAAGTAAAACCCTTGTTGACTATGAACCTTGAAAATTACCATAGGAACTCAAGGCATCAGAAGACCCCTTCACAGCATTGGTAGTTGATTGGAATTGAAAAGAGGGCAACCTGATGATCTCATGGAGGTGGCCACTGAGTTCATGAAATGATAGGAAATGGAAGAGCTGCTGTGATGTAGAGACAGTTGGATATTTTCCTTCCAACCTCTAACCACCAAATTCTATCTCCCACATAGCTGAAAGTTTGGAATGATGCATGTACACACAGGATACTTCAAGTGGGTCATGACAGGAATAACAATAAACTCCTGTATGGGCTTGCATACACAGCTGTAGAAGCAATGGTTAACAAAATTCCTGAAATGGAAGATATTGGGACAGTGTTATCACATCAAATGAACATATCATCTTGCATATTATTTTCAGAGTAATGAATTCCTAGACAATTAGAATGAGCAATTGAAATATTTGTTGACTCAAACTGGGGAGACACAGGCATGAAAGGCTGTCTTGCAACTTTCATAGATCTGAGAAAACACCCAATAAGAGGAAGACTAATAGGAGGTACTTAAATAGATTCCTCTCCATTTTTTAGGACTTGTGGGGAGGGGGGAGGGGAAGACACTTCTATGACTGTACAGTACTTCAGTACATGACTTCAGCTTTATTTTTGTCCAAGATCACCTCAACCCTTTATTTAAAACAGGTTTTGTTGTCCCAGACCAGTACTTCATCAGTGCGTGCTCGAAGAGAGGATGTTCTCTAGACAAGAAACTACAACTATACTCTAAAAGTTTTTCGTTAGTATTTGTAAGGGCCTGATGGAGTGGATTATGCATTTTCCCCCATCTGGAAATACTGGAGTTTATAGTAAAATCTGCATTGCGTAATTGTTGAAAGGGACTACAAGTTCTGTACTTATGAATCCCTACGCTATATGATAGGAATGGACCAAAGGTGATAGTAGCCCAGTACTCTTTTCAGAAATAGAGCAACACAGCAGCAGAACTAAACAGCCCTTCCAAAAACAGAAGAGTGTACAATATATTTTATGTTACCTTTATCTCCAAAGTTTACCTGTATATCAGCCACTAGTGTCTCATGTATTTAGGTACATAGGCACATGTTATATTTGATAAAGTAAATATCATCAAACTTTTTGTCATGTTTCAAATCCCTATGTAGCTCTTCTCCATAAGAAATCAGGTGGGCCATGCAGAAATTATTAGAAGAGATATTTGGTCATCTAACACTTAAGGTCTAAATGAGTGATATTCAATTATGACAGCATCTGTATACTCTCAATGAAACTGGATGTACTAGTTCCTAAGTTAATTATGTAATTCTTTTAAGTATATCAATTCATTCAAGATGAAATTGTGCTAGACTTTATTAGATACAGAAGTAATATTAGGAAAGAACTGTAAAAGTATTAGTCTGAGAAACTAATTCTAATACTATTGGTACATCTAGCTTGATGTCTAGACAGCTACTTAGAGATACACTGTGTGTCCTGGTGGTTAGGAAACTGGGTTTTCTGGTTTCATGATAGTGCTGATTGTGTGATTACTCAGGCTTTTGTCTGATTTAATTAGCTGAATATTACAGTAATAGGAGCAATTTGTACCATTTAATTAATTATTAATAGTGGAATATTCTCTTTTAAATATTGGGAAGTATTTTATGCAAACCTGAGTCAATACTTTTGTGTTGACTTTATGTTTTTAAGTCAAATCAATGACTTTAAAGGAAAAACAATTTACAGCATGAAAAGTATAAAATGGGGTAAGAATTTATTGATTGTGAAAATATTTATTAAGACAGATACTTTATAATTGTAAATAATAGCATAAAAACTGGAAAAAAACCTAGGTATCCAAAATTAACCAGAAAGTAACAATCATTTCCCAGCTGAGAGAAAATTAGAAAGAAGAAACTTTGGACAGAGTTCAGCTTGTGCTTGGGCAAAGAGATGTTCCCGGGGCAAGGGGACCACAGCAGGCCTTCTAAACACTGGGTGCCGCCATGATAAGGTCTGAAGTGGTTCACAGGCATTATGCATTCTCCTGAAATTGCCACAAGGAACTTCTGAGAGCATTTCAACCCTAGGAATTTTTAACAATTGTTTATTCAATGTGCTTGTTAAATTGTTCAACAGTGAAAAGCACACTATATGTTTTTAAATCATTTTTGCATTCTACACTCATTTACTTTTGATTACTATGTACCCTCTGATCATATCACTGTGATTTGAAAATGTTAGCATATAAATTAATTTATTAATAATAAGTATATTCCTTTCTCACTTTGAAGAAAGAGAAGCAATTCCGATATTTACATGTCTATTTAAGTGGTGGTGTCTTTGCTTTGAAGAAAAACGTTTTATTACCAACAAACTATTTTATCAGAATTTTCTGGGTTTCAATATTATTTGATAAATTTTATCAACCCAAGAGCATAAAAGTATCTAAGTTTTTATTTTCTCTGGGACTGTACTGTTTACGGTTTAATTTTAATTATTCAAACTTCAGCATTTTAGAGCTGAAAGAATGCAGGTGATTATACAGGTGATTTATCTCCTAATGATGATACAGTTTATTTGTCACTATCTACAAATCCACTATTCTTTTGCTTTGGGAAAACCCTTAATTAAAATATAAATTTACCTTGAAAGCATACACTTATTTATGATTACTTTATGTTCATTTTATATATTTATTTCTCCATCATAATATTAGTCTGGCTACCTAGAGCTTCTGAACAAACATTAATTTTATTAACATACTTGTTCTTTTTCAAGTTGAGTAATACCAGGAATACTCTGGGAAAACTGATTTAACAAATACGAGGTAATACAGTCTTTTTTCAGATAATACTTAGGCATGGAATTAATACATATTAATTGCAAAACTGAAGTATAGAAAGAAATGATATATTTTAATGTTTCTCCATAAAGAAGATCCAAATTTCCTGAAAATAATTGCACATTTATATGTATTTATCCTAAACTTCATTTCTTTCTAATTTCTTTCGGTATCATTAACCTACAATTACATGAAGAACTTTATGTTTACTAGGCTCCCCCCTTCACCAAGTCCCCCCCACATAACCCTTCACAGTCACTGTCCATCAGCATAGTAAGATGCTGTAAAATCACTACTCGTCTTCTTTGTGTTGTAGAAACCACACCATACCACCCCACATTACACATGCTAATCATAATGCCTCCTTTCATTTCCCCACCCTTATCTCTCCCTTCCCACCCATCCTCCCCAGTCCCTTTCCCTTTGTTAACTGTTAGTCCATTCGTGGGTTTTGTGATTCTGCTGCTGTTTTGTTCCTTCAGTTTTTCTTTGTTCTTATACTCCATATATGAGGGAAATCATTTGGTACTTATCTTTATCCACCTGGCTTATTTCACTGAGCATAATACCCTCTAGCTCCATCCATGTTGTTGAAAATGGTAGGATTTGTGTTCTTATGGCTGAATAATATTCCATTGTGTTTATGTACCACATCTTCTTTATCCATTCATCTACTGATGGACATTTAGGTTGCTTCCATTTCTTGGCTATTATTGTAAATAGTGCTGTGATAAACATAGGGGTGCATCTATCTTTTTCATACTGGGCTGCTGCATTCTTAGGTTAAATTCCTAGCATTTCTTTCTAATTTTAAAAGTACACTTGAACACTTTCATTAAGTACATTGAGTTTGGTACAATCATAATAGAATCCATTTCTGCATAGTGAAAAATGCATTGTTATATCAAACCTTCCCTCTCCTAAGATAAACCTACTACATGCTTAGCAATTTAGAGTTGGAGAAAGGAAAATGTTTATCCTCTCCACTTTTTATTACTCTAAATGTTATCTATTTACTAGCTTCTGTTTAGGAATTAACAGACTTAGGGCAGGAGGAGAAAGCAGATAAAGTAAAATAAAGAAAATTCTAAATGGCTATTTTACTGGTAATTGTCATTGATGCTCTATGTGTATAATCAATACACATTTGAAGACCTTTTTCCAATGGTTCACTATTTATCCACATACAGTAGGATACATTTTTATCAGGCTTATTGAGTGATAACTGAAAGCCATGATGTGGAAGAAACCAAACTGTCCATCGAGAGATGAATGAATAAAGAAGAGTGTCATGTATATACAATGGGATATTATTCAGCCATAAAAAGAAAGAAATCTTGCCATTTTTGACAACATGGAAGTATCAAGAGTATATTATGCTAAGTGCAACAAGCGAGGCAGAGAAAGACAAGTACAATATGATTTTATTTACTTGTGGAAGCTGAAATAAAAACAATACAAAATGAACAAAAGAGCAATACACTCATAAACACTGGGAAGTGACTGGTAGTTACAATGGGGGAGGGTTTGGAATGGGGGTTGGGGATGTTGATGGAGATAAAGAGTAACAAAAAGTCTTAATTGTTATATAATTTAATGAATCAGACATCTTGTGGATGGTAGTATAGAATGGATAATACATCTAATGATTCTGTAACATGTTCCTATTTGGCAAAATCATAATCGCGCTCTTTGGGGTGAGGATTTAATAATATGGGTAACTGTTGAACCACCATGTTGTACACTTGGAACCAATATAAGATTGTATATCGATTACACTTCAATTAACAAAAATTAAAGTAATATTGTGTATATTTACGGTACAAACCATGAAAATTTAAAACCATATATGTGGTGAATGACATTTGCAATAATGTTGCTAAACACATTACCCCACATAATTACATATTTTTGTTGCATGACGTCTTTTAGAATTTACTCTCAGCAACTTTAAATTATATAATGCAGTATGGTGAATTACATTCAACATGCTGTACATTGGATTCCCAGGACCTATCAATTTTTAGTAGTTGTATAAATTTATTTTAAATTTTTTATTAAGGTTCAATTGACATAAACTCTTATGAAAGTTTCACATGAACAAACAATGTGGTTACTACATTCACCCATATTATCAAGTCCCCACCCATACACCAATGCAGTCACTGTAGATCAGTGCAGCAAGATACCACAGATCCAGTATTTGCCTTCTCTGTGCTACACTGTTCTCCCCATGACCCACGAACACCATGTGTAGTAAACATAATACCCCTCATTCTCTCATCCCTCCCTCCCCACACGCCTTCCCACACCCCTCCAATTTGGTAACAAGTAGTCACTTCTTGGAGTCTCTAAGTCTGCTGCCAATTTGTTCTGTCAGTATTGCTTCATTGTTAGACTGCCCTTGTATAAATTTTAATAAAATCATACAGCTCTGTAACCACTACCTTAATGAAGATACAGAACATGTCCACCACCTTCCAAAATTTCCCTCTGCCCTTTTTGTAGAAAATTCCTTTTTCCCTCCTCACCATGGCAACCACTCATCTCTTTCTGACCCTATAGGTTTGCCTTTT
This sequence comes from Manis pentadactyla, assembly GCF_030020395.1. Taxonomy (NCBI): domain Eukaryota; kingdom Metazoa; phylum Chordata; class Mammalia; order Pholidota; family Manidae; genus Manis; species Manis pentadactyla. The sequence goes on from NC_080031.1 coordinate 73,789,978, forward strand.
CCAGAATATCCTGTAAATATAATCATGAAGTATGTAATCTTTTCTTTAAATTAAACTTTTAATTTTAAGATAATTGTAGATTCACATGCTGTTGTTAAAATTCGACCTAATGGTAATGTCTTGTAAAAACTATAGTTAAATATCAGAAGTAGAATTAGCTTTGATACAGTCATGGTACAGACATTTCCATCACCACAAAGAAACCCCGGTTGCCCTTTTATAGCCATGCCTACTTACCTCTCTCTCAAGCCCATAATCCTCACCTCTCAGCAACTACTAATTTGTTCTTTGTTTCTAATATTGTCATTTCAAGTTTTTAGTATAAACAGAATCATAGAGTGTGTGTAATACTTCGGGACTGGCATTTTATTTTAATTTATGGTATCATTGATATACAATCTTTTTTTTTTAGTTAATTATTTTTTATTGAAGGGTAGTTGACACACAGTATTACATTAGTTTCAGCTGTACAACACAGTGACTCAACATTTATAAACATGATAATTCTAGGTAACAGCTATCACCACACCAAGTTGTTACAATATTTTGACTATATTCCTTATGCTTTACTTTACATCCCGGTTACTTATTTATTTTACAATTGGAAGTGTGTGTATATATATATATATATATATATATATATATATATATATATATATATATATATATAGATAGATAGATAGATAGATAGATAGATATATTTTTTTTTCGTGAGGGCTTCTCTCATATTTATTGATCAAATGGTTGTTAGCAGCAATAAAATTCTGTATAGGGGGGTCAATGCTCAATGCACAATCATTAATCCACCTCAAGTCTAATTTTCATCAGTCTCCAATCTTCTGAAGCATAATGAACAAGTGCTTACATGGAGACAAAATTCTTACATAGTGAATAAGTTACACGGTGAACAGTGCAAGGGCAGTCATCACAGAAGCTTTTGGTTTTGCTCATGCATTATAAACTATAAACAGTCAGTTCAAATATGAATACTTATTTGATTTTTATACTTGATTTATATGTGGATACCACATTTCTCTATTATTATTATTATTAATAAAATGCTGAAGTGGTAGGTAGATACAAGATAAAGGTAGAAAACATAGTTTAGTGTTGTAAGAGAGCAAATGTAGATGATCAGGTGTGTGCCTGTAGACTATGTGTTAATCCAAGCTAGACAAGGGCGATAAAACATCCATGTATGCAGAAGATTTCTCTCAGAACAGGGTGGTGATGTTCTAAGCCTCACCTCTGTTGATCCGCAATTCCTCACCCACCTGATGAACCCCTGCGACTGTGCCTGTCTTAGGTTGTTCCTCCCTTGAGGAATCTTACCCGTCTCTGGCTAACCAGTCATCTTCCGGGTCCATACAGGGAAATGTTAAGTTGGTAAGTGAGAGAGAAGCCTTATTGTTTGAAAAGGTTAGCTTTTTAGTTCTCTGCATATTTATGCCCTGTGGCTTCTATGCCCAGCATTTTTCTTGAGGTGTCTTTACCACTTGGAAGAATTATGATACTCGGTAAATTCGATACGAGGCACGAATTCTATTTAAGGGTTGTATTTAGGAAGGAAGAAGAAAAGCTATAGAAGTAGCAGGCGGCAGAAAACATGGGTAGATTGATTATTTCTTTGACATATCTTCTTGTAGAGCAACTTCAGCATGTATAGGTTTTAAGCTACTACTTAAATTGCGCACACACATTAACATAATAGGAGTATAGTTACATAACCAAAGCATATCTGTAATTACCAGCCATCTCCAGTGAAACTAAGAAAACCAGTTAGGCACCTTAGGCATTTGAGAAAACTTATCTATGATATGGTAGATATTGTCCAACTGAACTTGAACAGTCTGAGAGAAATCAGACAAATTAAAACAATCCATTCCAGGGGACTGTTCACATCCCATATGTTCTTTTAACAGTGGATAGTCTGTGGTTGTAAGATTTTGGAGCGCTACAATATGCACTTCTCCTAATTCTTGGTTGAGTTCCAACAGTATAGATCCAGTCAAATTTGTTGTTTTACTGTATGCACAGGCCAGCTTAGATATCTCCTTCTTCATTCCCATGGCAACTCCAGGAACTGGTGGGATGAGTGCATCTACAGCTGTAGCAGTGCGAGGATCTTTGTGGGGTTTTTTGATGATCATCTTCTGGCCTGAGTCTTCACAAAAGTGCTAATGTTGGAAGTTCTTTTTCATGTCTTATCTTAGTTCATTTTCGGGGTAACCAAATTAGACTTTGATACTCTGTATAAACACAAACATCCTTTGCCTACACTTTTATATGCCCTTTATATCATTGTGTAGAACTCATCGGAGGTCACCACACTGGAACTGCTTTTTTTTAAATAATTAATCTACACTTACATGATGAATATTTTGTTAACTAGGCTCTCCCTTATACCAGGTCCCCCCTATATAACCCTTTACAGTCACTGTCCATCAGCGTAGCAAAATGTTGTAGAATCACTACTGGTCTTCTCTCTGTTGTACAGCCCTCCCTTTTCTCCCAACCCACCACGCATGTTAATCTTAATACCTCAATTTTTCCCCCCCTTATACCCCCCTACCCACACATCCTCCCCAGTCCCTTTCCCTTTGGTAACTATTAGTCCATTCTTGAGTTCTGAGATTCTGCTGCTATTTCTTTCTTCAGTTTTTCCTTTGCTCTTATACTCCACAGATGAGAGAAATCATTTGGTATTTCAGTTTGTCCACTTGGCTTGTTTCACTGGGCATAATACCTTACAGCTCCATCCATGTTGCAAATGGTAGGATTTGCTCTCTTCTTACGGCTGAGTAGTATTCCATTGTGTATATGTACTACATCTTCTCTATCCATTCATCTATCGATGGACATTTAGGTTGCTTCCAGTTCTTGGCTATTGTAAATAGTGCTGCGATAAACATAAGGGTGCACTGGTCTTTCTCATACTTGATTGCTTCATTCTTAGGGTAAATTTCTAGGAGTGCAATTCCTGGGTCAAATGGTAAGTCTGTTTTGAGCATTTTGATGTACCTCCATACTGCTTTCCACAAAGGTTGAACTAATTTACATTCCCACCATCAGTGTAGGAGAGTTCCCCTTTCTCCACAGCCTCTCCAATATTTGTTGTTGTTTGTCTTTTGGTTGGCAGCCATCATTACTGGTGTGAGGTGATACCTCATTGTAGTTTTAATTTGCATTTATCTGATAATTAGCAATGTGGAGCATTTTCTCATGTGTCTGTTGGCCATCTGAATTTCTTTATGGAGAACCGTTTATTCAGTTCCTCTGCCCATTTTTTAATTGGGTTACTTGTCTTTTGTTTGTTGAGGCGTGTGAGCTCTTTATATATTCTGGACGTCAAGCCTTTATCAGATGTGTCATTTTGAAATATATTCTCCCATACTGTAGGGTTCCTTTTTGTTCTATTGATGGTGTCTTTTGCTGTACAGAAGGTTTTCAGCTTAATATTGACCCACTTGTTCATTTTTGCTGTTGTTTTCCTTGCCCCGGGCAATATGTTCAAGAAGAGGTCACTCATGTTTATGTCTAAGAGGTTTTTGCCTATTATTTTTCCGATAGTTTAATCATTTCATGACTTACATTCATGTCTTTGATCCATTTGGATTTTACTTTTGTATATGGGGTTAGACAGTGGTTAACTTTCATTCTCCTACATTTAGCTGTCCAGTTTTGCCAGCACCATCTGTTGAAGAGACTGTCATTTCGCCATTGTATGTCCAAGGCTCCTTTATAAAAATTAATTGACCACATATGTCTTTCTTAATGTCTGGATTCTCTAGTCTGTTCCATTGGTCTGTGTCTCTATTCTTGTGCCAGTACCAAATTGTCTTGATTACTATGGATTTATAATTGAGCTTGAAGTTGTGGGGTGAGATCCCCCTTCTTTATTCTTCTTTCTCAGGATTGCTTTGGCTATTTGGGGTCTTTGGTGGTTCCATATGAATTTTTGAATTATTTGTTCCAGTTCATTGAAGAATGTTGCTGGTAGTTTCATAGGGATTGCATCAAATCTGTATATTGCTTTGGGCAGGATGGCCATTTTGACGATATTAATTCTTCCTAGCCATGAGCATGGGATGCGTTTCCATCTGTTAGTGTCTCCTTTAATTTCTCTTAAGAGTGACATGTAGTTTTCAGAGTATAAGTCTTTCACTTCTTAGGTTAGGTTTATTCCTAGGTATTTTTTTTTGACTCAATTGTGATTGGAGTTGGTTTCCTGATTTCTCTTTCTGTTGGTTCATTGTTAGTGTATAGGAAAGCCACAGATTTCTGTGTGTTGATTTTGTGTCCTGTAACTTTGCTGTATTCCGATATCAGTTCTAGTAGTTTTGGGGTGGAATCTTTAGGGTTTTTTATGCACAGTATCATGTCATCTGCAAATAGTGACAGTTTAACTTCTTTAACAATCTGGATTCCTTTTATTTTTTTGTTTTGTCTGATTGCCATGGCTAGGACCTCCAGTACTATGCTAAATAACAGTGGAGAGAGTGGGCATCCATGTCTAGTTCCTGATCTCAGAGGAAAAGTTTTCAGCTTCTCGCTGTTCAATATAATGTTGGCTGTGGGTTTTTCATAGATGGCCTTTATTATGTTGAGGTACTTTCCCTGTATTCCCATTTTGCTGAGAGTTTTTATTATGAATGGATGTTGAACTTTGTCAAATGCTTTTTCAGCATCTATGGAGATTATCATGTGGTTTTTGTCTTCCTTTTTGTTGATGTGGTGGATGACGTTGATGGACTTTCAAATGTAGTGCCATCCTTGCATCCCTGCAATGAATCCCACTTGGTCATGTTGTACGATCCTTTTGATGTATTTTTGAATTCGGTTTGCTAATATTTTGTTGAGTATTTTTGCATCTATGTTCATCAGGGATATTAGTCTGTAGTTTCCTTTTTTGGTGGGGTCTTTGCCTGGTTTTGGTATTAAGGTGATGTTACCTTAACAGAATGAGTTTGGGAGTATCCCCTAATCTCCTTTTTTTTGGAAAACTTTAAGGAGAATGGGTATTATGTCTTCCCTGTATGTCTGATAATATTCCGAGGTGAATCCATCTGGCCAGTGGTTTTGTTCTGTGGTAGATTTTTGGTCACCGCTTCAATTTCTTAGCTGGTAATTTGTCTGTTTCGATTTTCTCTTTCTTTCTGGGTCAGTCTTGGAAGTTTGTATTTTTCTGAGAAGTTGTCCATTTCTCCTAGGTTTCCCAGCTTGTTAGCATATAGGTTTTCATAGTATTCTCTAATAATTATTTGTATTTCTGTAGGGTTCGTTGTGATTTTTCCTTTCTCATTTCTGATACTGTTGATTTGTGTTGACTCTCTTTTCCTCTTAATAAGTCTGGCTAGAGGCTTATCTATTTTGTTTATTTTCTCAAAGAACCAGCTCTTGGTTTAATTGGTTTTTGCTATTTTTTTATTCTTCTCAAGTTTATTTATTCGTTCTCTGATCTTTATTATGTCCCTCCTTCTGCTGACCTTAGGCCTCATTTGTTCTTCTTTTTCCAATTTCGATAATTGTGACATTAGACCATTCATTTGGGATTGTTCTTCCTTTTTTAAATATGATTGGATTGCTATATACTTTCCTCTTAAAACTGCTTTTGCTGTGTCATACAGATGTTCGGGCTTAGTGTTGTTGTCGTTTGTTTCTATATATTGGTGGATCTCCATTTTGATTTGGTCATTGATCCATTGATTATTTAGGAGCGTGTTGTTAAGTCTCCATGTATTTGTGAGTCTTTTTGTTTTCTTTGTTCAGTTTATTTGTAGTTTTATGCCATTGTGGTCTGAAAAGTTGGTTGGTAGGATTTCAATCTTTTGGAACTTACTGAGGCTCTGTTTGAACCCTAGTATGTGGTCTATTCTGGAGAATGTTCCATGTGCAGTTGAGAAGAATGTGTATGCTGTTCCTTGTGGATTTAGAGTTCTGTAGATGTCTATTAGGTCCATCTGTTCTGTTGTGTTGTTCAGTGCCTCTGTGTCCTTACTTATTTTCTGTCTGGTGGATCTGTCCTTTGGAGTGAGTTGTGTGTTGAAGTCTCCTAAAATGAATGCATTGCATTCTGTTTCCTCCTTTAGTTCTGTCAATATTTTTTTCAGGTATGTTTGTGCTCCTGTATTAGGTACATATATATTTATAATGGTTATATCCTCTTGTTGGAGTGAGCCCTTTATCATTATGTAATGTCCTTCTTTGTCTTTTGTTATTTTCTTTATTTTGAAGTCTGTTTTGTCTGATACCAGAATTGCAATACCTGCTTTCTTTTCTTTGTTGTTTGCATGAAATAACTTTTTCCATCCCTTAACTTTAAGTCTGTGCATGTCTTTGGGTTTGAGGTGTGTCTCTTGTGAGCAGCAAATGGGTGGATCTTGGTGTTTTATCCATTCAGTTACCTTGTGTCTTTTGATTGGTGCATTCAGTCCATTTACCTTTAGGGTGATTATTTAATGGTATGAAATTATTGCCATTGCAGGCTTTAAGATTGTGGTTACCAAAGGTTCAGTGTTAGCTTCTTTACTGTCTTTCTGTGTAACTTAACTCGCTTGTTGAGCTATTATAAATGTCGTCTGATGAATCTTTATTTCTCTCCCTTCTTATTTTTCTACCTCCCTTCTTCATATGTTGTGTGCTTTGTTCTGTGCTCTTTTTAAGAGTGCTCCCATCTAGAGCAGTCCCTGTAGGATGCCCTGAAGAGCTGGTTTGTGGGAGGCAAATTCCCTCAACTTTTACTTGTCTGGGAATTGTTTAATTCTCCTTCATATTTAAATGATATTCGTGCTGGATACAGTAGTCTTGGTTCGAGGCCCTTCTGTTTCATTCCATTAAGTATATTATGCCTTTCTCTTCTGGACTGTAGGGTTTCTGTTGAGAAGTCTGATGATAGCCTGATTGGTTTTCCTTCGTAGTTAACCTTTTTTTTCTCTCTGGCTGCCTTTAATACTTTGACCTTGTCTTTGATCTTTTCCATTTTAATTATTATGTGTCTTGTTGTTGCCTTCCTTGGATCCCTTGACATTGGAGTTCTCTGTACCTCTGTGGTCTGAGAGGCCATTTCTTCCCCTAGTTTGAGGAAATTTTCAGCAATTATTTCTTCAAAGACATTTTCTATCCCTTTTTCTCTCTCTACTTCTTCTGGTATACCTATAATTCATATTTTGTTCCTTTTTGTTTGGTCATTCAGCTCTCTTAATATTCTTTCATTCCTGGAGATCCTTTTATCTCTCTCTGCATCAGCTTCTCTGTGTTCCTGTTCTCTGTTTTCTAGTCCATTTATGGTCCCTTGCATCTCGTCCATTCTGTTTTGAAGTCCTTCTGGAGCTTGTTTTATTTCTGTGTTCTCCTTCCTTAGTTCTTGCATATTTCTCTGCAAGTCCATCAGCATGGTTATGACTTTTGTTTTGAATTCTTTTTCAGGAAGGCTGGCTAAATCTATCTCACCAGGTTCCTTCTCATATTAAGATGTAGCAGATGCTGAATCTGTCTGGGTTAGTCTTTTCTGGATCATATTTTTTTTTGCCTTTTCATGTTGACAGGTGCTATTGACTGTCAGCTGGTTGGGCCAAACTTTTCACTTGCTACTGGACATTCTTTACTGGGACAACTGTGACCCCTAGTAGCTTGTGTTGGGTAATTGCGTGTAGGCTGGGTCTTTGTGTCTTTCCCGGCCAATATGGAGTGATCTCCCATTCTGTGGTCGTGGTTTGCCTTAGGCTGTTTCTCTGCTCTGGAAGCACCCGGAGTTGTAGTGGATGGGGGTGTGGCTGTTTGGCTTTTACCTCCGTGAGTGGTCTCAGAGCTGTTGCCCAGGGGGTTAGTGCGCCCGATTTTCCCTGTAATTTCCAGCCACTGGGCTGTGACCTGTATTGTTTCCGTCTAGCTGTTAAGTCCCTGTCCGTTTAAGACTTTCAAAAACACTCACTTTTCTTTGTCACAGGGGCCTCAGCTTCGGCACCTGCTCAGAGTTCTTGCTGTCCTATTTCCCTAGTTTCCAGCCCTCCATGCATGCACTGTGTCTGCGCTCTGGTGCAGGTGGCTGGGGCTGGGTGTTTAGCAGTCCTGGGCTCCCTCTCCCTTCCGCCGGGAGGTGGGGGGAGGTGGGCTCAGGTCCTGCCCGGCCAGGGCTTGTATCTTACCCCTTTCACCAGGCACTGGGCTCTCGCATGTGTGAATGTAGTCAGGCTGTTGTCCTGTGTCTTTTGTTCTCTCTTTTTGGATTAGTTGTACTTGTTGTATTTTCAAAAATATACATGTTTTGGGGAGGAGATTCCCACTGTCCTACTCATGCCACCATGTTGGCTCTGTTTCCTGATATACAATCTTATGATGGTTTCTCATGAACAAAGTGTAGTATCAACATTCATCCATATTATCAAGTTGCTCCACACCCCACTGCAAAAACTGTCCATCACCATAGTAAGATGCTATAGAGTCATTATTGTCTTCTTCATGCTGTACTGCTTCCCTGTGACCTACTTATATTATGTGTGCAAATTATAATGCTCCTTAATCCCCTTTTCCTTCCCTGCTTGCCAACCCTCCCCAAAACTTTTCCTTTGGAAACTGTGAGTCTCTTCTTAGAGTCTGTGAGTCTGCTGCTGTTTTGTTCCTTCAAATTTGCTTTGATGTTATACTCCACAAATGAGTGAAATTATTTAGTACTTGTCTTTCTCCAACTGGCTTACTTCACTGAGCAAAATACCCTTTAGCTCCATCCATATTGTTGCAAATGGTAGGATTTGTTTTTCTCTTATGGCTGAATAGTATTCCATTGTGTATATGTACCACATCTACTGATGGACACTTAGGTTGCCTCCATATCATGCCTATTATAAAAAGTGCTGTGAAACACATAGTGGACCATATATCTTTTTGAGTCAGGTATCTTGATTCCTTTGGGTAAATTCCTAGGGGTAGAAGTCCTGGGTCAAATGGTATTCCTATTTTTAGATTTTTAAGGAAGCTTCTACTGCTTTCCACAATGATTGAACTAATTTACATTCTCACCAACAGTGTTAGGAGGGTTCCCCTTTCTCCACTTCCTTGCCAGCATTTGTTGTTTCTTGTCTTTTGGTTGATGGCCATCGTAACTGGTGGGACGTGATATCTCATTGTGGTTTTAATTGACATTTCTCTGATGATTAGTTATGTGGAGCATCTTTTCATGTGCCTGTTGGCCAGCTGAATTTCTTCTTTGTGGAAGTGTCTGTTCAGATCCTCTCCCATTTTTAAATCAGGTTATTTATTTTTTGGGTGTTTATGGAAGGGAGCTCTTTATATATTTCGGATGTCAACCCCTTATCAGATATGTCATTTATGAAAATATTCTCCCATACTCGAGGATGCCTTTTTGTCCTGCCGATGATGTCTTTTGCTGTACAGAAGATTTTTAGTTTAATGTAGTCCCACTTGTTCATCTTTCTTTTATTTCACTTCTCCAGGGAGATATGTTCATGAAGAAGTTGCTCATCTTAATATTCAAGAGAGTTTTGCCTATGTTTTCTTCTAAGAGCTTTATGGTTTCATGACTTACATTCAGGTCTTTGACAGGTAAGCTTCCTCAAAGGTGGAACAACCTGAGACAGGCAAAGTTACAGGGGGTCTATCAGGTGAGAAGTTGGGGATCATTTCAAGTTTACTTTGGTGTTTGGAGTAAGACAGTAATCCAGTTTCATTCCCTTACATGTAGCTGTCCAGTTTTACCAACACCAGTTGTTGAGGAGGCTGTCATTTCCCCATTGTATGTCCATGGCTGGCTCCTTTATATATTAATTGACCAGATATGTGCGGCTTTATTTCTGGGCTCCCTATTCTGTTCCATTGATCTATGTGTCTGTTCTTGTGCAAGTACCAAATTGTCTTGATTATTGTAGTAGAGCTTGAAGTTGAAGAGACTAATCCCCCCACTTTATTCTTCTTTCACAGGATTATTTAGGCTATTTGGGGTCTTTTGAAGTTCCATATGTATTTTAGAACTATTTGTTCCAGTTCGTTGAAGAATGCTGTCAGTATTTTGGTAGGAATTGCACTGAATTTGTAGATTGCTTTAGGCAGGATGGCCATTTTGAAAATATTTATATTTCCTACCCAAGTGCATGGGATGAATTTCCATTTATTAGTTTTAGTGTCCTCTTTAATTTCTCTCAAGAGTGTTCTTATAGTTTTCAGGGTATAGGTCTTTTACTTGCTTGGTTAGGTTTATAGGAATATAATAGGTGTATAGGAATGCAACAGATTTCTGTGTATTTAATTTGTATCCTGAAAATTTGCTGAATTCAGATATTGGTTCTAGTAGTTTGTGAATGGATTCTTTCATGTTTTTCATATACAATATCATGTTACCTGCAAACAGTGACAGTTTAACGTCTTTCTTACCAATATAGACTCTTTTTATTTCTTTATGTTGTCTGATTTCCATGGCTAGGACCTCCAGTACTATGTTGAAAAAAAGTGGGAAGAGTTGGCATCCCTCTCTTGTTCCCAATCTTCAGCTTTCCACTGTTAAGTATGATGTTTGCTGTGGGTTTGTCATATATGGCCTTTATTATGTTGAGGTATTCACCATTTATACCCATTTTGTTGAGAGTTTTTATCTTGAATGTGTGTTGAATTTTGTCAAATGCTTTTTCATTATCTATGGAGATGATCATGTGATTTCTGTCCTTTTTATTGATATAGTGGATGATGATGGAGTTTTGAGTGTTGTACCATCTTTGCATCCCTGGGATGAATCCCACTTGATCATGCTGGATGATCCTCTTGAGGCATTTTTGAATTCAGTTTGCTAATATTTTGTTGAGTATTTTTGCATCTATGTTCATCAGGGATATTGGTCTGTATTTTTTTATAGTTCTTTGCCTGATTTTGGTAATACAGGGACGCTGGTTTCATAGAATGAGTTTGGAAGTATTACCCCCACTTCTATTTTTTGGAAATCCTTAAGATGAATGAGCATTATGTCTTCTCTAAATGTCTGATGAAATTCTGCGGTGAAGCCACCTGGTCCAGGGATTTTATTCCTGGGTAGTTTTTTGACTACCAATTCAATTTCACTGCTGATAATTGGTCTCTTCAGATTTTCTCTTTCTTCCTGGGTCAGTCTTGGAAGATTGTTACTAGAAAGTTGTACATTCCTTGTAGGTTATCCAGTTTGTCAGTAAAGAATTTTTCATAGTATTATCTATTAATTCTTTGTATTTCTGTGATGTCCTTAGTGAATTTTCCTTTCTTATTTCTGATTATGTTTATGTGTATAGAATCTCTCCTTTTCTTAATCAGTCTCACTAGGGATTTATCTATTTTGTTTATTTTCTCAAAGAACAGGCTCTTGGTTTCATCAATTTTTTCTATTGTTTTATTTGTTTCAATATTTTTTATTTCTTCTAATCTGTATTATGTGTCTCCTTTTACTGACTTTGGGCCTCATTTCTTCTCTTTTTCAAGTTTCAATAATTGTTAATTTAAACTGTTCATTTGGGAATACTCTTCCTTCTTTAAATAGACCAGGATTGCTATATACTTTCCTCACAACAAAATGGGTCTAGAGGGCAAGTACCTCAACATAATAAAGGCCATTTCCTCTGCCTTCACTGCATCTCACAGAAGTTGGTGTGCTGAACTGTTGTTTTCATTTGTCTCCATATATTGCTTGATTTCTGTTTTAATTTGGTCATTGACCCATTGATTATTTAGGAGCATGTTGTTAAGCCTCCATGTGTTTGTGAGCTTTCTTGTTGTCTTTGTACAATTTATTTCTTATTTCATACCTTTGTGATATGAGAAGTTGATTGGTAGAATTTCAATCTTTTTGAATTTACTGAGGCTCTTTTTGTGGCCTAGTATGTGGTCTATTCTGGAAAATGTTCCGTGTGCACTTGAGAAGAATGTGCAAACTGATTCTTTTGGATGGAGCATTCTATAGTTTTTGTTAGTTGCTGTTCAGTGTTTCTGTGTCCTTTCTTATTTTCTGTCTGGTTGATCTGTCCTTTGGAGTGAATGCTATGTTGAATTCTCCTAAAATGAATACATTTCATTGTATTTCCCCCTGTAATTCTGTTAGTATTTGTTTGACATATGTAGGTTCTCCTTTATTGGGTGAATAGTTATTTATAATGGTTATATCCTCATGTTGAAATGACCCCTTTATCATTATGTAATGTTCTTCTTTGTTTTTTGTTACTTTCCTTGTTTTGAAGTCTGTTTTGCCTGATACAAGTACTCCAACACTTACTTTTTTCTCCCTATTTTTGCATTAAATATCTTTTCCAATCCCTTCACTTTTATTCTGTGCATGCCTTTGGGTTTGAAGTGAGTTGCTTGTAGGCAGCATATAGACTGGTCTTGCTTTTTTTTATCCATTCTGTAATAGGTTCTTGGTTTGATGCATACAGTCCATTTACATTTAGGGTGAATATTGATGGGTATGTACTTATTGCCATTGCAATATTTAGATTCATGGTTACAAAATGTTCAAGGGCAGCTTCTTTACTATCTAACAGTCTACCTTAAGTCACTTATTACACTGTTATAAACATAGTCTGAAGATTCATTTTTCTCTCCCTTTTTTTTCTTCCTCCTCCACTCCTTATATGGTAGGTGGCATATTCTGTGCTCTGTGTATCCCTTGACTGACTTTGTTACTAACTCATTGAATTTCGTACTTGGTTATTATTTAATTGGTCTGCTTCCTTTGCTGTGGTTTTATTTTCTCTGGTTATAACTGTTTATTCTTAGCCACACTTCCATCTAGAGAATACCATTAGAATACACTGTAAAGATGTTTTGTGGGTGGTAAATACCCTCAACTTTTGCTTATCTGAGAATTGTTTAATTCTTCCATTAAATTTAAATGTTAATCCTACTGGGTAAAGTATTCTTGGTTTGAGGCCCTTCTTCTTTATTGCATTTAATATGCCATGCCACTCCTTTCTTGCCTGTAAGGTTTCTGCTAAGAAGTCTGATGATAGCCTGATGGGTTTTCCTTTGTAGGTGTTCTTTTTTCTCTCTCTGGCTACTTTTACTACTCTGTCTTTGTCCTTGATTTTTGCCATTTTAATTATTATCTGTCTTGGTGTTGTCCTCCTTGGGTCCCTTCTGTTGGGAGATCTGTGGACTTTCATGGTGGCAGGCCTCTCTTGACCAATAACTTCCTCCTTGACACAGACAACTGCACAATTAAATCAAGTCACCTCCCTGGACTAATTCCAGCAAACCCTCCAGAAAGTGGAAGTAGCTCCAGAAGGGAACAAGTATTCATTTTGAGTGAGGAGACTTCTTCTTAGTTAAGACAGTACCATCTACTGGTTCTTCTCTCACCCCCATCTGGGAAGGACCGCTTACAGTAACTCCTCTCACTCCCACTGCAACAAAGGTGACAGGGCACAAGTTTCCAATCCATGATTCCTGACTGTGGGCCTTGGTGTCTGAAAAACCAAGCCGTCCTCTGATCAAGGAGGACTCCCTGTCCCATTACTCTTGTGAGTTTATAGGATATCAGAAGATCCTTTTAAAGTGGCAGTTGCCTAAGATAAGCACCTCATGACTCCAGAGTCCTGGGTCCTTTTCAGCGTCACTGTAGGAGTGGAACTTCTTGTTCTCTTATTGTTCAAAGTTTTTGTGACCCCCTCTCAGTTGCCAGCAGTATCTCTTCCCCTGCTGGGTTTAAAGTACAAGCAATGGTCTTAAACCACAGTTATTACTATAATTGACACCCTCCTTATTGACTCCTCTCATGGCAGTGGTTTATCCTCTGACTCCAGTAGTTAACAAAATTGCTAATCTAAGTAACCAGACCAATAGATGGCTCTGACCCCACTGAGATCATTTGGTGGATGATACAGATCTCCTCGGAATTCTAGTATCACTAGAAACAATTGCTCATACTGTAACACAATATTGGGGTTTGTATTATACAAACTACACCACCATCAAAATCAATGGACTAGGTAGAGGCCCGTGGTCCCCTGATCCACAGTGGGTTATTCTATTACTAGCTAAGCAAGTAGGCAAAGTCCAGCACCTTGCTGCCAAAGCCAGTCTGTGCTTCTCTGATCCATGGAGCATGGGTCTTCTATTTCTATAACACCACCTTTATGTATAATCATACCTTTCCCGAGTGGAAGCCAGACTTCCGGGGGTGTTCCACTGAAAAGGAAGAGGACTTTGATGTCTATAGCCTTCCTACACCATCATCCGAGACCCATGTTTTCCTGGAAAATCTCTCGTGTCTGGTTGTGGTTGAGCAATAATAAATTCAATGCCGCCAATCATTATGATAATGAGGTTTGGGCCATAGCCAACAATTCACTGGGGCAAGAGACTCTTGGCACTGGAAATAAAACAAAGATAGCCTTCAACATCTCCTGTGACAACCTCGAGCCTTAACCTCATTTTTATGTCATTCAACTCATTTTTGGAAGCCTTCACTGTCAGATTACTCATACTCATAATGAATCCCTCACTGACTTCTCTCCCTTATGTGCTCATGATTATTTCACAGGCTTAAAAAACTCTAGTTTTGACCCCTGTGGCCAAAGGTTTCCTCTATTTTGGCCAACTATAGTAGTCTCCCAACCTCACACAAATAATCTCAGCTACAAGGATGGTCTCACTGGTTGGGGCTGGAGTATTTTTCTATGTGGAACAAATGTGTGCTTGGCCCTGATGAGGGGATGGAAAGGGTGGTGCACAATAATTGCAGCTATACCTGATGAATTGACTCTTAACTTACCTCCTTTCTCACCTCTAGGCTGGTGCCTGACCCAGGTCCCATCCAGGAAGGTTCCCCAGACCCCTGATTTCAGTGAGCAATCCACAGATAGTGCAATATTAGAGACAAATGTCCTAGGATACTTAATATTCCATGGCCTGTTTTGGTTTATAGGGATTCCTGAGCTCAAAAGGAGCATTAGAAACATCTCCCTAGTGATGTGAGGCACCACGAAAGTAATAGTAGGAGCCATAGAAACCCAGCAAAAAACATCAGACTTCCCAGCTCAGGCGGTTCTTTGATTAGGAGAGCTTTGGATATGCTCACTGCTGAGGCCAGGGACACCTGTGCTGTGCCCAGTGAGACCTACTGTTTTTATGTTATCACCTCAGGACTAGTAGAATGGAATTTAGAGAGGATCAAGCAGCACATCCATCTCTTTAATGAGCTCACAGAAAGAGAAATGCAGGACTCCTGACTGGGCCAGATGGTCAAACTCACCATGCTCAGGTGTGGCCCCAGTTGGCACCCTTCATTCCCCTCCCTGGAATGATATTATTTGCTCTCATATTTGGACCATGTCTACGTAGTCTTCTAATTAAATCTGTCACCTCTTATTTAGAGTCCATCAAGGTCCAGATGGTAATGCAAACGGGACCCCCCATGACCATCATCCTACATTTACCAGGGTTTACAAGATAAGCCACTCAGAGACTAAACCCAGCCTGCTATTCCCCAGGAGTTGCCCATTGTCAGAAGGAAGCAGCCCAAGTGGTATTTGCCCTTTTCCCTAGTGATACTGAGGCTTACCTCTTCTGAGGTGGGGTTGAGACAGGTGGAACTCAGGCAGATAAAACTCAAGGCTCTGGTAAGGTAAGATCATGGTCAAGGCTTCACAGTAAACAAGAAGTCTCACCCTGGACATCTGGGAAAATTAGCCAGAGGAAAAAAAGGATTTTTTTTCTCTTCCCTTTTATACCAGCTTGGCCATAGCAACCGGTCCCAGCAATAACTCCCAGCCATTTGAATGCTTTCTGTGGTGATAAACCCCAGATAATGCATCTCTACTGGCATCCCCTCTTGGAGCCATCCTGGTCAGTGGGAGATTTACTCTTTCCTTGTCACTTTTCATTAAAAACTTTGCTGGCTGCTCCATAGTCTTGTCTGCTGACTTCTTCATAGCCTCCAAGATATGATCCTGGGAGAGCAGCATCTTCACTGGTATCAACTTCACTTAACACATATCATTTAAAAATCATTCATATGCAGGAAAAGTTATCAACTAGATCAACCTCTACTACTGTAGGGATACTTCTATTTGATAGGGCAGATTTATTCCTGCTTTGTTTTGTTAATTGAAGATTCATGTGTAAAACCATTTCTCATTTCAGTGTGTCTCAGGTAATGTTTTAATAAAAATAATGTACGTTGGAGTATATTTGGGCTTGAATATGTTTTCCCTAAGGAAAGTTCCATTTTTAATATATTAAAGCAGATGTAATGCATTTAGAAATCATGCATGGGTATATTATGTTTTCCACTTGATTCCATAAGATATAGTTTCCAATTAGTTAACCATGTTGGAATAACCAGTTGGATATGAATCCCTGCTTTCCACAAGTGGCTGGAATCACAGTCTCCCCAGGAACTCTGCCTGTATTAACTTTCCAACCTGCTAGTCATGCGAGTCTCATGAAAGCACCATGAAATGTAGGTTTGTGCTCCCAGTGCAGATCTCCGGAGCTAGGTATTCAGCAGTCCCAAGCCTTCCACTCCCTTCCTGCTCCAATTCTCTTCCTCCCACTGGTGAGCTGGGGTGGGGGAAGGGCTTGGGTCATGCCAAGCCACTGCTCTGATATGTTACCCTGTTTGGTGAGGTCTGCTCTTTTCTATAGGTGTGTGCAGTATGATGCCATCCTCTTTCCTGTTGCTCTCAGGATTAGTTGTGCCAACTATATTTTCTAATTGTATCCAGTTTTAGGAGGAAGACTCTTTCTCTCCTCTCATGCTGCCATCTTTAATCTCACCACCCCTCTTTGCACCAATAAGAGTTTAACATCCAAATTATATAATGAGCTCCCTCACACACCTTAACACACAGAAAACAAATAACCCAAATACAAAATGGGTGGAGAATCTGAAGAGACAATTCTCCAAAGTAGAAAATTAGATTGCCAATAGGCACATGAAAAGATGTGCCACATCACTAATTATTAAGGAAATATAAATTAAAATCACAATGAGTTATCACTTCACACCAGTTAGGGTGGCCAATATCCAAAGACAAGAAACAACAAATTCTGATGAGGATGTGGAGAAAGGGGAACCCTCCTACACTGCTGGTGGGAATATAATCTAGTTCAACCATTGTTGAAAGCAATATTGAGGTTCCTCAAAGAACTAAAATTAGAAATAACATTTGACCCTGGAATTTCACTCTTAGAAATTTACCCAAAGAAAACAACTCAGATTCAAAAAGACATATTCACCCCTATGTTTGTTACAACACTATTTACAATATCCAAGATATGGAAGCAACCTAAGTGTCCATCAGTAGATGAATGGGTAAAGAAGATGTGGTACATATACACAATGGAATACTATTCAGCCATAAGAAAGAAACAAATCCCACCATTTGCAACAACATGGATGAAGCTAGAGGGTATTGTGCTCAGTGAAATAAGCCAGAGGGATAAAGACAAGTACCAAATGATTTTCCTCATTTGTGGAGTATAACAACGAAGCAAATATGAAGGAACAAAACATCAGCAGACTCACAGACTCCAAGAAAAGACAAGCGGTTACCAAAGGGAAAGGGATAGGAAGGGTGGGAGGAGAGGGATGGAGAAGGGGATCAAGGGGTATTATAGTTAGCACACAATATAGATAAGTTATGGAGAAAGTAGTATACAATGGAGAAGACAAGTAGTGATTCTACAGCATCTTGCTCTGCTGATGGACATTGATTGCAATTGGGTGGGGAGGACTTGATAATATGAGTGATTGTTGAAATCACAATGTTGCTCATGTGAAACCTACATAAGACTGTATATCAATGATATCTCAATTTATAAACCAAAAAGAATTCAGGAAAAAAAGTTCATTTCCTATTAAATTCTTAAACTGATTTAAAATGTAGGATCTATTCTGAACTCTGAATTCTACTGCATGTGTCTATATGTCTGTCACATATAGTTGACTACTGTACCTTTCCAGGAAGTTTTAAATAAAGAAACATATTCTCTAATCTTGAATTTTCTCCCAATTTTTCTCTGACTTTTCTGGGTCCTTTGAATTTTTGCATTAAAAGAAATGGAACCCATGCATATCCATGAATTAATTATGTTATTGGTTTATCGATTTTTACAAAAAATCCAAGTGGAATTTAATTGAATATGTAAATCAATTTGGGGAATATTGCCATCTTAAAAACATCATAATTTCTGAATTCAAGAATTTGTGATTTCTCCCCCTTTTCCCGGTTATTTAATTTATGTCAACAATGTGATATTTTTCTGTGTATAAGATTTATACTTGTTTAGTTAAAAATTTAATTAAAAATTTATAATTTTCTGTTGTAAATTGAATGGTATTTTTAATATCATACCCCAGCTGTGACAGTTGCCTATGGGGGTAAGGTAATTAGAGTGAAAAAAACCCAAATCCAATGGAGGATAGGACATTTATGCCCAAAGGAGTATACTGTGTATATTTCTCCCATCACTGAATATATTTTCATGGTGGATATAATGCAGGGCCTGTGGTTACAGACCATTGCAGGTTAATTCATACAGAGGGTACATGTGGTAAAGGAATATCTGAGGGAACATGGTAAGCACCCATCCATAGTTCTGCCTATAATTATGTGAGTGACAAATATTAAGCAGTATAAATTGCTGGAGGGGCACATGAAAATTGGAAAAAACTCTGCAGTAGTTGGAGAAAGTGGGCATCATAAAGCCCACTCATAGTCCTTTTAATTCCCCAGTGTGGCCAATGAAAAAGCCAGACAGCTCTTGACATATGACTTTGGACTATAGTGAACTGAATAAAGTCACACCCGCTTTGTTGCTGCTGTTCCCTGTATAGCAGCCCTTATGGACACATGAAATCATGAACTGGGGACTTATCATTATGTATTGGACATTGCTAATGCTTTCTTCTCTATTGACATAGTACAGGAAAATCAGGAACAGTTTGTCTTCATGTGGGAAGGCTGGCAGTGGACATTCACTGTCCTTCCACAGGGATACCTCCACAGTCCCACCACCTGTCATGGACTTGTAGCACAGGACTTGGCCACATGGAAAAAACTACAAACAATGCAGGTGTATCACTACATTGACGATATTATGCTCTGCCTGATTCTCTTTCAAATTGAGAAGAAGCAGTTCCTAGATGCTCCAACATCTGTAGGAGAAAGGATGGACTGTGAACAGCACTAAGATTCAGGGACCTGGTTTGTCTGTAAAATTCTGTGGGTAGCTGAGTTGGGTAAAACTAAAGTTATTCATGAAATAGTCCTAGACAAGGTCCAGGCTTTCCCTACCCCAACCACCATGGTGGTCTTTCAAGAGATTTAGGTCTTTTAGGCTACTGGAGAGTATTTATCCCACACTTGGCACAAATTATGTAGCCCTCATACAGGTTGGTATGAAAGGGCATCACGTCAGACTGAGATGAGGCATGTGCAGCTGATTTTACTGCTGCTAAGTGAGCAGTCAAGGCCGTATAGACTTTGAGTGTAATGGACTCTCCACAGCTCTGTGAGCTAGATGTTCATGTAACCAAAGGTGGTTATGAATGTGGTCTTTGGTAGCAGCTTCAATAGACAAGACAACCCATTGGATTCTGGTCACAACTGTGGAAAGGAGCAAAAGTCCAATACACCTTGATAGAGATGCAATGGTCTACTGTGTACCACACCTTGCTGGGTATGGAGCCCATCATCAGAACAGCTTCAAGCTAATGACCACCTATCCCATTGAGGGGTGTGTGCAAGACTGGACCAAAAGGCCATGGAGTGGTGTGGCATAGATGCCTATACTGGCCAAATGGGGCTCATATTTACAGCAGCATAACACCTGTTCTACTAGCCCATTAAGTGGAGAACTTCAATACTTACTAGTGTCAGTGATGTAAACCAGTGGAAAGCACACAGAACTTGCTTTTGAGCCATTGGTAGCTGAGAGTCCTTACAAGGAGGGAAAAGCCCCTACATATACTTGGTATACAGAAGGCTCCATTTGTGGGCAGCCTGCAATGTGGATGGCTATGGCTTTTCATCCTAAGACGGAGACAATATGGATGGAGGATGGAGAGGGGAAGAGCAGTCAATGGACTGAGTAGCCAGCAGTATGGCTCATGATCACCCAGGAGCCTTCCCCTATAGTTGTCTGCACTGACAGCTGGGCTGTCTATTGGGGCTTGACCCTGTGGCTACCAACATGGTACCATGTCAACTGGATGGTTGGTCACTGGCCCCTTTGGGGGTAAGAGATCTGGAAAGACCTGTGGGCCTCTGGTCAGATTAAGACTGTTACTGTATAACATGTGACTGGCTATTGGCCCTCAGCATCCCCAGGGAATGATGAAGCAGACACACTGGCCCAAGTGGACTGCTTAGAAAGAAAGCTTGCCTCTTTATTAACCCAATGGTTACATGAGCACTTGTTACAAGTGGGAAAAAGACAATGGGTTGTATCCCATCATTGGGACTTGCCTTTGACCTTTGAAAAAGTCATCAGAGCCCAGAAGGAGCACCTTGTGTGCTCAGTGAGGTATTTACACTGAGTCCTACAACAACATGGGTCAATAGTAAAGGGGCTGATACCCCTTGTCAGGTGGCAGATAGACTCTATTGGGCCTTTGCCCAGAACAGAAGGTAAGCCATGATTTGTGTGGATACAGCTACTGGCCTATTGGTTGCTTTTCTTGCATGTGGTGCAAATCAGCAAACCCTCAAGAGGGGTCAAGATCATCTCTTTGCAGCCTATGGCTGGCCACAGGTCATTGAGTGATCAAGCCCCCACTCTATTGTACATGCATTATAAGGATGGGTGCAGTGATTAGGAAAAAAGTGGAAGTTTCATGTACCATATAACCCTCCTGGGGAAAGCATGATACAGTGGTACAATGTTTTATTGAAATCTGGCCTGAAATCAGATACCAATAGTCTATTGGGTGGTCAGTTCAATTATGGACAGTGCTATGGGCTTTGAATGAGAATCCCTGAAAAGGATCTTTGAGTCCTGTGGATATGCTAAGACACATTGCTGCATCTCCTTTACACTTGCGTGTACTAACCAAAAAGGAGTTATTGAAGCCGGGATATGGCTAACAGAGTAACATCCTGCTGCCAGCCCCTTCTGCACTAAGCCCTGGAGTCACTGTTGAATAGACATGGCCCTGGACATTTTGTCACATGGACAAGATATGGCTGGCACTTTTGGCACCTTGGGGAAAAGGCCTGGAAGCTGGCTTCGTGTATTCCTGGAGGAACAGCAGAGTGGCCCTCAAAGATCACAGTGGTGTAGCAAATACATCTGGGAGGTAAAAGCATCTTACTGGAAATGTTGTTTTATCTTTATGACCAATGAATGTAGCTCCCACAGCCCTACATAATGACCCATCTATAATCCCACAGGGAGAGGGGTGAAAGTCTGGTATACTAGGCCAGGATGAGATCCCATTCCTGCCACTGTGCTATCATAGGACCACTCCCTTTCATTCATCCTACCTGATGGACAAGAGTTGCCTATGCTGGTTTCATTTAATACATGAATCTTATCACCCTTATGGTTATTTTCTTATACAGTCCTTATGGCCTGGATGTGCCCCCTGGCTGCAGGTGTGGCATGATGATTGCACTGAATTATATGTTTAGCTTCTTACTGCCTGTGGAGTGGTGAGCTTTGGACCTAATCTGCCTAGGACTTTGAACCTAGCTGAAGCCTCCAACTTGAGGATTATCATAATTTTGTTGCCTTTGTTATTTTATGTTATTAGCCTCCTGGCAATGCTTCAGTTTTTTTGAAAAGGGCCATTGCAGAAAATGGGGAATGTGTACATTGTGAGATGAGATTTCTGGAGTGGTGGGATGTGGAAAAAATTGTTATATTTCCAGAATATCTCATCTGGTCTTAATGCATCTGTGTATCAATAGATGTTTCCAAGGGGTGGAGATTAGTAGTACATCTACTTATCAGTAGGTAATTACATGGGTGTGAGAAGGTTTATTTGGACTGGGAAGGTTTGGTGAGCTTTTTTCTACTGCAGCCTGGTCAAGAGAGAGATGAGATGACTGCCTGCAAGAAATAAACAGGTCTCTTACCTTAATTTCTCCCTTTGACTAATCTCGGTTTGAGAGGAAGTTTGCCTAAGAACTGTCCCCCTTGGTCTTGCACTCCCATGTCTTTCAACCATAGTGTCTCTAATAGCATGCTATTGAGGACTCCTCATCCTTACATCTTCCTAATGACAAGCAACAATTTAGATATGATTTTTGACCACACATATTATATTTTTACTGTGACTTCCATGGCTTGATATATGTCCTTCTTTAGTCATTATAAAGTGAATAAATTCAATATTTCACACGTGGTTATATTAAAAAGTCTCAAGTTTGGTTGCTGGTAAATTTGACACAACCCTGGGAAAGGGTCTAGTGGTCTTCCTACATTAACTCCAGCCATGTATAAATGGAGACCCAAGAGATATTCTGGACAGTGCATTTCTGCCGTCATTATTTTCGCTACTGCCTCTGTCACAGCAGTGTGTCTCACCAAATCTATTCACAAGGCTAAGGTAGTGTAACTACAGGGGGAAAATATTTTTCTAGCCTGGGGCAAAATAGCTTTGAACTGAAATCAGTCATAGGGAGAAATAGAATGTGAGAAACCTCTTTAGTGTTTATACACAGTTGTTCACTTCTGCTTACCCATGTCTCGCACAACCTGGCTGCAAAAAGGACCCCACCAAACCTCTCTAGTCAGATATTCTCTGCTCCCCTTGTATTTACCTATTGATGTGGAGAAATCCAGGTGAGAGTTTCTGGAAATATTGCAATTTTACCTACAGGTAGTTAACCATGTTATAACTAACATCACTTGAGCAATGATAACACAAACACAAATTGATAATAGCATTGTGCAGAGTCTGCAGGCTATGGAGGCTGCTCTTGAGTGGCTTGGGGACCAAAAACAAGCTCTATTGATCAACAACACATGCAATGCGATTGACAACATGACAAAATCTGTGTCACCCCATTGCCATATGATCAATCCCAGCACTCACGGGACCTTGTGAATCGACACTTGCAAAGAGCCTTTTCCTCTAATCTTCAGATGGGAATTAAGACTCTCTCTACTCAATTACATCAACAATTACTTGACATCTAACCAGAAACACAAATACAGGTTGAACAAGATTTATCCAATATATTGAAATGGTTACCAACAAAATGATTCCATAGCATTAATTTATGTATTGGGTCATTGTAGCTCTTAGTCTGTTAATCTTTTTCATTTTTCTCATAGCTTTATGTATGATTTGTATTGTTATGAGTGACTCCAAGCATCATGAGCAACATCTGGTTATGTTGCTATTTTCTGAGAAGGCTGAAGAATATTAAAACCAAAAATGGTGATATGTGGGGAACCAAATGGCTATGTAATGAATTGGAAAGCTGTATGGCCACCTGGCAAAGCAGAACACTTCTTTTTCATGTTGAAAACAGCACAATATGCTTCGCATATCTATACATAGTTGCTTAGGATTTTACTTTCCTTTGAAGTCAAGGACATGGCTATACTTGACTGCCTGCATGTTCCCTGCAACATCCTATTTGGCACGTAGCCTTCTGACATAACATACATTGCTTTTGTAAATGTAGGCTTAACATATATGAGAGCTTTAGAGCAGTTCGTGGAGACCTCCCTAAGCCTCCATCTCACCTCTCCTGATTTTCCTATCTTGAGTAGTTCATTCTGCCACTGCTGACTATGTGGGACAAAGCCCATGGATTATTCTGCACTTCAAAATTTACTAAATTAGTAGATCGCAGGTAATGTTCCTACCACACACACGCTCATGCACAAACACACATAAGAACACATGGAAACTCTGGGAGATGTTGGCTATACCCATAACCTTAATCGTTATGATGGTATGATAGCTATTTGCATATGTCCAAACATGTCAACTGAATATGCTAAATATGCACAGTTTTTGTATATCAATTATGTCTAAATGAAACTGCTGAAATACATAAAATGTACAAAAATGAGTAAATGAAGTTTTTTTGTTTGTTTGTTTTTATCCTGGATAATTATTTTTTATTGAAGGGTAGTTGACACACAGCATTACATTAGTTTCAGGAGTACAACACAGTGATTCAACGTTTATATACATGATAATTCTAGGTACCAGCTATCACCATACCAAGTTGTTACAATATTTTGACTATATTCCTTATGCTATACATTACATCCCGGTTACTTATTTATTTTACAATTGGAAGTGTGTTTATATATATATATTTTTGTGAGGGCATCTCTCATATTTATTGATCAAATGGTTGTTAACAACAATAAAATTCTGTATATGGGGGTCAATGCTCAATGCACAATCATTAATCCACCCCAAGCCGAATTTTCATCAGTTTCCAATCTTCTGATGCATAACGAACAAGTTCTTACATGGAGTACAAATTCTTACATAGGGAATAACTTACATGGTGAACATTACAAAGGCAGTCATCACAGAAGCTTTTGGTTTTGTTCATGCATTATGAACTATAAACAGTCAGATCAAATATGAATATTCATTTGATTTTTATACTTGATTTATATGTGGATACCACATTTCTCCCTTTATTATTATTATTTTTAAGAAAATTCTGAAGTGGTAGGTAGATACAAGATAAAGGTAGGAAACATAGTTTAGTGTTGTAAGAGAGCAAATATAGATGATCAGGTGTGTGCCTGTAGACTATGTGTTAATCCGAGCTAGACAAGGGCAATAAAACATCCACGTATGCATAAGATTTCTCTCAGAACAGGAGGGGTGAGGTTCTAAGCCTCACCTCTGCTGATCCCCATTTTCTCACCTTAAATGAAGTTTTTAAAGCCATCATCCATACTCCCAACACAAAACTATTAAGGCATTGAAGCTTTGGAGATCTAATTTTATTAATTCAGCTAACTTATTAAGATTTAAACAGTGAAAATTATCTTAGCTTAGTCTTTAGCCATGTTACCTTTACTTCTCAGACTAATCTACATTTTTTGCTCTTTCTTGAAACTCATTACTATTTTCAAGTAGTGCATTCCCTCTTCATGACATCTCTCCTCACCGGAGAGTTGGAATACCGCTTTGGGTTCATGACAATTAAATGTAGAGCATTTACTTTGTTCCCCCCTCTGGACTTACCTCAAAGTCTTTCTACTCAAATATTGTTGATATCTCAAAATCAGTCAGGATTCTTTCTTTACTATCCTTCAAAAGCAGTAGAGAGCAGAGACTAATTTTAAGCTTTAGGTTAGGATCTTACATTTTGTTTTAACAGACATTTTCCTGTTGTATTCTGTGTCCTGTGATCTTCAAACTTATCACAGTTTATTTACTATTAATGTTGGTGACATTGAGGCTGTTTCAAACACTTAATTGTAGATGTGAGAGGTGGATGAATAGATCTTGTTTTATTTCATATTTCCTCACAGTTTTAGACATTTATTTTTCAAATGTGATAATCATATTGATAATACTGTAATTTCAATATGTTATAATATTTATATATGCATATATGTACAAATAAAACATTATATTGTATAGTTTTAAGTTTTACTCCAAGTGTATTGTTCCTATTATCATGAGGCATTAACTTTGAAATGTTATTAAACCAACACTGACCCAGACCCCATTTTAGAGAAATTATTATTTCTCAAGTAGTATAAAAACCTCTAGTCAAAGTTATCTCCTAAAAAAGTCTGTTATGACTCTAATATCACTGGATTGGCAAAAATATCTATGGGAAACAAGGTGTTGAAGGCTCTCAGCTTTTCAGGAGTGTGCAATTATTAGTTCCTCTGAGGGCTGTAAGATATGTGAGTACCACAGTGCCCTACAAAAAGAAATCACAATGTAAAGTGGAGAAACAGTACACACTTCCTCATGTGATTTATTGTAATGATACACTCTGAGAAAGGGCTCTCAGGATCATGAGTCATCAAATAAAATGAAGGTTAATGGTATTGCACTTTAGTGATTCTGTAAGAGATTCTGGTGTGTGGCAAGACAGATCTATGTCTAAGCTCTCAGTTATATCTGTTTTTTCATCGTGTTCAGGTCTTTGTGGGACTGTAGTTTAGATTTTTAAATTCCATTTTACAAATTTATAAGATGTCCAGTTTGCAGTTATAGCATTTATTATTAGAATTTTTATATTTTCCTGTATTTCATTTTATTGATTTCATTCATTTGACTAATATGTACTGCACATTGCTTGCTGATTATAAGGCATGCCACCTTAAAGTCAGTAATCAATTCATAAAAAATATTTTACAGTATATGACAATCATTTTGTTCTCTATTTTGAGTGTAGCATCATCTTACTACATGTGATAATCTTATTGATAATACTGTAATTTCAATATGTTATAATATTTATATATGCATATACATACAAATAAAACATTATATTATATAGTTTTAAGTTTTACTCAAGGTTACAGAGCATGTTAGTAGACATGGACAATCTCACCATCTTCACAGAATTTCTTCTAATGGATAACTCCAGTTCCCGGGAACTTGAAATCTTGCAAGGTCTCATGTTCTTAGTAATTTATCTAGGTGCCTTGGCTGGAAATCTTCTGACCATTATTATCATTGTGATGGACTCAAGTCTTCACTTCCCTATGTACTTCTTTATAGGTAATTTATGTCTCATAGATTTTGGTTTCATCTCAGTT
This sequence comes from Manis pentadactyla, assembly GCF_030020395.1. NCBI lineage: Eukaryota > Metazoa > Chordata > Mammalia > Pholidota > Manidae > Manis > Manis pentadactyla. Next base: position 73,816,663 of record NC_080031.1, read on the forward strand.
ACCATTCCCAAATCGATCATGAATTCTCTAATAGGCAGTAAACTGATTTCTGTCAAAGCATGTGCTGTTCAGACTTTCCTGTATATTTTCTTTGGGTCCACAGAGATCTTCTTCCTTGTGGTGTTGTCCTATGACCGCTATGTTGCCATTTGCCATCCTCTGCACTATGGGCTCACCATGACCCCATGTCTGTGCACACAGGTGGCAGGTGTCTCATGGGCAGGTGGGCTGGTCAACTCTGCTGTCCACACAGGGACCATGTTCAGGCTTCCCTTCACAGTGTCCATGTGATTCACAGTTTTTCTGTGATGTCCCTCAACTCCTGAACATCTCATCACAGGAGGTGCAGTTTCCTGAGTGTGAAACTCTTGCTTTAAGTGCCTGCATTGTTTTACCCTGCCCTGTCATCTTATTCAGCTCATATATTCAAGGATTTTCAGCTGTGCTCCAGATGCATTCTGCAGAAGCCCAGAATAAAGCGCTGTCATCCTGCTCCCTCCAGGTAGCTACTTTCATCCTATTTGTAATGTCTGCATTGTTTTCTTACTTGAGCCCCTTTTCGCATGTATCATCCATTCAAAATCTTCTTACATCCATGTTCTATTGTAAGGTGCCCCCCTTTGCAAACCCTATTATCTTTAGTCTACAAAATAGGGAAATTAAGAGTGCTCTGGGTATAATGTTTATTAGAATGCATCATTTCCCTAAAACAGTTTGTATGTGTGTGTGAACGGAAATATTATTTTCAATGATCAAAGTGAAAGGTGAGTTCCTATTAACCATTAATCTAAAATTCAAATACAGTTAAAATTAAAGCCACATAATTGTTTTATACTTCAAAGGATATATAAATAAAGTAGGTGTACTTAATCATTTGAATTAGATCATGGATAGTGTAAAAATAATTTCTTATACTCTTGTTGAAAGACAACATACGGTAGTAAGTTTTTTGTCTTATCTCATGGTGTAAGTGATTTAAGATGTCAAAAGAAAACCTTTTTCCTTTGGGAATAATGATTTAATTGCAGAAAAACTAAGTTGCAAATGTAGTCATCACTAACTGCAATATTGTGCCATAATCTCTTATTTTATCAACAGTTAATATATTTAGACATACTGGTCTATTGCATTTTCATAAACATAAGGAGTAAAATACTGAAATAAAGTTCTTCATTTCAAATACATATTTATGTATATGTCTGTACATATACACATATAGAAATAAATATATATGATATAAATGCAAATAAATACAAATTTGATATATAATATATATGAGTTACATAAACACAAAGAACTGGTTTTGAGTGACCATGTATATATTTGCATTTAATATGTGTGCATATGCTTAATTTTATGTAAAAATATATATTTCTAAATTTGAATGAGAATTTTTTTTAGTATATCTACTTATCATATCTATGAAAATATAACATGGGCTTATTCTGGGCAATTTCAAAGAGAAGTACTTACTCCTACAAAGGGAATCAATCATATTTATAACATATACAGTAAAAAGTACTTTTCAAAGTTCCTGTAACTGAATGACCTAGTTGTGGTGAGAAAAAGGCAGCTGGTAAAATCACCAGTTGTAAGAGGTTACTGGTTAGTAGACATGAAAAAAATGTAGATGAACAATATGTAATCATATCCAACATAGGAAACAGATGCTTCTAGTGAAGTTTTAATGCTTAATATAAATATAAATAGTTTAGTAAAACAAAGATTAAGAAAATTACAATAATGTGGCGACATTCATTCATTTACACTCCAATATATATGACAATAATAACAGGAAATAGTGAAGGGCAATGAATCAAAATATAGATCTGGGGGAAGTTAGTGACAATGCAGATTAGACAAGAAAACAGACTTTGGCACAAACTGTATGAATCACAGGGAAATATATTTTGTTCTCAGTACCATTCAGAACTGCTTATGCAATTATTACTGTTTTATAATGTTTAATTTTGTTTGTGGTTGAAAAGTTTGTTCCAGAAATGATGGGGTTTATATGTTCAGGAAAAAAGTATTTTCTAATTCAAAGATACCTGGATATTAGATAATTTTGATTTACTGTAACATTAATCTTTCATTGAACAAATTATGACAACTGGCATTCAGGCCTCAATGAGCAGTGCCCAAAAACATTTTTCCTTCAAACGCAATTAGTACTGAAGGCTTAATTCATACTGAATGCCACTATCTGTGTTTATGCATTTCATTAATTCTAATAAATATTGTTGCAATGTAATATCAATTGTTGGTTTTTGTTTAAATCAAATGGGTCAGTGAAAGCTTTTGAACTTTAAACTAAATATACAAATTTGTACTAATTGCATTGAAACTCATACCACTCACCACATTTCACCCATTTGTTCCATAGTCCATGAATATCTAAGTAGTTACAATCCTAAGCATATAAAATATTTCTGTTTTCAGAAAAAATTTCACATATTTAAACTTCTATCATCAATTCACCAGCATGGCACTTATTCCACAACTATGCAAAAATATGGTCAAACCTACCTTTCCAATTGTTGCTATTTTATGTTTATTAAGTTATGTGTCATTTTTGTCTGAGTTGCATTATTCAGATTACTAGTGAATTAGATGTCATAATTGAATACACATGTGGGAATTATCTCACAGATATTAAAAAATATTAGTGTTCCCATGTTTTAATTGATGTATTAATGCAAGAATTAATTTTTTACATACTTGCACATTGTGAAATAATTACCACAATTATGATAATTAACACAGCCATCATCTCACATAATTACCATTTTTTGTGTGTGTCATTGGAAAACAGGATCTTCGTTCTAAGAAAATCTCAAGTACACAATATGTTAGTGATCCTTATAGTCACCGTGGTATATATTAGTACTCCAGAAAACTGGAGTTACAGGCAGACTCATACTGAAAGACACGCCTTAACTAAATATAGACTCTCAAATGAAAACCAGCATTGGAATCAGTACAGGGATGGGTAGGAAAACCTGAAGGGCAATTGACTAATTGCTGGAGACTCAGTTTTGCACTCAGTTTGCACAACTCTTAGAGTCACAAATGCAAGGGAACTCAGTCAAAGTGATGCTCATATCTCATGTCATTTTTTTCCCCCCATGCAAGAGATGTTATTATCTGAAAGAGAAAATGGCTGCCCCCAGAGAGAGGGAGTAGCCTCATGTCATTTTGATTTGCAAAACCATGATGATTAATGAGGAGGAGCATCTCTTTAAGTGCCTGTTGGCCATTTGTATTTCTTCTTTTGAAAGAAGGTCTGTTAAGGTCTTCCACCCATTTTTTAATCAGGTTATTTGTTCTGTTGGTGTTGAGGCATAGGATTTCTATGTATATTTTGGATGTTAACCCCTTATAGGAGAAATCATCTATGAATATATTTTCCCTTACTGTAGGTTGTCTTTTTGTTCTATGGATGGTGTTCTTTGCTGTCCTGAAGCTTTTAGTTAGATTTAGTCTCACTTGTTCCTCTTTATATTTTGTTTCTCTTACCTGCAATGTGTCCAGAGTTAGTAATACAGTTTCATTGTGTTTTATGTAGCTGCGTAGTTTTCACAACAAAAGTTACTGAAGAGACTTTCTATCCCTCATTGTATTTTCATGGCTACTGTATTATTTATTTATTTACCATAGATTATTTGTGCTCTAGTTTCTTCCATTGATCTCTGGGTCTATTCCTACATGAGTACCATACTGTTTTGTTTACTGTAGCTTTGTAATATAGCTTGAACTAAGGAAACATACCCTCAGATTTGTTCTTTCTCAAGATTGCTTTGACTATTAGAGTCTTTCTTGGTATCCTATGGATTTTATGGTTATTTGCAACAGTTCTTTGAAAAGTGCCATTGAAATTTTGATAGTTATTGTATGGAGCTGTACATTACTTTGCAGATAATGGGCATTTTGACAATAATAACTCCTCCAATCCATTAGCATGGGATAGATTTCCATTGATTTTTGTCTTCTGTAATTTCACTCATAAGTGTCTTATAGTTTTCAAAGTAGATGTCTTTTGCCTCCTTGGTTAGGTTTATTTGCAGGAATTTTATTCACTTGGATGATGCAATTGTAAATGGAATTGTTTCCTGAATTCACTTTTTGCTATTTCATTGTTAAAATATAGTAATGCAACAGTTTTCTGTTTATTAATTTTATGTCCTGCAACTTTTTGAATCCAGTTAATTTTCTAATACATTTTGGTGGAGATTTTAGGGTATTCTATATGCAGTATCATTTCATCTGCAAATTATGACAGTTTTACTTCATCCATACCAATATTGATGTCCTTTACCTCTTTATCATTTTCTGACTACCTTGGCTAGGACATCCAATATATCATTGAATTAAGGTGGAGAGAGTGAACATCCTTGTCTTGTTCCTGATCTTAGAGGAAAAGCTTTCAAGTTTTCACTATTTAATATGATGTTACCTTTGGGTCTGCTGCATATGGCATTTATTACGTTGAGGTTTGTTCCCTCTAGAACCATTTTGTTGGTAGTTTTTAATCATGAATGGATATTGAATTTTTTCAAATGCTTTTTTAGCATCTATTGAGGTGATCACATGGTCTTTCCCTTTTTTGTAATATGGTGTATCACATTGACTGATTTGTGAATAGTGTACCATTCTTTCATCTTTGGAATTAATCTGACTTGATCATGGATGAAATTTTGATATATATATTTGAATATGTTTTGCTAATATTTTGTTGAGGATTTTTGTATCTCTGTTCATTGGGGATATTGGTTTATTGTTTCGTTTTTTGTAGTGTCTTTAATTTGTCTTTTGGAATAATGCTGCCCTCATACAATAAGTTTGCAAGGTATTCCCTTCTCTTTTACATTTCACAATACCTTTAAAAAGCTCAGTATTGTGTTTTCTTTAAATGTTTGGTAGAAATCAGCTGTGAAGCTGTCTGGTGTTGGAATTTTTTCTCCTGAGAATTTTTTTATTACAAATTCAATTTCATTGCTGATTTTGATTTTCTGCTTCTTTCTGGGTCAGTCTTGGATGTGTACTCTTCTAGGAACTTTTCCATTTATTCTAGGTTTTCCAATGTCTGGCATATAATTATTCACAGAATTCTCTAAAAACTCTTCATATTTCTGTCATGTTAGTTGTACCTCGACATATTATGTTGTTTATTGTTTTCTGGCATAATGTCAGTGATATATATAGAATGTTACATGTGCTCCTTGTAAAATTAAAACTTTTTAAATTTTTAATGAAAAACATTATTTTCTTGTTTGATGGTATTGTCAACATGTCTTTTATGTCAGGTTAGTTTATCATGCTATTCAAAGTCTGCACTTACCAATGTCCTTTCATTGATATTCCTCATGTTCTTTAAGAGATGTTAGCTGAAATGTAGATCAGCCTGGTGGTTATTAAAACAATGGTCATCCCTGAGGCCATCCCAGAGGAAAAGTGTGGCTTAACAAAACACAATGCACATCCTTATAGGACAAGGTTCTTACTGACCAACCCGACATCCACACATGAAGTAGGAACACAGTCCACAACGTCCATCTCTTTCTCTCATTGGATGGAGTAATGTGGGTTGGGAGCCTTTCTGTGAAACATCAGAATTCACCTAAACTTGGAAGTATCTTTCCTCCTCAGACTTGCAATATTATTTTGGAGCTCTGATATAAGTTTTCCTGACAGATATTTCCAGATCAATTGTTTTGGTGAAGGGACTAATTAACAGACTGTCCATCTTCTATAACATCACTTAATTTCCTTATAGTCTTACAGATTTTATTTTTCCTGGGAAATTTTTATTTTTGCTATATACTGCAAAAATCTTCCTTTATTTTCGTACTTACATTGTTTAAATGAAAGTGTGCAATCAAACTTATTCTTTTTCCTTTGTATGTTTTTCTCCAGCTGATTTTCAGTTTTACTATTTACAACTAGGGGTAATTTTACCATGATGTGTCTTTGTGAAGCTTTCTTCATGTTTGTTTTGCTTACAATACATTTATTCAGACATGGTTGTTTGTAGTTAACATCAAATTTGTAAAATTTTGGCAATTACTTTTTAAAAAATATTTCTTCACCTTTTTCTTACTCTTCTCCTTTGTGGATACTGACTATATGCAAAATGGGCTAATTTTAGTTCATTTTTTACATTTTAAAAATTCTTGTGTGTTTTATTCCCAATAGTTTCTGTGACTGTAATTTAAGTTTCATTCTTTTCTTCTGCAATGGCTAAAAATGTCATTGTTCACAAATATATTTTAACTCTAAAATTCTGATTTGGATAAAAGATCTGGGTCTTTTAAAATTTAAACTAAACTACAGACCTCATTGGCAGTTTCTTTGTTTCCTTCTTTTCTTCTTTTTTTTTTTGCTCTCATTTCAATCCCACATCCAGTTATGACATGGAATCATGGTATTCAATCCACTATATTACACGGTATTTTGTGATCATGTTATCTATTGTCCTCACATCTGTGACCAATTCTCAGTCTTCCCTGTGTTTCATGACCGTTATTTCATATTTTTTGGAATATAGTGGTCAGTGATTTTACAGAATGCTTCTCATTTTGTGTCTGATGCTCTCTTATGACTAGATTTGAGCTATAAATTTTGGAAGAGCAACACAGAAATGAAGGTCCCTTCCCTTCCACTCTACCACTCTATATTAAGTTAATTAACACCGAATATGTTAATACTAATATTTTGTTAATGTGCTGTCTGGTGTCACCACCACCGTATGCATATGATAAGCAAAAGGACCAATGTATCTTAGCCCATCATCTGTTTACAGAAACAAGAGAAATTACGTAGGTGTGAGAAAATTGTCCAAGGAATGGAGCCTCAATGACAAAGAATCCCTAAACTTACCAGTAAAATTATAATGTATAACATTTGGCTTAAGAGAAATGGGGATATGACTATTGATAGGATGAAGGTGAAAGTTTGGGTAAAATCTGGAATACATGAACAAACTTTATGTGAGTAGTTTCATTTGTCTGAATTTATTAAAGAAACTATATTATGTTTAATTGGAGAGCACTTCTGTCTACTTTTATAAAAAAAGCATATATATCCAACACTCTTCATGTACCAACTGTATATGCCAAATGGGAATATATAGAAATGTTGAATTGCCCCCAGATTGTTGTTCTGGAGTAGATAAATATACCTGGTGGATAAAAAGAGAGTAACATTTTAATACATAACATGTTAGCAGCCCAGTTGTTTTTGGAATTTTTAGTCTCCATATTCCACATCTGGGGATAATGCTAACTCTTATCCATAAAACTACCTAAGTACATCTTTAAATGGTGAAGTAAATAGTGGACAATCTGTTCTGAAAATAGTGGTCTTCTTCTAGATGCTTTGGGCCCCAAAGATCCACACACCAATTTGATTATGGAAGTGCCTGTAGCATGTCTTTGTGCAGGACGAAACCTGTGGAAAAGGCTGTGAGAAGCTTCTAACAGGGACTTCTTGAATTTAGACCATAGAATTTTCAGTGGAGAGATATTAGCTTGGTATTTCCCTTAATGATATTGTAGTCTGGCTGAAGGACCTACAGTAATCATAAAAGCTAAGATAGCCCATGTATTTGGTTGATATTGAATACTCTAATGGGGATGGTGGTGTGCAGAGGAGCTCCACAGTAAAGTGGAAATGGATTATGCAAGAACATGCTGCCAGGTAATGAAACCACCTTCCTTATTCAAAAGCTGACAACATCTTTTTTCCAATATGGACATTGGAATTACCTGAGGAACTTCTGAATCCTGTAGTCCCATGGGCAGTCCTATGAAGAAATAAATTTTGAACAACAAAGAGCTGCCTGGTTTATGGTATGTCATTGCAAGATGAACAGACAGCATCCTACTGGGAAGCCATCCACAGTGATAGAAAAGGAAAATCACACCAGCGTGGTGGGCTGAATTACATGTTGTTTCTCCTTATCCCTGGGCTGTTACTGCTTCATGGCCAGTGATAAAAGGCCTGTCAGAAATAGTATATTTTTTGAGCAATGGAATACTTGTTTGTTTAAGGAAAACCTTTGTTGACTATGGACCTTGAAAATTACCATAGGAATTCAAGGCATCCGAAGACCCCTTTCACAGCATTGGGTTTGATTGAAATTGAAAAGAGGGCATCCTGATGCTCTCATGGAGGTGGCCACTGAGTTCATGAAATGATAGGAAATGGAAGAGCTGCTGTGATAGAGAGATACTCGGATATTTTCCTTCCATCCTCTAATCACCAAATTCTGTCTCCCACATAGCTGGAAGTTTCTAATTATGCATATACACACAAGAGACTTCAAATGGGTCCTGACAGGAATTACAATAAATTGTAATTCCTGAATGGGCTTGCATACACAGTTGTAGAAGCAACGGTTTACAAAATTCCTGAAATGGAAGATATTGGGACAGTGTTATCACATCAAATGAACATACCATCTTGCATATCATTTTCAGAGTAATGGATTCCTAGACAATTGGAATGAGCAACTGAAATATTTGTTGACAGAAACTGGGGAGATACAGGCATGAAATGCTGTCTTATAACTTTCATAGATCTCAGAATGGCACCCAGTATGAGGAAGACTAGTGGAAGTTCCCCTAAATAGATTCCTCTCCTTGTTTAGGACTTTTGGGGAAAGGGGAGGGGAAGACGCTGCTATGACTGTACAGTTCTTCTATACAAGACTTCAGTTTTATTTTTGTAGAAGATCAACTTAACCCTTTATTTCAACCAGGTTTTGTTGTGCCAGGCCAACACTTCTTCAGTGGGTGCTTGAAGAGAGGATGTTCTCTATACAAAAAACAACAACTATACTCTAAAATTCTTTGGTTAGTATTTGTAAGGGCTTGATGGAGTGGATTATGAATTTGCCTCTTCTAGAAACACTGGAGTTTATAGTAAAATCTACATTGCTTAATCATTGAAAGGGCCTGTAAGTTCCCTACTTATGAATCCCTACCCTATATGAGGGGATTGGAACAAAGCTGATAGCAGCCCAGTATGGTTTTCATGAAATAGACCATCACAATAGGTGAACCAAACACTCCTTCCAAAGACAGAAGAATGTACAATATATTTTATGTTACTTTTATCTCCAAAGTTTACATAAGTATCAGCCACTAGTCTCTCATGTATTTAGGGACACAGGTACATGCTATTTTTGATAAAGTAAATATCATCAAACTCTTTTTGTCATGTTTCATATCCCTAGGTTGCTCTCCTAAATAACAAATCAGGTGGGCCATGCAGAAATCACTAGAAGAGATATTTGGTCATCTAGTACTTAAGGTCTAGATGAATGATATTCAGTTATGATAACATCTGTATGCTCTCAATGAAAGTGGATGTATTAATTCCTAATTATGTAACTCCTTTAAGTATAGCAATTCACTCAAGATGAACTGGTGTTAGATTTTATTAAATATACAATTAATATTAGGAAAGAAGTGTAAAAGTACTAGACTGAAAAAATAATTCTAAAAGTATTGGTACATCAGCTTGATGTCTAGACAGCTACTTAGAGATGCACTGTGTGTCCTAGTGGTTAGGAAACTGGGTTTACTGGTTTCATGATAGTGCTGATTGTATGGTTACTCAGGCTTTTGTCTGATTTAATTAGCTGAATATTACAGTAGTAGGAGCAATTTGTAACATTTAATTAATTATTAACAGTGGAATACTCTCATTCAAATATTGGGATATATTTTATGCAAACCTGAGTCCAAACTTTTGTGTTAACTTTATGTTTTTAAGTCAAATCAATGACTTAAAAGAAAAAACAATTTACCGCATGGAAAGTATAAAACGGGGTAGTAATTTATTGATTGTGAAGATATTTATTAAGAAAGATACTTTATAAATTATAAATAATAACATAAAAACTCGAAAAAAGCCTAGATAATCAAAATTATCCAGAAAATGACAATCATTTCTCAGCTGAGAGAAAATCAGAAAGAAGAAACTTTGGACCGAGTATTAGTTTGTGCTTGAGCAAAGAGATGTTCCCGGGCCAAGGAGACCACAGCAGGCCTTCTAAACACTGGGTGCTGCCATGATAAGGTCGGAAGTGGTCCACAGGCATCATCCATTCTCCTGAAATTGCCACAAGGAACTTCTGAGGACATTTCATCCCTAGGAATTTTTAATAATTGTTAATTCAATGTGCTTTTTAAATTGTTCAGCAGTGAAAAGTACACTATATGCTTTTTAATAGTTTTTGCATTCTATACTCATTTACATTTGATTACTATGTACCCCCAAGCCAGGTACTATTCTTAGTTGTCTTTTTAATTCCCCTCTTACTGGTGTCATGACTATTAAAGCATAAAATTTTGAAATTTTTCTCCTAGTATTTATTCAAGATTTTTCTAATCATTCTTCATGACAGTTTCAGAATCACATTAAAATTTTGTCCATTTGACTTTTTTCATTACAACCTGTGCATTAGCTACTCATCAGGGACTCATCCTAGCATAGGTAATAATTTACATTGTCATATATAATAGCCATTTTCAGTTTTCATCTTGTGGCAGCCAATTTTCAAAATTATAGCAGCAACTTCACCACTTACAAGGATGAATTAGTGTCTGCATCAGACACTTTTGGTTAGATTAATTCAGATATGAAAGGTGAACACACCTTCTAATTTTTTTTGAAGTATTATTGATATATGATCTTATATTGGTTTCAAGTATAAAACACAGTGGTTGAACAGTTACACATATTATTAAATCCTCATCCCCACTAATGTGGTTGCTACTGTCAACATATAAAGATGTTAGAGACTCATTGACTATATTCTTCATGTTTTATTACTATCCCTTTGATCAACTTACATTATGATTGAGATTTTTTTTGTCCTCTTTTATCCCCCTCACCCTGCCAGTCCATCCACACCAATTGCTCCCCCATGGTAACCACTAGTCACTTCTCAGTGTTTCTGAGTCTGCTGTTGTTTACTGTTTTGCTTTGCTTAACAAAAGAAGTTAAGACATATTATATTTATTTGACACTTTTAACACACATTTTATAAATATATTTATTTATTAACTACGATTGACCCATGAACCATTTGAGGATTTGTACTTTCTCAAGTTTTATGAAACAGGTTACAAATATCATCTCTAAAAATGGACTTTTGATGATTTAATTAATCTCACTGGACTGGCCAAGATATCTGCAGACAACGAGATATTGAAGAGCCTTTTGCATTTCAGAAAGGTGAAATTACTAGTCTCCTGGGGCTTCCCAGGGGTACAAATAAAACATGGCCTTTCAGGGAGAGATCTTCTAGTATAACAGAAGAGCCCAAAGCACGTTATCTCATGTGGCTTAGAGTAAAAGTCCTTTCACCTTCAAGAAAGGAATCTCTGGTGTGTCTGATGAAGGAAATTGAAGAGTATGGTATTGAAGAGTTACTGGAGCAAATTGTTGAAAGTACTGACATGTGGGAGAGAGACCTCGTGTCTCAGTCATCAGCATATCTGTGTTTTCCCTTCCTTCTCATTCCTTATTTGGACTCTATTTTGATTTTTATACCCCATTGGACAAAACATATTTTTTGAAGGTATATAGACAGTATTTAATATTTTAGCTTTATTTTATTTCTTATACCTTGATTATTTCATTTGATTAATTAATAAGCACTCTTCAAGGTAAAAGCTTTGTATATGAGTTGTGCATATTTAATTCAGTAAACCAATTTATACCACATATTTACAGCGTATAAGGACATAATTGTTCTCTCACCTATTTGTTGCTAGCACCATCTCATCCCTTTGCAATTGACTACAGGTTTCTGAAGTATGTTAACAGATCTGGACAACCTCACCATCTTCACAGAATTACTCCTGATGGATGCCGAGAGCTCCCGAGAGCTCCAAATCTTGCAAGGTTTGATATTCTTAGTGATTTATCTGGCTTCCCTGGCTGGAAATCTAGTGACATTTACCATCATTGTTATAGATCCACATCTTCACTTCCCCATGTACTTTTTTATGGGCAATTTATCCCTTAGAGATTTTGGATATACCTCAGTTACTGTTCCCAAATCCATCACAAACTGTTTGATGGGTCATAAAGTTATTTCTCTTAGAGAATGTGCTGCCCAGACTTTCCTATTTATTTTCTTTGCATCTGGAGAGTTCTTCTTCCTTGTGATCATGTCCTATGTCCACTATGTCGCCATCTGCCACCCTCTGCACTGTGCATCCACTGTGAACACCCGTTTCTGCACACAGGTGTCATGTGGCACATGGGCCACTGGGCTGGTCTATTCTGCTGTCCACACAGGGACCATGTTCAGTCATCCCTTCACTGAGTCCAATGTGATTCACCAGTTTTTCTGTGATATACCTCAAATTATGAGCATAGCATCTAAGGCTGTGCAGTTTTCTGAATTTGTGGCCCTTGCTGTCAGTGCCTGCATTGTATTACTTGGCTTTGTCATCTTATTTGCCTCGTATGTTCACATCTTTTCAACCGTACTGCACATGCATTCTGTGGACGCCCAGTACAAAGCTTTGTCCACCTGCTCCCCCCAGATAGCTACACTTACTCTGTTTATAATTACAGGATTGTTTGCTTCCTTATACCCTGTTTCAAACTCACCAAGCATTCAAACCCTCCTCACAGCTATGTTCTACTCCATGGTGTCCCCCTTAGTCAACCCCGTGATCTTTAGCCTGAGGAACAGGGAGATTAAGTCTGCTGTGCATAGAATGTTAAAGAAAGCTTGCCAGTTCCATTGAAGCGATTTTGTTTCTTAACCAGAAATTAATGTTGCTCTATTCAATGTGGGAAAATATGTATAATAATATTAATTTTAAATTTATAATTACATATTAGTAGTGTGGTCATTTAATAAAAGAGAGATGGATGTATTAATAAATTTGAAGTAAGTCATGTAAACAAAATACCTGTTTGAATAAAATGAGCTCATATTTCTTGTAGCCAGTTTTTTTAAACACTAATTGTTATGCAGTATGTAGTGGTATTTTATGTAGTTTCATTCCATTGATTTTGCAAGTGAATAAAGATCTAAAATGATAAATTTATTTCCCCACATGTGAACTGATTTTTTGTAAAGCTGAGATGAAAAATCAGGTCTGTTTTTCTGTAAGATAATCCATACCTGTAATTTTTCACCTTATCCATTTATTTCAGTGTATTTTCACATTTCATGGATGAACATAAAGGATGTAATTTTATTAGGTACTTATAGAAAATAGTACTTATATCTGGTAATATGCCCATCATATGCATAAACATGCACCACATAAATCCTTTTTCAGATTGTCCAACTCTCATAGACTTAGTAAAGTGAAAGTTAATAATTAGTATGCATACTAGGAAACACTGAATAGTTCCTTATAGACATATAAAACAACGCATCATAAAATAGTATTTATCATTGCAAACATATAATTGTGATAGTGTTTTAATTAATGCTTAAAAGATGTATTAATCATTTATAAGACAAAGAATGAAAACATGGAGATATATTAGTTGAACTCAGTCATTGACCTTCCTTCACATGGAACCCGGTCACATGTGATGGGGTGAGACACAGGGAAATACAAATTTTGGGACAGTAGAAGCTAGCCATTATGGTAGGTAGGAGAGAAAATACAGCTTAACACACATTGCATGATTCCTATCAGAGAAAATATATTTATTGTTCTCTGTAACCTTAAGAAGTTTTGGTGGCATTGTATGTATAATTCCTATTTCAGTGTTGAGTTAAATATTTTTATTCCATCAGAGCAGAGGAACTTATATTTATTAAAACACATACAATTTGCATCATTTCCAGATATACAGTAACCTTGATCTAGCCTAAAATTAAATCTTAAATTGAACAAGCTATGGCATGTCATGATCTACAGCCCTAACTGAACAAACCCAAAGGGAGAACTCCCTCCTGTTTAGTTGTTAGATAAGTCAGAATTCATACTCAATATTGCTATCTGTTTTTGTTGTGATTTATTCATTCTAATAAATATTACAAAAATTAGATCTCATGTCTCTTTTGTTTTAAACCAAAGGGACTCTTGAAGTTGCTGAGTATAACTGTTTAATTTATTCTTCCTACAGCATTGCACCTCATAGGACTCACCACATTTCATTTATTCATACACCAACCAGTGAATAACTACATTATTCCAACTCATCTACACTAAAGGATTTTGTTAAAAAAGATCTCCACCCATTTCTACTCCATTTGTATTCCTCTATATGATGTTTACTGCACATCCTTAGAAAACTGGAAACCCAGTTTTCCAATTATTGTCATTTATGTGTTAATAAAGTTTCATCTCAGTTGTATTTCAGCATATTAGAGAATTAGAATTTCTTTTAAATGATATTCATATTGTACTTAAAATATGTAAGGGAGTTATTTTATAAATATTTAAACCTAGTTTTGTACCCAATTTTATTGAATTATTGAATTTCTGATCATATCACTGTGATTTGAAAATGTTAGTATGTATATTGATTTGATAATAATATATATATATTCCTTTCTCACTTTGAAGGAAGAGAAGCAATTCCTATATTTACATTTATATTTAAGTGGTGGTGTCTTCTCTTTGAAGAAAGAAGTTTTATTACCATCTAATTATTCTATCTGAATTTTCTGGGTTTCAATATTATTTGAGAAATTGTTATCAACCCAAGAGCATAAACGTATCTAATTTTTTATTTTCTCTTAGACTGTACTGTTTACAGTTTGATTTTAATTATTCAAACTCCAACATTTAAAGCAGAAAGAATGCAGGTGATTATATAAGTGATTTATCTCCTAATGATGATACAGTTTTATTTGTCACTATCTACAAATCCACTTTTCTTTTGCTTTGGGAAAACCCTTAATTAAAATATAAATTTACCTCGAATGCATACACTTATTTATGAGCATTTTATGTTCATTTTACATATTTACTTCTCCATCAAAATATTAGTCTGGCTACCTAGAGCTACTGAAGAAACATTACTTTGATTTATATACTTGTTCTTTTTCAAGTTGAGTAATACCAGAAATCCTCTGAGAAAACTGATTTTATAAATACGAGGTATTATAGTCTTTTCTCAGACAATACTTAGACATGGAATTAATATATATTAATTGCAAAATTGAAGTATAGAAAGAAATGATATATTTTAATGGTTCTCCATAAAGAAGACCCAAATTTCCTGAAAATAATTGCACATTTGTATGTATTTATTCTAAACTTGATTTCTTTCTAATTTTAAAGGTACACTTGAACACTTTCATTAAATACACTGAGTTTGGTACAGTGCTTAATAGAATCCATTTCTGCATAGTGAAAAATGCATTGTTATATCAAAATTTCCCTCTCCAAAGATGTACCTACTATATGATTAGCAATTTAGAGTTGGAGAAAGGAACATGTTCAGCTTCTCAACTTTTTATTATTCTAAATGTTATCTATTTACTAGCTTCTATTTATGCATTAACACACTTAGAGCAGGAGAAGCTAGCAGGTAAAGAAAGATGAAGAAAATTCTAAATGGCTATTTTACTGGTAATTGTCATTGATGCTCTATGTGTATTATCAGTACACATTTGAAGACCTTTTTCCAATGGTATGCTATTTATTCACATACACTAGCATACACTTTTAGCAGGTTTATAGAGTGATAACTGAAAGCTATGATGTGGAAGAAACCAAACTTCCATTGAGAGATGAATGGATAAAGAAGAGTGTCGTGTATATACAATGAAATATTATTCATCCATAAAAAGAAAGAAATCTTGCCATTTGTGACATCATGGAACTATCCTGAGGATATTATGCTAAGCCAGGCACAGAAAGACAAATACCATATGATTTTATTTACTTGTGGAAATGAAAATAAAAACAATACCAAATGAACAAAATAGCGCTACACTCATAAACACTGGGAAGTGACTGTTGGTTACCATGGCAGAGGGTTGGGATGGGGTTTGGGGAGGTTGAGTGAGATAAAGTGGAACAAAAATTCTTAATCATAATATAATTTGGTGAATCAGACATCTTGTGGATGGTAGTACAGCATGGAGAATACATCTAATGATTCTATAACACGTTCCTATATGCGAAGATCATAACTGCAATGGTTGGGGTGAGGATATAATAATATGGGTAACTGTTGAACCACCATCTTGTATTCTTGGAACAAATACAAGATTGTATATCGATTATACTTCAGTTAACAAAAAGAAAAGTAACATTGTGTAAGTTTACAGTGCAAACCAAGAAAATTTAAAACCGTATATGTGGTGAATGACAACTGCAATAATGTTGCTAAACACATTACCCCACATAATTACATATTTTTGTGGTGTGACATCTTTTAAAATTTACTCTCAACAACTTTCAATTATATAATGCAGTATGGTTAATTACATACAACATGCTGTACATTAGATCCCCAGGACTATCATTTCTTTACTAGTTGTATCAATTTTAATAAAATCATAGAGCTCTGCAATCACTACCACAATCAAGATACAGAACATGTCCACCACCTTCCAAAATTTCCCCTGTGCACTTTCTGTAGAAAATTCCTTTCTCCCTCCTCACCGTGGTAACCACTCATCTCTTTCTGACCCTATAGGTGTGCCTTTCCCAGAATACTGTAAATATAATCATGAAGTATGTAATCATTTCCTTAAATTAAACTTTTTATTTTAAGATAATTGTAAAATTCACATGTCGTTGTGAATATTCGCCCTAATGGTAATGTCTTATAAAAACTATAGTGAGGGCAGAGCCAAGATGGTGGTGTGAGTAGGACAGTGGGAATCTCCTCCCAAAAACATGTATTTTTGAAAATACAAAAAATACAAGTAATCCTAAAATAGACCAGAAGAAACAGGACAACAGCCAGACTACATCCACACCTGCGAGAACCCAGTGCCTGGTGAAAGGGTTAAGATATAAGCCCCAGCCCGGCAGGATCCAAGCGCCCCTCACCACAGCTCCTGGTGGGAGGAGAGGACTTGGAGCGGGGAGAGAGAGGGAGACCAGGACTGCTAAACACCCAGCCCCAGCCATCCGCACAAGAGCGCAGACACAGTGCATGCATGGAGTGCTGGAAACTAGGGAAGCAGGACAGTAGGACGTGTGAGTGGGTCCTGAAGCCAAACCCCCTGTGACAAAGAAAAGCGAGTGCTTTTTGAAAGTTCTAAAGGGACATGGACCCCACAGCTGGATGGAAGCATCACAGGTCACAGTCAAGGAGCTGGAAATTCCAGGGAACTCCAGGTGCACTAACCCCCTGGGCAGCAGTTCTGAGAACCCTCACAGAGGAAAACAGCCAAACAGACCCCTGTCCATTATGTTTCTGGGCCCTGCCATAGCAGAGCAGCGGCCTGAGAATGGCCATGCCCACAGTAAGGGAGCTTCCTCCATACAGGCCTGGTAATATACAACGACCAGTCGACACGCAATTGCCCAACACAAGCCACTAGGGGTCTCAGTTGTCCCAGTAAAGAAAGGCCAGAAATCAAGTGGAAAGAGGCTTGACTCTCCCAGGTGATAGAAGCATCAATAGCAATCCATGGAACCTATCAACATGAAAAGGCAAAAAAATTTGATCTAGACAAGACTAACTCAGAGAGCTTCGACATCTTCTTCATCTTCCCCTGAGAAGGAACCTGGGGAGATAGATTTAACTAGTCTTCCTGAAAAAGAATTCAAAACAAAAGTCATAACCATGCTGATGGACTTGCAGAGAAATATGTAAGAAAAAGGAGGGAGAATACAGAAATAAAACAAGCACTGGAAGGACTTCAAAACAGAATGGATGACATGCAAGAGACCATTAATGGACTAGAAAACAGAGAACAGGAACAAAGAGAAGCTGATGCAGAGAGAGATAAAAGGATCTCCAGCAATGAAAGAATTTTAAGAGAACTGTGTGACCAACTGAAATGGAACAATATACACATTATAGGGATACCAGAAGAAGAAGAGAGAGTAAAAGGGACAGAAAGTGTCTTTGAAGAAAGAATTGCTGAAAACTTCCTCAAACTAGGGGAGGATATGGCCTCTCAGACCACAGAGGTACACAGAACTCCCATGAAAAGGAATCCAAGGAGGGCAACAACAAGACACATAATAATTAAAATGGAAAAGATCAAAGACAAGGACAAAGAATTAAAGGCAGCCATAGAGAAAAAAAACGATCACCTACAAAGGAAAACCCATCAGTCTATCATCAGACTTCGCAACAGAATCCCTACAGGCCAGAAGAGAATGGCATGATATACTTAATGCAATGAAACAAAAGGTCCTCAAACCAAGACTACTGTATCCAGCACGATTATCATTTAAATATGAAGAAGGGATTAAACAATTCCCAGACAAGCAAAAGTTGAGGGAATTTGCCTCCTACAAACCACCTCTACAGGGCATCTTACAGGGACTGCTCTAGATGGGAGCACTCCTAAAAAAGAGCACAGAACAAAACACCCAGCATATGAAGAAGGGAGGAGGAGGAATAAGAAGGGAGAGAAATAAAGAATCAACAGACCTTGTTTATAATAGCTCAATAAGTGAGTTAAGTTAGACAGTAGGATAGTAAAGAAGCTAACCCTGAACCTTTGGTAACCACAAACTTAAAGCCTGCAATGGTACTAAGTACATACCTTTCAATAATCACCCTAAATGTAAATGGACTGAATGCACCAATCAAGAGACACAGAGTAATAGAATGGATAAAAAAGCAAGACTCATCCATATGCTGCTTACAAGAGACTCACCTCAAACCCAAAGACATGCACAGACTTAAAGTCAAGGGATGGAAAAACATATTTCATGCAAACAACAGAGAGAAAAAAACAGCTGTTGCAATTCTAGTATCAGACAAAATAGACTTCAAAATAAAGTAACAAAAGATAAAGAAGGACATCACATAATGATAAAGGGCTCAGACCAACAAGAGGATATAACCATTATAAATATATATGCACCCAATACAGGAGCACCAAAATATGTGAAACAAATACTAACAGAATTAAAGGGGGAAATAGAATGCAATGCATTCATTCTGCTAGACTTAAACACACCACTCACTCCAAAGGACAGATCCACCAGACAGAAAATAAGTAAGGACACAGAGGCACTGAACAACACACTAGAACAGATGGACCTAATAGACATCTACAGAACTCTACATCCAAAGCAACAGGAAATACATTATTCTCAAGGGAACATGGAACATGATCCATAATAGACTACATACTAGGCCACAAAAAGAGCTTAAGTAAATTCCAAAAGATTGAAATCTTATCAATCAACTTTTCAGACCACAAAGGCATAAAAATAGTAATAAATTGTACAAAGAAAGCAAAATGGCTCACAAACACATGGAGGCTTAACAACACGATCCTACATAATCTATGGACCAATGACCAAATCAAAATGGAGATGAAGGAATATATGGAAACAAATGACAACAACAACACAAAGCCCCAACTACTGTGGGACACAGCAAAAGCAGTCTGAAGAGGAAAGTATATAGCAATCCACGCATAATTAAAGAAGGAAGAACAATCCCAAATCAATGGTCCAATGTCACAATTATCAAAATGAGAAAAAGAAGAACAAATGAGGCCTAAGGTCAGCAGAAGGAGGGACAAAATAAAGATCAGAGAAGAAATAAATAAAATTGAGAAGAATAAGGAAGAGCAAAAATCGATGAAACCAAGAGCTGGTTCTTCAAGAAAATAAACAAAATAGATAAGCCTCCAGCCAGACTTATAAAGAGGAAAAGAGAGTCAACACAAATCAACAGAATCAGAAACGGGAAAGGAAAAATCACGACGGAACCCACAGAAATACAAAGAATTATTAGAGAGTACTATGAAAACCTATAAGCTAACAAGCTGGGAAACCTAGGAGAAATGGACAACTTCCTAGAAAAATACAACCTTCCAAGAGTGACCCAGAAAGAAACAGAAAATCTAAACAGACCAATTACCAGCAACGAAATTGAAGCGGTAATCAAAAAACTACCCAAGAACAAAACCCCCAGGGCAAGATGGATTTACTTCTTTAATTTATCAGACATACAGAGAAGATATAATACCCATTCTCCTTAAAGTTTTCCCAAAAATAGAAGAGGAGTGAATACTCCCAAACTCATTCTATGAAGCCAACATCAGCGTAATACCAAAACAAGGCAAAGACCCCTCCAAAAAAAATACTACAGACCAATATCCCTGATGAACGTAGATGCAAAAATACTCAATAAAATATTAACAAACCGAATTCAAAAATACATCAAAAGGTCATCATACACCATGACCAAGAGAGTGTCATCCCATGGGTGCAAGGATGGTACAGCATTCGAAAATCTATCAACATCATCCACCACATCAACAAAAAGAAAGACATAAACCACATGATCATTTCCATAGATGCAGAAAAACATTTAACAGAATTCAACATCTTTTCATGATAAAAACTCTCAACATAATGGGTATAGAGTGCAAGAACCTCAACATAATAAAGGCCATATATGATAAACCCACAGTCAACATCATACTGAAAAGCGAGAAGCTGAAAGCTTTTTCTCTGCCATCGGGAACAAGACAGGGATGCCCACTATCTCCACTGTTATTCAACATAGTACTGGTGGTCCTAGCCACAGCAATTAGACAAACAAAGAAATACAAAGAATCCAGATTAGTAAAGAAGTTAAACTGTCAGTATTTTCAGATGACATGATATTGTACATAAAAAACCCTAATAAGACAGCTACTAGAGCTAATATCGGAATTCAGCTAATTTGCAGGAAACAAAATTAACACACAGAAATCTGTGGCTTTCCTATATACTAACAATAAACTAACAGAAAGAGAAATCAAGAAGACAATTCCATTCACAAGAGCATCAAAAAAGAATAAAATACCTAGGAATAAACCTAACCAAGGAAGTGAAAGACCTACACCCTGAAAACGATAAGACAGTCTAAAAAGAAATTAAAGAGGTCACTAACAATTGGAAACTCATCCCATGCTTCTGGCTAGGAAGAATTAATATCGTCAAAATGGCATCCTGCCCAAAGCAATATACACATTCGATGCAATTCCCATCAAACTACCAACAGCATTCTTTAATGAAATGGAACAAATAGTTCAAAATTCATATGGAAACACCAAATACCCCAAATAGCGAAAGCAATCCTGAAAAGGAAGAATAAGGTGGGGGGATCTCACTCCCCAACTTCAGGCTCTACTGCAAAGCTACAGTAATCAAGAAAATTTGGTACTGGCACAAGAACAGAGCCACAGACCAATGGAACAGAATAGAGACTCCAAACATTAACCCAAACATATCTGGTCAACTAATATTCAATAAAGGGGCAATGGATATACAATGGGGAAATGACAGTCTCTACAACAGATGTTGCTGGCAAAACTGGACAGCTACATGTAAGAGAATGAAACTGGATCACTGTCTAACCCCATACACAGAAATAAATTTGAAATGGATCAAAGACTTGAATATAAGTCATGAAACCATAAAACTCTTAGAAAAAAACATAGGCAAAAATCTCTTGGACATAAACATGAGTGACCTCTTCTTGAACATATCTCCCCGGGCAAGGGAAACAAATGCAAAAATTAACAAATGGGACTATATCAAGCTGGAAAGTTTCTGTACAGCAAAGGACACCATCAATAGAACAAAAAGGTATCCTACAATATGGTACAATATATTCGTAAATGACAGATCTGACATAGGGTTGTCATCCAAAATATATAAAGAGCTCACACACCTCAAAAAACAAAAAGCAAATAACCCAATTAAAAAATGGGCAGAGGAGCTGAATAGACAGTTCTCTAAAGAAGAAATTCAGATGGCCAACAGACACATGAAAAGATATTCCACATCGCTTCTCATCAGAGAAATGCAAATTAAAACCACAATAAGATATCATCTCACACTAGTAAGAATGGCTACCATCCAAAAGACAAACAACAACAAATGTTGGCGAGGTTGTGGAGAAAGGGGAACCCTCCTACACTGCTGGGAGGTATGTAAATTAGTTCCACCATTGTGGAAAGCAGTATGGAGGTTCCTCAAAATGCTCAAAATAGAAATACCATTTGACCCAGGAATTCCACTTCTAGGAATTTAATCCAAGAATTCAGCACTCCAGTTTGAAAAAGACAGATGCACCCCTATGTTTATCGCTGCACTATTTACAATATCCATGGTACATAAGCAACCTAAATGTCCATCAGTAGATGAATTGATAAAGAAGATGTGGTATATATGCACAATGGAATATTACTCAGCCATAAGAAAAAAACAGATCCTACCATTGCAACATGGATGGAGCTAGAGGATATTATGCTCAGTGAAATAATCCAGGCAGAGAAAGACAAGTACCAAATGATCTCACTCATATGTGGAGTATAAGAACAAAAGAAAACTGAAGGAACAAAACAGCAGCAGAAGCACAGAACCCAAGAATGGACTAATAGTTGCCAAAGGGAAAGGGACTCAGGAGGACAGGTGTTAAGGGAGGGATAAGGCTGGGAAAAAAAGAAAGGGGGCATTACGATTAGCATGTATAATGTCGGGGGCCACGGGGAGGGCTGTGCAGCACAGAGAAGACAAGTAGTGATTTTACAGCATCTTACTATGTTGATGGACAGTGACTGTGAACGGGGATGTGGGAGGGACGTGGTGAAAGGGGGAGCCGGGTAAACTTAATGTCATTCATGTAATTGTAGATTAATGATACCAAAATAAAATTTTAAAAAAGTATAGTGAAATATCAGACGCAGAATTAGCTTTGATACAGTCAAGGTGCAGAACATTTCCATCACGACAAAGAACCTTCGTGTTGCCCTTTTATAGCCATGCCTACTTCCCTCCCTCCCAAGCCCCTAATCCTCACCTCTCGGCATCTACTATTTTGGTCTTTGTTTCTAATTTTGTCTTTTCAAGATTGTTCTATAAATAGAATCATACAGTGTGTGTGTAGTAATTTGGGACTGGCTTTTTATATTTTCTTTTTATTTATGGTATCATTGATATACAATCTTATGAAAGTTTCTCATAAGCAACATTGTGGTATCAACATTCATCCATATTATCAATTTGCCCCACAACCCACTGCAATAACTATCAGCATAGTAAGATGTTATAGAGTCATTACTTGTCTTCTTTTCTGCTGTACTGCTTCCCTGTGACCTACTTATATTATGTGTGCAAATTATAATGCTTCTTAATCCCTTTTTCCTTCCCTGCTTTCCAACCCATCTCAAACCCTTTCCTTTGGTAACTGCTAGTCACTTCTTAGAGTCTGTGAGTCTGCTACTTTTTTGTTCCTTCTGTTTTGCTTTGATGTTATACTCCACAAATGAGTGAAATTATTTAGTACTTGTCTTTCTCCACCTGGCTTATTTCACTGAGCAGAATACCCTCTAGCTCCATCCATGTTGCTGCAAATGGTAGGATTTGTTTTTCTCTTACAGCTGAATAGTATTCCATTGTGTATATGTACAACAACTACTGATGGACACTTAGGTTACTTCCATATCTTGCCTACTATAAAAAGTGCTGTGATACACATAGGGGACCATATATCTTTTTGAATAAGGGATGTTGTTTCCTTTGGTTAAATTCCTAGGAGTGGAAGTCCTGGGTCAATTGGTATTCCTATTTTTAGTTTTTTAAAGAAGCTTCTATTGCTTTCCACAATGATTGAACTAATTTACATTCTCACCAACAGTGTTAGGAGTGTTCCCCTTTCTCCACATCCTTGCCAGCATTTGTTGTTTCTTGTCTTTTGGATGATGGCCATCATAACTGGTGGGAGGTGATACCTCATTGTGGTTTTAATTGGCATTTCTCTGATGATTAGTGATGTGGAGCATCTTTTCATGTGCCTGTTGGCCATATGAATTTCTTCTTTGGGGAAGTGTCTGTTCAGATCCTCTGCCCATTTTTCAATCAGGTTATTTCTTTTTTGAATGTTGAGGGAAGGGAGCTCTTTATATACTTTGGATGTCAACCCCTTATCAGATATGTCACTTATGAAAATATTCTCCCATACTCTAGGATGGCTTTTTGTCCCGCTGATGGTGTCCTTTGTTGTACAGAAGATTTTTAGTTTGATATAGTCCCGCTTGTTCATCTTTCTTTTATTTCCCTTTTCCGAGGAGATATGTTCATGAAAAAGTTGTTCATCTTTATATTTAAGAGGGTTTTGCCTATGTTTTCTTCTAAGAGCTTTATGGCTTCATGACTTACATTCAGGTCTTTGGTCCATTTCAAGTTTACTTTTGTGTATGGAGTAACACAGCAATCCAGTTTCATTCTCTTGCAGGGAGTTGTACAGTTTTACCAACACCTGTTGTTGAGGAGGCTGTAATTTCCTGTATGACCATGGCTCATTTATATTTATAATAATTGGCCATAGATGTGTGGCTTTATATCTGGGCTCTCTATTCTGTTCCATGTGTCTGTTCTTATGCCAGTACCAAATTGTCTTGATTATTGTGTCTTTGTAGTAGAGCTTGAAGTTGAAGCGACTAATCTCCCCAGCTTTATTCTTCTTTCACAAGATTGTTTAGGCTATTTGGGGTCTTTTGAAGTTCCATATGCATTTTAGAATTATTTGTTCCAGTTCATTGAAGAATGCTGTCAGTATTTTTTTAGGGATTGCATTGAATCTATAGATTATTTTACACATGATGGCCATTTTGACAATATTAATTTTTCCTACCGAAGAGAAAGGGATGAATTTCCACGTATTAGTGTCTTCTTAAATTTCTCTCGAGTGTCTTGTAATTTTCTGGGTAAAGATCTTTTACTTGCTTGGTTAGGTTTATATCTATGTATTTTATTCTTATATTTTTTGATGCAACTGTGAATTGTTTTCATGATTTCTCTTTCTGCTAGTTCATCATTAGTGTATACAAATGCAACAGATTTCTGTTCATTAAATTTGTGTCCTGAAAATTTTCTGAATTCAGATATTGTTTCTGGTAGTTTTGGAGTGGAGTCTTCAGGGTTTTTTTTTGTTTGTTTTTTTGTAGATAATTACTTTTTTATTGAAGGGTAGTTGACACACACTATTACATTACATTAGTTTCAGGTGTACAACATAGTGATTCAACATTTATATACATGACAATTCTAGGTACCAGCTATCACCATACCAAGCTGTTACAATATCTTGACTATATTCATTACATCCCGGTTACTTATTATTTTAAAATTGGAAGTGTATACTTTTTTTTTTTTTTTTTGTGAGGGCATCTCTCATATTTATTGATCAAATGGTTGTTAACAACAATAAAATTCTGTATAGGGGAGTCAATGCTCAATGCACAATCATTAATCCACCCCAAGCCTAATTTTCATCAGTCTCCAATCTTCGGAGGCATAACAAACAAGTTCTTACATGGTGAACAGTACAAGGGCAGCCAACACAGAAACCTTCGGTTTTGCTCATGCATTATGAACTATAAAAAGTCAGTTCAAATATGAATACTCATTTGATTTTTATACTTGATTTATATGTGGATACCACATTTCTCTCTTTATTATTATTATTTTTAATAAAATGCTGAAGTGGTAGGTAGATACAAGATAAAGGTAGAAAACATAGTTTAGTGTTGTAAGAGAGCAAATGTAGATGATCAGGTGTGTGCCTGTAGACTATGTGTTGATCCAAGCCAGACAAGGGCAATGAAACATCCACGTATGCAGAAGATTTCTCTCAGAACGGGGGTTGAGGTTCTAAGCCTCACCTCTGTTGATCCCCAATTTCTCACCTGATGGCCCCCCTGCGACTGTTCCTGTCGTAGGTTCTTCCTCCCTTGAGGAATCTTATCTGTCTCTGGCTAACCAGTCATTTTCCGGGGCCATACAGGGAAAAGTAAAGTTGGTAAGTGAGAGAGAAGCCTTATTGTTTGAAATGGTTAGCTTTTTATTTCTTTGCTTATTTATGCCCTGTAGCTTCTATGCGCAGCATTTGTCTTCAGGTATCTTTACCACTTGGAAGAATTATGATACTTGGTAAATTTGATATGAGGCACGAATTCTATTTAAGGGTTGTAATTAGGAAGGAAGAAGAAAAACTATAGAAGTAGCAGGCTGCAGAAAACCTGGGAAGATTGATTATTTCTTTGACATATCTTCTTGTAGAGTAACATCAGCATGTATAGGTTTTAAGCTACTATTTAAATTGCACACACACATTAACATATTAGGAGCAGAGTTACATAACCAAAGCATACCTGTAATTACCATCCATCTCCAGTGAAACCAAGAAAACCAGTTAGGCACCTAAGGCATTTGTGAAAACTTATGTATGATATAGTGAACATTGTCCAACTGAAATTGAACAGTCTGAGAGAAATCAGACAAACTAAAACAACCCATTCCTGGGGAATGTTCACATCCCTTATGTTCGTTTAACAGTGAATAGTTTGTAGTTGTAAGATTTAGGAGCACTACAATTTGCACTTCTCCTAATTCTTGATTGAGTTCCAACAGTATAGATCCAGTCAAATTTGTTGTTTTACTGAATGCCCAAGCCAGCTGAGATATCTCCTTCCTCATTCCAATGGCAAGTCCAGGAACTGGTGGGATGAATGCATCTACAGTTGTAGCAGTGAGTGGATCTTTGTTGGGGTTTTTTGATGATCATCTTCTGGCATGAGTCTTCCAGAGAGTGCTAATGCTGGAAGGTTTTTTTCATATCATATCTTTGTTCATTTTCGGGGTAGACCAATTAGGCTTTGATCCTCTGTATAAACACAGACAGACCATTTGCCTACACTTTTAAAAGCCCTTTATACTCTTGTGTAGAACTCATTGGAGGTTACCACACAGGAACTGCCTTTTTTTTTTTTTGGTATCACTGATCTACACTTACATGACGAATATTATGTTTACTAGGCGATCCCCTATACCAGGTCCCCCATATAAACCCCTTTACAGCCACTGTCCATCAGCATAGCAAAATGTTGTAGAACCCCTACATGCCTTCTCTGGGTTGTACAGCCTTCCATTTTCTCCTACGCCCCCATGCATGCTAATATTAATAATCACCTACTTCTCCCCCCCCCTTATCCCTCCCTACGCATGCATCCTCCCCAGTCCCTTTCCCTTTGGTACCTGTTAGTCCATTATTGAGTTCTGTGATTCTGTTGCTGTTTTGTTCCTTCAGTTTTTCCTTCGTTGTTATATTCCACAGATAAGTGAAATCATTTGGTATTTCTCTTTGTCCGCTTAGCTTGTTTCCCTGACCATAACACCCTCCAGCTCCATCCATGTTGCTGCAAATTGTTGGATTTGCTCATTTCTTTTGGCTGAGTAGTATTCCATTGTGTATATGTCCCACTTCTTCTTTATCCATTCATCTATCGATGGACATTTAGGTTGCTTCCAATTCTTGGCTTTTGTAAATAGTGCTGCGATAAACATAGGGGTGCACTGATCTTTCTCACACTTGATTGCTGCATTCTTAGGCTAAATTCCTAGGAGAGCAATTCCTGGGTCAAATGGTAGGTCTGCTTTGAGCATTTTGATGTACCTCCATACTGCTTTCCACAATGGATGAACTAACTTACATTCCTACCAGTAGTGTTAGAGGGTCCCCTTTCTCCACAGCCGCGCCAATATTTGTTGTTCTCTGTCTTTTGGATGGCAGCCATCCTTACTGGTGTGAGGTGATACCTCATTGTAGTTTTAATTTGCATTTCTCTGATAATTAGCGATGTGGAGAATCTTTTCATTTTTCTGTTGGCCATCTGTATTTCTTTTTTGGAGAACTGTCTGTTCAGTTCCTCTGCCCATTTTTTAATTGGGTTATTTGTTTTTTGTTTGTTGAGGCGTGTGAGCTCTTTATATATTCTGGACGTCAAGCCTTTATCGGATGTGTCATTTTCAAATATATTCTCCCTTAATGTATGGTTCCTTTTTGTTCTATTCATGGTGTCTTTTGCTGCACAGAAGCTTTTCAGCTTAATATAGTCCCACTTATTCATTTTTGCTGTTGCTTTCCTTGGCCGGGGAGATATGTTCAAGAAGAGGTCATACATGTTTATGTCTAAGAGGTTTTTGCCTATGATTTCTTCCAAGAGTTTAATGGTTTCATGACTCACATTCAAGTCTTTGATCCTTTTTGAGTTTACTTTTGTATATGGGGTTAGACAATGGTCCAGTTTCATTCTCCTACATATACCTGTCCAGTTTTGCCAGCACCATCTGTTGAAGAGACTGTCATTTCGCCATTGTATGTCCATGGCTCCTTTATCAAATATTAATTGACCATATATGTCTGGGTTAATGTCTGGATTGTCTAGTCTGTTCCATTGGTCTGTGCCTCCGTTCTTGTGCCAGTACCACATTGTCTTGATTACTATGGCTTTATAATAGAGCTTGAAGTTGGGGAGTGAGATCCCCCCTACTTTATTATTCTTTCTCAGGATAGCTTTGGCTATTCGGGGTCTTTGGTGGTTCCATATGAATTTTTGAATTATTTGTTCCAGTTCATTGAAGGATGTTTCTGGTAGTTTGATAGGGATTGATTCAAATCTGTATGTTGCTTTGGGCAGGATGTCCATTTTGACGATATTAATTTTTCCTAGCCACGAGCATGGGATTAGTTTCCATCTGTTATTGTCCCCTTTAATTTCTCTTAAGAGTGACTTGTAGTTTTCAGAGTACAAGTCTTTCACTTCCTTGGTTAGGTTTACTCCTAGGTATTTTATATTTTTGATGCAATTGTGAATGGAGTTGTTTTCCTGATTTCTCTTTCTGTTGGTTCATTATTAGTGTATAGGAAAGCCACAGATTTCTGTGTGTTGATTTTGTATCCTGCAACTTTGCTGTATTCCGATATCAGTTCTAGTAGTTTTTGGGGGGAGTCTTTAGGGTTTTTTATGTACAGTATCATGTCATCTGTAAATAGTGACAGATTAACCTCTTCTTTACCAATCTGGATTCCTTGTGTTTCTCTGTTTTGTCTGATTGCCATGGCTAGGACCTCCACTACTATGATAAATAACAGAGGAGAGATTGGGCATTCCTGTCTTGTTCCTGATCTCAGGGAAAATGCTTTTAGCTTCTTGCTTTTCAATATAATGTTGGCTGTGGGTTTATCATATATGGCCTTTTTAAGTTGAGGTTCTTGCCCTCTATTCCCATTTTGCTTAGAGTTTTTATCATGAATGGATGTTGAACTTTGTCAAATGCTTTTTCAGCATCTATGGAGATGATCATGTGGTTTTTTTCTTTCTTTTTGTTTGATGTGTTGGATGATGTTGATGGACTTTCGAATGTTGTACCATCCTTGCATCCCTGGGATGAATCCCACTTGTTCATGGTGCACGATCCTTTTGATGTATTTTTGAATTCGGTATGCCAATATTTTGTTGAGAATTTTTGCATCTACGTTCATCAGAGATATTGGTCTGCAGTTTTCTTTTTTTGGTGGAGTCTTTGCCTGGTTTTGGTATTAGGGTGATGTTAGCTTCATAGAATGAGTTTGGGAGTATCCCCTCCTCTATTTTTTGTAAAACTCTAAGGAGAATGGGATGGGTATTATGTCTTCCCTGCATGTCTGATAAAATTCTGAGGTAAATCCATCTGGCCCGGCTGTTTTGTTCTTTGGTAGTTTTTTATTAAAGCTTCAATTTCAGTGCTGGTAATTGGTCTGCTTAGATTTTCTGTTTCTTTCTGGGTCAATCGTGGAAGGTTGTATTTTTCTAGGAAGTTGTCCATTTCTCCTAGGTTTCCCACCTTGTTAGCATATATGTTTTCATAGTATTCTCTAATAATTCTTTGTATTTCTGTGGGGTCCGTCGTGATTTTTCCTTTCTCGTTTCTGATACTGTTGATTTGTGTTGACTCTCTTTTCTTCATAATAAGTCTGGCTGGAGGCTTATCTATTTTGTTTATTTTCTTGAATAACCAGCTCTTGGTTTCATTGATTTTTCCTATTGTTTTATTCTTCTCAATTTTATTTATTTCTTCTCTGATCTTTATTATGTCCCTCCTTCTGCTGACCTTTGGCCTCATTTGTTCTTCTTTTTCCAATTTCGATAATTGTGACATTAGATCATTCATTTGGGATTGTTTTTCCTTTTTTAAATATGGTTGGACTGCTATATACTTTCCTCTTAAACTGCTTTTGCTGCGTCTCACAGAAGTTGGGGTTCAGTGTTGTTGTTGTCATATGTTTCCATATATTGCTGGATCTCCATTTTGATTTGGTCATTGATCCATTGATTATTTAGGAGCGTGTTTTTAAGCCTCCATATGTTTGTGAGCCTCTTTGCTTTCTTTGTACAGTTTATTTCTAGTTTTATGCCTTTGTGTTCTGAAAAGTTGGTTGGTAGGATTTCAATCTTTTGGAATTTTCTGAGGCTCTTTTTGTGTTCTAGTATGTGGTCTATTCTGGAGAATGTTCCATGGGCATTTGAGAAGAATGTATATCCTGTTGCTTTTGGATGTAGAATTCTATAGATGTCTATTAGGTCCATCTGCTCTACTGTGTTGTTCAGTGCTTCCGTGTCCTTACTTATTTTCTGCCCAGTGGATCTATTCTTTGGTGTGAGTGGTGTGTTGAAGTTTCCTAGAATGAATGCATTGCATTCTGTTTTCCCCTTTAGTTCTGTTAGTATTTGTTTCACATACGCTGGTGCTCCTGTGTTGGGTGCATATATATTTAGATTGGTTATATACTCTTGTTGGACTGAGCCCTTTATCATTATGTAGTGTCCTTCTTTATCTCTTGTTACTTTCTTTGTTTTGAAGTCTATTTTGTCTGTTATTAGTAATGCAACCCCTGCTTTATTCTCGCTGTTGTTTGCTTGAAATGTTTTTCCATCCCTGGACTTTTAGTCTGTACATGTCTTTGGGTTTGAGGTGAGTTTCTTGTTAGCAGCATATAGATGGATCATGCTTTTTTATCCATTCTATTACTTTATGTCTTTTGGTGCATTCAGCCCATTAACATTTAGGGTGACTATTGAAAGATATGTACTTATTGCCATTGCAGGCTTTAAATTTGTGGTTACCAAAGGTTCAAGGTTAGCCTCTTTAGTATCTTACTGCCTAACTTAGCTCGCTTATTGAGCTTTTATATACACTGTCTGGAGATTCTTTTCTTCTCTCCCTTCTTGTTCCTCCTCCTCGATTCTTCATATGTTGGGTGTTTTGTGCTGTGCTCTTTCAAGGAGTGCTCCCATCTAGAGCAGTCCTTGTAAGATGTTCTGCAGAGGTGGTTTGTGGGAAGCAAATTCCCTCAGCTTTTGTTTGGGAATTGTTTAATCCCACCATCATATTTGAATGATAGTCGTGCTGGATACTGTATCCTTGTTTCAAGGCCCTTCTGCTTCATTGTATTAAATATATCATGCCATTCTCTTCTGGCCTGTAGGATTTCTGTCGAGAAGTCTGATGTTAGCCCAATGGGTTTTCCTTTATAGGTGACCTTTTTCTGTCTAGCTGCCTTTAAAACTCTTTCTTTGTCCTTGATCTTTGCCATTTTATTTATTATGTGTCTTGGTGTTGTCCTCCTTGGATCCTTTCTGTTGGGTGTTCTGTGTATTTCCGTCATCGGTTCGATTATTTCCTCCCCCAGTTTGGGGAAGTTTTCAGCAATTATTTCTTCTAAGATACTTTCCATCTCTTTTCCTCTCTCTTCTTCTTCTGGAACCCCTATAATACGGATATTGTTCCTTTGTTTTGGTCACACATTTCTCTTAACATTGTTTCTTTCCTGGAGATCCTTTTATCTCTCTCTATGTCAGCTTCTATGCGTTCCTGTTCTCTGGTTTCAATTCCATCAATGGCCTGTTGCATCCTCTCCATTCTGCTTATAAACCCTTCCAGAGTTTGTTTCATTTCTGCAATCTCCTTTCTGGCATCTGTGATCTCCCTCTGGACTTCATCCCTTTTCTCTTGCATATTTCTCTGCATCTCTGTCAGCATGTTTATGATTCTTATTTTGAATTCTTTGTCAGGAAGACTGGTTAGGTCTGTCTCCTTCTCTGGTGTTGTCTCTGTGATCTTTGTCTGCCTGTAGCTTTGCCTTTTCATGGTGATACAAATAGTTTGCAGAGCTGGGACGAGTGACGGCTGGAAGAACTTCACTTCTTGTTGGTTTGTGGCCCTCTTCTCCTGGGAGAACAGCGACCTCTAGTGGCTTGTGCTGGGCATCTGCACGCAGACAGGGTTTCTTCTTCCTGCCCGGCTGCTATTGGGTTTATCTCTGCTGTTGCTGTGGGTGTGGCCTGGTTCGGGCCTCTGCTCCAAAGTGGTGGAGTCATGTTGGAGGGGGTGCGGCCTGGAGCATATTTATCTCCATAAGGGGCCTCCCTGCTCCCTGAAGCCCAGGGGCTAGGGTGCCCAGAGATCCCCAGATTCCCTAACTCTGGATTAAGTGTCCCACCCTGCCCCTTTAAGACTTCCAAAAAGCACCTGCCAAAACAAAACAACGACCACAAAAAAAAAGTATTTAAATTAAAAAAAAAAAAATTTTTCCTTAATTAAAAAAAAAAAAAAGAAAGGTGACCCCTCATTTTTCTTTATTCTCCGGTGCCAGCCTCAGGCATCTGCTCACCAGTCTTGCTGCCCTGTTTTCCTAGTATTGGGGGCCCTATCTCTTTAAGACTTCCAAAATGCGCTTGCCAAAACAAAACAGAAAAAAAAAAATTGGTCACGGGCTTTTCTTATGTCCTCCGGCACCCGGCCTCCGGTGCCCGCTCACTGTTCTTGCTGCCCTGTTTCCCTAGCATCCAGGGCCCCCTGGGCATGTATTGTGTCTGCACTCTGGCCCCGATGGCTGGGGCTGGGTGTTTGGCAGTCCTGGGCTCCGTCTTCCTCCCGCTCTGCCTATTCTTCTCCCGCCAGGAGCTGGGGGATGGGTGCTCAGCTCCCGCCGGGCCGGGGCTTATATCTTACCCCCTTCAGTAAGCTTTGGGTTCTCTCAGATGCTGATGTGGTCTGGATATTGTCCTGTGTCCTCTGGTCTTTATTCTAGGAAGGTTTGTCTTTGTTATATTTTCATAGACATATGTGGTTTTGGTAGGAGATTTCTGCTGCTCTACTCACGCCGCCATCTTCCCCCCCCCATACATGCTCTTCAGGGTTTTTATATACAATATCATGTCATGTGCAATCTGTGACAGTTTAACTTCTCTTAACAATCTGGATCTTTTAATTTCTTTGTGTTTTCTGATTTCCATGGCTAGGACCTCCAGTACTATGTTGAATAAAAGTGGGGAGAGTGGGCATCCCTATCTTGTTCCCAATCTTCAAGGAAAAGCTTTCAGCCTTTCACTGTTAAATATGGTGTTTGCTGTGGGTTTGTCATATATCTCCTTTATTATGTTGAGGTTTTTGCCCTTTATACCCATTTTGTTGAGAGTTTTTATCATGAATGTGTGTTGAACTTTGTCAAATGCTTTTTCATTATCTATGGAGCTGATCATGTGATTTCTGCCCTTTTTATTGATATGGTGGATGATGACGTATTTTTGAATGTTGTACCTTCCTTGCATCCCTTGGATGAACCCCACTTGATTATGATGGATGATCCTTTTGATGTATTTTTGAATTTAGTTTGCTTATAATTTCTTGAGTATTTTTGCATCTATGTTCATCAGGGATATTGGTCTGTAGTTTTTTTGTGGTGTCTTTGCCTTGTTCTGGTAATAGAGTGACGCTGGCTTCATAGAATGGGTTTGGAAGTATTCCCTCCTCTTCTACTTTTTGGAAAACCTTAGGAGAATGGGTATAATGCCTTCTCTAAATGTCTGATGAAATTCAGTGGTGAAGCCATCAGGTCCAGGAATTTTATTCTTGGGTAGTTTTTTGATAATTGATTACATTTCACTGTTGGTAATTGGTCTCTTCAGATTTTCTGTTTCTTCCTGAGTCAGTCTTGGAAGATTATTACTAGAAAGTTGTCCATTTCTTCTAGGTTATCCAGTTTGTTAGCAAATAATTTTTCATAGTATTCTCTAATAATTCTTTGTATTTCAGTGGTGTCCGTGGTGATTTTTCCTTTCTTATTCTGTTTCTGTGTGAAGAATCTCTTTTTTTCTTGATAAGTCTGACTAGAGGTTTACTATTTTGTATTTTCTCAAAGAACAGGCTCTTGTTTCAATATATTTTTCTATTGTTTTATTCATTTCAATACTACTTACTTATTCTAATCTTTATTATGTGCCTCCTTCTACTGACTTTGGGCCTCATTGCTTCTCTTTTTCCTTTTTCAATAATTGTTAATTTAAACTGTTCATTTGGGATTGTTTTTCCTGCTTTAAATAGGCTGGGATTGCTATATACTTTCCTCTCAACAAAATGTTTATAGAGGGAAAGTACCTCAACATAATAATGGCCATTTCCTCTGCCTCCACTGCATCCCACAGAAGTTGGTGTGCTGCACTGTTGTTTTCATTTGTCTCCATATATTGCTTGATTTCTGTTTTAATTTGTCATTGACCCATTGATTATTTAGGAGCATGTTGTTAAGCCTCCATGTGTTTGTGAGCCTTCTTGTTTTCTTTGTACAATTTATTTCTTGTTTCATAACTTTGTGATATGAGAAGTTAATTGGTAGAATTTCATTCTTTTTTAATATACTGAGGCTCTTTTTGTGGCCTAGTATGTGGTCTATTCTGGAAAATGTTCCATGTGCACTTGAGAAGAAAGTGCAACCTGCTGCTTTTGGGTGGAGTGTTCTATAGTTGTTTGTTAGGTCCATCTGTTCTAATGTGCTGTTCAGTGCCTCTGTGTCCTTACTTATTTTCTGTCTGGTTTATCTGTCCTTTGGAGTGAATGGTATGTTGAATTCTCCTAAAATGAATGCATTGCATTCTATTTCCCCTTTTAAATCAGTTAGTATTTGTTTTGCAAATGTACATGCTCCTTTATTGGGTGAATAGGTATTTATAATGGTTATATCCTCTTGTTGAACCAACTCCTTTATTATTATGTAATGTCCTTCTGTGTTTCTTGTTACTTTCTTTGTTTTGAAGTATATTTTCTCTGATACTTGTATTACCTACATTGTACATGTACTTTTTTCTCCCTATTTTTGCATGAAATATCTTTTCCCATCCCTTTACTTTTAGTCTGTGCATGCCTTTGGATTTGAAGTGTGTCTCTTGTAGGCAGCATATAGAAGTGCCTTGCTTATTTATCCGTTCTGTAATATGTCTTTTGATTGGTGCATTCAGTCCATTTACATTTAGGGTGATAACTGATAGATAACTACTTATTGCCATTGCAGTAATTGGTCTACTTCCTTTGCTGTGGTTTTATTTTTTCTGGTGAAAGCTATTTAGCCTTAGGCACACTTCCATCTAGAGCAGTCCCTTAGGATACACTGTAGAGATGGTTTGTGGGACACAACTTCCCTCAACTTTTGCTTATCTTGGACTTGTTTAATCCCTCATTCAAATTTAAATGATAACCTTTCTGGGTAGAGTATTCTTGCTTTGAGGCCCTTCTGCTTTATTGCATTGAATACATCATGCCACTCCCTTCTGACCTTTAAGGTATCTGTTGAGAAGTGTGATGATAGCCTGATGGGTTTTCCTTTGTAGGTGCTCTTTTTTTCTCTCTCTGGCTGCTTTTACTACTCTGACCTTGTCCTTGATCTTTGCCATTTTAATTATGATATGTCTTGGTGTTGTCCTCCTTGGGTCCCTTGTATTGGGAGATCTGTGGACTTCCATGGTGGCAGGACTTTCTTGACCAATAACTTCCCCCTTGACACAGAGACAGCTGCACAAGTAAATCAGGTCATCTCCTTGGCCCAATTCCAGCAGACCCTCCAGAAACTGGAAGCAGCTCAAGAAGGGTAGGAAGTCCTCATTTTGAGCGAGGAGACTTAATCTTTGTTAAGACAGTGCCCTCTACTGGTTCTTCTCTCACCCCTATTTGGGAAGGACGGCTAACAGTAATTCCCCTCACTCCAACTGCAGCAAAGGTGACAGGGCACAAGTCTCCAATCCATCACTCCTGATTGAATGCTTCGGTGTCTGAAAAACCCAGCTGTCCTCTGATCAAGGAGGACCTCTTGCCCCATTATTCCTGTAAGTTTGTTGGAGATCTGAAGATCCTTTTTAAGTGGCAATTGCCTAAGATAATCACTTCATGACTGCAGAGTCCAGGGTCCTTTTCGGCATCAATGTGACAATGGAACTTCTTGTTTTCCTATTGTTCAATGTTTTTGTGACCCCCTCCCAGTGGCCAGCAGTATCTCTGTCCCTGCTTTGTTTAAAGTACTAGCAATAGCCTTAAACCATACTTATTACTATTATTGACACCCTCCTTGTTGACTTCTCTCATGGCAGTGGTTTATCCTCTGACTCTAGTAGTTAAGAAAAATTGCTACTCTAATAACTGGATCTGCCCCTGCTGAGATCATTTGGTGCATGATACAGATCTCCTCAGCATTCTGATATCACTAGAAACAATTGCTAATATTATAACACAATATTGGGTTTTTCCTTATATAAACTACACCACCACCAAAAACGATGGAATAGGTAGAGGCCCTTGGCCCCTTCACTCACAGTGGGTTACTCCATTACTAGCTAAGCAAGTAGACAAAGTCCAGCACCTTGCTGCCAAAGCCAGTCTGTGCTTCTCTGATTCATGGGGCATAGGTCTTCTATTTCTATAATACCACCTTTATGTATAATCATACCGTTCCTGAGTGGAAGCCACAATTCTGGGGGGATTCCACTGAAGAAGAAGAGGACTTTGATGTCTATAGCCTTCCTACACCATCACCCGAGATCCATGATTGCAAGGCAAATCTCTGGCCTTTGGTTATAGTGGAGCAATAATAAATTTAATGCCAACAATCATTATGATAATGAGGTTTGGGCCATAGCCAACAATTCACTGGGGCAAGCGTCTCTTGGCCCTGGAACTAAAACAAAGACAGCCCTCAACATCTCCTCCAACAACCCTGAGCCTTACCCTTCTTTTTATGTCATTCAGCTCATTTTTGGAAGCCTTCAGGGTCAGATTCCTCATACTCATAATGAATCCCTCACTGACTTCTCTCCCTTGTGTGCTCATGATTATTCCACAGGTTTACAACCCTCTAGTTCTGACCCCTGAGGGACATGGGTTTCCACTATTTTGGCCAACTATAGTAGTCTCTCAGCCTCACACAAATGCTCTCAGCAACATGGATGGTCTCCTGCAGTCTCACTGACTGGGACTGGACTATTTTTCTTTGTGGAACAAATGTGTGCTTGGCCCTGCTGAAGAAAGGGAGAGGGTGCACAATAATTGCAACTATACCTGACGTATTGACTCTTAATATACCTCCTTCCTCACCTTCAGGCAGCTGCCTGACCCAGGTCCCTTACTGTATGTGTCACTATGGCACCAGCCTAGGAGCCAGGTGCCCCTGACCCCTGATTTCAGTGGGCCATCCACAGATAGTGTAATATTAGAGATGAATGGCCTGGATACTTAATATTCCATGGCCTGTTTTGGTTTATAGGTTTTCCTGAGCTCGAAAGGAGCATTAGAAACATCACCCTACTGAGGTAGGGCACCTGGAAAGTGATAGTAGGAGCCATAGAAACCCAGGAAAAAGCCTCAGACTCCTCAGCTCAGGTGGTTCTTTGATTAGGAGAGCCTTGGACATGCTCATTGCTGAGGCCAGGGGCACCTGTGCTGTGCCCAGTGAGACCTGCTGTTTTTATGTTATCACCTCAGGACTAATAGAAGAGAACTTAGAGGGGATCGAGCAGCACATCCATCTCTTTAATGAGCTCACAGAAAGGGAAATGCAGGACTCCTGGATGGGCCAGATTGTCAAATCCACCATGGTTGGGTGTAGCCTTGGTTAACACCCTTCATTCCCCTCTCTGGAATGATATTATTTGCTCTCATATTTGTACTATGTCTACTACTCTTCTCATTAAATCTGTCACCTCTTTCTTAGAGTCCATCAAGCTCCAGATGGTGATGCAAATGGAACCTCCTATGACAGTCATCCCACATTCACCAGGGGTCATTAGATAGGCCACTCAGAGACTGAACCCAGCCTGCTGCTCCCCAGGAGTCACCCATTGTCAGTAGGAAGCAGCCCAAGTGGGCTTTCCCCTTCTGCCTAGTGACAGTGAGGGTTACCTCTTCTGAGGTGGGGTTGAGGCAGGTGGGACTTAGGCCAACAAAACTCAAGGCCCTGGTAAGGTAAAGTCATGATCAAGGCTTCACAGTAAACAAGAAGCCTCACCCTGGACATCTCGGAAAATCAGCCAAAGGAAAAATGTTTTTTTCTCTTCCCTTTCATCCCAACTTGGCCATATCAACATGTCCCAGCAATAACTCCCAGTCACCTGCATGCTTTCTGTGCTGATAAAGCCCAGACAATGCAGATCTAATGGCACCCCCTCTTTGGCCCTCCTGGTCACTGGGAGTTTTACTGTTTCCGTTTTACTTTTCATTAAAAACTGCTGATTGCTCCATACTCTTGTGTGCTGACTTCATACTTCATAGCCTCCAAGACACGATCCTGGGAAAGCAGCATCTACACTGGTAACAACTTCACCTAACACATGTCATTTAAAAATCATTTCTATGCAAGAAATCTAATGACTAGATCTACCTCTACTGCTGTAGGGATACTTGCATTTGATAGGACTGATTTATACCTGCTTTGTTTTGTTAATTGAAGATTCATGTGTAATAACCATTTCTGATTTCAGTGTGTCTCAGGTAATGGTTTAATAAAAATAATATACCTTGGAGTATATTTGGGTTGAATACATTTTCCTTAAAGAAATTTCCATTATTAATATATTAAAGGAGATGTAAGGCATTTAGAAATCAAGCATGGTTATCTTATGTTTTCCTGTTGATCCTATTACATACAATTTCCTTTTAGTTAACTATGTTGGAATAAACCTCTCATGATGTTCACATAATTTTTATTATGATTGACTTTTTAATTTACCAAATAAATACTGAAAAATTATGTTTGCATATTTTATTCTGGGAATGTGACACATACCACCTTACTGTAGAATCACAGTAACAAATGGAAGTAGAATATGTTTTGACCAGAGATTTAAGGTGCATATTAAGAAAATTGCCAAATTGCACAAGTTTGCTGTGGAGACAAATCAAACTCAGGCCAGCACATTCCTGGATTCACTTTCTTTATTTCAGTAACATATTTTGTGATCATTTTTATCCAACCTTTTTCAAATATAATTTATACATGTACATTTAAGTTATAAAATGGGATGATTTGATGTGTGTACATGTTACAAAATGATTGCCACATCCACCACTTCACATAATAACCACATTTTTATTGCAATAAGAAGATTTAAGATCTGCTCTTTAAGCAAGTTTCAAGAATACAATGCATAATTATTAATTGTATTTACATGCTGTATATTAGCTCTCCAGGATTTAGTCATCTTATAGCTATAAGATGGCATCTTTGACCACTTTCACTTACCTTCCACCCTTATTTCCAGTCCTGGAAAATAAGAATGTACTTTCACTTTCTATAAATCATTTCATTTTTATTTATATTCCACACATAAGTGAGCTAATGTATTATTTTTTTCTGTGTGATTTATTTCAAAAATATTTATACATGTCACAAATGACAAGATTTTTTTGGCTAAATATATAATCTTTCCTTTTTACTTTTTAATTGAATTATTGTTGACATACAATCTTATATTGGTTTCAAATATACACACAGTTCCACATATAATTATATCATCACCCCATGACTGGAGTTATTACTTATCAACTTATAAAGATGTTGCAGAATCATTGACAATATTCTCCATGCTATAATATATAATACCACCCCTGTGTGCATATGTGTACATAACATATGTATATATATATATATATATATACATATATATACATATATATATATACATGTATAACAACTTATTAGTCTATTCACATGTTGATGGACACTTTTTTTTGTTTGCATGTCTCGCTGTTATAAATAGTGCTGCAATGAGCACAGAGGGCAGATACCTCTTTGACAAAGTGATTCCATTTCTTTCAGTTACCTACCCACCTAACCTGTCAAATAGGTCAGTGTTTAGATGTTCCTAGCAGGCTTTTGAAGAAGGGTCCCCAGTATACTTGTCAATGTCAACCAGAGAGTTCTGTATTATAATTTTGGTTATAAATACTTGTCTATCGTGTGCATAGAAAATACACTGGTCATTACCACAGGGGAGGGTGGTGAAGGGATTGCTGAACTACGGGAAGGAAGAAAAGTAGTGAGATTGTTTGACATCCTGATCTGGCTGATGGTGACATGACTATATCTATGTATATATATACATGTGAGAGTTTCTTTAAATCTACCCAGGATTTTGCATTTTATTGTATGTAGAACACCACAAAAAAAAAGAAATCAAATAAATAAATAAATGTCTGTCCAGAGAAGTTGATCAGAGCTAATCTCAACTTAAAGGAAGGTAAATAAATCATTTAACATAAAACAATGTGCATATAGAACATTAGTATTTTCACGTCCTACTTTGTATGACCAGGAATAAATACAGTGATTTAGTAAAAATTATAGGCAGGTGTTATTCTCCACATAATGGTAGCTTCATTCATTTAGTTAGCAGTGAAGAAGGATGGGAGGGTTGAAAAATGACACAAGGCCTGGCCAAAGGCAGTGGGCCCATCTGAGCATCTCCAGCTCTCAGGCTCAGCAAGGGTTCACCCTTGTGGTTTGTGAAGCCACCTGATCTCTATCAACAACTACATAATAGATGAGTTAGGGAATTCCTGTAGGATGGTGCAGACATGGCCTCACTGCAATGGCATACAGAACATAGATTGCTAAAAATGTGGCTTTAATTACTGAGGCTAGTTGTGAGAGTATCTATGTTGTTGTAGGTACTACTAGGAAAGGGGAAAATGTGTGAAATACACGTCAGAGAATGTACCCTGTTCTTAACAGTATTTATTTTACATGATTTCAAATGGACAAAGATGTATCATCAACTACAAAACAAAACAATAGGCAGGTGCATTGGTTAAGTCACTCCTAAACTTTCCTCAATTGCAGTCTGCTTTTGTGGCACTCTCTGTGGACACTTGTGGATTTGCAATGAATCCTTCTGCTCCCCTAATGAATGTGATGATGAAGCCTTCCTGGAATGATTCAGAACTGAACTAGACGCCCTTTTTTCAAGAGTTCATGCATATTTAGAGGACCCTGATTTCTATAGACCCCTGCTTCTTAAAAGCAAAAACCAAGTAACTCACCCTCCTCCTTATCATACTACATTTGGACTAACTTGAAAATGGGATACAACAATGTCCCTAGAATATTGTTCCAGAAACATTATCCCACTTTTTCACACGGCAAGTTTCAACCAAAGTTCATCAATCAAGGATCAACTATGAATCATCATCCTGTCATGATTTTGTGACAACATAAATGCTAAAACACTTCTCTGCCTCACTGATGTCCCATATGAAGCATGCACCTCTGTTAGAATTTAAGAAATGTATTATTTCCCAAGCACTCTCAAATGGAGTTAAAATATTTTTTGTACTTCCTTAATCAGAACCCTCTCCAGAGCTGCCTTCATATCCTTATTTCTCAGGCTGTATATGGTGGGGTTCATGATTGGAGGCAACACAGTATAAGAAACAGACAAAAGGAGGTCCAGGATGGTCTGAGAGGAGGAGGGCAGCTTTAAGTAGGCCAAGGCACCTGTGAAAGTGAACAGCGCCACAACCACCAGATGAGGGATGCATGTGGACAGGGTTTTGGACCTGCCCTCCTTGGAGGAGATCTTCAAGACAGCAGAGAAGATGTTGACATAGGAATATGAAATGAAGGTGAAACACATTATTGTCATAATTACACCTATTAATGACACTGAAGCTTCATCTATGTTCATTGTGGGGTCTGAGATCACCATAATCTGAGGGATATCACAGAAGAAATCGTGGATTTTATTAGAACTGAAATTTGTTGAAAATGTCGCTGAAGCATGCATGGCTCCATTAACCAATGCACTGACATATGAAGCCACCGCCATACGCCCACAGGCCCCCTTGTTCATGATGATCTCATAGTGCAGCGGGTGGCAGATGGCCACGTTGCGGTCATAGGACATCACTGTGAGGATAAACAATTCAGCAGCAGCAAAACCTGCAAAGAACAGCACCTGGAAAACACATCCAAGGAAGGATATTGTGTTCCTGTTCATCAGGGAGTTGAGAACAAATTTAGGAACAGTGACAGAAATGTAGCAGAGATCTATGAGTGACAGGTTCTTCAGGAAGAAGTACATGGGTATTTGAAGCTGACGATCCCAAGTAATAAGCATGATGATGAGTCCATTTCCTAACAGGGCTACCAGGTAGACCATGAGGAACAGGATGCCCTGTAGGGTTTGCATTCCCGGGTCTTCAGACAATCCCAGAAGAAACTCAGTGACTCCTGTGTAGTTGATCATCACATCCACGGTGTGTTCCCAAGTTCACTGACGTAAATGAAGCACACATAAGTCACCAGGCAAAGGTGCCTCCATGTCCCAACTGCATAAAAAAACAACAAACAAAAACTTATAAAACCGCCTTTGCAGTGAATTTCTGGTAACAAAGGATAATTCATCTTAAAATGTATATTAACATTTTTGTGCAATGCAATTTGGCTGTTTTTTAAATGACAGCAAATTGCATGTTTTTATGAAGGAAATGTGTGTCTCACAAAATTATTGCAATATAAAACGCGAATCACTAGGAATCTGCTGTAATCACGGAGCACCTCTCCATTACATTGCACTGTACTATTTCTTTTTAAAGCCGTAAACTCAAAACTTGCTTTATGTTCCTCGGTGCTTTCCCAGAACTATCTGTGTTCTCCGAATATATTCATATATTAATAGAAGGTTGAAGTGCTTTTAGCTAATGTTTCAAATATTATTATATTCACCAGTGAAACTGCATATATTAGGATTTTCCATAGAGGGCTACTCTGTTTGGACTATAATGTTAAATGAGACAAAAATATATGCCCACCAACAGGAGGTGAAGAATAAACTACATGTATTCTTTCATAGGTCTGTAGCTCCATGTTTTTCATTATAATAAAGGGAACATAATGTGACAAAGATTTGTGGAAGGATAAACTGTACAGATATTATGTGCACATAGTAAGAAGTCAGTAACATAGTGAAAAATTTGTTACACTTTCATACAATGAAAATGCTGGCTTATGGACAGGTTTATACACATAGTAGGTTTGCGATCTATTGTGTCATACAGTGATTTTAAGTCACACAGGAGTCCTGGTATTGTGGATATCGCCTATGCCAATTACCTGCCAAAGAAATGAAACCTTGGACACACTTTTCCACCTTAAGGATGCTCATCTGCAAAAAAAAAAAAGGAGTAAATAGAGGCAGGTGCTCATAGGGGGTTTTGGAGCATTATGTTAGATCAAATGTAAGGAGACTGGATTATTTCATTTATTCCTTACAGTGTATCAAGGATTTGATTCTAGGAGAACACAAATGCAATGGCTCCATGTAATTAAACTATAGCAGGACTAGGATTTGCCCAACTCCTGGGCAAACTCTGTGCTGGCTTTGGAATATGCAGAATGAAATGGACAAAAATTATGTAACCTATTAAAATACTTCCAGCACATATTAAATGTTAAGGTAATAGGTATGTGTACTGTGCAATTTGATGGTGGCAAAGGTAAATCACATAATTTACTGCCATTTCCCTTGATGGTGTGCATATACACATGAACGTTTGTTTAAAAT
Organism: Manis pentadactyla; assembly: GCF_030020395.1. Taxonomy (NCBI): domain Eukaryota; kingdom Metazoa; phylum Chordata; class Mammalia; order Pholidota; family Manidae; genus Manis; species Manis pentadactyla. The sequence continues at coordinate 73,860,515 of NC_080031.1, forward strand.
TGCTGAATTAGTACATTGTGATTGTCATGTTTATCAAAATAAAACTGAAAATTTCATTGTTTTCAAGGATTATTTTTTCATTGTATGTATGTAACACATCTTTTTTAACCTTTCATAATGAAAGGACATTTAGGTTGTGTTAGTATCCTGCTTGCCGTGAATAATGCAGCTGACCCTGGGAGTGAAGGGAAGACATGTATATTAGAAATGTTCCCTAAAGGTACTTTCCCCAACCCACAGCACTGTATTTTATGTTCATCTACTTTTAATACACTAAATATTTTATTTATTTTATATGACCACAAGTATAACAAAATATTTATTCATTGTTGTGTTTTCAAAAACCAGACAGAACCAGCCAAAAAATAGCTGGGTCATAGATATTTGTTGAATTAAAACACATAAATGAATAGATTTAAGTACATCAGCAGAGCTATTTTTATTTTCTAGAAATCATATGGTTTAAATTTCTTTATTATCAATATTTAGCTCTAACCTTGCTTTCTGGTTTTATACGTTTAAATAGATGTGTCATCATAGATGAATTTCTTATCATAATTTATGCAAAATGTATCAAATTACTGCATAATTTGATATCACATAACATAATTTAATAGCTTTTGAATAGATTTTCTTTAGAGTTCACAATTAACTGTTTTCATTATTTGGGGTTTAATACTGTGTTGAGATAAATTGGAACCTTCAAATGTACAAAATTCTAATTGATACTCTACGATGACAATGAGCACTTGGCAGTGAACAGTACTGAATAAAATGTGAGAAATATTTTTCCATTTCTATAGACAATGGCACATCAAACTACGGGGAGTTTACTTACACGGAGGTTATGTGTCAGTCTGTGATGTGATGATGTTTTTAGAGAAGGTTCCTCTATTTTTCCACAGCTTTGTCACATACATTTGTGGATTTGAAGCTGTTGTTCTTTATACTGGCTTCACATTCTGACCAAATAATAGAAAAAAATCATTATATTTGTACCAACCTTGAAACAGAAAGGACAACTATCAATCACAAAAGGATGGAGACTCTCAGCAGATCTGAGCAGTGAGTGGCCTCCTGGAATAAGATATGAGCTGTGTGGCCTAACACGTCACATCTTTTCAAGGCCTGGACCAGCCAGGAGGGACGTGATTAGAGACCAGAGTCCAGGAGTGACCTGGAAACTAAACAAGTTCAGCATGTTGATTAATCCCATGGGAAACAGACAGTATAACGTTAAATTTTGTGCAATAATTGAAGTGGTACTGGTGGCAGGTGGGTGACTCGGAAAGGGGAGAATGTAATGAAAACTCATTTTAAGTGACATCAAGGCAAAGACTCTCACAGATACATCCATCCTTAGAGCAGAGATCAACGCAGAACTGTCCCATGGAAACTTCACTGAACACTTGGCTTCTGATAAGGCATTTTATGCAACACAAGCTAACAGCTGTATCTACCTCCTACTATTTTTAGGGGCACAACTTATGCCTTCTTTGAATGATTAAGTGAAGTTTTAAATCTAATATCCTTTTCTGATTTCAATGTGTGTTGGGTAATATTTTCATAAAAATAATATACCTTGGAAATTACATATAGCTGAACTTGAATTTATTTTCTGTAAGGAAATTTCTATTTTAGTGTACTTAAAAGACAGTGCAGTTAGATATCTAGGATGGTTTTCATATGTTGTACTACTGATTTTTTAATATACAATTTTCTATTTGTTAACCATATTGGAGTAAAAAACTCATGATTTTCATATAATTTTTATTATGACAGACACTTTAATTTATCATATAAATAGTGGAAGATTATGTTTGCTTATTTGATTTCAGGAAGATGACACATACCACCTTACTGTGGTATCACAGTACCTCGTACAGGTAGAATATGTTTTCAACAGAAAGGTAAAGGTACAAGTTAAGAAAATTGCCCATTTGCACAAGTTCACTCTGGAGCCAAATAAAACTCAGGCCCTCCTGAATTCACTGTGTTAATTCAGGAACACATTTTGTGATCATTTTTATGCAGCCATACTCAAATATAATGGACACATTTACATTAAGGTGTTAAATGGGATGATTTGATGAGTGTACATGTTACAAAATGATTACTACATCTGAGCTACCACATACAGCACTGCACATCATAACCGCATTTTTATTGTAATGAGGTTTGAAATTTACTCTTCTACCAAGTTGCAAGAATACAATGCATACACATTAACTGTTGTCATGCGCTGTATATTAGATCTCCAGGATTTAGTGAACTTATACCTGGAATTCGGTACTTTGACCCCCTTCATCTAGCCTAACACTCTCATTTCAAGCCCTAGCATGCACAATGTATGCCTAGTTGCTATGAATCATTTTATTTGAATTTATATTCCACATGCAAGTGAATGAATATACTATTTATTTCTGTGTGTCTCATTTCACAAATCAGAATATCCTCCGTGTTTACCCATGATGTCACAAGTGACAATATTTCCTACTTTATGGCTGTTTCATATTCCACTGTGTGTGCTGTATATTAGTTTCTTAGAACATAAATATATTGATGGAAACTTCTGCTGTTAGCATGTCTTGCTGTTATAAATAGTGCTACAATGAGCACAGATGGCAGATACCTCCTGGACACAGTGACTTCATTTCCTTCAGATAGGTACCCACCTCCACTGTCAAACAGGTCAGTGAGAGATTTTCACAGTGGGATTCTGAAGGAGAGTCACCAAATGCGTTTCTCAGTGTCAACCAGAGAGATCTGCAGTATCATCTTGATTATGAATTTCAAGCCATCACTTGGACAGAGAAGACACTGGTGGTTGCCACAGGTGAGGGTGGTGAGGGGACTGATGAGCTAAGGGAAGGTAAAAAGATTCTGCTATCACTTCACATCTTTACCTGGGGGATGGTAACCTGAGTGAATATCTGCATGTCTGAATTCATTTAACTCTATTCTAGTATTTGTGCATTTTATTGTATGTACTTCACAAAATGTAAAAGCAAGTCAATAAATAAATATTCTGTCCAGAGAAAGCCCATTTTTTTCAGAGCTAACGTCAACTTAAAGAAAAAATAATCATTAACCATGAAACAATATGCACATAGAGTGTTTGAGTATTTTCATATGCTACTTTGTATAAACAGGAATAAATGTAGTGATTAGTGATAATGAGAGGCAGGTGTTATTCTCAACTTAACGGTAGCTTTATTCACTTAGTAACTAGTACAGATGGATTGGAGAGCTGAAATGGCCTGGCCCTGGCAGTGGGGCCATCTGAGCATCTCCATCTCTCAGACTCAATCAGGGGCTCACCCATGTGGTTTGTGCAGCCGCCTGGTCTCTATCAACAAACACAGAATAGACGAGTTAGGGAATTCCTGTAGGATGCTGCAGACATGGCTCCACTGCACTGTCATACAAACATATATTGCTGAATGTTGCTTTTATCACTGAAACTAGATGTGAGAGTTTCTATGTTGTTGTAGGTACTACTAGGGACAGGGAAAATGTGTGAAATACACATGTGAGAGAATACATCCTGTTCTTAACAATTTTTATTTTCCTTAGACAGAGATGGTTCATCAACTACAAAACGAAACAATATACAGATGCATTGGTTAAGTCACTCTTCAACTTTGCTCCATTGCAGTCTGATTCTATGGCACTTTCTGTGGACACTTGTAATTTGCAATGAATCCTTCTGCTCTACTAATGAAAGTGATGAAGGAGCTTTCTGGAACAATTCAGAATGAACTAGAGGCCCTGTGCTCAAGAGTTCACAATACTCAGGGGACCCTTATTTTTTTAGACTCGTGGTTCTGAAGAGCAAAAGCCTAATAACTCACCCTCCTCTCTCTAATTCCACTAAATTTGGACTAAACTGTAAATTGGCTCTACCAATGACTAGAATATTCTTCCAGAAACATTGTTCTAACCACTTTTGTAATGCAAATTTCAATGAAGGTTTATCAATCAAGGATCAACTATGAATCATCATCCTGTGATGATTTTGCAACAACGTAAATTGTAAAACGCTTCTCTGCCTCACTGATGTCCAATATGAATCATGCACCTCTGCTAGAATTTAAGAAATGTATTATTTCTCCAGCACTCTCAAATATAGTTAAAACATTTTCTGTACTTCTTTAATCAGAACCCTCTCCAGAGCTGCCTTCATATCCTTATTTCTCAAGCTGTATATGACGGGGTTCATGAATGGAGGCAACACAGTATAAGAAACAGACAAAAGGAGGTCCAGGTTGGTCTGAGAGGTGGAGGGTGGCTTCAAGTTTAGTCAAGGCACCTGTGAAAGTGAACAGCGCCACAACCACCAGATGAGGAATGTATGTGGACTGGGTTTTGGACCTTCCCTCCTTGGAGAATATCTTCAGGACAGCAGAGAAGATGTCACCATAGGAATATGAAATGGAGGTGAAACACATTATTGTCATAATTACAGCTATTAATGTCACTGAAGCTTCATCTATGTTCATTTTGGAATTTGAGATCAAAATAATCTGAGGGATATCACAGAAGAAATGATGAATATGATTGGAGCTGAAATTTGTTGAAAATGTCACTGAAGCATGCATGGTTCCATAAACCAGTGCACTCCCATATGAAGCCACCACCATCCGCCCACAGGCCCCCTTGTTCATGATGATCTCATAGTATAATGGACGGCAGATGGCCACATAGCTGTCATAGGACATCACTGTGAGGATGGCAAAATCAGCAGCACCAAAACCTGCAAAGAACAACACCTGGAAAACACATCCAAAGAAGGATATTTTGTTCCTGTTCATCCAGGAGTTGAGAACAAATTTAGGAACAGTGACAGAAATGTAGCAGAGATCTATGAGGGACAGGTTTTTCAGGAAGAAATACATTGGTGTGTGAAGCTGAGGGTCTGACGTAATGATGATGATTATGAGTCTATTTCCTAACAGGGCTGCTAGGTAAGCCACAAGGAACAGGAATCCAATAAGGTTTTGCATCCTCAGGTCCTCAGAGAATACCAGAAGGAGAAACTCAGTGACTCCTGTGTAGCTGATCATCACATCCATGGTGTGTTCCCAAGTGTCACTGCTGTAAATCAAGTGCACATGTGCCACTATGCAAAAGTGCCTCCATGTCACAACTACAAAGAAAAAAACACATTTGGAAGTGAAATTACATGTATTAAAGGCCAATGAATCCTAAAATGCATTTTAACCATTTGGTGGAATGTAGTATTATTGTTTTTACAATGAGAGCCAAAAATAAATTTTTATGTAGGAGAAAGTGTCACTTACAAAATTAATGAAACATAAAAATTGAATCAGTACGAATCTTCTGTAATCTGCGCCAGGGAACAACCTCTCTAGTATTTTACCTGACTGTATAACATTTTATTTTGTTTTGCATTTTATTGTGCTTAAAAAATTAATTAAATGTCTTTAATGCGCTTTTCCAATGGGAACATGACTTTAAAGCAATGCACCATTTTTCACAAAGATTTTCCTGTTGTCAGGCATCTAGGGTGTTCTCTGATATTTTTCCAATACATTTAACAGTATGAGTCAAGGATACCCATTATTATCATTTACTAGGTAACTTAACATTTTAGAATGACATGAAGAAAAGAAGTCATAATCAGTAAAAGACAAAATCATCTCCCTTTTTTGGATAGATGATGATTGAAAACATATAAAATCAATGAAAAATGATAAATATTGCATTAGAATGAATAAGAGAATTAAACAACGTTGTTGGTTACAAGATCAGCGTTTTAAAAAATCAGTGGTATACTTGTATACTAACAAAGCCAATTAGAATATTACATTTGTAAATTTAGTTTGAAACCAAATCCCAAGAGACATTTTAGAGAACCTTCATAGCTTATCCTAAAATTCATATGTAAGCATATGGTTCATTTTCTATTATCATGGACTCCCTATCAATGGTATCATATAATATACGTTATCTTCACTGCCTTGCTATTTTAGCCTAATGTTATTTTTTTCTTAGATTCATATTAATATATATGGATTTTTAAAAATTTGAAACTCAATACTTGTCCTCAGTTCCCTTGATGCCTTTCCAGGTCTGACTATGTTCTCCAAATATATTCCTATATTAACAAAAGGTTGTAATATCCATAATTAGTATTTCAAATATTAAGATATCCAATAATGATATAAGGGGTATATTAGGATTTTCCATAGAGACTTGCCAAGGTTGAGGATGGCAAAAGTGAAGGAGGCTTCTACCCCTGTGCCTCTAGAGATAATGATTAAACTACACATATTTCTTCACAGGTTCAGGCTCCATGGTATGTCTCTGTGACACTGAGAAGATAATGTGATAAGCTACAAATGTTTTGAAATTATGTGCACTTAGTAAGAAATCAATAATATTTCATGCTATGAAAATGCTAGCATAAGGACTGGCTTATACCACCTAGTGGGTGTGTGATCTACTGTGCCCCACACTCATTTTAATCTTTAGTGGAGACAGAGTTCCTGGCATTGTGGACATTGCCTCTGCCAGTCACCTGCCAAAGAAATGAAAACTCGCATGGACCTTCCCACCTTACAGATCTTCATTTGCAAAACAGGAGTAAACAGGTATAAATAAGCTCTCTTGGAAAGTGAAACTAAGCCCATAATTTTTTAAATATACATTCCCCCATTCTATACCAATGGCCACAGTTTCCTCCACATCAGCTTAGGGAGTTTTATATTTTTATGGGGATTATGTGTCTGCCTACAATGCACTGAATGAAAATTGAGATGGTTTCTCTTTTTTTTATCACATACGAGTTACTTTTATATTTGGGTATTAATGCATTGTTCTATATAACTCCAACAATTCTGAAAAGATTAAAGCATACAGTTACATTTGTATACCAACCTCAGAATGGAGACACAACTTTCTGTCACAGAGAGCATGGGAAACAGTGGCAGATCTGAGCAGTGCGTCACCTCCTGGCACACTGTGGACTCTGAGTCCAAGCGGCATCCTAACATTTCAATTCTTTTGAAGGCCTGGAACCACCAGGAGGGACAGGATTGGAGAGAATCCAGTGGTGACACAGCTTAGAAACTAAGGGACCTCAGCATGTTGATTAAGCCAAAGAGACCAGACAGGGTACCTTACTCTTTTGTGCGGGTTGAGATGGTCTTGGTGTCAGGGGAGTGAGCTGGAAGGGGGACAAAGCAATGAAGAGTCCATGTAGAAAAGATCTGAAGTGACATCAAGGTAAAGTCTATTCCATACCCAAAAGTCATTATAGCAGAAGAAATGCATAGCCTCCCCATGGAAACTTCATCCAAGTATATGTATAGAACACTTAAGACTCAACAGCAAGTCAGTTTAAAATGATCTTATATCTGAGTTTACATTTTTCAACAGAAGGCATACAAGGGGCCAATAGTTTTATTTGGAGGTGCTTAAAAGCACTTACATTATGGAAATGCAAATCAAAACTGCAAGATTACCTCACAAATATTACATGGGCTATTACCAAATTTTAGAAGACTGTAAGGGTTGCTGTGGGTGTGGATAAAAAGAACACCTTGTATACTCTAGGTGGGAAGGTAAATTGGCACAGACACAAGTCAAAACAACATGGTAGCCCCCCAAAATTAAAACTAGGACAACCATATGATCTAGCAAATCCTCTTCTGTACATGTACATGGTGGAAATTAAGTAGCTATCATGAAAGCCAGAGGTACCTGCATGTCACTTCAGTGTTATTTAACCCCCCCAAGGCATGGAAACCACTTTTAACTGTGCATGGAGGAATGGATATGGTGGCCCATACAGTGGATATACTGGAATGTCTATAATATATGATTATTTTATTTTCCCCCTTTATTGACTATTTCTCATGTAGTGACTGTCTTATTAGTTTCTGTGAGGTTTTGACAAAGCTTATATTCTTTGATAGCTGTACAACCCAACCCCTATTCTTTTGTGGTTTCCATTTGTATGGAATATAGTTTTCCATCTCCTCACTGTAAGGCAATGTGTGTTTTTGGGCTACAGTGACTCTCTTGTAGGGAGCATATAGTTGGGCCTTTCTTTTTAAATCCATTCATCTACTCCAAGTCATCTAATGTCTCTTTCCAATTTGTAATTTATCACTATTCACATATTTTGTGAAAGTTAATATTTTAAGTGTGTGAAAAGGAACATCAAAATCGTACATATCAGGGGCAGAGCGAATATGGAGGCATGAGTAGTTCAGTGGAAATCTCCTCTCCAAAACATATATATTTATGAAAATCCAATAAATACAACTATTCATAAAAGAGACACCAGTGGATACAGTACAACAGCCAAGATACGTCTACATCTGTGAGAACTCAACATCACATGAAGGGGGTAAGACACAAGCTGTGGCCCAGAGGGACATGAGCACCCCCACCCCAAAACCCGCTGGGAAGAAAGGAGTAGGAATGGAGAGGGAGTGAAAGCCCAGGACTGCTAAACAAGCAGCTCTAGAAATCCTCACCCAGAGCACAGACACAAGGTGCATGGGGTGCTGGATATTAGAGAAACGGAAAAGCAAAACCTGTGGGCAGGTCTCAGTAACCAGAGCTCCTGAGACAAAAGAAAAGTGAGTGCTTTTTGCCTGTCTTAAAGAGGCAGGGACCCCACAGCTGGACGAAGTCATCCTGGCACTCTTAGCCAGCAGCTAGGGAAACGTAGGTGCCCTAACCCCCTGGGTGGCAGCACAGCTCTGAAGCCCCTCATGGCACTAAGCAGCCATACAGTTGCTCCCTGAACTGGCACGGACCCTGACACACCAGTCCAGTATTGGGAGAGTTACAGCACACGCCAGTGGCATCGTCGCCAGAGGGGAACAGGAGTGGCATGAGCGAGCCCGCTGAGGCGGCAACCGTATTGCCGAGGAGCAGCCTGCGTGCACTGGTGGTGGTGGCAGAGGAGTAGCCCAGGAGGAGCTGCACTCCCAGCAGCTGACCAGAATCACAGCCCAACCTATAGCTGCCTGGGCCAGACCGAAAGGCCGGTTCTGTCACACAGCTGCCCAGCAGGGATGCCGGTATTGTATAGGAGCATACCTGGTGTGCCTGCCAGTCTCCACATGGCACTGTGCTGCTCTGACAGACACCACGCCCACAGTAACTTAGAGGATTAACCTGGTGGCTGCTCCAGGCAGCGGAGAAGGGCAAGGCATCCAGCAAGCAGGAAAGAACTTTTTTCTCCGAGCTGACACACCTGCAACCTGCCTACAGCCACTGCTATCACCATGAAAAGGCAGAAAAATTTAGTCCAGTCCAAAATAGTCCAGACAAATCCTGAGAGAGGATCTGCAGCGATAGACTTAACCAGTCTCCCTGAAAAAGAATTCAAAATAAAAATCATAAACATGCCTATGGATCTGCAGAAAAATATGCAAGAGCTAAAGGAGCAAGTACAGAAGGAGACTACAGAAACGAAACAATCTCTGGAAGGACTTAAAAGCAGAATAGATGGGATGCAAGAGGCCATTAGTGGATTAAAAACCAGAGTATAGGAATGCATAGAAGCTGATGCAGAGAGATAAAAGGATCTCCAGAAATGAAACTATATTAAGAGAACTGTGTGAAAAAGCCAAAAGGAAAAATATACGCATTATAGGGGTACCAGAAGAAGAAGAAGAGAGAAAAAGGGATAGATGTAGTCTTTGAACAAATAATTGCTGGAAACTTCCCCAAACTGGGGGAGGAAATAGTTGCTCACACTACGGAAGCACAGAGAACTCCCAACAGAAGGGAACAAAAGGCAACAGCAGACACATAATAATTAAAATGACAACGATCAAGGACAAGGACAGAGTATTAAAGGCAGCATGAGAGAGAAAAAAGGTCACCTACAAAGGAAAACTCATCAGGCTATCATCAGACTTCTCAACAGAAACCATAAAGTCCAGAAGAGAATGGAATGATATATTTAATGCAATGAAACAGAAGGGCCTTGAACCAAGGATACTGTATCCAGCATGATTATCAGATTAATATGAAGGAGGGATTAAACAATTCCTAGACAAGCAAAAGTTGAGGGAATTTGCCTCCCACAAACCACTTCTACAGGGTATTTTAGTGGGACTGCTCTAGATGAGACCACTCATAAAAAGAGTACAGAACAAAACACACAATATAAGAAGAATGGAAGAGGAGGAATAAGAAGGGAAAGAAATAATCATTAGACTGTGTTTATAATAGCTCAATAAGAGAGTTAAGTTAGACAGTAAGGTAGTAAAGAAGCTAAATTTGAACATTTGGTAAACACAAACTTAAACCCTGCAATGGCAATAAGTACATATCTTTCAATAATCAACCTAAATGTAAATGGACTGAATGAACCAATCAAAAGACACAGAGTAATGGAATGGATAAAAAAGCAAGATCCATCTATATGCTGCTTACAAGAGACTCACCTCAAACCCAAAGACATGCACAGATTAAAAGTCAAGGGATGGATCAGGAGCCAAGATGGCAGCCTGAGAAGAGCAGCAGAAATTTCTTCCAAAAACCACATATATCTATGAAAATATAAAAAGACAAATCTTCCTAGAATAAAGACCAGAGGACACAGGACAACATCCAGACCACATCCACACCTTCGAGAACCCAGCACCTCACGAAGGGGTTAAGATACAAGCTCCGGCCCGGCGAGACCCAAGTGCCCCACCCGCCATCTCCCGGCAGGAGAAGAGTAGGCAGAGCGGGAGGGAGAGGGAGCCCAGGACTGCTGAACAACCAGCGCCAGCCATCCGGACCAGAGGGCAGACACAGTGCATGCGTGGGGCCCTGGATTCTAGGGAAACAGGGAAGCAAGAATGGTGAGTGGGTACCGGAGGCCTGGCGCCGGAGGACATAAGAAAAGTGAGCGACCATTTTTTTTTGTTGCTGTTGTTTTGTTTTGGTGAGCGCTTTTTGGAAGTCTTAAAGGGACAGGGAACCCAATACTAGGAAACAGGGCAGCAAGACTGGCAAGTGGGTATCAGAGGCTGGGGCTGAAGAACAAAAGAAAAGTGAGCGGCCAATTTTCTTTTGTTCTTATTGTTGTTGTTTTGTTTTGGCGAGCACTTTTTGGAAGTCTTAAAGGGATAGGGAGCCCAATACTAGGGAAACAGGACAGCAAGAAGGGTGAGCTGATGCCTGAGGCTGGCGCTGGAGAATAAAGAAAAAAGAGCGGCCATTTTTTATTTATTTATATTTTTTATTTCCAAATTATTATTATTATTATTATTATTTTTGTGGTCATTGTTTTGTTTTGGTGGGTGCTTTTTGGAAGTATTAAAGGGGCAGGGCAGGACACTTAATCCAGAGATAGGGAATCTGGGGATTTCTGGGCACCCTAATCCCATGGGCTGCAGGGAGCACGGAGGCCCCTTACAGAGATAAATAGCCTCCCGGCCGCTCCCCGTCCATCATGACTCCACCACTTTGGAGCAGCAGCCCGAGCCAGGTCACGCCCACAGCAACAGCAGAGACAAATTCCATAGCAGCCAGGCAGGAAGCAGAAGACCTGTCTGTGCCAGCTACCCAGCACAAGCCACTAGAGGTCACTGTTCTCCCAGGAGAGGAGGGCCACAAACCAACAAGAAGGGAAGTTCTTCCAGCCGTCACTTGTCCCAGCTCTGCAAACTATTCCTTTCACCATGAAAAGACAAAATTACAGGCAAACCAAGATAACATAGACCCCAGAGAAGGAGACAGACCTAACCAGTGTTCCTGACAAAGAATTCAAAATAAAAATCATAAACATGCTGACAGAGATGCAGAGAAATATGCAAGAGAAATGGGATGAAGTCTGGAGGGAGATCACAGATGCCAGAAAGGAGATTGCAGAAATGAAACAAACTCTGGAAGGGTTTATAAGCAGAATGAATAGGATGCAAGAGGCTATTGATGGAATTGAAACCAGAGAACAGGAATGCATAGAAGCTGACATAGAGAGAGATAAAAGGATCTCCAGGAATAAAACAATATTAAGAGAACGCTGTGAACAATCCAAAATTAACAATATCCGTATTATAGGGGTTCCAGAAGAAGAAGAAAGAGGAAAAGGTATGGAAAGTATCTTGGAAGAAATAATTGCAGAAAACTTCCCCAAACTGGGGGAGGAAATAATCGAACAGACCACAGAAATACACAGAACCCAGAACAGAAAGGATCCAAGGAGGACAACACCAAGACACATAATAATTAAAATGGCAAAGATCAAGGACAAGGAAAGAGTTTTAAAGGCACCTAGAGAGAAAAAGGTTAACTATAAAGGAAAACCCATAAGGCTAACATCAGACTTCTCGACAGAAACCGTACAGGCAAGAAGAGAATGGCATGATATACTTAATGCAATGAAACAGAAGGGACTGGAACCAAGGATACTTATCCAGCACGACTATAATTTAAATATGATGGCAGGAATAAACAATTCCCAGACAAGCAAAAGCTGAGGGCATTTGCTTACCACGAACCACCTCTACAGGACAGCTTACAGGGACTGCTCTAGATGGTAGCACTCCTAGAAAGAGCACAGAACAAAACACCCAACATATGAAGAATGGAGGAGGAGGAATAAGATTGGGAGAGAAGAAAACAATCTCCAGACAGTGTATATAGCAGCTCAATAAGCGAGCTAAGTTAGGCAGTAAATAATAAAGAGGCTAACCTTGAACCTTTGGTAACAACTAATTTAAAGCCTGCAATGGCAATAAGTACATATCTTTCAATAGTCACCCTAAATGTAAATGGACTGAATGCACCAATCAAAAGACACAGAGTAATAGAATGGATAAAATAGCAAGACCCATCTATATGCTGCTTATAAGAAACTCACCTCAAACCCAAAGACATGTACAGACTAAAAGTCAAGGGATAGAAAAACATATTTTAGGCAAACAAAAGCGAGAAGAAAGCAGGGGTTGCAGTACTAATATCAGACAAAATAGACTTCAAAATAAAGAAAGTAACAAGAGATAAAGAAGGACACTACATAATAACAAAGGGATTAGTCCAACAAGAGGATGTAACCATTCTAAATATATATGCACCCAACACAGGAGCACCAGAATATGTGAAACAAATACTAACAGAAATAAAGGGGGGAATAGAGTGCAATGTATTCATTCTAGGAGACTTCAACACACCACTCACCCCAAAGGATAGATCCACCGGGCAGAAAATAAGTAAGGACACGGAAGCACTGAACAACACAATAGAGCAGATGGATGTAATAGACATCTACAGAACTCTACATCCAAAATCAACAGGATACACATTTTTCTCAAGTGCACATTGAACATTCTCCAGAATAGACCACATACTAGGCCACAAAAAGAGCCTCAGCAAAATCCAAAATATTGAAATTCTACCAACCAACTTTTCAGACCACAAACGTATAAAACTAGAAATAAATTCTACAGAGAAAACAAAAAGGCTCACAAACACATGCAGGCTTAACAACATGCTCCTAAATATTCATAAATAACTTTTTATTATTTAAATAATTTATAATTATAAAATATTACATATATAAGATTATATATATTATATAATTATATAATATATATATAATTATAAAATATTAAATAATTTATAAGTAAATCCTAAATATATGGATCAATGAACAAATTAAAATAGAGATCAGGGAATATATAGTAACAAATGACAACAATAACACAAAGCCCCAAATTCTGTGGGACGCAGTGAAAGCAGTCTTCAGAGGAAAGTATATAGCGATCCAGGCACACTTGAAGAAGCAAGAACAATCCCAAATGAATAGTCTAATATCACAATTATCAAAATTGGAAAAAGAAAAACACATGAGGCCTAAAGTCAGCAGAAGGAGGGACATAATAAAGATCAGAGAAGAAATAAACAAACTTGAGAAGAATAAAACAATAGCAAAAATCGATGAAACCAAGAGTTGGTTCTCTGGGAAAATAAGCAAAATAAATAAGCCTCTAGCCGAACTTATTAAGAGAAAAAGAGAATCAACACAAAGCAACAGAATCACAAATGAGAATGGAAAAATCACGACAGACTCCACAGAAATACAAAAATTACTAAAGACTGCTATGAAAACCTATATGTCAACAAGCTGGAAAACCTAGAAGAAATGGACAACTTCCTAGAAAAATACAACCTTCCATGACTGACCAAGGAAGAAACACAAAAGTTAAATAAACCAAGTACGAGCAAAGAAATTGAAATGGTATTAAAAAAACTACCCAAGAACAAAACACCCGGGCCGGAAGGTTTTACCTCGGAATTTCATCAGACACACAGACAAGACATAATACCCATTCTCCTTCAAGTTTTGTAAAAAATAGAAGAGGATGGAATACTCCCAAACTCATTCTATGAAGCCAACATCACCATAATACTAAAACCAGGCAAAGACCATACCAAAAAAGAATATTACAGACCAATATCACTGATGAATGTAGATGTAAAAATACTTAATAAAATATTAGCAAACCGAATACAAAAGTATATCAAAAGGATCATACACCATGACCAAGTGGGATTCATCCCAGGGATGCAAGGATGGTACAACCAAAAATCCATTAACATCATCCACCACATCAATAAAAAGAAAGACAAAAACCACATGATCATTTCCATAGATGCTGAAAAAGAATTTGACAAAATTCAACATCCATTCATGATAAAAACCCTCAGCAAAATGGGAATAGAGGGCAAGTACCACAACATAATAAAGGCCAAATATCATAAACCCTCAGCCAACTTTATACTGAACAGCGAGAAGCTGAAAGCTTTTCCTCTGAGATCGGGAACTAGACAGGGATGCCCACTCTCCCCATTGTTATTTAACATAGTACTAGACATCCTATACACGGAAATCAGACAAAAAAAAAGAAATACAAGGAATCCAGTTTGGTAAAGAAGAAGTTAAACTGTCACTATTCGCAGATGACATGACATTGTACATAAAAAACCCTAAAGACTCCACCCCAAAACTACTAGAACTGATATCGGAATACAACAAGATTGTAGGATACAAAATTAACACACAGAAATCTGTAGCTTTCCTATACACTAACAATGAACCAATAGAAAGAGAAATCAGGAAAACAATTCCATTCAGAATTGCATCAAAAAGAATAAAATACCTAGGAATAAATCTAGCCAAAGAAGTGAAAGACCTATACTCTGAAAACTACAAGTCACACTTAAGATAAATTAAAGGGGACACTAACAAATGGAAACTCATCCCATGCTCATGGCTAGGAAGAATTAATATCGTCAAAATGGCCATCCTGTGCAAAGTAATATACAGATTTGATGCAATCCCTATAAAATTACCAGCATCATTCTTCAATGAACTGGAACAAATAATTCAAAAATTCATATGGTAACACCAAAGACCCCAAATAGCCAAAGCAATCCTGAGAAAGAAGAATAAAGTAGGGGGGATCTCACTCCCCAACTTCAAGCTCTACTACAAAGCCATAGTAATCAAGACAGTTTGGTACTGGCATAGGAACAGAGCCACAGACCATTGGAACCGACTAGAGACTCCAGCATTAACCCAAACATATATGGTCAATTAATATTTGATAAAGGAGCCATGGACATGCAATTGTGAAATGACAGTCTCTTCAACAGATGGTGCTGGCAAAACTGGACAACTACATTTAGGAGAATGAAACTGGACCATTGTCTAACCCCATATACAAAAGTAAATTCAGAATGGATCAAAGACCTGAATGTTAGCCATGAAACCATTAAACTCGTGGAAAAAAAACATAGGCAAAAACCTCCTAGACATAAACATGAGCAACCTCTTCTTGAACGTATCTCCCGGGCAAGGAAAACAACAGCAAAAATGAACAAGTGTGACTATATTAAGGTGAAAAGCTTCTGTACAGCTAAAGACACCATCAGTAGAACAAAAAGGAACCCTACAGTATGGGTGTATATATTTGAAAATGACATATCCGGTAACGGCTTGATGTCTAAAATATGGAAAGAGCTCACATGCCTCAACAAAAAAAGTCAAATAATCCAATTAAAAAATGTGCAGATTAACTGAACAGACAGTTCTCCAAAAAAGAAATACAGATGGCCAACAGACACATGAAAAGATGCTCCACATCACTAATTATCAGAGAAATGCAAATCAAAACTACAATGAGGTATCACCTCACACCAGTAAGGATGGCTGCCATCCAAAAGACAGAGAACAACAAATATTGGCGAAGCTGTGGAGAGAGTGGAACCCTCCTACACTGCTGGTGGGAATGTAAACTAGATCAACCATTGTGGAAAGCAGTATGGAGGTTCCTCAAAATGCTCAAAACATACTTACCATTTGACCCAGGAATTGCACTCCTAGGAATTTACCTTAGAACGCAGCAATCAAGTTTGAGAAAGACCAATGTGCCCTATGTTTATTGCAGCACTATTTACAATAGTCAAGAATTGGAAACAACCCAAATGTCCATCGGTAGATGAATGGATAAAGATGTGCTACATATACACAATGGAATACTACTCAGCCATTAAAGAGGGCAAATCCTACCATTTGCAGCAAAATGGATGGAGCTGGAGGGTATTATGCTTAGTGAAATAAGCCAAGCGGAGAAAGACAAATACCAAATGATTTCACTCATCTGTGGAGTATAAGATCAAAGGAAAAACTGAAGGAACAAAACAGCAGTGGAATCAGAGAACCCAAGAATGGACTAACAGGTACCAAAGATAAAGGGACTAGGGAGGATGGATGGGTAGGGAGGGATAAGATGGGGGAGGAATAAGGGGTGTATTAAGATCAGCATGCATAGGGGTGGTGGGAGAAAGGGGAGGGCTGTACAACACAGAGAAGACAAGTTGTGATTCTACAACATTTAGCTATGTTGATGGACAGTGACTCTAAAGGGTTTTATAGCGGGGACCTGGTATAGGGGAGAGCATAGTAAACATAATATTCTTCATGTAAGTGTAGATTAAAGATAACAAAAAAAGAGAAATAAAGAAAGAAAAGGGGTTTACTCCATGATAGGATAAAACTAACTGTAAATCAACAATTAATGCATGTTTTAAATATCTTTATCTTTGATCACGTAAAGGGTATCAGATAATCGGCTATGGAGGTACACTTTTCTGATAATATTCCTTTCTCTTAAAAAAAATAATAAAAGCAGTTCCTGTGTGGTGACCTCCAAAGAGTTCTACACAATGGTACAAACGGCAGATCAAAGTGTGGACAAAGGGTCTGTTTGTGTTTATACAGAGGATCAAAGCCTAATTTGGCAACCCAGAAAAAGAACTAAGATGCGGTATAAAGAAGAACTTCCAACATCAGCACTCTCTGGAAGAGTCATACCAGAAGTTGATCATCAAAAAACCTCAACAAAGATGCAGGCGATGATGCAGTTGTAGCTGCATTCATCCCACCGGTTCCTGGACTTCCCATTGGAATGAAGGAGGAGATATCTAAACTGGCCTGTGCATACAGTGAAAGAACATATTTGACTGGATCTGCACTGTTGGAACTCAACCAAGAATTAGGAGAAGTGCAAGTTCTAGCACTCCAAAATCTTACAACTACAGACTATCTACTGTTAAAAGAACATATGGTATGTGAACAGTTCCCAGAAATGGGCTGTTTTAATTTGTCTGATTTCTCTCAGATTGTTCAAGTACAGTTGGACAATATCCATCATATCATAGACAAATTTTCACAAATGCCTAGGGTGCCTAACTGGTTTTCTTGGCCTCACTGGAGATGGCTGGTAATCATAGATCTGCTTTGGTTATGTAACTGTATTCTAATTATGTTAATGTGTGTATGCAGTTTAATTAGTAGTTTAAAACCTATACATGCTTAAATGACTCTACAAGAAGATATATCAAAGAAATAATCAATCTTCCCATGTTTTCTTCCATCTGCTACCTCTATAGCTTTTCTTCTTCCTTCCTAATTACAACCCTTAAATAGAATTCGTGCCTCATATCGAATTTACTGAGTATCATAATTCTTCCTAGTGCTAAAGATACCTCAAGACAAATGCTGGGCATTGAAGCCACAGGGCATAAATCTGCAAAGAAGTAAAAAAGCTAACTTTTCAAACAATATGTATTCTCTCTCACTTACCAACTTTACATCTCCCTGTATGGCCCCAGAAGATGACTGTTTAGCCAGAGATGGGTAAAATTCCTCAAGGGAGGAACAACCTAAGACAGGTACAGTCGCAGGGGGGCCATCAGGTGAGAAATTGGGGATCAACAGAGGTGAGGCTTAGAACCTCTCTCACCCTGTTTTGAGAGAAATCTTCTGCATCCATGGATGTTTTATTGCCCTTGTATAGCTTGGATCAACACATAGTCTACAGGCACACACCTGATCATCTACATTTGCTCTCTTACAACACTAAACTAAGTTTTCTACCTTTATCTTACATCTACCTACCACTTCAGCATTTTATTAAAAATAATAATAATAATAATTAAAAAGGGAGAAATGTGGGATCCACATTTAAATCAAGTATAAAAATCAAACGAATATTCATATTTGACCTGATTGTTTATAGTTCATAGTGCATGATCAAAACTGAAAATTTCAGTGATGATTGCCCTTCCACTGTTCACCATGTAAGAACCTATTCACTATGTAAGAATTTGTTCACCATGTAAAAACTTGTTCGTTATACTTTAGAAGATTGGAGACTGTTGAGATTTAAGATTGGGGTTGATTAACGATTGTGCATTGAGTCCCCTATACAGAATTTTATTGTTGTTAACAACCATTTTATCAATAAATATAAGATATGCCCTCTCAAAAGGAAAAAAAGAATTTGCATCATATTTTAATACCAGCACAATATGCCTTGAGATTCTTGTTAATCTACACAGTTACTGCTTGGTTAACAGGGTTTGCCTATAAAATTAATGCAGTAACAACAGTAGAAATGAACAACAATAAGCAGTAATATATGAATGTTATGTTTCCTTTAAATATTGATTTTTCTGTACTACCTGAGTTTTTAAATTAATTTTATTTACTGTTTCAAGTCTTTCAAGAGAAGTTTTTCTCCAATTTTATAACAGAAGTATATAGAAAACCATAATTTACTTACAAATTGATTTATAACAAACAATAGTGGGACATACATTCTGCTAAATCCTATAATGGTAGCTAAAAATATATATGAGTATTATTTCACTTTAAAAGTTGATTAGCAATAAGATGTTAAACTGTATTATGTATAAGATTCCTGAAAGTACATTTCACTTTATCCAGTTAAGGTAGAAATTGTATACGAATTCTAGGACCTATAAACAGTGAAAGGAGGAGATGCTATAACATATAAGTGTGTATATTCTTTCTGTATTTAAATAATAATAATGGTGATTCCGTTTAATGTCTTAACTGAATTGGTTTACTGTTTTTCCACTTATGCAGTACTCTTAGTCTTTACAACTAATTTGATTTGCAATTTATTTTTTAAAGTATAGGGTAAAACTTACTCAGCATTGGCATGTTATGTTCAAGTGAGACATGCCAGTGTTTACCAGTCATCCTAAATTCCCTATAATTAATTCTTTAAAATAAAACAGCAGAGTCCATTTTTCAAGCAAACGTACAGAACTCTGGATATTAAAGGCATTATTGTCATCCACTGTATTTTCAATATTCATATTATGGGTAGATATATTTCCTGGAGATACATACAGTTAGAGGCAAGAATGGAATGTTTAAAATTATTAAAATTATTTCTGTTCTTTAGCTGGAAAAATTCAGTTCTATCAATAGCTAGAATTTAACATAGTACATAGTCTCATGTTGAGTAGAATTAGCTTCTTAAAAATATCTATTGATACTACATGTTTATTGTGACCATTTATTAATCAAGCCTTGGAGCATTGTTTAATTCTATCTTGTCCTTGTAATTTTATTTCAAAATTCTGGAGGATGTTTGAGCTCCGTGTGATTTATTTTGACCAAGTAAATTTGCTTTGCATCTCCTTGGGCAACAGCATGATATGTGTGAAAAAAGGTAGGCTTTAGAGTCAACACTATGTCTACATTCCATTTCTGCTTGTGGTCTTGACAAGTTACTGATCCTTTCTTGGTTTTACTGTTCTTATATGTAGAAATGGATTAACACTCAGTATGCAATGCTGTTCTAATGATTCAATTAGCATATATGCTTGGCACATAACAGATGCTTAGTAAATGTTAATTCTTAATCCCTTCCTAAAAGAGCCTGTCTTCTGGGGCCATTTCTGTTAAATAAAAAAAATTTTTAAAAAGTCAAGGGATAGAAAAAGATACTTCATGAAAACAACAGGGAGAAAAAAGCAGGTGTTGTAGTACTAGTATCAGATAAAATAGACTTCAAAACAAAGAAAGTGACAAGAAATAAAGAAAGATATCACATAATGATAAAGGGCTCAGTCCAAAAAGAGGATATAACCATTATAAACATGTATACACCTAACACAGGAGCACCAGCATATGTGAAACAAATACTAACAGAACTAAAGGGGGAAATAGAATGCAATGTATTCATTTTGGGAGAATTCCACATGAGACTCACACTCCAAAGGACAGATCCACCAGACAGAAAATAAATAAGGACACAGAGGCATTGAACAACACACTAGAACTGATGGACCTAATAGACATCTATAGAACTCTACATCCAAAGTAACAGGATACACAGTCTTCTCCAGTGCATGTCGAACATTCTCCAGAATAGACCACATACTAGGCCACAAAAAGAGCCTCAGTAAATTTCAAAAGATTGAAATTCTACAAACCAACTTTTCAGACCACAAAGGTATAAAACTACAAATAAATTGTACAAAGAAAGCAAAAAGGCTCACAAACACATTTAACAACATGCCCCTAAATAATCAATGGATCAACAACCAAATTAAAATGGAGATCCAGCAATATATGGAAACAAATGACAAAAGAAACACAAAACCTCAACTTCTGTGGGACGTAGCGAAATCAGTCTTAAAAGGAAAGTATATAGCAATACAGGCATATCCAAAGAAGGAAGAACAATCCCAAATGAATAGTCAAATGTCACAATTACAAAATTGGAAAAAAGAGAACAAGTGAGAAATAAGGTCAGCAGAAGGAGGGACATAATAAAGATCAGAGAAGAAATAAATAAAATTGAGGAGAATAAAGTAATAGAAAAAAATCAATGAAGCCAAGAGCTAGTTCTTCGAGAAAATAAACAAAATAGATAAGCCTCTCACCAGACGTATTAAGAGAAAAAGTTTCCACACACATCAACAGTCAGAAATGAGAAAGGAAAAATAATGATGGACCCCACAGCAATATAATGAATTATTAGAGAATACTATGAAAACCTATATGCTAACAAGCTGGAAAACCTAGAAGAAATGGACAACTTCCTACAATAATAAAACCTTCTGAAACTGACCCAGAAAGAAACAAAAAATCTAAACATACCAATTACCAGCAACAAAATTGAAGCGGTAATCAAAAAACTACCCAAGAACAAAATCACCGGGCCAGAATCATTTACCTCAGAATTTTATCAGACATACAGAGAAGACATAATACCCATTCTCCTTAAAGTTTTCCAAAAACTAGAAGATGAGGGAATACTCCCAAATTCATTCTATGAAGCCAACATCACCCTAATATCAAAACTAGGCAAAGACCCCAACAAAAAGATAACTACAGACCAATATCCCTGATGAACGTAGATGCAAAAATACTCAACAAAATATTAACAAACCAAATTCAAAAATACATCAAAAGGATCATACACCATGACCAGATGGGATAAATTCCAGTGATTCAAGGATAGTAAAACATTAAAAAATTCATCAACATCATCCAAATCAACAAAAAGGAGAAAAACCACATGATTATTTCCATAGATGCTGAAAAAGCAGTTGACAAAATACAACATCCATTCATGATAAAAACTCTCAAAAAAATTGGCATAGAGGACAAGTACCTCAACATAATAAAGGCCATATATGATAAACCCACAGCCAACATCATACTGAACAGCGGGAAGCTGAAAGCTTTTCCTCCGAGATCGGGAAAAAGACAGGGATGCCCACTTTCCCCACTGTTATTTAACATAGTACTGGATGTCCTAGCCACAGCAATCAGACAAAGCAAAGAAAATAAAGGAATCCAGATTGGTTAAGAAGTTAAACTGTCACTATTTGCAGATGACATGATATTGTACATAAAAAAATCCCTAAAGACTCCACGCCAAAACTACTAGAACTGATATCGGAACACAGCAAAGTTGCAGGATACAAAATTAACACACAGAAATCTGTAGCTTTCCTATACACTAAAAATGAAGTAATAGAAAGAGAAATCAGGAAAACAATTCCATTCACAATAGCATCAAAAAGAATAAAATACTTAAGAATAAATATAACCAAGGATGTGAGAGACCTCTACCCTGAAAATTACAAGAAACTCTTCAGATAAATTATAGAGGTCACTAACAAATGGAAACTCATCCCATGCTCCTGGCTAGGAAGAATTAATATCGTCAAATTGGCCATCCTGCTCAAAGCAATATACAGATTCGATGCAATCCCTATCAAATTACCAACACCATTCTTCAACTAACTGGAACAAATAGTTCAAAAATTCATATTGAAACACCAAAGACCCCGAATAGCCAAAACAATCTTGAGAAAGAAGAATAAAGTGTGTGGGGATCTTGATCCCCAACTTCAAGCTCTACTAAGAAACCACAGTAATCAAGATAATTTGGTACTGGCACAAGAACAGAGCCACAGACCAGTGGATCATAATAGAGACTCCAAACATTAACCCAAACATTTATGGCCAATTAATATAAGATAAAGTTGCCATGGACATACAATGGGGAAATGACAGTCTCTTAAACAGATGGTGCTGGCAAAACTGGACAGCTACATGTAAGAGAATGAAACTGGATCACTGTCTAACCCCATACACAAAAGTAAATGCAAATGGATCAAAGACCTGAATGTAAGTCATGAAACCATAAAACTCTTAGAAAAAAACATAGGCAAAAATCTCTTAGACATAAACATGAGTGAATTCTTCATGAACATATCTCCCTGGGAAAGGGAAACAAAAGCAAGAATGAACAAGTGGGACTATATCAAGCTGAAAAGCTTCTGTACAGCAAAGGACACCATCAATAGAACAAAAAGGTACATTACAGCATGGGAGAATATATTCATAAATGACAGATCTGACAAAGGGTTGACATCCAAAATATATAAAGAGCTCACACACCTCAACAAACAAAAAGCAAAGAATTAAATTAAAAAATGGGCTGAGGAGCTGAATAGACAGTTCATCAAAGAAGAAATTCAGATGGCCAAGAGATACATGAAAAGATGCTCCTCATCACTTGTCATCAGAGAAATGTAAACTAAAACCACAATGCAATATCCCCTCACACCAGTAAGGACGGCCACCATCCAAAAGACAAACAGTAACAAATATTGGCGATGTTGTGGAGAAAGGGGAACCCTCCCACACTGTTGGTGGGAATGTAAATTAGTTTAACCATTGTGGAAAGCAGTATGGAGGTTCCTCAAAATGCTTAAAATAGAAATACCATTTGATCCAGGAATTCCACTTCTGGGAATTTACCCTAAGAATGCAGCATTCCAGTTTGAAAAAGACAGATGCACCACTATGTTTACTTCAGCACTATTTACAATAGCCAAGAAATGAAAGCAACCTAAGTGTCCACCTGTACATGAATGGATAAAGAAGATATGGTAGATATACACAATGGAATAGTATTCAGTCATAAGAAGAAAACAAATCCAACCATTTGCAACAGCATGGATGGAGCCAGAGGGATTTATGCTCAGTGAAATAGGCCTGGTGGAGAAAGACAAGTACCAAATGATTTCACTCATATGTGGATTATGTGAACAAAGAAAAACTGAAGGAACAAAACAGCAGCAGAATCACCGAACCCACAAATTGACTAACAGTTACCAAAGGGAAAGGGACTGTGGAGGATGGGTGGGAAGGGATGGGTTAAGGGTGTGGAAAAAAGGGGGCCGTTACAATTAGCATGTATAATATGGGGGAGTACGGGGCAGGCTCTAAAATACAGAGAAGACAAGTAGTGATTTTACAGCATCTTAGTACGCTGATGGACAGTGACTGTGAAGGGGTACGTGGGGGGATTTGGTGAAGGGGGGAGCCTAGTAAACATAATGTTCTTCATGTAACTGTAGATTAATGATACCAAAAAAAAATCCTTCACATCATTTAAAGAATTTGTAATTTGTATAAAAGAGAAATATGAAGAGCAGTTTCAATAACCCAAAATATACTGTGTCTCATGGGCGAATTGGTGGCACATCTTCATACCTCTGGTTAATATACTCACAGATAATCAATTTTTTGCCCATAATTTTCCATAAAGAATGTAAGTCACAGATTGAAAGATATAGAATGATAATGGAAATTATTTTAGCATACATAATTTGAAGCAATATAAAGAGTATTTGAATCTTTGAAAGTTTGAATATTTCTTATAGGAGAATTAAAATACCCATATATTTAAAGAAAAGGAGCAAATACTGATTTCCCTAATCTTAAAGCAAAATATTGGAGATAAAGGCTTAACAAAAAGTGCTTGGAAAAAACCCACTTCATCACTGAAATAGCCCAGCAGAAAGATTAACGAAAAGCACACACTCAGAAACATCAATATAGACTTTCATTAATTAATCCACCATTTGATATTATATGATGTAATATATGTATAAAGGATAAAGAATCACAAGTGTGCTTAATTTTTATCAAGTATCACAGTGATTGAAATACAATAGATCTTGAAAATCAAACATTTAAGAGGTTAAATCCATGGACATAAATTCTACATATAAATATATATATATACATTATATATCCATCATCTATATATGTGTATATATAGGGAGACAATACTTAAGAAGGGCATATTCACTCATATGATGACTATAAATGTAACCCGTAAAATTTATAAGTGTGTTACTGGAATGCAAAAACTGAGCAATGATGTATTTTCCCAGGAAACAACATTGCATGTGGCCCAGGTATGAACAAGTGCATTTTAAGAGGAAACACAATGGAATGTTAAATTAACGAATGTCTTAAAAGAGTGAGGACATATTTCAGGCATTGGAGAATTGTGGCCAAAGTTTGAAGTTGTTCAACTATTTTTTGTTCAAGCTTTTCATACTCGTTTATTACTTGTTTTTACACTGAACAATACCTAATGAGTCACCATGAATCTTATAAGTCAGTTACACAAGTTCCTAAATTCTGAGTCTTTTGCTGATGGAAATTCGGATTCTGAAGTATGAGTGCAGACTTTTATGGGATTCAGTTCTCAGATATATAAGGTTAACAACTTTACCCAGGGGAATTCTGGCTTAGCTACAGAGAATGACACAAATCAAACTGTTCCTGTTTGAAAAGGTTCACATACATGTCACCTTTTTAGTGGGCAAAATTCTAGTGCAAGGAACATCTGGTTCCACCCAGGAAAACTCCAGCACAAGTTATTGCCACCTCTCACTCTATGATGTAGCTACTTACTCCTTTAATTCATCATGCAAAATGTCTGGATAAATCAGGCATGACCTACATTTTTGTCTCCATAGATTAAGGAGGGAACAAAAGCATCAAACTATGTTCATAGTTGAAGTTCAGTGTTTCAAAAGTCCACCATTGCACATAGTAAACTAACGTTTCAAGGCTTCCAGAAACCAGAGAGAAGCTAACTACCCATGTTTTCCATGTTTTAACCCTGACCCCTCTGTGTCTAAATTCCTTACTTGTCTTCCAGCTCTAATCCTTCATTATTTAGCCCATCTTCTGTTTAAGAATGAACACAGAAGAATACACTTTTATTTTTATTGAACTACTTTGATATACAACATTATATTGGTTTCAGTTGAACAATGTGGTAATTAGGCAAGTATATACATTACAAAATTCTCACCTGTATGAGCGTAGTTACCAAATGTCTGCAAAGAAATTACATTATTGACTGTATTCCCTATGATGCACCTTTCATTACCATAACTTGCTGATTTTAAATGAAAGTTTGCAGCCAAAGAGAACAATTTAAATAGTGAAGATCTCCACCCAAGCCACTACAGTCAGTAGGACCCAGGATCCTGAAGTTCTCTTATACAAACAGTTGCTTGTAAAGAACTAATATACAGACATGGTTTTCTCCATATGAGGTTTTCCTTTATGTTGTGATCAAATCATTCCAACCGTTTACCAAAACTCTTTCAGAATATTCTCAGGTTTGTTTTACTCTCAAAAATCATGTATCAGAGGTGGAGCCAAGATGGCGGCGTGAGTAGAGCAGTGGAAATCCCCTCCCAAAACCACATATACCTATGAAAATATAACAAAGACAACCCTTCCTAGAATAAAGACCAGAGGACACAGGACAATATCCAGACCACATCCGCACCTGAGAGAACCCAGCGCCTCATGAAGGGGGTAAGATACAAGCCCCGACCCGGCGGGAGCCGAGGGCCCATTCCCCCAACTCCCGGGGGAGAAGAAGAGGCAGAGCAGGAGGCAGACGGAGCACAGGACTGCCGAACACCCAGCACCAACCATCCGGGCCAGGGTGCAGGGCCCTGGATACTAGGAAAACAGGGCAGCAAGAACAGTGAGCTGACACCGGTGGCCTGGTGAGGGAGGACACCAGAAAAGCGCATGACCATTTTTTTGTTTGTTTCTGTTTTGTCCTGGCGAGCCCTTTTTGGAAGTCTTAAAGAGATAGGGCCTCCAATACTAGGGAAACAGGGCAGCAAGACCGGTGAGCAGATGTCTGAGGCTGGGGCAAGAGAATAAAAAAAAATGAGAGGCCACTTTTTTTTTTTTATTAAAAAAATTTTTTTTAATTTAAATTTTTTTGTGTGTGTGGTTCTTGTCTTGTTTTGGCAGGTGCTTTTTTGGAAGTCTTAAAGGAGCAGGGTGGGACACTTAATCCAGAGGTAGGGAATCCGGGGATCTCTGGGCACCCTTACTGCTGGGCTGCAGGGAGCAGGGTGGCCCCTTACGGAGATAAATAGCCTCCAGGTCACTCCCCCTCCAACGAGACTCCACCGCTTTGGAGCAGAGGCCCAAACCAGGCCACACCCACAGCAACAGTGGAGATAAACTCCATAGCAGCCCGGCAGGAAGCAAAAACTCTGTCTGCATGCAGCTGCCCAACACAAGCCACTAGAGGTCACGGTTCTCCCAGGAGAGGAAGGCAAACCAACAAGAAGGGAAGTTCTTCCAGCCATCACTCATACCAGCTCTGAAACTATTCCTAACATCATGAAAAGGTAAAGCTACAGGCATACAAAGATCACAGAGACAACACCAGAGAAGGAGACAGACCTAACCAGTCTTCCTGACAAAGAATTCAAAATAAGAATCATAAACATGCTGACAAAGATGCAGAGAAATACGCAAGAGAAATGGGATGAAGTCTGGAGGGAGATCACAGATGCCAGAAAGGAGATTGCAGAAATGAAACAAACTCTGGAAGGGTTTATAAGCAGAGTGAATATGATGCAAGAGGCCATTGATGGAATTGAAACCAGAGAACAGGAACGCATACAAACTGACATAGAGAGAGATAAAAGGATCTCCAGGAAAGAAACAATGTTAAGAGAACTGTGTGACCAAAGCAAAAGGAACAATATCCGTATTATAGGGGTTCCAGAAGAAGAAGAGAGAGGAAAAGAGATGAAAAGTATCTTAGAAGAAATAATTGCTGAAAATTTCCCCAAACTGGGGGAGGAAATAATCGAACTGACCACGGAAATACACAGAACCCCCAACAGAAAGGATCCAGGGAGGACAACACCAAGACACATAATAATTAAAATGGCAAAGATCAAGGACAAAGAAAGAGTTTTAAAGGCAGCTAGACAGAAAAAGGTCACCTATAAAGGAAAACCCATTGGGCTAACATCAGATTTCTTGACAGAAATCCTACAGGCCAGAAGAGAATGGCATGATATATTTAATACAATGAAACAGAAGGGCCTTGAACCAAGGATACTGTATCCAGCACGACTATCATTCAAATATGAAGGTGGGATTAAACAATTCCCAGACAAACAAAAGCTGAGGGAATTTGCTTCCCACAAACCACCTCTACAGAACATCTTACAGGGACTGCTCTAGACGGGAGCATTCCTAGAAAGAGCACAGCCCGAAACACCCAACATATGAACAATCGAGGAGGAGGAATAAGAAGGGAGAGAATAAAAGAATCTCCAGACAGTGTATATAACAGCTCAATAAGCGACCTAAGTTAGGCAGTAAGATACTAAAGAGGCTAACCTTGAACCTTTGGTAACCACGAATTTAAAGCCTGCAATGGCAATAAGTACATATCTTTCAATAGTCACCCTAAATGTTAATGGGCTGAATGCACCAATCAAAAGACATAGAGTAATAAAATGGATAAAAAAGCAAGATCCATCTATATGCTGCTTGCAAGAAACTCACCTCAAACACAAAGATATGTACGGACTAAAAGTCAAGGGATGGAAAAACATATTTCAAACAAACAACAGCGAGAAGAAAGCAGGGGTTGCAGTACTAATATCAGACAAAATAGACTTCAAAATAAAGAAAGTAACAAGAGATAAAGAAGGACACTACATAATAACAAAGGGATTAGTCCAACAAGAGGATGTAACCATTCTAAATATATATGCACCCAACACAGGAGCACCAGAATATGTGAAACAAATATTAACAGAACTAAAGGGGGAAATAGATTGCAATGAATTCATTCTAGGAGACTTCAACACACCACTCACCCCAAAGGATAGATCCACTGGGCAGAAAATAAGTAAGGACATGGAAGCACTGAACAACACAGCAGCGCAGATGGATCAAATAGACATCTATAGAACTCTACATCCAAAAGAAACAGGATATATATTCTTCTAAAGTGCACATGGAATATTCTCCAGAATAGACCACATACTAGGACACAAAAAGAGCCTCAGAAAATTCCAAAGATTGAAATCCTACCAACCAACTTCTCAGACCACAAAGGCACAAAACTAGAAATAAACTGTACAAAGAAAGCAAAGAGGCTCACAAACACATGGAGGTTTAACAACATGCTCTTAAATAATCAATGGATCAATGACCAAATAAAAATGGAGATCCAGCAATATATGGAAACAAATAAAAACAACAACACTAAGCCCCAACTTCTGTGGCACACAGCAAAAGCAGTATTAAAAGGAAAGTATATAGCAATCCAAGCATATTTAAAAAAGGAAGAACAATCCCAAATGAATGATCTAATGTCACAAATATCAAAATTGGGAAAAGAAGAACAAATGAGGCCTAAGGTCAGCAGAAGGAGGGACATAATAAAGATCAGAGTAGAAATAAATAAAATTGAGAAGAATAAAACTATAGCAAAAATCAATGAAAACAAGAGCTGGTCCTATGAGAAAATAAACAAAATAGATAAGCCTCTAGCCAGACTTATTAAGAAGAAAAGAGAGTCAACACAAATCAACAGTATCAGAAATGAGAAAGGAAAAATCATGACGGACCTCACAGAAATAAAAAGAATTATTAGAGAATACTATGAAAACCTATATGCTAACAAGGTGGGAAACCTAGGAGAAATGGACAGCTTCCTAGAAAAATACAAACTTCCACAATTGACCCAGAAAGAAGCAGAGAATCTAAACAGACCAATTACCAGCAACTAAATTGAAGCGGTAATCAAAAAACTACCAAAGAAAAAAACCCCGGACCAGATGGATTTACCTCGGAATTTTATCAGACATACAGGGAAGACATAATACCCATTCTCCTTAGAGTTTTCCAAAAAATAGAGGTGGAGGGGATACTCACAAACTCATTCTATGAAGCTAACATCACCCTAATACCAAAACCAGGCAAAGACCCCACCAAAAAAGAAAACTATAGACCAATATTCCTGATGAACGTAGATGCAAAAATACTCAACAAAATATTAGCAAACCGAATTCAAAAATACATCAAAAGGATCATACACCATGACCAAGTGGGATTCATCACAGGGATGCAAGGATGGTACAACATTCGAAAGTCCATCAACTTCATCCACCACATCAACAAAAAGAAAGACAAAAACCACATGATCATCTCCATAGATGCTGAAAAAGCATTTGACAAAGTTCAAAATCCATTCATGATAAAAATTCTCAGCAAAATGGGAATAGAGGGCAAGTACCTCAACATAATAAAGGATATCTATGATAAACCCACAGCCAACATTATATTGAACAGCGAGAAGCTGAAAGCATTTCCTCTGAGATCGGGAACTAGACAGGGATGCCCACTCTCTCCACTGTTATTTAACATAGTACTGGAACTCCTAGGCACCGCAATAAGACAAAACAAAGAAATACAAGGAATCCAGATTGGTAAAGAAGAAGTTAAACTGTCACTATTTGCAGATGACAAGATACTGTACATAAAAAACACTAAAGACTCCACCCCAAAACTACTAGAACTGATATTGGAATACAGCAAAGTTGCAGGATACAAAATCAACACACAAAAATCTGTGGCTTTCCTATACAGTAACAATGAACCAACAGGATGAGAAATCAGGAAAACAACTCCTTTCACAATTGCATCAAAAAAATAAAATACCTAGGAATAAATCTAACCAAAGAAGTGAAAGACCTTTGCCCTGAAAACTATAGGACACTCTTAAGAGAAGTTAAAGAGGACAGTAAGAAATGGAAACTCATCCCATGCTCTTGGCTAGGAAGAATTAATATCGTCAAAATGGCCATCCTGCCAAAAGCAATATACAGATTCGATGAAATCCCTATCAAACAACCTACAGCATTCTTCAATGAACTGGAACAAATAGTTCAAAAATTCATATGGAAACACCAAAGACCCCGAATAGCCAAAGCAATCCTGAGAAAGAAGAATAAATTGGTGGTGATCTCACTTCCCAACTTCAAGCTCTACTACAAAGCCATAGTAATCAAGACAATTTTGTACTGTCACAAGAACAGAGCCACAGACCAGTGTAACAGGTTAGAGACTCCAGACATTAAACCAAAAATATAAGGTCAATTAATATTCGTTAAAGGAGCCATGAACATACAATGGGAAAATGACTGTCTCTTCATCAGATGGTTCTGGCAGAACTGGACAGCTACATGTAAGATAAGGAAACTGGATCACTGTCTAACCCCATAGATGAAAGTAAATTCAAAATGGATCAAACACCTGAATGTAAGTCATGAAACCATAAAACTCTTAGAAAAAAACCTAGGCAAAAATCTCTTGGATGTGAACATTACGACTTCTTCATGAATATATCTCCCCAGGTAAGGAAAACTAAAGCAAAATGAACAAGTGGTACTATATCAATCTGAAAAGCTTCTGTACAGCAAAGGACACCATCAATGCAACAAAAAGGTACCCTACAGTATGGGAGAATATTTTTGTAAATGAAAGATCCGATAAAGGCTTAACATCCAAAATACATAAAGAGCTCATGCTCCTCAACAAACAAAAAGCAAAGAATCCAATTAAATAATGGGCCCAGTTGCTGAACACACAGTTCTCCAAAGACGATATTCAGATGGCAAACAGACACATGAAAAGATGCTTCACATCGCTAGTTATCAGAGAAATGCAAATTAAAACCACCATGAGATATCACCTCACACCAGTAAGGATGGCCACCGTCCAAAAGACAAACAACAACAAATGTTGGCTAGGTTGCAGAAAAAGCGGAACACACCTACACTGTTGGTGGGAATGTAAATTTGTTCAACCATTGTGGAAAGGAATATGGAGGTTCCTCAAAATGCTCAAAATATACTTACCATTTGACGCAGGAATTCCACTCCTAGGAATTTACCCTAATAATGCAGCAGCCCAGTTTGAAAAAGACAGATGCACCTCTATGTTTATCACAGAACTATTTACAATAGCCAAGAAATGGAAGCAACCTAAATGTCCATCAGTAGATGAATGGATAAAGAAGATGTTGTACATATAAACAATGAAATATTATTCAGCCATAAAAGAAAACAAATCCTACCATTTGCAATAACATGGATGGAGCTAGAGGGTATTATGCTCAGTGAAATAAGCCAAGCGGAGAAAGAAAAATACTAAATGATTTCACTCATCTGTGGAGTATAAGAACAAAAGAAAAACTGAAGGTACCAAACAACAGCAGAATTACAGAACCCAAGAATGGACTAACAGTTACCAAAGGGAAAGAGACGGGAGAATGGGAGGGTCAGGCCGGATAAGGGCGGGGAAGAAGAAAGGAGGTATTATGATTAGCATGTATAATGTGGGTGGTGGGGGAAAGGGGAGGGCTTTGCAACACAGAAAGGACAAGTAGTGAATCTACATCTTACTATGCTGATGGACAGTGACTTTAATGGGGTTTGTGGGGGTTCTTGGGGTAGGGAAGAGCCTAGTAAACATAATGTTCTTCAAAAAAGAAAAGGAAGGAAGGAAGGAAGGAAGGAAGGAAGGAAGGAAGGAAGGAAGGAAGGAAGGAAGAGAGAAAGAAAGAAAGAAAGAAAGAAAGAGAGAGAGAGAGAGAGAGAAAGAAAGAAAGAAAGAAAGAAAGAAAGAAAGAAAGAAAGAAAGAAAGAAAGAAAGAAAGAAAGAAAGAAAGAAAGAAAGAAAGAAAGAAAGAAAGAAAGAAAGAAAGAAAGAAAGAAAGAAAGAAAGAAAGAAAGAAAGAAAGAAGGAAGGAAGGAAGGAAGGAAGGAAGGAAGGAAGGAAGGAAGGAAGGAAGGAAGAAAGAAAGAAAGAAAGAAAGACATAGCTACCTGGGGGGAGCAGGTTGACAAGGCTTTGTTCTGGGCTTCCACAGTATGCATGTGGAGCACAGTTGAAAATATGTGAACATATGAAGTTAGTAATATGACAAAACATAGCAAAATAATGCATGAACTTACAGCAAGGACCAACACCTCAGAAGACTGCACAGCCTGGGCTGAGATGCTCAGAACTTGAGGTACATAATAGAAAAACTGATGGATCATATTGGACTCTGTGAAGGGAAGCCTGAACATGGTTCCTTTGTGAACAGCAGAATAGACCAGCCCACTGGCCCAACCCATCTGCCCGTGAGCCACCAGCTACCTGTGAGCACAGACGTGGGGTCATGGTGAGCCCACAGTGCAGAGGGTGGCAAATGGCAGCATAGCGGTCATAGGACATGACCACAAGGAAAATAACTCGTGAATCAAAAGAAAATAAATAGGAAGGTCTGACCAGCCCATGCTGTGAGAGAAATCAATCTACTGACCATTAGGGAATTTACGATGGATTTGGTAACAGTAACTGAGATGTAACCAAAGTCTAACAGGAATAAAGTGCATATGAAGAAGTACATAAGGAAGTGAAGATGAGTGTCTGTCACAATGACAATACAAGTCAAAATATTGCCAGCCAGGGCTCCTACATAAATCAATAAGAACATCAGGCCTTGCAAGACTTGCAGCTCCCGGGAGCTGGAGATATTCATAAGGTGGAATTCCATGAACATGGTGAGATTGTCCATGTTTGCTGATACGCTATAGTCTCCCTGGAGTCAAAGGGTGAGTTAATAAATGATACTACAACAAAACCAACGTGAAAGGTCAAACTATGCTCATATAGAATGAAATATCTGTTTTCTGTTGATTTACTGCATTAAAAAATCATACCTCAAATGTAATTACGTATGCTGTATACAGTTCAACTAGGATGTGACAAAATTAAGCAATTAAGATTTTGGAAAAACTAAAAAATTCGAATGACATTGATGAGCCCTGTCATGATATTGGACAATTTAGAGACTGACCAATTTGATTTAAAAATCAAAACATAGAGTCATAAACACCAAGCATAGATCAAAAACAAAGATATCCCTGAGAGCTGTGATGTGAGTTTCTCTCTTCCTGCATAGCAGTATTTCACACAGAGTTCTCTTCAGTGACTGTGCTCCAAATAATTCTTTCTCAGAGACATATATTTTTTTATGCTAAGCCTCAAGGAGAAATGAGTTTCAGTCTTCTATGAATTGCTTGTTGATCTCTTTCTGAGGGCACTGCTTTGCTTGGATCTCTGACAAGCCTCAAGGGGGACTACTAATTGTGGATTCTATTCAGTGCCTTGTTTTCTGTAGAAATTTTGGCCATTCCATTGAGATTAGTTAGATTGTCAATTTTTTTAATAGATAAACTTTTATTAAGTGTTTATAAGACTTGAAGAAGCAAGAGTGCCACAAATGGAATCTGGTTGACTGACGGCATCAAGATATTTCAAAGTTATCATTTCATCATAATGAGAACAATGTCCTTACCGGGAAAATTAAAGCACTCTATACTTACGTAAGTTGTATGACAAATAAATATATTTATAAAATATGTAAAACTAAGATGAAGTAAAACAATCAATTGGCTCACCTCTCACATATACAATAAAGAGTCTGACAGTATCCACAATACCAACATTAATGGTAAAGCTTATGTAGTTAGTTTGAAAATTAAATGCACAGAATAAAATATAAAATGTCCATTTCTGCACAATATAATCTCCTAGTAAAAAACTGAGAAAAGTCACTGAACACTCATTGCATCTTATAGTAAGAAAAAAATCTTGAGATGATCCTCATCATATATTATATGTGGGTTGCCTTTAGATCCCATCATTGGAGCACCCACAGTATTCATTGATTTATTTGTTTATTTCATTACTAACACTATAACTACTTTTAGTAACTTTGAGTAATCATTGATATTCAAAAACTGCATCTTTCTAAAGTGTACAATTTGATTATTTCATGCATATACCATCACCACTATCAAGTTAACAGACATATACAGCACCTCCCAGAGTTTTCATATAACCTTGTATTTTTTAATTGTTGGTTTTTTTTTTTGGTGAGAACACTTAAAAATATATCTCTCAATAAATTTTGAAGTACAGTGTAATATTGTTGACCTAGTCTCTATGTTGGATTCAGAACTTTAGAATTTATTCACCTGCATAAGTGAAACAATATCAGCTTAAAAACTTCTAATTCCTCTTCTCCCATCTCCAGGCATTGACCATTATATTCTCCACTTCTTTGAGTTTCTTATTTTAGGTTCTCCCTGCAAAGTGTTATTACACAGTGTTTGCTCTTAGTGGCTGGTTGATGTCACTTACCAGAAGGTCCTCTCGTTATTCCATATTACTGCTAATGGTATAATGTCCTACATTTTTATGGCTGAATCATATTTAGTTCTATTCTTGCACCACATTTTCTTTATCCATTACACATCAAGGAACTCCTGGGTTGTTTCTGTATCTTGGCTGTTGTGCACATTATTACTATAATGAACATGGACGTGCAGCTATCAGATTTTGATTTCCATTATTTTGTTGCTGGATCATATAGTAGTTGTATTTTTTAAGTTTGAGGATTCTCTATACTGTTTTTCATAGCTCCTTCATAATTTTGCACTCCTATCAACAGTATACAGATTTCCAACTAGTTTACAATATTGTCAAATTTTTTTTTTATTAAAGTACAGTTTACATACAATATCATTAGCTCCAGGTACACAACACAGTAATTCAATATTTATATACATTACAAAATGATCACCACAGGAAGTCTAGTTAGCATCTGTTACCATAACGTTATTGCAATACTAATGAGTATATTCCCTTATAAATCTGGGGGATAAATCCTAGGGCAAAATACCTTTGAAACTGAAATCAGTGAAAGGGAGAAGTAAAGTGAGAGAAACCAGTTTATTTCTTACAAGCAGTCCACTTCTGCTCTCCCATGTCTCTCGTGACCCAGCTGCAGAAGAAGATTCCCTAGCCAAACTCTCAGGTCCACATATGCCCTCACGTGCCCTTGTCATTACCTACATGTAGGTGGACTACTTCTCTCCACCCCTTGGAAACACTTATTGATATGGAGATGCAATAAAGTCAGGTGAGAGATTCTGGAAATATTACAATTTTACCCACACCCTCCACTGTGCCTATATTCCCATGACTTATTTATATCATATAACTGGAAGTGGTTTTTGTATTTTAACAATAACCATTCTAACAGGGGTAAAGTGGTATCTCCTTGTAGTTTTCATTTCACTTCTCTGATAATTAATAACATCAGCCATCTCTTCATATGCCTGATATATATACAATTCTATCTTTCTTTGGAGAATTGTCTGTTCAAGTCCTTTGCCCTTTTATTAATTGAATTATTCAGTCTGTTAATTTGTTTTCATATTGAGTAATATGAATTCCTTTTATTTGTATTTTTAGTTTGCAAATATATTGTTCCTTTCCATAATCTGTCTTTTAATTCTGCTGATTATTCCTTTGCTGTGCATAACTTTTTAGTTTTAAGTAGTCCCACTTGTCAATATTTATTCTTTGTCTTTGCTTTTAGTGTCATAAATAGAAACCTTGCCAACATAAGTAACAACAAATTTTCCCCCTATATTTTCTTCTGGGTTTACATTTTTAGGTCTTATATTTCAATCTTTATTCCATCTTCTGAATAGATTCTGAAAAAGTTTTGACAAAATTCAACACGCTTTCTTGATAAAAATTTTCAGTATATGTGTAGTAAAATGCATCTAACCATAATAAAATCAAATATGATGAGGGCATGCTAACATCTTACTGATAGGTGAAGAATGGAAAGCCTTTACTCTAAGATCAAGAACAAGACAAGGATGGCCACTCTCCATTTTTGTTCAACACAGTATCCTAGACAAGTTCTAGACCGAACAATTGGGCAAGATTAAAGAAAGAAGAAGAAAAAAAGCCATCTAAGTCAGAAATGAAAAGGTAAAATTTCTGTTTGCAGATGTCATGACTCTATATAATAAAGAAAACCCTACAATCAAACAAACAAAACACCCACAAATTTGAACTAACAAATGGAGATGGCATCAGCAAAACTGTGGGTAGGAGGTCCCAATATTTGTCTCCCTCACAAACAATAAATGAACTACAAACCAATGAAAATAGTCCTAAGAAAGCTACGGACTAAATTAAGCTACAAAAACCCTGTGGGGCTCAAAGTTTGATGATGGCTATCTAGAAAAGCATAGAAACTATTGTTTCTGTATTACCTCTGTCCAAGTTTCTATAGTAGCTCAGAACCCAGAGGAATCCTCTTGGAGAGAGTTTCCCCCAGTGGAGAAAGAGAAAAAGAGAGGATCCCAGCAAGCCTTACCACCATGAACATTTGCAGCCTTTGCTACTGAGAAACCATACAACCCACCAATGCTGAACCTGGTGATGAAGCTACCTACAGGCCTCACTATTACACCTCTTTTATGGGGCTCTAGTTTTGCTCCAGTGAGACCTTCCCCAGTTGTCCTGTTATTGATGTGCTCTGCTCTCTGCGATTAGAATGTCGTATCACTTTGTTATCAATAGTCCAGAAATGTTTCTGTTCTGCACTCAAGCCCTGGGTCCAATTCACAGCTTTAAGTAGTCACACTTGTCAATATTTATTTTGTGTCTTTGCTTTTAGTGTCATAAAAAGAAACAGGGCCATGCTTCTGCTGCTCTCCACCCTACTTTCTGAGTCTCAGGTTGGGGCTTTGACGTGCCATAAGAGCCTGAGCAGCTGTTCTGCAACTATACACTATGCTCTCTGTTGTGGCTTTGAAAAGGCATTATCAAGGCTGTACTGCAGGTCTGTGACCTGCTTGTGACATCTTAAGTCATTGCTTTGCTCTACTTTTGCTGGGACTAAGTTTTTGATGTTCTGTGTCTGTCTTGTTGGTCCCAAGTCATGGCTGTGATGCACTATATCAAAGGGCTGTACTTCTGCAGCTTTGTGCCCCACCCCTGGGATTCTAAGACATGGATTTGAGCTGATGTCACTGGGGCTGAGATGCTGCTATTCTTCAATTGCCCCATAGAGGCAGCGTTTGGAGTTTGATCCTCTTTTTCTGGAGCATGTATTGCTGCTATTTGACACCTAGAACTAAGCCACTGCTGTACCAAGTCATCTCAGGGTTCATGGCACTGCTGCATCCTTCCCTTCCTCACAGAGCCCTATATCTGCAGCAAACCCTAGAGACTAAGACTTCAGCTCCACAGAAAACCTGCAAAAACTATACCTCTATCACCGAAACTACCTCCTCAGTAAAGGCACCTAAATTTGAGCAATCAGGCAATGTGGTAGTTCCATATGCACCTGACCCCATAAATGAAGTCCCACTGCAGGTTTCATTGAATGTATGGTTGGCCTGGAGCTTAGAGGGATCCACATGGCTAGAACCTCCTTTCAAAACAAAAAGCTAAGTGAGACCTGAGCAGCCTTAGACTCCAAGGACTCCAGTATATCTAGCCACCAACTTCCTGCAGTGTTGGCCACAGAAGAACCATACAGATTTTACTGACACTGAATTAAGATGAAAGCATAACAGAGACTCTGCTATTACAGCCTTTCAAAATGCCTTCAGGTCTTTCCCCTCCAACCCAAACCAAAAAATGTTGGTAGTGGTGAACGTGCCCTAAAAGGCATAGACAATAGAACGGAGCTACTGCTACCATGAATAAGCAAGAAAACACGCCACCAATAAGGTACACGATAGTTTCTAGTAACTGACCCCAAATAAGTGGAGATCTGTCAGAGTAATTTAAAATCATTATTTTTATAAAGTTCAATGAGATTCAAGAGAACACAAATAGATGAATCAATGAACTCAGGAACAATGTAAAATACAGTGAGAAATTTAACAAACAGAAATTACTAATAGAAGAAACTAAACAGCTTCCCAGAAAAACCAAAGTTGAGGGAGTTTATCAGTATTTGACCTGCTTTGAAAGAAATGGTGTGGTTGGAAAAAGATGGTGGTATGAGAAGTGAGGCAGAAACTTCCTCCCCACACCACATAAACACAGAAATACAAAAAATACAACTAATCCTTTAAGAGTGACAGAAAAGTGCAGAACATACTGCCTACATCTGGGGAAAAGAGAAGACCTCACAGAAGAGGGTATAAAGTAGCAAAGCCACCATCCAGCAGGAACCAAGCCCTCCCACCACCCCAGCCCAAAGATGGGAGGAAGAGAAATGGAGGAAGGAGGGAGTAGAATCCCAGGAATGCTGAATGCCCAGTCTTGGAGGTCTCCTCCAGGAGCACAAACCCAAGGAGGTGAAAGACCTATACCCTGAAAACTACAAGACACTCCTGAGGGAAATTACAGAAGACACCAATAAATAAAAATACATCCCATGCTCATGGATAGGAAGAATTAATATTGTCAAAATGGACATCCTGCCTAAAGCAATCTACAGATTCAATGGAATCCCTATCAAAATACCAACAGCATTATTCAATGAACGAGAAAAAATAGTTACATAATTCATATGGAACCACAAAACACCCCAAATACCCAAAGCAATCCTGAGAAGGAAGAATAAAGCTGGGGCACTTATGCTCCCCAACTTCAAACTCCACTACAAAGCCACAGTAATCAAGACAATTTGATACTGGCACAAGAATAGACACACAGATCAATGGAACAGAAGAGAGAGCCTAAATTAAAACCCAAGCCTGTATGGTCAATTAATATACAATAAAGGAGCCATGGATGTACAATGGGAAAACAACAGCCTCTTCAACAACTGGTGTTGACAAAACTGGACAACTACATATAAGAAAATGGAACTGGATCACTGTCTAACTCCATACACAAAAGTAAACTTGAAATGGATCAAAGACCTGTATGTAAGTCATGAAACCATAAAACTCATAGAAGAAAACAAAGGCAAAAATTTCTTGATTATAAACATGAGCAACTTTTTCCTGAACACCACTTCTTGGGCAAGGTAAACAAAAGCAAAAATGAACAAATAGGACTACATCAAACTAAAAAACCTCCATACAGCAAAGGACACTATCAGTGGAACAAAAAGTCATCTACAGTATGGGAGAATATATTCACAAATGACGTACCAGACAAGGGGTTAACATCCAAAAAATATAAACAGCTAACACACCTCAATACCAAAAAAGTAAATAAACTGAATAAAAAATGGGTGGAGGATCTGAACAGATACTTCTCCAAAGA
Source organism: Manis pentadactyla (assembly GCF_030020395.1). NCBI lineage: Eukaryota > Metazoa > Chordata > Mammalia > Pholidota > Manidae > Manis > Manis pentadactyla. Next base: position 73,900,653 of record NC_080031.1, read on the forward strand.
AGAAATTCAGATGGCCAACAGGCACATTAAAAGATGTTCCACATCACTAATTATAAGGGAAATACAACTTAAAACCACAATGAGATATCACCTCACACCAGTTAGGATGGCCAACATCCAAAAGACAAGGCACAACAAATGCTACACTCTTGGTGGGAATGTAAATTAGTTCAACCATTGTGGAAAGCAATATGGAGGTTCCTCAAAAAATAAAAATAGCAATACCATTTGACCCAGGAATTCCACTCCAAGGAATTTACCTGAAGAAAACAAGGTAACAGATTCAAGCAGACATATCCACTCTTATGTTTATCACAGCACCATTTACAGTAGCCAAGATATGGAAGCATTTTAAACACTCATCAGCAGATAAATGAATAAAGTGTGGTACATATGCATAATGGAATATTATTCAACCATAAGGAGAAAACAAATACTACCATTTGTAACATGTATGGAGCTAGAGAGCATTATGTTCAGTGAAACAAGCAAGGCGGCAAAAGACAACTACCAAATGATTTCACTATTTGTGGAGTATAACAACAAAACAAAATTGAAGAAACAAAACAATAGCAGACTCACAGACTCCAGGAAGAGACTAGTGGTTCCCAAAGGGAAGGGGGTGGAAGCGGTGTATAGGGAGGGAGGGAGAAGGGGATTGAGGAGCATTATGCTTAACACACATAATGCACGGGGATCATGGGGAAGGCAGTATAGCACAAGGAAGACAAGTAGTAACTCTAGAATTTTTCTATGCTGATGGACAGTGACTGCAATGGGATGTTGGGGTGGGGGGACTTGATAATATGGGTGAATATTGAAGCCACAATATTGCTCAAGTGAAACCTTTGTAAGACTACATCAATGATAACTAAGTAAAAAATAAATAAATAAAAAATGTATCTTTGACCATCTCTTCACTTTCAGTGTATGTGTGGTTTTTTTTTTTCCCCCCAAGCTTGGTTTTATTTTTGTTTTTGTATTTTTTTCTCTTTTCTTTTATTGAAGTATTGTTGATATACAATCTTATGTTGGTTTCAAATGTACAACACAGTGGTTCAACAGTTACCCATATTGTTATATCCTTACCCCTTCTAGTGTGGTTGATATCTATCAATGTAGAAAGATGTCACAGAATCATTAACTATATTCTCCATGCTATACAACCATCCCCATGTCCAAATTATATCGTGATTGCAAATTATTGTGCCCTTTTATCCCTGTCACATCACCCCCAGCCCTTCCCCCTTGGTAATCACTAGTCATTTCTCAGTGCCTATGAATCTACTGCTGTTTGGTTCCTTCTGTTTTGCTTTGTTTTTATATTCCACAAATAAGTGAAACCATATGTTACTTGTCGTTCTCCCCGGGGCTTATTTCACTAAGCATAGTACCCTCTAGATCCACCCATGTTGTTGCAAATGACAAAAATTCTTTTCATTTTATGGCTGAAAAATATCCCATTGTGTATATGAACAACCTCTTTTTTATCCTTTCATCTACTGATTGACACTTAGGTTGCTTCCATACCTTTACTACTGCAAATAGTATGGCAATAAACATAGGATGCATATGTCCTTTTGAAGCACGAATTTTGTTTTCTTCAGGTAAATTCCTAGGAGTGGAATTACTGCGTCAAATTGTATTACTTTTTTTTTATGCCCCTTGAAAATACTTTTTTTTTTTTGAGAGGGCATCTCTCATATTTATTGATCAAATAGTTGTTAACAACAATAAAATTCTGAATAGGGGACTCAATGCTCAATGCACAATCATTAATCCACCCCAAGCCTAATTCTCGTCAGTCTCCAATCTTCTGAAGCGTAAAGAAAAAGTTCTTACATGGAGAACAAATTCTTACATAGTGAATAAGTTCTTACATGGTGAACAGTACAAGGGCAGTCATCACAGAAACTTTCGGTTTTGATCACGCATTATGAACTATAAACAATCAGGTAAAATATGATTATTCGTTTGATTTTTATACTTGATTTATATGTGAATTCCACATTTCTCCATTATTATTATTATTATTATTTTTAATAAAATGCTGAAGTGGTATGTAGATGCAAGATAAAGGTAGAAAACATAGTTTAGTGTTGTAAGAGAGCAAATGTAGATGAACAGGTGTGTGCCTGTAGACTAAGTGTTAATCAAAGCTAGACAAGGGCAATAAAACATCGACGGATGCAGAAGATTTCTATCAAAACGGGGGGGGGAGGTTCTAAGCCTCACCTCTGTTGATCCCCAATTTCAAACCTGATGGCCCCCCTGCGACTGTGCCTGTCTTAGGTTGTTCCTCCCTTGAGGAATCTTACCAGTCCCTGGCTAACCAGCCATATTCTGGGGGCCATACAGGGAAACGTAAAGTTGGTAAGTGAGAGAAAAGCAATATTGTTTGAAAGGGTTAGCTTTTTACTTCTTTGCACATTTATGCCCTGTGGCTTCTATGCGCAGCATTTGTCTTGAGGTATCTTTACCACTTGGAAGAATTATGATACTCAGTCAATTCAATATGAGGCACGAATTCTATTTAAGGGTTGTAATTAGGAAGGAAGAAGAAAAGCTATAGAAGTAGCAGATGGAAGAAAACATGGGATGATTATTTCTTTGACATATCTTCTTGTAGAGTAACTTAAGCATGTATAGGTTTTAAACTACTAATTAAATTGTGCACACACATTAACATAATAGGAGTACAGTTACATAACCAAAGCATACCTGTAATTACTAGCCATCTCCAGTGAAACCAAGAAAACCCCTTAGGCACCCTAGGCATTTGTGGAAGTTTATCTATGATATGATGGATATTGTCCAACTGAACTTGAACACTCTGAGAGAAATCAGACAAATTAAAACAACCCAATCCTGGGAACTGTTCACATCCCATATGTTCTTTTAACAGTAAATAGTCTGTAGTTGTAAGATTTTGGAGGGCTACAACTTGCACTTCTCCTAATTCTTGGTTGAGTTTCAACAGTATAGATCCAGTCAAATTTGTTGTTTTACTGTATGCACAGGCCAGCTTAGATATCTCCTTCTTCATTCCCATGGCAAGTCCAGGAACCGGTGGGATAAATGCAGCTACAACTGCAGCAGCGCCTGGATTTTTGTTGAGGTTTTTTGATGATCATCTTCTGGTATGAGTCTTCCAGAGAGTGCTGATGTTGGAAGTTCTTTTTCGTATCGTATCTTAGTTCACTTTCTGGGTTGCCAAATTAGTCTTTGATCCTCTGTATGAACACAAACAGACCCTTTGCCCACACTTTTATATGCCTTTTATACCATTGTGTAGAACTCATTGGAGGTCACCACACAGGAACTGCTTTTTTCTTTTTAAGAGAAAGGAATATTATCAGAAAAATGTACCTCCATAGCAGATCATCTGACAAACTTTAAGTGATCAAAACTAAGTATATTTAAACCATGCATTAATCGTTGATTTACAGTTAGTTTTATCCTATCAGGGAATAATCACCCTTTTCTTTCTCTTTTTTTTTATCATTAATCTACAATTACATGAAGAATATTATGTTACTAGGCTCTCCACTACACCAAGTCCCCCCCACAAACCCCATTACAGTCTCTGTCCATCAGCATAGCAAAATGTTGTAGAAACACTACTTCTCCTCTCTGTGTTGCACAGCCCTCCCCTTTCTCCCACCCCCCACATCATGCATGCTAATCATAATACACCCTTTCTTCTTACCCCTGTAACCCCTACCTACCCACCTATCCTCCCCAGTCCCTTTCCTTTTAGTACCTGTTAGTCCATTCTTGGGTACGGTGATTCTGCTGCTGTTTTGTTCCTTCAGTTTTTCCTTTGTTCTTATACTCCAGGGATGAGTGAAATCATTTGGTATTTGTCTTTCTCAGCTTGGCTTATTTCACTGAGCATAATACCCTTTAGCTCCATCCATGTTGTTGCAAATGGTAGGATTTGTTTTCTTCTCATGGCTCAATAATATTCCATTGTGTATATGTACCACATCTTCTTTATCCAGTCATCTACTGATGGACACCTTGGTTGCCTCCAATTCTTGGCTATTGTAAATAGTGCTGTGATAAACATAGTGGTGCATCTGTTTTTTCAAACTGGAGTGCTGCATTCTTAGGGTAAATTCCTAGAAGTGGAATTCCTGGGTCAAATGGTAGTCTATTTTGAGCATTTTGAGGAACCTTCATACTACTTTCCACAACGGTTGAACCAATTTACATTCCCACAAGCAGTGTAGGAGGGTTCCCCTTTCTCCACAACCTGGCCAACATTTGTTGTTGTTTGTCTTTTGGATGGTAGCCATCCTTACTGTTTTGAGGTGATATCTCATTATGGATTTAATTTGCACTTCTCTGATAATTAGCAATGTGGAGCATCTTTTCATGTGTCTGATGGCCATCTGAACTTCGTTTCTGGAGAACTGTCTGTTCAGTTCCTCTGCCCATTTTTTAATTGGATTATTTGCTTTTTGTTTGTTGAGGTTAAAGAGCTTTTTATATGTTTTGGATGTCAAGCCTTTATCGTATCTGTCATTTATGAATATGTTCTCCCATACTGTACGGTACCTTTTTGTTCTATTGATGGTGTCTTTTGCTGTACAGAAGCTTTTCAGCTTAATATAGTCCCACTTGTTCATTTTTGCTGTTGTTTTCCTTGCCCGGGGAGATATATTCAAGAAGAGGTCACTCATGTTTATGTCTAAGAGGTTTTTGCCTATTTTTTTTCTAAGAGTTTTATGGCTTCATGACTTACATTCAGGTCTTTGATCCATTTCTAATTTACTTTTGTGTATGGGGTTAAAAAATGGTCCAGTTTCATTCTCTTACATGTAGCTGTCCAGTTTTGCCAGCACCATCTGTTGAAGAGACTGTCATTTCCCCACTGTATGTCCATGGCTTCTTTATCAGTATTAATTGAGCATATATGTTTGGGTTAATGTGTGGAGTCTCTAAGCTGTTCCACTGGTCTGTGGCTCTATTCTTGTGCCAGTACCAAATTGTCTTGATTACTATGTCTTTGTAGTAGCGCTTAAGGTTGGGGTGTGAGATCCCCCCCAGCTTTATTCTTTCTTCTCCGGATTGCTTTGGTGATTCGGGTTCTTTGATGTTTCCATATGAATTTTTGAACTACTTGTTCCAGTTCGTTGAAGAATGTTGCAAGTAATTTGCTAGGGATTGCATTGAATCTGTATATTGCTTTGGGCAGGATGGCCATTTTGACGATATTAACTCTTCCTAGCCAAGAGCATGGGATGAGTTTACATTTGTTAGTGTCCCGCTTAATTTCTCTTAAGACTGTCTTGTAGTTTCCAGGGTATAGGTCTTTCACTTCTTTAGTTAGGTTTATTCCTAGGTGTTTTATTCTTTTTGATGCAGTTGTGAATGGAGTTGTTTTCCTGATTTCTTTTTTTTTTAAAAGGGTATCTCTCATATTTATTCATCAAATGGTTATTAACAACAATAAAATTCTGTATAGGAAACTCAATGCACAATCATTAATCAACACCAAGTCTAATTCTCAACAGTCACCAATCTCTGAAGCAAAACGAAGTTCTTACATGGTGAACAAGTTCCTACATAGTGAATAAGTTCTTACATGGTGAACAGTGCATGGGCAGTCATATCACAGAAACTTTTGGTTTTGATCCCACATCCTGTACTATAAACAATCAACTCAGATATGATTATTCATCTGATTTTTATACTTGATTTATATGTGAATCCCACATTTCCCCATTATTATTATTATTATTATTATTATTTGTTTAATAAAATGCTGAAGTGGTAGGTAGATGCAAGATAAAGGTAGAAAACATAGTTTAGTGCTGTAAGAGGCTCCAATGTAGATGATCAGGTCTGTGCCGATAGACTAAGTATTAATCCAAGCTATATAAGGGCAACAAAACATCCAAGGATGCAGAAGATTTCTCTCAAAACAGGGGGGCTGAGGTTCTAAGCCTCACCTCTGTTGATTCCCAATTTGTCACCTGAGGGCCCCCCTGTGACTATGCCTGTTTTAGGTTGTCCCCTCCTTGAGGAATCTTACCCATCTCTGGCTAACCAGTCATCTTCCAGGGCCTGATTTCTCTTTCTGTTGGTTCATTGTTAGTGTACAGGAAAGCCACAGATTTCTGTGTGTTAATTTTGTATCTTGCAACTTTGCTGTATTCTGATATCAGTTCTATTAATTTTGGAATGGAGTCTTTAGGGATTTTTATGTACAATATCATGTTATCTGAAAATAGTGAGAGTTTAACTTCTTCTTTCCCAACCTGGTTTTCTTGAATTTCTTTGTTTTGTCTAATTTCTGTGGCTAGGACCTCCATTACTATGCTAAATAACATATCTGAGAGTGGGCATCCCTGTCTTGTTCCCGATCTCAGTGGAAAAGCTTTCAGCTTCTCGCTGTTCAGTATCATGTTGGCTGGGGGTTCATCATATATGGCCTTTATTATGTTGAGGTACTTGCCCTCTATACTGATTTTGTTGAGAGTTTTTATCATGAATGGATGTTGAATTTTGCCAAATGCTTTTTCAGCGTTTATGGAAATGTTCTTGTGGATTTTGTCCTTCTTTTTGTTGATTTGGTGGATGATGTTGATGGATTTTCGAATGTTGCACGATCCTTGCATCCGTGGGATGAATCCCACTTGGTCACGGTGTATGATCCTTTTGATATATTTTTGAATTCGGTTTGCTAATATTTTATTGAGTATTTTTGCATCTACGTTCATCATGGATATTGGACTGTAATTTTCCTTTTGGTGGGGTCTTTGCCTGGTTTTGGTATTAGGGTGATGTTGGCTTCATAGAATGAGTTTGGGAGTACTCCCTCCTCTTCTATTTTTTGGAAAAATTTAAGGAGAATGGGTATTATGTCTTCTTTGTATCTCTGATAAAATTCGGAGGTAAATCTGTCTGGCCCGGGGGTTTTGTTCTTGGGTAGTTTTTTTATTACCTTTTCAATTTCTTTGCTCGTAATTGGTCTGTTTAGTTTTTATGTTTCTTTCTGGGTCAGTCTTGGAAGGGTGTATTTTTCTGGGAAGTTGTCCATTTCTTCTAGGTTCTCCAGCTTGTTAGCATATAGGTTTTCATAGTAGTCTCTAATAATTCTTTGTATTTCTGTGGAGTCTGTCATTATTTTTCCATTCTCATTTCTGATTCTGTTGATGTGTGTTGATTCTCTTTTTCTCTTAATTAGTTTGGCTAGAGGCTTATCTATTTTGCTTATTTTCTCAAAGAACCCACTCTTGGTTTCATTGATTTTTGCTATTGTTTTATTCTTCTCAATTTTGTTTATTTCTTCTCTGATCTTTATTATGTCCCTCCTTCTGCTAACTTTAGGCTGCATTTGTTCTTTTTCTGGTTTCGATAATTGTGATGTTAGACTATTCATTTGGAATTCTTCTTCCTTCTTCAAGTATGCCTAGATCGCTATATACTTTCCTCTAAAGATTGTTTTCGCTGCGTCCCACAGAAGTTGGGGCTTTGTGTTGTTCCCATTTGTTTCTATATTTTCCTTGATCTCTATTTTAATTTGTTCGGTGATCCATTGATTATTTAGGAGCATGTTGTTAAGCCTCCATGTGTTTGTGAGCCTTTTTGTTTTCTTTGTAGGATTTATTTCTACTTTTATACCTTTGTGGTCTGAAAAATTGCTTGGTAGAAGTTCAGTATTTTGGATTTTGCTGAGGCTCTTTTTGTGGGCTAGTATGTGGTCTATTCTGGAGAATGTTTCATGTGCACTTGAGAAAAATGTGTATCCTGTTGCTTTTGGATGTAGAGTTCTATAGATGTCTATTAGATTCATCTGCGCTACTGTGCTGTTCAGTGCCTCCGTGTCCTTACTTATTTTCTGTCCAGTGGATCTGTCCTTTGGGGTGAGTGGTGTGTTGATGTCTCCTAAAATGAATGCACAGCATTCTATTTCCCTCTTTATTTCTGTTAGTATTTGTTTCACATATGTTGGTGCTCCTGTGTTGGGTGCATATATATTTAGAATGGTTGTATCCTATTGTTGTACTGTGTCCTTTATCATTATGTAATGTCCTTCTTTATCTCCTGTTACTTTCTTTGTCTTGAAGACTATTTTGTCTGATACTACTACTGCAATCCCTGCTTTTTTCTCTCTTTTCTTTGCCTGAAATATGTTTTTCAATCCCTTGACTTTTAGTCTGTGCATGTATTTGGGTTTGAAGTGAGTTTCTTGTAAGCAGCATATAGATGGGTCTTGCTTTTTTATCCATTCTATTACTTTGTGTCTTTTTATTGGTGCATTCAGTCCATTTACATTTAGGGTGACTATTAAAAGATATGTACTTATTGCCATTGCAGACTTTATATTCTTGGTTACCAAAGGTTCAAAGTTAGCTTCTTTATTATCTTACTGCCTAACTTAGCTCACTTATCGAGCTGTTATATACACTGGCTGGAGATTCTTTTCTTCTCTCCCTTCTTATTCCTCCTCCTCCATTCTTTATATGCTGGTTGTTTTATTCTGTGCTCTTTCGTGTTTCCTTTAACTGCTTTTTGTGGGTCGTTGATTTTATTTTTTGCCTTTAGTTAGTATTTTGGTGGTGTGCTTTATTTGCTGTGATTTCATTTTCTCTGGTGACATCTGTTTAGTCTTAAGAGTGCTCCCGTCTAGAATAGTCCCTCCAGAATACTGTGAGAGGTGGTTTGTGGGAGGCAAATTCCCTCATCTTTTGCTTGTCTGGGAATAGTTTAATCCCTCTTTCATATCTAAATGATAAACATTCTGGATACAGTATCCTTGTTTCAAGACCCTTCTGTTTAATTGCACTAGGTATATCATGCCATTCTCTTCTGGCCTGTAAAGTTTCTGTTGAGAAGTCTGATGATAGCCTGATGGATTTTCCTTTGTAGGTGAACTTTTTCTCTCTAGCTGCCTTTAAAACTCTTTCCTTGTCCTTGATCTTTGCCATTTTAATTATTATGTGTCTTGGTGTTGTCCTCCTTGGGTCCTTTCTTTTGGGAGTTCTGTGTATTTCCATGGTCTGTTCGATTATTTCATCCCCCAGTATTAGGACGTTTACAGCAATTATTTCTTCAAAGACACTTTCTATCCCTTTTTCTCTCTCTTCTTCTTCTGGAACCCCTATAATATGGATATTGTTCCTTCTGGATTGGTCACACAGTTCTCTTAATTTTGTTTCATTCCTGGCAATCTGTTTATCTCTCTCTATGTCAGCTTCTATACATTTCTGTTCTCTGATTTCTATTCCATCAATGGCCTCTTGCATCTTATCCATTCTGCTTATAAATCCTTTAAGAGTTTGTTTCACTTCTGTAATCTCCTTTCAGACGTCTGTAAATTCCCTCCAGACATCTGTAATCTCCCTCCGGACTTCATCCCTTAGCTCTTGTATATTTCTCTGCATCTCCACCAGCATGTCTATGATTTTTATTTTGAATTCCTTTTCAGGAAGACTGTTTATGTCTGTCTCCTTCTCAGGTGTTGTCTATGTAATCTTTGTCTGCCTCTAGTTTTGCGTTATCATGGCGATAGTGATAGTTTGCAGAGCTGGTATGAGTGATGGCTGGAAGAACTTCCATTCTTCTTGGTTTGTGGCCTTCCTATCTTGGGATAACAGCGACCTCTAATGGCTTGTGCTGGTCAGCTGCCTGCTGATGGGGCTTTTGATTCTTGCCCAGCCACTATGGAGTTTATCTCCACTGTTGCTGTGTTGCTGTGGGCATGGCCTGCCTCGGGTTGCTATTCTGATATGGTGGAGTCGTGTTTGAGGGGTAACGGCTGGGAGGCTGTTTATCTCTGTGAGGGGCCTCTGAGCTGCCCTGTTATCCAGGGGTTTAAGGTGCCCAGAGTTCCGTGCTGCAGGACTGTGTCCCAGGACACTTCCTTTTGGATGTGGGGTCCCTGTCCCTTTAAGACTTCCAAAAGGCACTCCCTTTTCTTTGTTCCCAGGGTGCCAGCTGCAGGGACCCACTCACAGTTCTTACTCTCTTGTTTCCCTAATATCCAGGACCCCACACATACACTGTGTCTGTGCTCTGATGTAGATCGCTAGGGCTGGCTATTTAGCAGTCCTGGGCTCCCTCTCCCTCCCCTCTCTGACTCCTCTCCTCCTGCCTTGAGCTGGGGTGAGGAAGGCTCGGGGCCCACCGGGCCGAGGCTTGTATTTTACCCCCTTCATGAGGCGCTTGGTATTCGCAGGTGTGGTTGTGGTCCTGATGTTGTCCTGTCTTCTGCTCTCTCCTTTAGGAAGAGTTCTCTTTGTAGTATTTTCAAAAATATATGTGGTTTTGGGAGAAGATTTCCACTGCTCTACTCACACTGCCATCTTGGCTCTGCCTCCTCTGCATGTTTATTTTTTATATCAAGTGTACTATCTGAATAAATAACAGATCATAAGTCTAGAGTTGATAATTTTTACAAACTAAAAATACCATTCTAACAAGCATCTAAATCAAGAAAAAAAAAGTTACTATTCTTCCAAGGGTATCATTTTGTCCCTTTTCAATCATTAAGTCCACAAGGTAAAACAACAAACTGTCTTCAAACTATCAATTAGTATGCATATTTCATGCTTTTTAGAAGTGGAGTTATCCTATGAATTGTGCTTTCTTTTAATCTCTTTGGTTATGATGATTATTTAATACTACTTTTCTCAATGTCACTAAATATAATAACTACTTAAGTGTTCAGCATTGTATTCATTTCCAGTTTGTGCTTGCTGTATGTGTCTTTTGGTTAATGTAGACAGGCATTCCTATTGTTAATGCATAGAATGACTGTGTCATGTCCAAGTGAATGTTCAGGATGCCAGGCTAATGGGATGCTCCCAACTGTCTCCACACCACAACCATATTCCAGAAGGTATGATGCAGAAGGAGTAGCGAACTCCTGACCTGTGGTGACATATAATTTAAGTTTCATATCACTTTGCCTCAGACATAGCCCAGAACTTAATTTTATGTTCATACCTAATTTCAAAGGAAGCTTTTCATAAAATAAATGTCATGAACAGCACAAGAAAATCATAGCACTAGTGATGTGTTGTGTATCAGAACATGTATTGTGAACAACATATTGTAGCATTGGGAAAAGCACAGTACTTAGGCAGCCTTAGCCCTATGGTCCTTTGGAAGATAATACTTGGGCACACTGGCTGTTGTCAAGAAGAAAGAAAAATACTAGGAGACAGTCTTTTCTCCACTCTTCCACTCCTGCAATTTCCAATTATATGTAAGCCTAGGAGGAGTAAGAAAACATAATTTATACATACATAAGAAAGATAAAAGGGGCTATCAGCCTGAACACAAGGGTCTGGGTTTCATAACTGGGCCAAGTTGTGAACATTGAGATTCTGGTTTTGCTTCCACTTGCCAAGAAATCATAAAACAATAAGGTCACCCATCATCTAGGAAACATAAGTATCAATATTGTTTTCTATAGTGTAGAATCATTCTGGCTCCTGGATACCCAGATTGTACTAATTACATTGGATACTGTTTAATAAAGAACATTGCTGATGCAATACACTTTTTAAAAAAATGTTAAATGATATTGTTAGTATTCTTTTATGCAGGCTTTCCAGTTAGAACATCTGATTTTTTAAATTCTATTTATTAATATTGCCAAATAAATGTTCTTAGCCACTGCCCCAAATAAACCATACAATTGAAGCATATTCTGCAATACAGCCCTATCACTAATCCCAAATGGTTACAATACTACATTAATGTGAATACAAATCCCCATTATAGAAAGGGTAAAATTTGATAACAATGCCATAGAACTAAGGAGAACATTCTCTCTAAAATATACCCAAATATATTTAATTTGATATAAATATTGCAATTCCAAGGACTTTTCCCAGAGTTACTTTTATGTAATTCTTTCTAAGGCTGTATATGATGGGATTCAAGTCGGAGGCACCACGGTGTAAAATACAAAGTATTATCTAGAAGTGATGTCAACTTATAAGTTGGCTTCAAGTAGGTAACAGAACCTGTTGAAATAAAGTCACAACAAAGAAATGAGGGAGGCAGGTGGAGAGGGCTTTGGACCTACCCTTTAGGGAGGAGATTCTGAGGACAGCAGAGAAGATGTGTACATAGGAATACAAAGTAAAAAGGAAACAAAATAGGGAGATGCTTGTAGTAAAGGCAGACACTGATGCTTCATTTATATTCATTTCAGAATTTGAAATAAAATTAACTTGAGACCAGGAGAAATATTAAAGATGGCAGTAAGAGGCTTCCTCCTAAAACTTGATACAATTAGAAAATTTAATTGGTGCAACTAATCCTGAGAGAGTAACAGGAAAGAAGACGGTGTCAGACTGCACATATCTGGAGAAAAGAGCAGATCTCAATGAACGGGGTAATGTACCAGAGCTGTGGCTCCATGGGACCCAGCCCCTCTCCAACAACAGCTCACTAGGGGGATGAAGAGAAACTAATCAGGAAGGGAGTGGAAGGCTTGGAACTGCTGAATACCTAGCTCTGGAGATCTGCGCTGGGAGCACAAACCTACATTTCATGGTGCTTTCATGAGACTCGCATGAATGACAGGTTGGAAAGTTAATACAGGCAAAGTTACTGGGGAGAGTGGGATTCCAGCTGCTTGTGGAAAGCAGGGATCAATATCTGGCTGCTCTGGGACAAAAACATACCTGTGTGACCGGCACACTGGTTCAGGCAGTGGAGACAGGCACAGCAGCCAGGAGGCGGGGAACAGCTCTTTCCTCCACCCAAGTAACAGTACAGCTCCCCTGTGACCCACAACATTGCTTCAGGGGTTGAGCAGATACAGAATAGAGCTTCTGGACACTGGAGGGCACCATATACAAACATGAAATGCAAAAGGAACCTTGCCCAGAGTAAAATTATTAATACAACTCCTGAGAAAGATTTAAATGATATGAACCTCATGATTTTTCCTGAAAGTGAGTTAAAAATAAAAATTATCAACATTCTAATGGAGGTACAGAAAGAAATCCAAGAACTCAGGAATGAATTCAGATCAGAGATCCAATCATTGAAGGGCATGATGGAGGGTATTAAAAGCAGGTTGGATATGGTGGAGGAGACAATAAATGAAATAGAAACTAGAGAACATGAATACAAAGATAATGAGAAACAGAGAGGAAAAAGGACCTCCAAGAATGAAAGAATATTGAGAGAACTGTGTGATCAATCCAAGCGGAACAATATTTGCATTATAGGGATACCAGAAGAAGAAGAGAGAGAAAAGGGGATAGAAAGTGTCTTTTAGGAGGTAGTTGCTGAAAACTTCCCTAATCTGGGGAAGGACATAGTCTCTCAGGCCATGGAGATCCACATATCCCCCTACACAAGGGACCCAAGGAAGACAATACCAAGACACATAGTAATTAAAATGGGAAAGATCAAGGATAAGGACAGACTGTTAAAAGCAGCCAGAGGCAGAAATAAAATCACATACAAAGGAAAGCCCATCAGACTAACAAAAGACTTCTCAGCAGAAACCTTAGAGGTCAGAAGGGAGTGGCATGATGTATTTAATGTATTTAATGCCATGAAGCAGAAGGGCCTGGAACCAAGATTACTTTATCCGGTGAGATTATCATTCAAATTTGAAGAAGAAATTAAACAATTTCCAGATAAGCAAAAGCTGAGAGAGTTAACCTCCCACAAACCATCTCTGCAGTATATTTTGGAGGAACTTCTATAGATGGAAGTGTTCCTAGGGTTCTATAGCTGTCACCAGAGGTAGTAAAACCATGGTAGGGAGGGTGGAGCAGCTGATTGCGAGGCAAATGCAAAATTAAATTGACTATCCCCAAAGTCAATTAAGGGATAGACAAAAAGTACTGAATTTAATACCTGATATAAAAAGAATGAAGGAGAAAGAAAAAGGAGGAGAAATAGAAAAGAACCTTTAGATTGTGTTTAACAGCATACTAAGTGAGTTAAGTTAGACTCTTAGATAATAAGGAAAGTAACCTGGAACCTTTAAGGTAGAACCTTGAATCTAAAGCCTGAAATGGCAAGAAGTACATACCTATTGATAATCACCCTAAATGTGAATGGGCTGAATGCACAAATCAAAAGACTTAGAGTCACTGAATGGATAAAAAAGAAGACCCATCTATATGATGCTTTAAAGAGACTCACCTCAAACCCAAAGATATGCACAGACTAAAAGTCAATCGATGGAAAATGATATTTCATGCAAACAATAGGGAGAAAAAAGGAGGTGTTGCAGTACTAGTGTCAGACAAAATAGACTTCAAGACAAAGAAAGTAAGAAGTGACAAAGAAGGACATAACATAATGATAAAAGGCTCAGTACAACAAGAGGATATAACCATTACAAATATAAATGCACCCAACACAGGAGAACCAGCATATGTGAAACAAATACTAACAGAACTAAAGGAGTAAATAGAATGCAATGCATTCATTTTCGGAGACAATAACATACCCCTCACCCCAAAGGACTTATCCACCAGACAGAAAATAAGTAAGGACACAGAGGCACTGAACAATGCACTAGAACAGATGGACCTAATAGACATCTACCGAACTCTAGATCCAAACGCAACAGGATACACTTTCTTCTCAAGTGCACATGGAACATTCTCCAGAATAGACCACATACTAGGTCACAAAAAGACTCTCAGTAAATTAAAAAAGATTGAAATTAAACCAACCAATGTTTCAGACAACAAAGGTATAAAACTAGAAATAAATTGTACAAAGAAAACAAAAAGGCCCACAAACACATGAAGGCTTAACAACATTCTCCTAAATAATCACTGGATCAATGAACAAATTAAAATACAGAACAAGGAATATATGGAAACAAATGACAACAACAACACAAAGCCCCAACATCCGTGGGACGCAGCAAAAGCAGTCTTAAGAGGAAAGTATGTAGCAATCCAGGCCAGGCATATTTAAAAAAGGAAGAACAAACCCAAATGAATATTCTAATGTCACAATTAACAAAATTGGAAAAGAAGAACAAATGAGGCCTAAAGTCAGCAGAAGGAGGGACATAATCAAGATCAAAGAAGAAATAGACAAAATTGAGAAGAATAAAACAATAGAAAAAAAATCAATGAAACCAAGAGCGGGTTCTTCGAGAAAATAAACAAAATAGATAAGCCTCTAGCCAGACTTATTGCAAGAAAAAGAGAATCAAAACACTTCAACAGAATCAGAAACGAGAAAGGAAACATCACGGCAGACATAATAGAAATACAAAGAATTATTAGAGACTACTAAGAAAACCTATATGCTAACAAGCTGGAAAACCTAGGGGAAATGGACAAATTCCTAGAAAAATGCAACCTTCCAAGACTGAAGAAGACCCAGAAAGAAACAGAAAATCTAAACAGACCAATTACGAGCAAAAACTGAAACGGTAATAAAAAACTACCCAAGAACAAAACCCTCGGGCCAGACGGATTTACCTCCGAATTTTATCAGACATACAGAGAAGACATAATACCGATTCTCCTTAAAGTTTTCCAAAAAATAGAAGAGGAGGGAGTACTCCCAAATTCATTCTATGAAGCCAATATCACCCTAATACCAAAACCAGGCAAAGACCCCAACAAAAAAGAAAATTACAGACCAATATCCCTGATGAACGTAGATGCAAAAATACTCAACAAAATATTGGCAAACCGAATTCAAAAATTTATGAAAAGGATCATACACCATGTTCAATTGGGATTCATCCCTGGGATTCAAGTATGGTACAACATTAGAAAATTCAACAACATCATCCACCACATCAAAAAAAGAAAAACAAAAACCACATGATCTGCTCCGTAGATGCTGAAAAAGCATTCGACTAAATTCAATATCCATTCATGAGAAAAACTCTCAGCAAAATGGCTATAGAGGGCAAGTACCTCAACATAATAAAGGCCATCTGTGATAAACCTACAGGCAATATCATACTGAACAGCAAGAAGTTGAAATATTTTCCTCTGATATCAGGAAAAAGACAGGGATGCCCACTCTCCCCACTGCTATTTATCATAGTACTGGAGGTCCTAGCCATGACAATTACACAAAACAAAGAAATACAAAGAATCCAGATTGGTAAAAAAGAAGTTAAACTGTCACTATTTGCTGATGACATGATATTGTACATAAAAACCCTAAATACTCCACTCCAAAACTACTGGAACTGATATCAGAATACAGCAAAGTTGGAGGATACAAAATTAAAACACAGAAATCTATGGCTTTCCTGTACACTAACAATGACCCAGTAGAAAGAGAAATCAGGAAAACAATTCCATTCACAATTGCATCAAAAAGAATAAAATACATAGGAATAAACATAACCAAAGAATTGAAAGACCTATGCCCTCAAAACTACAGGACACTCTTAAGAGAAATTAAAGATGACACTAAGAAATGAAAATTCATCCCATGCTCTTGGCTAGAAAGAATTAAATTAGTCAAAATGGCCATCCTGCTCAAAGCAATACACAGATTTGATTCAATCCCTATCAAATTACCAACAATATTCTTCAATGAACTAGAACAAATAGTTCAAAAATTCATGTGGAAACACAAAGACCCCGAATAGCCAAAACAGTCCAAAAATGGAAGAATAAAGTGGGGGAGATCTCACTCCCCAAGTTCAAGATCTACTACAAAGACACAGAAATCAAGATAATTTGGTACTGGCACAATAACAGAGCCACAGACCAGTGGAACAGATTCCAGACATTAACCCAAACATATATGGCCAATTAATATTCAAGAATGTTGCAATGGACATACAATGGGGAAATGACAGTCTCTTAAGCAGATAGTGCTGGCAAAACTAGACAACTACATGTAAGGGAATGAAACTGGATCACTGACCAGCCACATACACAAAAGTAAATTCAAAATGGATCAAAGACCTGAATGTAAGTCATGAAAATATAACACTCATAGGAAAAAACAGGCAAAATCTCTTGGACATAAACATGAGTGATTTCTTCATGAATATATCTCTCCTCGCAAGGGAAACAAAAGGAAAAATGTACAAGTAGGACTATATCAAGATAAAAAGCTTCTGTACAGCAAAGTACACCATCAATAGAACAAAAGGGTACCCTACAGTATGGGAGAACATATATGTAAATGACAGATCTAATAAAGGCTTGATATACATAACATATAAAGAACTCATGCACCTCAACAAACAAAAAGGAAATAATCCAATTTAAAAATGGGCAGAGGAGCTGAACAGACAGTTCTCCAAAGAAGAAATTCAGACGGCCAACAGACACATGAAAAGATGCTCCACATCACTAGTTATCAGAGATATGCAAATTAAACCCATAATGTGATATCACCTCACACCAGTAAGGATGGATACCATCCAAAAGACAAACAACAACAGATGTTGGCGAGGTTGTGGAGAAAATCGAACCCTCCTACACTGCTGGTGTTAATGTAAATTACTTCAATCATTGTGGAAAGCAGTATGGATGTTCCTCAAAATGCTCAAAATAGAAATACCATTTGACCCAGGAATTCCTGTTCTAGGAATTTACCCTATGAATGCAGCAGCCCAGTTTGAAAAAGACAGGTGCACCCCTATGTTTATCGCTGCACTATTTAAAATAGCCAAGAAATGGAAGCAACCTAAGTGTCCATCAGTGGATGAAAGGATAAAGAAGATGTGGTACATGCACACAATGGAATATTATTCAGCCATGAGAAGAAAACAAATCCTACCATTTGCAGCAACATGGATGGAGCTAGAGGGTATTATGCTCAGTGAAATAAGCCTGGTGGAGAAAGACAAATGCCAAATGATTTCACTCATATGTGGAGTATAAGAATAAAGAAAAACTGAAGGAACAAAACCACAGCAGAATTACAGAACCCAAGAATGGGCTAACAGTTACCAAAGGGAAAGAGATTGGGGAGAATGAGAGTGTAGGGCGGGTTGGAAGAATGGGTTATTATGATTAGCATGTGTAGTTTGGGGTGTGGGGTCAGGGGAGTGCTGTGCAACACAGAGAAGACAAATAGTGATTCTACAACATTTTGCTATGATCACACGATTTTAATCTTTCATTTTCTTAATGTACTGTAACAAGCTGATTTACAGATATTCAACCACCCATGAATACTTGGGACATCTCATTTGATAGTAGTGTATGATATTTTAATGCATTGTTAATTTTACTTTGATAATATTTGTTGAAGTCTTGCATCTATGCTCATCAAAATTACTGGCTTGTAATTTTCTTGTGGTTTACTTTTGTTTTGAGATCAGTGTAATAACGGCCCTGTAAAATGAATTTGGAAGTTATTTTTTTAACTTTTAGGAGTAATTTGAGAAGGATAGCACCAGTTCTTTTAATTCTTGGTAGAATTCACTTCTAAAGCTTTTCATGCTGTAGTTTTTTCAAACTTTATTATTGTAGTCAGTGTATTCATATTTTCTATATCTTCATGATTCATTTGTGGAAGATTTTATGAGTAACAATTTCTCTATTTCTTCAAGGTTTACCAGTTCGTTTTTCTGTGGTATAATTTATAAGTCTTACTCTTTCATTTCTGTGTATTTATTTTGCCTCTCTCTCCCTCTCTAGTTTTAATAAGCCTGGCTATAGTTTTAAAAATTAATGAACCAGTTGTTAATTTTATTGATCTTTTCAGTTGATTATTCTATACTCTTTTTTAAATTTATTTCCATTGAATGTTTATTATATCCTTCCTTTTAATAAATTTGGGTTTTTTATTTCTAGTTACTTTATGTGTAAAGGTAATTTGATTATTACGATTTTATGTGTTTTTTGAGACAGGACTAAATCATTATGAGCTTTCTTCATAGAAGCATTGTTGCTGCTTACCATAGATTTTCAATGTCTTTTTATATTTTCATTTGCATCAATTCATTTAAAAATTTCCTAATTTCTTTATTAACTGATTATTTATTTAGTAGTGTGCAGTTTTATTTCCATGTGTGTGGAGTTTTTCCCATTTTTCTTTGTGTAATTGATTTCTAGTTCCATACTTTAATAGCAAGAAAAGAAGCTTGGTATGATTTCAACAACATTGAATTTATTGAGAGTTGTTTTATGGCCTAACATGTAATCTAATCTGGAATATGTTTCATGTACACTTGAAGAGAATGTGTTTTTTATATTTTGGGATGAAATGCTTTGCATATATGTTTTAAGTCCATCTAGTATAATGTGTCTTCTATGTCCAATATTTCTTTATTGATTTCTCTCTGGATGATTTATCCATTGGTATATGTGGGCATTAACATCTGTTATCATTTGATTGTATGATAAACACTTTATCCTTCAATTCTTAAGGACAAATTTGCCATGTATTGTTTTCTAGTTTTGAAGATCTTTTGCTTTCTGTATTTTGAATATATCATGCCATTCCCTTCTGGCCTGAAAAATTCCTGGTGAAAAATGTTTATTCTTTATAACTTTTGACAATTTAATTATAATGTGCTTCAGTGTATGTCTCTTTGGTTTCATTCTCTTTGGAGCATAGTAAGTTTATTGGATTTTCTTCATTTTACTTCACTGATATTTTTCATTTTTACTTCATATAAATATACTCATTGTACTATATAGGTTTCAAGTGTACAATAAAATGATTTTACAACTTTATGTATTATTAAATATCACTACATAAGTGTAGTTACCATCTATCACCATACAAAGTTATGCTGTTATTAACTATATTGTTTATGCTGCATCTTTCATCTCCATGATTTAAGCATTTTAAGATTAGAAGTTTGTACCTCTTTATCCCACTTGCCAATTTCACCTATCTGAACCAACTCTCAGCTATGGCAACCACCAGTTCCTTTCCTGTGTATTTATGAATATATTTCTGTTTTGTCTGTTAATTTTCTTTGTCACCTAGGTTCCACATACAAGTGAAATTATATGGCATTTGTGTCTCTCCATCTGACTTATTTCAATTAGCATAATACCCTCTAGTTCCATTCTTGTTTTACAAATGGCAAGATGTCATGTATTTCTTTCTTCCTTTCTTTTTTATTGACCTTTAGTCAATATACAATAATAAATTGGTTTCAAGCTTATAATACAGTGATTTGATTGTTGTCTACATTAAATACTTATACTGACTAGTGTAGCATTTAGTATCTGTCAACATAGAAAGATGTGACAGAATTATTGACTATATTCTCTATGATGTATCTTCATCCCATGACAAATTTACATTATGATTGAGATTTTGTGCCTTTCAGTCTACCTCAATTATTTCATTCACCCACCCCAATCCTTACTACATGGTAATCACCAGTCAGTTCTCAGTGTCTATGAGACTACTGCTGTTTTATTCATTTGATTTTGTTTTGCTTTTAGATAACACATATAAGTGAAATCATATAGTATTTGTCTTTTTCTGACTTGGTTATTTCACTTAGCACAATACTTTCTATGTTTATCTATGCTGTCACAAATAGCAGGATTTTTTCTTTTCATGGCTCAATAATATTTCATTGTAAGGGGGCCCTCCTACACTGCTGGTGGGAATGTAAATTAGTTCAACCATTGTGGAAAGCAGTATGGCATTCCTCAAAATGCTTAAAATAGAAATACCATTTGACCCAGGAATTCCACTTGTAGAAATTTACCCTAAGAATGCAGCAGCCCAGTTTGAAAAAGACAGATGCACCCCTATATTTATTTCAGCACTATTTACAATAGCCAAGAAATGGAAGCAACCTAAGTGTCCATCAGTAGGTGAATGGATAAAGAAGATGTGGTGCATATACACAATGGAATACTACTCAGCCATAAGAAGTAAACAAATCCTACCATTTGCAGCAACGTGGATGGAGCTAAAGGGTATTCTGATCAGTGAAATGAGCCAGGCAGAAAAAGACAAGTATCAAATGATTTTACTCATCTGTGGAGTATACGAACAAAGCAAAAACTGAAGGAACAAAACAGCAGCAGAATCACAGAACCCAAGAATGGACTAACAGTTACCAAAGGGAAAGGGACTCTGAAAGATAGGTGGGAAGGGAAGAATAAGGGTGAAAAAGGGGCATTATGATTAGCACACATATGTAGGGTGGGGGACACAGGGAAGGCAGCATAACACAGAGAAGACAAGTAGTGATTCTGTAGCATCTTACTACGCTGATGGACAGTGACTGTAATGGGGTATGTGGTGGGGACTTGATAATAGGGAGACTCTAGTAACCATAATGTTGCTCATGTAATTGTACATTAATGATACCAAAATAAAAAATAACAACAATAGTATTTAATCATATATACGTACATCTTTTTATCCATTCATCTATTGATGGACACATTGGTTGCTTCCATATAATTCATATTGTAAATAATTTACCAATAAACATAGGAATGCTTATATCTTTACAAATCACAGATTTTGTTTCATATGGGTAAATTCCTAGAAGTGAAATTACTGGGTCACGTGGTATTTCAATTTTCAGTTTTTTAAGGAAACTCCATACTGCTTTCCATAGTGACTGCAGGAATTGTCATTCCCAGAAACAGTATAAGAGGGTTCCCTTTCCTCCACATCCTCACCAACACTTGGTATTTTTTGTTTTTTGGATTGTGGCCATTATAACTGAAGTGAGCTGATATTTCAATGTGGGTTTAATTTGCATTTTCATGATGATCAGTGATGTGAAGCATCTTTTCTTGAGATTGTTGGCCATCTGTACATCTTCTTTGGGAAACTGTCTATATAGATCCTATTCCAATTTTTAAATTATGTTACTTTTGCTGTTTTTGGCTCATGATATTTTATATATTTTGGGTGTTACCCCCTTATCAGATATATCATTTGCTAATACATTTTCCCATACATCAGGTTGCCTTTTTCTTTTGTGATGGTTTCCTATGCTATATAGAAGACTGTTGGTTTGATATAGCCACACTTGTTTGTTTTGCTTTTGCTTCCTTTGCCCATGAGAGACTTACACATGATTAAGCTCAAGGTATTTTGCCTCTGTTTTCTTTGAGTTTCATGGTTCAATGTCCTACATTTAGGTATTTATTCCATTTAGAGTTTATTTTTATTCATAGTGTTAGTAATTCACTTTCATTTCATTTCTTACACAAAGCTGTCCAATTTTACCAATTCCATTTGTTGAAGAGACTATCTCTTTCCCATTCAATATTCCTGCCTCCTTTGTCATATATAAACCGACTAAATAGCCATGGGATTATTTATGGTCTCTCTAGTCTGTTCCATTGATCTGTGCCTTTTCATGATTTAGTACCATATCTAAGTCACTGTATCTTTGTAGTATACATTGAAACCAGGCTGTGTAGTATCCTCAGTTGAATCCTTTCCCAATATCATTTTGGTGATTTGGGGTAATTTTACTTCTATGTAAATTTTACGGTTATTTGCTCCACTTCATTAAATATGTCTCTGGTATTTTCGTAGGTATTACATTGAATCTGTGTGTTGCTTTTGGCAAGATGTCCATTTTGATAATATCAATTCTCCCTATCCATGAGCATGAGATAGTATTCCATTCATTTGTGCCTTCTTCAATTTCTTTCATCTGTGTCATAGTTTTTAAAGGACACATTTTTCACCTCCTTGGTTTGGTTTATTACTAAGTATTTTATTCTCTGCAACTGAAAATTGATTTTTTCCTGATTTCTATTTCTATTATCTTTTTATCAACAAATAAGACTGTGACAGATGTCTGTATATTTATTCTGTATTTTGCAACTTTGCTGAATGCATTTAATAATAAAATATTTGGATACTTTAGTTTTTTAACTATTTAGAACAGTTTGTGTTTCCCAGACGAGGGCGTGAGCAGGGGGTCCTGGATATGAGCTTTAAAACAATAACTATAGTTTAAAATTTTTTTTAAAATTTTACATTGGTATCATTAATCTATAATTACATGAAGGACATTATGTTTACTAGGTTCCCCACTTCACCAAGTCACCCCAACATACCCGTTCACAGTCACTGGCCATGAACATAGTAAGATGCTGTAAAATCACTAATTGTCTTTTCTGTGTTGCACAGCCCTCCCCGTGCCCCCCACACACTATACATGTAAATTGTAATGCCCCCTTTCTTCTTTCCAGCCCTTATCCTCCCTTCCCACCCGTCCTCCCCAGTCCTTTACCCTTTGATAACTATTAGTCCATTCTTGGGTTCTGTGCTTCTGCTGCTGTTTTGTTCCTACAGTTTTCTTTTGTTTTTATACTCCACATATGAGTGAAATCATTTGGTACTTGTCTTTCTCCACCTGACTTCTTTCACTGAGCATAATACCCTCTAGCTCCATCCATGTTGCAAATGGTAGGATCTGCTTTATTTTTATAGCTGAGTAATATTCCATTGTGTATATGTACCACATCTTCTTTATCCATTCATCTACTGATGGACATTTAGGTTGCTTCCATATCTTGGCTATTGTAAATAGTGCAGCGATAAACATAGGGGTGCATCTGTCTTTTTCAAACTGGAGTGGAGCATTCTTAGGGTAAATTCCTAGAAGTGGAATTCCTGGGTCAAATGGTATTTCTATTTTGAGCATTTTGAGGAACCTCCATACTGCTTTCCACAATGGTTGAAGAAGTTTACATTCCCAACAGCAGTGTAGGAGGGTTCCCCTTTCTCCACAACCTGGCCAACATTTGTTGTTGTTTGTCTTTTGGATGGTAGCCATCCTTACTGGTGTGAGATGATATCTCATTGTGGTTTTAATTTGCATTTCTCTGATGACAAGAAATGTGGAGCATCTTTTCATGTGTCTGTTGGCCATCTGAATTTCTTCTTTATAGAACTGTCTATTCATCTCCTCTGCCCATTTTTTAATTGGATTATTTGCTTTTTGTTTGTTGAGGTGTGTGAACTTTATGTATTTTGGATGTCAATCCTTTATTGGATCTTTCATTTATGAATATATTATCCCATACTGTAGGGTTCCTTTTGGTTCTATTGATGGTGTCCTTTACTGTACAGAAGCTTTTCAGCTTGATATAGTCCTATTTGTTCATTTTTGCATTTGTTTCCCTTGCCCAGGGAGATATGTTCAAGAAGAGGTCACTCATGTTTATGTCTAAGAGATTTTTGCTTATGTTTTTTCTAAGAATTTTATGGTTTCATGACTTACATTCAAGTCTTTGATCCATTTCGAATTTACTTTTGTGTATGGGGTTAGACAGTGATCCAGTTTCATTCTCTTACATGTTGCTGTCCAGTTTTGCCAGCACCATCTATTGAAGAGACTGTCATTTCCCCATTGTATGTCCATGGCCCCTTTATTGAATATTAGTTGACCATATATAGTTTACATTTTTTAAGATAGATTTTTTTAAGGGCTTGATGGAGGGAATTGTGCATTTGACCCTTCTGTAATATTGGATTTGATAATAAAATCAAGTACACTGCTTGGTGATTAAGAGGCCTACAAGTTCTGTACCTATGTATCCTTAAACCATATGATGTGAGTAAATAAAGGTAAGGTATCTGCTAGTGTATTCTTTTATTTTGTAAAACAGAACCACGGTGATGAAGGAAAAACATGGCAGAGTAGGAAGGCAAGGGGGAAAACTCCCTCTAAACACATACAGCCAAGGAAGCAGCTACACCAAGTGCACCTAACTCTGAAAATGACCTTAGGACTGAAGAACAGGCCACCTATACCTGGTGAGAAAGAGAAAACTACAGAGATAAGTGTAAAGAGGCCCAGCCATTATCAATCAGAAACCCAGACCTTCCCCCATCACAACCCACAGGCAGGAGTGAGAGGAATAAAGTGGGCTGGGATAAGTGCTCAGGAAAATAGCATTCCTGGCCCTGGTGACCAGATCTTGGAATATGAATGCACATTGCATTGGATTTTGTTGATTATCGGGGTTGGACTTCAGAGAGACTTGGAGCACTCTAGGAGACTGAGACTCCTGCATATTTTGAAGAACAGGCATGCTCCATTGGTCTCTCTGAGACCTAACACAGTTGTGGAAATTTGAAAGATTTTCCAACAGTGTGATGGTTGCCAGAGGTGTGAAGGATGGATGGAGCTTTCTATACAGGAAAAAGAGCAGGTGAACTACACTTCCCAACCCTTCCCTAAGCACAGTAGTTTGTATGTTCTTGGAAGCCCAAAATGCTCCATTCATTTTACTGGCAGTTCAACCCTGAAGTGCATCCTAGTGAACCTTCCCTCCAACATGGATGCATGGCCAGCAGCATTCGACTTTGCTGCCTGGAAGGAAGGGAGACTCTGCTGCCTGGCAAGCAAAGGGAGGCTTTCCCATGTTTTTCAGCCCCATCTTAGCCAAAATAATTAGGTACTTGCATGAACAGCTCTGAGTACTCTTTCATTCTCAATGGCAGCTCAGTCCTGTGCCACCTAACTTCCCTGCCCATCCCTTTAGCTCAGCAGGACACCCACTTTAGGAAAGGCAGAGGGCAGTCCCCCACACAATGATCCCAGCAGAAGCATCTGTGCTTTGCTTACAAAGCACTGTTTGAGGTCAACTAATTGCATAGCTGACTGAGAGACTGTCAGCAGACAGTCAAAAAGGCAGACCCAGAAATAGCCCACAAAGAGCAACTGGGATTCCAACACAAAGGAGAATCAAGCACTGGACAGTAAAAAGTCATAAGTTTCTGAGCATCACAGAATGCATTTTTCATAAAGACATTGTTTCCTAGACCAAGAAGCATAGCAGATACACCTAATACAAAGGAAAAAAACACAGAAAGACTGACAAAATCAGGAGATAGAGGAACAAATTGCAAACAGAACTATAGGATAAGATAGCAGAAAGAGGGCTAAATGAAACAGAGATCATCAATCCTATGGATAAAGATTTTAAAGTAACAGTCTTAAATATGCTCACTCATCTACAGAAAAGTATTGAACATCTCAGTGAAAACTTCAACAAAGAAATAGAAGAGCTGTAAAAGAGCCACTCAGAGATGAAGAATACAGTAAATGAAATGAAATATACAATGGAGGGAATGAATAGTAGATTCTGCAAGGAGAGAAGACAGTCAATATGGAAATTATAGAAAAGGAAAACAGTAAAGCTGATAAACAGAGAGAAAAAAGGATCTCTAGGAATGAAAGTATTCTAAAAGAGCTGTGTGACAACTCCAAGTAAAACAGTACTTGCATAATAAGGGTATAAGAAGGTGAGGAGACAAATGGATAGAAAGTCTCTTAGAGTAAATAATTGTTGAAAACTTCCCCAACTTGGGGAAGAAATAGACACTCAGGTCATGGAAGAGCAGAGAGCCTGAACAAAAGGAACTCCAGAAACACAGCACCAAAACATAATAACTAAAATGACAAAGATTAAGGATAAGGAGAGAGTATTGAAAGCAGAGAGACAAAAAATTACTTATAAAGGAAAATCATCAGCAGACTTCTCAGCAGATCACTTACAAGGGAATGTCCTATCAGCAGATTTGTCAGCAGAAACTTTACAGTCCAGAAGAGAGTGTCATGAAATATTTAATATGTTGAAAAAAATGAAACTTCAAAAAAATTCTCTACCCAGAAAGATTATCATTTAAATTTGAGGTAGAGATTAAACATTTCTCAGATAAATGAAGGCCGAAGGAATTTATAATCAACAAAATAGCATTACAAAAATATTAAAGGGAATTCTGTAGATGGAAATGTTCTTTAGACTAGTTTTCAACAGTAGAAAAATCCCACAGTAAATACTGTAGATCAAACACTTAACCACCAATTATGAAATTAAACCAAAAAACATCAAAACATAAAAGTCAATCAAGGGAGGGGCGGAGCCAACATGGCAGCGTGAGTAGGACAGTGGGAATCTCCTCCCAAAAACATGTGTACTTTTGAAAATACAACAAACACAACTAGCCCTAAAAGAGAGACCAGAAGACGCAGGACAGTGGCCAGACTGCAGCTACACCAGCGAGAACCCAGCGACTGGTGAAAGGGGTAAGATACAAGCCCCGGCCCTGCGGGACCCGAGCGCCCCTCCCCCCAGCTCCCGGCGGGAGAAGAATAGGCAGAGCGGGAGGGAGACGGAGCCCAGGACTGCCGAACACCCAGCCCCAGCCATCCGGGCCAGAGTGCAGACACAGTACGTGCCCAGGGGGCCCTGGATTCTGGGGGAACAGGGAGTAAGACCTCTGAGCGGGTGCTGAAGCTGATGCCCCTGTGACAAAGAAAAGCGGGGGCTTTTTGAAAGTCTTAAAGGGACAGGGACTTAACAGCTTGACGGAAACAACCCAGGTCACAGTACAGCAGCTGGAAATTACAGGGAAAACCGGGTGCACTAACCCCCTGGGCAACAGCTCTGAGACCCCTCACGGAGGCAAACAGTCAAGCAGCCCCCCCATCCATTAACCCACCGGGCGCTGCGAAAGCACAGAAGCAGCCTGAGACAAATTCTGCCCACAGAAAGGGAAATTTCTCCCTTCCGGCCAGGCAAGACACAAAGACCCACTCTACACGCAATAACCCAACACAAGCCACTAGGGGTCGCAGTTGTCCCAGTAAAGAAAGGCCAGTAGCAAGTGAAAATTTTGGCCCTCCCAGCTGACAGTCAATATCACCTGTCAACATGAAAAGGCAAAAAAATATGATCCAGACAAGACTAACCCATACAGCTTCGGCATCTGCTACATCTTCCCCTGAGAAGGAATCTGGGGAGATAGATTTAGCCAGTCTTCCTGAAAAAGAATTCAAAACAAAAGTCATAACCATGCTGATGGACTTGCAGAGAAATATGCAAGAACTAAGGAAGGAGAATTCAGAAATAAAACAAGCTCTGGAAGGACTTCAAAACAGAATGGATGAGATGCAAGAGACCATTAATGGACTAGAAAACAGAGAACAGGAACGCAGAGAAGCTGATGCAGAGAGAGATAAAAGGATCTCCAGGAATGAAAGAATTTAAGAGAGCTGAGTGACCAAACGAAAAGGAACAATATAAGAATCATAGGTATTCCAGAAGAAGTAGAAAGAGAAAAGGGGATAGAAAATGTCTTTGAAGAAATAATTGCTGAAAATTTCCCCAAACTAGGGGAAGAAATGGCCTCTCAGACCACAGAGTTACACAGAACTCCCATGACAAGGGATCCAAGGAGGGCAACACCAAGACACATAATAATTAAAATGGCAAAGATCAAAGACAAGGACAAAGTATTACAGGTAGCCAGAGAGAAAAAAAAGGTTACCTACAAAGGAAAACCCATCAGGCTATCATCAGACATCTCAACAGAAACGCTACAGGCCAGAAGAGAATGGTATGATATACTTAATGCAATGAAACAGAAGGGCCTCGAACCAAGACTACTGTATCCAGCACGAATATCATTTAAATATGAAGGAGGGATTAAACAATTCCCAGAGAAGCAAAAATTGAGGGAATTCGCCTCCCACAAAAACCACCTCTACAGGGAATCCTACAGGGACTGCTCTAGATGGGAGCACTCCTAAAAAGAGCACACAACAAAACACTCAACATATGAAGAAGGGAGGAGGAGGAATAAGAAGGGAGAGAAATAAAGAATCATCATACCGTGTTTATAATAGCTCAACAAGCGAGTTAAGTTAGACAGTAAGATAGTAAAGAAGCTAACCCTAAACCTTTGGTAACCACAAACTTAAAGCCTGCAATGGCAATAAATTCATACCTTTCAATAATCACCCTAAATGTATATGGAATGAATGCACCAATCAAAAGACACAGAGTAATAGAATGGATAAAAAAGCAAGATCCATCCATATGCTGCTTACAAGAGACTCACCTCAAACCCAAAGACGCGCACAGACTTAAAGTCAAGGGATGGAAAAAGATATTTCAAGCAAACAACAGAGAGAAGAAAGCAGGTGTTGCAATTCTGGTATCAGATAAAACAGACTTCAAAATAAAGAAAGTAACAAAAGACAAAGAAGGACATTACATAATGATAAAGGGCTCAGCCCATCCAGAGGATATAACCTTTATAAATATATATGCACCCAATACAGGAGCACCAACATAACTAAAACAAATTTTAATAGAACTAAAGGAGGAAATAGAATGCAATGCATTCATTCTAGGAGACTTCAACACACCACTCACTCCAAAGGACAGATCCACCAGACAGAAAATAAGTAAGGACACAGAGGCACTGAACAACACACTAGAACAGATGGACCTAATGGACATCTACAGAACTCTACATCTAAACGAAAAGGATACACATTCTTCTCAAGTGCACATGGAACATTCTCCAGAATAGACCACATACTAGGACACAAAAAGAGCCTCAGTAAATTCAAAAAGATTGAAATCCTACCAACCAACTTTTCAGACCACAAAGGCATTAAACTAGAAATAAACTGTTCAAAGAAAGCAAAAAGGCTCACAAACACATGGAGGCTAAACAACACGCTCCTAAATAATCAATGGATCAATGACCAAATCAAAATGGAGATCCAGCAATATATGGAAACAAATGACAACAACAACACTAAGCCCCAACTTCTGTGGGACACAGCAAAAGCAGTCTTAAGAGGAAAGTATATAGCAATCCAAGCATATTTTAAAAAGGAAGAGCAATCCCAAATGAACGGTCTAATGTCACAACTATCGAAATTGGAAAAAGAAGAACAAATGAGGCCTAAGGTCAGCAGAAGGAGGGACATAATAAAGATCAGAGAAGAAATAAATAAAATTGAGAAGTATAAAACAATAGCAAAATCAATGAAACCAAGAGCTGGTTCTTCGAGAAAATAAACAAAATAGATAAGCCTCTAGCAAGACTTATTAAGAGGAAAAGAAAGTCAACACAAATCAACAGTATCAGAAATGAGAAAGGAAAAATCACGACGGACCCCGCAGAAATACAAAGAATTATTAGAGACTACTATGAAAACCTATATGCTAACAAGCTGGGAAACCTAGGAGAAATGGACAACTTCCTAGAAAAATACAACCTTCCAAGTCTGACCCAAAAAGAAACAGAAAGTCTTGACAGACCAATTACCAGCAACGAAATTGAAGCGGTAATCAAAAAACTACCAAAGAACAAAACCCCCGGGGCAGATGGATTTACCTCGGAATTTTATCAGACATACAGGGAAGACATAATACCCATTCTCCTTAAAGTTTTCCAAGAAATAGAAGAGGAGGGGATACTCCCAAACTCATTCTATGAAGCTAACATCACCCTAATACCAAAACCAGGCAAAGACACCACCAAAAAAGAAAACTACAGACCAATAACCCTAATGAACGTAGACGCAAAAATACTCAACAAAATTTTAACAAACCGAATTCAAAAATACATCAAAACCATCGTACCCCATGACCAAGTGGGATTCATCCCAGGGATGCAAGGATGGCACAACATTCGAAAGTCCATCAATATCATCCACCACATCAACAAAAAGAAAGACAAAAACCACATGATCATCTCCATAGATGCTGAAAAAGCATTTGACAAAGTTCAAAATCCATTCATGATAAAAACTCTCAGCAAAATGGGAATAGAGGGCAAGTACCTCAACATAACAAAGGCCATCTATGAAAAACCCACAGCCAACATTATATTGAATAGCGAGAAGCTGAAAGCATTTCCGCTGAGATCGGAAACTAGACAGGGATGCCCACTCTAACCACTGTTATTTAACAGAGTACTGGAGGTCCTAGCCACGGCAATCAGACAAAACAAAAAAATACAAGGAATCCAGATTGGCAAAGAAGAAGTCAAACTGTCACTATTTGCAGATTATATGATACTGTATATAAAAAACCCTAAAGACTCCACCCCAGAACTACTAGAACTGATATCGGAATACAGCAAAGTTGCAGGATACAAAATCAACACACAGAAATCTGTGGCATTCTATATACCAACAATGAACCAATAGAAAGAGAAATCAGGAAAACAACTCCATTCACAATTGCATCAAAAAAAATAAAATACCTAGGAATAAACCTAACTAAAGAAGTGAAAGACTTATATTCTGAAAACTACAAGCCACTCTTAAAAGAAATTAAAGGGGACACTAACAGATGGAAACGCATCCCATGCTCGTGGCTAGGAAGAATTAATATCGTTAAAATGGCCACCCTGCCCAAAGCAATATACAGATTTGATGCAATCCCTATGAAACTACCAGCAACATTCTTCAATGAACTGAAACAAATAATTCAAAAATTCATATGGAACCACCAAAGACCCCGAATAGCCAAAGCAATCCTGAGAAAGAAAAATAAAGTAGGGGGGATCTCACTCCCCAACTTCAAGCTCTATTATAAAGCCACAGTAATATAAACAATTTGGTACTGGCACAAGAACAGAGCCACAGACCAATGGAACAGACTAGACAATCCAGACATTAACCCAGACATATATGGTCAATTAATATTTGATAAAGGAGCCATGGACATACAATGGCGAAATGACAGTCTCTTCAACAGATGGTGCTGGCAAAACTTTACAGCTACATGTAGGAGAATGAAACTGGACCATAGTGTAACCCCATATACAAAAGTAAACTCAAAATGGATCAAAGACCTGAATGTAAGTCACGAAACCATTAAACTCTTGGAAGAAAACATAGGCACAAACCTCTTAGACATAAACATGAGTGACCTCTTCTTGAACATATCTCCCCGGGCAAGGAAAACAACAGCAAAAATGAACAAGTGGGACTATATTAAGCTGAAAAGCTTCTGTTCAGCAAAAGACACCATCAATAGAATAAAAAGGAACCCTACAGTATGGGAGAATATCTTTGAAAATGAAACATCCGATAAAGGCTTTACGTCCAGAATATATAAAGAGCTCACACGCCTCAACAAACAAAAAACAAATAACCCAATTAAAAAATGGGCAAAGGAACTGAACAGACGGTTCTCCAAAAAAGAAATACAGATGGCCAACAGACACATGAAAAGATGCTCCACATCGCTAATTATCAGAGAAATGCAAATTAAAACTACAATGAGGTATCACCTCACACCAGTAAGGATGGCTGCCATCCAAAAGACAAACAACAACAAATGTTGGCGAGGCTGTGGAGAAAGGGGAACCCTCCTTCACTGCTGTTGGGAATGTAAACTTCTTCAACCATTGTGGAAAGCAGTATGGAGGTATGTCAAAATGCTCAAAACAGACATACCATTTGACCCAGTAATTGCACTCCTAGGAATTTACCCTAAGAATGCAGCAATCAAGTATGAGAAAGATCAATGTACCCCTATGTTTATCGCAGCACTATTTACAATAGCCAAGAATTGGAAGCAACCTAAATGTTCATCGATAGATGAATGGATAAAGAAGAGGTGGTACATATACACAATGGAATACTACTCAGCCATAAGAAAAGGGCAAATCCAACCATTTGCAGCAACATGGATGGAGCTGGAGGGTATTATGCTCAGTGAAACAAGCCAAGCAGAGAAAGAGAAATACCAAATGATTTCACTCATCTGTGGAATATAAGAACAAAGGAAAACTGAAGGAAGAAAACAGCAACAGAATCACAGAACTCAAGAATGGACTAACAGGTACCAAAAGGAAAGGGACTGGGGAGGATAGGTGGGTAGGGAGGGATAAGGGAGGGAGAAGTAGGGGGGTATTAAGATTAGCATCCATAGCGGGGTGGGAGAAAGGGGAGGGCTGTACAACACAGAGAAGACAAGTAGTGATTCTACAACAGTTTGCTACGCTGGACAGTGACTGTAACGGAGTATATAGGGGGGACCTGGTATAGGGAAGAGCCTAGTAAACAAAGTATTCGTCATGTAATTGTAGATTAATGATTAAAAAAAAAAAATCAGTTCCTATGTGGTGACCTCTAATGAGTTCTACACAATGATATAAAGGGCATATAAAAGTGTAGGCAAAGGGTCTGTTTGTGTTTATACAGAGGATCAAAGCCTAATTTTGCTGCCCCGAAAATGAACTAAGATATGATATGTAAAAGAACTTCCAACATCAGCACTCTCGGGAAGACTCATGACAGAAGATGATCAGCAAAAAAAAAAAACTACAACAAAGATCCACGCACTGTCACAGATGTAGATGCACTCATCCCACCAGTTCCTGGACTTGCCATGGGAATGATGTAGGAGATAATTAAGCTGGCCTGTGCATACAGTAAAAGAAAAATTGGACTGGATCTATACTGTTGGAACTCACCCAAGAATTAGGAGAAGTGCAAATTGTAGCACTCCAAAATCTTACAACCACAGACTATTTATCGTTAAAAGAACATGTGGGATATGAACAGTCCCCAGGAATGGGTTGCTCTAGTTTATCTGAATTCTCTCAGACTGTTTAAGTTCAGTCGGACAATATCCACCATATCATTGATAAGTTTTCACAAATGCCTAAGGTGCCTAACTGGTTTTCTTGGTTTCACTGGAGATGGCTGGTAATTACAGGTATGCTTTGGTTAGGTAACTATATTCCTATTATGTTAATGT
Organism: Manis pentadactyla; assembly: GCF_030020395.1. Lineage (NCBI taxonomy): Eukaryota > Metazoa > Chordata > Mammalia > Pholidota > Manidae > Manis > Manis pentadactyla. Next base: position 73,934,090 of record NC_080031.1, read on the forward strand.
GTGTGCACAATTTAATTAGTAGTTTAAAACCTATCCATGCTGAAGTTACTCTACAAGAACATATGTCAAAGAAATAATCAATCTTCCCAGGTTTTCTTCTGCCTGCTACTTCTATAGCTTTTCTTCTTCCTACCTAATCACAACCTTTAAATAGAACTCGTGCCACATGTCGAATTTACCGAGTATCATAATTCTTCCAAGTGGTAAAGACACCTCAAGACAAATGCTTGGCATAGAAGCCACAGGACATAAATATGCAAAGAAGTAAAAAGCTAACCTTTTCAAACAATAAGGCTTCTCTCTCACTTACCAACTTTACATTTCCCTGTATGGCCCTGGAAGATGACTGGTTAGCCAGAGACGGGTAAGATTCCTCAAGGGAGGAACAACCTAAGACAGGCACAGTCGCAGGGGGCCATCTGGTGAGAAAATGGGGAGCAGCAGAGGTGAGGCTTAGAACCTCCCCCCTCATGTTCTGAGAGAAATCTTCTGCATACATGGATGTTTATTGCCCTTGTCTACCTCGGATTAACACATAGTCTACAGGCACACACCTGATCATCTACATTTGCTCTCTTACAACACTAAACTATGTTTTCTACCTTTATCTCGTATCTTCCTACCACTTCAGCATTTTATTAAAAATAATAATAATAGAGAGAGACATGTGGTATCCACATATAAATCAAGTTTAAGAATCAAATGAATATTCATATTTGAACTGACTGTGTATAGTTCATAATGCATGAACAAAACCGAAAGCTTCTGTGATGACTGCCCTTGCACTGTTCACCATGTAACTTATTCACTATGTAAGAATTTGTACTCCATGTAAGAATTTGTTCGTTATGCATCAGAAGATTGGAGACTGATGAAAATTAGGCTTGGGGTGAATTAATGATTGTGCATTGAGTATTGACCCCCCTATACAGAAATTTATTGTGGTTAACAACTATTTGATCAATAAATATGAGAGATGCCCTCACAAAATATATATATATATATATATATATATATATATAACACTTCCAATTGTAAAATAAATAAGTAACCGGTATGTAATGTATAGCATAAGGAATATAGTCAAAATATTGTAACAACTTGGTATGGTGATACCTGGTACCTAGAATTATCATGTATATAAATGTTGAATCACTGTGTTGTACACCTGTACAACTATTGTAATGTAATGCAATACTGTTGTCAACTACCCTTCAAAAAAAAAATACGAAAGAAGAAAAAAAAATCAATCAAGGGATACATAAGACATACAGATTATGATGTCTAATACATAAAGTATGAAGGAGGAAGAAGAAAAAATGCTTTAAATTGTGTTTGAACTATAGCCATCATCAATATAATAGACTGCTATATAGTCAGGAAGCTGTCCATGAACTTTATGGTAACCACAAAACAAAAGTCTATAATATATACCCAAAAATTTTAAAAAGTAAATCCAAGTTCTACACTAAATGAAACATGAAATACAATAGGATTGTATAACACTGGAAGGAAGGAACAGAGAAGAACTATAAAAATAATGAGAATACAAGTAATAAAATGGCAGTAAGTACATATCTATCAATAATCACCTTAAATGTAAATGGGTTTAATGCACCAATCAAAAGACATAGAGTGTCAGAATAGATATATAAACAAGACCTATCTATGGACTACCTATAAGAGACTCATCTCAGAACCAAATACATACACAGAAAGAGGGAAGAGATGGACAAAAATATTTCATGCAAATAACAGGGAGAGAAAATCAGGAATAGCAGTACTTATATCAGACAAAATAGATTTCAAAACAACGAAAGTAATGAGAAAAAGAAGAACAGTCTATAATGAAAAAAGTTAGTCCAACAAAAGGATATGAACATTATAAATGTCTATGCAACCAATATAGGAACACCTAAATATGCAAAACAAATACTAACAGAATTAAAGGGGAAAATAGAATGCAAGAAATTCATTTTAGGAGACTATAACACACCACTCAAATAAACAGACAGATCAAACAGACAAAATAAATAATTATACAGAGACACACAAGCAATTGACAATACATTAAATCAAAGGGACTTAACAGATATCTACAGAATATTCCACACAAAAGAAGCAGGATTCACATTTTTTTCAAGTGTATATGGAACTTTCTCCAGAAGAGATTGCATACCATTTCACAAAAAGATCCTCAATTAATCCAGAAAGATTGAATTTGTATCAAACAACTTTAAATACCACAACACTATGAAATTAGAAGTAAATTACACAAAGAAAAAGAATTCCATTAACAAATGGTGGCTAAACAATATGTTTCTAAATAACCAATACATCTATGAAATAATCAAAATAGAAATCAAGCAAAACATGGAGACAAATGAAAATAAAATTACAACAGTCCAAAATTTGTGGGATGCCACAAAAACTGTTATAAGAGTGAAGTACATAGCAATACAGGCCTACCTCAAGGGAAAAAAAACAATCCCAAATAGTCTAATGTCACAACTAAATGAACTAGGAAAATAAGAACAAAGTCCAAAGTTGGTAGAAGGAGGAACATAATAAAGATCTGAGAAAAGATAAATAAAATGGAGAAAACAAAACAGAAGGAAAAAAACAACAAAACCTAAAGCTTGTTTGAGAAAATAAACAAAAGAGATAAATCCCAGGTCAGACTTATCAAGAAATAAAGAATACACACATAAACAAATTTAGAAATAAAAAAGGAATAGTTAAAATGGATACCACAGAAGTACAAAGAATTATTAGAGAATTCTATGAAAAAAATATATGCTAATAAATTGGACAACCTAGAAGAAATGGACAAATTCCTAGAAAAATACAACCTTCCAAGACTGACCCAGGAAGAAACACAAAAATTTGAACAGATCAATTACCTGTAACAAAATTGAATTGGTAGACAAAAAATTCCCAAGAAAGAAAATTCAAGGACCAGATGGCTTCACAGCAAAATTCTACCAAATATTTCAATAGCTAAAATCCATTGTTCTTAAAGTATTCCAAAAAGTAGAAGAGGAAAGAATATTTCCAAACAATCTATGAGGCAGGCATCACTATAATACGAAAATCAGATAGACACTACAAGAAAATTATAGACTAATATAATTGATGAACACAGATGCAAAAATCCTCAACAAAATATTAGCAGGCCAAGTTGAAGAATACATCAAAAGGATCATCCATGTTGACCAAGTGTGATTTATTCCAGGGATGCAAGTGTGGTACAGTATTCATAAACCAGTCAATGTCATAGACTACATCAACAGAGAGGATAAAATAATATGATTCTCTCAATAGATGCTGAAAAAGCAATTGACAAAATTCAACATCCATTCATGATAAAAACTCTCAACACAATGTGGAGTGGGTATGTATCTCAATATAATAAAGTCTATATATGATAAGCCCACAGCTAAAATCATACTCAATGGCATAGAGCTAAAAACTTTTCCTCTAAGATAAGGAATAAGATAAGGATGTCCACTTTCAACACTTTTACTCAATATAGTACTGTAGGTCTTACACATGGCAATTAGACATGATAAAGAGATAAAAGGCAGAATTTAAACTGTATTTGAAGATGACATGATATATATAGAGAAACCCCTAAGGACTCCACCAAAAATCTACTAAAACTAAAAATTGGATTGAGCAAAATTACTCAAAGCAATTTAAAATTTAATGTGGTCCTTATCAAATAACAATAGCATATTTCAATGAACTAGAGTAAAGAATCCTAAAATTCATATGGAGCACATTTTAACCCATATAGCCAAAGCAATCTGGAGAAAGTAGAACAGTGCTGGGGGATTAGGCCTCTGACTTCATGCTATACTGCAAAGCTATGGCAATCAAAACAGTATGGTACTGGCATAAGGACAGATCCATAGGTCAATTGAACAGAATAGAGAGCCCAGATATCAATCCATGCATATATAGTCAATTAATATATGATAAAGGATCCATGAGCATACAATGAGAAAAATACAATCTCTTCTATAAATGGTGTTGGGAAAACTGGATAGCTACATGTAAGAGAATTAAACTGCATTACTGTCTAGCTCCAAAAAACAAAAGTAAATTAAAAATGGAAAAAAGACCTAATGTAAGACCTGAAGCCATAAAATCCTCAGAAGAAAACATGGGCAAAACTCTCTTAAACATAAGCATGAGCAATTTTTTCCTGGACTCTTCTTCCCAGGCAAGAGAAATGAAAATGAACAAGCAGGACTATGTCAAACTACAAAACCTCTATACCGAAAAGTACACCATCAGCAGTAGAAAAAGGGAACCTACAGTATGGGAGAATATATTTGTAAGCAGTTTATCTAATAAGGGGTTAACATTTAAAATATATAAAGAACTCATACACTTCAACACCAAAAAACAAATAACCTAATTAAAAAATGGGCAGGTGCATGATAGTTTTCCAAAGAAGAAATACAGAAGGCCAAGAAACACATGAAAGATGATTAGATCAATAATAATCAGGGAAGTGCAAATCAAAACCACAATGTGCCTCATGTCAGTTAGAATGGACACTGTCCAAAAGATAAGAAAGAACAAATGTTGGCAAGGATTTGGAGAAACTACTCCTGTAGTTAGGAATAAGTGCACCCTCCTATACTATAGGGGGTGTGGGAATGTAAATTTTTCCGGCCACTGTGTAAAGGAGTATGGAAGGTCCTCAAAAATCTATAAATAGAAATATATATGACCCACTAATTTCACTTCTAGGAATTTACCCAAAGAAATCAAAATCCCTGATTAGAAAAGATACATGCACCCCTATGTTTATTGCTGCATTATTGACAATACCCAAGTTATGGAAGCAACTTGGGTTGTTTCTACTAATAAATGTTCATTAGTAGATGAATGGATAAAGAAGTGATACACATTCACAATGGAATATTATTCCACCATTAAAGAAAAGAAATCCTGACATTTGCAACAACATGTGGAGACCTAAAGGGTATTATGCTCAGTGAAATAAGACAGGTGGAGAAAGACCAGTACCATATGTTTTCAATTATTTGTGAAATATAAAAAAAAGCAAAACAGAAGGAACAATACAGCAGTAGACTCATAGACACTGAGAAGTGACTAGTGGTTACCAAGAGGGAGGGGTTGAAGTAGGTGTGGGGGGAAGGGGTGGGGGATAAAGGGGCAAAGAATTCACTATCATAAGTAATTCATGAGGGTGATAGTAAAGCATGGAGAATATATTCTAAAACATCTTTCTATGTTGACCATAACTGTAGCAGTTGGAATGAAGATTTAATAATGTGGGTAACTTTTAAAACACAGTCTTGTATACTTGAAAACATTATAAGATTGTATATCATCTATACTTTAACAAGAATAAATTTTTAAAAATGGACCAGCACTTTAGCTGAACTAAACATACCTTCCAAAGATGAAAATGTCTGTACAATGTATTTTATTTTACTTGTCTCTCCTAGTATTATCTAAATATCAGCCACCAACAGCTCCTGTGGTTAGGGATAAATGCACATGCTGCAATTCATAAAATAACTGCCATCAAAGCTTTTTATGTCTTTGTTTCAAATCCCTGTGTAACTCTTCTCCATGACAAAGTTAGCCGGCCACTTAGAAATCATTAGAACATGTTTTCTTTCTCTAGCATTTAAGGCCTAGGTGAAGGATATTCAATTATGAAAATGGTTGTATGCTCTTACAAAAGCAGAATTTACTAGTTTCCAGGTTAACCATCTACCTCCTTACATATAGCAATTCAGTCAAGTAGTGGTGTTAGGCTTGATTAGTTGTAAAAATACAGAAAGAAACTATAAAAGTATTAGATTGAATAACATTCTGAAAAATGTTGATGCATTCAGCTTGATGTATTGGTAACTACTTAGAGGTGCACCATGATTTCTTGTGTTTAGGGAAATGGTTTTATTGTTTTGGTGATAGGTCTGATTGTACAGATGCTCAGGTTTCCATCAGATTTAATTAGCCTATCACAGTAATATGAGCAATTTATTCCATGGGATGAGACAGACTAATGAAAAATTCTCATTTAAATATTGGGAAGAAAACCTGGATCAAAATTTTTTATTGACTTTATGTTTCAATTCAAATCAATCTCTTAAAAAAAGAACTTTACATCATGATAAATGTAAAATGGGGCAATATTTTGTTGATTTTGAAAACAGATATTTATTAACTCAGACACTTTTATGATTTGTAAATGATAGCCTTAAAACTAGAAAAAAATATATAACCACAAAAATCAGTTAACTTATTGAAGAATTGTTGCTATGAAAAGGTCTTGAACCTAAATTCAATAAGTAAGTTATCCTTTCCCAGATGAGAGGAGATCTACTGCGCTTTCATAATGAAGAAAGCATGGGCAGAGTATTAGCTTTTGATTAAGCAGAGAGCTTTATTTGGGGTAAGGAGACAGAAGCAGGGCTTCAAAACTTTGGGTGCTACCATTATGAAGTCTGAAGAGGTCTACTTGTATAATCTGTTCTCCTTCCATTTCCCCAAGGAAGTTCTGAGGACATGCCTACTTTGGAGGTTATTTTTTGCTATTGTTAATTCAATGTGCTTGTTAAAGACATTCAACAGTGAAAAGTACATTATTCTACCCTTTCTTGTCATTTTTACATTCCACACTTCTTTACTTTTGATTCCTTTGTGATATGAAGCCCAGAACTGTTTAAAAGAGCATATTTGCTTTGTTAATACATCTCTTACTGACGTGATGTAACTTAGAATATGGAATTTTGATGATATTTGTCCCGAACTTATTAAAGGTTGTTCTACTCCTTTCCTTCGGATAATTTTCAGGATCATCTTGGTATTTTGTCTATTTGTCTTTTTTCATTAGATCCTTTCATTAGTTACAATCAGGGACTGCTTTAAGTTTTAGATGAGCATTTACATTGTGTTTGCTAGCCATTATCGTTTTCATTCTGTGGATGCCAATTTTCAAGTTATTGCATTAACTTTACTATTTATTTAGTGAGCTTGTATCATATATTTTTGGTTAAATTAGCTCAGGTATGAGAGTTGGGCACATTGGTATATTTTACTTCCACTCTACTAACACATATTTTTTTCCTTTTCTTTATATCAGGGGAAAACACAAGCGCAATCCCCCACTACCACAAATTATGGAGTCAGGTTTCACACATTTGGGGAAATAACAAGGGTCAGCATATCAGGAGTGCAAATGGATGAGCCTTGCCTTGGGAAAACCACCTTTGTGATCATAGTATCTCTTCTGCTAGGTAAGTATTATCAACACACATTTGACAAATACATTTATTTACTCACTAAACCAAGAGGGATCTATAAACCATTTTGTAGAATTTGTGCTTTCACAAAGGTTATGAAACATCTTCAAAGGTTATCTCTAAAAATACACTATTGCCACTCTAATTAATCTCAATGGATTGGCAAAGATATTTATGAAAAACAAGGCATGAAGAGCCTTCAGCATCCCTGAAGGATGCAATTTGTAGTTCCCCTGAGATTTGTGAGAGATTAAATAAATCATTGCCCAACAGAAAGAGATACCAAAAGAAACAGAAAAGCCTGTGCATTTTATTTCCTGTCTCTTAGAGTCAAAGTCCCTTCAGCTCCAAGAAAGAACCCTCTGGGTTGTGCCTAATGAAAGAAATTGAAGGGTAATGGTATTACCTTTACAGCAGGGTGTCTTTGAGAAACACTATGTGCCGAGAGATACCCATGTCTCAGTCATCAGTATATCTGTGTTTAATCATTTCTCATTCCGTTACTGGATGATGTTTTGATTTTAGATCGTATTGGGAAAAAAAAGAATTTTTTCCAGTTATATTGAAAGGTTTTAGTATTTAGGTATATTTACAGTATTTATTTAATATTTTCCAAGGTTTATTGACTGTATTTAATACTGTGTCTTCTTACACTTTGATTATTTCACTTGGTTAATTAATAAGAACTCTGCAAGGTACAATCATATAAGGGTTGTATATATTTTAATTCAATAAACCAATTCATATCACTTTTTATAGCATTTTCATTACCCTTTGATCAATTGACTACAGGTCACTGAAGCATGTTAGCCAACACAGACAATGGCAGCACCTTCACAGAGTTCTTCCTGATGGATGTCTCAAGCTCCAGGTAGCTCCAAATCTTGCAAGGTCTGATATTCTTAATGATTTATCTGGGAGCTCTGGCTGGAAATCTTTTGACATTTACCATCATTGTTATAGATCCACATCTTCATTCCCCCATGTACTTTTTTATGGGCAATTTAGCCCTCATAGATTTTGGCTACATCTCAGTTACTGTTCCCAAATCCATCATGAATTCTCTAATGGGCAGTAAATTGATTTCTCTCAGAGAATGTGCTGCTCAGAATTTCCTATATATTTTCTTTGGATCTGCAGAGTTCTTTTTCCTTGTGGTTATGTCCTATGACCGCTACGTTGCCATTTGCCACCCTGTGCACTATGGGCTCACCATGACCCCACGTCTGTGCACACAGGTGGCAGGTGTCTCATGGGCCAGTGGGCTGGTCTATTCTGCTGTCCACACAGGGACCATGTTCAGTCATCCCTTCACAAAGTCCAATGTGATTCACTAGTTTTTCTGTGATGTGCCTCAAATTATGAACATAGCATCCAAGGTTGTGAAGTTTTCTGAGTTTGTGGCCCTCGCTGTAAGTTCTTTCCTCATGTTATTCTGCTTTGTCATCTTATTAACCTCATATGTTTACATCTTTTCAACCGTGCTCCAGATGCATTCTGTAGAAGCCCAGAGCAAAGTGCTGTCAACCTGCTCTCGCCAGATCGCTACATTAATTCTATTTATAGTTTCTGAATTGTTTGGTTGTTTTGGTCATATTTCCAACTCATCAAGTATTCAAACCCTCCTCACAGCTATGTTCTACCCCATGGTGCCCCCCTTATTTAACCCCATCATCTTTAGCCTGAGGAACAGGGAGATTAAATCTGCTCTGGACAGAATGTTTAAAAGAGCTTTCCAGTTTCACAGAAGAGTTATTGTCCCTTAACTGGACGTTAATGTTTCAATAATTAATGTAGAAATGTATACAAAACACATTTTTTGTGTACAAAAACATTACCATAAAAATGATGTTATTTGGTCATTTGATAAAGAAAAAGATGGCTCTATTAATAAGTTAGCAGTAGATAATTATGCAGTTAATAAAGAAAAATCTTGCTTACTATTACTTATATACCCTCTTTTTAGTTACTAATTATTTTGTGGTATGTAGTGGATATTTTGTGTTGTAGTAGCCCCATAGATTTGTAAGTTAATAACTCCTACAATGATAATTTATTTGCCATATGCACACATTGGTATGCACAAAGGTGAGAAAAAAATCAGATTTATTTTTCTGTAAAAATCACCCATATGTATAATTTTATACCAAAAATAATAATTTTTTCATCTAGCCTTTTTGTTTCCGTGTATTTCCACATTCTGTAGATAAACAGATATTCTGTCATTTTATTAGATAATTACAGAAAAGAATTCTCATATTAACAACTCCATCCATATGCATAAACATATAGTACATAAAATATATTGCAGATTGTCCATCCTTCTTAGGCTTAGCAAGATGAAAAAAGGTAATTTGTACACAGGGAATTTGAGAATATCTTGTAAACATGAGAAATATAGAGAAACATAAAATAATACTTGTCATATGAAACAAAGCATTGTGATAGTGTTTTAATGCTTAAAATATGTGTTAATCATTTATTGGACAAAAAAAATAAGAACATAGCAATTGCGGTTGAATTTAGTCATTGACATTCCTGAACATGGACCCTGGGTGGCATCTGGTGGATTGTCACAGGGCGTAGTCCTGGAGAGGCTAGTCTTGGTAGTAGGTTGCATATAAAACATTGCTTGACACACACTACATGATTCCTAATGATGCAAGAAGTAGTGGGATGTGGACAGCCAGTAGAACTCATGAGCCAGGTAAGGGGAAGGCAGGAGGGAAATAGGGTCAAGGCCTCACAGGAAACAAGGAGTCACATCCTGGGTATCTGGAGAATTCAGCCTGAAAAACAAACGGGTCTTCCTAGCAACAAGCCACTGACAGTTCTGTAAATTTCCTTTTCTTTGGTTTATAATCCCTAGACACTAAAGCCCCAGTGGCCTCCACTTTTGGAGCCCCTCCCATTTAGAGGGAGTCTCTTTCTTTCCTTCTCACTCATTAAAAACCTTGCTGATTATTCCATACTCTTATCTTCTGGCTTCATTATTCGTTGCCTCCAAGACATGATCCTGGGAAAAACAGCATCTCAGCCAGTAATGCAGTCATCAGAGAAAAAAATTGTTTTCAATCCCCTTAAAAATTTTCATGGAGTTGTTGTTTGTATAATGTTTATTTCAGTATTGAGTTAAATATTTTATTTGAGGAGAGGAGGGGAAATTGTATTCAGAAGAAATGGGCTTTTATGATTTCCATAATTTTCAGATATATGGATAACCTTGAACTAGCCTATAATTAAATCTTAAGTTGAACAAATTATGACATGTCATGATCTGAGGCCCTAATTGGGCAGACCAAAAACCAGGTGTCCTTCAAATATAGTTGCTAGATCAGTAAAATTCAATTTATATATGGCCATCTGTACGTGTTGTATGATCCACTCAAATAAATATTACAAAAACAAATATATATGTTTACCTCCGTTTCTTAAAACCCACCACAATTGTGAAATAGTATTCTCCACTTTCATGACATCTTCCCTCGCTGGACACAAAACACTGTAGAATCATGGCACATTTATGATTTTATCCTATGATCTTATTCAAAATCTGTCTACTCACATATTAATTAGAATTCTCACAATCATCTCAACATTAATTCTTCACTATCCATTAAGAGGCACAAAAACTTCAGAGTCCATTGTGCAGTTATAGATATTTTAAAATATTTATTCTGTGCCTATTAATTTCAAATGTATTACATAAGATTTATCATTAATGTTGACTTTTGCTGCTTTTTTAAACAACTTTCTTATAAATATGATAGGTTAGTAAATTGAACTTGTTTTACCCCATTTTTATGTTTCACAAATATCATTATTTATCATGTAACATATATATGTATGAATTTTTTTCCTATATGATATTGTTTCCATCATAATGAGGAAGTAATTTTAAGATGTCATTATCTCACCACTTACCCAGAAGCTATTTTGGGGATCTTGTGCTCTCCAAAGTTTTAACTATTTAAATCCCTTTACTTAAAGTTTAAAAATCCTAATTTAAAGTGTATCTGTAAAATACCTACTGCCAATCTAATTAATCTCAATGGATTGGCCAGAATTTCTATGGAAAACAAGACATTGAAGGTCTGCAGGTTTTCAAGAGCCTGTGATTAGTAGTTGTTCTGAAGCTTGTCAGAAATCCAAGCACAGCAATGCCCTCCAGAAAGAGATCAACAAGCCATTCAGAGAAGCTCAATGCACATTTCTTCATGTGGGTTACCATAAAAATACACCTGTAAGAAAGAATTCTTTGAAACACATTCAAGAGGAGGACTGAAGGGTCGTGATATTGGTCTGTACATCAGTGTGCCTTTGTGAGAGTAAATCAATGTAGTAAATTACATACAGCAGACATTTCATTCCATACAAGCATAGTTTGTACTTTCCATTATGGTTTCCAGTATTATCTTCTTAGTTTATCTTTTGGCTCCAGGGAGAGACTGGAAAACTTCACCATCTTCACAGAATTTCTCCTGATGAATATCTCAAGGTCCCAGGAACTCCAAGTCTTTCAAGTTCTGTTTTTCTTACTGACTTATGTGGGAACCTGACTAAAAATTAGATGGTCCCTATCTTCATTTCCCAGTGTAATTTCCTGTAGGTAATTTGTCCTAGTTAGGTTTTGGTACCATCTGAATTTGCAATCCCAAATACATCATGAATTCTCTAATTGGCAGTGAATTGATTTCTCTCACAACCTACAATGGCAAGACCTTCCTACTTATTTTTTGGAACCACAGAGTTCTTGCTCCTTGTTTTCATATCCTATGACTGCTCTGTTGCCATTTACCACCCTCAGCACTATGGCCTCACATGACCCAGTGACTGTGCACAGGTAATTGGTGTCCTATCTTATGCCACTCACAAATATTAACTCAAATTCATTAAATACTTAAATGGGTGACCTGAAACCATTCATGGAGGAAAAAAACAAAGTGGGAATTCATATTAGAAAGCATCACTGCAAAAACAACACAAAGAACAATCCAAGAAAGAAATGGACAAAGTATATAAAAGGCAATTTTCCAAAGGAGATATATAAATGGGCAACATGTACATGAAAAGATGCTATGTATCACTTAATAGAAGAGATGGAGATATAGTAATTAGGAAAATGAAAATCAAAGCTACACTAAGGTATCACCTCACTGTAGTTAGAATTACCATAATTAAAAAGATAATGGATAAATACTAGCATGGAAGTGAAAAAAGGGAACCATTGTACACTCAGCATTATTATAAATCATAGCAACCACTATGGAAACTAGCATAAATAATACTCAGAAAATCAAAAACATAAATACATGATCCAGCTATTTCATTTTTTGGAATATGTCCAACGGAAATGAAAACACTAAGTTGAAAAGTCATCTGCACCTGTCTATTCATAACATCATTAATTAGAAATTTCCAATTGTGGGTAAAATTTCGGTATTCCCGGGATCTCTAACCTGGCCTTAGTCTATCTTATATCAATAGGTGTTTCAAAGGGGTGGAGAGAAGTAGTCCTTCTCCATAACAGTAAGTGCTTATAAGGGATGGGGGAAGAGTGAGTGCGCACCTGGACTGGAGAAGTTGTATTTTATTCTTCCCAGCCAGGTCAGGGAGAGACACGAGCCAGTGGGAGTAGTGACTTCCTGTAAGCAATAAATGGGTTTCTCACACTTTGTTTTCCACTTGACTGATTTCAGTTCAAAAAATTTTATTTGCCATGGGTTGAGATCAAATATTTTTCCCCTGGAAGTAGTTGGCAGCATCTCTGAACCTGACATTTCTCTTCATGGATGTGACACTCAGGTGGGCTGCCCCTAGAGACGGTGAGAAGACCCGGAAACCCCCTGTGGATGGTGGGGAATCTCTGGTTGCTGCTGCTGTTGGGGCTGATGACTCACCCTTACCTCTGGCAGATGTGGAGGGTGTGGCTTCATACAGGGGATTCCGATTGGGAAGCCCCATTGGGAAATTGGTCTAGGGTACAGTACTTCCTAGATGGGTGGGACATTCTGCAGAATTGGGAAGGGTAGACACTCTGGAAGCTGTGGCATTAGCCCTCCATGAGATAGAAGACTGCTTAGAGGCCCTTAGTGCCCATGTAGCAGCCGGGATTGTGGGATGTTTGTTTCTTGAGGTAGTGGAAAGCTTATCGTGGAGAGAGACACACACCAGCATCACCTGGAAGAGCTGGGCAGCAACCTATCAGATGCCTTTAAGAAAGAGAGACAAGTCTTAAGAATATTGAGAAGTGAGATTGTGCTCCTGGAAGATATTTTAGCAGTGAGGGAGGAGGCAGCAAGAGAATCCAAGTTGCAGAAGGCCATGGGGTAGGGTGAGAAAGGAGTGGTGCCTTCAGCCCTGGAGATGGTACAGGAGATATCTGGGAGGATGGGGGCTGGGCCAGAGGGTGGGACTGTTGCTGAGGATACAGCCCAGGGCACCAGCCTCTACTGTATTAAAGGCCTGCCCAGTTGTAATTAAGAAAATAAAAATGCAACAACTGCAGGCTCCGTGGGGGAGGAACAGCCTCCTCCTCAGGTTGTGGAACTCTCCATACTCTCCCTATTCCCAGGATGACCTGGTGGGCATGAGTATCCAGTTTTGGATGAAGCCATCAGAACATCTGCCAACATGACTTTTGTGTCTTTGGGGTATGAAGGTGGAAGACATCATTATGTCTGGTTTTGAAATGGGTTTATTGGCTTCCCTGATGACTCACCCTTCTCTATGGCAGTGATTGCAAAGTGCCCATCACACACACGGAATCATGCATATCTGCATTGGCTCACAGCAGCCATCAGGAAGGTTTGGTCTAATAATGGTGATTTACCACAGTTACTTATTTGCCAGAAAATGCATGCAGAGCTCCAGAAGGTGTTAAGGAAGTAGGGCATGAATGATACCATCTGTAATATGGAGCCCCAGGGCCCTGGTGAGGAGTTGTTCACCATGAGAATGAGAAATGCTCCATACAGTTCCCCGATCTTTCTTTGTGTCCTTAGAAAGTATTCTTGCCCACTACATAGGGCAACCCGTAAGTGAGGCTACTCGTACCTTAGAAGATCTGGGGGAGGTTGAAACATCAGAGCATAGAAGGAAGTACAGGCTACAACTGAAAGGAGAGGTGAAAAGGCTCAGGTGAAGGTCTCAAGGACCCAGATGTGGGTTGATTTGATAAAGGCCAGGGTAGTATAAGAAAAACTTGTTGGGCAACCCAAGAGGATCTTGTTAGAACTGTAGCACCAATTAAAGTCAGAGGAGCTGTTCCAACTACTGAGGTCTAGGACCTGGAAGCCGGAGGCAAAGCCCCAGGTCCAGCCTGTGTCCCTGTGAGACTTCCTACGGGACAGTACTCAGGCCCTGCCTAGGCCCTCACCCCCACAAGATGACAACTGAAAATGGTGGTTCGAGTAAGGGGGGTTCAATGCCCCTATCTTGGGGGATGTGGTGGGGCCAAGAGGCCATATGTAGAATTAGCAGTTCATTGGTCCCCCACAAATGTACAATGTGTCCTGGCACTGGTGGACACAGGAGCTGAATGTTCTCTGATTTATGGCAAGCCAGAACATTTTCCTGGGACCTCTGCTATAATAGATGGCTATGGGGTAAGGCAGTTAGAGTCAAGAAAGCCTAAGTCCCACTGGTGATAGGGCATTTACTGCCAAAGGAGTACATTGTGCACATTTCTGCCATCCCTGAATATATTTTGAGGGTGGATACACTGCAAGGCCTGTGGCTACAGACCACAGCAGGTGAGTTCAGACCGAGGGTACATGTGGTAAAGGCAGTTCTGAGCAGCATGCTAAGCACCCACCTGCAGTTTTGCCTCTTCCTTGGTGGATGACAAATACTAATCAAGGTAAATTGCCTGGGGTACTGAAGGAAACTGGAGAAACTCTACAATAGCTGGAGAAGGTGAGCATCTTAAAGCCCACTCACTGTTCTTTTAATTCCCCAGTGTGGCCAGTGTAAAAGCCAGACAGCTCTTGGCTATGACCATAGGTTACAGGGAATTGAATAATGTCACACCCCCTTTGCATGCTGCTGACCCCTGTGTAGCATCCCTTATGGACACCCTCAGTAATGAACTAGGGACATATCGTTATGTTGTGGACCTTGCTAATGCTTTCTTCTTCATTGACATAGCACAGGAAAGTCAGGAACCTTTTTGCCTTCATTTTGAAAAGCCAGAAGTGGACATTCCTTGTCCTTCCAAAAGGGATACATCCATGGTCCCACCATTTGTCACTGACTTGTAGCCCAGGACTTGGCCATATGGAAGAAACCACACATAGTGAGGCTGTATCACTAAAGTGATGATATGCTCATGTTTGATACTCTGGCAGATTTAGAAGGGGCAGCTCCTAGACTATTGCAACATCTACAGGAGAAAGGTGGGCTGTGAACAGCATCCAGGTTCAGGGACCTGGTTTGTCTGTAAGTTCTTAGGAGTTGTCTTGTCACATAAAAGTAAAGTTATCCCAGAAACAGTCATAGGCAAGGTACAGGCTTTTCCTACCCCTACCATTGCGTCAGTATTGAAAGAACTTTTGTGTCTTTGGGGCTACTAGACAGTTTTTATGCCACACTTGTCAAAAATTCTGAAGCCCTTATAATGGTTAGTAAAAAAGAGCATCAGGTGGGACTGGAATGAAACATCTGCAGCTGCTTTTACTGCTGCTAAGCAAGCAGTCTAGGCCATACAGGCCTTGAGTGTAATGGACTCATCAACGCCCCATGAGGTAGATGTTCATGTAACTGAAGATGATTATGGATGGGGCATTTGGCAGGGGCTTGGATGGACCTGCCCACCTATTGGATTGTGTTCACCACTATGGAAAGGAGCAGAGTTCCTGTACACCTTGATAGAGAAGCAACTGGCTGCTGTGTCCCACACCTTGATGGCTATGGAGCCCAACACCAGAACAGCTCTGACCAAAGCCATAACCACCTACCCCATCATGGGGTGGGTGCAAGAATGAACACAATGGCCACAGAGCAGCGTGGCTCTGGTGCCTACACTGGCAAATTGGAAGCATATTTACAGCACTTTAGTGCCCTCTGTACTAGCCCCTTCAGTGGAGAACAATGCTTATTGTGGCCAGTCACATATGCCAGTGGAAAGTAGGAAGAACTTGCTTTGGAGCTATTGGTAGCCAACAGTCCTTACCAGGAGGGAAAGCCCCTATATCTGAAGATGCTTGGTATACATATGGCTCCAGTTGTAGGTAGCACCCCACGTGGAGGGCTGTGGCTTTCCCTTATAATATTGAGACGATATGGATGAAGGATGGAGAGGGGAAGAGCAGTCAACTGGCTGAGTTGTGGGCAGTGCAGCTTGTGATCACCCAGGAGTCCTCACCTATAGTTGTTTACACTGACAGCTTGGCCATCTATTGGGGTTTGACACTGTGGCTACAAACATGGTACCATACCAACTGGATGGGTGGTCACTGGACTCTCCCACAGGGAGGGGTGTGAAGGTCTTGTATACTAGGCCAGAATGAGATCCCATGCCTGCCAATGTCCTGTTACAGGACTACTCTTATGCATGCCATGCATTCATCCTCTCTGATGGACAATATTATCCTATGCTGGTGTTATTAAAACATGTATTTTATCCCTCTTAAGGTTATTTTATTCTATAGTCATTATTACTAGGTCCCCCACCACGTTGTTGAGTTTGTACAGAGCTCTCTACCAGTTCAACTGCTGGCCTCCTGTGAAATGGGTGAGCTATGGAATTAATCTGCATAGGACTTTGAACCTAGCAGGGTCCTCCAAACTGGAGGTTATCATGATTTTATTGCTTTTATTGTATGTTATCAATCAGGTTGTGATGATCCAGTTCTGTCACACCAGAGCCATTGTGGAAGATAGGGAGCAGATTGTGAGACAAGATTTCTGGAGGGGTGGGCTGTGGGTAGAATTGCAATGTTTCCAGGGTCTCTCACCTGGCCTTAGTCCATCTCCGTATCAATAGGTGTTTCCAAGGGGTGGAGGGAAGTAGTCCATCTCCATATCAGTAGGCCTGTACAAGGGGTGTGGGAAGACTGGGCACATGGGCCAGAGAGGGGTTTTTTGGCTTCCTCCAAGCCAGGATCAGGAGAGACATGGGCAAGTGAGAGTAGTGACTTGCTGTAAGCAATAAAAGGGTTTCTCCCACTTTGTTTTTCCTTTGACTGATTTGGATTCAAAAGTTTATCTGCCCCCAGTGGGGAACACATTTCCCTCCAGAGTTAACACCAAGATATAGAAGCAACCAAAGTGTCCATCAATAGATAAATGGATAAATAACTTGTGATATAAATATACAATGTAATGTTATTCAGCCATAAAAATGTAGCAAACCCTGCCTTTTGTGGAAACATAGATAGATTTTGAGGTTATTATGTTAAATGAAATACGTCAGAGAAAGAAAAATGCTGCATGATTTCACTTATGTATGGAAACTACACACAGAAACACACACACATTCATATAAACGTGGGGAATTGTGGAAAGGGGATTTAGAGGAAGGTGTTCAAAGGACCAAACCTCTAGGTATAAGAAAAATAAATAGTAGGAATAATGTATGACATGATGACTACACTACTGTATGATACATACAAAACAAGAGAGTAGATTGTAAGAGTTCTCATCACAAAGAGAATTTATTTTTTTCTTTTCCCTGTATTGTATCTATATGAGATAATATATGTTACCATATATAATATATACAGCAATCATTTAACAATATATATATAAATCAAATGATTATGTTGCATAATTTAAACTCAGTTAAGTATGACAATTGGTATCTCTTTAAACAAAAAAAATGGGAAAAAATATCTCACATTCTATGAAAACCTTGTTCAGGGATCCCCACTTTTGTGAAGCCCAAAACATCCTGTACCAAGTGTGAGGGCTCCTGCTACCATGGAATTGACCTCTTATCACTACTCAATAAGTTTTGCAGGATTCCTTGTGGGCTTTCCTCTATATCAACATTAGGAGTGGTGAAGTAGAGACTTCAATATTTAAACTTTCTTGTCCTTGGAGATTCCTCTTTCCACTATGCTTTTCTCTTGGAAGACAGTTGCTAGTTAGAATGGTCAAAATATTGGCAAGTTGGATTTTTCCCTAAAAACTTCTTCTATACATAGTATCTGAGGTATACTAACATTATTAGCCACATTCCATTTATGTCAGGATCCATTCCAAGCAAATTCCGCTAGTGCCTGGAGCTGCTGTGGAAATGAGATTTTGAAGGGAAATTATGTTCTCTGCTGTTCCCTGCAGAATCCAGAGGCTCTGCTCTTGCACTGAGGGCCTTTAATGTGGAACTGGCTTAGGCTGGTTAAGGACTCGGTCTCTGAGAAAACAATTGGACTGATGTGAATGCAATTTTGGGAAAAAACTGTGGATGGATATATACTGTGCTCTCCACTGCCTCAGCCTGTGGCCATTGAACTGTGGAAGGCTGTTAAAAGACATAACCTGACTAAAAGATGAAAATAATTGATTAAAGAGAAAAAATTTGGATGACAGAGCATAGTGTAATATCCAGGAACTATAAAATTATGCTGAAAACACGCAGTTATTTTCTTTATTTAACACTGGAAGTACTGGGTGTAAAGGACCTTCATGCAGATCATGTTGCAAGTCATATTGGAAAAGCACAAGGCATTGTCACCTGCTTGAGAGCAATGCACTATCATGGTAGCAGAAGGAGGGTGCTCCTTCCCATGGATGTTTGTATGCTGCATGGTGTTTCACAAGAGGATTTTCTATGGAAGAAACAAGATAAAAATGTGAGAGATGTGATCTATGATGTTGCCAGCCAGGCCCACTTGCACCTAAACCATGCTAGGTCCTTCCACAAAAGTGTTCCTATGAAAGCATTTCCTGCTTTTCTTCAGGCAGTTGCCCTAGAAGACCATTTAAAGAATATTCAACAAGTGGATTTTGACATATTCCACCCATCTTTACAGCAGAAGAATATATTACTTCCATTATTTTTGTATATTCAGTCATGGAGAAAAAGATATTAAAATAATTTCATGGCACTGATAAAAAAAAGAAAATGGTCAAAAAGTCAGTGACGAATATAGCATTAAAAATGACAACAAAGATAGATACATCTTTATGTGGTAAACACCATAATTATGTCAGTCAACAAAAATTTCCAGACTGGGAGAGAAAGGGATTACATAATCAAATAATGAAAAAGCATCCTGTCAAGAAGGATTTCCATAAACAGCAGAGCTGTAGTTTAGAAATGAATGAAAGGTAAAGACATTCCCAAACAAAAGCTGATAATGTTCATCACCACTACACCTGCCTTGCAAGAAATGCTGAAGGGAGTTCTCTGAGTTGAAGTAAAATGAATAGAATTATGATAAAATAAGAAGATAGGGTAAAATTCACTGGTAATGGCTAAAATATATTCAAAGAGAGATTCTCTATTGCAGTAAAGATGCTACTTAAAACTTACGTTTACATCTCTTGGTCAAAAGTTAAAAACAAAACCAATAAATGTAACCATAATAAAAAAATCTGTTGGATACAAAATGTTTTTAAGCATATAAATATTATAACATCCATTACATTATACACGAGAGGCAGGAGAAGTAAAAGCACAATGATCAGAGGAGTCATAAAAAGATGGTGGTGTGAGAAGTGCAGAAACCTTCTCCCAAAATCACACATAAATATAGCAAACACAACTAATCCTGAAAGACTGAAGAACAGACAGCCTACATCTAGTGAAAAGAGAAGACCTCACAGAAAAGGGGATAGTAGCAAAGCTGTGATCCAGTGGCACCCATGTGCTCCCACTATCTCAGCCCAAAAGCTGGGAAAAGAGGACTGGAGCAGGGAAAGGGTAGAAGCCCAGGACTGCTGAACACTCAGCCCTGGAGATCTTCTCCAGGAGCACAAACACACATGACATGGTGCTCTGAAGGCTAGTGGGGTTGGAAATCTAAGACAGAAAGAGTACTCAGAAATACTGAGATTCCAGCTCCTTGTGGAGAACAGTAATGCACTACTGGCTGCCCTGGGACAAAAGAAAGGTGGGCACTTTGAAAGACTGCCCAGCAGCAAGAGGGGCACGAAAGGGGCAAAGATTACACAGAGTCCAGTGCTCAGGAGAAAGGACATGTGGAGAAAATCTTCCTGACACTCTCAGATCAGAAGGTTGAGAACTCTTAGAAGCTTCAGATATTCCATCCCCCTGGTTGGCAATGCAGCTGTGATGCACCCCACTGCAGCACACAGCCTGCTGTTCTTTCCTCCCAGCAAGCACCAGTCCTGCGCATCTGCTGCCTATGCCATTGCACATGGCCAGTGGGAGGGTGGCCCTGCCTATGGCAGCTACAGGGGCATAGCACAGACGCTTTTCCCAGCATGCTCAGCCCATAAGACCTGGCAGTTGGAGACAGGTGTTACAGCCGGAAGTTAGGAAAGAGCTTTCCACTGCCAGCAGGGTAGCAGTATCACCTCACCTGCGACCCCTGCCATTGCGGCAGGTGTTCAGCACCTCCAGTGAGTAGAGCTTCTGGACACTAGAGGGTGCCTCCTACAAAAATCTATTATCCCTTAAGAAACACTAAAAAGAAAATGAAGAGACAGAGAAATTTGATTCAAACAAAATTTCAAGAACAACAGAAAGAAGGCTTAGTGAAACTGAATTCACCAATCTTCTTGATAAATATTGAAAAATAAAAGTCATAAACATACCCATAGAGCCAAAGAAAAATATTCAAGATTTTGGGGAGGATTTCCACAAAGAGATAGAAACTTTGAGAAATACAGTAACTGAAATGAAATGTAAAATGGAGGGACGTAAAAGTACATTAGGTGAGGTAGAGGAGATGTTAAACGAAACAGAAATTAGAAAACAGGAAAACAAAGAAGTTAAGGAACATAGAGAAGAAAGGATCTCTTGGAATGAAAGAACAATAAGAAAGCTGTGAGACCAACCCAAACAGAACAATATTTGAATTTTAGGGTTACCAGAAGAAGAAGAGATTAAAAGGGATAGAAAGTCTCTTTGAGGAAATAATTGCTGAAAACTTCTCCAATCTAGGGAAGGAAATACTCTCTCAGGTCATGGAAGTGCAGAGATCTCCCAACACAAGGGACCCTAGGAAGACAACACCAGACATGTAATAATTAAAATAGTAAAGATCAAGGACAAGGACAGTACTGAAAACAGTCAGAGAGACAGAAAGATCACTTATAAAAAGAAACCTAATCAGGTTGCCAGCATACTTCTAAGCAGAAACTTTACAGACCAGAAGGGAGTTGTGAGATATATTTAATGCAATGAAACAGAAGGGCCTTCAACCAAGAATATTCTACCCAGAATGATTATAATTTAAATTGCAAGGAGGGATTAAACAATTTTACAGATATTCAAAAGTTGAGGGAATTTAACACCCACAAACTCTGTACATTGTATCTTAAAGGGACTTCACAAGATGGAAATGCTCATAAGGGTAAACAGCAGTCACGAGAGAAAATAAAGCCACAGTAAAGGAAGTAGACCAATTAATTACTAAACAAATACAAATTTAAATCAACTACTTGCAAATTTAGTCAAGGGATACACAAAGTATACAGAATATAACACCTGATTTAGAAAGAGTAGAGAAGAAAGAAAAATAAGGGGAAAAATTGTCTTTGAAATACCATAACAAGTGAGTTAAAACAGACTGTTTGATAGTAAGGAAGCTGCCACTGAACCATTGGTAACCACAGATATGAAGCCTACAATGGCAATAGGTACATATCTATTAATAATCACCCTAACAATGTAAAGGATTGAATGCAACCATCAAAAGATGAAGAATTAAAGAATGGATAAAAACAAGACTTGTCTATAAGCTTCCTAAAAGAGGCTCACTTCAAACCCAAGACATAGACAGAATAAAATTGAAGGCATGGAAAAAGTTCATGCAAATAATAGGAAGAAAAAAATCAGGAGAAGCAGTATTTACATCAGACAAAATAGATTTCAAAACAAGGTAACAAGAGACAAAGAAGGACTTTCCATAATGATAAAGTGGTCAGTCCAACAAGAGGATATAATCATTATAAATACCTATTCATCCAAAAGAGAAGCACCTGAATATGTAAAACAAATACAGAATTAAAGGGGGATATGGAATGCAATACATTCGTTTTAGGAGACTTCACCAAACCACACATTCCAAATGATAGATCAACCAGACAGAAAATAAATAAGGAAACAGAGGCACTGAACCATGCATTAGAACAGATGGACCTAACACACATCTACAGAAGAGTTGACTCAAAAGCATTAGGATACACATTCTTCTCAAATGTACATGGAATTTTTCCAGAATAGATGAGATACTAGGTCAAAAACTAGCCTCAGCAGATAAAAAAAGGTTGAAACTGTGCCAACCAGCTACTCAGACCACAAAGGTATGAAACTTGAAACAAATTATGCAAAGAAAATAAAAAAGCCCACAAACACATGGAGGCTTAACCACATGCTCCTAAATGATCAATGGATCAGTGACCAAATAAATACATAGGTCAAGCAATACAGGGAGACAAATAAAAACAACTCAATAACCCAAAACCTGTGCGATGCAATGAAGGAAGTTCTAAGAAGAAAATATATTGCAATATAGTTTAACCCCAAGAAGGAAGAATACCAAAAGAAAAGTCTAAACTCACAATTAATGAAACTAGAAAAAGAAGAACAAATGAGGCCAAACTAAATAGGAGGGTTGACATAATAAAGATAGAGCAGAAATAAATAAAATTGAAAAGAATAAAACAACAGAAAGAATCAATGAAACCAGGAGTTTGTTCTTTGGGGAACTAAACAATAGATAAGCCCCAACTCAGACTTATCAAGAAAAAAAGAGAGTGTACACACATAAAAATAATCAGAAATGAGAAAGGAAGAAATCAATACAGACACCCCAGAAATACAAAAAGTTATTAGTGAATACTATGAAAACTTTTATGCTAACAAATTGGATAACCTAGAAGAAATAGACAACTGTGTAGCAAAATACAACCTTCCAAGACTGACCCAGGAAGAAGCAGAAAATCCAAACAGAACAACCAGCAATTAAATCAAATTTCTAATTTAAAAAACTACCTAAGAACAAAATCCTTGGTCCAGATGGCTTCACCACTGAATTTTATCATACATTCAGAGAACACCTAATACCCATCCTCAAAGTTTTACAATAAAGTAGAAGAGGAGGAAATACTTCCAAACTCATTCCAGGAGGCCAGCATCTAATATCAAACTAAGCAAAGACACCACAAAAAGAAAACTACAAACCAATATCCCTGGTGAAGATATATGTAAAAATACACAACAAAATATTAGCAAACTGAATTCAAAAATACACTAAAAAGATTATCATGATCAAGTGATAGTTATTCCAAGGATGCAAGGATAGTCCAATATTTGAAAACCCATCAATATCATACACAACATCAACAAAAAGGACAAAAATCAAATGATCATCTCAATAGATGCTAGAAAAGCATTTGACAAAATTCAACATCCATTTATGACAAAAACTGTCAACAAAAAGGTTATAGAGAGCAAATACCTCAACATAGTAAATACTATATATGACAAATGCACAGCCAACATCATACTTAACAGTGAAAAGCTGAAAGCTTTTCCACTAAGATCGGGAACAAGACAAGGATGCTCACTCTCACCACTTTTATTCAACAGAATACTTGGGATATTTGCCATGGCAATCAGACAACACAATGAGATAAAAGGCATCCATATTGGAAAGGAAGAGGTTAAACTGTCAAAGTTTGCAGATGACATGGTAATTTACATAAAATACACTAAGGAATCCACCAAAAAACTACTAGAAGTAATTACTAAATTCAGCAAAGTTTCAGGATACAAAATCTATACACAGAAATCTGTAGCATTCCTATATAATAATGATGAACTAGCAGAAAGAGAAATCAGGAAAATATTTCTATTTACAATTGCATCAACAAGAATAAACTACCTAAGAATAAACCTAATCAAGGAGTTTAAAAAACTATACCCTGAAAACTACAAGACACTCATGAGAGAAATTAAAGAAGCACCAGAAAATGGAAATATATCTCAAGCTTATGGATAGGAATAATTAATATTGTCAAAATGGTCATTCTGACTAAATTAATCTACAGATACAATGTAATCCCTATAAAAATACCAACAGCATTCTTCAACGAACAAGAACTAATAGTTCTAAAATTCATGTTGAACTACAAAAGACCCTGATAGCAAAAGCAGTCCTGACAAGGAAGGAAAAAGGTGGGGGGATTATGCTTCCTGACCTCAAGTTCTACTACAAAGCCACAGTAACCAAAACAATTTGATACTGGCACAAGAACAGATCCAATGATCAATGGAATAGAACAGAGTCCAGCCATAAACTCACACATATATTACCAATTAATATACG
Source organism: Manis pentadactyla (assembly GCF_030020395.1). Classification (NCBI taxonomy): domain Eukaryota; kingdom Metazoa; phylum Chordata; class Mammalia; order Pholidota; family Manidae; genus Manis; species Manis pentadactyla. Next base: position 73,958,850 of record NC_080031.1, read on the forward strand.
ATAAAGGAGCCATGGATATACAATGGGGAAATTGAGAGCCTCTTAAACAAATGTTGTTAGCAATACTAGACAGCTTCATGTAAGAGAATGAAACTCGATTATTTTCTATGCACAAATGTTAACTTGAAATGGATCAAAGTCATGAATGTAAGTAATGATACTGTAAAGCTCTTAGAAGAAAACATAGGTAAAATTCTCTTGAATATAAACATGAGCAACTTTTTCCTGGACACATCTCCTCAGGAAAGGGAATCTAAAGCAAAAATGAACAAATGGAACTACATCAAACTACAAAGCTTCTGTACAGCAAAGGACACCATCAGTAGAACAAAAAGGCATCTCACAGTATGGGAGAATATATTAATAAATTATTCACCTGAGAAGGGGTGTTAAAAATTATATAAAGAACTCATATGCCTTAAAAAGCAAAAAACAATTAATAAATGGTTGGTGGACTAGAAAAGACACTTCCAAAGAAGAAATACAAATGGTCAACAAGCACCAGTTAGAATGGCCACAATCCAAAAGACAAGAAATAACAAATGCCGTTGAGGATGCAGAGAAATGGGGATCATCCTACACTGTTGGTGGCAATGTAAATTGGTGAAACCATTGTGGAAAGCAGTATAGATATATAATATATAATATATAATATATAATATATAATATATAATATATAATATATAATATATAATATATAATATATAATATATAATATATAATATATAATATATAATATATAATATATAATATATAATATATAATATATAATATATAATATAGATAGTTTTTTGATCACTAATTCTATTTCATTGCCAGTAACTGGTCTGTTCAGTTTTTGTTTCTTCCTGGATCAGTTTTGGAAGTTGGTGTTTTTCTTGAAAGATGTCCATTTCTTCTAGATTGTCCAATTTATTGGCATATAATTTTTCATAGTAGTCTCTAATAACTCTGTATTTCTATGGTGTCTCCTGTGATTACCTCCTTTTCTGATTTTGTTTATGAATGTACACTCTTTTACTTGAAAGCCTGGCTAGGGGTTTATCAATTTTGCTTATTTTCTCAAAGAACCAGTTCCTGATTTCATTTATTTTTTTCTATTGTTTTATTCTTCTCTATTTTATTTATTTGTGCTTTGATCTTTACTATCTATCTCCTTCTACTAACATTGGGTTTCATTTGTTCTTCTTTTTCTAATTTCTATAATGTGAGTATATACTATTTGGGATTTGTCTCATTTCTTGAGGTCAGCCTGTATTGCTATGTCCTTGTCTATTAGAACTTCCTTTGAAGAATACTACTGATTTTGGGATGTTGGGTTTTTATTTTCATTTGTCTCAATATATTGCTTGATCTCTGTTCTAATTTGGTCATTGATCCACTTATTATTTAGAAATATATTGTTTAGCCTCCATATGTTTGTAGGATTTTTGTTTTCATTGTGTAATTCACTTTTCATTTCATACCATTGTGGTCTGAGAAGCTGCTTGATAATATTTCAATCTTTTAAATTCTTTGAGGCTCTTTCTGTGTCCTAGTATGTGATCTGTTGTGGAGAATATTCCATGGATGCTTGAGAAAAATGTGTATGCTGTTGTTTTTGGATGGAATGTTCTGTAGATATCTGTTGATACAATGTACTGTTCAGACCCTCTGTTTCATTACTTATTTTCTGTCTTGTTGACTGGTCTATTGATGTGGGTGGTGTGTTAAAGTCTCCTATAACAAATGTGTTGCAGTCTATTTCCACCTTTAATTCTCATAGTATTTGTTTTACAGATTTAGTGCTCCTTTATTGAGTGTATAGATTTTTATAATGGTTACATACTCTTGTTAGACTGACCCCTTTACCATTATGTAATGTCCTTCTGCCTCAGTGGACATAGATACTTTATAACATTTTGACATGATTTCTTATAGAAACAGTATTCTTTTGATAGAAAGAAAGGATTTTTTCTGATAATTTTTCAATTTCTTCATCTTTCTCTTTATAGCAGTTGCATATCTAATATGTTCAGTTCATATTTCTGAACTTTGGGAAGTTGCATCTGGATTTTTGAATAGTGCATTTCCTCCTCACAGTAATGTATCTGAAATTACATTTTGTGTTCCTTATGTGATTTGTACAATATTTTAAGCACTTCCTACACATTGTATATTTTCAATTATTATTCTTACTTTTCATAATTTTAATGAAAATTATAAAAGATGAAAAATAGGTAACACAAGGTCTTCAGGAAGAGGAAATATGAATTACATGAAATTAATCATTGATATAGAACACATGTTAATCATGCTAGACTTTCAAAGCTAGTTATATGTAAGCACTAAATTATAATTTAAAATATAAATATCTGTAATTGAAATATAAAAGGAATTTTAAAGACCTTTTAATTTTAAAAACAATAACCTTTTTAATATAAAACTAAAGATATGTGTTCTGTGGAAGCAAAAATTGGCATAAATCAACTATTTAGTATAGTCCACAATTTGTGAATACTCAGTGTATATGTCCATGCAAGTATAGGTGGAGATACATATTAAAGACCTAATATTTAACTTTTATTTATGAAAGTCATTTTGTGGACAAGTTGTATTTTACAATGGCTAATGGGTAAGATTTCCACTTCAGGTAATGAAATGATTCATTTGGTAGCTCAGCATCAGGGATTTCTTAGGAAATCTCTTGGAGATTTTGAGCTTCATGTTGACCTATTTTGCTGATCATGCTCCCTTCTCCACAGTCAGTCTCATGAAAGAAATACTTTCCCCCGAAATAAACCCAGGGGAAATTTATTGAAAATCTGTTGAAATTTCCCAGATCCCCAAACTAAAGCCACCTATGTTGATCTCTCCTGTCTCACCCCTTCCTCTCCTGGGCATACTTGAAAATATGTTGAGACACATCACAGCCTCAGAGCTGCTATCATTCACCTTTTTCTTAGAGAGATTTGAAGTGGCTCTACCCTCACTGAATGTGTAACCAAGCTTCCCCAGTCCTGAAGTAGTGTGAAGACTTCTACTCATTCCATGACATTAGATGAGAACAAATCTTCCTGGATGAAGAGAATCTACGGAGGCTGGAGAGTTCAAGGCACATGTGAAGTCACTTTAATAAGGAATAGTCTCTTTATATCCCAGATTTTCAGAGGTTAATACACCATGACCATGTGAGCAACACTTCTCATCTTTTGGGGAAAAATATACTCCTTGTCTATGATAGAAAAAGGATTATATTTCTAACATATGATCCAATTAAATGATTAAGTGTAATACTTTCACCTTTAGGTACACATAAGCTGATCTAAAATCTCTATTTTTTCTAAAATTAATTTTATTGAAAATTTCAAGTGTTTTGTCTCATATACAATTAAGATAAAAATTCTGGTGTTAAATACAGACAGTGTGAGCATAAGAGAAATCAGAGACATATACACATACATGCATAGCCACATGAACACATATGCACACAAACAGAAAAGTTGAATTAGGAATGTGGTATAGATAAAGTAATTTTATCAAATTATAATCAACTCATTGACTTATAATAAGTAAATGAAATTTTTTCTACCAAATATTAAAAGCTTTAGAGTAAACTAAAATAATAATATCTTCCCTTATATCCTACAGGTACTTGCAGTATTTGGTACTTCTGCCTACAAACATATTCTGAAAAATCATATTCCAAATTAATGGATACAAATAAATTCTGACAATATTTTGAATTTAAATTATGAGAAATTTAGTGTGCATTACAAATTAGTGTTCCAATTGAAAATATGAGTGTTTCTTATTTATGCATAAATTAATCCTGCAGATCATTCTTCAAGCAAAAAGGTGGAATGGTACACAAAGTTTTGTCAATCATGATTGAAAAAATTTTATAAGCAGTGGTTATCAAAATTATAATACACAAAAAAATGGATTCCTTTTTCATTGTCCATTTGTCCTTGGCTCTGTGTAACATAGGATTTGGAGAGACAAACTCACTCTTCCAGTAATACCTTATAAATTATCTTCCAAGTGTATTCACATCATATTTTGTAAATGTGTTTTACAATATCTCCTTTATAGAACTATACTTTATCCTTGTCATAAAATGGGCAATTGTGAGGTAATTATACTAAAGAAATTATGTTATTGCATAGAATTATAACACAGTAACTAAAACACATTGCTTTTATAAATAGATAACTCAGCATATTAATATGTCACCATGATAGATGTCGGGTTCACAAACACGACAACAGATTTTTCATTTCTGAACCCTCAGGTTCCCTGGATCAGGGAGTGCCAGACAGCAGTAAACCAGATGAAGTGGGAGTAGCCTAGCCTGGGAACATCCCAGCCATTATATTTGGCAAATTCTGCATCAACAGGTGAGTTTTAAGCCTTCAGATGTAGTACAGGGTTTTCTAAGGCACAATAGCTACATTGACTTGTCATACTGGGAAACTGAGTTACATTTTTTGATTTGTACAAACATGAAATACAGGTTTAGTTGGATTTGGAAATCTACAAATATACTCAGGGTGTACGAGAAATGTTTCCAGTCCTAATTATGTGGAGTTCATTCATAGAATGAGTCTATTTGTATTTGTTCACAGTTCACTAAACAATTTAGAGGTAAGGAATAATTTGCTGTGTTATATATCTGAGAACTAAGGCGCAGAAATTAAACAAAGCCAAACTATGTGTTTCAACAATTGGTAGTGGCATTTTGATCATGAGTAGATCAGAAGGAAGGGTATTTTTTTTGACTCCTGGAATTCTGAGTTAGAATTTTAATCATTCCATTTTAGACAGAAAGTTTCCCACAGGCTAGGAAATAGCTGAAACCTTGGGTGGTGGAACATTGCCATATAGACCCAGGCTGAAGTAAGCAAACAATTGGGAAGAAATTATTCTGAAAATGTATAAATATTATGTAATTGATAATAAATGCTTATTTAAAAGTCCTAGCAGAGTTTAGACAAGCCTCTGAGACAATATCCTCCTGTTTTTCCCCCTCATTCACCAATGTTTAAGTGCATCAGCTGCACATGAATATACACAACCTTTCGAAGTAGTGAGAATGGCAGAAACTATTGAGATAAAGAATTTGGAAGTGATAAAGTGGCCTGGTATTATTTTCCAATTAATGTTGAGCTAATAGAACTAAACTTTTTATTGTTTTCTAAGCTAAATCTATTCCATACTTCTGGCCAGGAACTCTCTATGCAAGGTGTCTTTGCAGAAAACAGGCAGTCACAAAAGTCAAAGAAACCACTGTCCAGTCATATTTGTGCCATTTACTGGTTATGCCAATTGACACTGGGGCACAGCAAGTGTGCTGCCAACCTCTCCATGTCTTACTTCTTCAGCTATGCGATTATAATCATATTGGGACTTCCCTTTCTTGCTTGATATGCAGATTAAAATTATTAATGAATGACAACTTCAATATCATCAACAGTTCAATGTTGATTACTATTGCCATTACCAAGTCTTTTTAATTGAAATATTGTTGATATACATTCTTATTTTGGTTTTGAACATATGACACAGTTGTTCAACACATACCCATATTATTAAATCCTCAACCCCTCTAGTGCAGTTACTATCTGTCAGTGTAGAAAGATGTTACAGAACCATTGACTATGTTCCTTCCCCATGCTGCTCTTCCTTCCTGATGACCAACTTACATTATAATTGAAATTTTATACCTCTTTATCTCCTTCACCTATTTCATTCACCACCTTAACACCTTCCCCAGGATAATCAGTAGTCACTTCCCCATGGTAATCAGTAGTCACCTCTCAGTGTCTATGAGTCTACCACTATTTTGATCCTTTTGTTTGTTTTGTGTCTAGATTTCACATATAAGTATAATCATATGGTATTTATATTTTTCCACCTGGCTTATTTCAGTTATCATAATACACTCTAGTTCTGACCATGTTGCTGCAAATGGCAGGATGTCTTCATTTTTTTTGGCTGAATAATATTCCATTATGTATATGTACCACCTCTTCTAATCCATTCATCAACTAATGGACACTTACATTGCTTTCAAATATTGGCTGTTGTAAATAGTGCAACAATAAACAGGGGTGCATATATCTTCTTGAATCAGGGATTTTGTTTTCTTCATGTAAATTCCTGGGAGTAGAATTACTGGGTCAAATGATATTTCTATTTTTAGTTTTTTGAGGAACCTCCATAATGTTTTTCACAGTGGTTGCACCAATTTACATTCCCACTAACATTACAGGAGAGTTCCCATTTCTCAGCATCCTCACTAGCATTTGTTATTTGTCTTTTGGATAGTGGCCATCCTAACTGGTTGAGGTGATCTATCATTATTTTAATTTGAATTTCCATGATGAATAGCAATGTGGAGCATCTTTTCATGTACCTGTTGGCCATGGGTATTTCTTCTTTGTAGAACTTTTCAGGTCTTCCACCCATTTTTTAATCAGGTTATTTGTTTTTTGAACATTGAGGCATATGAGTTCTTTGCATATTCTGGATGTTAATCCTTTATCAAATAGGTCATTTATGAATATATTCTCCCATACTGTTGCATTTCCTTTTGTTTGGTTGATTGTGATCTTTGCTGTACTAAAGCATTTTAGTTTGACGTTGCCTCACTTGTTCAGTTTTATTTTGTTTCCTTTTACAAAAATTTTCAAAAACTTTCAAGCATATATAGTAATTCAGTGCCTAGAACAGTCTTGTTAGAAAATGAATGAAACACTTACACAGTGTTAAAGTAACTTGACAAATGTCTACAGTTATTAGGAACAAGAAGAATGCACACATCCAAAAATTTTGGTTTGAGCAGCCTTGCTGTTAACCACTACAGTGAACTTTGAGACATAATACATAGTAAATAAACTTTATCAAATATTTTAATATAATTGTTTTGTATAGTATCTGCTGATACATATTGAATTACCTTTTTCCAAATAATATATACTTACAATGCCTATGCCACTTAATAAATTTCTATTGGATTCCACATTATAACCTCTTGCTTGCTAGTTGTAACACTAAGTCACCTGAAACACTATATAAATGACACAAAGTCATTCACTCACTATATGGGAGAATCAATAGAAAAGTTTTTCTAATCCCTGGTTCTTTTTCCTATATTAAATTGACTTTCAGAGTTCTCAGTATAAACCTGTAAGAAATTCTCCTTTTTTCCTAAATAAGCTGGCTAAAATTCATAAGTTCTTAAAAATATTTTATTACCTTCTTCACAAATCAAAAATGTCCTAAAAATTATCTGACATGTAAAATACGGGCATGGTTGTTCTAGCCTGACAAAAATATGTCTCACCATTTATCTTTATCAACCATTCATTTCAGAGGAGATCCTTCCTGAAACTTAAAAAAATTACTCATCATGTTAAATGACTTTTAATTGATCAGATACATATAATATGACTTTTCCATTTTAATTATTTTTAATTGTACAGTCCAGTGGTTTCAAAATGCATTCACATTTTTGTGCAACCATCCTCACTGTCCATCTCCAGAAATGTTTCATTTTACAAAATGGAAACTCTGTACAGAGGAAACAAGAACTCCAATTTGATCCAATCCCTCACAATGACCACTTGCTCTCCTTCTATATATATTTTACTGCTCTAGGAACTGAATCATACAGTGTTTGTCATTTTATGGATTGTTAAAATTAACATAATGTACTCAAATCTCACTCAGAGTTAAAGATAATGAATAAAACTATATAACAAAAGTAAACAACTATTAACATTCAAGAGCAATTAAGTAAATTTCCATGTATACCTTTGATTTTGCATGTTTCTTTGGTTTTCTGGAAAATGTTTTATAGGGATGAGATGGAGTTTCCTGTAAAAGCTGGAGAGAAATTTTGAACATTTCTTCCTCACTCTGATTTGGGCTACATAACATTGGTTAATTGATACAAATATAATGAGAATATTAACACCACAGAAATTGGGAAATGCTACAAAATAAGTTCATCCTTTAATCCCAGACATTCATTAAACATTTGTGAGCCCATCACTGTATCATAAAAATCAAAGCATGTCTGCAAATTGGATTACAAATGTTAATTTTTCTTGCTTTGAAAGATAATCTTACATAACATAAACATTTATTTCTCATGTTCTTTTGAGGTATCATGGACAAGGAACAAGGCAAGGATATCCACTCTCACAACTTTTATTCACCATAGTACTGAAAGTCCTAGCCACAGCAACCAGACAAGGAAAAGAAGAAAAAGGAAGAAATAAAAATATCACTGTTGGTAGATTACATGATACTAGGGACAGCCCTAAGCACTCTACAAAAAATATTAGAACTAATAAATATATTCAGCAATGTCACAGGATACAAAATCAATATACAGAAATCTCTTGCCCTCCTATGTAAAAATAACAAACTAGCAGAACAAGAAATGAAGAAAATAATTTCTTTTAGAATTGTATCAAATGGAATGAAATACCTAGGAATGAACCTAACCAAGTAGGTGAAAGACCTATGCTCTCAAAACTATGACACTGATTAAAGAAATTAAAGAAGATATAATCAAATAGAAAGATATTACCATGTAACATATAAGAATTCAAATTGCAAAAATGTACACACTACCCAAAGCAATCCACAGATTCAATCCAATGGCCATTAAAATAACAATGGCATTTTCACAGAATTAGAGCAAACAATCCTAAAATTTGCATACAATTGCAAATGACCACGAATAGCCAGAGCAATATTGAACAAGAAGACCAAATCTGGGTGCAGTGTGCTTCCCGATTTCAAACTATATTACAGAGCTACAGTAATCAAAACAGTATGGTGCTGGGATAAGAATAGATACAAAGAGCAGCAGGACAGAATAAAGAGCACAGAAATAAATGCACAACTATATGGTCAATTAATATAACAAGAGAAGCAAGAGTATATAATGAGGAGAGAGAGTCTCTTTAATAACTGGCACTGGGAAAACAGGAGGGCTATATGCACAGCAATGAACCTGGATCAGTGAACCTGGATCACTGTCTTATAACTCAAAATGGATTAAAGACCTAAATGTAAGATCTGAAAATATAACATTTCTAGAAGAAAACACAGGCAGTAAAGTCTTGATCAGCAATAGTAAATTTTTAATACATATCTCCATAGGCAAGATAAATAAAACATATAAACAAGTGGGACTACATCAAACCAAAAGTCTTCTGCACAGCAAAGGACACCATCAACAAAACAAAAAGGCAATCTACTGTATGGGAGAATATATTTGCAAATGATATGTCTGAACAGAGGTAAATATCCAAATCTTATAAAGATTTCATACAACTCAGCATCAATTATAAATAAATAAACAAACAAATAAATAACCCACTTTAAAACGGGAAGAAAACTTGATTTATTTCCAAGGAAATGTACAGACAGCCAATGTTCACATAAAAGGATGTTCACCACTAATTATCAAGGAAATGCAAATCAAAATTACAATGAGATATCACCTCACAACAGTCAGAACAGCTGCTATCCAAATTATATGAAATAACAAGTGTTGGTGAGGATGTGGAGAAAAGGAAACTTTCCTCTACTATTGGTGGGATTGTAAAATGGTCCAGCCACTATAAAAAGCACTATGGAGATTCCTCAAAAACCTTAAAACAGAAACACTATATGACAAAATAATTTCAATTCTTGGAATTTACCCGGAGAAAACAAAATCACTGAATTGAAAAGATATACATACATGCATGCTTATTACAGCATTATTGACAATAGCCAAGATATGGAAACACCCTATGTATTCAGCAATAGATGAATGGATAAAGATGGGGTGGTACATATATCCATGAAATATTACTCAGCCATAAAAAATAATGAAATATTGCCATTTGTAACAATGTGGATAGAGCTTGAATGTATGCTAAGTGAAATAAGTCAAAGAAAGACAATACCATATGACTTCACTTACATGTGGAATCTGCAAACAAAGTAAATGAACAAACAATGAAACAGACATAATATTAATAGACAGAGACATAGAGACAGATGGTTTCGTTGGGGTAAGGGGAAAATGGTAAGTGAAATGGATAAAGAGTCACAAAATTCCAATTTAAAAATGAATTCTTCTTGTGGGTGAAAATGCATTTTACATAATATAATAAAAAATATTGTAATAGAGTTTGAAATCAGTATGAATACTGACATAATTACACTTATGGTCAGCATTTGGTAATGTTAACAATTGTCAAATCACTGTGCTGTACACTTGAAACCAACATTATATTTCATATTGATTATAGTTTAATGAAAACAATTATAATGCTATCAAAGTCCAATGAAAGCAATGGTAGCATTAATCTAAAAAAGCAAATTCAGATATAATAAGGATTGACTTCTGTGACAGAGAACAGGTATAATTTTCCCTGTAACTGTTAGTATCAGGGCTCAGGTGCTATGAAAGCCCTGTCACATCATCCAGGTTACCCTAGATGCCTGACACTGGAGAGTGTGGCTCTGCTCCTTCCTCGGGTGTATGATGACCCACATGATCCCATACTTATTCTGGGCCTCTGTGACCTGTGCATGGAACAGATAATAAAAGGGTCACTTGGTGAAGCCTGGAACTCTACCCAATGTTAAGTAGTATTTGCTGGATTTGATCATTTTCTTTCCTAAGCTCCTTGAGCTTTCTCTCAGTTTACAAAGCTGTCCTCCAACTTTCCTGAGCTCTTTTCCTATAGAAAATAATTCCTTCTGAGAGAAAAAAAGTGCTTCATTCCATTATTTTCTCCATAACTTGAGCCTTTTTATAGATGTTACATTTCTGCTATGTAAAGGTCAAATTTCCACATACTTCGGTAAGTTAATTCTGGATTTCTAACAGGGTATTTCCTTCACAAACAATTTTTTTCTGAAGTTGTTATGTTATCCATGAGATTCAGGAATTATTCGATTTCTACACATTGCACATTTGCAATTATTATTTTTATTTTTCTAATTTTAAAGAGAAGTATTACAGTGTCAGAGGTAACATAAGAATAATTACATCTATTTCTGCAGGAGGAAATAATTTATTATTGCATGAAATAAATTCTCCCAGCAGAAAACATGTTACTCTTGCTATATTTTCAAAAGCAGCTGTCATAACTAATCACTAGATTCTAATTTAAAATATTAATAACTGTAATATAAATAAAGAGAACAATTTTTAAGGAGCCCCTAGGCAATATATTTTCATTAAAAACCAAGGAAGGATGAACCATGATGTGAGAAATGAGCTTAAGTGTGTTCTTTAATATATTCCACATAGTATGGATATTCAATTAATGTATATGTCTGTGAAGGTAGACACATAATCACATATACATATAATTAATATTTATTACCAATAATTACATATATTAAAGACATACCATTTAACTTTTACTTATAAAAATTATTTTTCTAGCTAACAAATTATGTTTGATCACTCAAATTTGGTAGCCCAGCATCAGGGATTTTTGAGAAAATGTTCAGTTGCTCTGTTGAGCTTGTCACTTTCTCCCCAACCAGTATCAAAAAAAGAAATACTTTCCCCTTAATAGACCTCTGGGTTTATTCTCAGTTTTAATTCCCCAGGTCCTCAGAATATACCCAACTCCCACTGGTCTCTCCTGTCCCACCTCTTCCCAACCTGGGTGTTCTTGTAAGGAGTTAGGGGACACACCACCACTTCATACATGTAACAATTCACCTTTTCCTTAGAGGGCCTTAAAGAGGTTCTTCTCTCAGTGAGAGGATAACAGTTCTCCCAGTTCCTGCTGGGATACAGCCTGCTACTAATTTCTATTACATTAGATGAGAACAAATCTTCCTGGATGAAGAGGATCTATGAAGACTGAAGAGTTCAAATCACATGTGTAATTCCTGTAGTAAGGAAATAGTTTATTTTATAGACCGGCTTTACAGATATAATCACACAATCGCCACGTAAGTAAAGCTGTTTGGAAATTTGGGAAGGGTGAAATTTTCCTTTTCTATATAAAAATATTTTTCTAACATATTATCCAATTAAATTACTGTATACATGTAGACACTAATTCAAAATAGCATTTCTTCTCATGAACTTCAGTATTATTGAATATTTCAGTTTTTTGGCCTCAGATACAATCAAAAAAGAAAAACCCCAGAGTTAAAAAAGACAGTTGTGAACATAAGTAAAAATCAGACAGACAAATATGATCCCAAATAAGGAAAATAGAATTAGGAATGTGGTATAGATAAAATCTAAAAATATAATCACTTCACAGAAATAGGATTTTTTCTGTCTAATATGTACCCAAATATAGCTAAAAGTTTTATACTAATGTTAAAATCTAAATACATACATCATATGGGACCTGATAACCTCTACACTTGTTAAGCCTATCCTCCAAATTGAAAAAAATTAATTCTGACATTTGCATTTGATTTGTCATAGCTGTGTATTTTTAAAATTAATGTTATGCATTCAAAATACATCCTGATCAGAAGTTTCTTCTTTACACATAAATTAATCCCACATATCATTCAAAAGGCTAGGAAAGGAAATGATTCACAAGTTATCACCAATCATATTAAATAATTAGTAGAAGCAGTGTTTCTCAAAATTATAACACAAAATGAAATGGGTGTCTCTGTCATTATTCCTTTGTCCGTGGCTTTTTGTGAAATAGAGGATTTATGGAGAACTCTCTCTACTTCATTCTTCCCTTACAAAAGAAACTATCTCACAAACATATACACATCTTAGGGCTTTATAAATATGTGTTTTACAGCATTATCCCCATTACATTAATATGCTTTACCCTTACCAGAAAATCAACAGTTGTGACCTTTTAGCACTTAAATTACTTTGATGTGTAGAGATGCAATATGTTGACTAACACAGTGCTTTTATGTAGAGAGACTTCAGCATTTCAACTACCACCAAGATAGGTGGTGTCCAGAGTCCATGAAAATGAAAGCAGCATTTTCATGCCTCATACTCAGGTGCTCTGGATTGACTAGTGTCAGACTTCAGGAGGCTGAGCAGGCCTGGGGAGGCCAGACTGAGAAGGAGCCCACCCACTACCTCCGGCAAATGCTGCCCATTTGGCCACAGTTAACAAAGCCCTTAGATGTACAAGAGTTTTTGGAACCACAGCAATGGATGACACTCTGATAGAGCTTATTGGAAGACTAAGTTATATTTGCTGTTTCATGAACATAAGCAATTCAGATTCATGTGGAATTTGGAAATGTATTAATATAGTTAGGCATTATCAGAGATGTTTACATCCCTGTCTTTGTGGACTGCATTTCATAGATGAACCCTTGGGTAAGTGTTTGGACTTTATAAAACCACTTAGAGATGAGGAAGAATTTCCTGTGTTATATCTCTGATAACTAAGGCATAGGGAATGAACAAAAGCCAGAAACTAAGTCTTTCAATAATGGCTAATGGTGTTTAAGACCACCAGGAGAAAGGAGGAGGAAATGTACTTTTTGTTGAGGCCTATAATTTGAGTTAGATTTCTTTTACCATCCCTCCTACCTAGGACAGGAATTTTCCTATATGTCATGAAACAGCTGAAACTGTAAGTGGTGGAACAATGACATCTAAGGTAAACAAATTTTCTGGGAAGAAAATATCCTGAAAATGTAGAACATAAATAGTATGTGATGTATAATTAATTTTTATTTTAAAACACAACTAGAAGAACTTAAACATGCCTGTAATTGAGACAATATTCTCTCCTCTCCTTCACTCACCAATATTTAAGGGCAGAAGCTACACACATATTAACAAACCCTGTCCGTCCCATGCAAAGGAAAATAACTATAGCAATAAAGTTGTTAGCAGCAACCAGATGGCCCAATCCTGTGTTTCTATAATCTAACATATATGTTGGGCTAAATAAATAACTTTTTATTTAGGTCATACACACATTGCCTGCTGCCTGCCAAGAACTCTGCGCTGTGTGTTTTTGCAGAATGGAAGCCAAAGGAGACACTTTCCAATATCATCTCTGCCATTTACACGCTATGCCCCACGACACTGGGGGAGGTCAGGGAGCAGATGACTTCTCTTTGTATTACTATTCTCAGCTGTGAAATGAGAGTGGTATTTGGACCTTGTTCTGTTTACAGAGATTAACATTAATAATAAATAAAATGTCAATATAACCAATTAATTGTTGGTGACTATCACAATTGCCAAAATCTTCCAGTTAATAAAGGTTTCTAGTAACTTCGTTACATTACTAGTTTAATGCCTAGAACAGTCCTGCGACAAAGTGATGAAGCAGGCCCAAGGGTTTATGCAACCTGGCAAATGTCTACAGGTGGTGAGCAGAATTGAGGAAGTGCACACCCCATAGTTCTGGCTTCTGTAGCCTCGCTTTCAACCACTTTATTTAATTTTCTGAGGCACAATAAATACTAAGCTAATGTTACCTGTTATGTATCTCATTTAGTAGTTGTTTACAGTGAATGTTTACTTTGTGGCAAATACTGTGTACAGAGTACTCCCATTGCTCAATAAATTTCCACAGGACTCCATTTATAATCTATTGTTAATCAATTGTAAAACTTAGTCACTTAGAATATTCACAGAGTTTCACAAAGTAATTCACACAGTTCATGACAGACTTAGATTGAAAACCAAAATGTTTCTAATCCCTGGTCCTTGCCCTTTCTTCTACGTTACACTGACTCTCAGATTCCTTATTATAAACCCATAAATAATTCCTTCTTATCTCCAGTGAATGGCTAAAAATCAGAAGTCCATGAAATTAGTATCTTTTGAACAAAAAAGTGTTCAGGTAATGGGCATATTTTCCTGGCCATTAGGTTAAAAGGTATCTTACAAATTATATATAAATTTCATATATCATTCATTTCAGAGAGACATTGTTGAAAGTTAGAAGACTTTTATCATGGAAATGCAAATTAAAGCCCCAATGAGATATCACCTCACACCTGTTAGAATAGCCAACATAGAAAAATTAGGAACAACAAATGTTGGCGAGGATGTGGAGAAAGGGGAACCCTCCTACATTGGTGGTGGAAATGTAAACTAGATCAACCACTGTGGAAACCAATATGGAGGTTCCTCAAAAAACTAAAAATAGAAATACCATTTGACCTGGGAATTCCACTCCTAGGAATTTACCCAAATACTTTTAAATTACTTTTAAAAATGATAAAATGAATGTATCATAAGAAATCTTAGCTATTTTAAGTGTTTTTATATACTAGCGACTACATTCACATTGCTGTGCATCCATTTTCACCATCCATCTCCGAAGCTGTTTCATATTGAAAAATTGAAATTCTAACCCAGTAAAACATAACTCCACATTCCATTCCCCCCAGACTTTGACAATCATCATGTATTTACTGTCTATATGAACTTAATATAGGTACCATATTTTAATGCAATCACAGTTTTTATAATTTTCTGACCAGATTGTTTTGATGGACTAAAGACTCACTCATCTTCAAAGGTAATAAAACCAAGAAGCAAAATTAAATAACTATGAACAATTAAATAACTTTCCAGGAACACCTTGGTCTTTGCTTCCTGGAGGTGTAGTTTGAGCATAACTTACTATGTGTTAGTGGATATCACATTGGTAATTTGATAAAGCCATAATTGAGAACACATCACAGAAATTTGCAAATGATGAAAGATCAGCTCATTCATCCATTACAGAAATCGTTACACATACATGAGCCAGTCACAATAGATCAGTAAAACTGGGAATTTGAATGATTAATTTTCTTGCTTAGACATACAACATAATACCATAATTTTGAAAGAACCTACTCCATGTATTTATTATTTCTGATTTTTGAGGTATAGCAAAATATAAAAATTGTATATATTTAAAGGTTTCAACTTAATATATAGGTATATATATATACTTTATATATATACAAGTATAAATACACACACATACAATTTGTGACAAAATGACCCCAGTAAGATAATTAACATATCCATCAGCACAGGTAGGTACCATATTCTTTTATTTCTGTGTGTTGATTACAGTACACAGCTCACTCTTTGGAAATGCCATTGGATGATGATCAACCACACAGGCGTCACTGAGTTTCTCCTTCTGGCATTTTCTGAGGACTCAAAGCTTCAAACCCTCCATGGTGTCCTGTTCCTCATGGCTTACCTGGCAGCCCTGTTAGGAAATGGACTCATCATTATCCTTATTACTTGGGATCCTCAGCTTCACACACCCATGTACTTCTTCCTGAAGAACCTGTCACTCATAGACCTCTGCTACGTCTCTGTCACTGTTCCCAAATTTGTTCTCAACTCCCTAATGAGCAGGAATAGGATATCCTTCCTTGGATGTGTTTTCCAAGTGTTTTTTTTCATGTGTTTTGGTTCTGCTGAAATAGCCATCCTCACAGTGATGTCCTATGACCGCTATGTGGCCATCTGCCACCCACTGCATTATGAGACCGTCATGAACAAGGGGGCCTGTGGGCGGATGGTGGTGGCTTCATACATCAGTGGGGGGGTCTCTGGGGCCATGCACACGGCAGCGACATTTTCCACTAATTTTACTTCCAACAAAATGAATCACTTTTTTTGTGATATCCCTCAGATTATTTTAATCTCAGACTCCAAAATGAACATAAATGAAGCAACAGTGACTGCATTTGGCACAAGTATCTCACTGGCTTGTTTCTTCTTTATTTTATATTCTTATACACACATCTTCTCTGCTGTCTTCAGAATCTCCTCCCTGGAGGGCAGGTCCAAAGCCCTCTCCACGTGCCTCCCTCATGTGGTCGTTGTGACTTTGCTTGTTTCCACAGGTGCCTTGGCCTACCTGAAGCCAGCCTCTGAGATGAGGTCAGACCTAGATATGATTTTGTCTATATTTTACACAGTGGTGCCTCCATCATTGAATCCCATTATTTACAGCCTTAGAAACAAGGACATAAAATTGAGTCTGGGGAAAGTCCTTGGAATTTTAGAATTTGAGTCTAATTAATTATATTTGTATAGTTTAGGGAGTGGTTGCACTTTAATTGTAAGCACATATTTCAACTTCATCATTCATATAATGGAATGTATCTCTATATTAATGTCCTATTTTAACCATTTTGGATTAGTGATGGATCCATCATTGCAGGATGTGCTTTAGTAATATGGAAAATATAAAACTGGAGATATTAGTGGAACACTATTGTTGTGCTTTTTTGGGTAGTGACTAATAACTTTTCTAGAAATATTAAGAAATACAATTTTTTAATTGATTCATTTCATCGTTTCTTAGGCGCACCAAAATTATAGGACAAAATACTGTCAATAATTAGGGCATGTAAGGACTGCAGAGCTTCCAGTAGAAGAAAAGTAGCTGAACATAGTAAAAATTGGAAAAGACAGAGATTTGATTTAAAGAAAAGTGCCATATCAGGTGCTGGATGGTTTAAAAACTATTTTACATGGACCATCCACCTTGGAGCTGCTCCTGGCCAGTGCATGCAAGGTGAGGCGCCTGCTTTGCTACTTAAATCTATGACAGACACTGATGAAGACAGGAGGAGGCGAAGATCCCTCCTGAAAGGGCGCTGCAGAAGGCATGGTCTCAACCTGAGCTCAGAAGTACATATCCAAACCCTCATGCTGAAATCCCTGGGGAATATTATAATCCTTTTGATCCTAATGAGACAGCCAAGTGGGGCATGTGGTCACAAAGAAAACAGTTATAGATTATAACCATGGGCCTACATTACCAGGTATACAGGGGGAAACCAAGAGTTATTCCAGAAAAGAAATGCAGAAAATAAGAATCAACTTTGGTCAAGATGTAGCCTCAGATGCAGATTGGATGTTGTAGTTGTGGGATCCAGGTGGAAACACTATCGAGTTTTCTGGAGAAGAGATGCCCCAAATAGTTTCCCTTGCAGTAGAGCCTGGGTTAAACACTACCCTGCAGGCCATACCATAAAATGATCCTAAGGTTATTTTGAGCTTGTGAGAATGGGTCAGCTAAGCATGGGTGCAGGTTCACCCATATATAGACCCTACTGGTTTGGGGACTAAGCTAAAATGGAAAAATTCTGGGGAGGCCACGAAGGTGTTAAAGAAACCAACTGTCCTTAAGTATGCTTATGGACAAGAGGGATCTGCTCCCTTGAGCTGCACTATGGATACTGCAGCAAAGAAACCATTCCTACAGGGAGCCCCCAACCATCTGCAAGTTGTATATATGCAACTAGTTACTGGAGCCAAAACGTTTATGAATTTAATTAAAACTTCACAGCTCCAGAGGGAGATTGGTACAGGTGGGAAAGCAATTACTTCTGCCAACTCCATTCCTAAAAGGGGGGAATGGAGACCTGCAGCCCCTAGAAAACAATCCCCTGGGGGATGGGATCAGAATTCAGGACTGCAAAGGGGATGTTACAAGATTACAAGGAATCTCCAGTAAAACTAGAAAACCAAGTTCAGACAGTGCAAGCCACTAGTCCTGAGGAATGCAGGATTATATTGGAAGGAATTAGCAAAACTTCGAATGACTTGAACATTCAGGGTGTGAGCACGATCCCACAGGCACAGTGGCTCAGTCTACCACAACCTCTTCAGAGACAATAGAGTCCTGACAATCCATTTGGATGAGTAACTAATAATGACGTCCCACTGGGAATCTAAGGTTCTTACAATATGGTGATCAGAGAAGGATGGGCCAGTCAGTTCTCCATTGAGACTTCTGGCCAGATCGGTGATGGGTACAGCAGGGCCAGGGCTCGATGATTCCCTTCACGGACCAATTTCTCCAGAGAACCCATTAGAGTGGGGTAAGCATCAAGAGGAGTGACCTTCCCGGCACCTGTACAGGCTCCTCCCCTGGGCATGCGAACAATAGACCCTACATAACTTTGAAGGTGAGACTAACTAATGCAGAACTGATGCTGATGAAGTGCAGTGTGTAACATTTCTAATAGATACAGGAAATTAGAATTCTATTTCAAAAGTTACACCTAAGCTTTCGAGAAACCCCTATACACTAAAGGCCTGATAGGCTGTTTTGCTGCCATATTCAAATGAAGTATGGATATATAATACAACCTACCAAAACTTAAGGGAATTACATATTATTCAGATAAAGCTGAAAACATTCTAGGGTCCAAATGGATCCCTACAATTTGGCCTGAATTAATTCTCTATTAAAAGTTAAAGTTGAGTGCTGGAGTATGTCTGAATACCATTACTGTAACCCCATTGTCCTTCCCACATCTAGTAAGACAGTGCTTATAAAGCAATGCCCTATCAAAGGTGGCCATCAGGAAATAACAGAAAACATTCACAATCTCCTGACTGAACAGGTGACAGTACAGAGGAGCAGCCATTTGTATAATTCTCCTGTGTGTCCAGTAAAGAAACAGCGGAGCATATAGGCTTACTGTAGATTATAGGGAATTAAATAAGGTAACTCCAAAACTGGAAGGCGTGCTGTTGAGACGGTGACCACTGTTAATGTAATAACCCAATATAATCCCAAATACTTTCTCTCAATTGATATGACTGATATGTTCTTTACCATTCCTCTGGCTGAACCCTCATGGCAATATATATACAACCTTCTCATGGGAAGGAAAATTATATCAATTTACCAGACTGCCACAAGGATATAGTAATAGTCCTATTATAGCTTATCAGCTATTATCCTCATCTATTGATTTTCACAAATATGAAAGTAAAATTCTGATCTTTATTGGTGGCATCATTATGATGAGTAATAATTATGCGCAGCCAAGGAAGGAGAAGGAGACCTTAATTATAGACTTTAGAAACAAGAGCTGGACTATTAATCAGGGAAAAACAAAGGGACCAAATACTACATTAAAATTTTAAGTATTATTTGATCATTAGAGGGAAGGAAAATACTAAGTGAGGTCATTAATAAACTTGGATCCATTCCTAAACCAAAGAATAAAACAGAAGCACAGAGGTTAGTAGGATTGTTTGGATACTGGGAACAGCATGTACCTTAACTTAATTATAGAACCTATTTACAAGGTTACTCATAAAGCTGAAGATTTAGGGAGAACCTCAGCAAGAGGCACTAGATACTATTCAGCAACATCTATATTTATTTCATACATTGGTTTTATCAGCAAAGCCAGACTTGAAATCATATTTTTGAGAGACTATAGATCCTGGAGTCTCTGGGTACCTACAGACAGGAAATCCTTACCTGTAGGATTTTGGTCCAAAAGATTCCAATATGCACAGGTCAAGTACTCCATATTTTAAAACACTATTTGAACTTTCTATAAGGCACTTAAACAAACCACCTCTATAATGGGAGAAATCCCGCTATGCATGCAATCTCAAATTCCTCTGCTTGCATGGGTTCAGATATTCCTTCTAAGACCCCTGCAGGCTACAAATTGATCCTAAAGTGCTAAATTGGAAATGGTACATCTCAAAAAGGATGCTAAGTCTGATCTCCAGAGCACCTACTATGCTATCTGAAGAAATCCATGATATGTCTGTCTCACCACCAGTGACTATCATAACCCCTGTATATCAGCCTATTGGTTCTTGAGGCCTTGATTATAGTACAGACATTGAAAATGCATGTTTTACAGATGGCTCTGCAGTCACCAAGGGAACAAAATGCAATGGAAGACAGCAGCCTTCAGCCCCGGGGACAATAAAACAACTACCAAGGAAGGGATTGATGTTCTGTACAGAATGTAGATGTAGAAGTGGTCACTTGTTGGATAGTCATAGAAAAGTCCAGCAAAGAACCACCATCTGTTGTGTATATTTGCCCAGATTCTTGGGCATTAGCCAATGGCCTTTGCATATGGTCATCTAAGTGGAGAGAAACTGATTTTTTAATTACTGATAAAGAAGTAAGGAGTATTGGATTAAATTATCTGAGGCTCCTGTTTGCATCCTGGTCAAACATGTAGATGTACATACTAACAAGGATACTCTCAGGGCTCAGTTTATACCAGACAAGGCAGCCAAGATCAGAGCAATACAACTTAATAAATCTATTCCTAAGCTTAAATTACACAGGTCTGATGATGATGAATGGTATATTAAGACTCCTTTTCCTAAACTTAAATTGCATAAGTCAAAGGATGACACATCGTAAATATTTTATCCTGTTAGTCCTAATGGTGACTAATGCATACTCCAGATATATTTAGATTGCATATTGAAGTGGGACAAATAGGAACACATCAACTGTATAATTGGCTTCATATTAGGAATTTGATTGCTACTTTAAAGATGTTCAAAATGCTATTAAGATTTGTGAATACTGTAGGGAAAGAATAGCTAAATTTGTTCATAGACAAGCTCCAAAGGAATACAAGCCTGCCACTTTTAACATGTTAGGCAAAATTGGTTTTATAGGACCCCTACCTAAGGGTAAGTGGGCCAGTAAATATGCATGCACCATGGTTGATACTTGGTCAGGCACAGGCTTAGCTTGTGCTGCTAACACACCAAATCAACATAGCATTTACCACATGCTGTATAAATGGATGGCAGCATTTAGGGCACCTAGAGTGATGGAGCCCAATCAAGGCTCACATTTTACAGGCCACCTGATCCAGAAAATGGCACTGAGTTATGATATAATGTGGAGTTACCACCTATCATATAATCTGAGAGCTGCAGGACATGTTAAAATTTTAATCATCTATTAAATACAGATATTTCTTTAATTGATGCTCCCATGTTCCAAGAAATGTTGGATGTGACTTGTTTTAATCTAAATTCTAGAGAAACTGCTATAGGTGTACAGCCAAGTGGAAAGGTTATTCGCCAATCCTGAAATTATGTTTGTAAACCACCCACTCACAAAAGGAGAGCCAGTGATGTGCCCCAAGGTTTACATTAAATCTAGGAAGAAACCTGCCCTATATTCTAAACAGGAAATTATTGCTGCTGCTGGTCCAAATATGCTATGGACAGCGACCCCTAATGGAATGCATTTGCAAAGAATCGATGATCTTCATACCAGACATTGAAAGGGGAATTGAAGACATACATCCCCTTCTGCCTGTGAATATCCCATAGAGGGAGATCTTCAGGTTGCTCGTGCAAGATGTGATAAAGATTAGAGCTTTGTAAGGCACTTTTTCTTTTTTACTTAGTTCATTATAATACCAGGTGTGTGTGTGTGTGTTTGCTCTATTAAGTTTTTATTGCTAGAGGATCTAAGATAGAAACATTTCCTCAAGCCCCACTTTTTTCTGGACTGTGGTCCCTTACTGTTTTTCTATTAGTAATTTTAGCCATATATGCTAAGGGCATATTGTTTTCTTTATAATACTTGAGTGATTATATATGTTGTAAGAATATTAGTTATAAGAATATTATAAGGATAAATAATCAATATTGAGTGATGCCTTTCCCTTAAATCTTGGCTTGTAATAGTTATACATCTGGCTATTTTCTTTTCTGCTGCATACCTTTGCCTAACTTACTACCAAAAATCTGTAAATCAGATTTTCTTTATTTAATATGGCGAAAGTAACCACACCCCTATGTAGTAGAACTTACAGGAGGTTAATGGCACATAAGAGGAAGCAATCAAAGAGTACAGCTTTGCTTAATATGTGTGTCCATAAAAATCTGGATAAGATATTCTCTGACCTGCAACAGCTAACATCACCTAGTGATTAAGTTAGAATCTTGTCTTATTGCTACCCAGTTCTATCTCTTTATAGAAGAATATTTTCCTAACACACCCAGTCAACATGAACAGCAGACAGCTCCTCAGTTGGCTGATCTTTTCCTTTCCCAGAACACTTTCAAAGCCTCTGCCTCCTCTACTTTAATGTCATCAATCTCTTTTACAGTTTCTTAATCACCTTTGGCTACAGGAAGCTACTACTGTAACCGAGGAGCTTCCTCACTTAACAATCCCTACTACTGCCAATCCAAATTCAACACAATCACCTGTTCATGGTACATTAGACCTTGTTCCATTCCATGTATCATTTAATGACACCACTTACTATGAATGGTCAATTAGAAGCAAACCCAAAACCTTATGGTCTGAACATATTCAACTGAGACAATATTGACCTTTTCTTATAAGCGACCTGCCGAAATTCTGGGAACACATGCATGACCACTTTATTAGATGTCATACAAATGCAAGATTCAATTAGCATTTCTGTGATATTAACCACACCAGTACCACGCTATATGATGACATCTCTTGATGTATAAAGAATGGGTGTTATATGAATTACACAAACCTAAGAAACATATAGTCTTGAATTATGAAAAGTTGGATAAAGATGTATTCTAAAATGGTGATTTACAGACCAATCAAACTGGATTGCTTTAACTCTTTGAGGTCTTTCCTAATATGGTTGATAATAAGCTTAACACTGAAAATATCACATGCTGAAATATTGCATACATAACCCCATTAATTGATGTACACGTGAATTTTTGGCATAATCTCTCTCAATTACTTAAATATTATGATTATGATTACAAGGGAAGTGATTATAATGAAGGAAATACTGATTTTGGTAAATCCCCAAGTTCTACACCTACCTTACCAAGTTCTACACCTACCTTACCATTCTCCAAGTTTGAATTTTCTCCATTCCCAAACCCTCTCCTATTACCATATGGTGGTGGTTTGCATGGAACTAAGATTAAAATCCATAATTTAACATAGATTACCTACAATTTAATAGGATTTCCAAATGTATTTACATTTGGTGACATGGCTATTGCAAATCATATTTACCAGCATGAAAGCTTTTTAAAATTAATATATACCACTACAAAAAGAAGTACTCCAGAGCAATGCTTTAAATTTTGGATGTTTGCTTCAGATTGGTATTCTTTCACTCCTCCAATAATTATCACTGATCTAATTACCCAATAATCAATTAAACTTAAACCTAATCAAGAGATTCCTGAATATTGCTACCTTAATAGGATAACTGATTTCTGGTTATCCTCATGCAAAAATTTTGTTTATTATTGTATCTTGGGTGCTAGCACTGACCTGGACATCAGTGATAAAGTCAGTTTACAAATGTCTATCATACAAATTTTAAATTTAGATTTACTATGAATATGTTTTCCCATCAATGATTCTCCTTTGACCCAATATTTATTGGAATCAGGTAACCCAGAGAGATATGTACATGCACCTTTGAAGGAAACATAATTTAATTATGCCTCTGCTTTAGGTCTTTATACCCATTGGCCATGCACATATAACCTTCCTGCTAAATGCCAACCTGAACATATGGACCCTCAGGCTCACTCTTTTAATCTCTTGTTTAGCTTAGAAAATACATTGTTTAAATTTACTTCTCTGAACGATTTAACCTTTGCTACTGTAAATTGGACAACTACTTTTACACAACTTTTTTATGGCCTGGGCATGAAACAATGCACCGGTTGTTCTACAGTTTGCAATCTCATGATCAATAGACCCGATATTCATGCCTTTGGCTGTTTTGTAAAAATCCAGAGAATTCCTTAAACTTAATTAAAATATTTCATTGGACAGAATTTAATGTTTCATAAGTAATCTACCTTAAACCTAATACTGCTCAATGGTAAAACATAACTTTACAAGAATCTTCCCCTACTAGACATGTAATTAGACACAGTTTTCCATTTGTCCTCTCGGGGAATACCCAAGGTACGTACTCCTGTAGAGTATGGATTGCACATATCTGAAGACACCTGTTATTGCATACATGCCTATCTTAATTTACATAGTGAGTCTTGGTTCTTTGACAAACATTTTCTGTTTGCTTCTGTTCACCAAAGTTCATTGTTGCATCATTCGTCAACATATAATAGCTTCCAAAATTCTTTAAATATGATGCTATGGCTTGTTTGTGGTGAACCTATTCAACACCAATATACTCCTCATGTTTATGACTTTGGCCTTTTTCCTATTAAGCTGAAGAAAGCAAATATGACTTTTAATGGGAAGACTTTCCAAAAATATGTGTTAACTAATATTATTGAACTTCCTATTCTGATCTCTTTGAAAATGCAAATACTTCAATGCTTTAATTATGATGATCCTAAATTTTATTATAAAATTTTGACTAAATTTAAATTTTTATAAGTAACTCATATGTCTTGGTGGTCCACCTATGGTACCAAATGTGATCCCACCACCACATCAATTTATTCTGGATTACTACCTTATTCCCAGTACATGATCATAATACCTAGATGATTGGCATAAAATAACATAGGGATAACAAATTCTCTATCCTTATGACCTGAATAACTGGATCTTTTCTATACAACATCAAGTCAAGGTATGTCCATTACATTTTAGTTCTTGCCCTAATATGACTGATTCTGACTGTGGTCCTATCTACAGAGGTAAATATAATTTCACTGTTCACTTTCTAACAGTCCATTATAAATCCATCTTTACTTATAGATGGTTGTTAACTACTGATACACCTATTCTAGTCCTCAGTTTGAATTATTATGCCAACCACTTTTACCTATTAGATTATTACTTAAACCTAGACTGAAGATATGGATTATTACTGTCTCAAAGATTTTAATATCTCAAGGCACTTTCTCATTGCACACAATTTTTGCAACCAAAACAGTGTATTGCACCTGTGTTTCCTGAGGGAGCTCAATTAGGAAATCTTCATAGACAAAGGAGGGAAATTTTTGAGTGGATAGCTATTGCTGCCCTGGCAGTCACAGCTTCTATGCAAGAAGCTCAAATTGTAGAAACAACCTAAAGAAAATGAACTTTAGAGGATAATTATCATGTGATTTCCAATCAGATCTCTTCCTTATTGCATGAAGTCACCCACACTATACAACTTATGCAAGACATCTAACAACTATATTCTTCACAGGTTGTTAGTTTAGAAGATCAGACCCTCAAGGCACAAATCAACCACATCAGGTTAAAAATATCTCTTGACAATTTACAATTTTCCCAATACTGCTATAGTATACAATTCCACCTACAAAACATAGTAACAGTTATTATGGGGGATAAACTTCCAGTCATTTATAGGCCAACAGTCAATTCTACCTCTATTATTGGACACTACTCAACACTATGGATATTACCCAGCTGGGCAATATCAATTTGTAATCTTAGAACTCACAGGAGGCATGCAGAAATTGGTGCCTGGATTGAAAGTGTTCCATGTAAATTTGGAGGTCAATGGATTTCATACCTGAGGGAGAATAGTTGATGGTTGACAGCATACCCACAAGAAAATCCTGTGTCTACGAAATTAGCCCATAAATACAAGTGACCTGGGAATCATTGGAGGTTCCACCATCAATGGCCAAGATAGTGCAAATATCTGTGGGCAAACAAATATTTAATGCTGGTGATGACTTGTTTATGATCTGTGATGATAATATTATATTGCAGGCTGAAGGAAGGAGCATGGAGACAGTGCATTTCCCATGTACAAATGAGTGCTGGGGAAGAGCCAAAGCCTCAGTGGTGAATGTGAAGGACCAAGCTTACTAGTCTAGGTTTTTAGTAACAGATCACACTCAGTGGCATGTATCATTGCTGTGTTTGACAGACCGGGAACTGGATGAGTCACACAATAGGGTTATTAGATAAATGTAGGAGGATCTTTACCATTAAAGCAGACAGTAACAGCTCATACACAGCAGTTGGGCAAACTGACCACAGTACTCCCTACAGAGAGTCCAGAACCAAGAGCTCCATGAGATCATTAGACAAGGTGGCAATTGAACTTAACCAAGATTTTTCTGTACATTAAAGTGATGCAAGAGCTATGATGACCCCATGCAATCCATGGATGGCTCTGATGAGAGCAATGGACAGGTATGTGTAATGAAAGTATATGGGACCGAAGTCCCATAGCTCGGATTCATAATTCTTTTGTGAATTCATGGAATTCATTTAATACTATTATACTGGAGGTGTTCGTAGTCATATGTGTGATTTGTGTTCTTAAGAAAATATTAATTGGAAAGTGCTAAAGAAAGAAATGAAACCCCTGACTTACAAGTAACTCATGGGTATTAGGAGATGCATTGATACAACCAGCCAATATGGAGTTGCTTACGTCAGGTTTGCCTGCTTTCATACCAACTGCCTCTGGGAAGATAACTCACCTTAAAGGGAGTTCCTGTGGGTGCCTGAACCAGATGGGGACTGCCCCCTCTTATCTCCAACCTCTGGATGGATGGACTGGATTATTTAAGGGACTGGGCACAGAGCACTTGCAGCAAGCTTGTTCCAGTGGTCCCTCACACTGGAAGACAGGCATGTGCTCCAAGGCTTGCTCCTGCTCATCTGCATGCTTTTCTGCCCCATCACAGATTTGTCACTCCTCTGGAACTTTCTCCGCTTCATCACCTTCCCCAAAGGTAGAGCTCGTAGGACACACTACAGGAAAGAGAAGAGGCTGTTTGGGACAGCCTGGACACACACCATTTGTCATGACCAGTGTGAGATGTATTGAACCATGATATGTGTGACCATCCTTTGAATGTTGTGTGAAAGTGCAAAATAAATCATGTGATTCATGCAACCTTAAGGGTGTTAAGTTCATTACTCCACCACCCTATGGATCTATGCTCCTGACCTACTCACATCAATATGTACAGCAATTTTACATTGCACAAAGTGGGAACTAACACAATGCTGAAAAATATACAGCTAAATTATGATTTAATGATGGCGACACTAAGAAAAGTAATGTTGATTCAGATAATCACCGTCATTAACAGAAAGAGACAGATACGAAGCAGAACTCAGGATGATTTTATTAATAAAAAACATAAGCATATGCATACAAATTGGTCGTTTGAAGTCATTATGTTGTTTTACTATGAGGGATTAATAACTGAAATGGTACAAAGGTGATACTTTTGGAATACAAGTAAATTTTTTCTTGATTTTGGTTCTGGTTATGATGGTATTTCAAGCTTGTAAAAATGATCACATTGTATAGTTATGATTTATTTCTTCATATTGTTATAATTTGATGTAATGAAAAAAACTACAACACTTTGTCTATAAGCCAAAGAAAAAGGAGGAAGGGTATCTCAATGCCAAAATGAGCATAACACTGAAATGAGATATAATGCAAATGCTCTGTAGTGTTTATCATAGGATAAACCTAACTCATGATTACAGATAAATGTTCAGATTTAACTTTGAATTTAGAAATTTTAAATGGATGGTAATCAATGGTCTAATCAGTTAATCAAAAATTTAAAAAGCGCACAAGACATTTATCATGAAAAAGAGTATAAACAATATGAGACAGATAATATCAGTAAAAATCAAAGTAAGAAAACAAGCTTACAAATGTTAAACTGGAAAAATATTGGAAGTTTGAAAACACTAATAAAATTAATAAATGCTGGGAAAATTGATGAAGAAATAAGCAAGTAACCACATTGCAAAGTTTCAGATGAAGTCTTCTATTTTACTCTGTAGATGTGTTTTTTTGCTTTTCATGAGTGATCAATATATGGGTATGTTTATTTCATAATATTTTATTGATTTATACCTATGAGATATACAAAGTTTATGGGAAAAGATGTCAAGAAGACAATTAGAAATGTTCTACCAAATATGCATCACATTGGAAAAATGAAACACTATTCTAAACATCTTCACCACAATTAACATAAGAAAATAATAGAAAAAAGAATGTTCCTGCCTCTATTAAATAAATAAAATTTTCAGTTAAAAACTTTCCAAATGATAAAATTCAAGACATAAATATTTGCTAGATTTAAATAATCAAGAGAAAAAGATCCCCCTATAGAACAAAGGTACAGCATAGAGAATATTGTCAATCAGTTATGTAACATTTTCTACAGTGACAGATAATAACTACACAGTTAAGATGAGGATTTAATAATGTACATAACTGTTGAATAACTATGTTGCAAACTTTAACCAATATAATATTGTATGTCAAATATACTCCAATAAAAGTATCTCAAAAGGGAATTAAAGCTATTTTAGTAAAATTCAACAACCACTTCTAATTAAAAATATATCAGAAACAAAGAATGCTAGGATCATCTTTTTTCTGATAAAGAATAACTATAATAACAAACATCAAACTTCAGACATAAAATTGAAATATTATTTTCTTTTGCTTTCAAAAGACACTGATGTTATAATATAAACTTACTCTTAGTTTTCTGCCAATGAAATAAAATACAGAAAATAGAATTTTTATAACAAACATTAGGAAAAAAAGAAACAGAATTGTACCTATTGTGTAAACTGAAAAATTATCAAAAATATTCCACCCCTAAAAAGTAGGAAAACCTGCTGTTTGCAACAAAATGGATAAACACAGAAGACACTGTGCTAAGTGAAATAGGCCAGACACAGAAGGAGAAAAATTGCATTATCTCACTTTCATGTAGAAACTAAAAGAGTCAAACTCATAGAAGCAGATATTTAAATGGCATTCACCAGGAACTGGGGAGAGGGAAATAGTGGTCAAAAAGAGGTAAGTGATAGCCAAAAACTGAAAACTCAGTCATGCAAGATGAGTAAGTTTTGGACATCCACTACACAGTATACAGTCTATAGCTAACAGTACCCATAGGACAGAAGGTTCAGGCAAGTCTGTTTTGTAACAGATTTCTTGCTGAGGCAATATATTTAGGCTTATTAATAATCTCTTTCACAAAACTAAGACTGATGGACAATCATGAAGTAAAACAGAGAATTTTAGAAGACAGAAATATCTGATAATTGAAGAAGTGGAATAAAATACAGGGTGATGTGAATACAGAGAGTATTTTCCCAAATCAAGTAACCACACATGGAGTCAAGCAATCCTGTTTGCCTTAGATATTATTTGCTATAGTTGTTTTGGCTTTTCTAAGTATCTATGATTGCACAGTGTTGACAATTGACATAACCAGTGTTTTACAACTACACTCCATATTATCAGACAGAGAGCGTAATGGGTCTTTTACCAATAATGTTAATTGCTGCTCTCATTTATTATTACCAATGTTTTAACATTTTTTTTCCCTTGACAAAGAGAAATGTCCAATATAGAGTCAGATTGGGTCTATGAGATTCCTTTTCAATGTGTAACATCATTGTTGATAGAAAGATGACTATACAGCATACAAAAATACCTGATATGGGGAGAAGTTGGAAAAAAGTATCTGTCAAGAGTGTTTCAGATGACAGAAGAGGGTATGTGGCTGTGGACCAGTGGTGGGTGAAGAAGTGTGTTGAGGTGCACAGGCTGGGTGCAAGAGACTGTGTGCAGGGATGACAGCAGAACTTGCTGGGCAGCCACCTGGTGGGTGGCTGGTAAGTCATGCTGGGGAACCCACCTAGAAAGCCAGTAAAACCTAACTTGAAGGCACCCTCCTCTACTTACTGTAAAGTTGTCACTAACAGTTGTGTGATCCCCCAACACCATCTACTGTCAAACATTATTTCAGTCAACAAAACTGAAATGTTTATGGGATCCAGATAGCTTATCACAAGGCAGCCCAGAATGGGACAAATTGGGGCTGAGAGGCAATCCTGAGGATAAATAAGTGATCTGATGATACATCACAGGCACTCCCTCCACTGCTCTGACTATTACCTTCAGGATTCAGAAGTCACACAGTCAGCACTCTTTGCTCCAAGATTCAGAAATAACATATTCAGCACTCCCTTTTTGACCATACAGGAAGGTATCAACTCTCTTATTTTTTCCCAGTTCCTCCCTTCCTGCACTAGCTCTTATCTCTTTTCTCAGCATCTAGGTAATCCATACAGGAATTGTTTTGTTTATGTATCTTGCATCATAATGCTTCTTTCTCTATGTGGTCATTCCAATTGTCTCAAAAATATACTATTTTATATGATGTTTAAATAATCTCTAGCTTCAATGCTCCTGAAAATTATGAAAAAAATTTCTGCTGCCATTACAGAATATATCCTTGAAAAAGTTTTCTCAGAGCTATCCCCAAGCCTCCCCTGCTACATCCTCTTAAACCCATTCTGATCAGGCATTGCCCCCAAATCTCCACAATGCATATCTTGTCAAGAAATTGATGACTTTCACACTTTCATAAATTTTACTACATTAAATTCAGTAATTAATTTGCAGTCCACATCTTATTTCACCCATCATAATGAGAATGCAAGATTCCAGGAAAATGATGGTGGATTAAGGAGGCAACTTCCCCAAAACACATAAAACACAAACATACAACAATTACAACTAAAACTGAAAATGACCTGAAGACTGCAGAATTGACTACCTACATATGGGGAAGAAGAGATGCACTTGAAAAGGGTAAACTGGGAAAACCAAGCTCCAGTGGGACCCAAGCCCACCCCAAAGTCAGGAAGAAGAGGAACACAGTGGGGAGGGATTAGGAAACCAGGATTACTGAATACCTAGCTCAGGGGATCTGCTCTGGGAGCACAAAACCACATTACAAGGTACTCTGGTGATTAGTGTAGCTGGATAACAAATATAGGTGGAACACTCAGGGAGGCTGAGACTCCAGGTGCTAATGGGACACAGGAATGCTCTACCAGCTCCCCAGAGATAAAAGCAAGGAAAGCCCTTTGAAACACTTCCCGACAATGGGAATGGCACAAGAAGGGCAAGGGTTAGGCAAAGCTCTCTGCCCAGGAACACTGGGGATCCCCAGAATCCCAATACCCCACAATGGCAATGCACCCCAAGGCTCCACCCTGTGCACACACTCCTGCAGGTGGGCCGCTGGGCCATGCAGCGGTAATGGACTATGCTGCTGGGTAGGCTGAGGGAGACTCTCCCAGCTTTCTCAGACTTGTTTGGCTCAGTCTAGGAACTGCCTTTGGTAGCTACCTGAGAGCTCATTTCTAAATGGGAGTGTCCATACATTGGGCCTGGACAGATACACTCAAGCCTGCCCACCCCTTTAACTCTGAAAACCCCACCACTGCTGCAGGCCAGGCAGAGGGTAGCCCCACCACAGCTACTCCAGCAGAGACCTCTGTGGTCATTACAAAAGTGTGGCTGAATCAAAAAGCTCACCTGGAATCAGACCACAAGCCAGACAGAAAGGTACCCCACCTCCTGAATGCCAACATCTGGGGCTCCTGCACTGGAAAGCAAAGTGTCTTGTGCGTCTGAGCACTAGAGGCTGCTTCATGCATAAAGCTATTACTCCACAAGAAGAAACATAGAAACACTGAAAATATGAGGGGGCAAAGGAATATATTTCAAACAAAACTACAAGACAAAACACCAGAAAGAGGGGTGAATGAAATTGAAATCACTAACTGTCTTGATAAAGACTTAAATTAAAAGTCATAAACATGCTCAGGGATCCACAGAAAAGATGTTCAAGATACCAGGGATGGCCTCAACAGAAAGACAGAAGACCCACACACAAAAGAGACACTCAGAGATGAAAGATACAGTATCTGAAATGAAACATAAAATGAAAGATTAAAAGTACATTATCAGAGGTTGAAGAAGCTGTAAATGAAATGGATAAAAGGGAATAGGAAAACAATGATGCCAAAGACACAGAGAAAAAAGGGATGCCTAGGAATGAAGGAATATGGAGAAAACTGAGCAATCCAACTATGTGTACCAGAAGGAGAAGAGGGAGACAAAGGGATAGAAAGCCTCTTTGAGGAAATAATTGTTGAAAACTTCCCCAGTCTGGAGAAGGACTTAGACACTCAGGTCATGAAAGCACAGAGAGCCCCTAACAAAAGAAAACCCAGGAAGACAACACCAAAACATATAATAATTTAAACGACAAAGTTTAAGAACAAGGAGATAGTATTGAAAGCACCCAGAGAGAGAAAAAATTACTTATGAAGGAAACCCCATCAAGCTATCAGCACACTTCTTATCAGAAAGAGAACAGACAAGAAGGGAAAGGCATAACATATTTGATGTAATGAAACAGAAGGAATTCCAATGAAGAATACTCTCACTGGCAAGATTATCATTTACATTTGAAGTACAGGTGAAACAATTTCCAGATAAACAAAAGTTGAAAGAATTCACCACCACCACTAAGCCAGCCTTACCAGATATTTTAAAGGGGCTGCCCTACATGGAACTGTTCTAAGGCAAAAAACCCTTCAACAGTGAAAATAAACCCATAGTAAGGGTAGTAGACCAATTAACTACCAAGCAGGTATGAAATTCAAACAAAAGGAGGAAAATAAGCATCAGTTAAGGGATGCAAAAAATTACAGAATATGACACATAATGCAAAGTGTGGAAGAGGAAGAAGAACAAAGTAAAAAAAGAATAACTTTAGATCGTGTTAGAAACAGAGTAATCAACAATTTAAGATAGACCGTTACATAGTAAGGAAGCTGTCCTCAGACATTTGTTAACCAAAAAATTAAACTTACAATAGATACAAAAAAGTAA
Organism: Manis pentadactyla; assembly: GCF_030020395.1. Taxonomy (NCBI): domain Eukaryota; kingdom Metazoa; phylum Chordata; class Mammalia; order Pholidota; family Manidae; genus Manis; species Manis pentadactyla. Next base: position 73,992,270 of record NC_080031.1, read on the forward strand.
AGAGATGGAGGGGGAGAGGAGGGGGGGAGGGGGAGGACACAGGAGAGAGGAAAGAGAGGAAAGAAAGAAAGAAAGAAAGAAAGAAAGAAAGAAAGAAAGAAAGAAAGAAAGAAAGAAAGAAAGAAAGAAAGAAAGAAAGAAAGAAAGAAAGAAAGAAAGAAAGAAGAAGAAGGAAGGAAGGAAGGAAGGAAGGAAGGAAGGAAGGAAGGAAGGAAGGAAGGAAGGAAGGAAGGAATGGAGAGAGAGAGAGAGAGAGAGAATGAAAGAAGAAGACAGAAAGAAAGAAAGATAGAAAGAAAGGAAGGAAGGAAGGAAGGAAGGAAGGAAGGAAGGAAGGAAGGAAGGAAGGAAGGAAGGAAGGAAGGAAGGAAGGAAGGAAGGAAGGAAGAGAGGGAGGGAGGGAGGGAGAGAGGGAGGATGGAAGGAAGGAAGGAAGGGAGAGAAGAGAGAGAGAGAGAGAGAGAGAGAGAGAGAGAGAGAGAGAGAGAGAGAGGGAGAGAGAATGAAAGAAGAAGAAAGACAGACAAGAAAGAAAGAAAGAAAGAAAGAAAGAAAGAAAGAAAGAAAGAAAGAAAGAAAGAAAGAAAGAAAGAAAGAAAGAAAGAAATAAAGAGGAAGGGAGGAAGGAAGAAGGAAGAAAGAGGAAGGGAGGAAGGAAGAAGGAAGAAAGGAGAAAGAAAGAAAATCTGATCACAACAACAAGGAAATCCATCAAATAACAAGAGTCTAAGAGGAGAAAAGGAGCTGAGAGGAGATACAAAAACCAGGAAGAATTAATAAAATGGCAATAAGTTCATATCTATCAATAATTACATTAAATGTAAATGGACTGACTGCACCAATCAAAAGACATAGAGTCACTGAATGGATAAAATAGCAAGACCCATCTATATGCTGCCTGCAAGAGACTCACTTCAGACCCAAAGACATACACAGACTAAAAGTGAAGGAACGGAGAAAGATAGCTCATGCAAATCATAATGAGAAAAAAATAGAAATAGCTGTACTTATATCATACAAAATAGGTTTCAAAACAAAGAAAGTTATAAGAGACAAAGAAGGACATTCCATAAATGATAAAGGGATCAGTCCAACAAAAGGATATTACCATTATAGATATCTATGCACCCAACATAGGAGCACCTACACATGTAAAACAAACAGTAACAGAATTAAAGGAGGAAATAGACTTCAACATATTCATTTTAGTAGACTTTAACACACACCACCCACATCAATAGACAAATCAACAAGACAGAAAGAAAGAGGAACTGAACAACAGAATAGATAAGATGGATTTAACAAATATCTAGAGAACATTCCACACAAAGCATCAGGATACACGTTCTTCTCAAGCATACATGGATCATTCTCCAGAAAAGATCACATACTAGGCCACAAAGAAGAGCCTCAATAAATTCAAAGAGACTAAAATTGTATTAAGTAGCTTCCCAGACCACAGAGGAATGCAACGAGAAATAAATTATGCAAAGAAAACAAAAAAGCCTACAAACACATTGAGGCTAAACAACATGATACTAAATAATTAGTGGATCAATGACCAAATTAAAACAGAGATCAAGCAATACATGGAGATGAAGGAGAACAAAATCTAAACAGATCAAAACCTCGACGATGCAGCAAAGGCAGTTATAAGAGGAAAGTACATAGCAAAACAACCTTACCTCAGAAAACAAGAACAATCTCAAATAAAAAGTCCAAACTCACAGTTAAAGAAACTAGAGAAAGAACAAATGAAGCTCAAAATTAGTAGAAGGAGGGACATAATAAAAATCAGAGCAGAAATAAATAAAATAGAGAAGAATAAAACAATAGAAAAAAATCAATGAAACCAGCATCTGGTTCTTTGAGAAAGTAAACAAAAAAGACAAAGCCCTAACCAGACTTATCAAGAAAAAGAGCGTGTACACACATTTAAAAAGTCATAAATGAATAAGTAATAATCACAACAGACACCCTAGAAATACTAAGAATTATTAGAGAGCACTATGAAAAATTATATGCCAATAAACTGGAAGAAATGGACAACTTTCTAGAAAAATACCATCTTCCAAGACTAATCAAGGAAGAAACAGAAAAAACTGATCAGATGAATTAACAGCAATTAAATAGAATTGGTAATAAAAAAGCTATCTTTATTATATATGATATACTGATATTGCTTTCCACAAGTATTGCACCAATTTACATTCCCACCAACAGCATAGGAGGTTTTGGTTTCTCCACATCCTCACCAGCATTTGTTGTTTCCTGTCCTTTGGGTTGTGGCCATTCTAACTGGTGTTAGGTTCATATCTCATAGTGTTTATAATTTGTATTTTCCTGATGATTAGTGATGTGGAGCATCTTTTCATGTACCTCTTGGCCATCTCTGTTTCTTTGGAGAAGTGTCTGTTCATGTCCTCCACCCATTTTTAATTGGTTTAATTTTTGTGTGTGTGTTGACGCATACAAGTTCTTTATATATATATTGATGTTAACCCCTTACTAGATAAGTTATTTATGAATATATTCTCTCATACTGTAGGGTGCCTTTTTGTTCTGCTGATGGTGGCTTTTGTTCTACAGAAGGTTTTTATCTATGATGTAGTCACACTTGCTCAGATTTGATTTTGTTTCCCTTGCCCAAGGAGATATATCCAGGGAAATGTTGCTCATGTTTCTATTCAGAGATTTTGGCCTATGTTTTCTTCTAAGAGTTATATGGTTTCATGACTTATATTCAGGTCTTTGATCCATTTCAAGTTTACTTTCGTGTAGAGTTAGACAATAATCCAGTTTAATTCTCTTGTATGTAGCTGTCCAATATTCCCAACATTATTTTGTGAAGAGGCTGTCTTTTCCTCGTTGTATATTTCTGGCTCTTTTATCATATATTAACTTACCATATATGCATTGGTTTATATTTGTGCTCTCTATTCTATTCCTTTGATTTAATGGTCTGTTCCTGTGCCAGTACCAAATTTTTGTTGATAATTCTGGCTAACGGTTTATCTATTTTGGTTATTTTCTCAAAGAACCAGCTGCAGGTTAAAATGATTTTTTCTATTATTTTATTCTTCTCTTTTATTTATTTCTGCTCTGAACTTTATTATGTCCCTCCTACCAAATTTGGGACTCATTTGTTCTTTTTCTAGGTTTCTTAATTAGTTTACACTGTTTAATTGGGATTTTCTTGTTTTTTGAGGTAAGAGTTTATCACTATGTATTGCCTTCTTAGAACCACCTTTGTAGCATCCCCCAAATTTTGGGCTGTTGAATTTTTATTTTCATTTGTCTCCAAGAATTGCTTGATTTTTGTTTTATTTTGTTCATTGAACAGATATTTATTGAGAAGTATGTTGTTCCATTCACAATAGCATCAAAAAGAATAAAATACCTAGGAATAAACCTAACCAAGGAAGTGAAAGAACTATACCCTGAAAACTATAAGACACTCTTAAGAGAAATTGAAGAGATCACTAACAAATGGAAACTCATACCAAGCTTCTGGCTAGGAAGAATTAATATCGTCAAAATGGCTATCCTGCCCAAAGCAATATACAGATTCGATGCAATCCCTATCAAACTACCAACAGCATTCTTCAATGAACTGGAACAAATAGTTCAAAAATTCATATGGAAACACCAAAGACCCCTAATAGCTAAAGCAATCCTGAGAAGGAAGAATAAAGTGGGGAGGAACTCACTCCCCACTTCAAGCTCTACAACAAAGCCACAGTAATCAAGACAATTTGGTACTGGCACAAGAACAGAGCCACAGACTAATGGAAGAGAATAGAGACTCCAAACATTAACCCAAACATATATGGTCAACTAATATTTGATAAAGGAGTCATGAACATACAATGGGGAAATGACAGTCTCTTCAACATATGGTGCTGGCAAACTGGACAGCTACATGTAAGAGAGTGAACTGGATCACTGTCTAACCCCATACACAAAAGTAAATTTGAAATGGATCAAAGACTTGAATGTAAGTCATGAAACCATAAAACTCTTAGAAAAAAACATAGGCAAAAATCTCTTAGACATAAACATGAGTGACCTCTTCTTGAACATATCTCCCTGGTCAAGGGAAACAAATGCAAAATGAACAAATGGGACTATAACAAGCTGAAAAGCTTCTGTACAGCAAAGGACACCATCAATAGAACAAAAAGGTATCCTACAGTATGGGAGAATATATTTGTAAATGACAGATCCGATAAAGGGTTGACATCCAAAATATATAAAGAGCTCACACACCTCAACAAACAAAAAGCAAATAATCCAATTAAAAAATGGGCAGAGGAGCTGAATAGACAGTTCTCTAAAGAAGAAATTCAGATGGCCAACAGACACAAGAAAAGATGCTCCATATCACTTGTCATCAGAGAAATGCAAATTAAAACCACAATGAGATATCACCTCACACGAGTAAGGATGGCTACCATCGAAAAGACAAACAACAACAAATGTTGGCGAGGTTGTGGAGAAAGGGGAACCCTCCTACACTGCTGTTGGGAATGTAAACTTCTTCAACCATTGTGGAAAGCAGTATGGAGGTTCCTCAAAATGCTCAAAATAGAAATACCATTTGACCCAGGAATTCCACTTCTAGGAGTTTACCCCAAGAATGCAGCACTCCAGTTTGAAAAAGACAAATGCACCCCTATGTTTATCACTGCACTATTTACAATAGCCAAGATATGGAAGCAACCTAAATGTCCATCAGTAAATGAATGGATAAAGAAGATGTTGTACAGATACACAATGGAATATTACTCAGCCATAAGAGAAAAACAAATCCTACCATTCACAACAACATGGATGGAGCTAGAGGGTATTATGCTCAGTGAAATAAGCCAGGTGGAGTAAGACAAGTACCAAATGATTTCACTCAAATGTGGATTATAAGAAAAAAGAAAACCTGAAGGAACAAAACAGCAGCAGAAGCACAGAACCCAAGAATGGACTAATAGTTACCAAAGGGAAAGGGACTGGGGAGAACGGTTGGGAAGGGAGGGATAAGGGTGGGAAAAAAAGAAAGGGGCATTACTATTAGCATGTATAGTGTGGGGGGTCACGGGGAGGGCTGTGCAACACAGAGAAGACAGGTAGTGATTTTACAGCATCTTACTATGTTGATGGACAGTGACTGTTAATGAGGATGTAGGGGGGACTTGGTGAAGGGCGGAGCCTCGTAAACATAATGTCCTTCATGTAATTGTAGATTAATGATAACAAAATAAAATTTTAAAAAATCCAAAAAAAAAGAAAGGAATATGTTTTTAAACCTCCATGTGTTTGTAGGCTCTTTTGTTTTCCTTGTGTAATTTATTTCTCATTTTATACCTTTGTGGTCTGAGAAGATGCTTACTACAAATTTCAATCTATTTGAATTCACTGAGGCTCTTTTTTGTGGCCCAGTATGTTATCTGTTCTGGAGAACATTTTATATATACTTAAAAAAAAAGATGTGTCCTGATGCTATTGTCAGAATGTTCTGTAGATATCTGTTAAGTCCATCTGATGTAATGAATTGTTCAGTCCTTCTGTTTCCTTATTTAATTTCAGTCCAGTTGATTTGTCTATTGATGTGGGTGGTTTGTTAAAATCTCCTAAAATGATTGTGTTGCTGTCTATTTCTCTTCTTAATTCTTTTATTATTTGTTTTACATATATAAGTGCTCCTGCATTGGGTGTGTAGTATTTATAATGGTTATATCCTCTTGTTGGACTGACCCCTTTATCATTATGGAATGTCCTTCTTTGTCTCTTCTTACTTTCTATGTTTTAAAATCTATTTTTTCTGATATGAAATATATTTTTTCTGATATAAGTACCTCTACTACTGCATTTTTCTCCCTATTATTTGTATGAAATATCTTTCTCCATCGCTTACTTTTAGGCTGTGTATGTGCTTAGGTCTGAAGTGAGTCTCTTGTAGGCAGTATACAGATGGGTCTTGATTTTGTATCCACTCTGCCACCCTATGTTTTTGATTGGTCCATTCAGTTCATTTACATTTAAAGTGATTATTGATATGAACTCATTTCCATATCCATATTTTAAATTGTTTTCTGTTGTCTTTATATTGCCTCTCTGTTTCTTTTTTCTTCTCATACAAATCTCTTGTTTTTTTATAGATTTGTTTAGTGTTGTGATTGGATATAGTTCCCTCCTCCCTCCCTCCTTCACTGGTTTCCTTCGTTCGTTCATTCGTTCGTTCCTTCCTTCCTTCCTTCTTTCCTCCCTTCTTTTCATTCTTTCTCTTTTTTTCTTGTGTATCTATTGTAGACTTTTGTTTTGTGGTTACCAAAGGTTCAAGGATAGCTTCTTTACTATATAACAGTCATCTGAAATTGCTGATTACTCTATTTCAAACACAACCTAAAGGTACTTTTGTCTTCTTCCTTATACTATTTTATGTATTAGACATCATAATCTGTACTTTTTGTTTGTCACTTGATTGATTTTGTAATTGATTTGCTTCTTGTATTTTAATTTCATATGGGCTTGTTCAATAATTGGTATACTAACTTTACTCTGGGTTTATTTTCACTGGTGAAAGCTCTTTAGCATTAGTAACATATCCATCTAAAGCAGTCCTTTTAAGTATCCTGTAGGAGTGGCTTAGTAGTGATGAATACCTTCAACTATTTTTAAACCGGAAAGTGTTTAATTCCTACTTCAAATTTAAATTATAATCTTGCCAGGTAGAGTATTCTTTGTCAGAGGTCCTTATGTTTCATTGCATTAAATATATAAATGCCACTCCCTCTGGCTTGGAAAATTTCTGTGAGAAGGCTGCTGATAGCTTGTTGGAATATCCTTTATAAGTAATCTTTCCCTGCTTGCTTTCAATACTCTTTCCTTCTTGAAGTTTGCCATTCAAATTATTATATGTGTTGGTGCTGTCTTTCTGAGGTTCCTTTTTCTTAGGGGATTTCTGTGCTTTCATGACCTGAGTGTCCAATTCCTTACCCAGATTGGGGTAGTTTTCAACAGTTATTTTCTCAAAGGGATGTTCTATCCCTTTGTCATCCTCTTCTCCTTCTGTTATCACTATTATGCAAATATTGTTCCATTTAGATTGCTCACACAGCTTTATTATTCTTTTATTCCTAGAGATCATTTTTCTCTGTTTTTGGCATCGTTTTCCTATTCCCTAATTTACATTTCATTTACAGCTTCTTCAACCTCTGGTAATCTACTTTTAAATCCCTCATTTTTTGTTTCATTTCAGGTACTGTATTCTTCATCTCTGAGTGGCTCTTTTGCAGGTCTTCTATCTTTTTGTTGATATCCTCCTTGAGATATTGAATTACTTTCTGTAGGTCTGTGAGCATGTTTATAACCTTTACCTTGATTTCTTTATGAAGAATACTTGTGATGTTAGTTTCTTTTAGCTCTTTTTCTGGCATCTTGTCCTGTAGTTTTGTTTGGAACACAGTCCTCTGGCTCCTCATTTTGTCAGGGTTTCTGTGTTTCTTCATTTGTATTAGATGGCTCTGCTGTTTCTTGACCCATTTCTGTGAGGTATTCTCTCCTTCCACAGATGTAGGTAGTCTCTTCTGCAGTCTTTGGGTCATTTTCAGGCTGCATTGTATCTGCTATATGTTCATGTTTTATGTGTTTTTGGAAGGAGTTTTCTGCTTTCCATTCCTACTACACCATGTTTTTTGATGCCCCCCATTTTATGTATTTTTAAAGCACTTACACTTATTTGGGTAAATATTAAATTGATTTTATAGGTTATTAGCATTCATAACATAGAGAAATGATCTGGATTTTATAGTTTCTAACCATATCAAAATTTGATTATGGTTTAAGAAACAGGACCTTTTATTTAAATCAGAATGGAGTACTTATGTAATTTTAGATAATCCAATGTCATGGGTAAAATGTGTTCTTAAAAAGTATATTAAATGAATCTTTACCAGACGTGGAACCTTAAAATGATCATTTTCACAAATATCATGACAGCAATGGTAGCACCAATTAACTAGTGATAACAAAATTAGAAGATAAATAGAAATGGCTTCAAATAGAAAAGACATGCATACAAACTCCCCAGTGATTTATGGTGCTCAGGGCTCTGAATCTGTGAAAGCCAAGTGAAATCTGAAGGTGATCCCAGATCTCTGAACCCTGACAGGATCACCCTATTCCTTGCTCAAACACCTGTGACCCAATTCCATGATAATTCTTTGCCTCTATGAGCTGGGCAGGGAACAGCAGAAACAAAAGGGCCACTTGGGAAAGGCTGGAACCTGAACTTGATGTTACCAAGTACTTCCCTGGTGAAGTCATTTGATTTTCTTACTTCTTTGAACTTCTTCTCAGTGGACACAGATGAATTTTATCTCTTTTGTCATGGAAAACAACATTCTTTTGATAGAAAGAAAATATTTTTCCAATTATTTTTCCATGTTTTCCTTTTAGTAGCTGTATTTCTGATATGTTCAGTTCATATTTCTACACTTTTGGAAGGAGCTCCTGGTTTTCTAAATAATGCATTTCCTTCTGAGAAATTTTTGTCTGGAAATATATTTTATGTTCTTTATGTGATTCTTGCAATAATTTAAGCACTAATAACACATTTTACACTTGCAATTATTTTTACTTTCCATAATTTTAATGAAAAATACAATACCAAAACAGGTACTTCAGCAGAAGATAATAATAATTACATGAAGTTAATCATTGCTACAGAACACATATGTTAATCTTGCTAGACTTTCAAAGCCAGTTGTACATATGTAAGCACTAGATTCTAATTTAATTATACCAACATCTGTAACTGAAATATAAAGGAATTTTAAGGAACGCCCAGATAATAATATCTTTAATATAAAACTAAAGATATGTGTACCATGGAAGCAGAAATTAGCATCAATCCACTATTTAGTATAGAACTTATTATGAACACTCACTTTGTATATATGTCTGTGTAAGCATAGATGTAGAAACAATTTAAAGACCTAATATTTAACTTTTAGTCTTAAAATTATTGTTGTGAACAACTTGTATCCTTAAATTTCTTATAAGCAGTGTTTCTACTTCTAGGTACTGAAATGATTCATTTGGTAGTTGAGCATCAGGGATTTCTTAGGAAATCTCTTGGAGATCTCTGAGCTTTATGTTGACCTGTTTTGTTGAGCATGTTCCCTCCTCCACAGTCAGTATCATGGAAGAAATACTTTCCCCTGAAATATTTCCCCAGAGAATATTTCTGGAAAGTCTGTTGAAATTCCCTAGGTCCCCAAACTACTGCCACCTGTGGTCTCTCCTGTCTCTTCCTCTCCAGGGTGTTCTTGAAAATATTTTGAGGCATAGCACAACCTCAGAGCTGAAATAATTAAGCATTTTCTTACAAAATTGTGAAGTGGTTCTTTCCTCACTCAGAGGACAACTAATTTCTCCCAGTCCTGAAGTAGCATGAAACCTGCAACTTACTTTAATTGCATTAGATGAAAGCAAATCATCCTGGATGAAGAGAATCTAAGAAGATTGGAGAGTTCAAGGCACATGTGAAGGCACTAACATAAGGAAGTAGTCTCTTTGTATACCAGGTTTTCAGAGCTTAATGCATGATCACCATGTGAGTAATACCTGTTTGTCACTTTTGGAAAATAAAGTATTCCTTGTCTATGATAGAAAATAAGATTATATTTGTAACATATTATACAATTAAATGGTTAAGTGTGATACTTTCACATTTAGATATGTAGACCCTGATCTAAAATCTGTATTTTTTTCGAAAACAAATTTTATTAAATATAATTTTATTGAATATTTCAAGTATTAGGTCTCATATACAATTAAAAGAAAAATCCTGGAGTTAAAAACAGACAGTGTGGACATAAAGAAAAACACAGAGACTTAAACACATGAATGCACACCCACATACACACACACACATACACACACATACACACAAATAGAAAAGTAGACGTAGCAGTGTGGCACAGATAGTCATTTTATCAAATTATAACCAACTCACGGATATACAATAAGTAGAAATTTTTCCTGACAAATACTAAAAACTTAACAGTAAACTAAAATCAAAATATCTTTTCTTATATTCTACAGGAACTTGTAGAGTTTGGTACTTCTGCCAACAAACACATTCTTAAGAATCATCTTTGAAATTAATCATTACAAATAAATCCTGAGAACATTTTGAATTTAAATAATGAGAAATTTAGTATTATAAATTAGTGTTACAATTGAAAATATAAGAATGTTTCTTCTTTATGCATAAATTAATCCTGCAGATCATTTTACAAGCAAGAAAGTGCAATGATTCATAAGCTCTTGGCAATCACGACTGAACAAGTGTCAGAGCAGTGGTTATCAACGTTATAATAGAAAAAATTGATTTATCTTTCATTATCCATTTATCCTTGGTTCTCTGTAAAATAGATTTGGAGAGACAAACTCACTCTTCCAGGATTCCCTTATAAAATAAATTATTTGCCAAATGTATTCACATCATATTTTGTAAATCTGTGCTTTAAAGTATTATCTCCATTAGAGGACTATGCCTTATCCTTGTCAAAAATGGAGAGTTGTGAGGTCATTATACCAGAATTAGTTTGATGTGCATCATTGCAATGTGGAAACTAAAACACAGTACTTTTATGCAGAGATGCGTCAGCATATCAATCTATCACCAAGACAAATAGAGTGCAGGTTCCAAAAACACGACCACAGATTTTTCATTTCTCAACCCTCAGGTGCCCTGGATCAGGGAGTGTCAGACATTAGTAGACTGGACAAAGTGGGAGTGGCCTGACCTAGCAATGGCCCACTAGTTATCTTTGGAAATTACTGCATCAGCAGGTGAGTGTTAATCAAGCCTTCAGGGCTTTCCAAAGGTACAGGGTTTTCTAAGCTACAATAGTTGACAATGACGTGTCATACTGGGAAACCGAGTTACATTTTCTGATTTGTACACACACGAAATCCATGTTTAGTTGGATTTGGAAGTCCCAAAATACAGTCAGAGTGAACCAGTGAAATTTCCAGCCCTAACTACATAGAATCCATTTCATAGAATGAGTTCCTTCATATTTTTTCAGTGTTCTTAAAGCAATTCAGAGATGAGGAAGAATTTGCTGTATTATACATCTGAGAATTAAGGCACAGAAACTAAGCAAAGCCAGGAACTATGTCTTTTAACAATGTTTGGTGTTATTTAGACCATGACAAGAGGATGAGACAGTGTACTTTTTGATGACTTTTGGAATTTTGAGTTTGAATCTTCATCATTCCTTCATTTTAAGACAGAAAATTGCCCCCAGGTATGGAAACAGATGAAACTGTATGTAGAGGAACATTGCCAACTAGGCCAAAACTGAAGTAAGCAAATAATCTGGGAATAAATTATTCTGAAAATACATACATAACAGTGTAAACTGATAAAAAATGTTTATAAAAAAAAACCTGGCAGAACTTAGACAAGCATCTAAACAATATTATCCTTTTTTTAACGCTTCACTCACCAATGTTTAAGTGCAACAGCTACACCCATATAAACACCCTATCCTTCAGTGAGAATGACAGAAACTACTGAGATGACATTGTGCAGCACCGATCAAATGGCCTGCTTCTAGGTTTCTATAATGGAACATAAATGTTGTATTAAAGTTAAACTAACATTTTATCATTTTCTAAACTATATCTACTGTCTCTGGACTGTTAAGATCTCCCTATGCTGAGTGTGTTTCTTCAGAGGGCTGGCAGGTGGAGAACTCAAAGGAACCATTTACCTGACCATCTCTGCCATTGATTGGCTATGCCCCTTGACCCTGGGGTAGAAGGTGGTCCAGCTGTCAACCTCTCTGCGTCTTACTATCCTTAGTTTTGAAATGACAGTAGTATTGGCACCTTTCTCTCTTATTCATTGTGTTGAATAAATTATTAATAAATAATAACTTCAACAACTCATTAGTAATGATGACTATCACATTGCCAAAATAATATTATTAGTAAAGTGCTTCAGGGACTTCTAAAGATGTATTTACTAATTTGGTGCCTAGAATAATCTTGTATTGAATTGATGACTTAGGCACAGAGGGTGTAAGTAACTTAACAAATGCCTGTGATAGTAAGGAGCAACAATAAGGAACACACACAAAGATGTGGGTAGCCTTGCTTTTAACCACTACATTTAACTTTTCCTGATGCACAATAAATACTAGACAAATGTATATATCAATGTCTAATAATAATGAAAAATAGTAAATCTGATAATTATTATTTTAACTCTTATTTACTAACTGCTTATATACATTAGTGTTTACTACATTTCAGATGCTGTATACAAAATATGCCTATTCCTCTTAATAAACTCCCTTGGGCTCCACATATAATCTCTTGCTGCAATAAACGTAGTCACCTATACTATTAAGCAAATACCAAAAGGTAACTCACCCACTACGTGACAGACTCAGACAGAAAAGAAGAATCTTTCTAAGCTCTGATCTGTCCTTTTTCCTGTATTACACAAATCATACATTAAAAACCTGTAAAAAATTCCACGTTTTTCCCAAATGAACTGGCTGAAATTCAGATATGGATTAAATTATTGTAATACCCTCTACACAAATCATAAATGTTCCAAAAAGTATCAACAAATGTTGAAAGTTGGACATTTTTATGGCTATGACTCTAAAATATATACTACCATTTATTATTTTTTCAAATATTCACATTCCAGGGATCCTTTCTGAGGGTTAAAAATTCTGCCTGCTCAGTGTTAAATTATTATTAATTGTGGTAAGATACAAGTAACATGAATTTTCCATCTTAACCATTGTTAAGTGTACAGTCAAATACTGGTAAGTACAGTCACATAGTTGGGAACCCATGTTCACACCATCTCCACAACTGTTTCTTTTGGCAAAACTGAAACTCTGTATCCATTAAACAATAACTCCAAGTTGCTTCAACCTCTCAGCCCTTTCCACCACTGTTAGTCTCTGTCTATATGAATTTATACCAGGGACCTCTTATCAATGTAATCACATAGCATTTCTCATTTTGTGACTGGGTTATTTTAATAACCAAACTGTACTGTATGTCAGCTCATGTTTAAAGATAACAAATAACACCAAGAAGCAATATTAAATATGCACATTATGAGAATGTGTAAATAAGTTTCCAGGAAGACCTTGGTTTTGCCTTTGCTTGCGTTTTCTTGTAACTGTTATTACGGAATGAGGTAGTTTCCTGCAAGAGCTTGGAGGGAAGTTTGGCACATTTCTTCCTAAATCGGTGTTAGGTGTGACACTTTGAGGGGTTGGTGCAGCTAAAATGGTGAAAATAACCCCCACTGGACCACACAAACATTAAATGGCCACCTCATCCATCTATTGAAGCACCTTTTAACATTTGTGCGCCCATCACTGTAACAGAAAACCAATGCGTCACTGCAACTTGGATTCACTAAAGTTAATTACGCTGCTAGAATTACTACTTTAACATCTAAATTTATTTCTTGATACTTCTCTCTTTGTTTCATTTTTCACATATTCAGGCTAATTGGCAAATATAGATATTTATATATTGTTAGTATTTAATATTTAAGGATAAGCATACATTTTATAAATATGCTTATATACACATTATAAAATACACAAATTTAGATAATATACTGGCACAAGTATAACATTTCCTTTATTTCTATAATTTCAATTACAGAAAAGAGCTCACTCTTGGGAAGCATGCTATTGGATGAAGTGACCAACCACACAGGTGTCACTGAGTTTCTCCTCCTAGGATTCTCTGAGGACCCGAGGATGCAAACCCTGCAGGGTGTCCTGTTCCTCGTGGCTTACCTGGCAGCCCTGTTAGGAAATGGACTCATCATCATGCTCATTACTTGGGATGCTCAGCTTCACACACCCATGTACTTCTTCCTGAAGAATCTGTCACTCATAGACGTCTGCTACATTTCTGACACTGTTCCTAAATTTGTTCTCAATTCCCTGATGAACAGGAACAAAATATCCTTCCTTGGATGTATCTTCCAGGTGTTTTCCTTCATGTGTTTTGGTGCTGCTAAACTGGCCATCCTCATGGTGATGTCCTATGACCGCTATGTGGCCGTCTACCATCCACTGCACTATGAGACCATCATGGCCAAGTGGCCTGCGGGCAGATGGTGGTGGCTTCATACATCAGTGCAGGAATCTATGGAGCCATGTACACAGCAGCAACATTTTCCACAATGTTTAGTTCAAATAAAGTCCATCACTTCTTCTGTGATATCCCTCAGATTATTTTGATCTCAGACTCTAAAATGAACATAAATGAAGCGTCAGTGACTGCAGTGAGTGCAATTATCTTACTATTTTTTTTCCTCTCTGTGTTATATTCCTATGTGCACATCTTCTCTGCTGACTCAAGGATCTCCTCCCTGGAGGGCAGGTCCAAAGCTCTCTCCACCTGCCTCCCTCATCTGGCTGTTGTGACTTTGTTTCTTTCAACAGGAGCCTTGAACTGCCTGAAGCCAGTCTCTGAGGTGATGTCAGATCTGGATATCATTCTGTCTATGTTTTACACAGTTGTGCCACCATCATTGAATCTCATCATTTACAACCTTAGAAACAAGGGCATAAAAGTAACTTTGGGAAAACTCCTTGGTATGGTATCATTTAAGTCAAATTAAATGTACTCAGGTAGTTTAGAAAGAAGTTTTTCTTTAGTTCCAAGGTATATTGTTTTAAAATTCTATAATTTATGTGATGGGGATGTATATTAAAATTAATGTACTATTTTAGCCACTTGGAACAGGGATAGAGCTGGCATTGCATAATGTTCTTCAGACACATGGAGAAAACACAGAGGTATCAGTGGAACATGATTTTTGTGGTACTTTGTTAACAGTGCCTTCAAAGTATATTTATCAATATTAATAAAAGGATTACAAAGAAATCTAGACTTCCTAGTTGAAACACCAACATATGAGGGTATTAATAATATTTTTACTTGGTACAATGTTTTCAAAAATTATTGCATTAGCAGTGTTTTTTACAAACATAATCCAATGAAATTGGAATAAGCATTGGCCTTCAAAAACCAAAATGATTCTACAATTTAGAAAATAAAATTTCCGTATATATTTCCTAGATTTGGTGATCTTACTGCTGTATCATTTCATGATCAATGAATCTCAGTGGGCACAGATTTGCCCAGGTATGAACCCCTGGCTCTTGGTATTTAGACAGCAAGACTGAGAGATTTCATTTTATCTTTATCATATAAAAATGAAGTTCTTCTCCCCTTGCAGGCTCATGTGTAATTAGAAATGGCAGGAGTGGGAGGGTGGAGGGAAGGCTCCTTCCTCCTGTAACATTGCTTGCTTCCTCCTGACAACAGCACGGTGCCCAGGGAGGCTCCTACACATGATGGTGAGGCTGCAAGCCACTCTGTGCTGTGCTCACTCCCTGCTCCTCATGCTGCTGACACTGCATGTTCTGATCTGCCTCATGTGCCCCATCAGGTGTGATTCCCTGTGCTGTTTATGCCATTTTTTTTTCACAAAAACCTCCATGGCAACTACTTGTGAGCATGACTGAGGTAATGTGACATGAACCTTAAGGGACATGTCCTCATGGTCAGGAGGCCCCTTCTCCTTTTCCCGCCCCGTGGTGCTCACGAAATGCAGCTGTGATGTGGGGCCCTGGGGAGCATGCCCATGAGCCTGGCATCCTGGATAGTCACTTAACCAGTGACAGAGCTATTCCAGGATTTTCTAACAGGACCCTGATGCTGTAACCAATTTGTGCTCACGATTTCCACATTAATGCAATAAAATATATAAAATAATTTTATTATAACACTGGGTGGAAATAAACAAATGTGCCCTTATTGGTTGTGTATATAATGTTACAAAAATACTTTTCTACATATAATATGTAGGGAAAACTGCCAGTTTCCACAGCACACATATAGCTGGAAGTCATTTTGTTAAGTGAAATAAACCAGACAGGAAAAGACAAACATGTGATGTGGCTTTTGTGTCAAATCTAAAATAGTCAAACTCAGAGGCAGAAAGTAAAATGGTGGTTGCCAGGGACTGAGAAAGGAGAACAATGGGCAGGTTATGGTCAAAATGGGCAAACATTCAGTCATGCAAATGAATAATTTCTGGAGATCCATTATAAAGAAAACTATATGCAGCTAACAATATTTCACACTTGAATCTTGCTAAAAGAGTAGATCTTCTTACCATGACAAAAGAATACTGAAAGTAACATGAGGAAACTTTGAGAGATGATGGTGTGACTATGGCCTGGATGGCGGTGATAGTGTCATGGGTACACAACTATCCCCAAACTCATTGAATTGTGCACACTGAATATGTGCATAATTTGCATGTCATTCACACCTAAGTAAACTGATATTTTAAATTCTGTATATGAATGATTACAATGAATAAATGTACATGTAGTAAAACATGATTCCATTATAAGGAAAATAGGCTATGAGAAAATATTTTAATATATTATATTATAACAAGAATAAGCACGGAGAAATAATCTACTGAAAATGCACGTCTCTATTCCAAAACTATACAACTAAAGAACACCTACTTAAGTGAAGGATACTGCTTTTTTATGGATACAAAATTGGAATTTGTGTTGGCTTCAACTATACTCCATCAAGAAGATTTTTTTTATTATTAAGGTATCATTGATAAACAATCTTATGTTCAGGTTTCACATCAGAAACTGTTTGGTTCCTAGATTCCTCCCGTTATCAAGTCATCCCCACATACCCCATTAAAATTACTGTCCATCAGCATAGTAAAATGCTACAGAGTCACTACTTGTCTTCTCTGTGCTCTATGTCCTTCCCCATCCCCCACCCCCACATTATGTGTGCTAGTCATGATGCCTCTTATTCCCCTTCTACCTCCCTTCCCACCCACCCTCCCCAGTCCTTCCCTTTGGTAACTGTTAGTGAGTTCTTGTGTCCTGTGAATCTGCTGCTGTTTTGTTCTTTCAGTTTGTCCTCTGTTGTTATACTCCACAGATGAGTGAAATCATTTGGTACTTGTCTTTCTCCACCTGGCTTATTTCACTGAGCATAATAACCTCTAGCTTCATCCATCTTGTTGAAAATGGTAAGACTTGTTTCCTTGCTATGGCTGAATAATATTCCATTATGTATATGTTCCACCTCTTCTTTATCCATTCATCCACTGATGGACATTTAGATTGCTTCCATATCTTGGCTATTGTAAATAGTGCTGTGATAAACATAGGGGTGCATATGTCTTTTTAAATCTGTGGTCCTGCTTTCTTAGGGTAAATTCCTAGGAGTGGAATTCCTGGGTCAAATGGTATTTCTATATTAAGTTTTTTGAGGAACCTCCATACTACCTTGCACAAGGGTTGAACTAATTTACATTCCCACCAGCAGTGTAGGAGGGTTCCCCTTTCTCCACATCCTCGCCAGCATTTGTTGTTCCTATTCTTTTCTATGTTGGCCGTCCTAACTGATGTGAGGTGAAATCTCATTATGGTTTTAATTTGCATTTCTCTGATGATTAGTGATGTGGAGCATCTTTTCACATGCCTGTCAGCCATCTGAATTTCTTTTTTGTAGAAGTGTCTGTTCAGATCTTCTTCCCATTTTTTAATTGGGTTATTTGCTTTTTGGTTGTTGAGGTTCATGAGATTTTTATATGTTTTGGATGTCAACTCCTTACTGGATATGTATTTTATGAATATATTCTTCCAGAAAGTCGGAAGCCTTTTTGTACTACTGATGGTGTCCTTTGCTGTACAAAAGTTATAAGTTTGAAATAGTCCCACTTGTTCATTTTTGCTTTAGTTTCCCTTGACTGAGGAGATATCTTCATGAAAACATTGCTCATGATTATATTCAAGAGAGATTTGCCTATGTTTTTTTCTAAGAGTTTTATGGTTTCATGACTTACATTCAGGTCTTTGATCAATTTCGAGTTTACTTTTATGTATGAAGTTAGACAGTAATCCACTTTCATTCTCTTACATGTAGCTGTTCAGTTTTATCAACACCAGGTGTTGAAGAGGCTGTCATTTCAAAATTGTATATCCATGGCTATGTTATCATATAGTTCCTATATCGCATAGTTCCATATATCATATCATATTAATTGACCATATGTGCTTGGGTTAATATCTGGATTCTCTATTCTGTTCTAAAGGTCTTTAGGTCTGTTCTTGGGCCAGTACCAAATTATCTTTATTACTGTTGCTTTGTAGTAGAGCTTGAAGTTGGGAAGCATGAACACACTGCTTTATTCTTTCTTCTCAGAATTACTTTGGCGATTCTGGGTATTTTGTGGTTCCATATGAATTTTAGAGCTATTTGTTATAGTTTGTTGAAGAATGCTGTCCGTATTTTGATAGGGATTGCATGGAATCTGTAGTTTGCTTTATGCAGGGTGGCCATTTTAACAATATTAATTCTTCCTACCCAAGAACATGGGATGAATTTCCATTTACTAGTGCCATCTATAATTTCACTAAAGAGTGTCTTGTAGTTTTCAGGGTATAGGTCTTTCACTTCCTTTATTAGGTTTATACCTAGGTATTTTATTCTTTTTGATACAATTGTGAATGGAATTATTTTCCTGATTTCTGTTTCTGATAGTTCATCTTTAGTGTATAGGAATACAACTGATTTGTGTGTATTAGTTTTGTATCGTGCAACTTTTCTGAATTCAGATATTTGATATAGTAGTTTTGGAGTGGATTCTTTAGGGTATTTTATGTATAATAACATGTCATCTGCAAACAGTGACAGTTTATCTTCTTCCTTACCAATCTGTATGCCTTTTATTTCTTTGTGTTGTCTGATTGCCATGGCTAGTACCTCCAGATCTATGTTGAATAAAAGTGGGGAGAGTGGGCATCCTTGTCTTGTTTCCAATATTAGCAGAAAAGCTTTCAGCTTCTCACTGTTAAGTATGATGTTGGCTGTGGATTTGTCACATATGGCCTTTATTGTGTTGCTGAAAACATCCCCAGTCTGGGGAAGGAAATACTGTATAGGGCTATGGAAGTGCACAGATCTCCCAAACAAGAGACCTAAAGAAGACAACACAAAGATATATAATAATTAAAATGGCAAAGATCAAAGACAAGAACAGAGTAATAAAAGCAGTCAGGGAGAGAAAAGAAAGAACACATACAAAGGAAAACCCATCAGGCTATCATCAGACTTCTCAACAGAAACCTTACAGTCAAGGAAGGAGTGGCATGATATGTTTAATAAAATGAAACAAAAAGGCCTCTAACCAAGAATACTCTAGCTGGCAAGATTATCATTTAAATTTGAAAAATAAATTAAACAATTTCCAGATAAGCAAAAGGTGAGGGAATTTAACACCCACAAACCATATCTACAGTGTATTTTAAAGGGACTGCTCTAATGGAAGTGCCCTTAAAACTAAATAGCTGTCACCAGAGAAAATAAAACCACAGTAAAGGATGTAGGGGGATTAATTATGAACCAAATTCAAAATTAAATCAGCTACCCAAAAAGTCAGTCAGTGGATACAAAGAGTACAGAATATGACACTTATAATAAGAAGAAGGGAGGATGAAGAAAAAGAAGGAAGAAAAATAAAAAGAATCTTTAGAATGTGTCTAAAATAGTGTAATAAGCAAGTCAAGTAAGGGTGTTAGATAGTAAAGAAGCTGCTATTGAACCTTAAAAACCACAAATGTAAAGCCTGCATGGCAATAATTACATATATATTGATAATCACCCTAAATATAAATGGACTGAATGCACCAACCAAAAGACAGAGTTACAGAATGGATAAAAAAGCAAGACCCGGAAGCATAAGAAAAGATGGTGGCATGAGAGGCGAGACAGAGGCCCCTTCCCGAAACCGCATACAATATGAAAATATAGTTAATACAACTAATCCTTAAAAACAACAGGAAAGAAGGCTGTGCCAGACTGCATATATCTGGAGAACAGAAGAGATCTCATGGAACAGGGTTATGTACAAAATCTGTGATCTGGCAGGACCCAACACCTTCCCCCATGACAGCTCACTGGCAGAAGGAAAAGAAATAAAGTGGGGAGGGGGTGGATACCTAGAATTGCTGAACACCCAGCCCTATAGATCTGCTCTAGAAGTATAACCTACACTGCATGATGCTCTGAATATTAGTGGGATTGGAAAGCTAAGGCAGGCAAATACGTGGAGACACTGAGATTCCAGATGCTTGTGGTAAGCAGGGATACACATCCCGCTGCTCTGGGATAGAAGAAAGGGAGGAATTCTGACAAACTTCTTAATAGTGAGAGGGTTTCTAAAGGGGCAAGGACTGCACAGAGCTTCCTTCTCAGGAGAAAATTGTCCAGGAACACTCTGCCCAGAAGGTTGGGAACTTTCATGAGCTTCAGGAACTGCATCTCCCTGGCCAGTGACACAGCTCCAAAGGCCCCCCCATGACACACACCCTGCTGCACCTTCCTCCCAGCCAACCAACACTGGCTTTCAAAGTGGCAGCCAATGCCCTGATGACAGGCTAACCAGAGGGAGGCCCTGCCTATGGAAGCTAAAAACACAAAGCATAGAGGCTTATACCTGTGAGCTCATCCCACTGTTTCTGGTAAGGAGAGAAGCACAGCAGCAAGGAAGCAGGAAACAGCTCTTTCCTCCCCCCAGGCATTAGTATCACTCCCTTGTGATCCCTGATATCACTCCAGAAGATGAGCAGCTCCAGAAAATAGAGATTCTGTACCACTAGAGGGGCCCACATACAAATATGGAACATCAAAGGAACCTGGTTCTAACCAAAATCCCACAAACACCAGAAAGAGGGCCAAGTGAAACTGAGTTCATCAATCTTCTTGAAAAAGATTTCTAAATACAAATAATAAACATGCTTATGGAGGTACAGAAAAACATTCAAGGACCCAGGGACAAATTCAGGACTGAGATGCAATCATTAAGGAATACAGTATCTGAAATGAAACATACAATGGAGGGATTTGAAAGCAAATCAAGTGAATTAGAGGAGATGGTAAATACAATAGAAACCAGAAAAGAGGAATACAAAGAAGGGCATGAAAAAATATTGAGAGAACTGTGTGACCAATCCATCTTACAGGGGTACCAGAAGAAGAAGATTGAGAAAAAGAGATAGAAAATGTCTTTGAGAAAGTAATTGCTAGAAACTTCCCTAATCTGGGGAAGGAGATAGTTTCTCAGGCCTTTGAGGTGCACAGATCTCCCAACACAAGGGACCCAAGGAAGGCAGCACCAAGACATATAAAGACATAAAATGCAAAGACCAAGGATAAGGACAGACTATTAAAAGCAGCCAGAGAGAGATAAAAGATCACATACAATGGAAACCCCATCAGGCTATCATCAGATTTCTCAACAGAAACCTTACAGGACAGAATGGAGTGGCATGATATATTTAATGCAATGAAACAGAAGGGCCTTGAACCAAGAATACTCTACCTGGCAAGATGATCATTTAAATTTAAAGGAAGGATTAAAGAATTTCCAGATAAGCAAAAGCTGAGAGAATTTACCTCCTACAAACCATTTCTATAGTATATCTTGGAGGGATGACTTTAGATGGAAGTGTTCCTAAGGCTAAATATCTGTCACCAGAGGAAATAAAACCACAGTGAAGAATTAATTACTAAGCAGATGCAAAATCAAATCAACTAACCCCAAAGTCAGTCAAGGGATAGACAAAAAGTACAGAATCTGATAACTAACACATAAGGAATGGAGGAGGAAGAAAAAGGAGGAGAAAAGGAACCTTTAGATTGTTTTTGTAATAACATACTAAGTGAGTTAAATTAGACTGTTAGATAGTAAGGGAATTACCATTGAACCTTCGGTAAACATGAATCTAATGTTTAGATTAGCATGCAATGTCAATAAGTACATACTATCATTAATGACCCTAATGTAAATGGTCAGAATGCACCAATCAAAAGACATAGAGTCACTGAACTGATAAAAACACAAGACCCATCTATATGCTGCCTACAAGGTACCCACTTCAACCCAAAAGATATGCACAGACTAAAAGTCAAGGGATGGAAAAGACTTTTCATGCAAATAATAGGGAGAAAAAAGCAGGAGTTGCAGTACTTGTATCAGACAAAATAGACTTCAAAACAAAGATTGTCCCAAGAGACAAAGAAGGACATTACAAAATGATAAAGTGGTCAGTCCATCAAGAGGATGTAAACATTATAAATATCTATGCATCCAACACAGGAGCACCTACATATGCAAAACAAATACTAACAGAATTAAAGGGAGAAACAGAATGTTATCATTCATTTTAGAAGACTTCAACACACCACTCACTCCAAAAGAAAGATAAAACAGAGAGAAAATAAGTTAGAAGACAGAGGCACTGAACAACACATTAGAGCAGATGGATGTAAGAGACATCTACAGAGCACTCCAACCAAAAGAAATAGGATAAACATTCTTCTCAACTGCACATAGAACATTTTCAAGAATAGAGTATATAGTAGGCCACAAAAAGAGCCTCAGTAAATTAAAAAGATTGATATTGTACCAACCAGCTTCTTAGACCATAAAGGTATGAA
Source organism: Manis pentadactyla (assembly GCF_030020395.1). Lineage (NCBI taxonomy): Eukaryota > Metazoa > Chordata > Mammalia > Pholidota > Manidae > Manis > Manis pentadactyla. Next base: position 74,014,890 of record NC_080031.1, read on the forward strand.
AATAGAAATAAATTATGCAAATAAAATTTAAAAACCTAAAAACACATGGAGGCTTAACAACATACTCCTAAATAATCAGTGGCTCTATGACCAAATAAAACCAGAGATCAAGCAATCTATGGAGAGAAATGAAAATAATTCAACACTACAAAATCTGTGTGATGCAGCAAAGACTGTACTAAGAAGGAGGGAGTATATTGCAATACAGGCCAACCTCAGGAAAGAAAAACAATCCCATATGAACAGTCTAAACTCACAATGAAACTAGAAAAACAAATGATACCCAAAGTCATTAGAAGGAGGGGCATAATAAAGATTGGAGCAGAAATAAATAAAATAAAAAAGAATAAATCAATAGAAAGAATCAGTGAAACAAGGACTTGGTTCTTTGAGAAAATAAACAAAATAGATAAACCCCTAACCAGACTTATCAAGCGTAAAAGAGTCCACACTCACAAACAGAATCAGAAATAAGAAAGGAACAATCACTACAAACATCACAGACACAAAGAATTATAAGAGAATACTATGAAAAGTTGTATGCTAACAAACTGGATAACAGAAGAAATGGACAACTTTCTAGAAAAATACAGCCTTCCAAGTCTGACCAAGAAAGAAACAGAAAATCTGAACAGACCAGTTACCAGCAACGAAATTGAATTGGTAACCATAACACTACCTAAGAACAAAATTCTTGGTCAGATAGCCTCACCACTGAATTTTATCAAACATTTAGTGAAGACCTAATACCCATCCTACTTAAAGTTTTCCAAAATATGGAAGAGGAGGGAATACTTCCAAACTCATTCTATGAGGCCAGCAACAGTCTAATACCAAAACCAGGCAAAGACACCATAAAAAAAGAAAATTACAGACCAATATCCATGATGAACATAGGTGCAAAAATACTCAACCAAATATTAGCTAACAGAAATAAAAAATACACTGGAAAGATCATCCATCATGATCAAGAAGGATTTATTCCACAGATGCAAGAATGTTACAATGTTGAAAAATCCATCAGCATCGTCCTCCACATCAACAAAACAAAGACAAAAACCACAAGATCATCTCCATAGACTGAAATAGCATTTGACAAAATTTAACATCCATTCATGATAACAACTCTCAACAAAATAGGTATAGAGGGTATATACCTCAAATATTAAAGGTGATATACAAAAACCCAGAAACAACACACAATTAACATTAAAAAACTGAAAGCTTTTCCTCTAAGTTAGGGAAAAGGACAAGGATACCCACTCTCACCACTTGTATTCATCACATTACTGTAGGTCCCAGACACAGCAGGTCTGCTTTTCTTCCCCAGATGTAGGTAGTCTGTTTTGCAGACATCAGGTCATTTTCAGGTTTTGTTGTTTTTGCTGTATTTTTGTGTTTTGTATGTTTTTGGTAGGTGGTTTCTACCTTGTCGACCTACTCTGCCACCTCTTTCTCTGTTCACCACTTTTCTGTATTTTTAAAACACTTAGACTTATTCAGACAAATACTCAAAAATTTTTATAGGTTGTTAGTAGCATAAATAAATGATCTGGATTGTTCTACAAGTTTCTGGCCATGTCAAAATTTGATGATGGTTTATGAGAGGACCTTTTGTTTGAATCAGAATGAAGTACTTATGTAATTTTGGATAATCCTATGTCATGGGTATAATGTATTCATGACAAGTATATTAAATGAGTCTTTATCTGAGGTGGAACTTTAAAATTCTAATTTTAACAAACATCAGTGAGAGAACTGGTAGCACCAATTAAATAGCAATACCTAAATTAAAAGATAAATAGAAATGGTTTCAGAGGAAAGATATACATACAAACCCCCTGGTCCGGTGATTTTCAGATACTGTGAAAGCCAAGTGAAATCTGTAGGTGACCCCAGATCCCTGAGCCCTGACAGCATGACCTTATTCATTATTTAGATTCCTGATGACCCCAGAGTCCATGATAATTATGAGTCACTGTAAGCTGGGTGGGGAAAAGGAGAAACAAAAGGGCCACTTGAGAAATGCTGAAGCTTGAACTTGTTGCTAGCAAGTATTTTCCTGATGAGATCATTAACTTTACTCAGTTCTTTGACCTTCTTTTCAGTTGACAGAGATGCCTTACAACTTCTTGAGCTCTTTTCTCATGCAAAACAATCTTCTATTGATAGAAAGAAGAGGTGTTCTTCAATTATTTCCCCATGTCTTCATCCTTCTACTTATATTAGTTGTATATCTGAAATGTTCAGTACACTAAGGGTAGCTACCTCTAGATTTCTAAACAGTGCATTTCCTATTCAATACAATGTGTCTGGAATGTAATTGTATATATATTCTTTATGTGTTTTCTGATGTATTTAAGCACTTTCTACACATTGTACATTTGCAATTATTATTTTTACTTGTCTCAATTTTAATGAAATATATAAAAGACCAAAATAGGTAAAACAAGTACCTCAGCAAGAGAAACTAATAGTAATGTGAAATTAACCATTGATACAGAACACATATGTTGGTCTTGCTAGACTTTCACAACCAGTTTTATGTAAGCATTAGATTCTAATTTAAAAATCTTAATATGTGTTATTATAATATAAAGTGAATTTTGAAGAACCCCTACACAATAATATTTTTAATATAAAACTAAAGATACATGTACCATGGAAGCAGAAATTAGCACAAATCAACAATTTAGTATAGTCCATATATTGTGAATATTCACTTAGTGTATATGTCTATGCAAGCATAGATGTAGAGATATATTAAAGACCTAATAGATAACTTATATTTATAAAAATTATTGTAGAAAAGACGTATTTTGTAATGGCTCATAGGTAAGGTTTCCACTTCAGGTAAAGTAATGATTAATTAGGAAGATGACCATCAGCAATTTCTTGGGAAATCTCTGGGAGATCTCTGAGCTTCACATGGACCTGTTTTGTTGAGCATGTTCCCATCTCCACACTCAGTATCTTAAAAGAAATACTTTTCACTGAAATAGACCCAGGAGAATTAGTTAAAAATCTGTTGAAATTTCCCATATCCCCAAACTACAGCCACCTATATTGGTCTCTCCTGTCTCACCTCTTCCTCTCGGTGTTCTTGAAAATATTTTGAGACACATCACAGCCTCAGAGCTGAAATCATTCACCTTTTTCTTAGAGTGATTTGAGGTGGTTCTTCCCTCATTAGAGGATAACTAAGTTCTCCCAGTCTTCAGGTAGCATGAAGCCTGCTACTTGCTTCTATGACATTAGATGAGAACAAATCTTCCTGGATGAAGAGAATCTATGGAGATCGGAGTGTTCAAGACACATGTGGAGTCACAGAAATGAGGTAGTCTCTTTACGTCCCATATTTTCAGAGCTTAAACCATGATCACCATGTGAGTAACACTTCTTTGTCACTTTTAGGGACAGTAAAATATTCCTTGCCTATGATAGAAAAGATTATATTTCTAACATTTTATCCAATAAATGTGTAAGTGTGAGACTTTCAGCTCTAGGTACATAGACCCTCATCTAAAACCTGAATTTTTCTTAAAATAATTTTATTTACATTAAATTTCATTGAAACTTTTAAGTATTTTGTCTCAGATACAATTAAGAAATAAATCCTAGAGTTAAAAACACTGTGAGCATAAGGTAAAACACAGAGACATATATATGCATTCACAACTAAATACACACATATGCACACAAATAGAAAAGTAGAATTAGGAATGTGGTATATATTAAGTCATTTTATCAAATTCTAATCAACTCATTGATATATAATGAGTAATTGCAAATTTTTACTGAGAAATACTGAAAATTTTATAGTAAATTAAAATCAAAATATCTTCTCTTAAGTTCTACAGGAACTTGTAGTGTTTGTTACTGCTGCCTACATATACATTTTGAAAAACCATCTTCCAAATTAATGGTTACAAATAAATTCTGACCACATTTTGAATTTAAATTATGAGAAAATTAGTGTGCTTTATACATTAGTGTTACAATTGAAAATGAAAAATGTTTCTTTTTTATGCATAAATTAATCCTGCAGATTATTCTGCAAGCAAGAAAGTGAAATGATTCACAAGGTTTTGCTGATTATAACTGAACAAATGTCAGAAGCAGTGGTTATCAAAATTATAGCAAATAAAAAAACGGATTTTTCTTTCATTATGCATTTGTCCTTGGCCCTCTAAAACAGAGTATTTGGAGAGACAAACTCACTCTTCCAGGATTCCCTTATAAAATGAATTATCTGCCAAATGTATTCACATCATATTTCATAAATCTGTGTTTTACAGTATTACCTCCATTACAAGACTATGCTTTATCCTTGTCAGATATGAGCAGCTGTGAGGCTGTTACATCCACATTAGTTTGATATATAGAATTGTAGTACGGTGACTAAAACACAGTGCTTTTATGAAGAAATGCCTCAGCATATCATTCTATCACCAAAACAAATAGTGTCCAGAGTCCACAGATAGGACAACTGATTTTTCATTTCTCAACCCCCAGGTTCCCTGGGTCAGGGAGTGTCAGACAGCAGTAGACTGGACAAAGTGGGAGGGGCCTGACCTGGGAATGGCCCACCCATTATCTTTGGCAAATTCTACATCATCAGGTGAGTGTTAATCAAGCCTTCAGATGCAGTACAGGAGTTTCTAAGACACAGTAGTTATAGTGACGTCATACTGAGAAACTGAGTTACATTTTTTGATTTGTACAAGCATGAAATGCAGGTTTAGTTGGATTTGTAAATCTACAAATATAGTCAGGGTGAATCCAAGAACTTTCCAACCTTAACTACAAAGTGTCTGTTTTATAGAATGAGTCCCTTGGTATTTGTTCAGAGTTCATAAATTTAGAGGTCAGGAAGAACTTGCTCTTTATGTATCTGAGAATAAAGGCACAGAATCTAAACAAAGCAAGGAACTATGTCTTTCAACAATGTTTAGTGCTATTTACATCATGTAAAGAGGAAGAGAAAGTGTACCCTTTTCCAAATAATTATACTAACAATGCCTACACCACTTAATAAATTTCTATTGGACTCCACATTATAATCTCCTGCTCACTAGTTGTAACATGAAGTCACCTATGATCCTAGGCAATGACCCAAAGTAATTCACCCACTACATCACAGAATCACAATGAAAAGAATTTTTCTAATCCCTAGTCCTTTCTCCTATATTAAACTGACTCTCAGAGTTCTCACTTTAAACCTATAAATAATTCTCCATTTTTCCCAAAAGAAGCTGGCTAAAATTCAGAAGTTCTTAAAAATACTTAATACCTTCTGTATAAATCAAGAATGTTCTGAAAAAATTCTGACATATATATATATATGGGTATGGTTTTCTGGCATGACTTTAAAATATGCCCCTTCATTTGCCTTTCATCAATCATTGTATTCAGAGAAGACACTTCCTGAAACTGAAAAAAATTACTATGTTAAATTATTTTTAACTAGTCAGATGCATGTAATATAAATTTTCCATTTTAACTATATTTCAATGTACAGTCCAGTGGTGTCAAACTACATTCACATTATCATGCAATGATCCTCACCATCCATCTCCCAAACTTTTTCACTTTATAAAACATACATTTTGTGGGTTTTTAAAATTAACATAATGTACTCAAAGTTCACTAAGAGTTAAAGAAAATGAATAAAACTATACAGAAAAACTAAATACCTATGCACATTTGAGAGCATTTAAATAAGTTTCCCTGAATACCTATTTTTGCATGCTTCTTTGATTTTCTGAAAAATGCTTTATAGGGATAAGCTGGAGTTTCCTGTAAGAGCTGAAGAGAAATTTTGATCATTTCTTCCTCACTCTGTTTTGAGCTATATAACATTGATTAATTGATACAGGTATAATGAGACTATTAACAACACAGAAATTGGCAAATGTTACAAGGTAAGTTCATCCTTCAATCCCAGACACTCATTAATCATTTGTAAGCCAGTCACTATACTAAAAAAACCAAAGCAGTCCTGCCACTTGGATTAGAAATGTAACTTTTCCTTGCTTAGAAATACAACTTTACACCTTAATTTTCAAAGACTCCATTTATTTTATTTTTCCTGCTCTTTTGAGGTATAATGGACAAATATTTTTCTTCTATTTTTAAAAATTGAAATACAATATCTCATTGATCTCAGATGAACAACTTAATGATTGATCAATTATATACATTACTAAGGGCTCCACCATAAGTACAGTTACCATCTGTCACCATATAAAGCTATTATATTATGAGCTATGTTGTCTAGGATATAGCTGCATCCTGTCACTTAATCATTTTATAATTTGAAGTTTGTATCATTATCCCCTTCCCCTATTTCACCCATCCCCTCTACCATGGTAACCAACTATGCATTCTCTGTGTTTGAGTCTATTTCTGTTTGCTATGTTTGTTCATTTTTGTTTCTCAATATCCCAAACTGAAACCATATGATAGAAAAAAAATTAATGTATTTGAAAAGATATATTCACGCCAATGTTCTTGGCAGCTATATTTAGAGTAGCCAAGATATGGAGGCAACCAGTGTCCATCAAAAGATGAATAGATAAAGGAGATGAGATGCATTCACACATGGAATATTATTCAGCCATTAAAAAGAATGAAATCTTCCCTTTTCATTACTAAGTTGGTAGACCTACAGTGTATTATGCTAAGTGAAATATCAATTGAATAAAAATTTTATATATTTAAAATACATATCTTCATCTGTAGATATACATATACATTAACACACACACACTACACATTGTGAAATGGCCACTACCGATAATTTGACATGTCCATCAACACAACTAGGTAACATTTTCTTTTTTTTGCATATGTTTGTTGACATTACACAGCGCACTCTTGGGAACCACACAATGGATTAGATGATATACAATACAGAGGTAACTGAATTTTTTCTACTGGAATTCTCTGAAGACCCAAGGATGCAAGCCCTACATGGCTACCTGTTCCTCGTGGCTTACCTGGCAGCCCTCTTAGGAAATGGACTCAACATCATGCTCATTACTTGGGATCCTCAGCTTCACACACCCATGTACTTCTTCCTGAAGAACCTGTCACTCATAGATCTCTGCTACATTTCTGACACTGTTCCTAAATTTGTTCTCAATTCCCTGATGAACAGGAACACAATATCCTTCCTTGGATGTGGTTTCCAGGTGCTGTTCTTCATGAGTTTTTGTTCTGCTGAATTGTTTATCCTCACAGTGATGTCCTATGACCGCTACGTGGCCATCTGCCATCCGCTGCACTATGAGACCATCGTGAACAAGGGGGCCTGTGGGTGGATGGTGGTGACTTCATACATCAGTGGGGGGGTCTCTTGAGCCATGCACATGGCAGCAACATTTTCCACAACTTTTATTTCCAGTAAAATCCATCATTTCTTCTGTGATATCCCTCAGATTATTTTGATCTCAGACTCCAAAATGCACATAAATGAACTGTCAGTGAAGGCATTTGGTGCAAGTACCTCACTGGCTTGTTTCTTCTTTATTTTATATTCCTATGCCTACATCCTCTCTGCTGTCTCAAGGATCTCCTCCCTGGAGGGCAGGCCCAAAGCCCTCTCCACCTGCCTCCCTCACATGGTTGTTGTGACTTTGTTTGTTTCCACAGCTGCCCTGACCTACCTGAAGCCAGCCTCTGAGTTGAGGTCAGACCTATATATGATTTTGTCTATATTTTATACAGTGGTGCCTCCATCATGGAATCTCATCATTTACAGCTTTAGAAATAAGGACATAAAACTGACTCTGGGGAAAGTCCTGGGAATTACAGAATACAAGTCAAATTAAGGGAGTTTTTTTGGTAGCTTAGGAAGTGGTTGCTCTTTAGTTCTAAACACATATTATTTTCACTCAATGTATCTCAATATTAATGTTTATTTTTACCATTTCAGATTAGGGATTGATCTTTCATTGCAAGATGTACTTCAGTAACATTATAAATATAAAACAGCAGATATCAGTGGGACACTATTGTTGTGCTGTTTTGGGCAGCGCCTAATAATTTTTTAATAAATATTGGGAAACACAATTTTTAAAAATCATTGTATTTCATATTTTTTAAGTTTTGTATCAGCAATGTTCTTTATTAAACAAAATCCAATGTAATTTTTCAACCTGAGCCTTCAGAAGCCAGAATGATTCTACATTTTAGAAAACAGTATTGCTGCTTACATTTCCTGTATTTTGGATGAAATTCTGCTTTATGTCATCACAGAAAGTGGAAGCAATCCATCTGTTATAAGGATCTGTTTCTCAGCTGGTTTTGATCGTGAAACCCTGACCATTGGTATTGAGACTGTCAGAGTCTTTATAATGTATAAATGAAGGCTCCCTCCCCCTTGTAGGCTCACATATAAGTAAACTGCAGGGATGGTAAGGTAGAGGGAAGCCTCCTTCCTCCTAGTGTGCTTCTCCTTGAGAGCAGTCTGCTGCCAAAGCATGGTTTGGCTAAGGTGATCTGTGCACCGTGTTGTCCCACTGCTCCAGCATGTTGTTAACAGTACACTTGTCAGTAGAGCTGTAAAACTTAAGGGAGATGTCCTCACAGGTCAGGAGTCCACACCTCTTCTCCCCATTTTGCTGACTGGAATGTGGCTTGGGTGTTGAGACATTTGGGAGCATGCCAGGAGCCTGGCATCCTGGACATCCACTGATCCATGACACAGCATTGTACGGGTTTCCAACAGAAATGCCCACCTACATTCACCAAAAGATACGGACACCAATTTTACATTGCACAAGCAGGAAACTAACACAATGCTGTAAAATAGAGAGCTAAATTATGATGTAATGATGGTGACACTGAGAAAACTAACATTGATTCAGACAATCATCATCATTAACAGAAGGAGACAGACATGAATCAGAACTCTCAGAATGATTCAATTTTTAAAAAACATAAAAATATGCATACAGATTGATCATTTGAAATCATTTTATTGTTTTATTATGGTTAAGTACTGAAATGGAATGAAGGTGATACTCTTGGAATGTAAGTACACTTTTTGTTGATTTTGGCTCTGGTTAAAATGGTGTGTTAATGATTTTAAAAATGATCAAGTTATATGCTTATGCTCTTTTTCCTCATATTCTTATAATGATATAATGAAACAAACATACAATAGTTTGCCCATAAGCCAAAACAAAGGGGAGGAAGGGAATCACTATGTTAAAATGAGCATAACACTGAAATGAGCTATAATGCAAATACTCTATAGTGTTTCTCATAGGGTATACCTAAGTCATGATCAAAGATGAATGTTCAGGTTTAGCTTTGCATTTAGATATTTTAAATGGAATGTAATCAATGGCCTGATTATTAACTCAAAATTAAAAAGCACAAGGAAATTTGTCACAAAAAGTTTATAAGCAGTATAGATAATATCAGTAAAAAGCAAAGAAAAAAAAAGAAGCTTACAAATGTTAAACATACAGAAAATATTGCAAATTGAAAACACTAATAAAATTAATAAATACCTGGGGAAATTGATTAGGAAAAAGCAAGTTACTACCTATTGCAAAGGTTCAAAGGAGGGCTCCTATTTTAATCTGTAGATATGTCCGATTGCTTTACATGTTCAATATAGGGGCATGTTTATTTCATTATATTTAATTGACTTATACTTATGAGGTACACAATTTTTATGGGAAAATATGTCTAGAAGACATAATTAGAAATGTTATAACAAATATATAACATATTGGAAAAATGAAACACTGTTCTAAACATCTTCACCACAATTAAGAAGATAATTAAAAAAAGAATACTTCTGCATCTATTAAATAAATCAAATTTTCAATTAAAGCCTTCTAGATGATAAGATTCAAGACATTAATATTTGTTAGAATAAAATAACAAAGAAAAAAGGATATCCCTGTACAATGAAGTTACAGCATAGAATATATAGTCAATTGGTTCTGTAACACTTTCTACACCAATAGTGACTGCACTAGGTGGGATGAGGATTTAATAATGTATATAACTGTTGAATAACTATATTTTATACTCTAAGCAATATAATGAATATCAAATGTTTCAATAAAAATATATCAAAAAAGAATCAAAGCTATTGAAGTAAAATCCAACAGTCCCTTCCGATTATAAAAATCTCAGAAAAAAGAGAATGCTAGGACCATCTTATTTCTGACAATAACTAAAACAAACATCATACTTCAGACAAATTTGACATGCTTTCTTCTGTTTTGAATTCAAGAAAAAGACACTAGTGTTATAATCTCAACTTACTCTGAATTTCCTGGCCAATGTAATAAGATATAGACAATAATATTATTTATAATAAACATTGGAAGATGACTGGTTAGCCAGAGACAGGTAAGATTCCTCAAGGGAAGAACAACCTAAGACAGGCACAGTTGCAGGGGGGTCATCAGGTGAGAAATTGGGGATCAACAGAGGTGAGGCTTAGAACCTCACCCCCCTGTTCTGAGAGAAATCTTCTGCATACGTGGATGTTTTATTGCCCTTGTCTAGCTTGGATTAACAAATAGTCTACAGGCACACACCTGATCATCTACATTTGCTCCCTTAAAACACTAAACTATGTTTTCTACCTTTATCTTGTATCTACCTACCGCTTCAGCATTTTATTTAAAATAATAATAATTAAGAGAGAAATGTGGTGTCCACATATAAATCAAGTATAAAAATCAAATGAGTATTCATATTTGAACTGACTGTTTATAGTTCACAATGCATGAGCAAAACCAAAAGTTTCTGTGATGACTGCCCTTGTACTGTTCACTATGTAACTTATTCACTATGTAAGAATTTGTTCTCCATATAATAAACATTGGGAAAAAAGAAACAAAATTGTACCTATTGTGTATATTGAAAATTTTTCAAAAATATTCCACCCCTAAAAAGCAGGAAAACCTATTTGGAAATGAATAAACCAGAAGACATTGTGCTAAGTGCAATAGGCCAGACACTTAAGGACAAATACTGTATAATCTCACCTTCATGTAGAAACTAAAATAGTCAAACGCATAGGAGCAGAGATTTAAATGGCATTCAGCAGGAATTGGAGAGGAGGAATGGTGTTCAAAGAGAGGTGGGTGACGGCCAAAGACTGCAAACATTGAATCACGCATGATGAGTAAGTTTTGGAGATCCACTATTCAGCCTACAGTCTATAGCTACCTATACCCAATAGGATGGAAGGTTTAGGGAAGACTGTGTTGTAACAGACTGTTTGCTGAGGCAATGTATTTAGGCTTATTAGAAATCTGTATCTTTCCCCAGTCTAAGATTGATGACAATCACTGTGTGAAATAGAGATTTTGGGAAGACAGAAATGTCCTGATAATCAAAGAACTGAAATAAAATGTAAGATGATGTGAATATAAAGAGCATCTTGCCAAAGTGAGTGACCACAAACAGCATCAGGTATTGCTGTGTTTACCACATGTATTATTTGCCACAAGTGTTTTGCATTTTCTAAACATGTATGATTGCACATTGTTGACAATTGATATAACCAATGTTTTCCCACTACTCTCATATTTTCAGAGAGAGAATATAATAGGTCTTTTCCCAATGATGCTAATTGTTGATCCCTATATAGATTATTCCCAATGTTCTAACATTTTCTTCCCTTTGACAAAGAGAAATGTGCAATACAGAGTCAGATTGGGTCCATGAAAGTTTCCTTTTTAATATGTAACATTATTGTTTATAGAAAGAGTGCTCTACAGCATGCATAAATATCTGACAGGGGTAGATGTTGGAAAAAAGTATCTGTAAATGGTGTTTCATATGACAGAAGAGGTTATATGCCTGTGGACCAGTGGTGGGTGGAGAAGTGTGTTGAGGTACACAGGCTGGGTGCAAAGAAACTGTGTGCTGTTTCAAGCAGAATCTTGCTGAGCAGGCACCAGCTGAAGGGAAGGATGTAAGGTCTTGCTGGGAACCCATCTAGAAACCCAGTAAAACTTTGAAAACACTCTCCTCTACTTACTGCCAAGTCACCACTCACTAGCAGTCATCCCATTGAAAGAGAAAGGAAACCTCTAGATCCAAGACAAGCCCCTGTCCTTTGTGTGATCCCCCAACACCATCTACTGAAAAACATAACTTCAGTCAACAAAATTGAAATGTTTATGGGATACAGATTGCTTATCACAAGGCAGCCCAGAATGGGATAAATTGGGGCTGAGAGGCAATACTTAGGATATAGAAGTGATCATATGATCCATCACAGGCATTGCCTCCTCTGATCTGAATACTACCTTCACAACTCAGAAAACACATACTCAGCACTCCATTTTTGACCACAGAGAAAAGTATTGATCTTCTTATCTATGACCAATTCCTCCCTTTCTGGACTAGTGCTCATCCTCTCTCCCAGTGTCTAGGTAATCCATTCAGGAATCACTCCATTTATCTATCTTGCATTACAACACTTTTTTTGTTCTCTCTGTGGTTATTTCAACTGTCTTGCAAACATAGCATTTTATGATTTTATAAAAATATTTTTAGTTAGGTGCTCCTGAAAATTATCAAAAACTATCTTCTCCCATTCACAAAAATATCCTTGAAAATAATTTATCTACAGCTTTCTCCAACCTTCTCCTGCTATGTCCTCTAAAACTCACTCTGATTGGGCATTTCATCCAAAATTCCACCATACATGTCTTGTCAAAGTAATTGATGACCTGACAAAGTTAATTCCAGTAGTCAGTTTTGGTCCACATCTTACTTGACCCATCACTATGAGAATATCACAGCTTTGGTTTCTTCTTTCTTATTGAAACAGATTATGAAATTGGCCTCTAGAACAACATACATTCTTAATTTGTTAATCCTTGAAACCTTAAAAATGATCTCAGCTGGAATGCTTGTATAGACATTTACAGTTTTGAAGTTCAAAGTGCAACATTTATATCTGAAAGTCACACAAAAAATACAAGTTCTTCCTAGGTGTTCCTTCATTCCTTTCATGGCAGAATTTCTACAGTACCTAGTAGCCATTGCAGTCAAATAGGGTAGGTTTTGGATTTGGTAAAAGGATTGGTTGACATTGAATCGTTACTGGAGCCACACCTCTGGTCCAGTAAATATTAGATTTTCAAAACAAAGACAGCTGTATTTAATTCTTCACATAACTGGGATACCACCTAAATGATACTGATGACTGAAACACCCATCAACCTATGTTAGAATGTTTTTCTTTCCTTCTGTGCATATTTTGTTTAAGGGAAAAGTCTAAAGAAATAATTTCTATCAGGCTTGGAATATCAGCTTCCATTGGCCAAACACTAACAATATGCTATTAAATTCTTTCAAACATCTTGTCAAGTTTTACCTGGGACAAATATTAAACCATTCTGACAGTATGCAACAACCTGATGAACTCAAGAGGCTCATTAAAGAGAAGCAAACGATGCTACCTTCTCACAACCCAGAGCCATTCTCAAAAGTAGCCAACAATCCTCAGCAACCTGCATGTCCTAAACAGGCAGAAATCCAAACCCAGTCTTAGGATGTAAAATGAGACAAGTAAGAAGGCAATAACTATCAGTAGGAGAAAAAAGATGAATTACCAGTGAGTCTGGATTTGGAAAGGAAGACACAACTAGGAATTTTATTTTATTTTCTCATTGTGCACTACAGAGGTAAAAATTTGGAATAGATAATTCTGGTAAGAATTTTGACCTTTGCTGGCTTCTGCCAGTTTTTCCAGGACTCTTTTATATGCTCTGCTACATACCAGAGTCCCCACTTAGGCTTTCTAAGGGACTAACGTAGCAGTTCACCAGAAACTGGCTCGGTTTTGCCAACTCTGGGAGGGTCCCACATGCACATGTCTCTAAGCAACTAATTTGGCAAACTTTTAATTACACGGATGTACTCTTTTTAGAAGTGGGTAACTGGGATTGATTTCTTTTATGTTTTTATTTTTTATTTATTTACTTATTTATTTACTTATCTATTTATTTATTTATTTTTTTATTTGGATGGATTTTTAAAGAAGGAAAGAAGGAAGTGCCCAGTCTTATATCTTTTGCTTTAAGGATCTCGTATCTTCCATTTCTCATTAGCTTTTTGCTGCTTTTAATGAAACTAATCTGGAATTTTAAAGACTTTTTTAAAAATACACTTTTAAATGATTTTATCTAACTGGAATCTATTTCATAAGGGCCACAGTCATTCTAGGTTGTAATTCCCTAGAAGGCTGGAAATTACTGGTAGAGCTAAAGCTGCAAATGTAAATTAACCCACACTTCTGTCTAGCCATTTTGGCCACAAATGGAGTCCAATAAGCATTTCTGTCTGGCCACAGGGTCTCCAACCCGATATTCATTAAGCCAAGTTCACAGGACACACAAAAATCTTATTAAGATACTGTCACTTTTCCCGATATTCAATGCATCCAGAACTTTTTATAGCCGGAAGGTGATGATTTGACTCTTTACAATTTAAAGACCTTATTAGCTAAAACCTTTCTGTTTCTTGGAGTGGATGTGATACCACAAAGGAATATGCCATGGGGTTGAGGAATGTACCTGTTTTGCAATGTAACTCCTTGCACGGAAGCTTTTTTGAGGTTGGTGATTGAATTAGTTTCTAGCTAACCCACTCCATAAACAACCTATCATGGAAGTATTCTTGATGTGGTGAGCACTTTAACAGCCTTTCAACAGTCAAATCTTCCCACCAATTATAATGACTATTTTGTCCTGCTGGAAATATCCTTGTTTACATAAAACAAGACCAAAATGCACATGCAAACAGTAGCAATAACCAAAAGATGCTACTGCATCCTGGCCAACAGGTCCTTATATAAAATACCACCTTCCTGTAGAACTTTGTCTAGTTTTCCACCCAGGAAATTATGATCTGGAAGGCAAGGGTCCAGATCTAGGGCAGAACCTTCTGTAAGTTCAGCTGAACTTAAGAGAAAACTTACCTAACTGAGTGGTAGGCAATATGGCCAGCTCAGTACAGACCCAGGTACTACTGTCTACAAGCTTATGGTCCTCTGTCCTGCAAAGACAATTATATCTGGAAAATCAATGCAAAAATATCAACCATGTTGCTCAAAAATAGTCCTAAAAAATTGTGAGTAGGGCAGCAAACTCAAAAAGATGATCATTTGTGCAAAGGAGAGGGTACAAATGATGGACTATTTTATTGATGTCCAATAGAAAACTTGTGACTGACCACTACATTTCGGGGGAGGGTGAAGTGCAATTAAGTACTAAGTCCTAATTTGGTGATTTGGCCTAGTATATGTGACCCTGTGATGGACTTGTGCTTTTTCTGTTTAACAGATAATAACTTGCCTATCACAGTGATCATTTTATAATATAAATATATCCAATCAGTATCTTCTATCCCTGAAACTACAATAATATTGTGTGTGTCACTCATTACTCAATACTAAAACCATAAATTTCCTTGTAGATAATATATGAGAAAATATAGATGACTTTGTGCTTGGTGATGCTCTTAGATATACACCAAAGGTATGATCCATGAAAAATACACCTGATAAACTAGACTTTAAAAAATGTAACAATTTCCTCTCTTTCAGGGAACTGTCAAGAAAGTAAGAAGATAAGTCCCAGCTTATGAGAAAACATTTACAAAACATGTATCTGATAGACCACTGTACAAAGAAAATTCCACACAAACCAGAAAACAATCTGATGTAGGATATGCCAAAGCCTTTAACAGTCACCTCATCAAATTGCATATGAACAAATGCTCAGCATAATCTACCATCACAGAAATGCTTTAAAGCAGCAGTGAGATGCCACTACACACCCACTGGAAAGGCCAAAATTCAGAGAACCAGCCACATGAAATCACATCAAGTTTGCTGAGCAAAAGGAACTCTCATATGTTGCTGATGGGAATACATAAAGGTGCAGCTGCTTTGAAAGATACTTTGGCCATTTCTTACAAAAATAAACATACTCTTGCTATATGACCCAGCAACTGCACTTGATATTTTCCCAAAGGATTTGAAAGTATATGTGCACAGGAGTGCCTAGAAAATGCTGTCAACACCAGCTTTATTCATAATTATCAAACATGGAAGCAACCATGATCTCCTTCAGCAGATGAATTGATAAAGTGGGTTACACTCAACAATAGAATATCAGTCAACACTAAAATTGAATGAGCTGTCAAGCTATGAAAAAGACACTGACAAATCATAAATGCATATCACCAGTGGAAGACCAACCTTACAAAGCTACCTAGAGTATGGTTTGAAAAACATGAGCTTCTAGAAAAAGAGCAAAACTCTGGGAACATTGAAAATATCAGTGATTGCCTAGGGGAAAAGGGGAGACAGGATGAATAAGTATAAAAGCAGGATTCTCAGTGCAGTGAACATACTCTGTGTTACACCATAATGGTGTATACATACCACAACACATATGTTCAAATCCATAGAGTATACACATGAAGAGTGAACCCTAATGTAAACTATGGACTTTCAGGTTCAAAGGATGCTCATCAATTTTAATACATTTTCCAATCTGGGGTTCGTTGTTGACAATGGTGAATCTTTGCATGTGGGAGAGCAGAGGGCATATGAGAATCTCTATATCAACCCCTTAATTTTGCTATACATTTAAAACTTTTAAAAATACAGTCTATTAAAATGTGAGTGTGGATCAAGGAGTCAAATAATGGCAGGTTTGAACTGAAAAAGGAAATGAAGAAACATTTGTTCTTTTTTCCCAGATTTTCTTTTGCTAATCTAGATCTTTTGTGGATACATATAAATTATCCAGAGCAAATCTGAGAAAGAAGAACAAAGCAATAGTCATCAAATGTCTGATTTTACACTAAATGAAAAAGGTATGAATTTGAAACTGTATAGTTTCATCATAAAAGAGACACATAGACCAATGGGACAGGAATGAAGGATGAGAAAGAAAGTTGACACTTATCCAACAAATATTTGACAAGGGAACAAGAATACTCTTTGCAAAAATTCCCTTTCTTAATGGTGCTGGAAAACTTAAGATTCACATGTAAAGAAAAATTGATTCTGTACCTTACACTATTCACAAATATTACCTCCATAACTATGAAGACTAGAGAAATGTAAAACTTTTAGAAGAAAGCATAAAAGTATTTCCTTCATGTGCATCTTGGCAATATATTTTTGGGTATGACACATAAAGCAGAAGAATCAGCAATAAACAACTTGGACTTTACCAAATGAAAAAGCAAAAGAAATGATCAACAAAATGAAAATATAACCTACTGAATGGGGAAAAATTTCAAAATCAGATCCATCTAACCTGCCAAACATGCCAGAGACATGCTGTCTAAATAGGGGAATCTCCTACACAAGGCTATTCCTGAAATTGAGAGAGATAACGGCTGTGCTTAGTTCTTAGATATAAACACAGAAAGTCATACAACATGAGGAGACAGAAGGATATATCTTAAAGATGAAACAAGGTAAAATGACAGCAAATCTACTAATGAAATGGACATAATATGCCTAACAAAGAGTTCAAAATAATGGTCAAAATGTTGGTAACCAAACTTAGGAAAAAATTAGAGAAGCACAGTGAGAAAAACAAAAAAAATTGGAAGTATAAGAAAGAACAAATGCGAGCCGAAGAATAAAATAAAATAAATGAAGAATACAGTAGGTGGGATCAAGAAAGCTTAGAGGATTCAGATCAGTGAATCAGTGATCTGGAAGACAGAATAGTGAAGGTCATCCAGTCAGAACAGCACTAAGGGAAACAAATTTTTAAACATGAACACAGTGTAAGGGACTTGTGGGACAATATCAAGCATGGGAACATTCACATTATAAGTGTCCTAAATTGATAAGAAGGAGGAAAAGGGGAAGAAAACTGGTTTGAAGAAATAATGTCTGGAAACATCCCTAAGCTCGGTTAAGAAACAGACATCCTGGTCCAGGAAGCAGAGAGACTCCAAACAACATGAACCCAAAGTAGCTAACAGGAAAACAAATCACACTTAAAAAGGCAAAAGTTAAAGAGAATGAGAGATTGAAAGACAGCAGGAGAAAACATATGATCACATGCTTTTTTTTCTGCAGAATCTTCAGAAGCAAGAAAGAAGAGGCAGGATATATTTAAAGTGCTGAAAGGGAAATACTTAAGACCAAGAATAGTCTACAGAACAAGACAGTCATTCAGAATTAAAAGATAAATAAATATTTTATAAAACAAAAGTTAAAGGTGTTCATGACCTCTAAATTAGCTTTAAAAGAAATGGTAAAGAGCCTTTAAAAAGAAAGGAAAGGCTGTAATTAGAAAAACTGACACAGGCAAATGTAAAGACCATGAATCACCCACTTAAAAATGTTCTATGAATATAAAACTTAAAAATACTAAAATCAACTATAGTTTCAATATGTAGTAAGTATATACACAAAACAGAGAGCTGTATTACATGACACACACACACACAAAAACATTAAATATGGTGGAAGGAGTAAAACTGCAGTACTTTTAGACTACTCAAGCTTAAGTGACTATCAGCTTAAATACAGTATTATATATATTGGCCAGTATATATGTACTTCAAGGTAACCACAAATCAAAAATCTGTAATACACAAAAACACACACAAAAAAACAAACACAGTTTCAGAGAAAAACATCAAACCACAAGGGAAACAACTAAGAGAAATTAAATGTAGAGAGAAGATTTACAAGAACAACCAGAAAACAATGTAAAAAACAGCATTAAGTACATACTTATCAATAATTACTTTAACTATGATGGACTAAATCCTCCAGTCATAAGACATAGGATGGCTGAAGAGAGAAAAGAAAAATCTAGGCACATCTACATACCAACTACAAGAGACTCACTTCAGATAAGAAGTCATATACTCCAAAAGTGAAGGGATGGAAAAAGGAAATGGAAATGAAATTGTAAAAGGATATAGAAATGAAAATAAAGCTGGAGTAGTTATATGTAGACAAGACAAAATACTTTAAAACAAATACTGTATCAGAAGTCATAGAAGGACATTACAAAGTGAGAAAAGGTACAACCCAAATGCAGGAAATAACACTTGCCAATCTCTGTGCCCTCAGTATAAGCGCATCTATGTCTATAAAGCAATATTATAGATATAAAGGGAGAAATTGACAGTAACATAATAGTAGGGGATATTAGTACCCCACTTCCATCAATGGATAGATGATCCAGACAGAAAATCAATATGGAAATGTTGGCTTTAAAAGAAATTAGATTAGATGGTCTTAAGAGATAATATACAAAACACTTCATCCAACTAAAGAAAACATTCTTTATAAATCCGCATAGGATATTCTCCAGAATAGGTCCATGTTAGGCAACAAACCAAGTCTAATATGTTCAAAGTGACCGAAATCATATCAGCATCTTTTCCTACTACAACAGGATAGAACTAAATCCATTACAAAAAGAAAACTGGAGAAACACAAACACAAGGACACTAAACACTGTGCTACTCAACAGCCAATGAGCCAATAGGAAATCAAGAAGGAAATTAAAAAATACCTTGGGACAAATAAAAATGGAAACAAAATTTCCAAAATCTATAGGAAGCAGCAAAAACAATTGTATGAAGGAAATTCATAGCAATGTAGGCCTACCTTGAAAACTAAGAAACTGTTGGAAAAAATCAACCTTTACATTTAAAATACAGAAAAGTAAAGGTAAAACCCAAAGTTACTAGAAGGAAGGATATAATAAAAATTGGAGTGGAAATAAATTAAATAGCAAAATCCAACAATGGAAGAGATCACTGTCCTAACAAGTCCTTTCAGATGATAAACAATATATGTAATCCTCCAGACAGTATAATCCAAATGAGAGAGAGAAAAGGCCCAAATAAACACAATTATAAATGAGAAAGTGGAAGTTACAACTGACACCACAGAATGCAAGGATTAGAGTCATTGCTAGGAACAATTTTATGCCAAAAATTGGAAAAATTAGAAGAAATAGTAAATACTTAGATACATACAAACTTCAAAGTTTGAATTATGAAGAAAGAGAAAATGCAAAAAGGATGATTACAATAATTAAATTGAACAACTAATTTTAAAAACCATAAAAAATAAAATCACAGCTCTGGATATTTTCACAAGTGAATTCTACCAAACATTGAAAGAAATGTCAGTACTATCCTTCTCAAAATATTCATAAAGAATTTAAGAGGCATGAACACTTAACATAGCCAGGATAACCCTATTAAAGCCAAAGACACCAAGGAAATTAAAAGCCAGTAATCCTGATGAATGTAAATGTAACAATCCTCAATAAATATTAGCAGACTGTTGCCAGTATATTTAAAATGTCATGCACTACCCCAAATAAATGTTCCTAGGATTCATGGATGGCATGATAACTAAAAATCAATCACATTGGTACGCCACATTAACAGAATGAAGGATAAAGGACACATGATCATCTCAATAGAGGCAGAACAACATTTGCCAAAATTAGGCATCAGTTTATGATAAAAACTAAACAAAATGATTATAGAAGGAAAATAACCAAACATAATGAAGGCTATGTATTAAAGACACCAGTGTTAACACATATCAGTGGTGAATTCAAAGCTCAAAGCTTTTCCTCTAAAATTAGGAACAAAACAAAAATGCCCATTATTGGCACTTCATTCCACATAGCACTGGATTTCCTAGCCACAGCAATTAAACAAGAAAGGTAAATAAACGACATCCAACTTGGAAAAGAAGAAAAAGTTTCTTCAGAGATGGCATGATACTTTATGTAGAAAATTCTAAAGACTCCATCAGAAATCTAATAGAACAAGTAAATAAAATAATTTTACAGAATATGATACTAATATACACAAATCAGTTTTGTTTCCATACACTGATCACAAGCTATTATAATTAGCAATTAAGGAAATAAATTCATTTGCAACTGAAAGCATAGTAATTAAAAAAACATAATCAATAAGAATGACCTGTGTACTGAAAGTTAAAAGACATTGAGGGAAGAAATTTGAAAGTACACAGATAACTGTAAAGATATTCCATGATGATGAATTGGAACAATTAATATTGTTAAAATGTCCATACTACAAAAAGCATGTATAGATTCAATCGAATTGCTATCAAAATTATAATGGCATGTTTTGCTACTACAACCAATCCTAAAATTTGTATGAACCCAAATAAACCCAGATTGCTAAAGCATTTATAAAAAAGAACAAATTTAGAGACATCATGCTCCCTGATTTCAAACTATACTACAAAGTTATGGTAATCAAAACAGTATGGCTGTATCCTAAAATGAGACAAATATATCTATGGAAAAAATAGAGAGCCTGGAAATAAACATGTACAAGATAGTTAATTCACTTATAAGTAAGCCGAATAAATACATAGTGAAAAGGATAGTCTCTTCAACAAATTATGTTAGGAAAACTGGACAGCCACATGCAAAAGAATGAAAATGGATCACTATGTTACATCTTACATAAAATTTAACTCAAAATTATTTCAAAACCTGAACATAAAACCCCAAATCCTAAAACTCCTAGAAGAAAATATTTTAAGTGAACTCCTTGACATCTGTCTTATTGATGTTTTCTTTTCTGTGCATCACACCAAAAGCAAAGGCAAAAATAATTGTTCTTTTCCAATAATTTCTCAATGTCTTCACCCTTCTCTTTATAGTAGTTGTATATTTGATATGTTCAGTTCACATTTGAACACTTTGGGAAGTTGTCTCTGGGTATCTAAATGGTGCATTTCCTCCTCAGAATAATGTGTTTGGAATTTAATTTTATATTCTTTATGTGATTGGTACAATATTTTAAGAAATTCATACACATTGTATATTTGCATTTATTATTTTTAGTTTTCATCTTTAATGAAAAATATAAAAGACCAAAACAGGGAAAATAAATACTTCAGCAAGAGGAAATAATAGTTACATTATTATGAAATTAATATTTGCTACAGAACACCCATGTTGATATTGCTAGACTTTCAAAGCCAGTTGCATCTAAGCACTAGATGCTAATTTTAAAAATCTTAATACCTGTTACTGAAATATAAAGAAATTTTAAAGAACCCCTACACAATAGCAGTTTTAATATAAAACCAAAGAAGCAGGTACCATGGAGGCAAAAATTAACATAAATAAACTATTTAGTATAGCCCACATATTGTGACTAGTCACTTCGTGTATATGTCTGTGCAAGCATAGATGTAAAGATATATTAATGACCTGTTAGATAACTATTATTTATGAAAGGTATTGTTGAAAACAAAATATATTTTATAATGGCTCATAAGGAAGGTTTCCACTTCAGGTAATGAGATGATTAATTAGGTAGCTCAGCATCTGGGATTTCTTGGGAAATCTCTGGGGAATTCTGAGCTTCATGTGGAGCTGTTTTGTTGAGCATGTTCCCTCCTCCACAGTCAGTATCATGGAAGAAATACTTTCTCCTGAATTAGACCCAGAGGAAATTGATGAAAATCTGTTGAAATTTCCCAGTTCCCCAAACCACAGCCCCCTATGCTTGTCTCTCCTCTCTCACCTCTTCCTCCCCTGGGTGTTCTTGAGGACACATCACAGCCTCAGAACTACAATCATTCACCAATTTCTTAGAGTTTTGAAGTGGTTCTGATTTCACTGAGAGGACAACCAAGTTCTCCCAATCCTGAAGTATGATGAAGCCTGCTGCTTGTCTTTATGATATCAGGTGAAGAGAATCTATGAAGATTGGAGAGTTCATGGCACATGTGAAGTCATTTTAATGAAGTAGTCTTTGTATCCCAGATTTTCAGAGCTTAATGAACAATCACCATGTGAGTAACACTTGCTTAGCACTTTGGGGAGGACAAAACTGTCCTTGACTATGACAAATAAAGAGATTATAGTCCTCACATATTATCCAATTAAATGGTTAAGTGTGATACTTTCACCTTTAGATATATAGACTCTGATATAAAACCTGCATTTCTTCTAAAATTAATTTTATTTGAATTTAAAAATCACAAGTGTTTTTCCTCAGATAAAATTAAAAAAAAATCTGGAGTTAAAAACAGAGCATAAGGGAAAACACACGCAGACTTACACAAATGCATGCACACCCACATACACACATATGCACACAAATAGAAAAGTAGAATTAGAAATGTGGTATAAAGTCATTTTATCAAATTATAAGCAACTCATTGATGTATAATAAGCAATTGCAAATTTTTCCTGCCAAAGAGTAAAAAATGTATAGTAAACTAAATGCAAAATATCTTCTCTTATACACTACAGGAAATTGTAGTATTTAGTACTTCTGCCTACATACACTGTCTTAAGAATCATCTTTGAAATTAAGTCCCTTGGTATTTGTTCAGAGTTCATTAAACAATTTAGAGGTGAGGAAGGACTTGCTGTATTATACATCTGAGAACTAAGGCACAGAAAGTAAACAGAGTCAGGAAGTATGACTTTCAACAATGGGTCGTCATATTTAGACCATGATGAAAGGAAGAGAAAGTGTACATTTTGTTGACCCCTGGAATTTTGAGTTAGAATTCCCAGAGGTTAGGTAACAGCTGAAACTATAGGTGGTGAATCGTTGCCGTTTAGACCCAAACTGAAGTAAGCAAATAAACTGGGAAGAAATTATTCTGAAAGTATAAATACTGTTTAATTGATAATAAATGCTTACTTATGAGTTGTGGTAGAGTTAGACAAGTCTCTAACTGAGACAATATTATCTTGTTTTTCCCCTTCACTCATCAACGTTTAAGTGCACAAGCTGCACACATATAACCACAGCCTTTCCATCCAGGGAGAATGGCAGGAACTACTGAGATGAAGCTGTTAGCAGCAATCAAAGGCTTGGTTTTATTTTCTAATTAATGATAATTAATGTTGGGATGAAAAAACTAACTTTTTATTGTTTTCTAAGCTACAGTGATTCAGTACTGTTGGCCAGGAACTATCTATGCAGGGTGTCTTTGCAGAAAACAGGCAGGCATATAAGTCAAAGAAATCACTGCCCAGCCTTGACACTGGGGTGGAGAATGAGTGGTGTCCACCCTCCGTGTCTTAATTCTTCATCTGGAAGATTACAGTAGTCTTGGAACTTTACTCTCTTGCTTGTTGCTCTAATTACAATTATTAATAAATAACAACTTGAATATCTTCAGCAACCAATGTTGATGATGAATATCACCAATACCAAATCTTTGTTATTGAAGTATTGTTGATATACAATTTTATACTGGTTTCAAACACACAACACAGTGGTTCTATTATTAAATCCTCACCCACTCTAGTGTGGTTACTATCAACTCAGAAAGATGTAAAGAATAATTGACTATATTCCCCATGCCGTGACTGATATATATTGTCATTGCAAATTAATGTGCCTCTTTACCCTCCTCACTCTCCCCCACTGCCCACCTGAACCCCTCCCCCGCTGTAACCACTAGTCCCTTCTCAGAGTCTATGAATCTAGTGTTTTGTTCCTTCTGTTTTTCTTTTTTTTAATAGTCTACATAAAGGTGAAATGACATGGCATTTTTCTTACTCTGTCTGGCTTATCTCACTGAGTATAATACCCTCTACATACATCCGCGTTGTTTAAAATAACAGGATTTATTTTCTTTTTATGGCTGAATAACATTCCATTGTATATGTACCACCTATTTATCCATTCATCTAATGATGGGCACTTAGGTTCCTTCCATACTGGCTACTGCAAATGCAGCACCAATAAACATGGGGGTGCATACATCTTCCTTAATCATGGATTTACTTTTCTTCAGGTAAATTCCTAGGAGATTACTGGGTCAAATGTATTTCTATTTTCAGTTGTTTGAGGAACCTCCATAGTGCTTTCCACAGCATTTGCACCAATTTACACTCCCACTAGCACTGTAAGAACTGTTCCCATTTCTCTGCATCTTTGCCACCATTTTTTATTTCTTATGTTCTGGATAGTGGCCATACTAATTGGAATGAGGTGATATCTCATTGTAGTTTTGATTTGTGTTTCCCTGATGATTAGTGATGTGAAGCATTTTTCATGTGCCTGATGGCCATTTTATTTCTTCTTTGGAGAAGTGTCTGCTCAGGTTCTCTGCTCATTTTTTAATTAGGTTATTTATTTTTTTGCATGTTGAGGCAAATGAGTTTGTTGGATATTTTGGATGTTAACCCTTTATCAGATAAGTAGTTTATGAATATATTCTCCCATACTGCTGGATTTCTTTTTGTTCTCCTGATGGTATCCTTTGCTGTACAGAAGCTTTTTAGTTTGATGTAGTCCCATCTGTTCATTTCTCATTTTGTTTTCTTTTAAAAAGTTTCTCAAAAACTTCTTAGCATATAAGTAAATTAATTTAAAGCCATCCTGTTAGAAAATGATGAAACAGGTATGCAGGATTTAAGAAAATTGACAAATGTCTATAACTTATAAGAACAAAGAGATGCTATTGAGAAACAGAAACACACACTGCACATTGTGAAATGGACACTACAGATAATTTACATGTCCATCAACACAACTAGGTAACATTTTCTTTTTTGTATATGTTTGTTTACAGTACACAGTTCACTCCTGGGGACCACAGTATTGGATAAAATGATCAACTATACAGGTATCACTGAGTTCCTCCTCCTGGGATTCTCTGAGGACCCAAGGATGCAAACCCTCCATGGCGTCCTGTTCCTTGTGGCTTACCTGGCAGCCCTGTTAGGAAATGGCCTCATCATCATTCTCATCACTTGGGATCCTCAGCTTCACACACCCATGTACTTCTTCCTGAAGAACCTGTCATTTGTTGATCTCTGCTTCATTTCTGATACTGTCCCAAAATTTGCTTTCAACTCCCTGACAAATAGGAAAAAGATACCCTTCCTCGGATGTGTTTTCCAGCTGCTATTCTTTGTGACTTTTGCTGCTGCTGAATTATTCATCCTCACAGTGATGTCCTATGACCGTTATGTGGCCATATGCCATCCGCTGCGCTATGATACCATTATGAACAAGGGGGCCTGTGGGCGGATGGTGGTGGCTTCATATGTCACCTCAGGGATGATTGGAGCCATGCACATGGCAGCAACTTTTTTCATAACATTTAGTTCCAATAAGATCCATCATTTCTTCTGTGATATCCCTCAGATTATTTTGATCTCAGATTCTAAAATGAACATAAGTGAAGTATCAGTGACTGCATTCGTTGCAAGTATCTCACTAGCTTGTTTCATCTCTATTTTATATTACTATGTACACATCTTCTCTGCTGTCTCAAGGATCTCCTCCCTGGAGGGTAGTTCCAAAGCCCTCTCCACCTGCCTCCCTCATTTGGCTGTTGTGACTTTGTTTCTTTCAACAGGTGCCTTGGCCTACATGAAACCAGCCTCTGAATTGAAGTCCATTGTTGACATGGTTTTGTCTGTATTTTATACAGTGGTACCTCCATCAGAAAACCCCATCATATACAGCCTTAGAAACAAGGACATAAAGGTAACTCTGGGAAAACTCCTCGCAGTGGTGTAATTAAGTCAAATTAAATATATTTGAGTAGTTTAGATAGTTTTCTCCTTAGTTCAAACACATATCCTTTCAAATTTTACCAATCATGTGAAGGGGATGTATCATGTTATTAATGTACTCCCTTAGTCATTTGGGAACATCAGTAGAGTTGTCAGTGCAGAATGTTCTTCAGACAAATGGAAGAAAACAAAAATATCAGTGGAACACTATTACTATGGTATATTTTGGGTGGTGGCTAGCGAACTTTCTTTAGCATTATAAATATATAGATTTAAAAAAAAATATCTAGACATCCTCATTGCAAAATGAGTTTAGGAGGATATGAGTAATAACATAATATTACTCGTTTTTTTAAAGAAAATTTAATTGGCAGTGTTTTTTATTAAACAAAATCCGATATAGTTGATATAACCTGGCCATTCACAAAAACGATCCTACGGCTTAGAAAATATGTTACTTACGTTTCCTATATTTTTAGTGCCCTTACTGCTGCATCATTTCATGTCATGTAAATCTACATCCAGTTCTTATTGACCCTAGAAGCTCAGTGTGGACTGCCTGGCCCAGGTATGAAACAATGGTCCTTACTGTTCACACGGTCAGATTGAAGATCATTTATTTTTACAGTGGAGAAATGCAGTATTTCTTTCTCTCTTAAGCTCACAATTAACTAGAAAATAAAGGAGCAAGTGTGTAGAGGGAAGACTACTTTCTCCTAGTGTTTTTACCTTCTTCCTCTTGACAAGAGATTTTCCAGGTATGTCCCTCTCAAAGACAAGGAGGCTAGACCACCTGTGCACGACATTGTCCCACTGCTACAATATGTTTACAATACACATTCAGTAAGTGCCTCATGTCAATGGTGCTGTTTCCTGGGTTCATCATGACACTTGGCCATTACAAAAAAGCCTCCATTACAACTGTTAAAGAACATGTGATTACTTTCTGGGCAGTATCAGAGGTGAAGTGACATGTAAGTTAAGGGAGATGTCCTCATGGTCAGGAGCCCTCTTCTCCTTCCACCCCTGTGGTGCTTACAGGAATGTGGCTCTGGTGTGGAGGCATCTGGGACCATGCCATGGACATCCACTTACCCAGGACACAGACATCCTGTGGGATTCCAGCAGAAATGCCTACCTACATTCATGAAAGTCATGTCCAGTAATTCATGTTGCCCACACTGGAAACTAACACAATGCTGAAACCCAGTTAAACAGTTATATTATGATTTATTGATGGTGACATTGAGAAAAACAATATTGATTCAAACAATCACAATCATAATGAAAAAGATTGATAAAAGCAAACCTCGTATGATGATTCCATTACTAACAGACTTAAAGTCACGCATATTAACTGACAGTCTGAAGTCATTCAGTTGTTTCACTTTGAAAGGTCAATGAATGAAAGAGCACAAAAACAATACTGTTGGAATGGTGGTAATTTCTATTCTTGATTTGTTGGGTTGTTTCAATCCCATAGTAAGTTTATAAAAATGATCAAGCTGTATACTTTATTTTTTGTTAATTACTCATATTGTTACATTTTTATATACAGTAAAAATTTATAACACAATATCCACATATCAAAGATAAGATAAAATATGGTATGCTGTACAAATATTCTATAATCTTTCTCATAGATATACTTAATTCATGGTTAAGGAACAATAGTCAGATTTAACTTTATATATTAAAATTTTTAAAGGATGTGGAGAAAGGACAACCCTCCTACCCTGATGGTGGGAATGTAAATTGGTGCAGCCACTGTGGAGAGCAGAATGGAGGTTCCTCAAACCCTGAAGTAGAAATACCACATCACCCAATAATTACTCTTCCAGAAATTTACCAAAGGAAAAAATCTGATTTGAAAAGCTATATGCAAACCTATGTTTATTGCAGCATTATTTACAAGAGTTGTTTATCAGTAGATGAAATAATAGAGCACTCGTAACCACATTTGGTCTGGTGCTACATGCACAGCCAAATAAACCCTTGTAAATTAAAAAAATAATAGATGAGTGAATGAGGTGGAAGAGGGACATATATATAATGGAAAAGTATTCAGCCATAAAAAAGAAATAAATGTTGATATTTGCAAAAACACGGATAAGCCTAATGGGCATTATTTTAAGTGAAATAAATCATTCAGAGAAAGACAAATTCCATATGATTTCACTTAGAAGAGGAATCTAAATATAAAACAAAACAAAATGAACAAAACTGCAAAAGTTACAGACACTGAGAAGAGACTGGTGATTACAAAGGGGAATGGGATGTGGTGGGTGGGTGAAACTGATGGAGGGGATAAGAGGAACAAATCTCAACCACAGTATAAATTAGTCACAGGGATGTAAGCATAGCATAGAGGACACAGTCAACAATCCTGTAGCATTTTCCTATGTTGACAGATTGTAACTATACGATTTGTGATGAGCATCTCATAATGTAGACAGTCACTGAATCACTAATATTGTACACCTGAAAATAATAAAATATTGCATGCCAGCTATATATCAATAAGAATAAATAAATACTCCTTAGCAAGAAAGTACAAATAAATACAAAATGTAATCCCAGGTGAAACGAATAAAGAAATAAGGAAGCTATTGCCTCCTGTGAAGTGCCAAGGAATTCTTCTGCTCTGTAGACACATCTTGTTCCTCTTCTTCTTCAGTCCACTTGAGGCTCTCTTTACCTCATGAAATTGTATTGATCCATTTCTATGGAATAATATATAAACAAGACATTGTTAGAAAAGGTTATGTCTAAAGATAAGATAATGGAAAACTAAAACGCTGCTCCAAAGTAGAAATTTAAAAAAATTGGCATAAGAAAATAATAGAAAAAAGAATGTTTCTGCATCTATTAACAAAATTAAATTTTCAATTAAAACCATTCTAAATGAAAAATTCAAAATGTCATTGAATTCCAACAAACATCAAAGGGAATTATTAATTCTATCCATAATATCAAAAATAATTTAGTAAACTCACTGTGCTACCTAATTTTTTTTTTTTATTGAAGGGTAGTTGACAACAGTATTACATTACATTAGTTTCAGGTGTACAACACAGTGATTCAACATTTATATACATGATAATTCTAGGTAGCAGCTATCACCATACCAAGTTGTTACAATATTTTGACTATATTCCTTAGGCTATACATTACATCAGGGTTACTTATTTATTTTACAATTGGAAGTGTGTTTATATATATATATATTGTGAGGGCATCTCTCATATTTATTGATCAAATAGTTGTTACCAACAATAAATTTCTGTATAGGGGGGTCAATACTCAATGCACAATCATTAATCCACCCCAAGCCTAATTTTTGTCAGTCTCCAATCTTCTGATGCATAACGAACAAATTCTTACATGGAGTACAAATTCTTACATATTGAATAAGTTACATGTTGAACAGTGCAAGGGCAGTCATCACAGAAGCTTTCGGTTTTGTTCATGCATTATGAATTATACACAGTCAGTTCAAATATGAATATTCATTTGATTTTTAAACTTGATTTATATGTGGATACCACATTTCTCTATTATTATTATTTTTAATAAAATGCTGAAGTGGTAGGTAGATACGAGATAAAGGTAGAAAACAGAATTTAGTGTTGTAAGAGAGCAAATGTAGATGATCAGGTGTGTGCCTGTAGACTATGTGTTAATACGAGCTAGACGAGGGCAATAAACATCCATGTATGCAGAAGATTTCTCTCAGAACATGAAGGGGGAGGTTCTAAGCCTCACCTCTGCTGCTCCCCATTTTCTCACCAGATGGCCCCCTGCGACTGTGCCTGTCTTAGGTTGTTCCTCCCTTGAGGAATCTTACCCGTCTCTGGCTAACCAGTCATCTTCCAGGGCCATACAGGGAAATGTGAAGTTGGTAAGTGAGAGGGAAGCCATATTGTTTGAAAAGGTTAGCTTTTTACTTCTTTGCATATTTATGCCCTGTGGCTTCTATGCCCAGCATTTGTCTTGAGGTGTCTTTACCACTTGGAAGAATTATGATACTCGGTAAATTCGACATGTGGCACGAGTTCTATTTAAAGGTTGTGATTAGGTAGGAAGAAGAAAAGCTATAGAAGTAGCAGGCAGAAGAAAACCTGGGAAGATTGATTATTTCTTTGTCATATCTTCTTGTAGAGTAATTCAGCATGGATAGGTTTTAAACTACTAATTAAATTGCGCATACACATTAACATAATAGGAGTATAGTTACATAACCAAAGCATACCTGTAATTACCAGCCATCTCCAGTGAAACCAAGAAAACCAGTTAGGCACCTTAGGCCTTTGTGAAAACTTATCTATGATAAGGTGGATATTGTCCGACTGAACTTAAACAGTCTGAGAGAATTCAGCTAAACTAGAAGAACCCATTCCTGGGGACTGTTCATATCCCATATGTTCTTTTAACAATAAATAGTCTGTGGTTGTAAGATTTTGGAGTGCTACAATTTGCACTTCTCCTAATTCTTGGTTGAGTTCAAACAGTATAGATCCAGTCCAATTTTTTGTTTTACTGTATGCACAGGCCAGCTTAGATATCTCCTTCATCATTCCCATGGCAAGTCCAAGAACTGGTGGGATGAGTGCATCTACACCTGTGGCAGTGCGTGGATCTTTGTTGGAGTTTTTTTTTTTTGCTGATCATCTTCTGTCATGAGTCTTCCCTAGAGTGCTGATGTTGGAAGTTCTTTTTCATATCGTATCTTAGTTCATTTTCGGGGTAGCCAAATTAGGCTTTGATCCTCTGTATAAACACAAACAGACCCTTTGCATACACTTTTATATGCCCTTTATATCATTGTGTAGAAATCATTAGAGGTCACCCCATAGGAACTGCTTTTTTTTTTTTTAATCATTAATCTACACTTACATTACAAATACTTTGTTTACTAGGCTCTCCCCTATACCAGGTCCCCCCTATATACTCCTTTACAGTCACTGTCCATCAGCGTAGCAAACTGTTGTAGAATCACTACATGTCTTCTCTGTGTTGTACAGCCCTCCCCTTTCTCCCACCCCGCTATGGATGCTAATCTTAATACCCCTCTTTTTCTGCCTCCCCTTATCCCTCCCTACCCACCCATCCTACCCAGTCCCTTTCCCTTTGGTACCTGTTAGTCCATTCTTGGGTTCTCTGATTAAACTGCTGTTTTGTTCCTTCAGTTTTTCCTTTGATCTTATACTCCACAGATGAGTGAAATCATTTGGTATTTGTCTTTCTCTGCATGGCTTGCTTCACTGAGCATAATACCCTCCAGCTCCATCCATGTTGCTGCAAATGGTTGGATTTGCCCTTTTCTTATGGCTGAGTAGTATTCCATTGTGTATATGTACCACATCTTCTTTATCCATTCATCTATCGATGGACATTCAGGTTGCTTCCAATTCTTAGTTATTGTAAATAGTGCTGCAATAAACATAGGGGTGCATTGGTCTTTCTCATACTTGATTGCTGCATTCTTAGGGTAAATTCCTAGGAGTGCAATTCCTGGGTCAAATGGTATGTCTGTTTTGAGCATTTTGATGTACCTCCATACTGCTTTCCACAATGGTTGAACAAGTTTACATTCCCACCAGCAGTGTAGGAGGGTTCCCCTTTCTCCACAGCCTCGCCAACATTTGTTGTTGTTTGTCTTTTGGATGGCAGCCATCCTTACTGGTGTGAGGTGATACCTCATTGTAGTTTTAATTTGCATTTCTCTGATAATTAGCGATGTGGAGCATCTTTTCATGTGTCTGTTGGCCATCTGTATTTCTTTTTTGGAGAACCGTCTGTTCAGTTCCTTTGCCCATTTTTTAATTGGGTTATTTGTTTTTTGTTTGTTGAGGCATGTGTGCTCTTTATATATTCTGGACGTCAGGCCTTTATCGGATGTGTCATTTTCGAATATATTCTCCCATATTGTAGGGTTCCTTTTTGTTCTATTGATGGTGTCTTTTGCTGTACAGAAGCTTTTCAGCTTAATATAGTCCCACTTGTTCATTTTTGCTGTTGTTTTCCTTGCCCGGGGAGATATGTTCAAGAAGAGGTCACTCATGTTTATGTCTAAGAGGTTTGTGCCCTTGTTTTCTTCCAAGAGTTTAATGGTTTCGTGACTTACATTCAGGTCTTTGATCCATTTTGAGTTTACTTTTGTATATGGGGTTACACAATGGTCCAGTTTCATTCTCCTACATGTAGCTGTAAAGTTTTGCCAGCACCATCTGTTGAAGAGACTGTCATTTCGCCATTGTATGTCCATGGCTCCTTTATCAAATATTAATTGACCATATATGTCTGGGTTAATGTCTGGATTGTCTAGTCTGTTCCATTGGTCTGTATCTCTGTTCTTGTGCCAGTACCAAATTGTTTTTATTACTGTGGCTTTATAATAGAGCTTGAAGTTGGGGAGTGAGATCCCCCCTACTTTATTTTTCTTCTCAGGATTGCTTTGGCTATTCGGGGTCTTTGGTGGTTCCATATGAATTTTTGAATTATTTTTTTCAGTTCATTGAAGAATGTTGCTGGTAGTTTCATAGGGATTGCATCAAATCTGTATATTGCTTTGGGCAGGATGGCCATTTTAACGATATTAATTCTTCCTAGCCATGAGCAAGGGATGCGTTTCCATCTGTTAGTGTCCCCTTTAATTTCTTTTAAGAGTGGCTTGTAGTTTTCAGAATATAAGTCTTTCACTTCTTTAGTTAGGTTTATTCCTAGGTATTTTATTTTTTTTTGATGCAATTGTGAATGGAGTTGTTTTCCTGATTTCTCTTTCTGTTGGTTCATTGTTGGTATATAAAATGCCACAGATTTCTGTGTGTTGATTTTGTATCCTGCAACTTTGCTGTATTCCGATATCAGTTCTAATAGTTCTTGGGTGGAGTCTTTAGGGTTTTTTATGTACAGTATCATGTCATCTGCAAATAGTGACAGTTTAACTTCTTCTTTGCCAATTTGGATTCCTTGTATTTTTTTGTTTTGTCGGATTGCCGTGGCTAGGACCTCCAGTACTATGTTAAATAACAGTGGGGAGAGTGGGCATCCCTGTCTAGTTCCCGATCTCAGTGGAAATGCTTTCAGCTTCTCGCTGTTCAATATAATGTTGGCTGTGGGTTTTTCATAGATGGACTTTATTATGTTGAGGTACTTCCCCTCTATTCCCATTTTGCTGATAGTTTTTATCATGAATGGATGTTGAACTTTGTCAAATGCTTTTTCAGCATCTATGGAGATTATCATGTGGTTTTTGTCTTTCTTTTGTTGATGTGGTGGATGATATTGATGGACTTTCGAATGTTGTGCCATCCTTGCATCCCTGGGATGAATCCCACTTGGTCATGGTGTACGATGGTTTTGATGTATTTTTGAATTCGGTTTGCTAAAATTTTGTTGAGTATTTTTGCGTCTACGTTCATCAGGGTTATTGGTCTGTAGTTTTCTTTTTTGGTGGTGTCTTTTCCTGGTTTTGGTATTAGGGTGATGTTAGCTTCATAGAATGAGTTTGGGAGTATCCCCTCCTCTTCTATTTCTTGGAAAACTTTAAGGAGAATGGGTATTATGTCTTCCCTAAATTTCTGATAAAATTCCGAGGTAAATCCATCTGGGCCGGTGGTTTTGTTCTTTGGTAGTTTTTTGATTACCGCTTTAATTTCGTTGCTGGTAATTGGTCTGTTTAGTTTTTCTGTTTCTTTTTGGATCAGTTTTGGATGGTTGTATTTTTCTAGGAAGTTGTCCATTTCTCCTAGGTTTCCCATCTTGTTAGTGTATAGGTTTTCATAGTAGTCTCTAATAATTCTGTGTATTTCTGTGGGGTCCGTCGTGATTTTTCCTTTCTCGTTTCTGATACTGTTGATTTGTGTTGACTCTCTTTTCCTCTTAATAAGTCTGGCTAGAGGCTTATCTATTTTGTTTATTTTCTTGAAGAACCAGCTCTTGGTTTCATTGATTTTTGCTATTGTGTTATTTTTCTCAATTTTATTTATTTCTTCTCTGATCTTTATTATGTCCTTCCTTCTGCTGACCTTAGGCCTCATTTGTTCTTCTTTTTCCAATTTCGATAATTGTGACATTAGACCGTTCATTTTTGATTGCTCTTCCTTTTTTTAAATATGCTTGGATTGCTATATACTTTCCTCTTAAGATTGCTTTTGCTGTGTCCCACAGAATTTGGGACTTAGTGTTGTTGTTGTCGTTTGTTTCCATATATTGCTGGATCTCCATTTTGATTTGGTCACTGATCCATTGTTTATTTAGGAGCGTGTTGTTTAGCCTCCATGTGTTTGTGAGCCTTTTTGATTTCTTTGAACAGTTTATTTCTACTTTAATGCCCTTGTGGTCTGAAAAGTTGGTTGGTAGGGTTTCAAACTTTTGGAATTTACTGTGGCTCTTTTTGTGTCCTAGTATGTGGTCTATTCTGGAGAATGTTCCATGTGCACTTGAGAAGAATGTGTATCCTGTTGCTTTTGGGTGTAGAGTTCTGTAGATGTCTATTAGGTCCATCTGTTCTAGTGTGTTGTTCAGTGCCTCTGTGTCCTTACTTATTTTCTGTCTGGTGGATCTGTCCTTTGGAGTGAGTGGTGTGTTGAAGTCTCCTAGAATGAATGCATTGCATTCTATTTCCTCCTTTAGTTCTATTAATATTTGTTTCAGGTATGTTTGTGCTCCTGTATTGGGTGCATATATATTTAGAATGTTTATATCCTCTTGATGGACTGAGCCCTTTATCATTATGTAATGTCCTTCTTTGTCTTTTGTTACTTTCTTTATTTTGAAGTCTGTTTTGTCTGATACCAGAATTGCAACACCTGCTTTCTTATCTTTGTTGTTTTCCTGTAATATCTTTTTCCATCCCTTGAATTTAAGTCTGTGCGCGTCTTTGGGTTTGAGGTGAGTCTCTTGTAAGCAGCATATGGATGGATCTTGCTTTTTTATCCATTCTATTACTCTGTGTCTTTTGATTGGTGCATTCAGTCCATTTACATTTAGGGTGATTATTGAAAGGTATGAATTTATTGCCTTTGCAGGGTTTAAGTTTGCGGTTACCAAAGGTTTAGGGTTAGCTTCTTTACTATCTTACTGTCTAACTTAACTCGCTTGTTGAGCTATTATAAACACAGTCTGATGATTCTTTATTTCTCTCCCTTCTTATTCCTCCTCCTCTCTTCTTCATATGTTGGGTGTTTTTTGTGTGCTCTTTTTAGGAGTGCTCCCATCTAGAGCAGTCTTGCAGGATGCCCTGTAGAGGTGGTTTGTGGGAGGCAAATTCCCTCAACTTTTGCTTGTCTGGGAATTGTTTAATTCCTCCTTCATATTTAAATGATATTCGTGCTGGATACAGTAGTCTTGGTTCGAGGCCCTTCTGTTTCATTGCATTAAGTATATCATGCCATTCTCTTCTGGCCTGTAGGGTTTCTGTTGAGAAGCCTGATGATATCCTGATGGGTTTTCATTTGTAGGTAACCGTTTTTTTCTCTCTGGCTGCCTGTAATACTTTGTCCTTGTCTTTGATCTTTGCCATTTTAATTATTATGTGTCTTGGTGTTGCCCTCCTTGGATCCCTTGTCATGGGAGTTCTGTGTACCTCTGTGGTCTGAGAGGCCATTTCTTCCCCTAGTTTGGGGAAGTTTTCAGCAATTATTTCTTCAAAGACATTTTCTATCCCCTTTTCTCTCTCTACTTCTTCTGGATTACCTATAATTCTTATATTGTTCCTTTACATTTGGTCACTCAGCTCTCTTAAAATTCTTTCATTCCTGGAGATCCTTTTATCTCTCTCTGCATCAGCTTCTCTGCGTTCCTGTTCTCTGTTTTCTAGTCCATTAATGGTCTCTTGCATCTCGTCCATTCTGTTTTGAAGTCCTTCCAGAGCTTGTTTTATTTCTGAATTCTCCTTCCTTAGTTCTTGCATATTTCTCTGCAAGTCCATCAGCATGGTTATGACTATCGTTTTGAATTCTTTTTCAGGAAGACTGGCTAAATCTATCTCCCCAGATTCCTTCTCAGGGGAAGATGTAGCAGATGCCGAAGCTGTCTGGGTTAGTCTTGTCTGGATCATATTTTTTTGCCTTTTTTATGTTGACAGGTGCTATTGACTGTCAGCTGGGAGGGCCAAAATTTTCACTTGCTACTGGCCTTTCTTTACTGGGTCAACTGCGACCCCTAGTGGCTTGTGTTGGGTAATTGCGTGTAGAGTGGGTCTTTGTGTCTTGCCTGGCCGGAAGGGAGAAATTTCCCTTTCTGTGTGCAGAATTTGTCTCAGGCTGCTTCTCTGCTTTCGCATCGCCCGGTGGTGTAATGGATGGGGGGGCTGCTTGACTGTTTACCTCCGTGAGGGGTCTCAGATCTGTTCCCCAGGGGGTTAGTGCACCCAGTTTTCCCTGTAATTTCCAGCTGCTGTACTGTGACCTGGGTTGTTTCTGTCAAGCTGTTAAGTCCCTGTCCCTTTAAGACTTTCAAAAAGCCCCCGCTTTTCTTTGTCACAGGGGATCAGCTTCGGCACCCTCTCATATGTCTTACTCCCTGTTCCCCCAGTATCCAGGGCCCCCTGGGCACGTACTGTGTCTGCGCTCTGGCCCAGATGGCTGGGGTTGGATGTTCAGCAGTCCTGTGCTCCGTCTCCCTCCCACTCTGCCTATTCTTCTCCCTCTGGGAGCTGGGGGGAGGGGCGCTCGGGTCCCGCCGGGCCGGGGCTTGTATCTTACCCCTTTCACCAGTCGCTGGGTTCTTGCTGGTGTAGCTGCAGTCTGGCCACTGTCCTGCGTCTTCTGGTCTCTCTTTTAGGGCTAGTTGTGTTTTTTGTATTTTCAAAAGTATATATGTTTTTGGGAGGAGATTCCCACTGTCCTACTCACGCCGCCATGTTGTGCTACCTAATTTTAAGTAAATTTTAACAAAATAGGAACGTAAAGAGCCATCTATGTTCTGATAAACAGTAAGTATAATATCAAACTAGACATAAATATGAAATGTATATAAGACAGTGTAATCTAAGCTTGCTCTAGATTTTATGGACAATGAAATAAAATATATAAAGTATTTATAGCACGTATTGGAAAAAATTTTTAAGTGTGTTTATTGTACATTTAGGGGTATTTTCAAAAATATTCCATCTATAAAAGAAAGTTACAGACAGAATCATTGATGAACATAGATGAAAAAATCCTTAACAAAATATTAGCAAACTGAATTAAAAAATACATCCAAAAGATCATCCATCATGATCAATTGTGATTTATTCCAGGAATGCAAGGATGGTACAATATTTGAAAGTCAATCAACATCCTACACTACGTTAACAACAAGGACAAAAACCACATGATCATTTAAATAGATGTTAAAAATGCATTTGAAAAAATTCAACATTCATTCATGATAAAAAAAACTCTCAAAAAATATGGGTATGTCAGGCAAGTACCTGAACATACTAAAGGCCATATATGAAAAACACTCTGCCAACTTGACAACAAAAAGCTGAAAGCTTTTCCTCCAAGATTAGGAGGAAAGATGCTCACTCTCCCCACTTTTATTCAACATAGTACTGGAGGTCCTAGCCACAGCAATCAGAAACAGAAAGACATAAAATTCCTCCAGATTGGAAAGGAAGAAGGTAAACTCTCACTGTTTGCAGCTGACATGATATTGAACATAAAAAATCCCCCAAGAATCCACCCCAAAACTACTAGAATGACTAACATAGTTCTTGATAAAAATCTAACATACTTCTATGTCTTCATCATTTATACATCTCTTTATGACATAATATAATATTAAATGATGAGTTCATGAAATTCCACACTGATATTTCTGAGTGTGTGCTTATAATCTTTCTTGAATGACATGAGCTATTTCAATGGTGAAACAGAAATCTTCCCGAAAAAATTTTTCCAAACAATTGTTGGTACATTTTATCTAAAATTTTATTTTTGTTTTAAGATTAGGAAAATTATTTATTCCATATTTTCAACTTATGTATACTTTATAGTTAATATTATTCAAAGGTCTTAAATAATATTTAAGTACTTCAAATTTTATATACTAATTTCCATTAGCAATCTTGTCTTTTTAACCTGTAACTTATATTCCAAGAATAGAATAAT
The DNA here is from genome assembly GCF_030020395.1 of Manis pentadactyla. NCBI lineage: Eukaryota > Metazoa > Chordata > Mammalia > Pholidota > Manidae > Manis > Manis pentadactyla. The sequence goes on from NC_080031.1 coordinate 74,053,558, forward strand.
ATTCATATAAAGTTGCTTATATCTTTGAATACACTAATCAGAAAATTTTAAATGTGTCACCTTTTTCTATATGACACATTGTACTTGGGGTTAATTAAAGTGATTGTTTGTATTTATTTATTTCATGTAAAATCTATACTTGTTTCAAAGATGAGTAGCCTTTTCTACTCATTTTCACATGTTTTTAATGTTGAAAAGGAAAACAAAATTTTATTTACTTGCACTAAAATTATTTTGAAGAACATGATATTGCTCCAATTAATTTAAAAAGAGAAATAGCAATACTGAAATGGAACATTTTAATGGGTACTCTGATTTCTATTAACTGACACCTTAATAATCTTTAGTCTTTGCTAAAGGGTTTCCAAAATTTTTATTTTTGCCATTTTTTTTAAGACTTTGCTTGCCAGTTCTGGATAAAGAATTGTAAACTATGCAACATCTTTCCCATAAATGTTTCTTTTCATTCACCAATTGACAATTTTAGAAAAATACCTGAATAATGTAAAGTGACAATCTATATGCTCTTCACCTTCAGTTGTTGCATTGTTGCATTTTCTGCAGTTAAATATAAAATTAATTATAGTTTATATTATTTTTATCATATGGAGTTTCATTTTTTAATATTTTTAGAGTGGTTTAAAGTACACAGCAAAACTGAAGAGAAGCTGTAGAAAATGCCACGTCTTTGTCTGCATATGCCCATAGGATCTTGTACCAGATGGTATATTTGTTACAGTAAATAAACCTATACTGATCTACCACTATCCCCTTAAGTCCAAACTTCACAATTTGGCTCACCCTCAGTGGTCACATTCCATAGATTCTACAAATGTATTATGACATGTATCCTTGACTTATTTACCCCTCCCTGACCTATTAATACCTTGCAATAACTGATCCATTTACTGTCTCCATAATTTTGCTTCTTCCAGAATGCCATATTATTGAAATCATACACTATGTAGCCTTTTCAGATTGGCTTCATTCATGTAGTGATATGCATTACAATTTCTTCCATGTCTATTCATAGCTTGAGAATACATTTATTTTTATTGCTGAGTAATATTCCCTTGTCTGGATGTGCCAGAGTTTATTTATGGATTCATCTACTGAAGTGCATCTTTGTAGCTTCCAGGTTGAACCACTATGAATAAAAACACTAAATATTTGTATGAAATACAATGAAAAGGAAAATATAAAAACAATTATAAATCAGATAGAAAACAATAAGCAAAATTACAATGAGTCATTTCTCATTAGTAATCACTTTTGATGTAATCACATATTGATTAAACTCTATCAAAAAACTTGAAGTGGATGAATGGATTAAAAAAATACCCAACTATATGCTGTCTGTCTCACAGTTATTTCAGCACTAAGTACACACATAGACTAAAAGTGAGGAGAGAAAAATATGTTCCTTGCAAATGGAATCCAAAGATATCAAACAATATAAATTTTGTCAAGAACTGTCACAGATATAAAGAAAGTCACTATATACAGAATGGTCAATTATTTAGTAAAATATAATAATCATTAATTATGTGTGTGTGTCTGTGCCAGGGCATCCACTCTATAAGCAACCTGTCTGTTCATCTATTGAGCACACTTAAGTTGTTTCCATGCCAGAGAGAAAGTAAATAATGCTGGAATGAGCATGTGTGTACAATATATTTTCATGGAAGTTATTTAATTTTCTTCAGATATATGCCTAGAAGTGGGATTTCCAGATCATATTGTAGTTCTAGATTAATTGTGGGGGGAACCCCTATATTGTCTCTATAATGGCTGTACCAACTCATATTCCCATGAACACTGTACAAGGTACAATTTTATACACATCTACAGCAACACTTAACAATCTTTGAATTTTTCATAATAGCCATCATAGTAGTTGTGGGTTAATAAATCATTATAGTTGTGATTGGTAATTGCCTAATGATAAGTGTTATTAAGCAACTTTTCATAAAATTCTTCACAATTTGTATGTCTTCTATAGAAAAACAATTCAGGTCTTTGCTAATATTTAAACAGGTAGTTTGTGGGTTTTTTTGCTATTGATTTGTAGGTGTTCTTTATGTATTTGGAAAAAGCTTCCATGGGGAGGTTGTGCATTACTCTCTGCTCTCATGACTGATCGTATATGAGTCTTTGTATTAATGTCACTGAAAATATTTTTGTAGAATGAGTGTTCACTGATTTGTCCCCATTCCCACTCACTCACATACATCCATGACCACATCAGCTATTGCACAGAAACAGAAAATGCTGTCTGGTCCACAGGTTCAATCAACATTCAGAACTCCCTTAGTTTCAAAGCCACATCCACCCCTGGACTCTGCTCTCCAATCATATCCCACCTGGTGGTACAGCCTTGAAAATAAGTCACATGTGAAGGGCATTGCACTGATTCTCTGTTCACATCTTAAACTCGCAGGTGAAGCACAACTCCGATCTGCTTGTGTTTCCATCCTATGACCAGAGGGCTGTGTCTCCATTCTGAGGCTGGCATACAAATGTAACTGTATTTTATTTTTTCAGGACTTAAAGGAACTATGTGGAACAAAGCTCTCCTACCCACATATACAAGGCACCGTGATGTGATAAAAAATGGAGCAATGATATTAATTATGATGCAACACAGCATAAACTGATACATAACACCATGTTAATATAAAACATCCCAAGCTGATGCAGAAGGAAACTGTGGCCATTGCCACAGAAGGGGAAATGTATTTATTAAAATTTCTTGACTCTGATTCACTGCCCATGAGAGCTTCTTCATTCCTGGGCTGTAAATTGGAATTGTGAAGATTTTAAATTTCCATGCTTTCTCAAAATGATATTAGAATCCTGGAGTATGAAAAAACTGTGCTAAATATGAAGCACAAGGAAACATATTTTAAACAGTGGCAGAATTATGTGTGAAATTGATACCAGGTCAAGCATACATTTACATACATACAGGAATAATTATGTTAAACATATCATAAATAACATATAGATTAAACAAAAATAAGAGAATACAATTTAGTGCTAAACACTGATAAAAAATATTTCAAAGATATAATTTCTGGAAAATAAAATAAGCTGAAATTTATGGTATATTTAAATAATTCATTCATATGCTTTATTGAACAAATATTAATGGCTACCTTCTTTGTGGCTGGCTCTGTCTAGTTATTGATAACACATCAAAGAGTAAACATTGCACTCTATTTGAAGTGATGGATGATAGACTAAATAAGTAAATAAAATGTTTAGTGAATTGGATATTGATGACTGTTAAAAATGCAAATGTAATATAAATAAGTGAGTTATGGAGGGTGTTTGGAAAAACATATTTTATTTTAATTTAAATACTGGGATCTTGTGGCAGTATCTGCACCCCCATCTTTACTGTGCCATTATTAACAATAGCCAAGAAATATAAATGACCTCAATATCCAGTAATGGTTAAATGAATAAAGAAAATGTGTCATATACACACAATGAAATATTACTCAGCCTCTCAAGGAAATGAAATCCTGCCATTTGCAATAACGGAGGATATTAAGCAAAGTGAAATATGTCCATCACAGAAGGAAAAATATTATGTGATTCCACTTACATAAAGTATCTGAATTGTCAGTCATACAAGCAGGGAATATAATGATGATTGCCAGGAGCTGATGGACGGGAAAATGGGTACTTGCATCTCCATGGGTATAGTTTCAGTTAGGCAAGATGAATAAGGTCTAGAGACCCACTGCACAGTGTCATGCCTGTAGTGATTGTCCCTGCATTGTGCACCTAAAGAACTTTTAGGAGGTAAGACTTAGTGTTAGGTGTTCATACTACAATAAAATAAAAGACACACTAGAGAGGCAACACTGGAAACAGTTTTGCGAGCAGACACGGGAAAGAAGTGAGGGATGAGCACACAGCAGAGTGGGGAGGAGCAGATGCCCCCAAACATCCTGGCTCCGAGGGTGGGGTGAGATCTGTGTGACTCTGGGAGTGAAGACACAGTGTGAGCAGGCTGAGAAGGCCGAGGGAGTGGGGTGAAGCAGGCCTGGGTCTGCGAAGTGCCTGCGTTTACAGGCCTTGTGGATTTGATGTTAAATTGTTATTTGCATCATTTATGAATATTAATATATCTTATTCGTATTTATCACTTTGCCAACACTTTGCAACGCATGTAAAATATATAAATTCTTATTATTTGGAGGCATCGTTTAAACAAAAAGATCAAATTAAAAGTTCCAATCACCCACAAACTCAGAGCGAAATTATTTATTGAGGAAAAGAAAGTGAAAAATATTTAAAACTGCTTTATTACATAATTATGCACAAAGAAGAAAATGACATTGCTGCTGATATTTCCAGCAGAGTTCATCAAGATTTTATCCATATTTCTAAGTTCCTCCTACTGCCCATTGGAGTTTTAGAAATTCTGTCTTTACAGAGCAAAATTGGTTTTCTAAAGTAATTATTACATACATACTGTAAAGCTGAATGATATTCTATCATACAGCAAGTCATGATAGCCTTGATTTTTAAATGCATGTACCCATTAAACTCTGCAGATTAACATTTGGTAAATATTCATGTTATATATTTCTATATGTTTAACATGTTCGATGGTTGATTTTTTTTTTTTTTTTTTTTGCTGAAACACCAAGAAATATTGCGGCACATGTCTTTAAGCCTCATGTATAGGTAATTTTAAAGCTACAGAATGAGCAACCACTGTTATTAACAAATTATACCATGTGATTACACTTACATGTGGAATCTAAAAGCAAAATAGATTTTAAAAAAGCAGTAGACCCATAGACACTGAGAAGTCACTAGCTGTTACCTTGAGGGAGGAATTGGGTGTGTGGGTGGGGAAGGTGAGGGGGATAAAGGGACACAAAAATCTCAATTGTAATGTAAGTTGGTTATGGGGCTGTTAGTGTAGCATGGAGAATATATGCAGTGGTTCTGTACGATCTTTCTATGTTGACAGTATCTGCACTAGAGTGGGTGAGGATTTAATAATGTGGGTAACTGTGGAACCACTGTGTTGTGTATTTGAAACCAATATTATACATCAACTAGTGCAAATGGACAGATAATGCACAAGAAAGAGAAAAACAGATTTCACTGTGGACAGCTACCCCTGGCAATCAGCAAGTTGGTTGTGGGGTTCCCAGACAAATGCAGCTTTACAGGATACTAAAAATTTACAGTTCAGGTCATTCATCTCTATAATAGAACATCTAAACATAAGAACAGTCTATAAACTAGAGTGTTATGTCGCTCCAGGGCCAGTTTAGCTAAACTGGATTATGGGAGACTGATTAAAAATGGCCCAAATACTTCCCATCCCACTATCTATACCTTCTGATACAGATTCTCAGACTGACCTTCTGATTGGTTTTAGCCAATGTGACATTCATTACAGGTATAATATGGGGTTTTGAAAAGCACTTTTACTCTTTGGGACTTGCCTTCTTCCTGTGCTTTGAATGCTGAGATGACCATGTGAACAAACCTTGGAGAGGGAGCTCACTTATGACAGTCACAATACCAGTCACCACCATTACCCCACAAGGATAAAAATTCATTTCTAGATGAAATATTGAGCATTCAAAATTACCCATCACTCAGCAGGTTCCAGCTATCCCATGTAGTAAATACACGCACAAGCTCACGCGAGATCACTCAGACTATAAGAACCACCTGCCCAAATATACAATATACTAAGTAATGGCTAAATGATGTCTATTTACACTACAGAGCCCTTAGCAGCCTTGTTATGCTACAAAGCTAATTGATGCATGCTGTTAATATTTTCCTAAAGTTATCTAATTATATTCCAATTTGCATAAGTACTGCACATATCTATGCTGACTTTGCATCACAAATTTAATATCATTTTTTGTATTTCTCTATGGTCAAACTCACTAGATGAGCTAAGTTTAGCCCAATTCACTTTTGTAGGAATATAATATTCTCCCATTGTGTGAATACTTCTTAATATCTTTTAAGAGGATGTATACATTTCTTTAAAAGAAATAAAAGATTGAATGAAAATGAAAATGGGAATAAATTTTATACCCTTGTGCCCAGTTAACAAATACTTTCAGAATAATTGTTGAAAAGTTTTCTCATAGAAATAATTGACAACTCTTTATTTAATATCAGAGTATTTGACCTATATGCAATGTAACATGAGAGAAATCATTTAAACCTGAAGAGAAGTCCCTTCTTATTGCGTGGCCACCCAAACCCAATTACTGACAAGCATGTTTCAATTAACAAAGTAGAAAATTTTATGGGATCCATTTGGTTGTCACAAAGCACCTCAAAACAGTGTTAACTGGGTCTGAGAGACAATACTGAGAAAATAAATGTATATTTTACAGGCAATTCCTCCAGTTCTCTGAGTACTATCTACCAAACTCAGAATCACACACTCAGCTCTCCCTTTGTGACCACAGATGAAGTGTCAGTCCTCTTATCTAAACCCAATTTCTCTCTTTGAGCTTTAGCTCGCAGCCCCTTTCCCAGACTCTAAGAAAACAGTCCAGTAATTGCTCTCTTTATCTCTTTTAGCATCATAATTTTTGTTAAATATAGAAGGCAAATACTAAGTGACAATAAGGAATAAAGAAACACTAATACGTTAATAGTAGGGGATTATAGTACCTCACTTCAATGGATAGATCACCCAGTAATATCAATAAGGAAATTTTGGCCTTAAATGACATGTTGGAATGAATCGACTTACTGATGTACACAGAACATTCCATCTGAACAGGAAAACACATTCTTTTCAAGTGCATATGGAACATACTTGACAAGACATCAATGATAAGCGACAAAACAAGTCTCAATAAACAAGAAGCCTAAAGTAAAATCAAGCATCTTTTCTGACCACAATGGAATAAATATAGAAATCAATTACAAAAGTAAAACGGAAAAATGCAAACACATGTAAACTAAACAACATTGTATTAAACAACCAACATGTTACCAAACAAGCAAACAAAAAATACCTTGACACAAATGCAAATGGAAACACAATGTTTCAAAGTATTTGGGATGCAGCATTTATGGGTATTTATGAAGAAAACAAAAATACCAACAAAATCATAGATGACCATGAGTTTGGTGATAAACTTTAAATATAACAAAGGCATGATGCAAAAAACAAAGAATCAACAGTCAGAATTTCACTAAAATTTCAAATTTCTTCTTGTGAGGATCACTCTCAAGAGAAAGAAAAGCCAAGTCACATACTAGGAAAAAATATTGGCAAAAACCACATCTACTAAAAGACTAATATCCCATATGTGCAAAGAACTCTTAAAAATATCCAATACAATCTGACTTAAAAATATTCCAAAGACTTTCACAGATGCTTCATCAAAGATGTCACAGAGATACCAAATAAGCACATGAATAAATATCACAATTGGTATCAAAGAAATGCAAATTAAAGCAATAAGGAGATAACCATTGAACAAAGAGAAAGTCAAAATCCCAGAAAACTGACATCAAATGTTGCCAAGGATGTTGAGCCACAGAAACATTTAAACTTTTCTTGTGGGAAAACAAAATGATAGTCACTTTGGAATAAATTGTGGCATTTTCTTACTAAACTAAACATGGTCATACCACAAATCCCTGGGAGTCTGCTTGTCCCAGAGGAAGGGGAGTGTTCCCACCACCAACACTAGGGTGTTAGCAGACAGAGCTCCTACCTGCAAGGTCTCCAAAGTTGTAGCTTTGCTCATGTACATGGCCATGAGAGTGCCTCACTCCAACCAAAGGCTGTGGCAGAGCAAGATCTGCATGGGTGAGGACTCCAGTGAAGGCTCCCACTTCCCTGAAACCTGCTTTACCTTCCCCTTCAAGCAGGGGAGTTGATCACAGGTTGGAGCACGGATGGGTGTAGCTCCTTGTAATGCCACCAGGATGCCTTGTTGGAGTACCTGGAAGTTGTATAAATTAGCAGGGCTTGAACAGACACCGTGTTTATCACGCTGATCATCTGTACAGCAAAGGCAGGGGCACCATTTATGCAGAGAACCTGGGAGTAGGTGTGCTTGATCGAAGCAAACACCTTGATTAGAATTGTGGCCCATGCTGCCCAGGCAGAAGAGCTTATTTAAACCCCACCCCTGCTGAATGGAGCTCCAGGCCCATGTGGTTATTATAAGTCAATACAAGGAGCATCTATAGGAAACTGGTACCAGCCCTCTAATTCTTCATGGGTGGGAATCTGATAGCAGCTCCAGTGATTTCAGCATAGATACCTCAGCCTGACTGAATAAGGAACCAGATCAGAATAAAAGAGAAGCTGCATAGCAAAGCAACAGTCCTCCTTCCAGTGGCACTTAAACAGAGAGCACAGCCCATGGATTACCACCTGCAGAGTAAACCTGCAGCTCTATCCCTCCGAGTAATCAAGTGCCCAGTCTTCCCCAATTTGGATCCACAGACAATGAGCCATGCAGGCCATGGGGCCAGTTTTGTTATCCAATGAGGCAGATAAACTCATTAATAGAGCTGCACACTGCTAAGTATATTAACAGTCCCAATTATTTAGGAAGCCTGCCAGCAAGCCAAGCAAACAGAGCACATTCTACACCCTTGTTGGTCAGGACACCGAGTCAGGTGTCTCCTGGTATATGTCATGCCGGTGACCTCACCCCTGATAGTAAATCTCAGTTCAGAGCCTCACCTGATATCAAACTCTGATAGGAAGCCCCATGTGCCTTATGACACACACAGGAACAAACCTGGGCTGACTGGTGTGCACTGTCCCTGACTGAGACCTAAAGCCTGGACGAAGGGCCCACTCACTGAAATGTGCTGCCACCCACACAGGGCATCTATGGAAAACCATGGTAACATGGCACCACTTAAAGAAATCAACAAACCTCCAATAACTGACTCTAAAGAAATGGAGATCTCTGAAATATCACAGGGAATAATCCAGAAAATCCCTCTGAAAATGTTAGTGAAATACAAGAACACAGAGACAACCAAATGAAACTAGGAAAACAAGGGAGGTACACACAAAGAAATTCAAAAAGAAACAAACATATTAACAATATCTTAGAGCTGAGACATTCAATGAACTGCAGAATTCAATAGAAGTTCAACTGATAACTTAACCATGTCAAAGAAATAATCTTTCCCTTAGAATAAAAGATGGTTGAAATTAACCAGAGAAGGAAATGAAAAAGCCTGTTAAAAAGTGACAACAGCCTGTGGGAATTACAGACATAATCAAAAGTAACAGCATCTGCATTATGGGAATTCCATCAAGAGAAGAGAAAGAGAATGAAAAAAATGTATATTCAAAGAAATAGGGTCTGAAAACTCCCAAACTTAAGGAGAAAAATCCATTAGGATCCATAAGAACAAATAACACAAAAATGTTGAGCTCAGTTAGGACTGCACCGAAGACACATTAGAAGAAAATGGTCCAAACTCAGTGACAAATGAAATTTCATGAGTGATTACAAAAGACAAGTAAATATTTAGGTGGGAAACACCATAATATCGTTAGGGTATTAGTCAACAAAAATTTCCAGGCTTTGAGAGAAAAATATTATATAATCAAATAAGGAGAGAAAAAACATCCTGGCAAGCAGAATTTCCATAAGCAGCAGAGCTGCAGTTTAGAAATGAGTGACAGATAAAGACTTTCCAAAATGAAATCTGAGGACCTTCATCACCACCGCACCAGCTATACAAAAAATGCTAAAGTGAGTTATATGAGTGGAAGTAAAATGAGTATAATTACCATCATAATATAAGAAGATAGGGTAAAATTCACTGGTAATAGTTAAAATGTATTCAAAGTTTGTCAAATACAGTAAAACTGCACCTTAAAACTTACACTGATATCTCTAGATCAAAAGTTAAGAACACAGTAAATATAACCATAATAAAAATAATATGCTGGATAGAAAATATTTTTAAAAGTATAAAAACTGTAGCATCCATTACCAAAATGTGAGGGAAGGAGAAGTAAAAGTATAAAGATCAGGAATGCTATTGAACTTCAGTTGTTAGCTTATAGTGTTATGTATTAAGATATGTCATTTAAGTTCCATGAATACTGGAAGGAAACTGGGTATTATTACACAAAAGTACATGATAAAAACATCGAAGCATAATGATATCAGAAAACATAAAAACATATGTAAGACAGCAAGATAGGAAGCAAAGAATAATGGATCATCCAGATTGAATATTAATATAAAAACAGAACTTGAACAATGTAGAAAAAATATGGCTAACAGAAATATATAGAACTTAGCAGTGGACAAGAGCAGAACCTTTCCAAGCAAACATATGACATATTCTGGGACAGATCATCCATTAGGCCTCAAAAAAAATCTTAACATACTCGATAAGATTGAACCCATACAAAGTGTCTTCTCTAACAATTATGTGAAACTAAAATCAGTAAGGATGAAAAATACAGAAAGTTAATGATGTAAGAAAACCAAAACTGTCCTGAAAAAAAATAAACCATGGAAGAAAGAAAAAATCAAAGTGGAAAAACTAAGTATTTTGAGACAAATGAAAATGGAAATACAACATACTGAAAATCATATGATGAAGAAAAATTTCCATAGGGGAAGTCCATGGCAATAAACACCTACATTAAGAAAAGAGAAACCTCTCAAATAAACAACCTAAATCTATGCTCCCAGGAACTAGGGGAAAAAAAACAGAGTCAAAAGTTAGAAGAAGAAAAGGAGGGAAAGATGGTGGCGAGAGTAGTTCAGAGGAAATCTCCTCCCCAAAACATATATATTTATGAAAATACAATAAATACAACTATTCCTAAAAGAGAAACCAGTGGATGCACTTCAACATCCGGGACACATCTACATCTGCGAGAACTCAGCAAAACACGAAGGGGGTAAGATACGAGCTGCAGCCAGGCTGGACCCAAGTGCTTCCCCACCCCAAAACCCGGCAGGAAGAAAGGAGTCAGAACGGGGAGGATGTGAAAGCCCAGGAATGGTAAACAACCAGCTCTAGAAATCCACACCCAGAACACAGACATAAGGTGCACAGGGTGCTGGATATTAGAGAAACGGAAAAGCAAAACCTGAGGGCAGGTCCCCACAACCGGCACCCCAGAAACAAAAGAAAACCGAGTGCTTTCTGCAAGTCTTAAAGAAACAGGGACCCCATAGCTGGACGAAGTTGTCCCGGAAGCTGGGAGTACCAGGGAAACATAGGAGCCCTAAATGGAGGCAGTGCAGCTCTGAAGCCCTTCACAGGAATAGGCAGCCTGCCAGTCGTTCCTCCAACTGGTGCGGACCCCAACAGACGGGCCCAATAGCAGGAGAGTGGGAGCGCATGCTGGGGGCAGAAGCGCTAGAAAGAACCTAGAGCAGATCCGTGCGCAGCAGGGCTAGCCCGCAGCAGCGCGACCGAACAGCCCTGGCACAGCTTGCGCGCACCAGCGGCAGTGAAGCCACAGCCTGGTAGAAGCCTGCATGGAAAAGCCCCCCGTGCACCATTAGCAGAGACAGAGGGAGTACGTGTACTCCCAGGAGCCGAATGGAAACCCAATCCAACACACAGCCACCTGAGCCAGACCCAAAGGCCGCTGCTGCTACACAGCTGCCCCGCAGGGTCACCGCTAGCACGGAGGAGTGCACCTGGCATACTTGCCACTCCCCGCAGGGCTCTGCAATGCTCTGATGGACACCCCACCCACAGCAGCTTAGGAGATTACCCCAGTGACTGCTCCAGGAGTGCAGGTAGCCATCACAGGCAGCCGAGAAGGGCAGGTCATCCAGTAAGCAGGAAAGGACTTTCTTCTTCCAGCTGACACACCTGCAACCTGCCTACAGCCACTGCAATCACCATGAAAAGGCAAAAAAATCTGGTCCAGACCAAGACAGTTACACCTGAGAAAGGATCTGCAGAGGCAGACCTAACCAGTCTCCCTGAAAAATAATTCAAAATAAAAATCATAAACATGCTGACAGAGCTGCAGAGAAATATGCAAGAGCTAAGGGACGAAGTCTGGAGGGAGATTAGAGATGTCTGGAGGGAGATTAGAGAAGTAAAACAAACTCTCGAAGGATATATAAGCAGAATGGATAAGATGCAAGAGGTCATTGATGGAACAGAAACCAGAGAACAGGAACACATAGAAGCTGATGCAGAGAGAGATAAAAGGATCTCCAGGAATGAAACAATATTAAGAGAACTGTGTGACCAATCCAAAAGGAACAATATCCGCATAATAGGGGTACCAGAGGAAGAAGAGAGAGATAAAGGTATAGAAAGTGTCTTTGAAGAAATAATTGCTGAGAACTTCCCCAAACTGGGGAAGGAAATAGTTGCTCAGACTACGGAGGAACAGAGAACTCCCGAGAGACAGGATACAAAGAGATCAACACCAAGACACATAATAATTAAAGTGGCAAAGATTAAGGACAGGGACAGAGTATAAAAGGCAGCCCGAGAGAGAAGAAGGTCACCTACAAGGGAAAACACATCAGGCTATCAACAGACTTATCAACAAAAACTTTAAGTCCAGAAGAGAATGGCATGATATATTAAATGCAATGAAACAGAAGGACCTTGAACCAAGGATATGTATCCGGCACGATTATCATTTAAATATGAAGGAGGGATTAAACAATTCCCAGACAAGCAAAAGTTGAGGGAATTTGCCTCTCACAAACCACCTCTACAAGTTATCTAAAAGGGACTTCTCTAGATGGGAGCACTCCTAAAAAGAGCACAGAACAAAACACTAAACATATGAAAAATGGAGGAGGAGGAAGAAGAAAGGAAAGAAATAAACATCAGACTGTATTTATAACAGCTCAATAAGCGAGTGAGGTCAGAAGAATGGTAGTAAACAAGTTAAACTTGAACCTTTGGTAACCACAATTCTAAATCCTGCAATGGCAATAAGTACATATCGTTCAATAATCACCCTAAATGTAAATGGACTGAATGCACCAATAAAAAGACACAGAGTAAAAGAATGGATAAAAAAGCAAGACCCATCTATATGCTGCTTACAAGAGACACACCTCAAACCCAAAGACATGCAAAGAATAAAAGTCAAGGGTCGGAGTAAGATATTTCATGCAAACCACAGAGAGAAAAAATCAGGTGTTGCAATACTAGTATCAGATAAAATAGACCTCAAAATAAAGAAAGTAACAAGAGATAAAGAAGGACATTACACAATGATAAAGGGCTCAGTCCATCAAGAGGATATAACCATTATAAATATAACTGCACCCAATACAGGAGCACCAATATATGTGAAACAAATACTAACAGAATTAACGGAGGAAATAGAATACAATGCATTCATTTTGGGAGACTTTAACACACTACTCACCCCAACGGACAGATCCATAAAATAAGTAAGGACACAGAGGCACTGAACAACACACTAGAACAGATGAACCTAATAGACATCTATAGAACTCTCCACCCAAAAGCAACAGGATACAAATTCTTCTCAAGTGCACATGGAACATTCTCCAGAATAGACCACATTCTAGGCCACAAAAAGAACCATAGTAAATTTGAAAAGATTGAAAGCCTACCAGCCAACCTTTCAGACAAAAAAGGTATAAAACTAGAAATAAATTGTAGAAAGAAAGCAGAAATGTTCACAAACACATGGAGGGTTAACGACATGCTCCTAAATAATCAATGGATCTATGACCAAATTAAAATGGAGATGCAGGAATATATGGAAACAAATGACAACAATAACACAAAGCCCCAACTTCTGTGGGATGCAGCAAATGCAGTCTTAAGAGGAAAGTATATAGCAATCCAGGCATATTTAAAGAAGGAAGAACAAACCCAAATGAATAGTCTAATGTCACAACTATCGAAATTGGAAAAAGAAGAACAAATGAGGTCTAAGGTCAGCAGAGAGGGACATAATAAAGATCAGAGAAGAAATAAATAAAATTGAGAAGAATAAAACAATAGAAAAAAATCAGTGAAACCAAGAGCTGGTTCTTCGAGAAAATAAACAAAATAGATAAGCCTCAAGGCAGACTTATTAAGAGAAAAAGAGAGTCAACACACATCAACAGAATTAGAAACGAGAAAGGAAAAATCACTACGGACTGCACAGCAATAGAAAGATTTATTAGAGAATACTACGAAAGCCTATATGCTAAGAAGCTGGAAAACATAGGAGAAATGGACAACTTCTTAGAAAAATACAACTTTCCAAGACTGAACCAGAAAGAAACAGAAAATCTAAACAGACCAACTACCAGCAATTAAATTGAATCGGTAATCAAAAAACTACCCAAGAACAAAACCCCCTGGCCAGATGAATTTAACTCGGAATTTTATCAAACATACAGAGAAGATATAACACCCATTCTCCTTAAAGTTTTCCAAAAAATAGAAGAGGAGGTGATACTCCCAAACACATTCTATGAAGCCAATATCACCCTAATACCAAAACCAGGCAAAGACCTCACCAAGAAAGAAAACTACAGACCAATATCCCTGATGAATGTGGATGCAACAATACTCAACAAAATAATAGCAAACTGAATTCAAAAATACATAAAGAGAATCATACACCATGACCAAGTGGGATTCATCCCAGGGATGCAAGGATGGTACAACATTCGAAAATCCATCAACATCATCCACCACATCAACAAAAAGAGGGACAAAAAAACCCACATGATCATCTCCAAAGATGCTGAAAAAGCATTCGACAAAATTCAACATACATTCATGATAAAAACTCTAAACAAATTGGGCATAGAGGGCAAGTACCTTAACGTAATAAAGGCCATATATGATAAACCCACAGCTAACATCACACTGAACAGTGAGAGGCTGAAAACTTTTCCTTTGAGATCAGGAAAAACACAAGGATGCCCTCCCTCCCCACTGTTATTCAACGTGGTAGTGGAGGTCCTAGCCATGGCAATCAGACAAAACAAAGAAATACAAGGAATCCAGATTGGTAAAGAAGAAGTCAAACTGTTACTATTTGCAGATGACATGATATTGTACATAAAAAACCCTAAAGACTCCACTACAAAACTACTAGAACTAATATCGGAATTCAGCAAAGTTGCAGGATGCAAAATTAACACACAGAAATCTCTAGCTTTCCTATACACTAACAATGAACTAATAGAGAAATCAGGAAAACAATTCCATTCACAATAGCATCAAAAAGAATAAAATACCTAGGAATAAACCTAGCCAAGGAAGTGAAAAACCTATACCCTGAAAACTATATGACACTCTTAAGAGAAATTAAAGAGGTCACTAACAAATGGAAACTCAACCCATGCTACTGGCTGGGAAGAATTAATATCATCAAAATGGCCATTCTTCCCAGAGCAATATGCAGATTCAATGCAATCCCTATCAAATTACCAACAGCATTCTTCAATGAACTGGAACAAATAGTTCAAAAATTCATATGGAACCGTCAAATACCCCAAATAGTCAATGCAATCCTGAGAAGGAAGAATAAAGTGGGGGCGGATCTCGCTCCCCAACTTCAAGCTATACTACAAAGCCACAGTAATCAAGACAATTTGGTACTGGCACAAGAACAGAGCCACAGACCAGTGGAACAGAATAGAGACTCCAGACATTAACCCAAACATATATGGCCAATTAATATTTTATAAAGGAGCCATGGACATACAATGGCGAAATGACAGTCTCTTCAACAGATGGTGCTGGCAAAACTGGACAGCTACATGAAAGAGAATGAAATTGGATCACTGTCTAACCCCCATACACAAAAGTAGACTCCAAATGGATCAAAGAGCTGAATCTAAGTCATGAAATCATAAAACTCTTAGAAAAAAACATAGGCAAATATCTCATAGACATAAACATGAGTGACTTCCTCATAAACATATCTCCACGGGCAAGGAAAACAAAGGCAAAAATGAACAAGTGGGACTATATCAAGCTAAAAAGCTTCTGTACAGAAAGGACACGATCAATAGAACAAAAAGGTATCCTACAGTATGGGAGAACATATTCATAAATGACAGATCTGATAAAGGATTGACAGCCAAAATATATAAAGAGCTCACATGTCTCAACAAACAAAAAGCAAATAATACAATTAAAAAATGGGCAGAGGAGTTGAACAGACAGTTCTCTAAATGTCTGGCCAACAGGCACATGAAAAGATGCTCCACATCGCTAATCATCAGAGAAATGCAAATTAAAGCTACAAGGAGATATCACCTCACACCAGTAAGGATTGCCATCATCAAAAAGAAAAACAACAAGAAATGCTGGCGAGGTTGTGGAGAAAGAGGAACCCTCCTACACTGCTGGTGGGAATGTAAACTAGTTCAAGCATTGTGGAAAGCAGTATGGAGGTTTCTCAAAATGCTCAAAATAGAAATACCATTTGACCCAGGAATTCCACTTCTAGGAATTTACCCTAAGGATGCAACACTCCACTTTGAAAAAGACATGTACCCCTATGTTTATCGCTGCACTGTTTACAATAGCCAAGATACGGAAGCAACCTAAATGTCCATCAGTAGATGAATGGAAAAAGATGCGGTATATATACACAATGGAATATTAGCAGCCATAAAAAGAAAACAGATCCTACCATTTGCAACAACATGGATGGAGCTAGAGGGAATTATGCTCAGTGAAATAAGCCAAGCAGAGAAAGAGAAATACCAAATGATTTCACTCATATGTGGAGTATAAGAACAAAGGAAAACTGAAGGAACAAAACAGCAGCAGAATCACAGAACCCAAGAATGGACTAATAGTTACCAAAGGGAAAGGGACTGGGGATGATGGGTGGGAAGGGAGGGATAAGGGTGGGGAAAAAGAAAGAGGACATTACAATTAGCATGTATAGTGCATGGGGGACACGGGGAGGGCTGCACACCACAGAGAAGACAAGTAGTGATTTTACAGCATCTTACTACACAGATAGACAGTGACTGTGAAGTTGTATGTGTGGGGGACTTGGTGAAGGGGGGAACCTAGTAAACATAATGTTCTTTCTGTATTTGTAGATAAATGATACGAAAAGAAAAAAAAAGAAAAAAAAGTTAGAAGAAAACAATAGAAAAGTAACCAATGTAAGTGCTGGCTTATGATGAGAAAACATACAATTTGAATTGCTGCCTAGGCATTTTATAGTATGACAACCTTGCTCATAATCAGAGTCTGAACGTTTAGACAAAGACCTGAATTTTATAGTCCCACAGTTCCCACTGTTCTTTCCCAGGCCACCATTTAAAATAATCACTCAGAGTTGAGCCTGCAAAACGTTAGAGTCTTCCCCACAGTCACTAATAAGTATTAGGTGCTCCTCACCCCACTCTCTACCTTTTGCTCAGTCATGACCTGGGAGGCAGGAGTTACCTTCCTTGGGGTTTCGAAGCAATAAATAATAACTTTTCTTGCTTTTTGTGGGTATACTAAAATTTTGCTTCAATCTGGAGGTTTTCATGTCATCAAAATGAGACCTCGGATGAGGAGGTTTATTTCTGACAATCTAGCATGTGACAATAGTGTCTCCTTATTCAACGTGCCATAATATCCATATATTTAATTAACAAATAACTTACAGGCTATGTGACATATGGGGCTTATTTGAAAAGATCAACTTTATTAAAAAACACCTAAAAAAGAAAAGAAAACAGAGAAGACACAATAGAACACTGTAAATGAAACAGGAGGTATCATTTACAACTGATACCACCGAAATGCAAAGTTCATAATAAGATACTATGAAAAATCATATACCAGTGAGGAGTCAGGAGAGGACGAGGTCACTGTGAAAACCTCTTCCAAAGTTCACACCAAGGAAGGAACTACATTAAGCATCAACAAATCTCAAAGTGACCTGAAGACTGCAGAAGAGACTTTCTACACATGGCAAAGATAAAGGGGCAGAACCATGATCAACTGGGATTCATGATGTTCCCCCATCCCATCCTAGAAGCAGGAGGGAGAGTAATGGGGTAGAAAACAGGTAAATGCTGAAGAGCATGGCCAAACTGGAACTGGAGATCTGCTCTGGGAAAACAAGTTCACATTTCACTGGGCTTTTATGATTAATGAGGCTGGACAGCAGGGAGCAGGGGCACTATTGGAGACTGAGCCTCTGTCACTTATAAAGACAGTTGTTTGCTGTTGGTCCCAATAAGATCCAACACAGAAGTAGCATTTAAAAAAATATGCTAGCCTTGGGAAGTGTGCTTCAGGGATGGGGATATGAGAGAGCTCCCTCCAGAGAAGAAAGAGAAGAAGTATGATGCTTCTACAGGCTTCCTTTAGCCCAACTAGTCAGCACAAGCAGGAGCCAGCTCAGAATTCTCTAACTCACAGGCAGCACAAAACCTAAAAACTAAATTAAAAGGCACTAGAAAAAGAATAAACAAAGCCTATAGGTAGTAGTAGGAGGGACATAATAAAGATCAGAAAATAAATAAATAAAACAGAGACTAAAGAAATGACAGAAAAAAATCAATAACATGACTTTGTTCTTCGAGAAGGTAAAGAACACAGACAAATAGTCATACTTACCAGCTTAAAGATGGCAGTATGAGAGAAGAGACAGAGGCTTTCTCCTAAAACTGGATACAATTAGAAAATTTAATTGGTGCAACTAATCCTGAGAGAGCAACAGGAAAGAGGACCGCGTCAGACTGCATACACCCAGGGAAAAGAGCAGACCTCACCGAACGGGGTAATGTACCAGAGCTGTGGCTCACTGGACCCAAGGTGCCCCCCGACCCCAGCTCACTGGCAGGAGGAAGAGAAATGGAGCAAGGAGGGAGTGGAAGGGTAGGGACTGCTGGATACCTAGCTCGGGAGATCTGCTCTGGGAGCACAAACCTACATTTCACTGTGCTTTCATGAGACTCATATGACTACTGGGTTGGAAAGTTAATATAGGCAGAGTTCCAGGGGAGACTGGGATTCTGGCTGATTGTGGAAATCAGGGATCTATATCGGCTGCTCTGGGACAAAACTTATACCTGTGTGACCCGTCCACTGGCTCAGGCAGTGGAGACAGGCACAGTAGCCAGGAGGCGGGGAACAGCTCTTTCCTACCCCTAGGAACCAGTACCGCTCCCCTGCAACACCCGACACAGCTTCAGGGGCTGAGCAGCTCCAGAATAGTGCTTCTGGACACTAGAGGGCGCCATATACAAGCATGAAACACCAAAAGAACCTTGTCCAGAGTAAAATTGTTAATACAACTCCCGAGAAAGATTTAAATGACATGGACCTCATGACTCTTCCTGAAAGGGAGTTCAAAATAAAAATCATCAACATCCTAATGGAGGTACAGAAAGACATCCAAGACCTCAGGAATGAATTCAGGTCAGAGATCCAATTGCTGAATAACACAATGGAGGGTACTAAAAGGAGGATGGATATGGTGGAGGAGACAATAAATAAAATAGAAACTAGAGAAGAGAAATACAAAGAAGCTAGGGCACACAGAGAAAAGGGATTCTCTAAAAATGAAAGAATATTGAGAGAACTGTGTGACCAATCCAAGCAGAACAATATTCACATTATAAGGATACTAGAAGAAGAGAGAGAGAAAGGGATAGAAAGAGACTTTGAGGAGGTAGTTCCTGAAAACTTCCCCAATCTGAGGAAGGAGATAGTCTCTCAGGCCATGGAGATCTACAGATATCCCAACACAAGGAACCCAAAGAAGACAACACCAAGACACATAGTAACTAAATGGGAAAGATCAAGGATAAGGACAGACTGTTAAAAGCAGCCAGAGGCAGAAATAAGAAGACATACAAAGGAAAGCCCATCAGGCTAACATCAGACTTCTCAACAGAAACGTACAGGCGAGAAGGGAGTGGCATGATGTATTTAATGCCATGAATCAGAAGGGCGTAGAAACAAGATTACTTGATCCGGAAAGATTATCATATAAATTTGAAGGAGGGATTAAACAATTTCCAGATAAGCAAAAGCTAAGAGAGTTTACCTCCCACAAACCATCTCTGCAGTCTATTTTGGAGAGACTGCTATAGATGGAAGTGTTCCTAGGGTTGGATAGCTGTCACCAGAGGTAGTCAAACCATGCTACGGAGGGTGGAACACCTGATTGTGAGACAAATGCAAAATTAAATTGACGAGCCCCAAAGTCAATCAAGGGATAGACAAAAAGTACAGAATTTGATACCTAATGAATGAAGGAGGAAGAAAAAAGAGGAGAAATAGAAAAGAACCTTTAGATTGTGTTTGTAACAGCATACTAAGTGAGTTAAGTTAGACTCTTGGATAGTAAGGAAAGAAACCTGGAACCTTTGGTAACCATGAATCTAAAGCCTGAAATGGCAATAAGTACATACCTATCTATAATCACCCTAAATGTAAATGGACTGAATGCACCAATCAAAAGACATAGAGTCACTGAATGGATAAAAAAAACAAGACCCATCTATATGTGGCTTACGAGACACTCATCTTAAACCTAAAAACATGCACAGACTAAAAGTCAAAGGATGGAAAAATATATTTCATGCAAACAACAGGGAGAAAAAAGCAGGTGTTGCAGTCCTAGTATCAGACAAAAGAGACTTCAAAACAAAGAAAGTAAAAGAGATAAAGAATGACATTACATAATTACAAAGGGCTCAGTCCAACAAGAGGATATAACCATTATAAATATATATGCACCCAACACAGGAACACCAGCATATGTGAAACAAATACTAACAGAACTAAAGGAGGAAGTAGATGACAAGGCATTCATTTTAGGAGACTTGAACACCCCATTCATTCCAAAGGACATATCCACCAGACAGACATTAAGTAAGGACACAGAGGCACTGAACAACACACTAGAACAGATGGACCTAATAGACATGTATAGAACTCTACAACCAAAAGCAACAGGATACACAGTATTCTCAAGTGCACATGGAACATTCTCCAGAACAGACCACATACTAGGCCACAAAAAGAGTCTCAGTAAATTAAAATAGATTGAAATTCTACCAACCAACTTTTCAGACCACAAAGGAATAAACCCAGAAATAAATTGTACAAAGAAAGCAAAAATGCTCATAAACATATGGAGGCTTAACAACACGTTTCTAAATAGTCAATGGATCAACCACTAAATTAAAATGGTGATCCAGCAGTATATAGAAATAAACGACAACAGCACAAAGCCCCAAATTCTGTGGGACTCAGCGAGAGCAGTCTTAAGAGGAAAGTATATAGCAATCCAGGCATATTTGAAGAAGGAAAAACAAACGCAAATGACTATTCTAACGTCTCAATTATCAAAGGCCTAAAGTCAGCAGAAGGAGGGACATAATAAAGATAGAATAAATAAGCAAAACTGAGAAGAATAAAACAATAGAAAAAAATCAATGAAACCAAGAGGTGGTTCTTTGAGAAAATAAACAAAATAGATAAGCCTCTATCCAGACTTATTAAGAGAAAAAGAGAATCAGCACACAACAACAGAATCAGAAATGAGAAAGGAAAGATCATAACAGACCCAACAGAAATACAAAGAATTATTAGAGACTACTATGAAAACCTATATGGTAAGAACCTGGAAAACCTAGAAGAAATGGACAACTTCCTAGAAAGATACAACCTTCCAAGACTGACAAAGGAAGAAACGCAAGATCTAAACAAACCAATTTCCACAAAGAAATTGAAGTGGTAATCAAAAAACTACTCAAGAACAAAACCCGCAGGCCAGATGGATTTACCTCGGAATTTTATCAGACATACAGAGAAGATATAATACAATTCTTCTTAAAGTTTTCAAAAAATAGAAGAATACACCCAAGTTCATCTGGTGAACGTACATGCAAAAATACTCAACAAAATATTAGCAAACCGAATTCAAAAATATATCAAAAGGATCATACACCATGACCAAGTGGGATTCATAACAGGGATGAAAGGATGATAGAACAATCAAAAATCCATCAACATCATCCACCACATCAACAAAAAGAAAGACAAAAACCACATGATTATCTCCATAGATGCTGAAAAAGCATTCAACAAAATTCAACATCCATTCATGATAAAAACTCTGAGAAAAATGGGTATAGAAGGAAAGTACCTCAACATAATAAAGGTCATATAAGATAAAACGACAGCCAACATCATACTGAACAGCAAGAAGCTGAAAGCTTTTCCTCTGCGATCGGGAACAAGACAGGGATGCCCACTCTCCCCACTGTTATTTAACATAGTACTGGAGGTTCTAGCCATGGCAATTAGACAAAACAAAGAAATACAAGGAATCCAGATTGGTAAAGAGGAAAGTAAACTGTCAATATTTGCAGATGACATGTTATTGTACATAAAAAACCCTAAAGACTCCACTCCAAAACTACAAGAACTGATATCGGAATACAGCAAAGTTGCAGGAAACGAAATTAACACACAGAAATCTGTGGCTTTCCTTTACACTAACAATGAGCCAATACAAAGAGAAATCAGGAAAACAATTCCATTCACAATTGCATCAAAAATAATAAAATACCTAGGAGTAAACCTAACCAAAGATGTGAAAGACCTATATCCTGAAAACTATAAGACGCTGTTAAGAGAAATTAAAGAGGACACTAACAAATGGAAACTCATCCCATGCTCTTGGCTTCAAATAATTAATAACGTCAAAATGGCAATCCTGCCCAAAGCAATATACAGATTTGGTGCAATCACTATCATTTTACCAACAACATTCTTCAAAGAACTGGAACAAATAGTTCAAAAATTCATATGGAAATACCAAAGACCCAGAATAGCCAAAGCAATCCGGAGAAAGAAGAAAAAATTGGGGGGGGGATCTCACTCCCCAATTCAAACTCTACTACAAAGCCATAGTAATCAAGACAATTTGGTACTGGCACAAGAACAGAGCCACAGGCCAGTGGAACAGATTAGAGACTTCAGACATTAACCCAAACATATATGGTCAATTAATATTTGATAAAGGAGCCGTGGACATAAAATGGGGAAATGACCATCTCTTCAACAGATGGTGCTGGTAAAACTGGACACCTACGTGTAAGAGAATAAAACTGGATCACTGTCTAACCCCATACACAAAACTAAATTCAAAATGGATCAAAGACCTGAGGGTAAGCCATGATACCATAAAACTCTTAGAAAAAAACAGGCAAAAATCTCTTGGACATAAACATTCATGTCTTCTTCATGAACGTATGTCCACGGGCAAGGAAAACAAAAGCAAAAGTGAACAAATGGGACTATATCAAGCGGAAATCTTCTGTACAGCAAAGGACAGCATCAATAGAACATAAAGGTACCCTACAGTATTGGAGAATTTATTTGTAAATGACAGATCCAGTAAAGGATTGACATCCAAAATATATAAAGAGTTCACAAACCTCAACAAACAATTATCAAATAATCCAATTAAAAAATGGGCAGAGGAGCTGAACAGACAGTTCTCCAAGAAAAAATTCTGATGGCCAACAGACACATGAACAGATGCTCCACATGGCTAGTTATCTGAGAAATGCAAATTAAAACCACAATGAGATATCACCTCACACAAGTAAGGATGGCTACCATCCAAAAGACAAACAACAACAAATGTTGGTGAGGTTGTGGAGAAAGGGGAACCTTCCTACACTGCTGGTTGGAATGTAAATTAGTTCAACCATTGTGGAAAGCAATATGCAGGTTCCTCAAAATGCTCAAAATAGAAATAGCATTTGACCCAGGAATTCAACTTCTAGGAATTTACCCTAAGGATGCAGCACTCCAGTTTGAAAAAGACAGTTGCACCCCTATGTTTATCGCAGTACTATTTACAATAGCCAATAAATGGAAGCAACCTAAGTGTCCATCAGTAGATGAATGGATAATGAAGATGTGGTACATATACACAATGGAATATTATTCAGCCATAAGAAGAAAAATAAATCCTACCATTTGCAACATCATGGATGGAGCTAGAGGGTATTATGCTCAGTGAAATAAGCCAAGCAGAGAAAGACAAATACCGTATGATTTCACACATCTGTGGAGTATAAGAACAAAGGAAAAACTGAAGGAACAAAACAGCAGCAGAATCACAGAACGCAAGAATGGATGAACAATTATGAAAGAGAAAGTGGGGAGAATGGAGGGTAGGGAGGGATAAGGGCGGGGAAGAAGAAAGAGGGTATTATGATTAGCATGTATAATATGGGGGGTGGGGAAAAGGGAGGGCTGTCCAACACAGAGAAGGCAGGTAGTGATTCTACAACATCTTACTATGCTGATGGACAGTGACTGTAATGGGATTTGTAGGGGGAACTTGTGGTAGGGGAGAGCCAATAAATATAATGTTCTTCATATAATTGCAGATTAATGATAAGATTTAAAAAATCAAAAAAATCAAAAAAATAGGCAGTAAATAATGAATAAACTAATTCAAAAAATAAACTCTTTAAGGTGAAAAATTATAGTCATAGTTACCAAGAAAAAAACGAGAGGCCACAGTAACAAAATCAGACAGGTAAAAGAAGTTACATATCACATAAATTTAAAAAGTTGTATGAAAATTATACAAACTATATAGCAGTAAATTAGACAGGCTAGAAAAATGAGATAAACTTCTAGAAATGTACAATTATCCAAGGTTAACCCAGGATTAAAAAGAAAATTTGAACAAATTAGCAGCAATGACATAGAATAGATGATAATAATAAAAAAAATCTCCCCAGAAGGAAAATACCAGAACCAGATTGGGGAAGTTTTCAGAAATTACTTCCTCAGAGACCATTTCTATCCCTTTTTCTCTCTTGTCTTCTGGTACCCCTAAAATGCAAGTAGTAATCCATTTCGGTTGGTCACACAGTTCTCTTAATATATTTCACTCCTAGAGATCCTTTTTTCTCTCTTTGCCTCAGCTTCTTTGTATTCCTCTTTTCTAATTTCAATTTTATATATATCATCTCCTCTACATCTAATCTGCTTTTAAATCCTTCCATTATGTTTCATTTCAGATATTGAATTCCTTAATGGCTGAATCTCAGTCCTAAATTCTTCCAAGAGTTCTTGAATAATTTTCTGTACCTGCATGAGCATGTTTATGATTTTTATTTTGAAATCTCTTTCAGGAATATTGAAGAGTTCCATTTCACTTGTCCCTGTTTCTTGTGTTTGTGGGATTTTTGGTTGAACCAGTTTCCTTTGATGTTTCATATTTGTATGTGGCACTCTCTAGTGCCCAGAAGCTCTACTCTCTGGAGTTGCTCAGCCTCAGGAATGATGTTGTAGGTCACAGTGTCATGGCGCTGGTACCTGGTGTTAGGAAAGAACTTTTTCCTGTTTCCCAGCTGCTGTGCCTGTCCCCACTGCCAGAACCAGTGGGCCGAGCACATAGGTGTAAGCCTCTGTGCCTTGCGGTTTTAGCTGTTGTAAGAGGGGCCTTCCTCTAGCTGGCCTGTCTCCACAGCTGCTGCTTTGTGAGCCTATGCTGCCCGGGAGGAAGGTGCAACAGGCTGCATATCATGTTGGGGTGCCTCGTAGCTGTGTATCCAGCCAGGGGGATGGAACACCTGAAGCTCCTAAAAGTTCGTCACCTGCTGGGCAGTGTGCGCTTGACAATTTTGTCCACATGTCCTTTCTCCTGAGCAGCAAGCTCTCTGAAATCCTTGCTCCTTTAGCAGCCCTCTCACTGTTAGGACGTCTCCCAGACAATCCCCCTTTCTTTTCTCCCTGAGCAGTAAGAAATGGACCCCTGTTTTCCACAAGCAGCTGGAATCTGTCTCTCCAAGTATTTCTCATATTTTAGCTTTCCAACCCTACTAATCTCCAGAACAACATGCAATTATGTTCATGCTCCCAGAGGAGATCTCCAGAGCTGAATGTTCAGCAGCCCTAGGTTTCCACCTCCTCCCTACACTATTTCTCTTCCTCCTGCCAGTGAGCTGTGGTGGGGGAAAGGCTTGGGTCCTGCTGGATCACGGCTTTGGTATGTAACCCTCTTCTGTGAGGTCTGTTCTTTCCTCAAGGTTTGTGCAGTCTGGCACAGCCTTCTTTCCTGTTGTTCTTTTAGGATTAGTTGAATTAACTATATTTCCGTATTATATGTGGTTTTGGGAGGAGGCCTCTCTCTCACCTCTCACACTGCCATCATTAATCCGCTCTCATCTTTTCCATCTTAAATACAGTTGGGGTTCTTCTCCCCAGACAAGTATTGCACACCAGGCATCTCAGATTGTTTTGTCCCAGATTTACTCTCTAACAATCCTCCAAGTCCCTCACCTCCAGTGGGGATCCCACCACTTCTGAGGCCACCATCGCTGCTTTTCCTCATAGATGTTATCTTGTAACTATGAGTGTTCAGGTCTCAGTTTCTGCGAAATCTAAATCAAATCTGAGGGGACTCCTGATCCCTGAGCTCTGAAAATATGACCCTGCTCTTTACCTGGGGGTGAAAAGCAGGAATAAAAAGGCCCCGTGGGTTAAGCTGGATCTTGAACCTGAGGTTAGCAAGTATTTCCCTGATGATTTCTTTCCTCAGCTCCTTGAGCTTCCTCTCAGTGGACAGAGGTGCCAAACAACTTGAGAATTTCCCACAGAAGAGAATTTCCTACTGACAGAAAGAAGGGGTTCTCTCTAATTCTTTGTCCATGATTTCAGCCTTCTTGTAAATGTTATATATCTGAAATGTGTATCACCTACTTCTACACACATTGGGAAGCTACATCTGGATTTTTAAGCAGTGCATTCCCTCCTCAAAAATTTTTCTCTCAAGTTGAATGTTATGTTCTTTATGTGCCTGAGGCAGTATTTTAGGCACTTCCTACTCATTATGTATTTGCAATTATTACTCTTGCTTTCAGCATTTAAGAAAACAGAGGATAGATAACAAGTAAAATAAGAATAATCACATCTATTTCAGCATGAGGAAATAATAGTTCATGAAATTGATAATCC
Organism: Manis pentadactyla; assembly: GCF_030020395.1. Lineage (NCBI taxonomy): Eukaryota > Metazoa > Chordata > Mammalia > Pholidota > Manidae > Manis > Manis pentadactyla. The sequence goes on from NC_080031.1 coordinate 74,080,522, forward strand.
CTACAGAATATATGTTAATTTTTATAGATTTCTGAAATCACTTCTTATAACTAGCAATAGATTCTAATTTTAAAATATTAATACCTGGCAGTGAAATATGAACAATATAAGCACTCTTTTAAAAACCCCTAGGTAATATAACTTTAATATAAACCCAAGAAGCATATGCAATGAAGGCAGAAATTAGCTCAAATGATTTCTTTAGTATATTCCACATATTATGAGCACTCAAAGATATGTCTGTGTAAGATGTAGAGACATTGTAAAGAACTAATATTTAACTTTTCCTTATAAAAACTCTTGTTCAAGTCAACAGCTGTTTTATAATGGCTCATAGAAAACATTTACACTTCTAGGTATTGAAAGAATTAATTTGGTAGATCAGCATTAAGGATTTTAACTCTCTCTGAGATTTCCTAAATTAATGTTGATCTACTTTGTTAAGCCTGTCCTTTTCTACACAACCAACATCAAAAAAGAAATGCTTTTCCCTGAGGCAGCCCTGTGGATTTATTCCCTCGTCTGATTCCCCAGGTCCCTGACTGGCAGCTGCCCCTCCTGGTCTTCTCTCTCCTCCTCCTCTCCTTGGAGTTCTTGGAAGGACTCAGGGGAGACCCCAGAGCCTCAGAGCTGCAACCATGTGCCTTTGCTTAGGGATCCATGAAATGGTCTTTTGTCAGTGAGAGGATATGAGTTCCCTCAGTTCTGGGAGGGTTGGAGGCCTAATACTACTTCCTATTACAATAGATTAGAACAAATCTTCCTGGATGAAGAGAATCTTCACATCACATGCAAAATTTTTGTAATAAGGAAACAATCTATTATATAGCAAAGCTTTTCAGAAATTAAAGCATGATCAAAATGTAAGTAACCTTTATTTAGCACTTTTGGATAGAAAAAAATATGCCTTGTCTATAAAAAGGATCATTTTTCTGACATATCAACAAATTTTACTGGTAAGTTCAATCCTTTCATCTGATATGTAGATATGTAGACCCTGATTCAAAACCTATATTTACTCTAAAATGATCATGAGTTTCATTAAAAATTTCAATTAGTCTCAAATATGATTAAAAGAGAAAAATCCCAGAGTTAAAAAAAGATAGTTGTGAGCATAGGTAAAAGCAGACACACATGCATACACATATAGACATGCAAAAGCACACTCATATATACACGAATAGGAAAGTATAACAATATGGTATGGATAAAGCCATTTGTCAAAACATACACAGAAATACAGTAAGTAGCATTTATTCCTGTTCCAGTGAGTTCCAAAATATAATGAAAAGTCACACAGTAAAGTTAAAAATCAAAACACCTCTCTCATATCCTTCAAGAACCTGTAATTTTGGATACCTTTCCCTATGTATTCTTAAAACCACCTCCCAACTTCATTTTTGAGAATAAATTCTGTCAATATATAGTATTTAATTTATGAAATAGATAGTGAATATTTTGATGTTATATATTAAAGATAAATTCCAATAAGTATGTTTTTATTTACATATAAATTAACCCTACAGATCATTCTGTAAGCCAGAAAGGACAATGACTCATGAGCCCTTGCCAATCAAGACTAAATAATGATTATAAATATTTATCAAAATTATAATACAGAAAAAAGGGTTTCTCTGTGGTTATTTCTTTTTCCAAAGCTCTCTTTAAAATAGATTTGAGAGAACTATCTCACTGTTCTAGAATTTTGTTATAAAAGAATTTATCTGCCAAATGTATCACATCTTAGGGCTTTTCTTATGTGTGTTTTACAGCACCATCGTCATTACCAGAATATGCTTTATCCTCATCAGAGAATGAGCTGTTCTGAGTATTTCAGCTCTGAAATTAGTTTTATGTGTAGAATTGCAGTGTGGCCACTCAAACCCAGTGGTTTTCTGTAGAGGTGCCTCAGTATTTCTTCTGCTACCAAGAGAAGTGGTGTCCGGGATCCACAAAAAGGACACCAGTATTTCCTGTCTCAGCGCTCAGATGCTCTGAATCAGGGAGCTTCCTAACCCAGGAGACCACATAGACTGGGAGCTGCTCGACCTGGGAATGAGCCTGCTCACTATCTTTGACAAATTCCGCATCACTGGGCAGTCATGATCCGGACTCCAGACACAGTACAGTTTTCTAAGGCAGAGCAATACTTGACGCTGACATATCCTAGGAGACTGAGTTACAGTTGCTGATTCATATACACACGCAATCCAGGTTCAGGTCAGATTTGGAAATCTATAAATGTACTCAGGCATTATTAGAAATGTTTCCATCACTTTTTCATGTGCTCCATTTCACGGTTGAATCCTTTGTTATTTGTTTGGACTTTATAAAAGCCATTTGAAGATGAGGAAATAATTGCTGTTTTATGTCTTAGATAATTGAGACAGAGACACTGAACAAAAGTCAGGAACATTTGAATAATAGGCAATTGTATTTAAGGTCATGGCCAGAGGAGGAGGAAATGTAATTTTTGGTGACCCATGGAATTTTAGTTAGAAGTTTTGCTATTCTTCCTATTGAATTCAGAATCAGAATTCTGAAAATGGAATCAGAACCAAATTTCAAGAACCGACGCAGCATTTTGGCTTCTTAAAGAGTAATTATCAAAAAATTATTTTAAAAATTGCTGTTTTATATATTCAATGGGAATATAAAACTGTAATTATCAAAGGTAACTACTCCTCTTGGGTTTAAATTGCTCAAAGCATTTGATGTCTATTCTTCCTCTAATAAGAGATGAAAGAATTACTAGCCTTCCCCGAAAGGCAATAAAGAACAGAATATCTTCATTGAGCTTTACTGAACTTCTCCCAAAAAATCTGTTGAAGACATATAGATGATTGGTTATTCCTGATATCAGCACCCTTCTGGGCCAAAGCAAGACAATGGTGACTAGATGAAGTGAGGTATCATGATGGCTTTTTATATAAGGCAACCTATATTTAAAAAGCAAATTACACTTCTTAGTTGCTGACTTTTGTGAGGTGCTGAAGAAAAACTATCCCTACCCAAAACAAAAATACTTCCTATTGAATTCAGAACATTTCTTAGAAATTTGAAAAAGCTGATATTAGAGGTGGAGGGTCCTGTCATCTAGACTCAGGGTGAAGTGAACAAATAAACTGGAAAGAATATATTCTGAAAGTGTAAACACAAACAGTAAGTGATACATAATGAATTCTCATTAAAAAACAGAACTAGAAGGACTTATGTATGCTTCAAATTGAGAGAACGTTCTCCTTTTCCTGCCCTTTATACACAAATATTTAAGTGCAGTAGCTGCACACGTCCTTAAACACCCTTTCTCTTGGTGAGAATGGCAGGACCTACTGAGAAGAAGTTGTTAGCACCAATCTATGGCCTGGTTCTAGTTTCCTATAATTTAACATTCATGTTGGATGAAAATTAAATGCATTTTATTGTTTTCTAATCTACATCTGTTGCTTACAGCCTGCCAAGATCTTCCTATGCTGTGTGTCTCTTCAGAGAACAGGGACACATAGATTTCAGTGAAACCACTTTCCTGTCCCAACTCTGCCATTTACTGGTTATGTCCCTTTACACTGGGGCCAGAGGTGGGGGAACAGTCAACCTCTCTCTGTCTTACTATCCTCAGTTCTGAAATCATTGCCATAGTGACACCTTACTCTCTGTTCACTGTGCAGTCTAAAATTATTGATAAGTAACAACTTCAATGTCTTCAACATTGCATTAGCGATGATGACCATCACCAATTCCAAATCATTTTATTAGTAAAGTGCTTCAGGGACTTCTAAATATATGTTAATTAATTTAGTGCCTAGAAGAGTCCTGCATCAAAATGATTTAGGAGGAGAGTTTGAGTAACTTGATGAATGTCTATTACTAGTAAGGAACAACAATAACGAATATACACAAAAATGTGGGTAGCGTTGCTTTTAACCACTACATTCAACTTTGCCTGATGCACAATAAATATTAAATGTCTGTTATCAATGTTTAATAATAATAAAAGTAAATAATAAATTCTTATTTTAACTGTCTTATTTTGTAGCTCCTTATAGACATTGATGTTTACTACATTCCACATATTATATAAAAATATGCCTATAGCCCCTGATAAACTCTCATTGGACTTCACATATAATCTCTTGTTATCTGTCATAACACTTAGTCATCTACAACATCAATCAAATACCACAAGTTAACTCACCCACGACATGACAGATTCAAACTGAAACAATAATTTTTCTAATCCCTGAACTTTCCTTTCTCCTAAATTACGTGAATTTCAGAGTCTTTAAAAGCCTGTAAAAAATTCCACTTTTTCCCAAGTGAACTGGCTAAAATTCAGAAATGAATTAAATTATATGAAAACTTTCTGCACAAAACAGGAATATTCCAAAATGTATTTGACAAATGTTGAAAATTAGGCATTTTTTGGCTATGACTTTAAAATGTATACTACCATTTATTATTTTTCAAATATTCACATTACAGGGATCCTTTCTGAGTGTGAAAAATTCTGACTTCTCAATGTTAAAGTATTTTTAACTGGCAAAATACAGGTAACATACATTTTCCATCTTACATTGTTAAGTGTACAGTCAAGTGGTGGTAAACAGTCACATCGTTGGGCAAGAATCTCCACACCCACCTCCAGAACGGTCTCCTTTTGTAAAACTGAAACTCTGCATCCATTAAACAATAGCTCCAAGTTGCTTCATCCCCTCAGCCCTTCCCATCAGAGTTTAGTCTCTGGATATATGAATTTATTCCAGGAACCCCATATTAATGGAATCATACTGCATTTCTCATTGTGTGACTAGGTTATTTTAATAACCATATTGTACTCAAGGCTAATTCATGTTTAAAGATAACAAATAACACCAAGAAACAATATTAAATACCTATGCACATAATGACAATGTGTACATAAGTTTCCAGGAAGACCTTGGTTTCTCCTTCTGTTTGGGTTTTCTTGGAACTGTTTTTACACCGTGAAGTAGAGTTTCCTGGATCAGCTTGAAGAGAACTTTGGTGCATTTATTCCTAATTCCGTGTTAGGTAAAACATGTTGGCGTGTTGGTGCAGCCATAATGGTGAAAAAAAACCCCACTGGATCCTACAAACATTAAATGGTCACCTCATCCATCCATCCCAGCCCCTTTTAACTTTTGTGCATCCATCACTATAACAGAAAACCAATGCATCACTGCAGCTTGGATTCACTAAAGTTAATTACGCTGCTGGAATTACAACCTTAACATCTTAATTTATTTCTTGGAACTACTCTCCTTTTTCATTTTTCACATTTTATAGGTTAATTGGCCAATACAGATATTTATGTATATTGTCAGTATTTTATATTTAACTTAATACAAGAATACACATATACATTTTATAAATATCATTATATACACATTGTGAAATAATCTACACAGTTGAGATAATATATTGGCACATGCAGATACCATTTTCATTTATTTCTATTATTTCAATTACAGAAAACAGCTCACTCTAGGGGACCACACCACTGGATGAGATGACCAACAATACAGGGGTCACTGAGTTTCTCCTACTGGGATTCTCTGAGGACCCCAGGATTCAAACCCTGCAGGGTATCCTGTTTCTTGTGGCTTACCTGGCAGCCATGTTAGGAAATGGCCTCATCATCGCGCTCATCAGTTGGGATCCTCAGCTTCACACACCCATGTACTTCTTTCTGAAGAACCTGTCACTCATAGATCTCTGCTACATCTCTGTCACTGTTCCCAAATTTGCTCTCAACTCCCTGATGAACAGGAACACAATATCCTTCATTGGATGCATCTTCCAGGTGCTGTTCTTCATGAGTTTTAGTTCTGCTGAATTTGCCATCCTCACAGTGATGTCCTATGACCGCTATGTGGCTGTCTGCCATCCACTGCACTATGGGACCATCATGAACAAACAGGCCTGTGGGTGGATGGTGGTGGCCTCATACATCAGTGCAGGCATCTCTGGAGCCATGCACACTGCAGCAACCTTTGCCACTACTTTTACTTCCAACAAAATGCATCATTTCTTCTGTGACATCCCTCAGATTATTTTGATCTCACACTCCAAAATGAGCATAAATGAAGCATCAGTTTTAGCATTCACTGCAAGTATCTCACTAGCTTGTTTCATCTTCATTTTATATTCCTATGCGCACATATTCTCTGCTGTCTTAAGGATCTCCTCCCTGGGGGGCAGGTCCAAAGCCCTCACTACCTGCCTCCCTCATCTGGTTGTTGTGACTGTGTTTCTTTCAACAGGTGCCCTGGCCTATCTGAAGCCAGCCTCTGAGTTGAGGTCAGACCTGGATATCACTCTGTCTGTGTTTTACACAGTGTTCCTTCCATCACTGAATCCCATCATTTACAGTCTTAGAAACAAGGACATAAAACTGACTCTGGAGAGAGTCCTTGGAATTGTAGCATGTAAGTCAAATTAAATATATTCAGGTAGTTTAGAAAGAAGTTTCTCTTTTGTACCAATGTATATTATTTTAACATTTTAGAATTTATGTCATGGGGACATATCTTAAAATTAACGTATAACTTTAGCCACTTAGGATAAGGGATAGAGGTGACATTGAAGAATGTTCTTCAGACACATGGAAAAAATACAGATATAAGTGGAACATGATTATTGTGGTATGTTTTTGGCAGTGGCTAATGGAGTCACTTTAGCAATATTATAATATTAATAAAAGATTTATAAGAAATCTAGACTTCCTAGTAGAAATGCCAACAAATGAAGGTATTAATAATATTTTTATTTGGTGCAATAACTTCAGAAACTATTGCATCAGCAGTGTTCTTTATATACACAATCCAATGAAATTGGAACAACATGGGCTTCTACAAATGAGAGTGATTCTACAATTTAGAAAACAAAATTTTTCTATATATTTCCTAGATTTGGGTGGTTTTACTGCTGTATCATTTCATGACCAATGAAGCATGTCCTTCTGTTCTCAAAATCTCAGTGTGCACAGATTCGCCCAGATATGAGCCCCTGCTTCTTGGTATATAGACTTTTAGACTGAGAAATTTTATATTTATCATATAAAAGTGAAGTTTTTCTCTCCTTGCAGGCTCATGTGTAATTAGAAACACAGGGCTGGGAGGGTGGAGGGAAGGCTCCTTCCTCCTGTAACATTGCTTGCTTCCTCCTGATGACAGCCTGGTGCCCAAAGAGGACCCTACACATGATGATGAGGCTGCAGGCCACTGTGTGCTGTGCTCACTCCCTGCTCCACATGCTGCTGACACTGCACATTCTGATCTGCCTCACGTGCCAACACTGCTGTAATTCCCTGTGCTCTTCATGATGCTTTGTTTCTTCAAAACCCTCCATTGAAACTAGTTTTGAATATGTAATTGAGAGTTCTGCACAATGTCTGAGGGGAACTGACATGAAACTTAAGGGACATGTCCTCATGGTCAGGGTCCCCCTTTCTCCTTACACCATGGTGCTCACGGGATGCAGCTGTGGTGTGGGGCCCTGGGGAGCAAGCCCATGAGCCTGGCATCCTGGATATTCACTTAACCAGTGACCCAGCCATTTAGGAATTTCCACAGATCCCTGATGCTATAACTTACTTGTACTCAGGATTTCCTCATTAATGCAATAAAATATATAAAATGATTTTAGTATAATAAACACTAGGTAGAAATAAACAAATGCATCCTTATTGTGTATCTTATGTTATGAAGAATACTTTTCTACATATAAAATGTGGGAAAACCTGCCAGTTACAGAGGTAGAATTTCCACTGTGACTGCGTGTTTGGGGGCTCAGGTGCTAAGAAAGCCAGTCAAATCCAGGTTACACCAGATGCCTGACCCCAAAGTGTGTGGCTCTGCTCCTTCCTCCCTCAGGTGTATGATGATTCACTCACATGTTCCCATACTAATCATGGGCCTCTGTGGCTTCTGCATGGAGCAGACAATAAAAGGGCACTTGGTAAAGCATGGAATTTCATCCTAATGTTAAGTAGTATCTGCTGTATGTGGTCATTTTCTTTTCTAAGCTCCTTGAGCTTTCTCTCAGTTTACAAAGCTGTCCTCCAACTTTCCTGAGCTCTTTACCCATAGAAAATAAGTCCTTCTGAGAGAAAGAAGTGATCCATTCCAATCTTTTCTCCATGACTTGAGTCTTCTTACAGATGTTACATTTCTGCTACGTGAAGCTCAAATTTCCACACACTTTGGCAAATTAATACTGGATTTCTAAACAGGGTATATCCTGCTCAAACAATTTTTCTCTGAAGTTGTTTTGTATGTTCTTTATGAAAAGCAGGGATTATTTTAAGCTTTTTTCTACACTGCACATTTTCAATTATTATTTTTATTTTTCTAATTTTAAAGAAAAGTATTGCAGTATCACAAGTAATAGAAGAATAATTACATCTATTTCAGTGGGCAGAAGTAAGTTATTATTGCATGAAATTAATCATCCCGGAAGAAAACATGTTACTCTTGCTACATTTTCAAAAGTAGTTGTAACTAACCACTAGATTGTAATTTAAAATATTAACATCTATAAATGAAATATAAATAGAGTAATTTTTAAAGAACACCTAATCAATATATTTTTTCATTTAAAACCAAGGAAGCATGAACCATGATGTCAGAAATGGGCTTAAATGGATTTTTTAGGATATTCCACATAATATGAATATTCATTTAATGTACGTGACTGTGAAAGTAGACATATAATTACTTGTACATATAATTAATATTTTATTAATAATTATATATATTAAAGATCTACTATTTAACTTCTTATTCAAATTATTGTTCTAGCTGAACAAGTGTTTTAGATCACTCATAAGCAATGTTTGTACGTTTATATACTCAAATGATTAATTTGGTAGCCCAGCATCAGGGATTTTTGAGATTTCTTAGCTTAATGTTCAGTTGCTCTGTTGAGCCTGTCACATTCTCCCCAACCAATATCACAACAGGAACACTTTCCCCTCAATAGACCTCTGTGTTTATTCTCAGTTTTAGTTCCCTAGGGCCCCAGACTACAACCACCTCTGTTTGACCTCTCCTGTCCCAACTCTACCCCTCCTGGGTGTTCTTGAAAGGACTTAGGGGACACACCACCACCTCATAGATGGAACAATTCACCTTTTCCTTAGAATACCTTGAGGAGTTTCTTCTCTCAGTGAGAGGATAACAGTTCTCCCAGTTCCTGCTGGGATACAACCTGCTACAAATTTCTATTACAATAGATGAGAACAAATCTTCCTGGATGAAGAGAATCTGTGAAGACTGAAGAGCTTAAAACACATGTGTAATTCCTGTAGCAAGGTAATAGTTTATTTTACAGCCTGGATTTTCAGAGATAAACACGCAAGGACCATGTAAGTAACAACTACTTGATATTTGAGGGTGGATGAAATTTTCCTTGTCTGTATTCAAAACATTATTTTTCTAATATATTATCCAATTAAATTACTGTGATCCTTTATTTGTATGTGTACACCCTAATACAAAAGTTTCATTTATTCTCAAATGAACATGAATATTATTGAATATTTCAACTTTTGCCTCAGATACAATAAAAAAAAACAACCATAGTTAAAAAGACAGTGGCGAACCTAAGGGAAAATCAGGCACATATACACACAAAAAGGAAAACAGAATTAGGAATATGATATAGATAAAATCATTTTGTAACTATAATCACTTCACAGAAACACAGTAAGTTGGGTGTTTTCCTGCCTAAATATGTTCCTAAATATAACTCAGTTTGTCAGTAAAGTTAAAATCAAAATGTATACATCATATATGGGACCCTGTAGACTCTACATTCATTGAGCCTATCCTACATATTGATAAAATAAATTCTGACTCATGCATTTCATTTATGAGAATGTTGTATACTTTTAAAACAATGTTATGTATTCAAAATACATCCTGATTACAAGTTTCTTATTTACACATAAATTATTTCCACATATCATTCTACAAGCTAGGAAAGGAAATGACTCACAAGTTCTCACCAATCATATTAACTATTAGAAGCAGTGTTTCTCAAAATTATAATACAAATGAAATGGGTATGTCTTTCTTTATCCCTTTGTCCATGGCTCTCTCTAAATTAGAGAATTTAAGAAGAACTCTTTCTCTTCCATTTTTCCCTTACAAAAGAAACTGACAAAAATATACACATCTTAGGGCTTTATAAATGTGTGCTTTACAGCATTATCCCCAATACATTGCTGTGCTTTCCTCTTGCCAGAAAAATTAAAAATTGTGAGTTTTTAGCACTTAAGTTAGTTTGATGGGCAGAACTGCAATATGGCCACTAACACATGACACTTTTATGCAGAGATGCTTCAGCATTTCAACTACCTCCATACAAGTGGTGCCCAGGGTCCATGAAAATGACAACAGCAATTTCATGCCTCATATTGAGGAGTGTCAGACTTCAGGAGGCTGAACAGGCCTGGAGAGGCCAGACTGAGAAGGAGCCTGCCCACTACCTCTGGCAAATGCTGCCCATTTGGCCACAGTTAACAAAGCCCTCATACATGTAAGAGTTTTCAGAGCCACAGGAATCGTTGACACTCTGACAGAGTATACTAGGAAATGGAGCTATATTTGCTGTTTCATTAATATACATACACAATCCAGGTGCATGTGGAATCTGGAAATGTATTAACATAATTAGGCATTATCAGAGGTGCTTAAATCCCTATCTTCGTGGACTCCATTTCATAGATGAAACCTTTGGTACATGTTTGCACTTTATGAAACCAATTCGAGATAAGGAAGAATTAGCCGTGCTATATCTCTGTTAATTAAGGCATAGGCAATGAACAGAAACCAGGAACTAAGTGTTTCATTAATGGCTAAGGGTGTTTAAGACCACCAGGAGAGAGGAGGAGGAAATGTACTTTTCGTTGAGGCCTGTAATTTTTTTCATTAGTTTTATTTTGGTATCATTAAACTACAATTACATGAAGGACATTATGTTTACTAGGTTCCCCCCTTCACCAAGTCCCCCCCACATACCCCTTCACAGTCACTGTCCAGCACCATAGTATATGCTGTAAAATCACTACTTGTCTTCTCAGTGTTGCACAGCCCTCCCGGTGGTCCCCCAGACTATACATGTTAATCGTAATGCCCCCTTTCTTTTTTCCCTCCCTTATCCCTCCCTTCCCACCCTTCGTCCCCAGACCCTTTCTCTTTGGTAACTGTTAGTCCATTCTTGGGTTCTGCGCTTCTGCTGCTGTTTTGTTCCTTCAGGTTTCTTTTGTTCTTATACTCTACATATGAGTGAAATCATTTGGTACTTGTCTTTCTCTGCCTGGTTAATTTCACTGAGCATAATACCTTTTAGCTCCATCTATGTTGTTGAAAATTGTAGGATCTGTTCTTTTTCTTATAGCTGAATAATATTCCACTGTGTATATGTACCACTTCTTCTTTATCCATTCATCGACAGATGTACATTTAGGTTGCTACCATACCTTGGCTATAGTAAATAGTGCAGTGATAAACATAGGTGTGCACCTGTCTTTTTCAAACTGAAGTGATTCATTCTTGGGGTAAATTACTAGAAGTGGAATTCCTGGGTCAAATGGTATTTCCATTTTGAGCATTTTGAGGAACCTCCATACTGCTTTACTCAATGGTTGAACTAATTTACATTCCCACCAGCAGTGTAGGAGGGTTCCCCTTTCTCCACAATCTCGCCAAAATTTGTTGTTTGTCTTTTGGAAGGTGCCAATCCTTACTGGTGTGAGATGATATCTCATTGGGTTTTATTTGCATTTCTCTGATGACAAGCGATGTGGAGCATCTTTTCATGAGTCTGTCGGCCATCTGAAATTTTTCTTTGGAGAACTGTCTGATCAGTTCCTCTGTCCATTTTTTAATTCGATTATTTGCTTTTTGTTTGTTGAGGTGTGTGAGCTCTTTATATATTTTGGATGTCAAGCCTTTATTGGATCTGTAATTTACGAATATATTCTCCCATACTGTAGGCTACCTTTTTGTTCTATTGATGGTGTCTTTTGCTGTATAGAAGCTTTTCAGCTTGATATAGTCCCATTTGTTCATTTTGGCTTTTGTTTCCCTTGCCTGGGGAGATATGTTCAAGAAGAGGTCACACATGTTTATGTCTAAAAGATTTTTGCCTATGTTTTCTTCTAAGAGTATTATGATTTCATGACTTACATTCAAGTCTTTGATCCATTTTGAATTTACTTTTGTGTATGGGGTTAGACAGTGATCCAGTTTCATTCTCTTACATGTAGCTGTCCAGTTTTGCCAGCACCACCTGTTGAAGAGACGGTCATTTCCCCATTGTATGTCCATGGCCACTTTATTGAATATTAGTTGACCATATACCTTTGGGTTAATGTTTGGACTCTCTATTCTGTTCCACTGGTCTGTGGCTCTGTTCTTGTGCCAGTACCAAATTGTCTTGATTACTGTGGCTTTGTAGTAGGGCTTGGAGTTGAGGAGTGAGATCCCCCCCACTTTATTCTTCCTTCCCAGGATTGCTTTAGCTATTCAGGGTCTTTGGTGTTCCCATATGAATTGTTTAACTATTTGTTCCAGTTCATTGAAGAATGCTGTTGGTAGTTTGATAGGGATTGTATCGAATCTTTATATTGCTTTGTTCAGGATGGCCATTTTGATGATATTAATTTTTCCTAGCCCGGAGCATGGAATGAATTTCCATTTGTTAGTGACTTCTTTAATTTCTCTTAAGAGTATCATATAGTTTTCAGGGTATAGGTCTTTCACTTCCTTGGTTAGGTTTATTCCTAGGTACTTTATTCTTTTTGATGCTATTGTGAATGGAATTGTCTTCCTGATTTCTCTTTCTATTAGTTAATTGTTAGTGTATAGGATAGCCACAGATTTCTCCGTGTTAATTTTGTATCCTGCAACTTTGCTGAATTCCGATATTAGCTCTAGTAGTTTCAGAGTGGATTCTTTCCGGTTTTTTATGTACAATATCATGTCACCTACAAATAGTGACAGTTTAACTTCTTTTCCAATCTGGATTCCTTGTATTTCTTTGTTTTGTTTAATTGCCATGGCTAGAACTTCCAGTGCTATGTTGAATAACAGTGGAGAGAGTGGGCATCCCTGTCTTGCTCCCGATCTCAGAGGAAAAGCTTCCAGCTTCTCACTCTTCAGCATGATGTTCGCTGTGGGTTTATCATATATGGCCTTTATTATGTTGAGGTACTTGCTCTCTAAACAAATTTTGTTGAGAGTTTTTATCATGAATGGATGTTGAATTTTGTTGAATGCTTTTTCAGCATCTATGGAGATGATCATGTGGTTTTGTCTTTCTTTTTATTGATGTGGTGGATGATGTAGATGGATTTTCGAATGTTGTACCATCCTTGCATCCCTGGAATGAATTCCACTTGGTCATGGAGTATGATCCTTTTGATGTATTTTTGAATTCGGTTTGCTAATATTTTGTTAAGTATTTTTTCTTTGACGTTCATCAGGGATATTGGTCTGTAGTTTTCTTTTTTGGTGGGGTCTTTGCCTTGTTTTGGTATTAGGGTGATGTTGGCTTCATAGAATGAGTTTGGGAGTATTCCTTTCTCTTCTATTTTTTGGAATACTTTAAGGACAATGGGTATTATGTCTTCCCTGTCTGTCTCGTAAAATTCCGAGGTAAATCCATCTGGCCCTGGGGTCCTGTTCCTGGGTAGTTTTTTTATTACCGCTTCAATTTCGTTGCTGGTAATAGGTCTGTTTAGATTTTCTGAGTCAGTCTTGGAAGGTTGTATTTTTCTAGGAAGTTGTCGATTTCTCCTAGGTTTCCCAGCTTGTTAGCATATAGGTTTTCATAGTATTCTCTAATAATTTGTATTTCTGTAGGGTCCATCGTGATTTTTCCTTTCTCGTTTCTGTTACTGTTGCTGTGTGTTGACCCTCTTTTCCTCTTAATAAGTCTGGCTAGGGGCTTATCTGTTTTGTTTATTTTCTCGAAGAACCATCTCTTGGTTTCAGTGAGTTTTGCTATTCTTTTATTCTTCCCAATTTTATTTATTTCCTGTCTGATCTTTATTATGTCCCTCTTTCTGCTGACCTTAGGCCTCATTTGTTCTTCGTTTTCCAATTTTGATAATTGTGACATTAGACCATTACATTGGGATTCTCCTTCCTTCTTTAAATATGCGTGGATTGCTATATACTTTCCTCTTAAGACTGCTTTTGCTGTATCCCACAGTAGTTGAGGCTTTGTGTTGTTGTTGTCGTTTGTTTCCATATATTACTGGATCTCCATTTTGATTTGGTCATTGAACCATTGATTATTTAGGAGCATGTTGTTTAGCCTCCATGTGTTTGTGAGCCTTTTTGCTTTCTTTGTACAATTTATTTCTAGTTTTATGCCTTTGTGGTCTGAAAAGTTGGTTGGTAGGATTTCAATCTTTTGGAATTTACTGAGGCTCTTTTTGTGGCCTAGTATGTGGTCTATTTTGGAGAATGTTCCACGTGCACTTGAGAAGAATGTGTATCCCATTGCTTTTGGATATAGAGTTCTGTAGATGTCTATTAGGTCCATCTGTTCTAGTGTGTTGTTCATGCCTCTGTGTCCTTACTTATTTTCTGTCTCGTGGATGTCTCCTTTGGAGTGAGTGTTGTGTTGAAGTCTCCCAAAATGAATGCATTGCATTCTATTACCTCCTTTAATTCTGTTAGTATTTTTTCCACATATGTTGGTGCTCCTGCATTGTTTGCATATATATTAATAATGGTTATATCCTCTTGTTGGACTCAGCCCCTTATCATTACATAATGTTCTTTTTTTCTTTTGTTACTTACTCTATTTTGAAGTCTATTTTGTCTGATACTAGTATTGCAACACCTGCTTTTTTCTCTCTATTGTTTGCATGAAATATCTTTTTCCACCCCTTGACTTTAAGTCTGTGCATGTCTTTGGTTTTGAAGTGAGTCTCTTGTAAGCAGCATACGGATGGATCTTGCTTTTTTATCCATTCTATTACTCTGTGTCTTTTGATTGGTGCATTCAGTCCATTTACATTTAGGGTGATTATTGAAATGTATGTACTTATTGCCATTGCAGGGTTTAAGTTTGTGGTTACCAAAGGTACAAGGTTAGCTTCTTTACTAACTTACTGTCTAACAACTCTCGTGTTGAGCTATTATAAATGTGGTCTGATGATTCTTTATTTCTCTCCCTTCTTATTCCTCCTCCTCCATTCTTCATATGTTGGGTGTTTTGTTCTGTGCTCTTTTTAGGAGTGCTCCCATCTAGAGCAGTCCCTGTAGGATGCCCTGAAGAAGTGGTTTGTGGGAGGAAAATTCCCTCAACTTTTGCTTGTTTGGTAATTGTTTAATCTCTCCTTCATATTTAAATGATAATCGTGCTGGATACAGTATTATTGGTTCGAGGCCCTTCTGTTTCATTGCATTAAGTATATCATGCCATTCTCTTCTGGAGGCCTGTAATTTTCACTTATAATTTTTGCCATCACTCCTACCTAGTACAGGAAGTTTCCTATATGTTATGAAACAACTGAAACAGTAAATGATGGAACAATGACATCTAAAGTAAGCAAATAGTCTGGCAAATTATCCTGAAAATGTAGAAGACACATAGTATGTGATACTTAATTAACTCAATTAAAAAACACAACTAGGAGAATTTAAACATGCCTGTAATTGAGATAATGTTCTCTCCTTCCCTTTCATTCACCAATATTTAAGGGCACAAGCTGCACACGTGTAAACACACCCCCTCTGTCCTGAGCAAATGGCAGTAACTACTGCAATGAAGTTGTTAGCAGTAACCAGATGGACCAATCCTGCATTTCTATTATCTAACATACATTTTGGGCTAAACAACCTTTTATTTAGGTTATACACACATTGCTCCCTTCCTGCCAAGAACTCTCAATGTTGTGCTCTGTGTTTTTGCAGAGGACAGGCAGAAATGGAAGCCAGAGGATCCACTTTGCAGTAACATCTCTGCCATTTACAGGCCATGCCCCTCAGCTGTGAATTGATAGTCGTATTTAAATCTTCTTCTGTTTACAGAGAAAATTAAAATTAATAATAAATGTCATGTTCAACTTCACCAGCAATTCAGTGTTGATGATGACCATCACCATTGCCAAAATCTTCCAGTCAACAAAGGATTTCAGTAACTTCTTTACATTAACTAATTTAGTTCCTAGAACAGTCCTGCAAGAAGTGATAAAACAAACACAAGGGTTTATGCAACTTGGCAACAGCCTATGTGTGGTGAGCAGCAGTGAGAAGTGCACAGTTCTTGTTTCTGTAGCTTTGCTTTTTCTATCGCTATACTTAACTTTCTGTGGCACAATAAATATTAAGCAAAAGTTACCTGTTGTTCATCTTATTTAGTATCTGTTTGTTGTGAATGTTTACTTTGTGGCAAATACTGTGTACACAGTACTCCTATTGCTCAATAAACTTCTATAGGACTTCACTTATAACCTATTGTTAATTAGTTGTAAAATTTAGTCACTTAAAATATTCACAAAGTTTCACAGAGTAATTCACCCAGTTCAAGGCAGACAGATTGAAAACCAAAATGTTTCTAACCCCTGGCCCTAGTCCTTTCTTCTACATTATACTGATTCTGAGACTCCTTATTATAAACCAATAAAGAATTCCCCCTTTATTTCCAATGAAGCTGGCTAAAATTCAGAAGTTCATGAAATTAATATCTTTTGGACAAATCAGAAGTGTTCTGAAAATGGGAATATTTATCTGGCTATTATTTTAGAATGTATCTTACAATTTATGTTTCATACTTCATTCATTTCAGAGAGATCATTGTTGAAAGTTAGAAGTATTTAAGACTAATTTAATTTTGGGAAATGGCAGGAACAATAAGAAATCACTATTATTTTTAACTGTATTTCTGTGCTGGTGATGACACATTGCTGGGCATCCATTCACGATCCATCTCCAGTACTATTTCACACTGAGAAGCTGAAACTCTAACCCAGTAAAGCATAAATCCACATACCATTCTCCCCAAGACGTCAACAAGCATCATGTGCTTTCTGTGTATAGACACTTACTGTAGGCATCACACTTCAATGAAATCACAGTGTTTATCATTTCTAACTAGATTGCTTTGATGGATTCAAGACTCACTCACTCATCTTCAAAGAGAATAAAACCCAGAAGTAAAATAAAAAACTATGAACAAGTAAATAACTTTCTAGGAACACCTTGGTCTTTGCTTCCTTCTTTGGTTTCATTTGAACCTCTTTTATACAGATGTGCTGGAGTTTCTTCTAACAGCTAGAAGTGTATTTTGAGCATAACTTACTTTGTGTTAGTGGATATCACTTTGGTAATTTGATAAAGCCATAAATAGGAACACATCACATAAATTTGAAAATGCTGAAAGATCAGCTCATTCATCCATCACAGACATTGTCACACATACATGAACCAGTCACAATAACACAAAACCAATAAATAGATCAGTTCAACTGGGAATTTGAAGATTAATCTCCATCCTTAGACATACAAATTAATACCTTTATTTTGAAAGAACCCACTATATGTATTTTATTTTTCCTGCTTTTTGAGATATAAGAAAATAAAAACATTGTATATATTGATAGGGTTCAACTTGATATATAGGCATAGATATACTTTATATATATATAAATAGACACACATGATTTGTGAGATATTGACCACAGGTAAGATAATTAACACATCCATTACCACAAGCAGGCAGCATATTGTTTTCTTTTTGTGTGTTGATTGCAGTACACAGCTCACTCTTTGGGAGCCACTGGATGTCAATCAACCACACAGGTGTCATGGAGTTTTTTTCTTCTGGGATTGTCTGATGATCCAAGTATTCAAATCCTACATGGTGTCCTGTTTCTCATGGCTTACCTGGTGGCCCTGTTTGGAAATGGACACATCATGATCCTTACTACTTGGGATCCTCAACTTCATACACCCATGTACCTCTTCCTGAAGAACCTGTCATTCATAGATCTCTGCTAAATTTCTGTCACTGTTCCTAAATTTGTTCTTAACTCTCTGATGAAAATGAACAAAATATCTCTCCTGGGATGTGTTTTCCAAGTCCTTTTTTCTTTTTGAGTTTTGCTTTGGCTGAAGTAGCTATTCTCACAGTGATGTCCTATGACCGCTATGTGGCCATCTGCCATCCACTGCACTATGAGACCATCATGAACAAGGGTGCCTGTGGATGGATTGTGGTAGTTTCTTACATCAGTGGAGGGGTCTCTGGAGCCCTGCACACGGTACCAACATTTTCCACAACTTTTACTTCAAAAAAATGCATCATTTCTTCTGTGATATCCCTCAGATTATTTTGATCTCATACTCCAAAATGAGCATAAATGAAGCATCAGTTTTAGCATTCACTGCAAGTATCTTAATAGCTTCTTTCATCTTAATTTTATATTCCTCTGTGCACATCTTCTCTACTATCTTATGGATCTCCTACCTGGAAGGCAGGTCCAAAGCCCTCTCCACTTGCCTCCTTCATTTGGTTGTTGTGACTGTGTTTGTTTCAAAAGGTGCCCTGGCCTACCTGAAGCCAGCTTCTGAGTCAAGGACCATTCTTGAAAATATTTGTCTATATTTTACACAGTGGTGCCTCCGTCTTTGAATCCCAACATATACAGACTAAGAAACAAGAACGTAAAGGTAATTCTGCAGAGGCAGAGCCAACAAGGCGGCATGAGTAGGACAGTGGGAATGTCTTCCCAAAAACATATATATTTTTGAAAATACAACAAATTCAACTAATCCTAAAAGAGAGACCAGAAGACACAGGACAACAGACAGACTACAACTACACGAGCGAGAACCCAGCACCTGGTGAAAGGGGTAAGATACAAGCCCCGGCATGGTGGAACATGAGCACACCTTCCCCCAGATTTTGGCAGGCGGGACAGGGAGCCCAGGACTGCTAAACACCCAGCCGTAACCAACCGCACCAGAGTGCAGACACAGTGCATGTGTTGAGGGCTGGAAACTAGGGAATAGGGCAGCAAGACCTCTGAGTGGGTGGCAAAGATGATGCCCCTGTGACAAAGAAAATCAGGGGCTTTTTTAAACTCTTAAAGGAACAGAGATTTAACAGCTGGAAGGAAAAAGCATAGGTCACAGCATACTGGCTGGAAATTACAGGGAAAACCAGGCACACTAACCCCCTGGGCAACAGCTCTGAGACCACCCACAGAGGTAAACAGCCAAACAGCCACCCCGTGCATTACCCCTCCGGGCGCTGCGAAAGCAGAGAAGCAGCATAAGGCAGACAATACCCACAGAAAGGGAAATTCCTCCATTCCGGCCAGGAAAGACACAAAGACACAGTCTACACACAATTACACAATACAAGTCACTAGGGTTTGCAGTTGTCCCAGTAAAGAAAGGCCAGTAGCAAGTGAAAAGTTTGGCCCTCCCAGCTGACAGTCAATAGCACCTCTCAACATGAAAAGGCAAAAAAATATGATCCAGAGAAGAATAACCCAGAAAGCTTCAGCATCTGCTACATCTTCCCCTGAGAAGGAACCTGGGGAGATAGATTTAACCAGTCTTCCTGAAAAAGATTTCAAAACAAAAGTCATAACCATGCTGATGGACTTGCAGAGAAATATGCAAGAACTGAAGAAGGAGAATACAGAAATAAAACAAGATCTGGAAGGACTTCAAAACAGAATGGATGAGATGCAAGAGACAACTAATGGACTAGAAAACAGAGAACAGGAACACAGAGAAGCTGATGCAGAGAGAGATAAAAGGATCTCCAGGAATAAAAGAATTTTAAGAGAGCTGAGTGACAAATCAAAAAGGAATAATATATGCATTATAGTAATACCAGAAAGTGAAGAGATAGAAAAAGGGATAAAAAGTGTCTTTGAAGAAATAATTGCCGAAAACTTCCCCAAATTAGGGGAAGAAATGGCCTCTCAGACCACAGAGGTACACAGAACTCCCATAACAAGGGATCCAAGGAGGGCACCACCAAGACACATAATAATTAAAATGGCAAAGATCAAAGACAAGGACAAAGTATTAAAGGCAGCCAGAGAGAAAAAAAAGGTTATCTACAAAGGAAAATCCATCAGGCTACCATCACACTTCTGAACAGAAAACCTACAGGCCAGAAGACAATGGCATGATATACTTAATGCAATGAAACAGAAGGGCCTGGAACCAAGACCACTGTATCAAGCACGAATATCATTTAAATATGAAGGAGGGATTAAACAATTCCCAGACAAGCAAAAGTTGAGGGAATTTGCCTCCCACAAACTAGCTCTTCAGGGCATCCTACAGGGACTGCTCTAGATGGGAGCACTCCTAAAAAGAGTACAGAACAAAACACCCAACATATGAAGAAGGGACGAGGAGGAATAAGAAGGGAGATAAATCATCAGACCGTGTTTATAATAGCTCAACAAGCAAGTTAAGTTAAACAAAAAGATAGTAAAGAAGCTAACATTGAAACTTTGGTAACCACAAACTTTAAGCATGCAATGGCAATAAATTCATACCTTTCAATAATCACACTAAATGTAAATGGACTAAATGCACCAATCAAAAGACACAGATTAATAGAATGGATTAAAAAGCAAGATCCATCCATATGCTGCTTACAAGAGACTCACCTCAAAACCAAAGACATGCACAGACTTAAAGTCAAGGGGTGGAAAAAGATATTTCATGCAAACAACAGAGAGAAGAAAGCAGGTTTTGCAATTCTGGTATCAGACAAAACAGACTTCAAAATAAAGAAAGAAACAAAAGACAAAGAAGGACATTACATAATGATAAAGGGCTCAGTCCATCAAGAGGATATAACCATTATAAATATATATGCACCCAATATAGGAGCACCAACATACCTGAAACAAATATTAACAGAACAAAAGGAAGAAATAGAATGCAATGCATTCATTCTAGGAGACTTCAACACACAACTCACTCCAAAGGACAGATTCACCAGACAGAAAATAAGTAAGGACACAGAGGCACTGAACAACACACTACAACAGATGGACCTAATAGATATCTACAGAACTCTACATCCAAAAGTAACAGGATACACTTTCTTCTCAAGTGCACATGGAACATTCTCAAGAATAGACCACAAACTAGGCCACAAAACGAGCCTCAGTAAATTCCAAAAGATTGAAATCCTACCAACCAACTTTTCAGACAACAAAGGCATAAAACTAGAAATATGCTGTAGAAAGAAAGCAAAAAGGCTCACAAACACATGGAGGTTAAACAACGCGCTCCTAAACAATCAATGGATCAATGACCAAATCAAAATGGAGATCCAGCAATATATGGAAATAAACGACAACAACAACACTAAGACCCAACATCTGTGGGACACAGCAAAAGCAGTCTTAAAAGGAAAGTATATAGCAATCCAAGCATATTTAAAAAAGGAAGAACTAGCCCAAATGAATGGTCTAATGTCACAATTATCGAAATAGAAAAAAGAAGAACAAATGAGGCCTAAGGTCAGCAGAAGGAGGGACATAATAAAGATCAGAGAAGAAATAAATAAAATTGAGTAGAATAAAGCAAAAACAAAGATCCATGAAACCAAGAGCTGGTGCTTCAAGAAAATAAACAAAATAGATAAGCCTCTAGCCAGACTTATTAAGAGGAAAAGAGAGAGAGTCAACACAAATCAACAGTAACAGAAATGAGAAAGGAAAAATCACGACGGACCCCACAGAAATGCAAAGAATTATTAGAGAATACTATGAAAACCTATATGCTAAAAAGCTGGGAAACCTAGGAGAAATGGACAACTTCCTAGAAAAATACTACCTTCCAAGACTGACCCAGAAAGAAACAGAATATCTAAACAGATCAATTACCAGTAATGAAATTGAAGCAGTAATAATAAAACTACCAAAGAAAAAAACCCCAGGGTCAGATGGATTTACCTCGGAATTTTATCAGACATACAGGGAAGATAAAATACCCATTGTCTTAAAGTATTCCAAAAAATAGTGAGGAGGGGATACTCCGAATCTCATTCTATGATGCTAACATCACCCTAATACCAAAACCAGGCAAAGACACCACAAAAAAAGAAAACTACGACCAATACCCCTGATGAACGTAGAGGCAAAAATACTCAACAAAATATTAGCAAATCGAATTCAAAAGTACATCAAAAGGTTCGTACACTATGCCGTAGTGGGATTCATCCCAGGGATTCAAGGATGGCACAACATTCGAAAGTCCATCAACATAATCCACCACATCAACAAAAAGAAACACAAAAACCACATGATCATCTTCATAGATGCTGAAAAAGCATTTGACAAAGTTCAACATCTATTCATGATAAAAAAAAAATCTCAGCAAAATGGGAATAGAGGGCAAGTAACTCAACATAATAAAGGCTATCTATGAAAAACCCACAGCCAACATTATATTGAATAGCGAGAAGCTGAAAGCTTTTCCTCTGAGATAGGGGACTAGATAGGGATGCCCACTCTATCCACTGTTATTTTACATAGTAATGGAGGTCCTAGCCACAGCAATCAGAAAAAACAAAAAAATACAAGGACTCCAGATTGGTAAAGAAGAAGTTTAACTGTCACTGTTTGCAGATGACATGATACTGTACATAAAAACCCTAAAGACTCCACCCCAAAACTACTAGAACAGATATTGGAATACACCAAAGTTGCAGGATACAAAATCAACACACAGAAATCTGTGGCTTTCCTATACACTAACAATGAACCAACAGAAAGAGAAATCAGGAAAACAACTCCATTCACAAATGCATCAAAAAAAATAAATTACCTAGGAATAAACCTAACCAAAGAAGTGAAAGACTTATACTCTGAAAACTACAAGTCACTCTCAAGAGAAATTAAAGGGAACACTAACAGATGGAAACTCATCCTATGCTCGTGGCTAGGAAGAATTAATATCGTCAAAATGGCCATTCTGACCAAAGCAATATACAGATTTGATGCAATCCCTATGAAACTACCAGCAACATTCTTCAATGAACTGGATCAAATAATTCAAAAATTCATATGGAAACACCAATGACCCTGAATAGCCAAAGCAATCCTGAGAAAGAAGAATAAAGTAGAGAGGATATCACTCCCCAACTTCAAGCTCTATTATAAAGCCATTGTAATCAAGACAATTTGGTACGGGCACAAGAACAGAGCCACAGACCAATGGAACAGACTAGATAATCCAGACATTAACCCAGACTTATATGGTCAACTAATATTTGACAAAGTTGCCATGGACATACAATGGAGAAATGACAGTCTCTTCAACAGATGGTGCTGGCAAAACTGGACAACTACATGTAGGAGAATGAAACTGGACCATTGTCTAACCCCATATACAAAAGTAAACTCAAAATGGATCAAAGACCTGAATGTAAGTCACGAAACCATTAAACTCTTGGAAGAAATCATAGGGGAAAACCTCTTAGACATAAACATGAGTGACCTCTTCTTGAACATATCTCCCCGGGCAAGGAAAACAACAGCAAAAATGAACAAGTGGGACTATATTAAGCTGAAAAATCTTCTGTACAGCGAAGGACACTATCAATAGAACAAAATGGAACCCTACAATATGGGAGAATATATTTGAAAATGACACATCCGATAAAGGCTTGACATCCAGAATATATAAAGAGCTCACATGCCTCAACAAACAAAAACCAAATAACCCAATTAAAAAATGGGCAGAGAAACTAAACAGACGGTTCTCCAAAAAAGAAATACAGATGGCCAACAGACACAAGAAAAGATGCTCCACATCGGTAATTATCAGAGAAATGCAAATTAAAACTACAATGAGGTATCACCTCACAACAGTAAGGATGGCTGCCATCTAAAAGACAGACAACAACAAATGTTGGCGAGGCTGTGGAGAAAGGGGAACCCTCCTACACTGCTGGTGGGAATGTAAATTAGTTCAACCATTGTGGAAAGCAGTATGGAGGTACATCAAAATGCTCAAAACAGACATACCATTTGATCCAGAAATTGCACTCCTAGGAATTTACCCATGAATGCAGCAATCAAGTATGAGAAAGACCCATGCACCCCTATGTTTATCGCAGCACTATTTACAATAACTAAGAATTGGAAGCAACCTAAATGTCCATCAATAAATGAATGGATAAAGAAGAGTGGTACATATACACAATGGAATACTACTCAGCCATAAGAAAAGGGCAAATCCAAATATTTGCAGCAACATGGACAGAGCTGGAGGGCATTATGTTCAGTGAAACAAGCCAAGCGTAGAAAGAGAAATACCGAATGATCTCACTCATCTGTGTATTATAAGAACAAAGGAAAAATTGAAGGAACAAAACAAAAGCAGAATCACAGATCTCAAGAATGGACTAACAGGTATCAAAGAGAAAGGGACTGGGGTGGATGGATGGGTAGGGAGGAAAAAGTGTGGGAGAAAAAGGGGGGTATTAAGATTAACATCCATAGGGGGTTGGGAGAAAGGGGAGGGCTGTACAACACAGAGTAGACAATAGTGATTCTACAACATTTTTCTACGCTGATGGACAGTGACTGTAGAGGGGTATATAGGGGGGACCTGGTATAGGGGTGAGCCTAGTAAACAAAGTATTCATAATTTAAGTGCAGATTAATGATTTAAAAAAAAAAGCAGTTCCTGTGTGTTGACCTCCAATGAGTTCTTCACAATGATATTAAGGGCATATAAAAGTGTAGGCAAAGGGTCTGTTTGTGTTTATACAGAGGATCAAAGCCTAATTTAGCTACCCCAAAAATGAACTAAGATACGATATGAAAAAGAACTTCCAACATCAGCACTCTTGGGAAGACTCATGCCAGAAGATGATCAGCAAAAAAAACCCCAACAAAGATCCACGCACTGCTACAGGTGTACATGCACTCATCCCACCAATTCCTGGACTTGCCAAGGGAATGAAGAAGGAGATATCTAAGCTGGCCTGTGCATACAGTAAAACAACAAATTTGACTGGATCTATTCTGTTGGAAGTCAACCAAGAAATAGGAGAAGTGCAAATTGTAGCACCCCAAAATCTTACAACTACAGACTATTTACTGTTAAAAGAACATATGGGATGTGAACAGTCCCCAGGAATGGGTTGTTTTAATTTATCTGAATTCTCTCACATTGTTCATGTTCAGTTGGACAATATCCACCATATCATAGATAAATTTTCACAAATGCCTAAGGTGCCTAACTGGTTTTCTTGGTTTCACTGGCGATGGCTGGTAATTACAGCTATGCTTTGGTTACGTAACTGTACTCCTATTATGTTTAAGTGTGTGCACAACTTAATTAGTTGTTTAAACCTATACATGCTGAAGTTACTCTACAAGAAGATATGTCAAAGAAATAATCAATCTTCCCAGGTTTTCTTCCGCCTGCTACTTCTATAGCTTTTCTTCTTCCTACCTAATTACAAACCATCAATTGAATTCGTGCCACATGTCGAATTTACCGAGTATCATAATTCTTCCTAGTGGTAAAGACACCTTAAGACAAATGCTGGTCATAGAAGCCACAGGACATAATTATGCAAAGAAGTAAAAAGCTAACCTTTTCAAACAATAAGGCTTCTCTGTCACTTACCAACTTAACATTTCCCTGTATGGCCCCGGAAGATGACTGGTTAGCCTGAGTCGGGTAAGATTCCTCAAGGGAGTAACAACCTAAGACAGGCACAGTCGCAGGGGGGCCATCAGGTGAGAAACTGGGGATCAACAGAGGTGAGTCTTAGAACCTCACCTCCCCTGTTCTGAGAGAAATCTTCTGCATACGTGGATGTTTTATTGCCCTTGTCTAGCTTGGATTAACACATAGTCTACAGGCACACACCTGATCATCTACATTTGCTCTCTTAAAACACTAAACTATGTTTTCTACCTTTATCTCATATTTACCTACCACTTCCCCATTTTATTAAAAATAATAATAATAAAGAGAGAAATGTGGTATCCACATATAAATCAAGTATAAAAATCAAATGAATATTCATATTTGAACTGACTGTTTATAGTTCATAATGCATGAGCAAAACCGAAAGCTTGTGTGATGACTGCCCTTGTAATGTTCACCATGTCACTTATTGACTATGTAAGAATTTGTACTCCATGTAAGAACTTGTTCGTTATGCTTCAGAAGATTGGAGACTGATGAAAATTAGGCGTGGGGTGGATCAATGATTGTGCATTGAGCATTGACCCCCTTGCACAGAATTTTATTGTTGGTAACAACCATTTGATCAATAAATATGAGAGATGCCCTCACAAAATATATATATATACACACTTCCAATTGTAAAATAAATAAGTAACCGGGATGTAATGTATAGCATAAGGAATATAGTCAAAATATTGTAACAACTTGGTATGGTGATAGCTAGCTTGTACGTAGTATTATCATGTATATAAATGTTGAATCACTGTGTTGTATACCTGAAACTAATGTAATACAGTGTGTCGACTACCCTTCAATAAAAAATAATTATCCAGAAAAAAGAGTAATTCTGGGAAAAGTCCTAGGAATTGTTGCATTTAAGTTAAATTAAATGTATTTGGGTAGTTTAAAAAGAGATTCTTCATTCCTAAGACACATTTATTTCAGATTTTTCCATTTACCCAGGTTAGACATATCTTAACATTAATGTGGTGTGTTAGCTGTTTGGAATTAGTGATAGAGCTCCCATTGCAGATTGTTATTCAGACAAACAGAAGGAAACAGAAATATCAGTGGAGCACAATTAGTGTGTTATATTTGGACTGTGGTTAACAACATTTACTTAGCAATATATATAGAATTTTAAAACCTAGATTTTCTAATATAGAAAGTTACTAACAATATACTATTTAATTCAATGTTTTTTATAGTATAGCCTTGACAATTTTCTTTACTAGATATAATCCAATGTAATTTGTACAACCTGGGTCTCCACAAGCCAGAATGATGCTACATTTTAGAAAGATATGTATTTCCTGAGTGTTGGGTGGCCTTCCTGCTGTATCATTTCCTGGCAAGTGGGAGCACATCCATCAGGTCCCGGAATCTCTGTGCTCAGCACAGACCAGGTATGAAATGCTTGCCATTGATATTTTCATCATCAGTCTGAAAAATATCCTTTTATAGTTATAATGCATAAATGAAGCCTCCCTACACCTCCTATGCTTACACATAAAGAAAAATTGCCAGGATGGGAGGCTGGAGGAAAGCCTCCTTTTTCCTAGTGTTTCAATTCCTTCCTCTTGACAACAGCTGGCTGCCCATATGTGAGCCTCAACAAGGTGATGAGGCTGAGGCCGCCTGCGCACCACACTGCCCCACTGCACTCCCGCGCTGCTCACAGTGCACATTCAGCAAGCACTGAGTAAGGAGTGCTTTGATTTGCCTGTGCTGCCATTGAAATTCTGTTACTACAGTAGGCCTCCATTACAGCTCTTTGTGTACATTTTATTAAGGTCAGGGAACTGTCTGAGGCAAAGGGGTATGGAAGCAGGGAGAGCTGTCCTCACAGCTCAGGATCCACTCCTTACCCCCATCATACTAACAGGAATATGACTGTGGTGTGGAGGCCCTGGGAGTATGCATATGAAACTGGCATCTACTGGCTCATAACAACAGAAGTGCCCGTCTAAATGAACCAAATGACATGTACAGGAATCTCACATTGAACAAACAAAACTAGCATAATGCTAAAAACTAGTATTATGATTTATTCATGGCAACATTGAGGACAAAATTGTTCAGATAATTACCACCATAAGCAAAAAGAAACTGATATAAAGTAAAACTCATAGGATGGTTTTACTTATAAAAAAAAAAAACGATGTTCCTTGTTTGGAGACAGTTTACATGCAGTTTGAAACAGGGGATATGCTATTTATCAGTACATCAGTCAGTGTGTCCAGGGTACATCTGGTTACTGTCTTACATGCCTATGTACTTCCTGGTGCCATCTATGCATGAGAAGAGGCAACATTTCAGATTGCCACTCACTTTCCAAAGGAATTCTTTCAAGGACATGGGAATGAAGTTCTATTGTACACTTTGCTATAAAGAAAAAAATTAAGAGTGTGGACATAATTCAAAGTCAAATATAGAAAAATCTCTGTACATACACTGACATGAGATATATTGAAAATACACTATAATGTTTCTCATAGGTTACACCTAATTCATGATTAAAGAAAAATGCTCAGTGAAATAAGCCAGGTGGAGAAAGACAAGTACCAAATGAATTCACTCATATGTGGACTATAAGAACAAAGGAAAAGTGAAGGAACAAAACAGCAGCAGAATCACAGAACCAAAGAATGGACTAAGTTACCAAAGGGAAAGGGACTGCGGAGGATGTGTGGGAAGGGAGGGAGGGATAAGGTAGGGGGGAGAAAGGGGGCATTATGATTAGTATGTATAATGTGGGGGAGGCACGGGGAGGGCTGTGCAACACAGAGAAAACAAGTAGTGATTTTACAGCATCTTACTAAGCTGATCGACAGTGACTGTTTAGGGGTATGTGGGGGGGATTTGGTGAAGGGGAAAGCCTCGTAAACATAATGCACTTGATGTAATTATAGATTAATGATACAAAAATAAAAAAAGAAAAATGGCCATGTTTAACCTTATATATAACAAATTTTAAAAGAATCAATATCAAAGATCATATCATCTGAAAATTTAAAGAAACACAGGTAACTTATCACAAAGAAAGAGAATAAACAATATAGAACAGATAATATTAGTAAAAAGTAAATTAAAAAATACAACACATTACAAATGCTTAAAATGGAAGAATACAGGAATTTTGAGAACACTAATAAATTAATAAAACCATTTTGAAACTGATTTTGTAGAAATAAAGAGTCAAAGGAAGCTTCTACTCTTTTGATGTGTTTTGTTGCTTTCTTGTGCAATCAATAAAGGGGTATATTTATTTCATATTTTATTTACATATGCATTTACGAATTTACAATTTTACGGGAAAATACACCAAGAGCAAAATAAGTTTTATATCAAAACATAAAATATTGGATAAATGAAACATTGTTCTAATATGCAACTTTACCAAAATTGGCATAAGAAAAATAATATTTTTTTATTTATTAAATTAATTTTCAATTAAAAAAATTCTAAATGAGAAAACTCAAGATGTCATTATTGAATTGACCCTTGCTCCCTCCTTGGGGACCTGAAGACCCTGGGATTCCATGACAGTCCTGGGCCCGTGAGCTGGGCAGAGAACGTGAACTTGATATTAACAAGTATTTCCCTGATGGGATCATTGTCTTTTCTCAGCTCCTTGAGCTTCCTTCCAGTGGAGAAAGATGTATTCTAGTTTCCCAAGCTCCTTCTCAGAAAAGATAATCTCCTTTAGATATAATAAGAGGTTCTCTGCAATTCTTTCTACACTTCTTAAGATTTCTTCTTGTAGAATCTGCATATCTGTTAAAAACACCTCATATTTCTACACACTTTGGGGACTACTTCTGGATTTCTAAGCAGTGTATTTCATCCTCAAACAATTTCCTCCAGATATGAATTTTATATTCCTTATATGATTCATGCAGGAATTTGAGCAGATAGTCACACATTGTACATTTGCAATGATTACTTTACATCAGTGTAAAGAGAAAAGATGCCAGATTATAACTAATATAGTAGGGGTAAGTTCATCACTCTCAGAAGGAGGAAATAGTAATTATATGACATTATCTCTGTCTGCAGAAAACACATGTTAATCTTGTTATATAATTAAAATTAGTTGTGTCTAGTCATTAGATACTAATTTAAAAATATTAATATCGGTGGCAGAGCTAAAATGGCAGCGTGAGTATGACAGTGGGAATCTCCTCCCAAAAACATAAATATTTTTGAAAATACAACAAATACAACTAATCCTAAAAGAGAGACTGGAAGACACAGGGAAACAGACAGACTACATCCACATGTGCGAGAGCCCAGTGCCTTTTGAAAGGGGTAAGATACAACCCCTGGCCCGGCGGGACCTGAGCATGCTTCCCCCCAGCTACCAGTGGGAGGGAGAGGGAGCCCAGGAATGCTAAACACCCAGCCCCAGCCACTCGCAACAGAACACAGACACAGTGCATGCGTTGAGGGCTGGAAAAAAGGAAAACAGGGCAGCAAAACCTCTGAGTGGCTTCTGAAGCTGATGCCCCTGTAACAAAGAAAAGCTAGAGCTTTTTGAAAGTCTTAAAGGGACAGGGACATAACAGCTGGATGAAAACAACACAGGTCACTGCCCAGTGGCTGGAAACTACAGTGAAAACCGGGCACACTAACTCCCTGGGCAACAGCTCTGAGACCCCTCACGGAGGTAAACAGCCAAACAGCTCCCCTGTCCATTACCACTGCAGGCGCAGCGAAAGCAGAGAAGCAGCCTAAGGCAAAACACGCCCACAGAAAGGGAAATTCCTCCACTCCAGCCAGGCAAGACACAAAGACCCAGTCTACACGCAATTACCCAACACAAGCCACTAGGGATTGCAGTTGTCCCAGTAAAGAAAGGCCAGTAGCAAGTGAAAAGTTTGGCTCTCCCAGCTGACAGTCAATAGCACCTCTCAACATGAAAAGGCAAAAAAATATGATCCAGACAAGACTAACCCAGACAGCTTCGGCATCTGCTACATTTTCACCTGAGAAGGAACCTGGAGAGAGAGATTTAACCAGTCTTCCTGAAAAAGAATTCAAAACAAAAGTCATAACCATGCTGATTGACTTGCAGAGAAATATGCAAGAACTAAGGAAGGAGAATACGGAAATAACACAAGCTCTGGAAGGACTTCAAAACAGAATGTACGAGATGCAAGAGACCATTAATGGACTAGAAAACAGAGAAAGGAACGCAGAGAAGCTGATGCAGAGAGAGATAAAAGGATCTCCAGGAATGAAAGAATTCTAAGAGAGCTGAGCAACCAATTGAAATGGAACAATATTCGCATTATAGGGGTACCAGAAGAAGAAGAAGAGAGAAAAAGGGATAGGAAGTGTCTTTAAAGAAATAATTGCCAAAAACTTCCCCAAACTAGGAGAAGAAATGGCCTCTCAGACCACAAAGGTACACAGAACACCCATGACAAGGGATCCAAGGAGGGCAACACCAAGACACATAATAAATAAAATGGCAAAGATCAAAGACAAGGACAAAGCATTAAAGGAAGCCAGAGAGAAAAAAAGGTCACCTACAAAGGAAAACCCATCAGTATATCATCAGACTTCTCAACAGAAACCCTACAGGCCAGAAGAGAATGGCATGATATACTTAATGCAATGAAACAGAAGGGCCACGAACCAAGACTACTGTATCCAGCACGAATGTCACTTAAATATGAAGGAGGGATTAAACAATTCCCAGACAAGCAAAAGTTGAGGGAATTTTCCTCCCACAAACCACCTCTTCAGGGCATCCTACAGGGACTGCTCTAGATGGGAGCACTCCTAAAAAGAGCACAGAAAAAAACACCCAACATATGAAGAAGGGAGTAGGAGGAATAAGAAGGGAGAGAAATAAAGAATCATCAGACCACATTTATAATAGCTCAACAAGTGAGTTAAGCCAGACAGTAAGATAGTATAGAAATTAACCCTGAACCTTTGGTAACCACGAACTTAAAGCCTGCAATGGCACAAAGTACATACCTTTCCATAATCATCCTAAATGTAAATGGACTGAATGCACCAATCAAAAAACACAGAGCAATAGAATGGTAAAAAAGCAAGACAAATCCATATGCTGCTTACAGGAGACACACCTCAAACCCAAAGACATGCATAGACTTAAAGTCAAGGGATGGAAAAAGATATTTCAGGCAAACAACAGAGAGAAGAAAGCAGGTGTTGCAATTCTGGTATCAGACAAAACAGACTTCAAAATAAAGAAAGTAACAAAAGACAAAGAAGGACATTACATAATGATAAAGGGCACACTCCAACAAGAGTATATAACCATTATAAATATATATGCACCCAATACAGGAGCACAAACATACCTGAAACAATATTAACAGAAATTAAGGAGGAAATAGAATGCAATGCATTCATTCTAGGAGACTTCAACACACCACTCACTCCAAATGACAGATCCATAGACAGAAAATAAGTAAGGACACAGACGAACTGAACAACACGCTAGAAAAAATGGACCTAATAGACATCTACAGAACTCTACATCCAAAAGCAACAGGATACACGTTTTTCTCAAGTGCACATGGGACGTTCTCCAGAATAGAAAACATACTAGGCCACAGAAAGAGCCTCAGTAAACTCCAAAAGATTGAAATCCTACCAACCAACTTTTCAGACCACAAAGGCATAAAACTAGAAATAACCTGTACAAAGAAAGCAAAAAGGCTCACAAACACATGGAGGCTTAACAACACGCTCCTAAATAGTCAATGGATAAATGACCAAATCAAAATGGAGATCCAGCAATACATGGAAACAAATGACAAAAACAACCCAAACCCCAACTACTGTGGGACACAGCAAAAGCAGTCTTAAGAAGAAAGTATATAGCAATCCAGGCATATTTAAAAAAGGAATAACAATCTCAAATGAATGCTCTAATGTCACAATTATCAAAACTGGATAAAGGAGAATAAATGAGGCCTAAGTTCAGCAGAAGGAGGTACATAAAAAAGATCTGAGAAAAAAATAAACAAAATTGAGAAGCTTAAAAAAAGTAGCAAAAATCAATGAAACCAAGAGCTGGTTCTTCAAGAAAATAAACAAAATAGATAAGCCTATAGCCAGACTTATTAAGTGGAAAAGAGAGTCAACACAAATCAACAGTATGAGATATGAGAAAGGAAAAATCACGATGGACCCCACAGAAATACAAAGAATTATTAGAGAATACTATGAAAATATATATGCTAACAAGCAGGGAGACCTAGGAGAAATGGACAACTTCCTAGAAAAATACAACCTTCCACGTCTGACCCAGAAAAAACAGAAAATCTAAGCAGACCAATTACCAGCAATGAAGTTCAAGCGGTAATAAAAAAACTACCAAATTACAAAACCACTGGGCCGATGGATTTTCCTCGGAATTTTATCAGACATACAGGGAAGACATAATACCCATTCTCCTTAAAGTTTTCCAAAAAATAGAAGAGGAGGGGATACTCCCATAATCATTTAATGAAGCTAATATCACCCTAATACCACAACCAGGCAAAGCCCCACCAAAAATAAAACAACAGACCAATATCCCTGATGAATTTAGATGCAAAAATTCTCAACAAAATATTAGCAAATCGAATTCAAAAATACATCAAATTTATCATACACCATGACCAAGTGGGATTCATCCCAGGGATGCAAGGATGGAACAACATTCGAAAGTCCATTAACATCATCCACTCCATCAACAAAAAGAAAGACAAAAACCACAAGATCATCTGCATAGATGCTAAAAAAGCATTTGACAAAGTTCAACATCCATTCAAGAATAAAAACTCACAGCAAAATGGGAATACAGGGCAAGTACATCAACATAATAAAGGCCATTTATGATAAACCCTCAGCCAACATTATATTGAACAGCGAGAAGCTGAAAGCTTTTCCTCTGAGATTGGGAACTAGACAGGGATGCCCACTCTCCCGACTGTTATTTAACATAGTACTGGAGGTCCTAGCCACGGCAATCAGAAAAAACAAAAAAATACAAGGAATCCAGATTGGTAAAGAAGAAGTTAAACTGTCACTATTTGCAGATGACATGATACTGTACATGAAAAACCCTAAAGACTCCACCCCAAAACTACTAGAACAGATAATAGAAAACAGCAAAATTGCAGGATACAAAATCAACACACAAAAATCTGTGGCTTTCCTATAAACTAACAATGAACCAACAGAAAGAGAAATCAGGAAAACAACTCCATTCACAATTGCATCAAAAAAAAAAATACCTAGGAAAAAACCTAACCAAAGAAGTGAAAGACTTATACTCTGAAAACTACAAGTCACTCTTAAGAGAAATTAAAGGGGACACTAACAGATGGAAACTCATCCCATGCTCATGGCGAGGAAGAATTAATATCGTCAAAATGGCCATCCTGCCCAAAGCAATATACAGATTTGATGCAATCCCTATGAAACTACCAGCAACATTCTTCAATGAACTGGAACAAATAATTCAAAAATTCATATGGAAACACCAAAGAACCCGAATAGCCAAATCAATCCTGAGAAAGAAGAATAAAGTAGGTAGGATTTCACTCCCCAAATTCAAGCTCTATTATAAAGACATAACAATCAAGACAATTTCGTACTGGCACAAGAACAGAGCCACAGACCAGTGGAACAGAAAAGAGACTCCAGACATTAACCCAAACATATATGGTCAATTAATATTTGATAAAGGAGCCATGGACATAAATTGGAAAAATGACAGTCTCTGCAACAGATTGTGCTGGCAGAACTGGACAGCTACATGTAGGAGAATGAAACTGGACCATTGTCTAACCCCATATACAAAAGTAAACTCAAAATGGATCAAAGACCTGAATGTAAGTCATGAAACCATTAAACTCTTTGAAAAAAACATAGGCAAAACCATCTTAGACATAAACATGTGTGACCTCTTCCTGAACATATCTCCCCAAAAAAGGAAAACAACAGCAAAAATGAACACGTGGGACTATATTAAGCTGAAAAGCTTCTATACAGCAAAAGACACCATCAATAGAACAAAAAGGAACCCTACAGTTTTTGAGAATATATTTGAAAACGACAGATCAGATAAAGGCTTGACGTCCAGGATATATAAAGTGCTCACATGCCTCAATAAACAAAAAACAAATAACCCAATTAAAAAATGGGCAGAGGATCTGAACAGATAGTTCTCTACAAAGAAATACAGATAGCCAACACACACATGAAAAGATGCTCCACATCACTAGTTATCAGAGAAATGCAAATTAAAACTACAATGAGGTATCACCTCACACCAGTAAGGATGGCTACCATCCAAAAGACAAACAACAACAAATGTTGGCGAGGCTGTGGAGAAAGGGGAACCCTCCTACACTGCTGGTGGGAATGTAAATTAGTTCAACCATTGTGGAAAGCAGTATGGAGGTACATCAAAACGCTCAAAACAGACTTACCATTTGATCCAGGAATTGCACTCCTAGGATTTTACTCTAAGGACACAGCAGTCAAGTTTGAGAAAGAGAGGTGCACCCTTATGTTTATCGCAGCACTATTTACAATAGCCAAGAATTGTAAGCAACCTAAATGTCCAACGATAGATGAATGGATAAAGAAGAAGTGGTACATATGCACAATGGAATGCTACTCAGCCATAAGAAGAGGGTAAATCCTACCATTTGGAGAAACATGGATGAGCTGGAGGGTATTATGCTCAGTGAAATAAGCCAAGTGGAGAAAGAGAAATACCAAATGATTTCAGTCATCTGTGGAGCATAAGAACAAAGGTAAAACTGAATGAACAAAAAAGCAGCAAAATCACAGAACTCAATAATGGACTAACAGGTACCAAAGGGAAAGGGACTGGAGAGGATGGGTGGGTAGGGAGGGTTAAGGGGGGGGAAGAAGAAGGGAGGTATTAAGATTAGCATGCATGGGAGGGTGGGAGAAAGAGGAGGGCTGTACAACACAGAGAAGACAAGTAGTGTTTCTACAACATTTTGATCTGCTGATGGACAGTGACTGTAAAGGGTTTTATAGGGGGTCCTGGTATAGGGGAGTACCTAGTAAACATAATATTCATCATGTAAGTGTAGATTAATGATAACAACAACAACAAAAAAAGCAGTTCCTGTATGGTGACCTCCAATGAGTTACACACAATGGTACAATGTGTATAAAAAAGTGTAGGCAAAGGGTCTGTTTGTATTTATACTGAGGTTCAAAGCCTAATTTGGCTACCCCAAAAATAAACTAAGATACGATAAGAAAAAGAACTTCCAAAATAAGCACTCTCAGGAAGACTCATACCAGAAGATGATCATCAAAAAACCCCAACAAAGATCCACGTGCTGCTACAGCTGTAGATACACTCATCCCACCTGTTCCTGGACTTGCCATGGGAATGAAGAAGGTGATATCTAAGCTGGCCTGTGCATACAGTAAAACAACAAATTTGACTGGATCTATGATGTTGGAACTCAACCAAGAATTAGTAGAAGTGCAACTTGCAGCACTCCAAAATCTTGTGACTATAGACTATCTACTGTTTAAAGAACACGTGGGATGTGAACAGTTCCCGGGAATGTGTTGTTTTAATTTCTCTGATTTTTCTCAGACTATTCATATTCAGTTAGACATTATCCATCATATCATTGATAAGTTTTCACAAATGCCTAGGGTGCCTAACTGGTTTTCTTGGTTTCACTGGATATGGCTGGTAATTGTAGGTCTGCTTTGGTTATGTAGCTGTATTCCTATTATGTTAATGTGTGCACGCAATTTAATTAGTAATTTAAAACCTATACACACTTATGTTACACTTCAAGAAGATATGTCAAAGAAATAATCTTCCCAAGTTTTCCTGCTACTTCTATAGCTTTTCTTCTTTCTTCCTAATTACAACCCTTAAATAGAATTCGTGCCTCATATTGAATTAACCGAGTATCATAATTTTTCCAAATTTTAAAGATACCTCAAGACAAATGCTGGGCATAGAAGCCACAGGCATAAATCTGCAAAGAAGTAAAAAGCTAACCTTTTTCAAACAATAAGGCTTCTCTCTCACTACCAACTTTACATTTCCTCGTATGGCCCCGGAAGATGACTGGTTAGCCAGAGACGGGTAAGATTCCTCAAGGGAGGAACAACCTAAGACAGGCACAGTTGCAGGGGGGCCATCAGGTGAGAAACTGGGGATCAACAGAGGTGAGGCTTAGAACCTCACCCCCCCTGTTCTGAGAGAAATATTCTGCATATGTGGATGTTCTATTGCCCATGTCTAGCTTGGATTAACACATAGTCTACAGGCACACACCTGATCATCTACATTTGCTCTCTTACAACACTAAACTATGTTTTCTACCTTTATCTTGTATCTACCTACCACTTCAGCATTTTATTAAAAATAATAATAATAAAGAGAGAAATGTGGTATCCACATATAAATCAAGTATAAAAATCAAATGAATATTCATATTTAAACTGACTGTTTACAGTTCATAATGCATGAGCAAAACCAGAAGTTTCTGTGATGACTGCCCTTGTACCGTTTACCATGTAACGTATTCACTATGTAAGAATTTGTTCTCCATGTAAGAACTTGTTTGTTATGCCTCAGAAGATTGGAGACTGACAAAAATTAGGCTTGGGGTGGATTAATGATTGTGCATTGAGCATTGACTCCCCTATACAGAATTTTATTGTTGTTAAGAACCATTTGATCAACAAATATGAGAGATGCCATGCGAAAAAAAAAAAAGTACACACTTCCAATTGTAAATTAAAT
This sequence comes from Manis pentadactyla, assembly GCF_030020395.1. Lineage (NCBI taxonomy): Eukaryota > Metazoa > Chordata > Mammalia > Pholidota > Manidae > Manis > Manis pentadactyla. The sequence continues at coordinate 74,118,061 of NC_080031.1, forward strand.
AAGTAACCGGGATGTAATGTATAGCATAAGGAATATAGTCAAAATATTGTGATTTGAATATACATGCACCCATATCATTATTGTAGCATTGTTTATAATAGTCAACACAGGACAACACCCAAAGTGTCCGTCAAGGTGAATGGATAAAGAAGAGGTGGTACATATCCATAATGGAATGTTATTCAGTCATAGAAAAAATGGAAATCCTGCTGTTTGTGAAAACGTGGGTATATCTAGAGGGTATTATGCTATTTAAAATAAGTTGGGCAGAGTCAGAGAAATGCCATAGATTTCACTTATTTGTGGAATATAAAAACAAAACAAAATGAACAAAACAACAGTAGATTCATTGACACTGAGAAGTAACTAGTGGTTCCCATGGGGGAGGGTATGAAGTCTGTTGGTGAAATAGGTAAATATGTTAAAGAGGCAAAAAAATCTCAATCATTATAAAAATTAGTCATGGCGATGAAAGTACAGCATAAAGAATATAGGCCATAATCATGTAACACCTTCCCATGTTGACACATAGCATCTACTCTAGTTGGTGTGAGCATTAGTAATGTATATAATGGTCAAATCACTGCTTTAAAACATGAAACCAATATAATATTGTATATCAACTATAATGTTAAAAAAAAGGATGTAAGGAAGGAAAGAAACTTTTAAAGAAATACTAGGCTACATAATTTTTATATAAAATCAAAGACACATGCACTGTGAAGTCAGGAATAAGCTTAAATGGACTCAAATATATCCCATATATTATGAATATTCAGTTAAGGGTATATGTCTGTGTAAGTATACATATAGAAACATATGAGACCTAATACTTAACATTTATTTATAAAAATTACAGTTCTAGGTAACAGATTTTTATAACGGTTCATAGGCAAACTATTTTGCTAGCTCAGCATCAGGGATTTAACTCTCTTGGAGATTTCTTAGCTTAATGATGGGCTGTTATTAAGCCAGTCTCTTTCTCACAAACCAACATCACAAAAGAAATATTTTCCCTTAAGTTGACCTGGGGATTCACTCTGCTTTAATTCCCCAGGTTGCCAACTACAACTCCCTCTCCTGTCCCGTCTCCCCTCTCCTGGGTGTTCTTGAATGGACTTAGGGGACACATCACCACCTTATAGTTACAACAATTCACTTTTTCCTCAGAGCACCCAGAAGTGGTTCTTCTCACAGGAGGGTAACTGAGTTCACCCTGTTCCTGTTGAGACACAGGTCCACCAGTTCTTTCTACTACACTGGATGAGAATGAATCTTCCTAGATGAAGAGAATCTCTGAAGATCAGAGCATTCAAGTCACATGTGAAATTGCTGGAATAAGGATGTTAGCCCCTTCTATATCCCATATTGTCAGAGATTGATCCATTGTCACCATGTAAGTAACAACTATATGGGACTATTGAAGAGATAAAATACTCTTATCTAGAGAAGAAAAATTATTATTTTGTTAACATATTTTGCAATTAAATGGCTGTATGTGCTTCTTTTCCTTGTAGATATTTAGACTTTGATTTAAAAAATATGTTTATTCTAAAATGAACTTGAATATTATTGAAAACTACAATTATTTTGTCTCCGATACAACTAAAAGAGAAAATCCCTAGAGTTACAAAAAAAGTGTGAGCTTATGGAAAAATAGACACACACATAAGCACATGCTTGCATGTCTATACATGCACACACACACACACAAATAGTAAAATTGGCTTAGGAATGTGATATGAATTGATTTTGCCCAATTACAATGAACTCACGAAAATACAGCACATGGAAAATTTTTCTGTCTAAATGTACTCCTAACTATAACACATACAATGTTAAAATCAAATATTCTCACTTCTAACCCACAATAACCTGTAGGCTATGTTACCTCTGCTCACACATTCTTAAAATCCATCCATCCCCAAATATATTATTAAAATAAATTCTGGGAATGTTTTACTTTCAGTATAAGAACAAATTAGTGTACATTTTAAGTTAATGTTACATATTCAATATACATTCCCGTTAGAATGCTTTGTATTTACACATAAATTAATCCTATGGGTCATTCTGCAAGCCAGGAAGGGAAATTATTTGCTATCACCAATCATTTTTAAACAATTAAAGATGCAGCATTTACTGAGATTATAATGCAGAAACAAATGGGTTTGCTCTCTCATTTTTCCCTGTGTCCATGGCTCACTCTAAAACAGCAGATTTAGAGAGAACTCTGTCACTCTTTTAGCCTTATCTTAAAAAAGAAATTATCTGACAAGTGTCTTCACATCTCAGGGCTCTCTCAATATTTTTTTAGAGTTCTACCTCCTTTATAGGACTATACTTCCTCCTTGTCAGAAAACAGACAATTGTACATTTTCAGCACTGAAATTATTGTAGAATTGCAGTGTGGACACTAAAACACTGCACTTTTATGTAAAGATGCTTCAGTTCAATCTACCACCAGGATAGGTGTGTCCAGCGTCCACAAACATGACAATTAGTATTTCACATCTCAGCCCTCAAATGCTCTGGCTCAGGGAGCATCAGAGCCCAGGAGACTGGAAAAGTGGGAGGGGCTGACCTGAGAATGAGGCAGCCTGTATCTTTGGCAAATACTGCACCGTTGGGACAGTGTGGATCCAGCCTTCAGACATGCTATGGTTTTCTCAGTCACAGCTACTGTTGACAGTGTGACACATAATGTGGGAAGACTGAGCTATATTTGCTGATTCACACACACATGCAATCCAGCTGCATGTGGGATTGGGAAATCCATACAGTCAGGGAGTACCAGAGATGTTTCCACCCCAGCTACATGGGTTGCATTTCATTAATGGATCCTTTGTTATTCATGAAATTGTTTGGTCTTTATGAAACCATTTTGAAATGTGGAAGAACTGGCTGTGTTATATCACTGATAATTAAGGCACAAGAACTGAACAAATGTCAGGAATTGTTTCTTCCAATAAAAGGTGAAGGTACTCAATATGATGGCCAGAGGAAGAGGACATACAATTTTTGCTGAGAACTGTAATTTTGAGTTAGAATTCTTATCATTCCTCCTACTTAAGACAGTATATTTCATATTAGTTAATAGTAGAACTATAGGTGGCGAAACTATGTCATCTAGACCCAGAATGAAGTAAGCAGACTTTGAGAAGAAAATATTCTGAACATGTTAACATAAATAACATGTGATCTACAAAAAATGCTTATTATTAAGCACAAGAATTTAACGTGCCTCTAAGTGAGATGAGGTTTCCCTTCCTCCCCTTCACTCGCCAATATTTAAGTGCACCAGCTGCACAGATGTGAACACACCCTCTGTCCCAGTGAGAATGGCAGGAACTGAAGTGGAGCTGCAGCAGCGATCCAATGGCCAGGTCTTATTTTCCAATCACTAAATGTATTTTGAGTTTAAAAAAGTAATCTTTTATTCTTTACTAAACTACATTTAGAGCCTCCAGCCTGCCAACAGCTCTTTGTACTGTGCAACTTTGCAGAGAACAGGCAGGCACAGAAGTCAAAAAAACACTTATCCACCCACTCTGGCATTTACTGGCTTTGCCCCTTGACATTGGGGCAGGAGGCGGGGCAGCTGTCCACCTACCTATGTCTTACTATCCTCACCTTTGATGTGACAATAATATTGGTACCTCACTTTCTTGTTTGCTGAGCAGATTAAAATTAATAATAAGCAATCTTCAATAACTCAAAGTTTATGCTATCCCCATTGCCAAATCTTTTTTTAATACTGTGCTTCAAAAACTTTTGAATATCTATTAACAAACTCAGTACCTAGAATAGTCCTGAAATAAAATGATTACTTAGGCACAGATGGTTTATGTAACTTAGCAAATGTCCATAGTCTGTGAGGAACAATGGGACATCACACACCTAAAAATTTTGGCTTCAGCAGCCTTGCTTCTTGCCACTATATTTTACTTTCCATGAGAAACAATAAATATTAAATGATTGTTACCTATTATACTAATTTTCTTATTTAGTAGCTTTTTGTACATTGAATTTTTACCTGTGCCAGACAGTGAATACAGATTATGCCTCTTCTTGTCCATAAACCCATGGGATGTCACATTATAATCTCTTGCTAACTAGATCTAAAACTAAGTCACCTAACATATTAGGCAAATTTCACAAGGTAACTCATGAGTAGAAGGCACTCAGATTGTAAACAAGGTACTTTCTAATCCCTGGTCCGTGTTCTTTCTGCTACATTAAACTGATTCTCAGAGACTTCATTATAAACCTGAAAAGGATTTCCCCCTTTTCTCCAAATGACCTGTCTGAAATTCAGAAGTTTCTTAAAATTTAAAAATATCTCCTGCACAAATCAGAAAATTTCTGGAAAATATCTGACATGTAGGAAACCAACATGATTTTTCAGGGTGTTTTCTTTAAAATACACCCTAACATTTACCCTTCCTGACCCATTCATTTTAGAGGGAATGCATTCTGAAAGTTTCAAAAAAAATCTTTTACACATCTGGCTAAATTATTTGTAACTATGGCAAAATACCAAAGACATATGATTTCCATCCTAAATAGTTTTATGTGTACAGCCTGGTGGTCAACAACCATGTTCACTGTCCATCTCTGGAACTGTTTACCTTTGCAAAACTGAAACTCTGTACCCATTAAACAATAATTCCAAGTTCCTTTACCATCTCCTCACCTCCCAATCACCATTTAATCTCTGTCCATATGAATTTAACTATGCTAGGCACCTCATACAAGGGGGTTCACACAATATTTATCATTTTGTGATGCAATTTTTAAATCAGTATAATGTTCTCATGGCTCATTAATCCATAAAGTTATAAATAAAACCAACAAGAAAATTAATTATTATGCACATAATGAATATATTTAAGTAAGTTACGAAGAATTCCTTGGTTTTAGCTTGCTGCATTGGTTTATTTGAAATTATAATGATGCACTGGAATTTCTGGTAACAGCTGAAAAGAAATTCTGAGCATGTTGCTCACTGTTGTGAGTCATGTTGTTGAAGTGATACAACCACTACAACCAGGATGGAAACATTAACACCACAGAAACTGATAAACACTGAAAGATCAGCACATCCTATAATCCCAGCACTTGCTAAACTTTGAGTAGCCCATTACTGTAACATAAAACCAGTCTCTCTCTGCAACTGGGACATAGAAATATTAATATCCTCAAATAGAAACAACTAAATAACTTAAACTTTTTAGAAGCTATTCCATTTATTTTATTTTTGCAGCTTTTTAGGATCTATTAGACAAATTGAATTTTATGTATTTTAAGTGTAACTCAATATGTATATATATATATTATACATACTTTTATGTGTGTTTATACACATGCAAATTGTGAAATAATCAATGCAGAGAATGTACGTATTTACACAGCAAGGTAAATTTTTCCTTCATTTCCATGTGTTTGATTACAATATGCAGATCACTTAGAGAACTTGCCATTGAACAAGATAATCAATCACACTGGAGTCACTGAGTTTAACCTTCTGGGATTCTCTGAGGACCCAAGGAGGCAAGTCCTACTGGTTTCCACTTCCTCATGGCTTACCTGGCAGCTCTGGTAGGAAATGGACTCATCATTATCCTTATTACTTGGGATCCTCAGCTTCACACACCCATGTACTTCTTCCTGAAGAACCTGTCACTCATAGATCTCTGCTACATTTCCTACACTGTTCCTAAATATGTTCTCAACTCCCTGATGAACAGGAACACAATGTCTTTCCTTGGATGTATTTCACAGGTGCTTTTTTGTTTGAGTTTTGCTTCTGCTGTAGTAGCCATCCTCACATGATGTCCTATGACCGCTATGTGGCTGTTGGCTGTCCACTGCACTACGAGACCATCAAGACCAAGGGGGCCTGTGGGCAGAAGGTGGTGGCTTCATACATCAGTGCAGTGGTCTCTGGAGCCGTGCACACAGGAGCAACATTTTCCACAACTTTTACTTCCAATAAGACCCATACTTTATTCTGTGATATCCCTCAGATTATTTTGATCTCAGACTCCAAAATGAACATAAGTGAAGTGTCAGTGACAGCATACAGTGCATGTATCTCACTAGCTTGTTTCCTCTCTATTTTATATTCCTATGTGAACATCTTCTCTGCTGTCTTAAGAATCTCCTCCCTGGAGGGCAGGTCCAAAGCCCTCTCCACCTGCCACCCTCATCTGGTTGTTGTGACTTTGTTTCTTTCCACAGCTGCCCTGGCTTACCTGAAGCCATCCTCTGAGGTGAGGTCAGACCTAGATATCACTTTCTCTGTGTTTTACACAGTGGTGCCTCTATCATTGAATCCCATCATTTACAGCCTTAGAAACAAAGACTTAAAACGGACTCTGGGAAAAGTCTTTGGAATTGTAGTATTTAAGTCAAATTAAATATAATTGGGTAGTTCAGGGAGAGGTGCTCTTTAGTTCTATACACATATTATTTTGAACTTTGCCACTGATATAATAGGTATGTATCACAACATGAATGTGCTATTTGAAGTATTTCAGATTAGCGATAGATCTATATTGCAGAATATAATTCAGAAATATGGAAAAAATAAAATCAGAGATATTAGTGGAACACTATGATTGTGCTGTGCTTTGGGCAGTAGCTAATAATTATCACACATAAAGTGTATAAACAGTATGACAAAGATAGTAGCAGTAAAAAGCAAAATTAAAAATACAAGCTTACACATGTACACATTGGTAAAAAGATTGAAAGTTTAAAAACACTAATAAAATTAAGAAATGCCTGATGAAATGGATGAAGAAATAGACTAGTTACTACCTCTTGCAAAGGATCAAAGTAAGATTGCTATTCTAATCAAGATATGTTCTATTGCTTTTCATTAGTGATCCATAGAGGGGTATATTTATTTCATTATCATTAATTGATTTATACTTATATATGTGTAATTTTTATGGGAAAATATATCATGAAGATATAATTAGAAATATTACACCAAACATATAAAATTGTAAAAATGAAATGAAATCCTAAATATCTTCAGCAAAGTTAACATAAGAATAGAAAATATGTTTCTGCATATTTAAATTAACCAAATTTTCAAATAAAACATTCTACATGAGATGATTCAAAACATTATTTAAATCTAAAAAATATTTGAGAAAAAAGTTCTCATAGTATAAAAGTATAGTATAGAGAATATACTCATTCAGTGTTGAACATTTTGTTTGTTGACAGATAGTAATGACACGATTTAGGGTAAGGATTTAATAAGGTTTATAACTGTTGAATAACTACATTGCATATTTTAAACAATATAATATTATACATCAACTATACTTCATGGAAAATATATAAAAAATGAATCAAAACTATTTGAGTAAAATTCAATAAACCCTTCTAATTAAAAATATCTCAGAAAAAGGAATGCTCGACAATAGTTTTTCTAATAAAAAGTAACTATAACAACAAACATCAAACTTCAGACATAAATTTAAAATATTCTTTACGTCTGTTATGAATTCAAGGAAAAGATGTTATAACTAAATCTTACTCTGAATTTCCTGGTAAGTGCAATAGATGTAGAAAATAATAATTTTTTGAGAAACATTGGGAAAAAAAGAAACAAAATTGTACCTGTTGCGTAAATTATCAAAAATATTCCACCACAAAAGAAATAGGAAAACCTACTATTTGCAACAAAATGTATAAACCGAGAAGATATTGTACTAAATGAAGTAGGTCAGAGAAGGACAAATACTGTGTAAACTCACTTTCATGTAGGTATTAAAATAGACAAACTCATAGACGCAGAGGTTTAAGTGGCATTCACCAGGAACTGGGGGGGGAGGATGATGGTCAGACGTAGGTGAAGGCCAAGGACAGATAACTTTCAGTCATGCATGATGAGTAAGTTTTGGAGATCCACTATTAAGCATACAGTCCATAGCTGACAATACCCAATAGGATGGAAGGTTTAGGGAAGACTGTGTTGTAAGAGAATGCTTGCTGAGGAAATGAATTTGGGCTTATTAACAATCCATTTCTTTCCCCAATCTAAGACTGATGGACAACCATGGTGTGAAATAGAGATTTTGAGAAGAAAGAAATATCCAGATAATTGAAGAAATGAAATAAAATACAGAGTGATGTGAATATAAAGAGTATCTTTCCAAATTGAGCAAACAATGAACGGAATCATGTATTGCTGTTTCTGCAGGTATTTTGGCTTTTCTAAACACATATGATTGCACGTTGTTGACAAACGACATAACCAGTGTTTTACAATTGCCCTCATATTTTCAGAGAGAGAACGTAATGAGTATTTTCCCAATGACATTCATTGTTACACTCTGAATAGATTATTCCCATTATTTTAACATTTTTTCCCTTTGACAAAGAGAAATGTCCAATATAGAGTCTGACTGCATCCATGAAAGAGTTTCCTTTTTAATATGTAGCATTACTGATGATAGAAAGAGAACTCTACAGCATACAAAAATATGTGATATTGGGAAAAGTTGCAAAAAATTTCCAGATAATGGTATTGGTATTTCAGATGACAGAAGAGGGTGTGTGGCTGTGGAACAGTAGTGGGGGGAGAAGTGTGTTGAGGTGCACAGGCTGTGTGCACAGAAACTGTGTGCAGGGATGACAGGAGAACTTGCTGGGCAGCCACCTGGTGAAGCAATGGTAGGCTTTGCTGGGGAACCACCTAGAATAAAGTAAAACATACTTTGAAAACACTCTCCTCTACTTACTTCCAAGTCACCACTCACTACAGTCATCTTATTGAAAGAGAAAGGAAATATCTAGATCTGTGAAGACAAGCCTGTACCTTTTGTGTGATTTCTCAACACCATCTACTGACAAACATAATTTCAGTCAACAAAATTGAAATGTTTATGGGATCCAGATTGCTTATCACAAGGCAGCCCAGAATGGGATAAGTTGGGACTGAGTGGCAATACTGAGGATATAGAAGTGATCAGATGATACATCACAGGCATTACCTCCTCTGCTCTGACTACTACCTTCAAGATTCAGAAATCACATACTCAGCACTCCGTTTTTAACCATAGAGGCAAATATATCAATCTACTTATCTATGGTCAATTCCTCCCTTTCTGTACTAGCTCTCATCTTCTCTACCAGCATCTAGGAAATTCACCCAGGAGATGTTCTGTTTATCTATCTTGCATCATAATGCTTTTTCTACATGGTTATTTCAAAATTGTCTTGCAAATATAGCATTTTAATGATTTTATAATAATGTCTACCTTAAATGCTCCTGAAAACTATGAAAACACAATTCTTCTGCTATTCACAAAAAATATCCTTGTAAAGTTTTCCCAGAGCGGTCTCCAACCCTCCCTTGATATGTCCTCTTAAACCCACTCTGTTTGCCTCCAAAACTCCACAATACATGTCTTGTGAAGTTAATTGATGACTTTCACACCTTCATAAATTTCACTACATTAATGTTAGGAGTTATTTTTTATCCCACATAGTACTTGACCCATCACCATGAGAATATCACAGCCCTGGTTATTTCTTTCTCATTGAAACAGATTAAAATTGGTTTCAAAACAATAAACATTCCTAATTATTTGTTCCTCAAACCTTAAAAGTAATCTCAGCTGGAATGTTTGTATTGACTTCTGCCTTTTTGAAATTCAAAGTGTACCATTTATATGTCAAAGTCACAGAAAAAAATGCAAGTTCTTCCTAGTTGTTCCTTCCATGATGACTCAACCTACCATCCACCAGTGGTTGCAAAGTGCCTGTCACACCTTAGGGAACTGGGCACTTGTGGATTAGCTGACTGCATCCATCAGGGAATTTTGGCCTAATCAAATTTATTTTCCATATTTACCCACTCACTAGAAGATGCATGCAAGGATCCAATAGATGTTGCAGGAGCTGGTTATGAAAAACATCACCTATAATATGTGAACCCCAGGCCATGATGTGTAGTTATTCATCATAAGAATAAGAAATCTGGTGCTCCATAAAGCACCCCCAACCTTCCTTTGGGTTCCTAGTGAGTATTATAGCCCCCAACATAGGGAAACCCATAACTGAGGCTGCTCATACTTTAGCAGATCTGGTGGAGGTTGAAACAATAAGGGGACGAAAGGAAGTATGTGCTATGACTGAAGGGAGAGGTTCAAAGGGCCCCAAGAAGGTTTTGAGGATTCACATTTAGGTTTATATGATAAAGGCCAAGGTAGTGGAAAAGAAAACTTGATGGGAATCCCAAAAGGAACTTGTAAGGACAGTGGCGCCAATTGAAGCCAGAACAGCAACTGTAGCTGCTGAGGTACAAGACACAGAAGCCAGAGGCAAAGCCCAATGTCCAGCCTCTGTCCATGAAAATCTTTCTGGGGACAGTACTCAGGGTCTGCCTGGGCCCTCACCCTCACAGGAGGACCACTAGGCATCACAGTTTGACTGACAGGGTGGATCAAAACTCCCACCTTGGATGTGGTGAGGACTGGAGCGACATGTAGGATTAGCAATTCATTGGCCCCCATGAATGTACAAGATGTTCTGGTGCTGGTGGACACAGAGCTGAATGTTCTCTGATTCATGACAGCCCTGAGCATTTTCCTGAGTCTCCTGCTGTGATAGATGGCTATGGCGGTAAGGGAATTAAAATGAAGAAAGCCCAAATCTCATTGGGAGTAGAGCATTGAACCCCAAAGGGATATACTCTGTACCTTTCTCCCATCCCTGGATATATTTGAGGGGTCTATAACCTGCAGGGTCTGTGGTTACAGACCACTGCAGGTGAGCTCAGACTGAGGGTACATATGCTAAAGTCAATTGTGAGGGGGCATGCTTATCACCCATCTGTAACTCCCACAGGGATGGGGGTGAAAGTCTGGTATACTAGTCCAGAATGAGGTCCATTCCTGTCTTGAATGCATCCAACCTGATGGAAAAGATTTGCCTATGCTGGCGTCATTAAAATGTGTATCTTATCACCCTTAAGGTTATTTTCTTCTACACTTTTGACCTGGACCCACACCCTGGCTGCAACTGCCACATGATGCTTGCTCTGAACTCCCTACCCTTTCAGCTACTGACCGCCTGTAGAATGGGTGAACTTTGGACTTAGTCTGCACAGGACTTTGAAACTAGTTGAATCCTCCAGTTTGAGGATTATTATGATTTTAGTGCTATTGCTACTATATGTTATTAATCTGGTTACAGTGCTTCAGTTTCCTCACACAGGGGCATTGTAGAAGATGGGGAATAAGTAGAGTGTAAGGTAAGGTTTCTGGAGGGGTGGGCTTTGGGTAATATTGCAATATTTCCAGAATCTCTTGCCTGGCCTTAGTGCATCTCCATATCAATAGGTGATTCCAAGAAGTGGAGAGAAGTAGTCCATCTCCATGTCAATAGCTAATTACAAGGACAAGCAAGGGCTTATCTGGGCCAGAAAGGTTGAATGGGGTCCCTTTTTTTCTGCACCCAGGTGGTGAGTGACATGGGAGAGCAGGTGTGGATGACTACTTGTAAGCAATAAACAGGTTTCTCCAACTTTGTTTCTCCATTTGACTAATTTCAGTTTCAAAGGGATTTTGCCCCAGGATTTTCCCCAGAGTTACACCCATAAAAGGGACGTCCAAAGAAGGAAGGATACAATATCAGAAATGAAACACAATGGAGGGATTTTATAGTAGACTTTAAACAGGTTGAAGAAGTTGTAAATGATTTGGTAATTAGAGGGCAAGAAAACAATGGAGGAAAAAATAAACAGAGAAAAAGGATGCACAGTAATGAAAGAAAAAGACAGATGTGTGACCAATCCAAATGCAACAATATTCAAAAAATAGAGGTACCTGAAGGAGAAAGAGAGAGAAAGGGATAGAAAGCCTCTGTGAGGAAATAATTGTGGAAAATGTCCCCAATCTGGGGAAGGAATTAGATACTTAGGTCATGAAAGCACAGAGAGCCCTTAACAAAAGGAACCCAAAAAGACAACACCACGGTGTGTAATAGTTAAAATGACAAAGATCAAGTATAATGAGATAGTACTGAAACCAGCCAGAGAGGACAAGATTATGTACAAAGGAAACCTCATCAGGCTCTCAGCAGACTACTCATCAAAAAATTGACCTGCCAGAAGGGAATGACATGATATATTTAATGTAATGAAACAGAGGACCTTCAACCAAGAATACTCTAACCAGCAAGATTATCATTTAAATTTGATGCTGAGATTAAACAATTGCCAGATGAAGAAAAATTGAAGAAATTCACCACCACTAATCCAGCCTTACTGGATACTTTAAAGGGACTGTTCTATATGGAAATGTTCCTAATGATAAATATCTGCCACCAGTGAAAATAAACCCACAGAAAAGATAGTAGACCATTAAATACCAACTAAGTATGAAAATAAAGCAAAATAAACAACTCACAAAATAAGTCAAGAGATACAAAAAAATGTAGAATGACACTTAATGCATAAAATGTGGAGGAGGAAGAAGAAGAAGGTTAAAAAAAAAGAACCATCAGAACAAGATTGAAATAGACTAATCAGTAATTTAAGTTAGACTGTTATATCTAAGGTGTATATGTAAAGAAGTTATCATTGAACCTTTGGTAAGCACAAAATAAAAAACTGCCATAGCTACACAAAAGAAAATGGAAAATAAAGATAGAAGAGAGAGAGAGAACAAAATAAAGAAAGGGAGGGAGAGAGACAGAGAGAGAGAAAAGACAAAGAAAGGAAGGAAGGAAGGAAGGAAGGAAGGAAGGAAGGAAGGAAGGAAGGAAGGAAGGAAGGAAGGAAGGAAGGAAGGAAGAAAGAGAGAGAAAGGAAGGAAGGAAGGAAGGAAGGAGAAAAGAGAAAGAAAAGAAATAATCTAATCACAACTCTAAAGAAATTGTTCAAATAATGAGTATTAGAGGAAAAAAGGAGCAGGGAAGAGATATAAGACAAAAAACAATCAATAAAATGGCAGTAAGTACATACCTATAAATAATCACCAAAAAATATAAATAGACTGAATGCACCAATCAAAAGACATATAAGGACATAAAGAATTTTAAAAAGACCCTTTATATGCTTCCTACCAGAGACTCACTTCAGACTTGATGACACAGACAGATTAAAAGTGCAGTAATGGCAAAGATAATTCATGCAAATAATAGGGAGTTAAAAAAAATCAGAAGTAACTACATCAGGCAAAATAGATTTCAAAACAAAGAAAGTACAAAAGAGTCAAAGAAGGACTTTGCATAATGATAAAAGGGTCAGTCCAATAAGAGGATAGAACCATAACAAATATCTATGCACCAACATAGGAGCTCCTAAATATGTGAAACAAATACTAATAGAATTAAAGGAGGAAACAGACTGCAAGATATTCATTTTAGGAGACTTTAACACACCACTCACATCAACAGACAGATCAAGCAGACAAAATAAATAAGGAAACAGAGACACTGAACAATTCATAACATCAGATAGACATAACAAATATCTATATCACATTCCACACAAAAGTAGCAGAATACACGTTCTTCTCAAGTGCACATGGAACATTCTCCAGACTACATCCCATACTAAGACACAAAAGAGAAAACTGAAACTATACCAAGCAACTTCTCAGACCAAAATGGTGTGAAATGAGAAATAAATTACCCAAAGAAAGAAGACTCCCAACACATGGAGTCTAAATAACATGACACTAAACAATCAGTGGATCAATGACCAAATTAAAACAGAAATTAAGCAATACATGAAGACAAATGAAAACAAATCTCAACAGCTCAAAACTTGGGGGGAGGCAGCAAAGGCAGGTCAAAGAGGAGTGAACACAACACTAAGAGCTTACCTCAGAAAACAAGAATGATCTCAAATAGTCTAAACTCACAATTAAAAGAGGCTAGAAAAAGAAGAACAAATGAAGCCAAAATTAATAAAAGGGGTGACAAATTAAATATCTGAGCAGAAATAAATTAAATAGAGAATAAAACAATAGCAAAAATCAATAAAACCAGGAGCTGGATCTTTGAGAAAGTAAACAAAATAGATATACCCCTAACCAGACTTGTCAAGAAAAGGAGAGGATACGCACATAAAGAGAATCAGAAATGAAGGATAATCACAACAGACACCACAGAAATACAAAGAATTATTAGAGAATACTATGAAACATTATGTGCCAGTATATTGGACAACCTAGAAGAAATGGACAACTTTATAGAAAATTATCACTTTCCAAGACTGACCCACAAAGAAACAAAAACCTGAATAGAAAAATTACCAACAATGAAATAGAATTGGTAATAAAAAAACTACCAAAAAAAAAAAACTCCATGCAAGATGACTTCACAGCTGAATTTTATCAACATTTAAGAAAGAATGCATATTACCATCTTTCTTAAAGTATTCCAAAAAGCATAAGAGGAAGGAAAACTTGCAAACTCATCCTATGAGGATAGCATCACTCTAATAACAAAACAAAGACACTACGTAAAAGAACATTGTAGACCAATATTCCTGATGAACAAGAATGCAAAAATCCTCAACAAAATATTAGCAAAGAAAATTCAAAAATACATCAAGAAGATCATCCATCATGATCAAGTGTTATTTATTCTAGTGAATCAAGGATAGTACAAAAATGTTTAGATCAATCAATATCATACACCACATCAACAAAAAGGACAAAAGCCACATGATCATCTCCATAGGTGCTGAAAAACATTTGACTAAATTCAACATCCACTAATGATAGAAAGTCTTAAAATAGGTATTGAGGGAAAGTACCTCACATAATAAAGGCTGTGTACAACAAACCCATTGTCAACATCATGCAGAACAGCAAAAGTCTGAAAGATTTCTTCCTCTAAGATCAGGAACAAGACAAGGATGCCCACTCTCACCACTTCTATTCAACATAGTACTGGAGGTCCTAGCCACGGCAATCAGACAACACAAAGAAATAAAAGGCATCCAGATGATAAGGAGGAAGTTAAACTGTCACTATTTGCAGATGACATCATATTAGACATAGAAAACCTTAAAGACTCCACCAAAATACTACTAGAACTAATAACTGCATTCAGAAAAGTAGCTGGATACAAAATTACTATAGAGAAATCTGTTGCCTTCCTATATATGACCAATGAACTGGAAGAGAAATCAAGAAGACATTTCCATTTACAATTGCATCAAAACTAATAAAATACTTAGGAAAAAAACCTAACCAAGGAAGTGAGAGACCTGTACTCTGGAAACTATAAAACACTAATGAGAGAAATTAAACAAGACACAAATAAATGGAAATCTATGCCATGCACATGGATAGGAAAAATTAATATTTTTAAAATGGCCATCCTACCCAAAGCAATTTGCAGATTCGATGAAATTCCTATCAAAATACCAACAACATTCATTAATGAACTACAAAAACTGGTACTAAATTTTGTTTGAAACCACAAAGGTCCCCAAATAGATAAAGAAATCCTGATAAAGAAGAATAAAGCTGGGGGGTTTATGCTCCCTGACTTCAAGCTCTACTACAAAGACACCGTAATCAAAACAATTTGTTATTGGCACAAGAACAGACACCTAGATCAATGGAATAGAAAAGAAAGCGCAGATATAAACCACACATATATTCCAATTAATATATGATAAAGAAGCTATAAATAGACAATGAGGAGAGAAAGACTCCAACAATTGGTGTTGAGAAAACTGGACAGCTACATGTAAGAGAATGAAATTGGACTACTGTATAACTCCATACCTAAAAGTAAGCTCGAAATGGATCAAAGACCTGAATGTAAGTCATAAAACCATAAAACTCTTAGAAGAAAACATAGGCAGAAAATCTCTTGAATATAAACATGAGCAATATTTTCCTGGACACATCTCCTTGGGCAAGGGAAACAAAATAAAAAATGAGCACATTGGACTACATCAAACTATAAAGCTTGTGTACAGCAAATCAGCAGAACCAAAAGGCACCCTACACTATGGGAGAATATATTCATAAATGACTTATCTGACATGGGGTTAACATTCAAAATATATAAAGAACTCATATGCCTCAACACACAAAAAAAACCCAAATAACCCAATTAAACAATGGGCAGAGGATCTGAACAGACACTTCTCCAAAGAAGAAATATAGATGACCAACAGGCACATGAAAATATGCTCCACATCACCAATCATCAGGGAAATGCAAATTAAAACCACAATGAGAAATCAACCTAACACCACTTAGAAGGGTTACAATCCATGACCTGAAATAAAAAATACTGGTGAGGATGCAGAGAAATGGAAACCCTCCTACACTGTTGGTGGGAATGTAAATTGGTGCAACCATTGTGGAAGGCAATATGAAAATATATAATACAGATAGTTTTTTGATAACTAGTTCTATTCCATTATTGGTAATTGGTCTGTTCAGCTTTTCTTCCAGGGTCAGTCTTGAAAAGTGGTATTTTCCTAGAAAGTTGTCCATTTATTCTATGTTGTCCAGTTTATTGACATATAATATTTCATAGTATTCTCTAATAATTCTTTGTTTTTCTATGGTGTTCTCTGGTGATTATCCCTTTTTAATTTCTGATTATATGTGTGTACAATGTATTTTTCTTGATAAGTCTTGCTAGAGGGTTATCTATTTTGTTATTTTCTCAAGGAAGCAACTTCTGGTTTCAATGATTTTTTTTTCTATTGTTTCATTCTTCTGTATTTTATTTATTTCTGCTTTGATTTTATTTTGTCACTCCTTCTACTAATTTGGTCTTTATTTGTTCTTCTTTTTCTAGCCTCTTTAATTATGAGTTTCTGGCTGTTTTTTCTTTTTTTAAGATTGTACTTGTTTTTTTGAGGTGAGCCTGCATTTCTATGTACTTTCTTCTTAGAACTGCCTTTACTGCATCCCACAGGTTTTTGGGCTGTTGAGTTTTATTTTAATTTATATCCATGGATTGCTTGATTTCTGTTTTAATTTGGTCATTGATCCACTGATTATTTAGAAACATGTTGTTAGCCTCCATGTGTTTGTAGGCTTTTGATTTCTTTGTGCAATTTATTTGTCATTTCATACCAATGTGGTCTGAGAAGTTGCTTGATAGAATTTCAGTCTTTTTGAATTGATTGACACTCTATCCCCTAGTATGTGATGTATCCTGGAGAACATTCCATGTGCACTTGAGAAAAACATGCATCCTGCTGCTTTTGTCAGGAATGTTCAGTAGATATCTGTTAAACTATCTGATGTAATGGATTGTTCCATACACCTTTTTCCTATTTTATTTTCTGTCTGTTTGATCAGTTTTTAGTTTTGGGTGGTGTTTAAAATCTCCTAAAATGACTATGTTGCAGTCTACTCCCCCCTGCAATTATGTTAGTATTCTTTTTCACATATTTATGTGCTCCTATATTGGGTGCATAGATATTTATAATGGTTATATCCTCTTGTTGGACTGACCCCTTTAGCATTATGGACAGTCTTTTGTCAATTTTTTGTTTTGGTTCTTTTGAGGCCTGTTTTGTCTGATACAGGTACTGCTAATTTTTTTCCTCCCTGATATTTGCATGAACTATCATTTTCCATTCCTTCACTTTTGGAATATGTATGTCTTTGGGTATGAATTGAGTCTCTAGTATCCTGCATATAAATGGGTCTCTTTTTTTTTATCCATCCTGCTATTCTATGTTTTTTGGTGCATTCAGCCCATTTACATATAAGGCAATTATTTATATATATGTCATTTTTCCCATTTTATTGACTATATTCTGGTTGTTTTTATATATCCTCTCTGTTCCTTTTTGTTTTGTTTTGTTCTATATGCTTCTCTTGTTTTTTGGTGGACTTCTTTAGTGCTGTGATGGAATCTTTTTCTTTTCTTTCTTTTCATCTTCTTTCTTTCTTTTCTTTCTTTCCATCTTCTTTCTCTTCTTTCTTTCTTCTTTCTCCTCCCTCCCTCCCTAATTCTCTCCCTTCCTTCCTTCCCTTCTTCCTTTTTTCCTCCCTCCCTCTCTCTTTCTTTCTATGTATCAATTGTAGGCTTTAATCTTGTGGTTACCAGACTAAAGGATAGCTTCCTTACTATATAACAGTCTATCTTTAATTGCTGATTACTATACTTCAAACACAATCTGAAAGTACTTTCATCTTCACCTTCTTCTTTCTCTTCTACACTTTTTGTATCAGATGTCATAATCTGCAATTGCTGTTTATTCTTTGATTAGTTTTAGGATTAGTTAATTTTGCGTCTTTTAATTTTATAATTGAAAACTATTTGATCTACTACATTTATAGTAGGTGTATTTTCACTGGTGAAATCTATTTAGCCTTAGGAATATATCCATCTATAGCAGACATTTTAACATATCCTGCATGGTTGGCTTAGTAGTGGTGAAGTCCTGCAGTTTTGTTTGACTGGAATTGGTTTAATTCCTGTTTCAATATTAAATGATACTCTTCCAGGTAGAAGATGCTTGGATGGAGGTCCTTTTATTTCTTATATTTACTAGATCATGCCACTCACTTTTAGCCTGTAAAATTTCTGTTGATATTCTGATGGTATTTCATTATAAGTAATCTTTTTCTTTGCCCGCATTCAATACTCTCTCCTTATACTTGACATTTGCCATTTTAATTATTACCTGTCTTGGTGTTTTCTTCCTGGGTTCCTTTCAATAGGGGCTCACTGCTCTTTCAGAACCTGAGTGTCTAATTCCTTCCCGAGATTGCAGGAATTTTCAACAATTATTTCCTAAAAGAGACTTTCTAACCCTTTGTCTCCTTCTCCTCCTCATGGTACCCCTGTGAATATTATGCTGTTTGGATTGCTCACACTGCTCTATTCTTAGTGTTCCATTCCTAGAGGTCCTTTTATCTGTTTTCAGCTTCATTGTTTTCCTGTTTCCTGATTTCCATTTCATTTACAGTTTCTTCAACCTCTGATAATCTGCTTTTAAATTCCTCCTTTGTATGATTAATTTCTGATACTGCATTATTAAGCTTGAGTGGCTATTTTGCACATCTTCTGTCTTTTTGTTGATGTTGTGCATAAGATATTGAATATTACAATTTTACTTTGAAATATTTATGAAGATTGATGATCTGTGTTTCATTGTGCCCTCTCTCTGGTGTCATGTCTTGTACTTTTGTTATACTCTGGCTCCTCATTTTGTCAGCATTTCTGAGTTTTCTCCTTTGTATTAGATGGCTCTGCTACATCCAGACCCTTTTCTGTGAGGTCTTCTCTCTTTCCCCAGATGTAGGTGGTCTGTTCGGCAGAATTCAAGTCATTTTTCAGGTTTAGTTGTTTTTGCCGTATTTTTGTGTTTTATATATTTTTGGGAGGAGGTTTCTACCTTGCCAACATACTCTTCCTCCTTTATCTCTACCCAACATTTCTATGTATTTTTAAAGCCCTTAGACTTATTCAAATAGATACTCAATATAATTTTATTGGTTGTTGGAAGCATTCACAACATAAAAAAATGGTCTGGAATGTTCTACAAGTTTTTAACAATGACAAAATTTGATGATAGTTTAAGAAATACGAGAACTTTATTTAAATCAGAGTGGAGTACTTATGTAATTTCAGATAATCCAGTGTCATGGGTATGTCTTCATATCAAGTTTATTAAATGAATTTTTTTTCTGATGTGGTATCATAAAATGATAATTTTAACAAATATCAATGACAACAATGGTAACACCAATTAAATAGCAATAACTAAAGTAAAAAATAAGTAGAAAGGGCTCCAAAGGAAAAAGACATGCATACAAATTCCCTGGTGATTTTCATAGATATGTGAGAGCCAAGTGAAATATGTAGGTGACCCCAGGTCCCTGAGCCTTGACAGCATGTCCTTATTCATTGTTCAGATTCCTGATGACCCCAGATTCCATGATAATTCTGAGCCACTGTGAGCTGGGTGGGGAACATTGGGGAAAAAAGGGCTGCTTGAGAAATGCTGAATCTTGAACTTGATGTTAGCAAGTATTTCCATGATGAGATCTTTAACTTTACTTAGTTCTTTGAACTTCCTCTCAGTTGACAGAAATGCCTTACAACATCTTGAGGTCCTTTCACATGGAAAATAATCTTCTGTTGATAGAAAGAAAATATTTTGTCCAATTATTTCTCCACATATTCATCCTTCCCCTTAAAATAGTTGCATATCTGAAATGTTCACTATGCTAAGGGGAGCTGCATCTAGATTTCTAAACAGTGCATTTCCTACTCAAAATAATTTGTCTTGAATGTAATTGTATATGCTTTATGTGACTTGTGCAATATTTTAAACACTTCCTACACATTGTG
The DNA here is from genome assembly GCF_030020395.1 of Manis pentadactyla. Classification (NCBI taxonomy): domain Eukaryota; kingdom Metazoa; phylum Chordata; class Mammalia; order Pholidota; family Manidae; genus Manis; species Manis pentadactyla. Next base: position 74,138,392 of record NC_080031.1, read on the forward strand.
CATTTGCAATTCTTTTTTTTTCCATAATTTTAATGAAAAATATAAAAGACCAAAATAGGGAAAACAAATACCTCAGCAAGAGTAACTAATCATAACATGAAATTAATCATTGCTACAGAACACATATGTTGGTCTTGCTAGACTTTCAAAGCCAGTTTTATGTAAACATTAGATTCTAATTTAAAAATCTTAATATGTGTTGTGAAATATAAAGGGAATTTTGAAGAACACCTAGACAATAACATTTTTAATATAAAACTACAGATATGTGTACCATGCAGCCAGATATGAGCCTGAATCAACTATTTAGTATAGTCCACATCCACATATTGTGAATATTCACTTAATGTCTATGTAAATTTGACTATAGATGTAGATACATATTAAAGGCCTAATATTTATCTTTTACTTATAAAATTATTGTAGAAAAGATGTATTTTATAATAGCTCATAGGCAAGGTTTCCACTTCTAGGTGCTGAAATGAATAATTAGGTAGCTCAGCATCAGGGATTTCTTGGGAAATCTCTTAGAGATTTCTGAGCTTCATGTTGACCTGTTTTTTTGAGCATGTTCCTTTCTCCACAGTCATTACCATAAAAGAAATAGTTTGCCCTGAAATTACCCAGGAGAAATTAGTTGAAAATCTGTTGAAATTTCCCAGATCCCCAAACTACAGCAACCTATATTGATCTCTCCTGTCTCAACTCTTCCTCTCCTGTGTGTTCTTGAAATATTTTGAGACACATCACAGCCTCAGAGCTGAAATCATTTGCCTCTCCTGCGGTTCTGCCAGTCCTGAGGTAGCATGAAGCCTGCTACTTGCTTCTATGACATTAGATGAGAACAGATCTTCCTGGATGAAGAGACTCTATAGACATTGGAGAGTTCAAGGCACATGTGAAGTCACTATCATAAGGAAGTATTCTCTTTAAATCCAAGACTTTCAGAGCTAAAAGCATGATCACCATGTGAGTAATACTTGTTTGTCACTTTAAGGGACAAAGAAATATTCCATTCTCTGATAGATAAGATTATATTTCTAACATATTCTCCAATAAATGCATGTGTGATACTTTCACCTCTAGATTATAGACCCTGATCTAAAACCTGTATTTTTCTCATTTTAATTTATTGAAAATTTTAAATATTTTTTCTGATACAGTTAAGAGAAAAAGCCTGGAGTTAAAAACACTGTGAACATAAGGGAAAACACAGAGACTTATACAAATGCATGCATACCAATATACACTTATATATGCACAAACAGAAAAATAGAATTAGGAATGTGGCATAAAGTCATTTTATCAAATCATAATCAACTCACTGATATATAATGAGCAATTGCATTTTTACTGCCCAATACTTAATCTGTTATAGTAAATTAAAACCAAAATATATTCTCATATCAAACAGGAACTTGTAGTAGCTGGTACTTCTGCCAATAGACTTATTCTTAAAAATCATCATCCAAATTAATGGTTACAAATAATTTCTGAAAATATTTTGAATTTAAATTATGAGAAAGTTAGTGTGCACTATAAATGTTACAGTTGAAAATATAAGAATATTTATTATTCATGCATAAATTAATCCTGCAGTTCATTCTGAAAGCAAGAAAGTGCAATGATTTACAAGCTCTTGCTACTCATGACTGAAAAAACGTTAGAAGCAGTGGTTATCAAAATTATAACATAGAAAAAATGGATTCCTCTTTCATTATCCATTGATCCTTTGCTCTCTGTAAAATAGAGGATTTGGAGAGACAAACTCACTCTTCCAGGATTCCCTTATAAAACAAATTATATGCCAGATATAATCACATCATATTTTGTAAATCTATGTTTTATAGTATTACCTCCATTATTGGACTATGTCTTATCCTTTTCAGAAATGAGTAGTTGTTAAGGCCATTACACCAAAATTATTTTGATATGTAATTGCATGTAGTAACTAAAACAGTGCTTTTATGTAGCAATGCCTCAGCATATCAAGCTATCACTAAGACAAATAGTGTCCAGGGTCCATAAAAAGGACAACAGATTTTTCATTCTTCAACCCTCAGGTGCCCTGGATCAGGGAGTGTCAGACAGCAGTAAACTGTACTGGAGTGGCCTCACCTGGAAATAGTCTACCGGTTATCTTTGGAAAGTTCTGCATCATCAGGTGAGTGTTAATGAAGCCTTCAGATGTAGTGCAGTGATTTCTAAGGCACAACAGCTATAGTGACATCTTACTGGGAAACTGAATTACATTTTTCTGATTTTTACAAACATGAAATTCAGGTTTAGTCATATTTGAAAATCTACAAATATCGTCACGGTGAATGGGAGGTGTTTTCAGCCCTAACTACATGGATTCCTTTGCACAGAATGAGTCCCTTGGTATTTGCTCAGCATTCATAAAATAATTTAGAAGTCAGGAAGAACTTACTGTATTATATATCTGAGAATTAGGGCACAGAAACTGACAAATCCAGGTACTATGTCTTTCAACAATCTTTAGTATTATTTAGATCATAAAAAGAGGAAGAGAAAGTGTACTTTTTGTCGAATCCTGGAATTTTGAGTTAGAGTTCCCACAGGTTAAGAAACAGCTGAAACCTTAGTTGGTGGATCATTTCCATTTAGATTCAGACTGAAATAAATGAATGAGCTTGGAAGAAATTATGCTAAAAGTATATACTCTGTAATTGATAACAAATACTTACTTAAAAAGTATGGCCAAATTGAGGTAAGCCTTTAATTAATACAATATTATCCTGTTTTTCCTCTTTACTCACCAATGTTTATGTGCACAAGCTGCACACGTATAAACACACCCTTTCCCTCCATGAGAATGGCAGGAACTTCTGAGATGAAGTTAGCAGCAATCCAATGGCCTGGTTTTATTTTTCCAATTAACTATAATTAGTGTTATGTTAAATTTTGTTTATTGTTTCCTAAACTGCATCCATTCCCTTCTGCTGGCCAGCAACTGTATATACAGGGTGTCTTTGCAGAAAACAGAAAACAGGAAGGCATGAAGTCCAAGAAACCACTGCCCAGTCTTATCTGTGCATCTTACTGGTTATGGCCCTTGAGCCTCGGTTGGGCAAGGGGGCTGCCAACCTCTTCGTGTCTTACTTCTTCAGCTGTGTAATTAGAATAGTATTGGGACTGTACTCTCTTTGTCATTGGGCTGATTACAATTATTAATAAATAACTTCAATATCTTCAACATCCAATGTTGATGATGAACATCTCATTTGCCAAATCATTTTTTATTGAATTATTGTTCACATACAATTTTATATTGGTTTCAAATATACAATACAGTTGTTCAACTGTTTATCTGTATTACTATATCCTCACACCTCTAAAGAATCATTGATTATTCTCAATGCTGTAACAAATTTATATTGTCATTGAAAATATGGTGCCTCTTTATCCTCTTCCCCCACCCACACAACCTCAACACCTCCCATATTGTAACCACTCATCCCTTCTCTGTGTCTCTGAGCCCAGTGCTGTTTTGTCCCTTTTGTTTTGCTTTGTTTTTATAGTCCACATACAAATGAAATCATATTGCATTTCTCTTTCTCTCTGGCTTATTTTACTGAGCATAAAACCCTCTAGATCCATTCTTGTTGTTAAAAATCACAGGATTTCTTTCCATTTAATGGCTGTATAATATTCCATTGGGTATATGAACCACTTCTTTATCCATTTACATTCCTTCCATACTGGCTATTGCAAATAGTGTGCCAATAAACATAGGGGTGCATATATCTTCCTGAATCAGGCATTGTGTTTTCTTCTGGTAAATTCATAGAAGTAGAATTACTGGCTCAAATATATTTGTATTTTTACTTTTTTGAGGAACCTCCATAGAATTTACACAGCAGTTGCACCAATTTACATTCCCTCCAACAGTGTAGGAGGGTTTCCATTTCTCTGCATCCTCATCAGAATCTGTTATTTCTTGTGTTTGGGATAGTGGCCATCCTAACTGGTGTTAGGTGATATCACACTGTGGTTTTGACTTGCCTTTCCCTGATGATTAGTGATGTGATGCTTCTTTTCATGTGCCTATTGGCCACTTTATTTCTTCTTTGGAGAAGGGTCTTAAGGTCCTCCAACCATGTTTTAGTCAGGCTATTTGTGTTTTGGATGTTGAAGCAAATGAGTTTTTTAGATATTTTGGATGATAAACATTTATCACATAAATCACTTATGAATATAATCTCCCATAATGTTGGATATCTTTTGTTCTGCTGATGGTACCCTTTGCTGTACAGAAGCTTTTAAGTTTGATTTAGTCCAAATTGTTCATTTTTCATTTTGTTTCTTTTTCAAAGTTTTTCAAAAACTTCTAAACATCTGTATTAATTAATTTAGAACTGTCCTGTCAGAAAATGGTGAAATAGGTACACAGGGTTACAGTAACTTAGCAAATGTGTATAACTGATAGGAACAATGAGATGGTATATACAAACACAAACAAATGCTACATGTGAAATGGTCACTACAGATAATTCACATGTCCATCAACACAACTAAGTCACATTTTCTGTTATTGTGTATGTTTGTTTACAGTACACAGTTCACTCTTGATGTCCACAGTGTTGTATGAAATGATCTGCAATACAAGTGTCACTGAGTTCCTTCTCCTGGGATTTTCTGATGACCTAAGGATGCAAATCCTTGGTGTCTTATTCCTCGTGGCTTACCTGGCAGCCCTGTTAGGAAATGGCCTCATCATCATGCTCATTACTTGGGATCCTCAGCTTCACACACCCATGTACTTCTTCCTGAAGAACCTGTCATTCATAGATATCGGCTACATTTCTGATACTGTCCCAAAATTTGCTCTCAACTCCCTGGTAAATAGGAACAAAATATCCTTCCTTGGATGTGTCTTCCAGGTGCTGTTCTTTGTGACTTTTGGTACTGCTGAAATAGTCATCCTCACAGTGATGTCCTACGACCGCTATGTTGCCATCTGCCATCCACTGCACTATGAGACCATCATGAACATGGGGGCCTGCGGGAGGATGGTGGTGGCTTCATACATCAGTGTGGGAGTCTATGCAGCCATGCAGACAGCAGCGACATTTTCCACAACATTTATATCCAATAAAATTCATCATTTCTTCTGTGATATCCCTCAGATGACGTTGATCTCAGACTCCAAAACAAACATAAATGAAGCATCATTGACTGCATTTGGTGCAAGTATCTCATTTCTTTGTTTCCTCTCTATTTTATATTCCTATGTTCACATCTTCTCTGCTGTCTCAAGGATCTCCTCCCTGGAGGGCAGGTCCAAAGCCCTCTCCACCTGCCTCCCTCATCTGGTTGTTGTGACTGTGTTTATTTCAACAGGTGCCGTGGCCTACCTGAAGCCAGCCTCTGAATTGAAGTCCATTGTAGACCTGGTTTTGTCTGTATTTTACACAGTGGTTCCTCCGTCAGTGAACCCCATCATATACAGCCTTAGAAACAAGGACATACAGGTAACTCTAGGAAAATTCCTTGCGGTTGTAGTGATTAAGTGAAATTAAATATATTTGAGTTGTTTAGAGTTATCTCCTTTGTTTGAACAGATATCCATTTCAAATGATACTATTTATATTAAGGGCATGTATCATGTTATTAATGTACTAGCTTAGTAACTTGGGAGCAGCAGCAGAGCTGGCAGTGCAGGAGGTTCTACCAAAGGAAAAGAACAAGGATATCAGTGGAGCACAATGACTGTGGAATGCTTTGGGCAGTGGGGAGCAAAATTTATTTTGCAATATGAACATGTTTTTTTAAAAAGAAGCTCTAGACTTCCTCATTGCAACATAGTTTAGGGGGATATGGGTAATACATACTATGTATTCCTTTTTTAAAAAATTCATTTGCAATATCCTTTATTAAACAAAATCCAATGTAGTTGATACAACCTGGCCCTTCAAAAGAACGATCCTACAGTTTAGAAAATATGTTGCTTACATTTCCTATATTTTAGTGCCCTTACTGCTATAACATTTCATGTCATATGGACCCAAACCCTGCTTTAATGTCCCCAGAACCTCAGAATGGACAGCCTGGCCCAGGTATGAAACTGGTCCTTGCTATTCACACTGTCAGAATGAAAGATCATTTGTCCTTATAATGGAAAAATACAGTTTTCCTTTCTGTCTTAGGCTCACAATTAAATAGAAAATACACGGGTGTGTGGGTGGAGGGAAGGCTACTTTCTCCTAGTGCTTTTACTTTCTTCCTCTTGCCAAGAGGCTGCCCAGGTATGTCCCTCTCCAGAACAAGGAGGCGAGACCACCTGTGCACCACACTGTCTCACTGCTACAATGTGTTTACAATACACATTCAGTAAGTGCCTTATGTCAGTGGTGATATTCCCCTGTGCTCTTCATGACACTTGTACATTACAAACAAGTCTTCATTACAACTGTTTAAGAAAATGTGATTATGTTCTGGGCAATGTCAGAGGTGATGTGACATGAAACTCAAGGGACATATTCTCATGGTCAGGAGCCCCCTCCTTCTTCCCCCCATGGTGCTCACGGGAATGAGACTGTGGTGTGGGGACATTTGGGGGCATGCCATGAACATCCACTTACACAGGACACAGCCATCCCGTGGAATTCCAGCAGAAATGCCTACCTACATTCATGAAAAGACATGTCTAGTATTTTATGTTGCCCACACTGGAATCTAACACAATGCTGATCCCAGTTAAACAGTTATATTATGATTTATTGATGGTGACATTGAGTAAAACGATATTGATTCAATCACAATCACAACAAAAAGGAGATTAACAAAAGCAAACCCCATAAGATGATTCCATTAATAAAAGACATAGTCATGCATACTAACTGACACTTTGAAGTCATTCAATTGTTTCACTTTGAAAGGTCAATGACTGTACTGTTGCAATGGTAGTAATATTTATTCTTGATTTGTTAGGTTGTTTCAATGTCTTAGTAAGTTTATAAAAATGATCAAGCTGTATGCTTTATTTTTTGTTAATTACTCATATTGTTACACTTTTATATACAGTGAAACCAACACAATATCCACAAATCAAGAGATAAGACAAAATATGAGATACAGTACAAATATTCTATAATCTTTCTCATACCTAATTCATGATTAAGGAACACTGTTTTGTCCTAAATTCAAGAAAAAATAGTGACAATATAATCTAACCTTGCTCTGGATTTTATGAACAACGAATAAAACATGTAAACTAATTATAGCAAATGATGGAAAAATCTTTAAAATGTACTTATTGTGTGTTTAGGGATATTTGGCAAAAACATTCCATCTCTAAAATGTAGGAATATATGTCCTTCCTGACAACATGGATAAACCAGGAGGATATTACATAAAGTGGAAAAAGCTACACACAGAAAGATAAACCATAAATTATCTTTGATATGGAAGCTAAAATAGTCAAACTCATAGAAGCAGATAATAAATGGAGGTAACTAGGGGGCGGAAATGGGGAAAAGGGCAGGTGATGGCCAAAGGGTGCAAACCCAGAGTTATGCAAGGTCAATGCACCCTGTAGATCCACTGTACAGCACAGTGGCTATAAGTAAAAATACTCTTTTGCATACTTGAACTTTGCTCAGGGGGATGAAGAAAGCTCCAGAGATGATAGATGTGTCTGTGCCTCATGGTGATGAAGGTTTCATGGGTTATTCTGATCCCCAAGCTCATCGAGTAGTGTTCATCAAATATCATGACAATCATACCTCAGGAAAGTGATTTCTATACATTCTGTGCACAGACTATTAGAATTAGTATACTTCCATATAAAGAAAATATTTTGGTATGAAAGAAAATGCCATTAGAAAATGTTTAAATGTAATTCACAAGACCAAAAATAAAAAGTTGGAAGTTCATTTCTGAAAATTCAAAGTCTTTACACAGAAGATACATTACCAAAAAAGCACCTACTTAACTGAAACATACAGTTTTTTCGTGGGCACAAAACTTCAATTTAAGTACACATTTTTAACAAGATTTAATGTTCACCTTAAAGTTCACATTAAAATTGAAAAGGCTAAGAATAACGAAGTCTTAAAAATGTTCAAACGGTTGAGAATACTTAAAGATCGTTGAGTAATAAAAAAAAGTTGGAAGATTTCTATCATCAAATATCAATACCTCTTATGCACATAAATAGTTACAGTACTGGATCAGAGAGGCACAGATTAGTTGAAAGAACAGAATTCAAAAACTGACCCACTCAAATACAGGCAGTAGGTATATACGAATATTCCACAGTAGGCATATACAAAATTTCTACTACAGACACATGGGGGGAAAGACCATCCACTTAATGAATAATGCTGAACCAATCTGATAATAGTTTGGAGGAAATTATTCTTGATCTCCATCCCCTGTCATGCTCAAATGGAAAACCATAGTGAAGGAAAATAGAAATGTAAAGAGCAAAACAATGAACCACCTAGAAGATAACAGAAATATATCTTCATAAGCGTGTGGTTAGGAAAGAATTTTTTACACTAAACAAAGAAGCAATTATCATAATCTTAGTAATGATAAATAGATATATATTAAATTTGATTAATTTTGAAAGCTACCACAAAAATATAGAAAAAGGAGCCACTCAAAGACAATCTACAGGAGCTGCATAATGGCACTGGCTTAAACACTTCCTTGTAGCTCCCTGGGCACTATAGACTGACAGACATTTGGGTGTTTTTTCTGAACTTATCTTTTCCTTCATGACTAGAATCTTAATGTATCAGAACAGCACACACACAGATACACACGCACACAATTGTATACTCAGAGATCTACATCATTTATTCACAAACATATCAGAATCACTTGGCTCTTGCGAGATCAACTTTTGATTTCTCATGATTAGAATATACAGAAAACAAAGAGCCAAATATTAAGTAAAGCAAACCTGTTGTGTGCATGCAATTTTTCTACCTGAAATCACTAGCTTAGTATTAAAAAGACAAATTGGATGACTTTTGCAGGGATTTGTTGATATCTTGTTTCTAGAACCCCCACAACTTCATGCACTTTACAACCTTACATTTTATGAATGCCAATCACCTTGTTATGAAAGATAAAGCCAGCTGCCTGCATCATTATGCTGAAGAGAAAAATTTGTATATTCTCCTGATATTTGTAAATTCCAGTTCAACCCATAAAGTTCATGTAAATATATTTCCCAACTCTTTTCTTATAAGCCTTGAAAAAATGGTATTTCATCTCCTTTTTTAGTACTGACCGAACTGGATAAAAGTATCCAAGTTGCCTTGTTTTACAGCATTTTAATTTAAATTGCACATTGCTTGTTTTAATAAAAAATATTTTGTCCTCATGTATCCTTTTATGAAATATGTATTCCCTAGTCCTACTTCCTTTATAAGAATCATTTCTTTTTTTTTAAATTTTTTTTTATTTTGGTATCATTAATCTACAATTACATGAAGAACATTATGTTTACTAGGCTTTCCCTTCACCAAGTCCCCCCCACATGCCCCTTCACAGTCACTGCCCATCAGCGTAGTAAGATGCTGTAAAAATCACTAATTGCCTGCTCTGTGTTGCACAGCCCTCCCTGTGCCTCCCATACACTATACATGCTAATCGTAATGCCCCCTTTCTTTTTCCCCACCCTTGTCCCTCCGTTCCCACCCATCTTACCCAGTCCCTTTCCCTTTAGTAACTATTAGTCCATTCTTGAGTTCTGTGATTCTGCTGCTGTTTTGTTCCTTCAGTTTTCCTTTGTTCTTATACTCCACATATGAGTGAAATCATTTGGTACTTGTCTTTCTCCGCCTGGCTTATTTCACTGAGCATAATACATTTGCAACAACATGGATGGAGTTAGAGGGCATAAGTATCATTTTGAAATAATTGCATCACCAGTAAAAATGATGTCTCAACCTGCAAGTTACACATTGGTGAACAGGCAAGAACATTTAGCAACCCTACATTATCCTTTATAGAGCATCAACATTACAGAAAATAATTCCTAGAGATTTACCAAGTGTCATTAAAATAATATGCAAAACACCAAAGAAGACAGGCTCTTATTAAATTGAACTTTAATACAAATACTGCTGCATTCATTACTCATTTTAGAAATTTTTTTCTTTCACCATGGAAATATTACTGTTTAAAATATTCATTCCTGGAGGTGTTCTAAGTTTGCAGGATATAAACACCCAGAACCCAACCTCCTGCTCACACACATACACCAAATCTACTCTTACACACAGAGCAAATCACTCTTAGGGAGAAATGTGGCCTGACCAGACACCTTCTACACAATGCAGTGTAAATGATCAAATAAAATATCACAGGACAGATGGAGACATTATGAAGGGAGACCCATCTGCAATTCAGTCATTCAGTAAGGAGGCATATCACTGAGGGTCTAGAGCCTGTATTCACCTGCCCTGGGTCAGAAAAACTCACACTTCATAAAGTTTAAGAGGCTAACACCCTATTAGTTAAGGTAACAGATTTTTCAATACACTACCTGGCAAATGGTGTGGGAACTGCTAAATCTCTCTTCAGAACCAGAGAATCTGGTACTACCAATATTTATGTCACCCCACACCACACACATTATTGTTCTGTCTCCAATACTCCCCTACTATTTTCCTTAAACCCACTATGACCAGTCAATGTCCCAAATACTGCACCATGCACCTTTCATCAAGGCAGTTAATGACATTCAAATAGTTAATTGTAGTAGTTGTTTTCAGTCCACATCATACCTGGTCAATCCCCATGAGAATATTAGCACTTCAGTTACTCCTATCACATTGAAAAATAACTTCTGAAATTGTCTCCCAGATCAACACACATCCCTAATTTGTTAGATTTTGAAATCTTCCAAACACCTACCCTTAAATGCTTGCAACTCAGATATAGACAAATAACCAAATAAAGGTAGGAAAGGATTGGAAAACTCATCTCACAGTGTAAGATGAGCAAAGCCCAATAAGCACAGATAATAATCCCCCCAAAATTATAATTACATAATTAAAAATAAGATTAAAAATACTGAATTTGGCAAGGATGTGCTGCAACAAGAACTCTCATTTCTCTTTGGTGGCATTGTGAGAAGGTACAATGTCTCTTTAAATTAATGGCAGTTATTCATCAAACAAACACATGCAGAGCAATTTATTACTAGGTATTGACTAATGGAAATGAGCACGTTTGAATGAAAGGCTTCTAAAAGAATTTTCATAAAATACTATTTGTAGTATCCCCCAAATTTAAGCATCTGATGTGTCTGTCAATCAGAGAATCAACAAATTCTGGTACATTCCCTCGGTGTCCTACTACCAGCCACATTAAAAAGGGAAACAAAAAGAAAACTCTACTGACATCATCAACAAGTAGGTGAGTATCAAAATGTTATTTGGACTAAAAATCATATGGTAGAGTCCACATATGTGAGGATCAGGTCAAACTATTCTGGAAAAGATTCCCTAATAGTTGCTGCTTATGAAGGGAAGATACAGAGGGTGCCTGAGTTAGGGCATCAGGAATATATTGTGAAACAATTTCCTGATATGGATTTGCACTGAACATGTGTATGTATTTTTGAAAACCCAGCAAACGATAAATTTCTAATGTACAAATAATAAAGGTTAATACAAAATGAGTGGTATTCCAAAATGTAAAACACAAACAAATCACCTGGAGGGTGTTTCATGATGACAGAGAAGAAAGACTCAAAATTCACCTCAACCCATGAATACAGCAAATTCAAGCTTCACATGGAATTATCCACTGATAAAGACCTGAGAACTATATGAACATCACCTCCACAGCAAAAGAAAAAATAGATATATCAAGGTTAGGAGAGGCACAGAAAAGGTATTTCATGGAACCCCACCCAGATGCACTGACCCTGCACACAAGAGGCATCCCAAATATGGCACTTTGACTTGAAGGGATTGTGTTCCACATCAGACACCCTGATCCTGGTTTGGCACCAGGAAGACAAGCCCCTCGTATGTCTGTTTTACAAAATCAACAGGGATTGAGTCCAGGAAAGTCATAGAACTTTAGGGAACAGAGATTCTACTCTTGAAGGACGCATGACCAGACCCTGTCTCCCTGAGGCCCAGTGCCAAACCAACAGAGTGAAAACTGTCAACACAAAATGAAAAGGAAGTGCACTTACTCATTTTAAAGGCACTTCCAGAGAGGCAGGAAAATGCAGGGTCTTCAACCAGGGATGGAATCTCTGGTAAACAATATATTCTCAGGCTCATCCTACTTCATTCCAGCTCATTCCACGGATGGAGCTGACAGCCACCAAAGACCAAAGTTAGTAAATGAAATTTTATGATACAGATCAGAGTGGAAATAAATGAAATATAGAGTATAAATGGATAATAGAAAAAAATCAATGAAATTAATAAATGGTTCCTTGAAAAGTTAAATAAATTCTATAAATTTCTGGCAAGTCTAACGAAAAACAGAGAGAGACCAAGTAAATAAAAACAAAAATATGAAACTGTAAAAGTTAGAACTGATGTCACAGAATGGCAAAGGGTCATATGAACAATTATGTTTATCTGAACACTTCAAAATTTTATATCAATGAATTAGAAAATATAGAAGAAATGGGGAAAATGTTAGAGACATAAACTCTTCCAAGAATGAATTGTGAGGAAATAAAATTCTGAATAGGCTAATTAAAATTATGAAATTGTATCACTAATTTAAAAACTCCTAAAATAAGGCCCAGCACTGGACAGTTTTACAAGTAAATTCTACCAAACATGTAAAGAACAAACATGTATCCTTCACAAATCACTCCTAAAATATTTAAAATTAAGGAATACTTCCAAAATTATTCTATATGATCAGCATAACAGTGATTATAAAATGAATGACATAACAAAGAAAATTCTAAGCCAATATACTGATGAACATAGATATGACAACCCTCAACAAATTAGCAAATTGAAATCAGAAATACATTAAGAAGATCAGACACCACTATCAAATAGGTATTCCAAGGATGCATGGATGGTTCAGATCTCTAGATCAATCACTGAGGTACACACATGAACAACATGAAGGCTGAAAATCATATGATCATCTCAATAGATGCATAAAAAGCATCTTTTGACAAATTCAACTTCAATTTCTGAAAAAAATTCTCAACAAAATTGGTATTGTAAGAACATTCCCTATAACTACAGTCTCATATATGAAAAACCTACTACTAACTTCATTGTCAATGGCAAAGAAAAGCTGAAAGATTTTCCTCTAAGATCAGGCATAAGACAAAGATATCCAACTTGGCTAATTTTATTCCATATAGCATGAAAAGTCCTACCCACAGCAATCAGACAAGAAAAGCAAATAAAATACATCCAAAGTAGAAAGGAAGAAATAAAACTGTCACTATTTGTAGATGAATTTTCTTTATGTGGGAAATCTTAAAGACTCCACCAAAACTCTATTAGAGTTAATATGAATTAAGTCACAGGATACAGAACTGGCATACAGAAATTAGTTGTGTTGTTATACAATCATACTTTTCAGAAAGAACAGTTAAAAAAATGAAATCATTTACAACTGAAGAAAAATAATGCAATATTTAAAACATTTTAACCATAAGGAGAATGATCTGCATACTAAAACTAAAATACAGAAATTGAAAAAGCACAAATAATTTTTAAGATACTTATAGATTGAAAAAGTTAATATTGTTAAAATGTCCATAGTACAAAAAGTATCTACAAATTGAATGCAATCCCTACCAAATTTCTAATGGCATATTTCACAGAAGTAAGGCAAATGATCCTTATATTTTTATAGAACAAATGAACCCAGATTGTCATAGAAGTTTTGAGAAAGAACAAACCTGGATATAGCATGGTCCCTGGATTCAAACTATACTCTAAGGCTATAGTAATCAAAACAGTGTGATATTTTCCTAAAAGGAAGCACATACATCAATGAAGAAAATAGAAAGCCTGAATATAAACCCACATGTATAGTTGATTAATATGTGACAAAAGAGTCAAGAATATATAACTGGGATGTGCACATTGGATGCTGAATAAATGAGGTTTAGAATACTGAACAGCCAGAAGCAAAATAACGAAACTGTTCTGCTGTCTTACACACTAAACAAAAGTGACTCAAAATGATGTCAACACTTTAATGTAAGACCTGAAATCATTAAACTCTTAGTAAAAAACCTTATGCAGTGAGCTGCTTGATACAGGTCTGGAAGATTATTTTTTTATATGACACCAAAATTAAGTAATAAAACTACCTAGTCCACTAGCCTTTTTTCTTGTTTTATTTTAACAGGTTAAGTATGACTGACATATAATAAATTGCATGTATTTTTGTTCACAATTGATAATGTGCATAAGCAATTGTACATAACTTTAAAATATTTACCTCAAGTCAAAATAAGCATAAACATCTCCCCCTATAGTTTCCATGGGCCCTGTGGTCATCCCTACATTTGGCTTTCCCTGTCTCCCAAATGCCCAACATCTGATCTGCTTTCTCTGACTATATATATGTGTTTGAATTCTCTAGCTACACATAAATGAAGCAGGTAATTGTTTTTGTTAGTCTTCATCACAAATCATAATAATTCTACATTTCATTCATGAGGTTGTGTTCATCAATAGTTCATTCATTGCAAAATAGCTTTTGAATAAAGGACATACCACACTTCATTCACCCATTCTCTATTGATGGACATATGTATTGTTTCTAGTTTCAGCCTAATAAAAATAAACTACTGGAAAACATTTCTGGTCAGGTGTTTCTGATTACCCTGAATAAATAATTAGGTGTGGTAGGCCTATACCATATTATTTGTCAATGTTTCAAGTTTTTTTCTGATTGTGTGATGGGAATTATGTATCCATTCTTCTTTACATCTTAGATAAAGTCTCTTATTGGATATATTACTTGCAAATATTTTTTCAAAATCTGCGGTTAATGTTGAGATGTGTTGTTTATTTGTATTTTTTGTTTTAAGGCTAAACTTGTTTTGACTGAACAAAATTGAGGAGTGTTTCAGTGAATAGCAAATAATATCTTACACAAGATAACAAAGGTTTAAGAAAAATGACAAAAATGAAACCAAAGGCTGAAATTCTTAATTCCCTTAATTATTCAAGGAATTATGGTTAACCAAATAAAAATATTATAAAGTATGAAGAGGGAGGAGACTCATAGATGTTATCTTGTAACTTTGAGTGTTCAGGTAACAGTTTCAATGAAAGGCAAGTCAAATATGAAGGGGACCCCAGATCCCTGAGCCCCAAAATTATGACCCTACCCTTTACTTGGGAATCTCAAGGCCCTGAGTATTTTATGATAATTCTGGGATCTGTGACCTGTGCATGCAGCAGTCATAAAAAAAAGGGCCCTGCGGGAGAGTTTGGAACTTGAACTTGATGTTAGCAAGTATTTCCATGATTTATTTTCTCAGCTACTTGTTCTTCTTCTCAGTGGACTGAGGTGCCATAAACTTGAGAATTTCTCACATAAGAGAACCTCCTTCTGATAGAAAGAAGGGTTTCTCTCTAATTCTTTGTCCACAATTTCAGCCTTCTAAATGTTACATATCTGAAATGTGCATCTCATATTTCTACACACTTTTGGAAGCTACTTGTAGGTTTCTTAGCAGTGCATTCCCTCCTCAAATCCTTTCTCTGAAATTGAATTTTATGTTCTTTATGTGATTCAGGCAGAATGTTAAGCATTTCCTACTCATTATACGTTTTCAATTATTACTCTTGGTTTTATCATGTTAGATAAAAAATGTAACAAGATAATATGTCAAATAATAATAAGCACATCTATTTCAGCAGAAGGAAATATTAATTCATGAAAGTGATAATCCTTGCAGAAAATACATTAATTTTTCCACATTTCTTAAATCACTTATCATAACTAGCACTAGATCCTAATTTTAAAACCTGTCACTGAAATATAAATGAGATAAATACTCTTTAATATCCCAAGGTAACATAATTTTAATATAAAACCAAAGAAACATGTCCAGTAAAGGCAGAAATTAGTTCAAATGGTCTCTGTAGTATATTCCACATATTATGAATACTCAATTAAGGATATGCCTGCTATAGATATGGGGATATTGTAAAGATTCAATATTTAACTTTGAATTATAAAAATTCTGGCTCTAAACAATAGCATTTTGTAGTGGCTCACAGAAAAGGTTTTGCACTTTTAGGTAATGCAAAATTAATTTCGTAGAACAGCATCAGGGACTTTAACCCTCTCAGAGGTTTCCTAGCTTAATGTTGAACTACTTTGTAAAGCCTGTCCTTTTCCACCCAACCAGCATTACAAAGAAAGACTTTTCCCTAAAGCAGACCTGAGGGTTTATTCCCTGGTCTGATTCCCCAGGTCCCTGACTGGCAACTGCCCCTCCTGGTCTGCTCCCTCCTCCTCCTCTCCTGGGTGTTCTAGAAAGGACTCAGGGGAGACCCCACAGCTTCCAAGCTGCAACCATGTGCCTCTTATTAGAGCGACATAATGTGATCTCTCAGTGAGAGGACAGCTGAGTTCCCCCAGTTCCTGGTGGGATAGAAGCTGAATACAACTTCCCAATACAATAGATTAGAGAAAATCTTCCTGGATGAAGAGAATTTCTGAAGAATGGGAGTTCAAGTCACATGTAAAATTGTTGTAGTAAGGAAATAGTCTCCTTCATAGCAAAGCTTTTCATAGATTCATGCATGGTCAAAGTGTAAGTAACCTTTATTTACCATTTTTTGGATAAGATAAAATACTCCTTGACTATAGAAAGTATTATTTTTCTATCATGTTGTCCAATTGAATGCTTAGGTGTAATCCTTTCACCTGTACATCTGTAGACTCTGATTCAAATTCCTACATTTATTCTAAAATGATCATGAGTTTTATTGAAAATTTCAATGATATTGTCTCAGATACAGTTAAAAGAGAAAAAGCTCAGAGTTAAAAAAAAAGGTAGTTGTGAGCATAATGAAAAACAGACACACACTCGTACAGAGTAATGGGTGCTAACGCACACTCATATAAACAAAAATAGGAAAATATACTTAGGATTTGATATGGATAAAGACTTTTGTCCAAACATACACAGAAATACAGTAAGTAGTACTTTTTCTGGCCCCACTGAGTTTGCAAATATAAGAAAAAATCATACAGCAAAGTTAAAAATCTAAACATTTTTCATATCCTGCTAGAACATGTAGTTTTGGGTACCTTTGCTTATGTATTCCTAAAACCATCTTCCAATTTCATTGTTGAGAAAAATTCTTGCATTTTTTTGTGCTTAATTTGTGAGAAAGTGAAAATTTTAATGTTACATATTCAAAATGTATTCTGATATGCACATTTTTATTTACACACAAATTAACCCTACAGATCATCCTGTAAGCCAAAAAGGGAAATGATTCACAAGTTCTCACCCATCATGATTAACAGTGATAAGAAAAAACACCTAACAAAATTAGAATACAGAAAAAATGGTTTCTCTTTAATTATCTCTTTGTACAGGGCTCTAAAATAGATGTGGAGAGAAATATCCCACTATTCTAGTGATTTGTTATAAAATAATTTATCTGAAAAATGTATCAACATCTTAGGGCTTTTCATATGTGTTTTAATGTGCCATCTCCATTACCAGAATATGTTTTATCCTTCTCAGAGAATGAGCAATTCTGAATATTTCATCCCTGAAATTAGATTGATGGGCAGAATTGCATTATGGCAATTAAAACACGGTGCTTTTATGTCTCAGTATTTCTTCTGCCACCAAGAGAAGTGGTGTCCAGGATCCACAAAAGTGACAACAACATTTTCGGTCTTCGCGCTCAGATGCTCTGGGTCAGGTAGCTTCCACCCCCAGGAGACCACATAGCCCGGGAGCGGATCGACCTGGGAACGAGCCTGCTCACGATCTTTGACAAATTCTACATCACTGGACAGTCGTGATCCGGACTCCAGACACAGCACAGTTTTCTAAGCCACAGCAATACTTGATGCTGACATATCCTAGGAGACTGAGTTATATTTGCTGACTCATATACACATGCAATTCAGGTTCAGGTGGAATTTGGAAATCTATAAATGTACTCAGGCATTTTCAGAAATGTTTCCATTAGATAATTAAGACAGAGACACTGAACAAAAGTCAGGAACATTATTTTCACTAACAGGAAACAGTATTTAAGGTCATGGCCAGAGGAGAAGGAAATGTACTTTTTGATGAGTCCTGGAATTTTGAGTAAGAAGTTTTGCCATTTTTTCTACTGAAATCAGAAAATTAATTATAAATTTGTAAAACCTGATATTAGATGTGGAGAATCCTGTCGTCTAGATCCAGGGTGAAGTAAACAAATAAACTGGAAAGACTATATTCTGAAAGTGTAAACACAAGTAGTATGTGATGCATACTTAGTTCTTATTAAAAACCAGAACTGGAAGGACTTAAACATGTAGCAACTTGAGACAATTTTCTCTTTTTCTTCCCATTATGTACAAATATTTAAGTGCAGTAGCTGCACATGTACATAAACACCCTTTCCATCACTGAGAATGGCAGGATCTACTGAGACGAAGTTGTTTGGAACACTCAAATGACCTGGTTTTGTTTTCTACACTTAACATTCATGCATGATTAAAATTAAACATTTCTTTGATTGTTTTCTAAACGACATCTATTGCCTCCAGCCTGCCAAGATCTCCCTATGCTGTGTGTCTCTTCAGAGAACAGGGATGCATAGAAGTCAGTGAAAAGCCATCCTCTCCCATCTCTGCCATTTACTGGTTATGTCCCTGTACACTGGGACTAGAGGTGGGGGAACAGTCACCCTCTCTCTGTATTATTATTCTCAGTTATGAAATCATAACAGCTTTGGCACTTTATACTCTGCTTACACTCTGTTCACTGTGCAGACTAAAATTATTGATAAGTAACAACTTCAATATCTTCAATTCATTAATGATGATGACCGTCACCATTTCCAAAATCATTTTACAAGTAAAATGCTTCAAAGAATTCTAAATATAGACATCTATAATATACAATAAATACTAAATGTCTATTATCAATGTTTAATAAGAATGAAAATAATAAATTCTTATTTTAACTGTCTTATTTAGTATGTGCTTATAGACATTGATATTTACTACACTCCAGATGTTATACAAAAAATATGCCTGTTGCTCTTGATAAACTCCCATGGGTCTCCCTATACAATATCTTTCTGTCATAAAATTTAGTCAGCTACAGTTTTAATCAACTACCACAATTTAACTAACCCATGACATGACAGATTCAAACTAAAAATAGGAATTATTCAAATTCATGATATTTCCTTTCTCCTAAGTTACATGAATCTCAGAGTCATTATAAACCTGTAAAAAAATTCCACTTTTTAACAAATGAACAGACTAAAATTCAAAAATGAACTATATTATTTTAAGATCTTCTGCACAAAACAGGAATGTTCCAAAATGTATTTGACAAATGTTGAATATTGGACATTTCTTTGGTTTTTATTGTCTATGACTTTAAAATATGTACTAACATTTATTATTTTTCAAATACTGACATTTACAGGGATCCTTTCTGAGTGTTAAAAATTCTGACTCCTCAATGTTGAATTATTTTTAACTGTGGCAAAATATAGGTAAAACAAATTTTCCATCTAACCATTGTTAAGTGTACAGTCAACTGGTGGTAAAATGTCCCATCATTGGGCAGGCAACCCACCCCCATCTCCAGAATGGTCTCTTTTCTCAAAACTGAAACTCTGTATCCATTAAACAATAGTTCCAAGTTTTTTCATCCCCTCAGTCTTTCCCAACACAGTTTAGTCTCTGTCTACATTAATTTATTCAAGGGACCCACATAAATGGAATTATACAGCATTTCTCATTTTGTGACTAGGTTATTTTAATGACCATATTGTATCCAACACTAATTCATGTTCAAAGATAACAAATTACACCAAGAAGCAATATTAAATATCTATGCACACAATGCAAATGTGTAAATAAGTTTCCAGAAAGACCTTGGTTTCTCCTACTGCTTGGATTTTCTTGTAACTGTTTTTACACTGTGAGGTAATTTCCTGTATCAGCTTAGAGGGAACTTTGGAGCATTTCTTCCTAACTCGGTATTAGGTTAACACCCATTGTTGGTTGGTGCAGCCATAATGGTGAAGATAATCCCACTGGACCCAATAAACACTAAAGGCTCGCCTCATCCATCTGTCTAGCCCCTTCTAAAATTTGTGCGTCCATCACTATAATAGAAAACCTCTGCATCACTGCAGCTTGGAATCACTAAAGTTAACTGTGCTGCTTGAATTACAACCATAACATCTAAATTTATTTCTTGAAAACACTCTCC
The DNA here is from genome assembly GCF_030020395.1 of Manis pentadactyla. NCBI lineage: Eukaryota > Metazoa > Chordata > Mammalia > Pholidota > Manidae > Manis > Manis pentadactyla. Next base: position 74,158,823 of record NC_080031.1, read on the forward strand.
TTATTTTATTTTTCACATTTTTAGGTTAATTGTCCAATACAGATATTTATATATTTGTCAATATTTAACATTTAACTTAATATAAAGATACACATATACATTTTATAAATAGGCTTACACATAGTGAGATAATCAACACAGTTTAAATAATATCTTGACACAAGTAGATATCATTTTCCTTTATTTCCGTGATTTCAATTACAGAAAACAGCTCTCTCTTGGGACCACACCACTGTATGAGATGATCAACAAGTCAGGGGTCACTGAGTTCCTCCTCCTGGGATTTTCTCAGGACCAGAAGATGCAAATCCTCCATGGTGTCCTGTTCCTCATGGCTTACCTGGCAGCCCTGTTAGGAAATGGACTCATCATCACTCTCATTACTTGGGCTTCTCAGCTTCACACACCCATGTACTTCTTCCTGAAGAACCTGTCATTCATAGATCTCTGCTACATCTCTTTCACTGTTCCTAAATTTGCTCTCAACTCCTTGATGAACAGTAACAAAATATCCTTCCTTGGATGTGTCTTCCAGATGTTTTTCTTCCTGTGTTTTGGTGCTGCTGAACTGGCCATACTCACAGTGATGTCCTATGACCACTACATGGCCGTCTGCTGTTGGCTGCACTTTGAGACCATCATGAACTAGGGGTCCTGATGATGGTGGCTTGATATATCAGTGGAGTGGTCTCTAGAGCCATGCACACAGCAGCTACATTTTAAACAACTTTTAATTCCAACAAAATGCATCATTTCTTCTGTAAGACCCCTCAGATAATTTTGATCTCAGACTCCAATATGAGCATAAATGAAGCATCAGTTTTAGCATTCACTGCAAGTATCTCACTAGCTTGTTTCATCTTCATTTTACATTCTATGTGCACATCTCTGCTGTCTAAAGAATCTCCTCTCTGGAGGGCAGGTCCAAAGCCCTCTCCACCTGCCTCCCTCATCTGGTTGTTGTGACTGTGTTTCTTTCAACAGGTGCCTTGGCCTACCTGAAGCCAGCTTCTGAGTCAAGGACCATTCTTGATAATATTTTGTCTATATTTTACACAGTGGTACCTCCATCATTGAATCCCATCATATACAGTCTAAGAAACAAGGACATAAAAGTAATTCTGGGAAAAGTTCTAGGTATTGTTGCATTTAAGTTAAATTAAATATATTTGGGTAGTTTAAAAAGAGATTCTTCATTCCTAAGACGTTTTTTTTTTTTTCAAATTTTTCCATTTACCCAGGTTAGACGTATCTTAACAACAATGTGGTATTTTAGCTGTTTGGGATTAGCGATAGAGCTCTCATTGCAGAATGTTATTCAGACAAACAGAAGGAAACAGAAATATCAGTGGAGCACAGTTAGTGTGGTATGTTTGGACAGTGTTTAAGAACATTTACTTAGCAATACATATAGAATTTAAATCCTAGACATTCTAATTGATAATATAGAAGTTACTAACAATATACTTATTAATTCAATGTTTTTTATAGTGTTGCCTTGACAATTTTCTTTACTAGATGTAATCCAATGTAATTTGTACAACCTGGATCTCCACAAGCCAGAATGATGCTACATTTTAGAAAGATACGTATTTCCTGAGTGTTGGGTGGCCTTCTTGCTGTATAATTTCCTGGCAAGTGGGAGCACATCCATCAGGTCCCGGAATCTCTGTGCTCAGCACAGACCAGGTATGAAATGCTTGCCATTGGTATTTTTACCATCAGCCTGAAAAATATCCTTTTATCATTATAATGCATAAGTGAAGCTTCCCTACACCTATGCACATAAAGAGAAATTGCTAGGAAGGGAGGCCAGAGGAAAGCCTCCTTTTTCCTAGTGTTTCACTTTCTTGCTCTTGACAACAGCCGGCTGCCCATACCTGAACCTCCACAAGCTGAGGCCGCCTGCACACCACGCTGTCCCACTGCACCCCCCACAATGTACACAGTGCACATTCAGCCAGCGCTTCGGGTCAGGAGTTCTTTGATTTGCCTGTGCTGCTCATGAAATTCTGTTACTACAGTAGGACTCCATTGCAGCTCTTTGTGAATATTTTATTAAGGTCAGGGTACTGTCTGAGGCAAAGGGATACGGAAGCTGGGAAAGCTATCCTCACAACTCAGGATCCGCTCCTTACCCCTATGATACTAACAGCAATACGGCTGTGGTGTGGAGGCCCTGGGGAGCATGCATGTGAAACTGCATCTACTGGCCCATGACAACAGAAGTGCCCATCGAAATGAACCAAATGACATGTATAGGAATCTCACATTGCACAAATGAAACTAGCATAATGCTTAAAACTAGTATTATAATTTATTGATGGCAACATTGAGAAAAAATTATTCAGTTAATTACCACCATAAGCAAAAAGAAACTGACATAAAGCAGAACTCATAGGACAGTTTTACTTATAAAAAGACAATGTTCCTTGTTTGGAGACAGTTTACGTGTGGTTTGAAGCAGGGGATATGTTATTTACCAGTACATGAGTCAGGGTGTCCATGTACATCTGGTTATTGTCTTACATGCCTATGTACTTCCTGGTGCCATCAATGCATGAGAAGAGGCAATATTTCAGATTATCAATCACTCTCCAAAGGAATTCTGTTAAGGACATGGGAATGAAGTTCCATTTTACACTTTGCTATAAAGAAAAAATTAAGTGTGTGGACATAACTCAAAGTCAAATATAGAAAAATCTCTACATACATTGACATGAGATATATTGAAAATACACTATAATGTTTCTCATAGGATACACCTAAGTCATAATAAAAGAAAAATGGTAATGTTTAACTTTATATATAACAAATTTTAAAAGAATCAGTATCAAAGATCACATCATTATTTGAATATTTAAAGAAACACAGGTACCTTATTACAAAGAAAAGAGAATAAACAATCTAGAACAGATAATATTAGAAAAAAACAAATTAAAAAGTACAACACATTGCAAATGCTTAAAATGGAAGAATACAGGAACTTTGAAAACCCTAATAAAATTAATAAAACCGTTTTGACACTGATTTTGTAGTAATAGTCAAAGGAAGCTTCTACTCTTTTGATGTGTTTTGTTGCTTTTCTTGTGCAGTCAATAAGGGGTATATTTATTTCATATTTTATTGTCATGAATTTATGAGTTTACAATTTTATAGGAAAATACACCAAGATCAAGTATAAGAAGTTCTTTGTCAAAAACATAAAATATTGGATAAATGAAACATTATTCTAATATGCAACTTTACCAAAACTGGTATAAGAAAAATAATCTTTTTGTATCTATTAAATTAATTTTCAATTAAAAACATTCTAAATGAAAAAATTCAAGACTTCATTATTGAATTGACCCTTACTTCTTACTTGGGACCTGATGACTCTGGGATTCCATGACAATCCTGGGCCCTTGTGAGCTGGGCAGAGAACTTGAACTTGATGTTAACAAGTATTTCCCTGATGGGATCATTGTCTTTTCTCAGCTCCTTGAGCTTCCTTCCAGTGGAGAGAGATGACTTCCAGTTTCTCGAGCTCCTTCTCAGAAAAGATAATCTCCTTTAGATATAATAAGAGGTTCTCTGCAATTTTTTCTTCACTTCTTAATATTTCTTATTGTAGAAGCTACATATCTGTTAAGTGTATCTCATATTTCTACACACTTTGGGGGCTACTTCTGGATTTCTAAGCAGAGTATTTCCTCCTCAAACAATTTTCTGTAGTTGTGAATTTTATATTCTCTATGTGATTCAGGCAGTAATTGAAGCAGCTACTCACACGTTGTACATTTGCAATGATTACTTTACATCAGTGTAAAGAGAAAAGATGCCAGAGTATAACCAATATCATATGGGTAAGTTCATCAATTTCAGAAGGAAGAAATAGTAATTATATGACATTATTTATCTCTGCAGAAAATGCATGTTAATCTTGTTATATAATTAAAATTAGTTGTGTCTAGTCATTAGATCCTAATTTTAAAATATTAATATCTGTAACTGAAATATAAATAAAAAGCAACATCTGTGATTTAAGATACATGCACCCCTATGATTACTGTTGCATTATTTACAATAATCGAGACAGAGCAACACTGAAAGTGTCCATCAAGGTGAATGGATAAAGAAGAGGTGGTACATACCCATAATGGAATGTGAGTCAGCCATTAAAAGATGGAAATCCTGCCATTTGTGAAAACATGAGTAAACCTAGAGGGTATTATGCTATGTGAAATAAGTTGGGAAGAGACAGACAAATGCCATATGATTTCACTTATTTGTGGAATATAAAAACAAAACAAAATGAACAAAACAGCAGTAGACTCATAAACACTGAGAAGTGTGTGAGTAAAATAGGTGGACAGGTTAAAGAGGCACAAAATCTCAATCATAATAAAAATTAGTCATGGGGTTGAAAGTACAGCATAGAGTATATAGGCCATAATCATGTAACACCTTCCCATGTTGACACATAGCAACTAGCCTATTTGGGGTGAGCATTAGTAATGTATATAATGGTCAAATCTCTGTTTTAAAACATGAAACCTATATAATATTGTACATCAACTATAATTTTTAAAAAGGAAGGAAGGGAAGAAAGAAACTTTTTTTTTTGCTTCAAAAATAATTTTATTGTTTCATTGTAAAGTGATATAAACTCATTGTTAAAAATCCCCAGGTCCCAGCAGTCTAAGGTGACCATTGTTTATAGTCAGCTCAGCTCTGGTTCAGGTATTTCTTTATGCCTATTGGCACAGATGCAATCAGCTTACATGACAGGGACCCCATTAAAACAGCTGTTGTTTTATCTTCTTTTAAGTCATTTGAATTTTAAAGTCAGTTTGTTAATTTCTGCAAACAGTTCTGCTGGGGTTTTGGTTAGGATTGCATTGGATCTATAGATCAGTTTGGAAAGAATTGCTGTCTTGACAATAGTGAATATTCTTAGCTGTGGTTGCAATATATCCCCTTATTTGCTTAGGTCTTCTAAAATTTTTCTCAGCATCATTTTATAAATTTAAATGTGCAGGTTTTACACATCTTTTTACCACATTTTTCCTTATGCATTCTATACCTCATGTTGTTCTTTTTAAATAATATTAATTTAAAAATGTTGATTTATGAATTTGTCATTGTTAGTATGTATAGAAATACATTTGATTTTTGTATAGTGGTCTTATATCCTATAACCTCAATAACCTTATACATTAGTTCTAGTAGCTCTTTACGGATTCTGCATGATTTTATACGTAGATGATGGTATCATCTGCACATGAATATAATTTTAATCCTTCCCATCCAGTCTAGATGCCTTTACTTCTACATTTTTTTTTGGTAGATAATTATTTTTTATTGAAGGGTAGTTGACACACAGTATTACATTACTTTAGTTTCAGGAGTACAACACAGTGATTCAACACTTATATACATGATAATTCTACGTAACAGCTATCACCATACCAAGTTGTTACAATATTTTGACTATATTCCTTATGCTATATATTACATCCCGGTTACTTATTTATTTTACAATTGGAAGTGTGTACCTTTTTTTTTTTTTTTTTTTTTTTTTGTGAGGGCATCTCTCATATGTATTGATCAAATGGTAGTCAACAACAATAAAATTCTGTATAGGGGAGTCAATGCTCAATGCACAATCATTAATCCACACCAAGCCTAATTTTCGTCAGTCTCCAATCTTCTGAAGCACAACAAACAAGTTCCTACATGGAGAACAAATTCTTACATAGTGAATAAGTTACATGGTGAACAGTAAAAGGGCAGTCATCACAGAAACGTCGGGTTTTGCTCATGCATTATGAACTACAAACAGTCAGTTCAAATATGAATACTCATTTGATTTTTATACTTGATTTATATGTGGATACCACACATCTCTCTTTATTATTATTATTTTTAATAAAATGCTGAAGTGGTAGTTAGATACAAGATAAAGGTAGAAAACATAGTTTAGTGTTGTAAGACAGCAAATGTAGATGATCAGGTGTGTGCCTGTAGACTATGTGTTAATCCAAGCTAGACAAGGGCAATAAAACATCCACGTATGCAGAAGATTTCTCTCAGAACAGGGGGGGTGAGGTTCTAAGCCTCACCTCTGTTGATCCCCAATTTCTCAAATGATGACCCCCCTGAGACTGTGCCTGTCTTAGGTTGTTCCTCTCTTGAGGAATCTTACCCGTCTCTGGCTAACCAGTCATCTTCCGGGGCCATATAGGGAAATGTAAAGTTGGTAAGTGAGAGAGAAGCCTTATTGTTTGAAATGGTTAGCTTTTTATTTCTTTGCAGATTTATGAACTGTGGCTTCTATGCACAGCATTTGTCTTGAGGTATCTTTACCACTTGGAAGAATTATGATACTCGGTAAATTTGATATGAGGCATGAATTCTATTTAAGGGTTGTAATTAGGAAGGAAGAAGAAAAGCTATAGAAGAAGCAGGCAGAAGAAAAATGGGAAGATTGATTATTTCTTTGACATATCTCCTTGTAGAGTAACTACAGCATGTATAGGTTTTAAGCTACTACTTAAATTGTGCACACACATTAACATAATAGGAGTATAGTTACATATCCTAAGCATACCTGTAATTAGCAGCCATCTCCAGTGAAACCAAGAAAACCAGTTAGGCACCTTAGGCATTTGTGAAAACTTATCTATGATATAGTGGATATTGTCCAAATGAACTTGAACAGTCTGAGAGAAATCAGACAAATTAAAACAACCCATTCCTGGGGAATGTTCACATCCCTTATGTTCTTTTAAGAGTAAATAGTCTGTAGTTGCAAGATTTTGGAGCACTACAATTTGCACTTCTCCTAATTCTTGATTGAGTTCCAACAGTATAGATCCAGTCAAATTTCTTGTTTTACTGTATGCACAGGCCAGCTTAAATATTTCCTTCTTCATTCGCATGGCAAGTCCAGGAACTGGTGTGATGAGTGCATCTACAGCTGTAGCAGTGCGTGGATATTTGTTGGGGTTTTTTGATGATCATCTTCTGACATGAGTCTTCCAGAGAGTGCTGATGTTAGAAGTTCTTTTTCAAATTGTATCTTAGCTCATTTACAGGGTAGCCCAATTAGGCTTTGATCCTCTGTATAAAAACAAACAGACCCTTGGCCTACACTTTTACATGCCTTTATACCCTTGTGTAGAACTCATTGGAGGTTACCACACAGGAACTGCCTTTTTTTTTTTTTTTGGTATCACTAATCTACACTTACATGATAAATATTATGTTTACTAGGCTCTCCCCTATAACAGGAACCCCTATAAACCCCTTTACAGTCACTGTCCATCAGCATAGCAAAATGTTGTAGAATCACTACATGCCTTCTCTGTGTTGTACAGCCCTCCCTATTCTCCCACCCGCCCATGCATGCTAATCTTAATACCCCCCTACCGCCCCCCTTTATGCCTCCCTACCCACCCATCCTCCTCAGTCTCTTTTCCTTTGGTACCTGTTAGTCCATTCTTGAGTTCTGTGATTCTGCTGCTGTTTTGTTCCTTCAGTTTTTCCTTTGTTCTTATATTCCACAGATAAGTGAAATCATTTGGTATTTCTCTTTCTCTGCTTGGCTTCTTACACTGAGCATAATACCCTTCAGCTCCATCCATGTTGCTTCAAATGGTAGGATTTGCCCTTTTCTTATGGCTGAGTAGTATTCCATTGTGTATATGTACCACTTCATCTTTATCCATTCATCTATCGATGCACATTTAAGTTGCTTCCAATTCTTGGTTATTGTAAATAGTGCTGCGATTAACATAGGGGTGCACTGATCTTTCTCATACTTGATTGCTGCATTCTTTAGGTAAATTCCTAGGAGTGCAATTCCTGGGTCAAATGGTATATCTGTTTTGAGCATTTTGATGTACCTCCATACTGCTTTCCACAATGGCTGAACTAACTTACATTCCCTCCAGCAGTGTAGGAGGGTTCCCCTTTCTCCACATCCACGCCAACATTTGTTGTTGTTTGTCTTTTGGATTGCAGCCATCCTTACTGTTGTGTGGTGATACCTCATTGTAGTTTTATTTTGCATTTCTCTGATAATTAGCGATGTGGTGCATCTTTTCATGTGTCTGTTGGCCTTCAGTATTTCTTTTTTGGAGAACTGTCTGTTGAGTTCCTCTAACCATTTTTTAATTGGGTTATTTGTATTTTGTTTGTTGAGGCGTGAGCTATTTATATGTTCTGGATGTCAAGCCTTTATTGGATGTGTCATTTTCAAAGATATTCTCCCATTCTGTAGGGTTCCTTTTTGTTCTATTGATGGTGTCTTTTGCTGTACAGAAGCTTTTCAACTTAATATAGTCCCACTTATTCATTTTTGCTGTTGATACCCTTACCCGGGGAGATATGTTCAAGAAGAGGTCACTCATGTTTATGTCTAAGAGGTTTTTGCCTATGTTTTCTTCCAAGAGTTTAATGGTTTCATGACTTACAGTCAGGTCTTTGATCCATTTTGAGTTTAGTTTTGTTTATGGGGTTAGACAATGGTCCAGATTCATTTTCATACATGTAGCTGTCCAGTTTTGCCAGCACCATCTGTTAAAGAGACTGTCATTTTGCCATTGTATATCCATCGCACCTTTATCAAATATTAATTGACCATATATGTCTGGGTTAATGTCTGGATTCTCTAGTCTTTTCCATTGGTCTGTGGCTCTGCTCTTGTGCCCGTACCAAATTGTCTTGATTACTATGGCTTTATAGTAGAGGTTGAAGGTGGGGAGAGAGATCCCCCCTACTTTATTTTTCTTTGTCAGGTTTGCTTTGGCTATTCGGGGCCTTTGGTATTTCCATATGGATTTTGAATTATTTGCTCCAGTTCACTGAAGAATGTTGCTGGTAGTTTCATAGGGATTGCATCAAATATGTATATTGCTTAGGGAAGGATGGCCATTTTGACGATATTAATTCTTCCTAGCCACGAGCATGGGATGAGTTTCCATCTGTTAGTGTTCCCTTTAATTTCTCTTGAGAGTGACTTGTAGTTTTCAGAGTATAAGTCTTTCACTTCTTTGGTTAGGTTTATTCCTAGGTATTTTATTTTTTTTGATGCATTTGTGAATGGAGTTGTTTTCCTGATTTCTCTTTCTGTTGGTTCATTGTTAGTGTATAGGAAAGCCACAGATTTCTGTGTGTTGATTTTGTATCCTGCAACTTTGGTGTATTCCAATATCTGTTCTAGTAGTTTTGGGGTGGAGTCTTTAGGGTTTTTTATGTACAGTATCAAGCCTTCTGCAAATAGTGACAGTTTATCTTCTTCTTTACTGATCAGATTCCTTGTATTTCTTTGTTTTGTCTGATTGCCGTGGCTAGGACCTCCAGTACTATGTTAAATAACAGTGGAGAGAGTGGGCATCCCTGTCTAGTTCCCGATCTCAGAGGAAATGCTGTCAGCTTCTCGCTGTTCACTATAATGTTGGCTGTGGGTTTGTCATAGATGGACTTTATTATGTTGAGGTACTTGCCCTGTATTCCCATTTTGCCGAGAGTTTTTATCACGAATGGATGTTGAACTTTGTCAAATGATTTTTCCGCATCTATGGAGATGATCATGTGGTTTTTACCTTTCTTTTTGTTGATGTGATGGATGATGTTGATGGACTTTCGAATGTTGTACCATCCTTGCATCCCTGGGATGAATCCCACTTAGTCATGGTGTATGATCCTTTTGATGTATTTTTGAATTCGGTTTGCTAATACTTTGTTGAGTATTTTTGCATCTACTTTCATCAGGGATATTGCTCTGTAGTTTTCTTTTTTGGTGGGGTCTTTGCCTGGTTTTGGTATTAGGGTGATGTTAGCTTCATAGAATGAGTTTGGGAGTATCCCCTTCTCCTCTATTTTTTGGAAAACTTTAAGGAGAATGGGTTTTACTTCTTCCCTGTATGTCTGTTAAAATTCCGAGGTAAATCCTTCTGGCCCACGGCTTTTGTTCTTTGGTAGTTTTTTGATTACCGCTTCAATTTTGTTGCTGGTAATTGGTCTGTTTAGATTTTCTCTTTCTTTATGGGTCAGTCTTGGAAGTTTGTATTTTTCTAGGAAGTTGTCCATTTCTCCTAGGTTTTCCAGCTTGTTAGCATATAGGTTTTCATAGTATTCTCTAATAATTCTTTGTATTTCTGTGGTATCCGTCGTGATTTTTCCTTTCTCGTTTCTGATACTGTTGAGTTGTGTTGATTCTCTTTTCTTCTTAATAAGTCTGGCTACAGGCTTATCTATTTTGTTTATTTTCTCGAAGAACCAGCTCTTGGTTTCAATGATTTTTGCTATTGTTTTCTTCTTCTCAATTTTATTTATTTCTTCTCAGATCTTTATTATGTCTCTCATTCTGCTGAACTTAGGCCTCATTTGTTCTTCTTCTTCCAATGTCGATAATTGTGACATTAAACAATTCATTTGGGATTGTTCTTCCTTTTTTAAATATGCTTGGATTGCTATATACTTTCCTCTTAAGACTGCTTATGCTGTGTCCCACAGAAGTTGGGGCTTAGTGTTGTTGTTGTGATTTGTTTCAATATATTGCTGGATCTCCATTTTATTTGGTCATTGATCCATTGATTATTTAGGAGCGTGTTGTTATTTCGCCATGTGTTTGTTAGCCTCTTTGCTTTCTTTGTACAGTTTTTTTCTAGTTTTATGCCTTTGTGGTATGAAAAGTTGTTTGGTAGGATTTCAATCTTTTGGAATGTTCTGAGGCTCTTTTTGTGGCCTAGAATGTGGTCTATTCTGGAGAATGTTCCATGTGTACTTGAGAAGAATGTATATCCTGTTGCTTTTGGATGTAGAGTTCTATAGATGTCTATTAGTTCCATCTGCTATACTGTGTTTTTCAGTGCTTTCGTGTCCTTACCTATTTTCTGCCCGGTGGATCTATCCTTTACGGTCAGGGGTTTGTTGAAGTCTCATACAATGAATGCATTGCAGTCTATTTCCCCCTTTAGTTCTGTTAGTGTTTGTTTCATATATGCTGGTGCTCCTGTGTTGGGTGCATATATATTTAATGGTTATATCCTCTTGTTGGACTGAGCTCTTTATCATTATGTAGTGTCCTGCTTTATCTCATGTTACTTTCTTTGTTTTGAAGTCTATTTTGTCTGATATTACTACTGCAACCCCTGCTTTCTTCTCGCTGTTGTTTGCTTCAAATATGTTTTTCCATCCCTTGACTTTTAATCTGTACATGTCTTTGGGTTTGAGGTGAGTTTCTTGTAAGCAGCATATAGATGGGTCTTGCTCTTTTATTCATTCTATTTCTCTGTGTCTTTTGACTGGTGCATTCAGCCCATTAACATTTAGTGTGACTATTGAAAGATATGTACTTATTGCCATTGCAGGCTTTAAATTCGTGGTTACCAAAGGTTCAAGGTCAGCCTCTTTAGTATCTTACTGCCTAACTTAGCTCGCTTATTGAGCTGTTATATACACTGTCTGGAGATTCTTTTCTTCTCTCCCTTCTTATTCCTCCTCCTCGATTATTCATATGTTTGGTGTTTTGTGCTGTGCTCTTTCTAGGAGTGCTCCCATCTAGAGCAGTCCCTGTAAGATGTTCTGTATAGGTGGTTTGTGGGAAACAAATTCCCTCAGCTTTTGTTTGTCTGGGAATTGTTTAATCCCACCATCATATTTGAATGATAGTCGTGCTGGATTCAGTATCCTTGGTTCAAGGCCCTTCTGTTTCATTGTATTAAATATATCATGAAATTCTCTTCTGTCCTGTAGGGTTTCTGTCGAGAAGTCTGATGTTAGCCTGATGGGTTTTCCTTTATAGGTGACCTTTTTCTCTCTAGCTGACTTTAAAACTCTTTCCTCGTCCTTGATCTTTGCCATTTTAATTATTATGTGTCTTGGTTTTGTTGTCCTTGGATCCTTTCTGTTGTGGCTTCTGTGTATTTCCATGGTCTGTTCGATTATTTCCTCCCCCAGTTTGGGGAAGTTTTCAGCATTTATTTCTTCCAAGATACTTTCCATCCCTTTTCCTCTCTCTTCTTCTTCTGGAACCCCTATAATACGGATAATGTTCCTTTTGGATTGGTCACACAGTTCTCTTAACATTGTTTCATTCCTGGAGATCCTTTTATCTCTCTCTATGTCAGCTTCTATGCGTTCCTGTTCTCTGGTTTCAATTCCATCAATGGCCTCTTGCATCCTATCCATTCTGCTTATAAACCCTTCCAGAGTTTGTTTCATTTCTGTGATCTCCTTTCTGGCATCTGTGATCTCCCTCCGGACTTCATCCCATCTCTCTTGCGTATTTCTCTGCATCTCTGTCAGCATGTTTATGATTTTTATTTTGAATTCTTTTTCAGGAAGACTGGTTAGGTCTGTCTCCTTCTCTGCTGTTGTCTCTGTGATCTTTGTCTGCCTGTAGCTTTGCGTTTTCATGGTGATAGGAATAGTTTGCAGAGCTGGGACGAGTGACGGCTGGAAGAACTTCCCTTCTTTTTGGTTTGTGGCCCTCCTCACCTGGGAGAACAGCGACCTCTAGTGGCTTGTGCTGGGCAGCTGCACACAGACAGGGCTTCTGCTTCCTGCCTGGCTGCCATGGAGTTTATCTCCGCTTTTGCTGTGGGCGTGGCCTGGTTCTGGTCGCTGCTCCAAATTGTTGGAGTGGTATTGGAGTGGGAGCGGCTGGGCAGCTATTTATCTCCGTAAGGGGCCTCCCTTCTCCCTGCAGCCCAGGGGTTAGGGTGCCCAGAGATCCCCGGATTCCCTACCACTGGATTAAGTGTCCCACCCTGCCCCTTTAAGACTTCCAAAAATCACCCACCAAAACAAAACAACCACCACAAAAAAAAAAAAATTCTTAAATTAAAAAAAAAAAAGGGGCCTCTCGTTTTTCTTTATTCTCCGGCGCCAGCCTCAGCCATCTGCTCTCTGGTCTTGCTGCCCTGTTTCCCTATTATTGGGGTCCTTATCCCTTTAAGACTTCCAAAAAGCTCTCGCCAAAACAAAACAGCAAAAAAATAAAAAATAAAAAATATAAATGTTCGCTCTCTTTTTTGGTGTCCTCCGGCGCCAGGCCTCCGGTGCCTGCTCACTGTTCTTGCTGCTCTGTTTTCCTAGTATTGGGGTCCCTATCCCTTTAAGACTTCCAAATAGCGTTCACAAAAAAAAACAGCAAAAAAAAAAAGAAAAAAAATGGTCACTCGCTTTTCTGGTGTCCTCTGGCGCCAGGCTTCCGGTGCCCACTCACTGTTCTTGCTGCCCTGTTTCCCTAGTATCCAGGACTCCCCAACCACTCACTGTGTCTGCGCTCTGGCCCGGATGGCTGGAGCTGGGTGTTCGGCAGTCCTGGGCTCCGTCTCCCTCCCGCTCTGCCTATTCTTCACCTGCCAGGAGTTGGGGGATAGGCGCTCGGCTCCCGCCCGGCCGGGGCTTGTATCTTACCCCCTTCATGAGGCCCTGGGTTCTCGCATGTGTGGATGTGGTCTGTGTCCTCTGGTCTTTATTCTAGGAAGAGTTGTCTTTGTTATATTTTCACAGATATATGTGGTTTTGGGAGGAGATTTCCGCTGCTCTATTCACGTCGCCATCATGGCTCCCTCCAGAAAGAAACATTTAAAGACATATAATTTTGATATAAAACCAAAGACACATGCACTGTGAAGTCAGGAATAAGCTTAAATGAACTCTACTATATCCATATATTATAAATATTCAGTTAAGGTTATATGTCTGTGTAAGTATACATATAGAAACATATAAAAGACCTAATACTTAATATTCACTTATAAAAATTACAGTTCTAGATAACAGATTTTTATAATGGTTCTTAGGCAAATTATTTTCCTAGCTCAGCATCAGGGATTTAACTGTCTTGGAGTTTTCTTACCTTAATTATGGGCTGTTATTAAGCCAGTCTCTTTCTCACAAACCAACATCACAAAAGAAATACTTTCCCTTAACTAGACATGGGGATTTACTCTCTGCTTTAATTCCTCAGGTCGCCAAACTACAGCTTCCTCTCCTGTCCCATCTCCCCCTCTCCTGGGTGTTCTTGAATGGACTTAGGGGACACATAACCACCTTATAGTTACAAAAATTCACCTTTTCCTCAGAGCACACAGAAGTGCTTCTTCTCACAAGAGGGTAACTGAGTTACCCTCTTCCTCTTGACACTAGTCCACTAGTTGTTTCTACTACACTGGATGAGAATGAATATTCCTGGATGAAGAGTGTCTCTGAAGATCAGAGCATTCAAGTCACATGTGAAATTGCTGGAATAAAGACGTTAGCCCCTTCTATACCGCAGATTGTTGGAGATTGGTACATGATCACCATGTAAGTAATACCTATTTGGCACTTTTGAGGAGATAAAATACTCTTATCTAGAGAAGAAAAATTATTATTTTGTTAACATACCTTGCAATTAAATGGCTGTATGTGCTCCTTTTCCTTGTACATATATAGACTTGATTAAAAACTATATTTATTCTTAAATGAACTTGAATATTATTGAGAACTACAATTGTTTTTTCTCAGATACAATTAAAAGAGAAAATTCCCAGAGTTATAAAAAAACATTGTGAGCCTATGGAAAATTAGACACACACATAAGCACATGCATGTATGCCTATACATGCACACACACACAAATAGGAAAATTGGCTTAGGAATGTGACATGAAGCGATTTTACCCAATTATAATGAACTCACTAATACAGTATGTGGAACACTTTCCTGCCTAAATGTATTCCTAAACATAAAAACACATAAAATGGTAAAATCGAATAACCTCATTTCTATCCCACAGTAACCTGTAGGTTATGTTTCCTCTCCTCACACATTCTTAAAATCCATCCCCAACATTTATTATTAAAATAAATTCTAGCAATGTTTTGCTTTTAATACAAAAACATATTAGTGTCCATTTTTAATTAATGGTACATATTCAAAATACATTCCCATTAGAATGCTTTGTATTTACACATAAATTAATCGTATGGATCATTCTGCAGCCAGAAAGGGAAATTATTTGCTATCTGTCACCAATCATTTTTAACCAATTAACAGATACAGCATTTACTGAAATTATAATGCAGAAACAAATGGGTTTACTCTCTCATTATCCCTGTGTTCATGGCTCACTCTAAAACAGCAGATTTAGAGAGAACTCTGTGACTCTTTTAGCATTCTCTTAAAAAAGAAATTATCTGGCAAGTGTATTTACATCTCAGGGCTCTTTAAATAAACTTTTAGAGTACTACTTCCTTTATTGGAATATGTTTCCTCCTTATGAGAAAATAAACAATTGTATGTTTTCAGCACTGAAATTGTTGTAGAATTGCAGTGTGGAAACTAAAACACAGGCTTTTATGTAGAGATGCTTCAGTTCAATATACCACCAGGATAAGTGCGCCAAGAGTTAACAAATATGACAACGATTATTTCACATCTAAGCACTGGGATGCTCTGGTTCAGGGAGCATCAGAGCCCAGGATACTGGACAAAGTGGGAGGGGCTGACCTGAGAATGAGCCAGCCTGTATCTCTGGCAAATACTGCACCATTGGGAAAGTGTGGATCGAGCCTTCAGACATGCTACGGTTTTCTCAGTCACAGCTACTGTTGATACTGTGACACATAATGTAGGAAGACTGAGCTATATTTGCTGATTCACACACACATGCAATCCAGCTGCATGTGGGATTGGGAAATCCATACAGTCAGGGAGTACCAGAGATGTTTCCACCCCAGCTACATGGGTTGCATTTCATTAATGGATCCTTTGTTATTCATGAAATTCTTTGGTCTTTATGAAACCATTTTGAAATGAGGAAGAACTGGCTATGTCATATCACTGATAATTAAGGCATAAGAACTGAACAAATGTCAGGAATTGTTTCTTCCAATAAAAGGTGAAGGTACTCAATATGATGGCCAGAGGAAGAGGACATACAATTTTTGCTGAGAACTTTAATTTTGAGTTAGAATTCTTATCATTCCTCCTACTTAAGACAGTATATTTTGTATTAGTTAATAGTAGAACTATAGGTGGCAAAACTATGTCATCTAGACCCAGAATGAAATAAGCAGACTTTGAGAAGAAAATATTCTGAACATGTTAACATAAATAACACGTGATCTACAAAAAATGCTTATTTTTAAACACAAGAATTTAACATACCTCTAATTGAGATGAGGTTTCATTCACTTCCTCACCTTCACTCGCCAATATTTAAGTGCACCAGCTACACAGATCTGAACACCTCTGTCCCAGTGAGAATGGCAGGAACTAAGGTAGAGCTGCAGCAGCGATCCACTGGCCAGGTCTCATTTTCCAATTATTAAAATGTATTTTGAGTTAAAAAAAAGTAGTCTTTTTATTCTTTACTAAAATACATTTAGAGCCTCCAGCCTGTGAACAGCTCTTTATACTGTGCAACGTTGCAGATAACAGGCAGGCACAGAAGTAAAAAAAATGCCTCCCCACCCTCTCTGGCATTTACTGGCTTTTCCCCTTGACATTGGGACAGGAGGCGGGGAAGCTGTCCACCTACGAATCTCTTACAATCCTCACCTGTGACATGACTGTAATATTGGTACCTTACTTTCTTGTTTGTTGAGCAGATTAAAATTAATAATAAGCAATCTTCAAAGTTTATACTATCCCCATTGCCAAATCTTGTTTTAATATTGTGCTTCAGAAAATTTTGAATATCCATTAACAAATTCAGTACCTAAAATAGTCCTGAAATAAAGTGATGGCTTAGGCACAGAGGGTTTATGTAAGCTGGTAAATGTCTGTAGTCTGTGAGGAACAATGGGAAGTCACACACCTAAAAATTTTGGCTTCAGCAGCCTTGCTTTTTTCCACTCTATTTTTCTTTCCATGATAAACAATAAATATTAAATGATTGTTACCTATCATACTAATTTTCTTATTTAGTAGCTTTTTATACACTGAATTTTTACCTGTGTCAGATAGTGAATACAGGTTATGCCCCTTCTTGTTCATAAACCCATAGGACGTCACATTATAATCTCTTCCTAACTAGATCTAAAACTAAGTCATCTAACATATTAGGCAAATTTTACAAGGTAACTCATGAGTAGAAGTCACTCAGATTGTAAGCAAGGTATTTTCTCATTCCTGGTCCGTGTTCTTTCTTCTATATTAAACTGATTCTCAGAGACTTCATTATAAACCTGAAAAGCATTTCCCCATTTTTTCCAAATGACCTGTTTGAAATTCAGAAGTTTCTTAAAATTTAAAAATATCTCCTGCACAAATCAGAAAATTTCTGAAAAATATCTGACATGTAGGAAAACAAAATGATTTTTCAGGGTGTTGTCTTTAAAATACACCCTAACATTTACCCTTCCTGATGCATTCATTTTAGAGGGGATGCATTCTGAAAGTTTCAAAAAAAAAACTTTTACACATCTAGGCTAAATTATTTGTAACTATGGCAAAATACCAATGAGATATGATTTCCATCCTAAATAGTTTTATGTGTACAGCATGGTGGTCAGCAACCATGTTCATTGTCCATCTCCGGAACTGTTTACCTTTTCAAAACTGAAACTCTGTACCCATTAAACAAGAATTCCAAGTTCCTTTACCATCTCCTCACCTCCCAATCACCATTTTATCTGTGTCAATATGAATTTAACTACACTCGGTACCTCATACAAGGGGGTTCACACAATATTTGTCATTTTGTGATGCAATTTTTTAATCAGTATAAGGTTCTTATGGCTCATTAATCCATAAAGTTACAAATAAAACCATTAAGAAAATTAATTATTATGCACATAATGAAAATACTTTAAAAAGTTTCCAGGAATTCCTTGGTTTTAGCTTGCTGCTTTGGTTTTATTTGAAATTATAATGATGCACTGGAGTTTCTGGTAACAGCTGAAGAGAAATTCTGAGCATGTTACTCACTGTTGTGAGTCATGTTGGTGAAGTGAGACAACCAGGATGGAAACATTAACACCACAGAAACTGATAAACACTGAAAAATCAGCTCATCCTACAATCCCAGCACTTGCTAAACTTTGAGGAGCCCATTACTGTAACATAAAACCAATCTCTCTCTGCAACTGGGAGATAGAAATATTAATGGTCTCAATTAGGAACAACCAAACAACTTATATTTTTAGAAGCTATTCCATTTATTTTATTTTTGCAGCTTTTGAGGGTCTAATAGACAAAAAAAATTTTATGTATTTTAAGTGTAAATAGTTATGTAGATATACATATATTATACAAACTTATATGTGTATTTATACATAAGCATATTGTGAAATAATCAGTGCAGAAAATCTATGTATTTACACAGGAAGGTAAATTTTTCCTTCATTTCCGTGTGTTTGATTACAATATGCAGATCACTTAGAGAACTTGCCATTGAACAAGATGATCAATCATACTGGAGTCACTGAGTTTCACCTTCTGGGATTCTCTGAGGACCCGAGAAGGCAAATCCTCCATGGTGTCTTGTTCCTCTTGGCTTACCTGGCAGCCCTGTTAGGAAATGGCCTCATCATCATGCTCATTACTTGGGATCCTCAGCTTCACACACCCATGTACTTCTTCCTGAAGAACCTATCACTCATAGATCTCTGCTACATTTCCGACACTGTTCCTAAATTTGTTCTCAACTCCCTGATGAACAGGAACACAATACCTTCCTTGGATGTGTTTCCCAGGTGCTTTTTTGTTTGAGTTTTGCTTCTGCTGAAGTAGATATCCTCACAGTGATGTCCTATGATCGCTACGTGGCCATGTGCCGTCCATTGCACTATGAGACCATCATGACCAAGGAGGCCTGTGGGCAGATGGTGGTGGCTTCATACATCAGTGCAGTGGTCTCTGGAGCCATGCACACAGGAGCAACATTTTCCACAACTTGATTCTTCATTTCTTTTGTGATATCCCTCAGATTATTTTGATTTCAGATTCAAAAATGAACATTAGTGAAGTGTCAGTGACAGTATTCACTGCAAGTATCTGACTAGCTTGCTTCATCTCTATTTTATGTTCCTATGTGAACATCTTCTCTGCTGTCGCAAGGACCTCCTCCCTGGAGGGCATGTCCAGAGCCCTCTCCACCTGCCTCCCTCATCTGGTTGTTGTGACTTTGTTTCTTTCCACAGCTGCCCTGGCCTACCTGAAGCCAGCCTCTGAGGTGAGGTCAGACCTAGATATCACTCTGTGTTTTACACAATGGTGCCTCCATCATTGAATCCCATCATTTACAGCCTTAGAAACAAAGACTTAAAACGGAATCTGGGAAAAGTCTTTGGAATTGTAGTATTTAAGTCAAATTAAATATAATTGGGTAGTTCAGGGAGAGGTGCTCTTTAGTTCTATGCATGTAATATTTTGAACTTTACCACTGATATAATGGGTATGTATCACAACATGAATGTGCTGTTTGAAACATTTCATATTAGTGATAGATCTATCATTGCAGAATGTAATTCAGAAATATGGAAAACATAAAATCACAGATATTAGTGGAACACTATGATTATGCTATTCTTTGGGCAGTAGCTAATAATTATCACACATAAAGAGTATAAACACTATGACAAAGAAAATATCTGAAAAAAGCAAAATAACAAATACAAGCTTACACATGTCAAACATTGTTAAAAAGATTGGAAGTTTGAAAACACTAATAAAGTTAAGAAATGCCTGATGAAATGGAGGAAAAAATAGTCTAGTTACTACCTCTTGCAAAGGGTCAAAGTAAGGTTTCTATTCTACTCAAGATGTGTTCTATTTGTTTTCATAAGTGATCCATATAGTGGTACATTAATTTCATTATCTTTCATTGATTTATACTTATGAGGTGTGTAATTTTTGGGGGAAAATATATATATAATGAAGATATAATTACAAATATTACACCAAACATATAAAATTATGAAAATGAAACACCATTCTAAACATCTTCAGCAAAGTTAACATAAGAATATAATAGAAAAACTAATGTTTCTGCATCTTTTAAAAAAATCAAATTTTCAAAAACATTCAATAAGAGATGATTCAAAACATCATTATTTAATCCTAACAAATATTTGAGAAAAAGATTTCATAGAATAAAGTTATGGTATAGAGAATATACTCATTCAGTGTTGAACATATTCTATGTTGACAGAAATGACACTAGTTAGGGTAAGGATTTAATAAGGTTTATAACTGTTGAATAACTACATTGAATATTTTAAAGTATATAATATTATACATCAACTAAAATTCATGAAAAATATATCAAAAAAGAATCAAAGCTATTTGAGTAACATTCAATAACCCCTTCTAAATAAAAATATCTCAGAAAAAGGAATGCTAGGACCATCTTTTTTCTAATAAATAATAACTATAACAACAAACATCAAACCTCATACATAAATTTGAAATAGTTTTTTCTTCTGTTATGAATTCAGGAAAAAGATACTGATGTTATAAGTAAATCTTACTCTTAATTTCCTGGACAATGTAATCAGATGCAGAAAATAATAATTTTGTATCAAACACTGGGAAAAAAAGAAACAAAATTGTTCCTGTTGTGTAAATTATCAAAAATATTCCACCACAAAAGAAGAAGGAAAACCTGCTATTTGAAACAAAATGGATAAACCGAGAAGATATTGTACTAAGTGGAATAGGCCAGAGAGGGGTGGAGCCAAGATGGCGGCATGAGTAGAGCAGCGGAGATCTCCTCCCAAAACCACATATATCTATGAAAATATAACAAAGACAACTCTTCCTAGAATAAAGACGAGAGGACACAGGAAAACATCCAGACCACATCCACACCTGTGAGAACCCAGTGCCTCATAAACGGGGTAAGATACAAGCCCCAGCCCAGCGGGACATGAGCGCCCCACCCCACAGCTCCCGTCGGGAGAAGAATAGGCAGAGCAGGAGGGGGATGGAGACCAGGACTGTTGGACACCCAGCCTCCGCCATTCAGACCAGAGCACAGACACAGTGCATGCACGGGGCCCTGGATACTAGGGAAATAGGGCAGCAAGAACGGTTAGAGGGTACCAGAGGCCTGGCGCCAGAGGACATAAGAAAAGCGAGTGGACGTTTTTTTTTTCTGTTTTGTTTTGATGAGCGTTTTTTGGAAATCTTAAACGGATAGGGACCCCAATTCTAGGGAAAAAGGGCAGCAAGAACGGTGAGCAAATGCCTGAGGCTGGTGCGCGAGAGTAAAGAAAAATGAGCGATCATTTTTTTTTTTTTAATGAAAAAAATTTTTTCTGTGTTTGTTTTGTTTTGATGGGTGCTTTTTGGAAGTCTTAAAGGGGCAGGGCGGGACAATTAATCCAGAGGTAGGGAATCGGGGAAACTCTTGGTGCCCTAATCCCCTGGGCTGCAGAGAGCATGGAGGCCCCTTATGGAGATAAATAGCCGCCCAGCCACTCCCCCTCCAAAGCGACTCCACCACTTTGGAGCAGCTTCCCAAGCCAGGCCACACCCACAGCAACAGCGGAGATAAACTCCATAGCAGCCGGGAAGGAAGCAGAAACCCTGTCTGTGTGCAGCTGCCCAGCACAAGCCACTAGAGGTCGCTGTTCTCCCAGGAGAGGAGGGCCACAAACCAACGAGAAGGGAAGTTCTTCCAGCCGTCACTCGTCCCAGCTCTGCAAACTATTCCTATCACCATGAAAACGCAAAGCTACAGGCAGACAAAGATCACAGAGACAACAGCAGAGAAGGAGACAGACCTAACCAGTCTTCCTGAAAAAGAATTCAAAATAAAAATCATAAACATGCTGACAGAGATGCAGAGAAATACGCAAGAGAGATGGGATGAAGTCCGGAGGGAGATCACAGATTCCAGAAAGGAGATCACAGAAATGAAACAAACTCTGGAAGGGTTTATAAGCAGAATGGATAGGATGCAAGAGGCCATTGATGGAATTGAAACCAGAGAACAGGAACGCATAGAAGCTGACATAGAGAGAGATAAAAGGATCTCCAGGAATGAAACAATGTTAAGAGAACTGTGTGACCAATCCAAAAGGAACATTATCCATATTATAGGGGTTCCAGAAGAAGAAGAGAGAGGAAAAGGGATGGAAAGTATCTTGGAAGAAATAAATGCTGAAAACTTCCCCAAACTGGGGGAGGAAATAATCGAACAGACCATGGAAATACACAGAAGCCACAACAGAAAGGATCCAAGGACAACAAAACCAAGACACATAATAATTAAAATGGCAAAGATCAAGGACAAGGAAAGAGTTTTAAAGTCAGCTAGAGAGAAAAAGATCACCTACAAAGGAAAACCCATCAGGCAAACTTCAGACTTCTCAACAGAAAACCTAGAGGCCAGAAGAGAATGGCATGAAATATATAATGCAATGAAACAGAAGGGCCTTGAACCAAGGATACTGTAAACAGCACGACTATCATTTAAATATGGTGGTGGGATTAAACAATTCCCAGAAAACAAAAGCTGAGGGAATTTGCTCCCAACAAACCACCTCTACAGGACATCTTACAGGAACTGCTCTAGATGGGAGCACTCCTAGAAAGAGCACAGAAAAAAACACCCATCATATGAAGAATCGAGGAGGACGAATAGGAAGGGAGAGAAGGAAGAATCTCCAGACAGTGCATATAACAGCTCAATAAGTGAGCTAAGTTAGGCAGTAAGATACTAAAGAGGCTGACCTTGAACCTTTGGTAACCACGAATTTAAAGCCTGCAATGGCAATAAGTACATATCTTTCAATAGTCACCCTAAATGTTAATGGGCTGAATGCACCAATCAAAAGACACAGAGTAATAGAATGGATGAAAAAGTAAGACCCATCTATATGCTGCTTACAAGAAACTCACCTCAAACCCAAAGACATGTACAGATTAAAAGTCAAGGGATGGAAAAACATATTTCAGGCAAACAACAGCGAGAAGAAAGCAGGGGTTGCAGTAGTAATATCAGAAAAAATAGACTTCAAAACAAAGAAACTAACAAGAGATAAAGAAGGACACTACGTAATGATAAAAGGCTCAGTCAAACAAGAGGATATAACCATTCTAAATATATATTCACCCAACACAGGAAAACCAGCATATGTGAAACAAATACTAGCAGAACTAAAGGGGGAAATAGAATACAATGCATTCATTCTAGGAGACTTCAACACACCACTCACGCCAAAGGATAGATCCACCGGGCAGAAAATAAGTAAGGACACGGAAGCACTGAACAACACAGTAGAGCAGATGGACCTAATAGATATCTACAGAACTCCACATCCAAAAGCAACAGGATAAACATTCTTCTCAAGTGCACATGGAACATTCTCCAGAATAGACCACATACTAGGCCACGAAAAGAGCCTCAAAAAATTCAAAAAGTTTGAAAGCCTACCAATCAACTTTTCAGACCACAAAGACATAAATCTAGAAATAAACTGTACTAAGAAAGCAAAAAGGCTCACAAAGACATGGAGGCTTAACAACACACTCCTAAATAATCAATGGATCAATGAACATATCAAAATGGAGATCTAGCAATATATGGAAACAAATCACAACAACAACACTAAGCCCCAACTTCTGTGGGACACAGCAAAAGCAGTCTTAAGAGGAAAGTATATAGCAATCCAAGCATATTTAAAAAAGGAAGAACAAACCCAAATGAATGGTCTAATGTCACAATTATTGAAATTTGAAAAAGAAAAACAAATGAAGCCTAAGTTCAGCAGAAGGAGGGATATAATAAAGATCAGAGAAGAAATAATTAAAATTGAGAAAAATAAAACAATAGCAAAAATCAATGAAACCAAGAGCTGGTTCTTTGAGAAAATAAACAAAATTGATAAGCCTCTAGCCAGACTTATTAAGAGGAAAAGAGAGTCAACACAAATCAACAGAATTAGAAACGAGAAAGGAAAAATCATGACGGACCCCACAGAAATACAAATAATTATTAGAGAGTACTATGAAAACCTATATGTTAACAGTCTGGGAAACATAGGAGAAATGGACAACTTCCTAGAAAAATACAAACTTCCAAGACTGACCCAGAAAGAAACAGAAAATCTAAACAGATCAATTACCAGCAACAAAATTGAGGCAGTTATCCAAAAACTACCAAAGAACAAAAGCCCCGGGCCAGATGGATTTACCTCGGAATTTTATCAGACATACATAGAAGACAATACCAATTCTCCTTAAAGTTTTCCAAAAAGTAGAATAGTAGGGGATACTCCCAAACTCATTCTATAAAGCCAATATCACCCTAATAACCAAAACTAGGCAAAGACCCCACCAAAAAAGAAAACTACAGACCAATACCCCTGATGAAAGTAGATGCAAAAATAGTCAACAAAATATTAGCAAACCGAATTCAAATCTACATCAAAAGGATCGTACAACATGAACAAGTGGGATTCATCCCAGGGATGCAAGCATGGTACAACATTCGAAAGTCCAACAACATCATCCACCACATCAAGAAAAAGAAAGACAAAAACCACATGATCATCTCCATAGATGTTGAAGAAGCATTCGTTAAAATTCAACATCCATTCATGATAAAAACTGTCAACAAAATGGGTATAGAAGGCAAGTACCTCAACATAATAAAGGCCATATATCATAAACCAACAGCCAAAATCATACTGAACAGCGAGAAGCTGAAATGTTTTCCTCTGCGATTGGGAACTAGACAGGGATGCCCACTATCCCCACTGTTGTTCAACATAGTACTGGAGGTCCTAGCCACAGCAATTAGACAAAACAAAGAAATACAAGGAATCCAGATTGGTAAAGAAGAAGTTAAACTGTCACTGTTTGCAGATGAGATGATAATGTACATAAAAAACCCTAAATACTCCAATCTGAAACTACTAGAGCTAATATCAGAATTCAGTAAAGTTGCAGTATACAAAATTAGCCCACAGAAATCTGTGGCTTTCTTATACACCAACAATAAACTAATAGAAAGAGAAATCAGGAAGACAATACCAATCACAATAGCATCAAAAAGAATAAAATACCTAGGAATAAACCTAACCATGGAAGTGAAAGACTTAAACCCTGAAAACTGTAAGGCACTCTTAAGAGAAACTAAAAAGGTCACTAACAAATGGAAACTCATCCCATGCTCCTGGCTAGGGAGAATTAATGTGGTCAAAATGGCCATCCTGCCCAAAGCAATATACAGATTTGATGCAATCCCTAACAAATTACCAACAGCGTTCTTCAATGAACTGGAAGAAAAAGTTCAAAAATTCATATGAAACACCAAAGACCCCAAAGAGCTAAAGCAGTCCTGAGAAGGAAGTATATATAAAGTGGGGGGGATCTCACTCCCCAACTTCAAGCTCTACTACAAAGCCATTGTAATCAAGACAATTTGGTACAGGCACAAGAACAGAGCCACAGACCAATGGAACAGAATAGAGACTCCAAACATTAACCCAAACATATATTGTCAACTAATATTCAATAAGGGGACCATGGAGATACAATGGGGAAATGATGGCGCTGGCAAAACTGGACAGCTACATGTAAGACAATGAAACTGGATCACTCTCTAACCCCATACACAAAAATAAATTCAAAATGGATCAAAGACTTGAATGTAAGTCATGAAACCATAAATCTCTTAGACAAAAACATAGGCAAAAATCTCTTAGACATAAACATGAGTGACATCTTCTTGAACATATCTCCCTGGGCAAGAGAAACAAATGCAAAAATGAAAAAATGGGACTATATCAAGGTGAAAAGTTTCTGTACAGCAAAGGACACCATCAATAGAACAAAACGGTGTCTTATAGTATGGGAGAATATATTCGAAAAAGACACATCCGATAAAGGGTTGACATCCAAAATATATATAGAGCTCACATACATCAACAAACAAAAAGCAAGTAATCCAATTAAAAAAAGGGCAGAGGAGCTGAATAGACAGTTCTCTTAAGAATAAATTCAGACGGCAAACAGACACATGAAGAGATGCTCCACATTGCTTGTCATCAGAGAAATGCCAATTAAAACCACTATGAGATATCATCTCACACCAGAAAGGATGGCTACCATCCAAAAGACAAACAACAACAAATGTTGGCAAGGTTGTGAAGAAAGGGGAACACTCCTACACTGCTGGTGGGAATGTAATTAGTTCAACCATTGTAGAAAGCAGCATGGAGGTTCCTCAAAATGCTCAAAATAGAAGTACCATTTTACCGATGAATTCCACTTCTAGGACTTACCTTAAGAATGCAGCAATCCAGTTTGAAAAAGACAGATGCACCCCTATGTTTATTGCTGCACTATTTACAATAGCCATGATATGGAAGCAACTTAAATGTCGATCAGTAGATGAATGGATAAAGAAGATGTGGTACATATACCCAATGGAATATTACTCAGCCATAAGAAAAAAACAAATCCTACCATTTGCAACAACATGGATGGAGCTAAAGGGTGTTATGCTCAGTGAAATAAGCCAGGCAGAGAAAGAGAAGTACCAATTAATTTCACTCATATGTGGAGTATAAGAACAAAAGAAAACTGAAGGAACAAAGCATCAGCAGAAGCACAGAACCCAAGAATGGTCAAATAGTTACCAAAGGGAAAGGGACTGGGGAGGACAGGTGCAAATGGAGGGATAAGGGCAGGAAGAAAGAAAGGGGGCATTACGGTTAGCATGTATAATGTTGGGGTGGGGGGCACGGGGAGGGCTGTGCAACACAGAGAAGACAAGTAATGATTTTACAGCATCTTACTATGTTGAAGGACAGTGACTGTGAACTTGGTGACAAGTAGTGATTTTACAGCATCTTACTATGTTGATGGATGGTGACTGTGAATGGGGATGTGTGGGGGGAATTGGTGGAGGGGGGAGCCTAGTAAACATAATGTCCTTCAAAAAATAAAAATTAGAAAATAATAATAACTTAAAAAGTGCAGTAATGGCAAAGACAATTCATACAAATAATAGGGAGGTAAAAAAATTAGCAGTACCTATATCAGGCTAATTAGATTTCAAAACAAAGAAAGTACAAAAGAGTCAAAGAAGGACTTTACATAATGACAAAAGGGTCAGTCTGATAAGAGGATAGAACCATAACAAATATCTATGCACTCAACATAGGAGCTCCTAAATATGTGAAACAAATACTAACAGAATAAAAGGAGGAAACAGACTGCAAGATATTCATTTTAGGAGACTTTAACACACCATTCACATCAACAGACAGATCAACAAGACAGAAAATAAATAAGGAAACAGAGACACTGAACAACTCATAACATCAGATAGACATAGCAGATATCTATATAACATTCCACACAAAAGCAGCAGGATACACGTTCTTCTCAAGTGCACATGGAATATTCTCCAGACTACATCCCATACTAAGACACAAAAGAGCCTCAATCTACTCTAAAAACTGAAACTGTACCAAGCAACTTCTCAGACCAAAATGGTCTGAAATGAGAAATATATTACACAAAGAAAGAAGACTCCAACACATGGAGTCTAAATAACATGATACTAAACAATCAGTGGATCAATGACCAAATTAAAACAGAAATTAAACAATACATGAAGACAAATGAAAACAAAATCTCGAGAGCTCAAAACCTGGGGGAGGCAGTAAAGGCAGATCAAAGAGGAGTGTACATAGTACTAAAACCTTACCTCAAAAAACAAGAATGAACTCAAATAGTCAGAACTAACAATTAAAAGGGGCTAGAAAAAGAACAAATGAAGCCAAAATTAATAAAAGGGGTGACAAAATAAAGATCAGAGCAGAAATAAATTTAATAGAGAATAAAACAATAGCAAAAATCAATGAAACCAAGTGCTGAATCTTTGAGAAAATAAACAAAATAGATAAAACCCTAGCCAGACTTGCCAAGAAAAGGAGAGGATATGCACATAAAGAGCATCAGAAATGAAGGATAATCACAACAGACACTACAGAAATAAAAAGAATTATTAGAGAATACTATGAAACATTATGTGCCAGTAAATGGGACAACCTAGAAGAAATGGACAACTTTCTAGAAAATTACCATTTTCCAAGACTGACCCACAAAGAAACAAAAACCTGAATAGAAAAATTACCAACAATGATATAGAATTGGAAAAAAAAAATTTCCAGACAAGATGACTTCACAGCTGAATTCATCAACATTTAAAAATGAATGCATATTAACATCTTTCTTAAAGTATTCCAAAAAGCATAAGAGGGAGGAATAATTCCAAACTCCTTTTATGAGGATAGCATCACTCTAATAACAAAACCAAAGACACTACAAAGAATATTGTAGAACAATATTCCTGATGAACAAGGATGCAAAAATCCTCAACAAAATATTAGCAAAGAAAATTCAGAAATACATCAAGAAGATCATCCATCATGATCAAGTGTTATTTATTCTAGTGAATCAAGGATAGTACAAAAATGTTTAGATCAATCAATATCATACACCACATCAACAAAAAGGACAAAAGCCACATGATCATCTCCATAGGTGCTGAAAAACATTTGACTAAATTCAACATCCACTAATGATAGAAAGTCTTAAAATAGGAATTGAGGGAAAGTACCTCACATAATAAAGGCTGTATACAACAAACCCATAGTCAACATCATGCAGAACAGCAAAAGGCTGAAAGATTTCTTCCTCTAAGATCATGAACAAGACAAGGATGCCCACTCTCACCACTTCTATTCAACATAGTACTGGAGGTCCTAGCCACGGCAATCAGACAACACAAAGAAATAAAAGGCATCCAGATGATAAGGAGGAAGTTAAACTGTCACTATTTGCAGATGACATCATATTAGACATAGAATACTTTTAAGGATCCACCAAAATACTACTAGAACTAATAACTGAATTCAGAAAAGTAGCTGGATACAAAATTACTATAGAGAAATCTGTTGCCTTCCTATGACCAATGAACTGGAAGAAAGAGAAATCAGGTGAGACCTGTACTCTGAAAACTATAAAACACTAATGAAAGAAATTAAACAAGACACAAATAAATGGAAATATATCCCATGCACATGGATAGGAATAATTGATATTGTTAAAATGGCCATCCTGCCCAAAGCAATTTGCAGATTCAATGCAATCTCTATCAAAATACCAACCACATTCATTAATGAACTACAACAAATAGTACTAAATTTTGTATGGAACCACAAAGGACCCCAAATAGCCAAAGCAATCCTGATAAAGAAGTATAAAGCTGGGGGTATTATGCTCCCTGACTTCAAGCTCTACTACAAAGACACAGTAATCAAAACAATTTGTTATTGGCACAAGAACAGACACATAGATCAATGGAATAGAATAGAAAGCCCAGATATAAACCACACATATCTTCCAATTAATATATGATAAAGAAGCCATGAATAGACAATGGGGAAAGACAGACTCCAATAACTGGTGTTGGGAAAACTGGCCAGCTACATGTAAGAGAATGAAACTGGATTACTGTCTAACTCCATACATAAAAGTAAGCTCTAAACGTATCAAAGATCTGAATGTAAGTCATAAATCCATAAAACTCTTAGAAGAAAACATAGGCAGAAAATCTCTTGAATATAAACACGAGCAATATTTTCCTGGACACATCTCCTTGGGCAAGGGAAACAAAATAAAAAATGAACATGTAGGACTACATCAAACTATAAAGCTTGTGTACAGCAAAATTGGAAGAACCAAAATATATGGGAGAATATATTCATAAATAACTTACCTAACATGGGGTTAACATCCAAAGTATATAAAGAACTCATGCCTCAGCACACAAAACAACCCAAATAACCCAATTAAACAATGGGCAGAGGATCTGAACAGACACTTCTCCAAAGAAGAAATATAGATGGCCACCAGGCACATGAAAAGATGCTCCACATCACCATTCAGCAGGGAAATGCAAATTAAAACCACAATGAGATATCAACCTAACACCAGTTAGAATGGCTACAATCCAAGACATGAAATAGCAAATGCTGGTGAGGATGCAGAGAAACAGAAACCACCCTACACTGTTGGTGGGAATGTAAATTGATGCAACCATTGTGGAAAGCAATATGAAAATATATAATACAGATAGTTTTTTGATTACCATTTCTATTTCATTATTGGTAATTGGTCTGTTCAGCTTTTCTTCCAGGGTCAGTCTTGGAAAGTGGTATTTTCCTAGAAAGTTGTCCATTTGTTTTATGTTGTCCAATTTATTGGCATATAATATTTCATAGTATTCTCTAATAATTATTTGTATTTCTGTGGTGTTCTGTGGTGATTATCCCTTTTCCACTTCTGATTTTGTTTAGGTGTGTACCCTGTATTTTTCTTGATAATTCTTGCTAGAGAGTTATCTATTTTGTTTATTTTCTCAAGGAAGCAACACCTGGTTTCACTGATTTTTTTTCTATTGGTTTATTCTTCTCTATTTTATTTATTTATGCTCTGATTTTATTTTGTCACTCCTACTAATTTGGTCTTCATTTTTTCTTCTTTTTCTTG
Organism: Manis pentadactyla; assembly: GCF_030020395.1. NCBI lineage: Eukaryota > Metazoa > Chordata > Mammalia > Pholidota > Manidae > Manis > Manis pentadactyla. The sequence continues at coordinate 74,189,333 of NC_080031.1, forward strand.
ACTCTTTAATTATGAGTTTCCGGCTGTTTTTTTGAGATTGTCCTTGTTTTTTGAGGTAAGCCTGTATTTCTATGTACTTTCTTCTTAGAGTTGCCTTTACTGCATCCCACAGGTTTTGGACTGTTGAGTTCTATTTTAATTTATCTCCATGGATTACTTGATTTCTGTTTTAATTTGGTCATTAATCCAGTGATTATTTAGAAACATGTTGTTAGCCTCCATGTGTTTGTAGGCTTTTTGATTTCTTTGGGCAATTTATTTGTCATTTCATACCAATGTGGTCTGAGAAGTTGCTTGATAGAATTTCAGTCTTTTTGAATTAATTGAGGCTCTCTTTATCCCCTAGTATGTGATCTATTCTGGAGAACATTCCATGTGCACTTGAGAAAAATATGCATCCTGCTGATTTGACAGGAATGTTCAGTAGATAACTGTTAAACTATCTGATGTAATGGATTGTTCCTTCCACTTTTTTCCTTTTTTATTTTCTGTCTGGATGATCTGTTTATTGTTTTGGGTGATGTTTAAAATCTCCTAAAATGACTATGTTACAGTCTATTTGCCCCTTCAATTCTGTTAGTATTCTTTTTCACATATTTATGTGCTCCTATATTGGGTGCATAGATATTTATAACGGTTATATCCTCTTGTTGGACTGACTCCTTTATCATTATGGGAAGTCTTTTGTCTCTATTTTGTTTTGGTTGTTTTGAGGTCTGTTTTGTCTGATACAGGTACTGCTAATTTTTTTTTCCTCCCTGTTATTTACATGAACTATCTTTTTGCATTCCTTCACTTTTAGTCTGTATATGTCTTTGGGTATGAAGTGAGTCTCTGGTATCCTGCATATAAATGGGTCTCTTTTTTGTTATCCATCAGGCTATTCTATGTTTTTTGGTGCATTCAGTATATAATTTACATTTAAGACGATTATTTATAGATATGTCATTTTTTTCGATTATATTGATTATATTCTGGTTGTTTTTATATATCCTCTCTGTTCCTTTTTTTGTTTGTTTGTTTTATATGCTTCTCTTGTTTTTTGATGGACTTCTTTAGTGCTGTGATGGGATCTTTTTCTTTCTTTTCTTTCCCTAAATCTTTCTTTTCATTCTTTCCATCCTCTTTCTTTCTTCTTCCTTCCTTCCTTTCCCTCCCTCCCTCCCTAGTTCCCTCCCTTTCTTCCCTCCTTCCTTTTTTCATCCCTCCCTCCCTCTCTCCCTCTCTCTTTCTATGTATCAATTGTAGGCTTTAATCTTGTGGTTACCAGACTCAAGGATAGCTTCCTTACTATATAACAGTCTATCTTAAATTGCTGATTACTCTATTTCAAACACAATCTAAAGGTACTTTCTTCTTCACCTTCTTCTTTCTCTTCTACACTTTTTGTATCAGATGTCATAATCTGCAATTGCTGTTTATTCCTTGATTAGTTGATTTTGCTTCTTTTAATTTTATAACTGAAAACTAATTGATCTACTACTTTTACTGTAAGTTTATCTTCACTGGTGAAAAGCTATTTAGCCTTAGGAATATATCCATCTATTTTTTACACTAAACAAAGAAGCAGTTATCATAATCTTAATAATGATAAATTTATATATATTATATTTGATTAATTTTGAAAGATACCACGAAAATATAGAAAAATGAGAAGCCACTCAAGGACAATCTATGAGGAGCTGCATAAATGGCACTGGCTTAAATACTTCCTTGCAGCTAATGGCCACTACAAATGGACAGACATTTGGGTATTTTATCTAAGCATCTCTTCTACTTCATGACTAGAAACTTAATGTATTAGAACACACACATACACACACACACATCTGTACATACTTACAGGTCTACATAATTTATCCACAAACATATCAGAATCTTTTGACTCTTGTGAGATCTACCTTTTATTTCTCATGTTTAGAATGTCCAGAAAACAAAGAGCCAAATATTAAATAAAGCAAACATGTTATGTGCGTGCAATTTTTCTACCTGAACCACTAGCTTAGTATCAAAAATATAAATTGGATGACTTATGCATGGATTTGTTGATATGTTCTTCCTAGATCTCCTACAACTTCATACACTTTACTACCTCAGATTTATGAATGCCAGTCACCCTGATATGAAAGACAAAGATCAGCTGCCTGCATCATTTTGCTGAAGAAATAATTTTTTATATTCTCCTGATATTTGTAAATTCCACTTCAACCCATTAAGTCCATGTAAGTATATTTCCCAAGTCTCTTCTTATAAGCCATTCTCCTTGAAATAATGTTATTTCATCTCCTTTTACAGTACTGAACAAACTGGATAAAAGTATCCAAGTTGCCTTGTTTTAGAGCATTGTAATTTAAATTGCATATTGTTTGTTTTAATAAAAAGATACTTTGATCTCATGCATCCATTTATGAAATATGTATTTTCTATTCTTACTTCCTTTATAAGTATCATTTTAAAATAATTGCACAACCAATAAAAATGATATCTCAACATGCAAGTTACACATTGGTAAACAAGCAAGAACATTTAGCAACCCTACATTACCCTTTCCAAAGCATCAACATTTACAGAACATACTTTCTAAGGATTTACCAAGTGACATTAATATTATAATATACAAAATACACAAAGAAGACAGGCTCTTTGTTTAATTGAAATTTAATACATATATCTACTGTTGCATTCATTACACATTTTAGAAAATTTTCTTTAACCATCGAAATATTACTGTTTAAAATATTCATTCCTGGAGGCATTCCAAGTTTGCAGGACATAAAGAGCCATAACCCAGTGTCCTGCTACATGCACATACACCAAATCTACTCCTGCACACAGAGCAAATCATTCTTAGGATGAAATGAGGCCTGACCAGACATCTTCTATACAATGTGGGATAAATAATCAAATAAAAAAATCACAGTACAGACGGAGACATTGTGAAGGGAGACCCATCTGAAATTCAGCCATTCAGTAAGGAGGCATATCACTGAGGGACTAGAGCATGCATTGAACTGCCCTGGGTCACAAAAACTCACACTTTATACAGTTTAAGAGGCTAACACACTATTAGTGAAGATAACAGATTTTTCAATACAGTGCCTGTCAAATGGTGGGGGAACTGCTAAAACTCTCTTCAGGAGCACACACATTATTGTTCAGTCTCCAACCATACCCTGCTACTTTTTCTTAAGCCCACTATGACCAATCAATGTCCCAAATACTGCACCCTACACCTCTCATCAAGGCAGTTAATGACCTTCAAATTGTTAATTCTAGTAGTTGTTTTCAGTTCACATCTAAACTAGTCAATAGCCATGAAAATATTAGCACTTCAGTTACTCCTATTACACTGAAATAGTTTCAGAAATTATCTCCCAGAACAATACACATTAGTGATTTGTTAGATCTTGAAATCTTTAAAACAACTGCCCTTAAATGCTTGTAACTCAGAGATAAACAAATGAACAAATAAAGGTAGGAAAGGATTGGAAAACTCATCTCACAGTTTAAGATGAGCAAAGCCCAAAAAGCACAGATGATAAACCCCCCAAAATTATAATTATGTAATTAAGAATAAGATTTAAAATACTGCATTTGATGAGGATATTCTGCAACAAGAACTCTCATTTCCTTTAGGTGACATTGTGAGAAGGTACAACAATATATCTTTAAATTAATGGCAGTTACTTACCAAACAAACACATGTAGAGCAATTTTATTCCTAGGTATTGTCTAATGGAAATGAGCCCCTTTGAATAAAAGGTTTCTAAAAGAATTTTTATAAAATGCTTTTTGTAGTATCCCCAAAATATAAGAAACCGATGTGTCTGTCAACCAAAGAATCAACTAATTCTGACACATTCCCTCGGAGTCTTACTACCAGCCATGTTAAAAAGGGAAACAAAGGAAACTCTACTGACATCGGCAACAAGTAGGTGAGGATCAAAATGTTATTTGGACTAAAAAATCATAAGGTGGAGTCCACATATATGAAGATCAGGTCAAACTATTCTGGAAAAGATTCCCTAATAGTTGCTGCTTATGAAGGGAAGATACAGAGGGTGGCTGAGTTAGGGAATCAGGAATATTTTGTGAAACAATTTCATGATATGGATTTGTACTGAAAGTGTGTATGTATTTTTGAAAATGCATCAAATGATAAATTTCTAATGTACAAATAATAAAGGTTAATACAAAATGGGTGGTATACCAAAATGTAAAACACAAACTATAAATCACTGGAGGGTGTATCACGATGACACAGTAGTAAGAACCAAAATTTACCTCCTCCTATGAACACAGCAAATTCAAGCTTCACATGGAATAATTATCCACTGATAAATACCTGAGAACTATATGAACAGCACCTCCACAGCAAAAGAGAAAAGAAAGATATCAAAGTTAGGAGAGGCACAAAGTGAGTCTTTCATGGAAACCCACCCAAATGCATTGACCCTGCACAGAAGAGGGACCCCAAAATATGAAACTTTCACTGGAAAGGATTATGTTCTACAACACACACCCTGACCCCAGGCTGGCACCAGGAAGACAAGCCCCTCTTCTGTCTGTTTTTCAAAATCAACAGGGACTGAGTCCAGGAAAATCATAGAAATATAGGGAACAAAGACTCTTGAAGAACTCATGACCAGACTCTGTCACCCTGAGGTCGAGTGCCAAACCAACAGTGTGAAAATTGCCAAGACAAAATGCAAGGGAAATAAGCCAGGTGTAAAAAGACAAGTACCAAATGATTTCACTCATATGTGGAATATAAGAACAAAGGAAAACTGAAGGAACAAAACAGCAGCAGAATCACAGAACCCAAGAATGGACTAATAGTTACCAAAGGGAAAGGGACTGGGGAGGATGGGTGGGAAGGAAGGGACAAGGGCAGGGAAAAAGAATGGGGGCATTATGATTAGCATATAGAGTGTGGGGTGGGCATGGGGAGGACTGTACAACACAGAGAAGACAAGTAGTGATTTTACAGCATCTTACTAAGCTGATGGACAGCGACTGTGAAGGGGTATGTGGGGGGACTTGGTGAAGGGGGGAGCCTAATAAACATAATGATCTTTATGTAATTATAGATTAATGATACAAAAAATGCAAGGGAGATGCACTTACTCATTTTAAAGGCACTTCCAGAGAGGCAGGAAATGGCAGGGTCTTCATCAAGGGATGGAATCTCTGGTAAAAAGTATATTCTCAGGCTCATCCTACCATTCCATGGACGGAGTTGACAGACACCAAAGACCAAGGTTAGTTAATGAAATGTTATAATACAGATCAGAGTGGAAATAATGGAAATACAGAGTAAAAATGTACAATAGAAAAAAATCAATGAAACTAATAAATGGCTCCTTGAAAAGTTAAATAAATTCTGTAAATTTCTGGCAAGACCAATAAAAAACAGAGAGAGACCAAATAAATGAAAACAGAAATATGAAAGTGTAAAAGTCATAACTGATGCCACAGAAAGGCAAAGGATCATATGAACAATTTTGTTCATATAAACACATTATGAATAATGTTTTGTCAATGAATTAGAAAATCTAGAAGAAATGGGTTAAATATTAGAGACATAAAATCTTTCAAGAATGAATTGTGAAGAAATAAAAAGTCTGAATAGGGTAATTAAAATAATGAAATTGAAACACTAATATAAAACTCCTAAAATAAGGGCCAGCACTGGAAAGTTTTACAAGTAAATTCTACCAAACATGTAAAGGATATTTACCCTTCACAAATTACTCCTAAAATATTTAAAATTAAGGAACACTTCCAAAATTATTCTGTATGGTCAGCATAACAGTGATTACAAAATGAATGACTCCTCAAAGAAAATTCTAAGACAATATACTGATGAACATATAGATGTGACAACCCTCAACAAATTAGCAAACTGAAATCAGCAATACATTAAAAAGATCAGACACCACTATCAAATAGGTATTCTAAGGATGCATGAGTGGTTCAGATCTCTAGATCAGTCACTGAGGTACATACATGAACAACATGAAGAGTGAAAATCATATGATCATCTCAATAGATGCATAAAAAGCATATTTTCACAAATTCAACTTCAATTTCTGTTAAAACTCTCAACAAAATGGGTGTTGAAGAAACATTCCTTACAATTACAGTCTCATATATGAAAAACCTACTACTAACTTCATTGTCAATGGAAAAGAAAAGCTGAAAGATTTTTCTCTAAGATCAGGCATAAGACAAAGATATCCAACTTGGCTACTTTTATTCCATGTAACATTGAAGTCCACTCCACAGCAATCAGACAAGAAAAGCAAATAAAATACATCCAAAGTGGAAAGTAAGAAGTAAAACTGTTGCTAATTGTAGATGACATTTTACTTTACCTGATACACAATAAATACTAAATAAATGTCTATTATCAATGTCTAATAATAAGTACCTATTACTTTCACTCTTATAGTATCTGCTTATAGACATTGATGTTTACCTCATTATGAATACTATATAAACAATATGCCTATTCCACTTAATAAACTTCCATGGAACTACACATGTATTGTTTTGATAACTGTCATACAAATTGTTCTCCTACAATGTTAAACAAGTACCACAAGGTAACTCACCCACTATGTGCAGACTCAGCCTGAAAACCAGAATTTTTCAGATCCCTGATCTGTCATTTCTCCTATATTACAAGAATCTCACAGTCCTTATTATAAACCTGTAAAAAGTTCACCTTTTTTCCCCAAAATAAGTTGACTGAAATTCAGAAATGGATTAACTTATCTGAATACCTTCTTGACAAATCAGAAAAGTTCCAACAAAATATCTGAGAAATGTTCAAAATTGGGCATGTTTTTTTATTATGTGACTTTACAATAAGAACATTTATCTTTCTTCAAACATACACATCACAGGAATCCTTTCCAAGTGTTAGAAAAAATTTGGCTCATCAACGTTAAATTATTTTTAACTATGGTAAAATACAGGTAACATAAATTTTCCATCATAACCATTTTTAAGTGTACAGTCAAGTGGTGGTAACTAGTCACATAGTTGGACAACCATCCTCACACCCATCTCCAGAACTGTTTCTGTTTTGAAAAACTGAAACTCTGTATCTTTTAAACAAAAACTCCAAGTTCCTTTATCCCCCAAGACCTTCCCATCACCATTTATTCTCTGTCAACATGAATTTATTCCAGGGACCCCACATAAATGGAATCATACAACATATCTCATTTTGTGTCTGGATCATTTCAATGATGATGCTGTACTCAAGGCTACCTCATGTTTAAAAATAATAACACCAAGAAGCAATATTAAATATCTATGCACATAATGAGAATGTGTAAATAAGTTTCCAGGAATACCTTGGTCTTTACTTGCAGCTTAGGTTCTCGTTGGAACTATTTCTATGGGGTGAGATAGAGTTTCCTGTAGCCACTTGGAGAGAAAATTGGGGCATTTCTTCCTAACTCGGTGTTAGGTATGGCACATCGGTGAGCTGTTGCAGCCATAATGCTGATAATAACACCACTGGATGTGAGAAACATTAAACGGTGTCCCTATCCAGCTATGCCAGTCACTTGTTAAACATTTATGCACCCATCAGTATAATAGAAAACCAATGCATCTCTGAAGCTTGGAATCACTAAATTTGATTACACTGCTAGAATTACAACTTTATCAACTTAATGTTTTATTAAAATTATACCTTATATTTTATTTTCAAATTTTTTTACATTAACTGGCAAATAAAATATATGTTTAATGTGTACACCTTATATAGATATATACATATGAATTATATATATATACTTACACAAAGATTGTGCAATAATGACAACAGATATTTAAACATCCTTTAGCACAGATAGTACTATTTTCCTTTATCCCTATGATTTTGATTACAGAAAACAGTTTTCTCTTGGGAATATGTCATTGCATGAAATGAGCAATCACAATGGAGTCACTGAGTTTCTCCTTCTGGGATTCTCTGAGGACCCAAGGATGCAAACCCTCCATGGCTGCCTGTACCTCATGGCTTACCTGGAAGACCTTTTAGGAAATGGCCTCATCATTATGCTCATTACTGTGGACCCTCAGCTTCACACACCCATGTACTTCTTCCTGAAGAACCTGTCATTCATAGATCTCTGCTACATTTCTGTTGCTATTCCAAAATTTGTTCTCAACAATCTGAGGAAGAGGAATGAAATATCCTTCCTTGGATGTGTTTTCCAGGTGTTGTTCTTTGTGACTTTTGCTTCTTCTGAATTTGCCATCCTCACAGTGATGTACTATGACCACTACATGGCCGTCTGCTGTCCGCTGTTCTATGAGACCATCATGAACAAGGGGGCCTGTGGACGGATGGTGGTGTTGTCATACATCACCGTGGGGGTCTATGGAGCCATGCACACTGCCATTACTTTTTCCACAACTTTTAGTTCCAATAAAATCCATAATTTCTCTTGTGATATTTCTCAAATAATTTTGATTTCAGAAACCAAAATGAATATAAATGAAATGTCAATAACTGCATTTAGCAAGTATTGCACTGTTATGTTTCATATTTATTTTATATTCCTATGTGCACATCTTATCTGCTGTCTTCAAGATCTCCTCCCCGGAGGGCAGGTCCAAAGTCCTCACCACCTGCATCCCTCATGTGGTCGTTGTGACTGTATTTCTTTCATCAGGTGTCTTGGGCTTCCTGAAGCCAACCTCTGAATTGAGGTCAGACCTAGATATCACTCTCTCTGTGTTTTCAACAGTGGTGTCTCCATCATTGAATCTCGTCATTTACTGCCTTAGAAACAAGGACATAAAAGTAACTTTGGTGAATGCCCTTGGAATTATACAATTTAAGTCAGATTAATGTATCTAATTATTTTACAGAGAGGTCCCTCCTTAATTACAAGATATATCATTTTAAGATGTTACCATTTAAATAATGGGGAAGTATCTTAAAGTTAATGTAGTATTTTACCACTTGGGAATGTCCTTCAGACACATGGAAATAAGACATGGAAATATCAGTGGAATGCAACTACTGTGGTATGTTTTAAGTAGTGGCAGCAAAATTCATTTAGCAATGTTAATAAAGTATTTTTAAAGTAATCTAGAATTCCTACTTGAAAAGCCAACATAAGAATAAATTAATAATATCACTTTTATTTAGTAAAATAGTTTTGAAAAAGTACTATATCAGCAGTGTTTTTTAATAAATGAAACTCACTATAATTGGTCCCACACAAGCTGCAATTATTCTACAATTTCGAAAATAATATTGAGCTATATATTTCCTAGATTTGGTGTGACATTACTGCTGTATCACTTCATGGCCAATGAAGCATGTCCATCTGTTCCCAGAATCTCACTTAACCAGTGGCAGAGCCATTCCAGGAATTGGCAACAGGACCCTGATGCTCTAAACTAAGGATTTACCAAGTGTCATCAAGACTCTAATATGCAAAACACCCAAGGAATCCAGGATAGTCTTTATTTGAAATTTAATACATCTACAGTTGCATTGATCACTCAGTTTAGGAAATGTGATTTAACCATGGAAATACTGTTTAGAATATTCATTCCTGGAGGCATTCCAAGATGCAGGATATAAAGTCAGAAACCATCCTCCTGCTACACACACATACACCAAATCTAATCCTACACACAGAGAAAAATCATCCTTAGGAAGAAATGAGGCTTGAGCAGACAGTGTGGGATAAATGACCAAAAAAATATGGCAGGAGAGATGGAGACATTACTAGGGGAGACCCATCTCTGTCTCCAAGTCAGGCATTCAGTAAGGAGGCATATCACTGAGGAACTAGAGCTCAGATCGGCCTGCCCTGGGCCAGAAAAATCTCACAGCTTAGAGAGTTTAAGAGGCTAACACACTATTGGTGAAGAAAATAGGTTTTTCACTTGTAGCACTGTCCAAATTGTGGGGGAATCCCTAGAACTCTCTTCCAGACCAGAGACTCTGGTGAGTGCTAATGTTTACATCACCCCACACACATTATTGTTTCTGTCTCTTACTCTCCCCTGGCATTTTCTCTTAAACCCATTCTGACGAGTCAATGTCCCCAATACTGCACCATATGTCTCTCATCAAGGCTGTTAATGACCTTCAAATTCTTAATTCTAGTAGTTGATTTTCAGTCCACATTTTACCTGGTCAATTACCATGAGAATATCAGAATTCAATTACTCCTATCACATTGAAATAACTTCTGAAATTGTCTCCCAGAACAAAAAACATTCCTGATTTGTCAGACCTTGAAACCTTCAAAGCACCTGCCCTTAAATGCTTGCAATTCAGGAATAGACAAATGACCAAATAAAGGTAGGAAAGGATTGGAAAACTGATCTAACTATGTAAGATGAGCAAAGCCCAATAGGCAAATGACAATAATCCTTCTAAAACTATAATTACATAATTTAAAAAAAGATTAAAAATGCTAAATTTAGCAAGGATGTGCTGCTGCAAGAACGCTCATTTCACTTTGGTGGCATTGTGAGAAGATGCAACAATGTCTCTTTAAATTAAAGGCAGTTACTTATCAAATAAACCCCTGCATAACAATTCTATTCACAGGTATTGACCAATGAAAATGAGCGTATTTGAATAAATGTCTTCTAAAACAATGTTCATAAAATACTCTTTGTAATAACCCCAAAATTTAAGCACTCCATGTGTTTGTCCATAAAAAAAATTAACAAATTCTGGTCATTCCCTCAGTGCCTTACTACCAGCCACATTAAAAAGAGAAACAAAAAGAAACCTCTACTAACATAGGTGATGAGTAGGTAAGTATCAAATTGTTATTTGGACAAAAAATCATATGGTGAAGTCCACATATATGAAGATCAGGCCAAACTATTCTAGAAAAGAATCCCTAATAGTTGCTGCTTTTGAAGGGAAGATAGAGAGGGTGGCTGAGTTAGGGCATCAGGAATATTTTGTGAAACAATTTCCTGATATGGATTTGTACTGAACATGTGTATGTATTTTTGAAAACCCATCAAGTGATAAACTTCTAATGTACAACAGTAAAGGTTAATACAAAATGGGTCATATACAAAAATTTAAAACATAAACTATAATTCTCCTGCAGTGTGTATTTCACTGACATAGTAGAAAGACCCTAAAGTCACCTCCTCCCATGTACTTAGAAAATTCACAGCTTCACATCGAATAATTATCCACTGATAAAGAACTGAGATATGAACAGCATGTTCACAGCAAAAGACAAAAGAGAGATATCAAAGTTAGGAGAGGCACAAAGAAGGTCTTTCATGGAACCCCACCCAAATGCATTGATCCTGCACAACAGAGGGATCCCAAAATATGGAACTTTCACTTGAAGTGATTGTGTTCCATATCAGACACCATGACACACGGCTGGCATCAGAAAGACAAGCCCCTCATCTGTCTAGTTTGAAAATCAACAGTGATTGAGTCCAGGAAAATCATAGAATTATAGGGATCAAAAATTCTACTCCTGAAGGACTGATGAGCAGATTCTGTTACCCTGAGGTCCAGTGCCAAACCAACAGAGTGAAAGTTGTCAAGACAAAATGCAAGGGAGATGCACTTTCTCATTTCAAAGGCACTCCCAGAGAGGCAGGAAAATGCAGGGTCTTCAACCAGGGATGGAATATGTGGTAAACAATATATTGTCACGCTCATCCTACCATTCCATGGATGGAGCTGAAAGGCACCAAAGCCCAAAGTTAGTAAAAGAAAGGTTATAATAAAGATCAAAGTGGAAAGAAATGAAACACAGAGTAAAAACGGCAGTAGAAAAGGATCAGATAAACTGATAACTAGTTCCTTGAATAGTTAAATAAATTCTGTAAATTTGTGTCATGAGCAATGAAAAACAGAAAGAGGCCAAATAAATAAAAACAGAAATATGAAAGTGAAGAAGTTACAACTGATGTTACAGAAAGGCAAATGCTCATAGGAGATCACTATGAACAGTTATATGCCGACAAATTAGAAAACTTAGAAGTAGGTAAAATGTTAGAGACACAAAATCATCCAAGAATGAATTATAAAGAAATAGTCTAAATAGGCTAACTAAAATAATGAAATTGAATCACTAATTTAAAAACTCCTAAATTCCACCAAACATGTAAAGGACAAATTTCTATACTTCACAAATTACTCCTAAGTTATTTAAAATTAAGGAACACCTCCAAAATCATTTTATATGGCTAGCATAACACTGATTCAAAAATGAATGATACAACAAAAAAATTCTAAACCAATATACTGATGAACATAGATGTAACAACCCTCAACAAATAAGCAAACTGAAATCAGAAATACATTAAAAAGATCAGACACCACTATCAAATAGGTATTCCAAGGATGCATGGATGGTTCACATCTGTAGATCAATCAGTGAGGTACACACCTGAACAAAATGAAGGATAAAAATCATATAATCATCTCAGTAGATGCAGAAAAAGCATCTTTTGACAAATTCAGCACATCAGTTTATGATAAAAAACTCTCAACAAAATGGGTAATGAAGAAACATTCTCAACACTTACAGTCATATATGGAAAACCTACTGGAGAGGGAGGTAAGATGGCGGTGTGAGTAGAGCAGCAGAATTCTCCTCCCAAAACCATATATATCTATGAAAAGATAACAAAGACAACTCTTCCTAGAATAAAGACCAGAGGACACAGGACAACATCCAGACAACATCCACACCTGCGAGAACCCAGTGCCTCGTAAAGGGGGTACGATACAAGCCCCGGCCCCGAGGGACCCAAGCTCCCCTCCCCCCAGCTCCCAGAGGGAGAAGAATAGGCAGAGCGGGAGGGAGATTGAGCCCAGGACTGTTGAACACCCAGCCCCAGCCATCCGGACAAGAGCACAGACACAGTGCACGCACGGAACCCTGGACACTAGGGAAACAGGGCAGAAAGAACAGTGAGAGGGTACTGGAGGCCTGGTGCCGGAGGACATAAGAAAAGTGAGCGGCCATTTTTTCTTTTTTTTTTTCTATTTTGTTTTGGCAAGCATTTTTTGGAAGTCCTAAAGGGTTAGGGTCCCCAATTCTAGGGAAACAGGGCAGCAAGACTGAAGAGCAGATGCTTAAGACTGGCGCCGGAGAATAAAGAAAAACAGGCGTCCATTTTTAATTTTTAAAAATTTTTTAATATAAATTTTTTTTTTTTGTGCTCGTTTTGTTTTGGTGGGTGCTTTTTGGAAGTCTTAAAGGGGCAGGGCAGGAGACTTAATCCAGAAGTAGAGAATCTGGGGATCTATGGGAACCCTAATCCCCTGGGCTGCAGGGAGCAACGAGGCCCCATATGGAGATAAATAGCCTCCTGTCCACTCCCCCTCCAAAGCTACTCAACCAATTTGGAACAGAAGCCCGAGACAGGCCACGCACACACCAACAGTGGAGATAAACTCCATAGCAGCAAGGCAGGAATCAGAAGCCCTGTCTGCACGCAGCAGCCCAGCACAAGCCACTAGAGGTCTCTGTTCTCCCAGGAGAGGAAGGCCACAAACCACCAAGAAGGGAAGTTCTTTCAGCCGTCACTCATCCCAGCTCTGCAAACTATTCTTATAACCATGAAAAGACAAAACTACAGGCAGACAAAGATCACAGAGACACCAGAGAAGGAGACAGACCTAACCAGTCTTCCTGAAAAAGAATTCAAAATAAGAATCATAAACATGCTGACAGAGATGCAGAGAAATATGCAAGGGATATGGGATGAAGTCCAGAGGGAGATCACAGATGCCAGAAAGGAGATTACAGAAATGAAACAAACTCTGGAAGGGTATATAAGCAGAATGGACATTATGCAAGAGGCCACTGATGGAATTGAAACCAGAGAACAGGAACTCATAGAAGCTGACATAGAGAGAGACAAAAGGATCTACAGGAATGAAACAATATTAAGAGAACTGTGTGACTAATCCAAAAGGAACAATATCTGTATTAGAGGTGTACCAGAAGAAGAAGAGAGAGGAAAAGCGATGACAAGTATCTTGGAAGAAATAATTATTGAAAACTTCCCCAAATTGGGGGAGGAAATAATTGAACAGACCACGGAAATACACAGAACCCACAACAGAAAGGATCCAAGGAGGACAACACCAAGACACATAATAATGAAACTGGCAAAGATCAAGGACAAGGAAAGAGTTTTAAAGGCAGCAAGAGAGAAAAAGATCACCTATAAAGGAAAACCCATCAGGCTAACTTCAGACTTCTCAACAGAAACCCTACAGGCCAGAAGAGAATGGCATGAAATATTTAATGCAATGATACAGAACGGCCTTGAACCAAGGATACTGTATCCAGCACGACGATCATTTAAATATGATGGTGGGATTAAACAATTCCCAGAAAACAAAAGCTGAGGGAATTTGCCCCCCAGAAACCACCTCTACAGGACATCTTAAAGGGACTGCTCTAGATGGGAGCACTCCTAGAAAGAGCACAGAAAAAAAACCGAACATATGAAGAATGGAAGAGGAGGAATAAGAAGGGAGAGAAGAAAAGATTCCCCAGACAGTGTATATAACAGCTCAATAAGTGAGCGAAGTTAGACAGTAAGATAATAAGGAGGCTAACCTTGAACCTTTGGTAACCACGAATTTAAAGCCTGCAATGGCAATAAGTACATATCCTTCAGTAGTCACACTAAATGTTAATGGACTGAATGCACCAATCAAAAGACACAGAGTAATAGAAAGGATAAAATGCAAGACCCATCTTTATGCTCCTTACAGGAAACTCACCTCAAACCCAAAGACATGTACAGACTAAAAGTCAAGGGATGGAAAAACATATTTCAGGCAAAAAACAGCGAGAAGAAAGCAGGGCTTGCAGTACTAATATCAGACAAACTAGACTTCAAAACAAAGAAAGTAACAAGAGATAAAGAATGTCACTACATAATGATAAAGGGCTCAGTCCAACAAGAGGATATAACCATTCTAAATATATATGCACCCAACACAGGATAACCAGCATATGTGAAAAAAATACTAGCAGAATTAAAGGGGGAAATACAATACAATGTATTCATTCTAGGAGACTTCAACAAACCACTCACCAAAAAGGATAGATCCACTGGGCAGAAAATAAGTAAGGAAACGGAAGCACTGAACAACACAGTACAGCAGATGGACCTAATAGACATCTATAGAACTCTACATCAAAAAGCAAAAGGATACACATTCTTCTCAACTGAACATGGAACATTCTCCAGATTAGACCACATACTAGGCCACAAAAAGAGCCTCAGTAAATTCCAAAAGATTGAAATCCTACCAACCAACTTTTCAGACCACAAAGGCGTTAAACTAGAAATAAACTGTACAAAGAAAGCAAAAAGTCTCACAAACACATGGAGGCTTAACAACACGCTCTTAAATAATCAATAGATCAATGAACAAATCAAAATGGAGATTCAGCAATATATGGAAACAAATGACACAACAACAATAGGCTCCAACTTCTGTGGGACACAGCAAAAGCAGTCTTAAGAGGAAAGTATATGGCAATCCAAGCATATTAAATAAAGGAAGAACAATTCCAATTGAAAGGTCTAAAGTCACAATTATCGAAATAGGAAAAAGAAGAACAAAAAAGGCCTAAGGTCAGCAGAATGAGTGACATAATAAAGATCAGAGAAGAAATAAAAAAAATTGAGAAGAATAAAACAATAGCAAAAATCAATGAAACCAAGAGCTGGTTCTTCGAGAAAATAAACAAAATAGATAAGCCTCTAGCTAGAATTACTAAGAGGAAAAAGAGTCAACACAAATTAACATTATCAGAAATGAGAAAGGAAAAATCACGACGGACCCCACAGAAATACAAAGAATTATTAGAGAATACTATGAAAACCTATAAGCTAACAACCTGGGAAACCTAGGACAAATGGACAACTTCCTAGAAAAATACAACCTTCCAAGACTGACCCATAAAGAAAAAGAAAATCTAAACAGACCAATTACCAACAACAAAATGG
Source organism: Manis pentadactyla (assembly GCF_030020395.1). NCBI lineage: Eukaryota > Metazoa > Chordata > Mammalia > Pholidota > Manidae > Manis > Manis pentadactyla. Next base: position 74,205,359 of record NC_080031.1, read on the forward strand.
AAGCAGTAATCAAAAAACTACCAAAGAACAAAACCACCGGGACCAGATGGATTTACCTCGGAATTTTATCAGACATACAGGGAAGACATAATATGCATTCTCCTTAAAGTTTTCCAAAAAATAGAGGGGGAGGGGATACTCCCAAACTCATTCTATGAAGCTAACATCACCCTAATACCAAAACCAGGCAAAGACCACACCAAAAAATAAAACTACAGACCAATATCCCTGATGAATGTATATGCAAAAATACAGAACAAAATATTAGCACACCAAATACAAAAATACATCAAAAGGATAGTACACCATGACCCAGTGGGATTCATCCCAGGGATGAAAGGATGGCACAACATTCTAAAGTCCATCAACATCATCAACCACATCAACAAAAACAAAGACAAAAACCACATGATCATCTCCATAGATGCTGAAAAAGCATTTGACAAAGATCAACATCCATTCATGATAAAAACTCTCAGCAAAATAGGAATAGAGGGCAAGTACCTCAACATAATAAAGGCCATCTATGATAAATTCACAGCCAACATTAAGTTGAACAGTGAGAAGCTGAAATCATTTCCTCTGAGATCAGGAACTAGACAGGGATGCCCACTCTCCGCACTGTTATTTAACATAGTACTGGATGTACTAGCAACGGAAATCAGACAAAACAAAAAAATAAAAGGAAACCACATTGGTAAAGAAGAAGTTGAACTGTCACTATTTGCAGATGACGTGATACGGTACATAAAATACCCTAAAGACTCCACCCCAAAACTACTACAACTCATATTGGAATACGGCAAAGTTGCAGGATACAAAATCAACACACAGAAATCTGTGGCTTTAATATACACTAACAATGAACCAACAGAAAGAGAAATCAGGAAAACAACTCCATTCACAATTGCATCAGAAAGAATAAAATACCTAGGAATAAACCTAACCAAAGAAATGAAAGACTTATACTCTGAAAACTACAAGTCACTCTCAAGAGAAATTGAAGGGGACACTAACATATGTAAACTCATCCCATGCTCCTGGCTAGGAAGAATTAATATCATCAAAATGGCCATCCTGCCCAAAACAATAAACAGATATGATGCAATCCCTATGAAACTACAAGCAACATCCTACAATGAACTGGGATAAATAATTCAAAAACCCATATGGAAACACCAAAGACCCCGAGTAGCCAAAGCAATCCTGAGAAAGAACAATAAAGTAGGGGGGATCTCACTCCCCAACTTCAAGTTCTACTACAAAGACATAATAATCAAGACAATTTGGTACAGGCACAAGAACAGAGCCACAGTACAATGGAAAAGACTAGAGAATCCAGACATTAATCCAGACATATATTGTGAATTAATATTTGATAAAGGAGCCATTCAGATTCAATGGTGAAATGACAGTCTCTTCAACAGATGGTGCTGGCAAAATTGGACAGCTACATGTAGGAGAATGAAACTGGACCATTGTCTAACCCCATATACAAAAGTAAACTCAAAATGGATCAAAGACCTGAATGTAAGTCACGAAACCATTAAACTCTTGGAAGAAAACATAGGCAAAAACCTCTTAGACATAAACATGAGTGACCTCTTCTTGAACATATCTCCCCAGGCAAGAAAAACAACAGCAAAAATGAGTAAGTGGGACTATCTTAAGCTGAAAAGCTTCTGTACAGCAAAAGACACCACCAATAGAACAAAAAGGATCCCTACAGTATGGGAGAATATATTTGAAAATGACACATCCGATAAGGGCTTGACGTCCAGAATATATAAAGAGCTCACACGCCTCAACAAACAAAAAACAAATAACCCAATTAAAAAATGGGCAGAGGAACTGAACAGACAGTTCTCCAAAAAAGAAATACAGATGGCCAAAAGACACATGAAAAGATGCTCCACATCGCTAATTATCAGAGAAATGCAAATTAAAACTACAAGGAGGTATCACCTCACACCAGTAAGGATGGCTGCCATCCAAAAGACAAACAACAACAAATGTTGGCGAGGCTGTGGAGAAAGGGGAACCCTCCTACACTGCTGGTGGGAATGTAAGTTAGTTCAACCATTGTGGAAAGCAGTATGGAGGTACATCAAAATGCTCAAAACAGACTTACCATTTGACCCAGGAATTGCACTCCTAGGAATTTACCCTAAGAATGCAGCAATCAAGTATGAGAAAGATTAGTGCACCCCTATGTTTATCGCAGCACTATTTACAATAGCCAAGAATTGGAAGCAACGTAAATTTCCATCGTTAGATGAATGGATAAAGAATACGTGGTACATATACACAATGGAATACTACTCAGCCATAAGAAAAAGGCAAACCCAATCATTTGCAGCAAAATGGATGGAGCTGGAGGGTATTATGTTCAGTGAAACAAGCCAAGCAGAGAAAGAGAAATATCAAATGATTTCACTCACCTGTGGAATATAAGTACAAAGGAAAAACTGAATTAACAAAACAGCAGCAGAATCACAGAACTCAAGAATGGACTAACAGGTACCAAAGGAAAAGGGTCTGGGGAGGATGGGTGGGTGGGGATGGATAAGAGGGGGAAGAAGAAGGGGTATTAAGATTTGCATACATGTTGGGTGGGAGAAAGGGGAGGGCTGTACAACACAGAGAAGGCAAGTAGTGATTCTACAACATTTTGCTATGCTGATGGACAGTGACTGTAAAGGGGTTTATAGGGGAGACCTGGTATAGGGGAGAGCCTAGTAAACATAATATTCGTCATGTAAGTGTAGATTAATGATACAAAAAAAAAAGGCAGTTCCTGTGTGGTAACCTCCAATGAGTTCTACACAAGGGTATAAAGGGCATATAAAAGTGGAGGCAAAGGGCCTGTTTGTGTTTATACAGAGGATCAAAGCCTAATATGGCTACCCCGAAAATCAACTAAGAAACTTATTGAAAAAGAACTTCCAACATCTGCACTCTCTGGAAGACTCATGCCAGAAGATGATCATCAAAAATCCCCAACAAAGATCCACACACTGCTACAGGTGTAGATGCACTCATCCCACCAGTTCCTGGACTTGCCATGGGAATGAAGAAGGAGATATCTAAGCTGGCCAGTGCATACAGTAAATTAGCAAATTTGACTGGATCTATACTGTTGGGAATCAACCAAGAATTAGGAGAAGTGCAAATTGTAGCACTCCAAAATCTTACAACTACAGAATATTTACTCTTAAAAGAACATATGGGATGTGAACAGTTCCCAGGAATGTGTTGTTTGGATTTGTCTGATCTCTCTCAGACTGTTCAAGTTCAGTTGGACAATATCCACCATATCATAGATAAGTTTTCACAAATTCCTAAGGTGCCTAACTGGTTTTCTTGGTTTCACTGGAGATGGATGGTAATTACAGGTATGCTTTGGTTATGTAACTATACTCCTATTATGTTATTGTGTGTGCACAATTTAATTAGTAGTTTAAAACCTATATATGCTGAATTTACTCTACAAGAAGATATGTCAAAAAATAATCAATCTTCCCATATTTTCTTCCACCTGCTACTTCTATAGCTTTTCTTCTTCCTTCCTAATTACAACCCTTAAGTAGAATTCGTGCCTCACATCAAATTTACCGAGTATCATAATTCTTCCAAGTGGTCAAGATACCGCAACACAAATGCTGGGCATAGAAGCTACAGGGCATTAATAGGCAAAGAAGTAAAAAGCTAACCTTTTCAAACAATAAGGCTTCTCTCTCACTTACCAACTTTAGTTATAGCTGTGTGGCTCCGGAAGATGACTGGTTAGCCAGACACGGGTAAGATTCCTCAAGGAGGTACAACCTAAGACAGGCACAGTCGCAGGGGGGCCATCAGGTGAGAAATTGAGGATCAATAGAGGTGAGGCTTAGAACCTCTCCCTCCCTGTTCTGAGATAAATCTTCTGCATAAGTGAATGTTTTCTTGCCCTTGTCTCGCTTGGATTAACACATAGTCTACAGGCACACACCTGATCATCTACATTTGCTCTCTTACAACACTAAACTATGTTTTCTACCTTTATCTTGTATCTACCTACCACTTCAGTATTTTATTAAAAATAATAATAATAAAGAGAGAGGTGTGGTATCCACTTATAAATCAAGTATAAAAATCAGATGAGTATTCATATTTGAACTGTTTATGGTTCATAATGCATGAGCAAAACCGAAAGTTTCTGTGATGACTGCCCTTGTACTGTTCATCATGTAACTTATTCACTATGTAAGAATTTGTTCTCCGTGTAGGAACTTGTTTGTTGTGCTTCCGAAGATTGGAGACTGACGAACATTAGGCTTGGGGTGGATTAATGATTGTGCATTGAGCATTGACTCCCCTATACAGAATTTTATTGTTGTTAACAATCATTTGATCAATAAATATGAGAAATGCCCTCACACACAAAAAAAAATGTACACACTTCCAATTGTAAAATAAATAAGTAACCAGGATGTTATATATAGCAAATGGAATATAGTCAAAATATTGTGGTAAGTTTGTACGGTGATAGCTGGTACCTAGAATTATCATGTATATAAATGTTGAGACACTGTGTTGTACACCTGAAACTAATGTAATACTGTGTGTCAACTAAACTTCAATAAAAAATAATTATCTACAAAAAAAAATAAAAATAAAAACCTACTGCTTACTTCTTTGTCAATGGCAAAGAAAAGCTGATAGATATTCCTCTAAGATCAGGCATAAGGCAAGGATATCCAAACTGGCTTCTTTTATTCCATATAACATTGAAAGTCCTCTCCACAGCAATCAAACAAGAAAAGCAAATAAAATACATCCAAAGTGGATAGGAAGAAATAAAACTGTTACTATTTGTAGATGACATTTTACTTTATATGGGAAACCTTAGAGACTCCACCAAAACTCTGTTAGAGTTAATATGAATTAAATCACAGGATGCAGAATTGAGATACAGATATCAGTTGTCTTACTATACAATCATAATTATCAGAATGAATAATCAAAAAGCAAAATCATTTACAACTCAAGGAAAATGATACAATTTTTGAAAAATTGTAAGCATAAGGAGAATGACCTGTGTATTAAAAACTAAAAGACATTGAGTTAACAAATTGAAAAGACACAAATAATTTTCAAGATATTCATTGTTCATGGATTGGAAAAATTAATATTGTTAAAATATCCATACTATACAAAGTATCTACAGATGGAATGAGATCCCTATCAAAATTCCAATGGCATATTTTGCAGAAATAGGATAAACAAAAAATCTTTACATTTTTATGTAACAAATAAACTGAAATTGTTATAGAAATCTTGAGAAAGAACAAATCTGGGTATAGCATGGTCCCTGGATTCAAACTATATTATAAGCCTATACTAATCAAAACAGTGTGGAATTTTCCTAAAAGGAAACACATCCATCAATGAAGGGAATAGAAAGCCTGGATATAAATCCACATGTATAGTTGATTAATAGGTGATTTAAAAAAGCCAAGAATATATACCTGGGATGTACACATGGGATTCTGAATAAATGAAGTTGGGAATACTGAACAGCCTCAAGCAAAATAATGAAACTGCATTACTATCTTACACAATGTGAAAAATTATCTCAAAATTATGTCAGCACTTCAGTGTAAGGCCTGAAGTCATTAAACTCCTAGAAAAAACACTTATGCAGTGAGCTCCTTTTATAGGTCTGGAAGATGATTTTTTGTATATGACACTAAAACAAAGGAAAAAATTACCTATTCCACTAGCTTTTTTGCTGTGTTATTTTAACAGGTTAATAAAAGTATGACTGACATACAATAAACTGCATGTATTTTCAGTGCACAAATTGATAATGTACATAGGCAAGTGTACATACCTTTGAAATCTTTACTTCAAGTCAGAATAAACACAAACACAACTCCTTATAGTTTCCTTGGGCCATATAGTCATCCCTCCATTTGGTTTCCAGGTCTCCCAAATCCCCAAACTCTGATATGATATCTGCTTTCTCTGACTATGTACCTGTTCAAATTCTCCAGTTATACATAAATGAGGCAGGTTAATTGTTTTGTTTGGCTTCCTCACACAGCATAATAATTTTTGAGTTCATAAAATTTCATTGATTAGTTTGTGTGCATCAATAGTTTATTCATTTATTGCAAATGAGTTTTTGAATGTAGGACACACCACACTTCATTTATCCATTCCCTGTTGGTGGACATTTGTATTGTTCTAGTTTCAACCTATTAAGAATAAACTACTGGAAAACATTGCTGGTCAAGTGTTTCTGATTATCCTGCATAAATCTTAGGTGTGGAAGGCTATACCATATTATTTCTCAATGTTTTAAGTTTTTTCTTGATTGTCTTATGAGAATTATGTAACCATTCTTCTGTATATATTAGTCTCTTCTTGGATATATTACAAATAATTTCTAATAATCTGTGGTTTGTTTTTTGATGTGTTTATTTGATCTTTTTGCATCAAGGCAAAACTTTTTTGACTGTACAAAATTGAGGAGTATTTCAGTATATAGCAAATACTATCTTATAAAAAATAACAAATATTTTATAAATGACAAAACATGCAACAAAACATTGAAATACTTAATTTCCTTAATTTTTCAAGGAATTTTTTATTAATATAATGAAAATATTATTGAAGTATGAAATATGAAGGGGAAAGAGACTCATAGATGTTAACTTGTAAATGTGGGTAGCCAGGTCTCAGGTTCTGAGCTCTGAAAATATGACAGGGCTCTTTACCTGGGGGCCTCAAGGCCCGGAGGATTCTGTGATAATTCCAGAGTCTGTGAGCTGGGCATCGAATAGTGGGAACAAAGGGGCCTCGTAGTAAGGCTGGAACTTGAACTTGAAGGTAGAAAGTATTTCCCAATAATTTCTTTTCTCAGCTCCTTGAGCTTCCTCTCAGTGGACAGAGGGGCAATCCAACTTGAGAATTTCCCACAGAAGAGAATCTCCTTTAGATAGAAGGAAGGGGTTCTAATTCTTTGTTAATGATTTCAGCCTTCTTGTAAATGTTACATATCTGAAATGTGCGTCTCATGATTCTACACAATTTGGGAAGCAATTTGGGAACAAATACATCTGGATTTCTAAGAAGTGCATTTCCTCCTCTAACAACTATTTCTGGAGAGGAATTTTATATTCTTTATGTGATTCAGGCAGTATTTTAAGCACTTCCTTCTCATTATATATTTGTAATTATTATTTTTTTCCATTATTTTAAAGGAAAAATATAACAGAAGATAACATGTAAAATAAAATAAGCACATCTATTTCAGGAGGAAATAATAATTACGTCAAATTAATCATCACTGCAGAAAACATGTTTTTCTATTAGATCTTATAGTCAGTTCCTGTAGACAGCATTAGATCCTAATTTAAAAATATTATTATATGTCATTGGGATATAAATAACCACGCTTTTAAAAACCCCTGCATAATCTAATTTTAATATGAAAACTAAGAAACATGCACAATAAATGTAGAAATTAGCTCAAATAGACATATGTTTGTGTAAGATGTAGAGACATTTTAAAAACATAATATTTAACTTTTACTTATACAAATTCTTGTTCTAGACAACAGCTCATTATAATGGCCCATAGAAAAGGTTTTGCACTTCCTGGTACTGTAAAAATTAATTTTATGAATCAACACAAGGCATGTAATTGTATATTAATGATACCAAAATAAAACTTTTTTGGAAATCAGCACTAGGTTTTTGAACTCTCTTGGAGATTTCCCTGATTAATGCTGAACTGCTTTGTTAAGCCTGTCCTTTTCCACGCAACCAACATCACAAAGAAATGCTTTTCCCTGAAGCAGACCTGTGGGTTTATTCCCTATTCTGATTCCCCAGGTCCCTGACTGGCAACTGCCCCTCCCTGTCTGCTCCCTCCTCCTCCCCTCCTGGGAGTTCTTGGGGGGACTCAGGGGGGACCCCAGAGCCTCAGAGCTGCAACAATGTGCCTTTTCTTAGGGAGCCACAAGGTGGTCTTCCCTCAGTGAGTGAGAGGATAAGTGAATTCCCCCTGTTCCAGGTGGGTTGGAAACCTAATACTACTGCCCATTACAATTGATTAGAACAAGTCTTTCTGGATGAAGAGAATATTGGAAGATTGGAGATTTCAAGTCACATGTAAAATTGCTGTAATAAGGGAAGAGTCTCTTTCATAGCAAAGTTTTTCAGAGATTAAAGCATAACCTAAATGTAAGTAACTTTATTTAGCACTTTTGGATAGGACAAAATACTCCTTGTCTATACAAAGGTTTATTTTTCTAAAATATTGTTCTATTGAATGGTTAGGTGTGATTCTTTCATCTGATATGTAGAGATATGTAGCCCCACATTCAAAACTTACATCTACTCTAAAATGATCATGAGTTTCATTGAAAACTTCAATTATTTTGTCTCAGATACAGTTAAAAGAGAAAAGACCCAGAGTTAAAAAATCATAGTTGTGAGCTAAGTAAAAGCAGACACACATGCACACACATGCAGGAAAGCTAAAGCTCAGTGATAGACACATGAATAGGGAAGTATAATGAGGAATGGGGTATGGATAAAGCCATTTGTCAAAACATATACAGAATACAAAGTAGAATTTCTTTCTGCCCCAAAGAGATCCCAAATAAACAAAAAGTCACAGAGTGAAGTTAAAAATCAAAACACCTCTCTTATATCCTTCAAGAACCTGTAGTTTTGGGACCTCTGCTATGTACTCTTAAGATCATCTTCCAACTTCATTTTTGAAAATAAATTCTGACAATCTTTTGTATTTATGAGATAGATAATGAATATTTTAAATTAATGTTACATATTGAAATATATTATGATAAATGTGTGTTTATTTAAATATAAATTAACCCTACAGATGATTCTGTAAGCCAAAAAGGGCAATGATTCATGAGCTCTTTCCAATCAAGACTAAACATTGATTAGAAACATTCATCAAAATTATACAGGAAAAAGGGCTTTCTTTTTATTTATTTTTCCAAGGCTCTCTTTAAAAGAGCTTTGGAGAGAAATATCTCTCTGTTATAGACTGATTTTATAAAAGAATTTATCTGACAATTGTTGCCACATCTTGAGGCTTTTCATATGTGTTTTACAGCACTATTGTCATTACCACAATATGCTTTATCCTTGTCAGAGAATGAGCTTTTCTGAGTATTTTAGCTCCGAAATTAGTTTTAAATGTAGAATTGCAGTGTGGCCACTCAAACCCAGTGGTTTTGTGTAGAGGTGCCTCAGTATTTCTTCTGCTACCAAGAGAAGTGGTCAAGGATCCACAGAAAGGACACCCGCATTTCCCGTCTCCGCGCTCAGATGCTCTGGGTCAGGGAGCTTCCACCCCCAGGAGACCACAGAGCCTGGGAGCGGCTCGACCTGGGAATGAGCCTGCTCACGATCTTTGACAAATTCTGCATCACTGGGCAGTCATGATCCGTACTCCAGACACAGCACAGTGTTCTAAGCCAGAGCAATACTTGATGCTGACATATCCTAGGAGAATGAGTTATATTTGCTGATTCATATACACATGCAATCCAGGTTCAGGTGGAATTTGGAAATCTATAAATGTACTCAGGCATTATCAGAAATGTTTCCATCACTTTCTTCATTAACTTCATTTCACTGATGAATCCTTTGTTATTTAAACTTTATAAAGCCATTTAAAGATGAGGAAAGATTGTTGTATTATATCTTAGATAATTAAGACAGAGACACTGAACAAAAGTCAGGAACATTGTTTTCACTAATAGGAAACAGTATTTAAGACCATGGCCAGAGGAGAAGGAAGTGTAATTTTTTATGAGTCCTGGAATTTTCAGGTAGAAGTTTTGCCATTCTTTCTATTGAAATCAGAAAATTTTTTATAAATTTGAAAAAGCTGATATTAGAGGTGGAGGATCCTGTCATCTAGATCCAGGGTGAAGAAAACAAATAAACTGGAAAGACTATATGCTGAAAGTGTAAACACAAGTAGTATGTGATGCATACTTAATTCTTATTAAAAACCAGAACTGGAAGGACTTAAACATGCCACAAAACGAGACAATTTTCTCTTTTTCTGCCTATTATGCACAAATTCATAAGTGCAATAGCTGCACACGTCCTTAAACACCCTTTCCATCACTGAGAATTGGAGAATGTACTGAGTTTAAGTTGTTTGGAACACTCAAATGGCCTGGTTTTTGTTTTCTATACTTTAACATTCATGTTGAATTAAAATTAAACTTTTATTTGATTGTTTTCTAAACTATATCTATTGCCTTCAGCCTGCCAAGATCTTCCTATGCTGTGTGTCTCTTCAGAGAACAGGGAGGCATAGAAGTCAATGAGAAACCATCCTCTCCCATCTCTGCCATTTACTGGTTATGTCCCTTTACACTGGGGCCGGAGGTGGGGAAACAGTCACCCTCTCTCTGTCTTACTACCCTCAGTTGTGAAATCATAATTGCATTGGTACCTTACACTCTGCTTACACTCTGTTCACTCTGCAGACTAAAATTATGGATAAGTAACAGCTTCAACATCTTCAACAATTCATTAGTGATGATGACCATCACCATTTCCAAAATCATTTTACCAGAAAAGTGCTTCAAAGAATTCTAAATATAGACTTCTATAATATACAATAAATACTAAATTTTTATTATCAATTCTTTATAATAATGAAAATATATAATAAATTCTTATTTTAACTTTCTTATTTAGTATGTCCTTGTAGACATTGATGTTTACTATGTTCCACATTTTATACAAAAAATATGCCTGTTGCTCTTGATAAACTCCCATGGGTCTCCCTATATAATCTCTTTCTGTCATAAAACTTAGTCACCTACAATATTAATCAACTACCACAAGATAACTAACCCCTGACATGACAGATTCAAACTAAAATAAAGAATTTTTCTAATTTCTGATCTTTCCTTTCTCCAAAGTTACATGAGTCTCAGAGTCATTATAAATCTGTAAAAAATTCCACATTTTAACAAATAAACTGGCTAAAATTCAAAAATGAATTAACTTATTTTAAGATCTTCTGCACAAAAAAGGCATGTTCTAAAATGTATTTGACAAATGTTGAAAATTAGGCATTTATTTTTTGGCTATGACTTTAAAATATGTACTACCATTTATTATTTTTCAAATACTGATATTAACAGGGATAATATCTGAGTGTTAAAAATTCTGACTCCTCAATGTTGAATTGTTTTTAACTGTGGCAAAATACAGGTAACACAAATTTTCCATCTAACCATTGTTAACTGTACAGTCAAGTGGTGGTAAAAAGTCCCATCTTTGGGTAAGTATCCCACCCCCATCTCCAGAATGGTCTCTTTTGCAAAACTGAAACTCTGCATCCATTAAACAATAGCTCCAAGTTGTTTTATCCCCTCAGTCTTTCCCATCACTGTTTAGTCTCTGTCTACATTAATTTATTCCAGGGACCCATATAAATGGAATTATATAGTATTTCTCATTTTGTGACTAGGTTATTTTAATTACCATATTGTATTCAAGACTAATTCATGTTCAAAGATAAATAACACCAAGAAGCAATACTAAATATTTATGTACACAATGAGAATGTGTAAATAAGTTTCCAGAAAGACCTTGGTTTCTCCTGCTGCTTGGATTTTTAGGTAACTGTCTTTACACTGTGAGGTAGTTTTCTGTATCAGCTTGGAGGGAACTTTGGAGCATTTCTTCCTAACTCGGTATTAGGTTAATACCCATTGTCGGTGGTGCAGCCATAATGGTGAGGATAATCCCAGTGGACCCCACAAATATTAAAGGTACACCTCATCCATCCGTACCAGCCCCTTTTAACATTTGTGCGTCCATCACTATAGTAGGAAAACACTGCGTCACTGCAGCTTGAAATCACTAAAGTTATCTATGCTGCTAGAATTACAACCTTAACATCTTAATTAATTTCTTGAAACCACTCTCCTTATTTTAATTTTCACATTTTTAGGTTAATTGGTCAATACAGTAATTTATATTTTTGTCAGTATTTAACATTTAAATTAATATAAAGATACACATATATATTTTATAAACAGGCTTACACATACTGAGAAAATCAACACAGTTTATATAATATCTTGGCACAAGTAGATACCATTTTCATTTATTTCTGTGATTTCAATTACAGAAAACAGCTCACTCTTGGGGACCACACTACTGGATGAGATGATCAACAATTCAGGGGTCACTGAGTTCCTCCTACTGGGATTTTCTGAGGATCAGAAAGTGCAAATCCTCCATGGCGTCCTGTTCCTCATGGCTTACCTGGAAGCCCTGTCGGGAAATGGACTCATCATCATGCTCATTACTTGGGATCCTCAGCTTCACACACCCATGTACTTCTTCCTGAAGAACCTGTCACTCATAGACCTCTGCTACATCTCTGTCACTGTTCCTAAATTTGCTCTCAACTCCCTGATGAACAGGAGCACAATATCCTTCCTTGGATGCGTCTTCCAGGTGCTGTTCTTTGTGAGTTTTTCTGCTGCTGACATATTCATCCTCACTGTGATGTCCTATTACCGCTATGTTGCCATCTGCCATCCGCTGCACTATGAGACCATCATGAACAAAGGGGGTTGTGGGTGGATGGTGGAGGTTTCATATTTCAGTGCAGGGATCATTGGAGCCATGCACACAGCAGCGACATTTTCTGTAACTTTAAGTTCTAATAAGATCCACCATTTCTTCTGTGATATCCCTCAGACTATTTTGTTCTCAGACTGCAAAATGAACATAAATGAAGCAGCAGTGACTGCATTTGTTATAATTATCTCACTAACTTGTTTCACCTCTATTTTATATTCTGATGTGCACATCTTCTCTGCAGTCTTCAGGATCTCCTCCCTGGAGGGCAGGTCCAAAGCCCTCTCCACCTGCCTCCCTCATCTGGTTGTTGTGACTGTGTTTCTTTCAACAGCTGCCTTTGCCTACCTGAAGCCAGCCTCTGAGTTGAGGTCACACCTGGATAGCACTCTGTCTGTGTTTTACACAGTGGTCCCTCCATCACTGAATCCCATCATTTACATCCTCAGAAACAAGGACATAAAATTGACTCTGGGGAAAGTCCTTAGAATTGCAGCATTTTAGTAAAATTAAATATATTCAGGTAGTTTACAAAGAAGTTTCTCTTTAGGTCCAAGGTATATAGTTTTAAAATTTTACAATTTATTTGGAAGGGATGTATATTAAAACTAACATATTATTTTAGCTGCTTGGGAGCAGGGGTAGAGCTAACATTGCAGAATGTTCTTCAGACACAGAGAAAACACAGACATCAGTGGAACATGATTATTGTGGTATGTTTTTGGCATTGGCTTCAAAGTCTATGTAGCAATATTAATAGAAAGATTACAAAGAATCTAGACTTCCTAGTTGAAATATTATCATGCAAAGGTATTAATAATATTTTTATGTGGTGCAATAACTTCAGAAATTATTGCATTAGCAGTGATCTTTATAAACACAATCCAATTAAATTAGAACAACCTGGGCTTCCACAAACCAGACTGATTCTACAATTTAGAAGATAAAATTTCCCTCTGTATTTCCTAGATTTGCGGTGATCTTACTGCTGTATCATTTCCTGCCCAATGAAGTATGTACATTTGTTCCCAGAATCTCAGTGTGCACAGAGGGGCAGATAAGAACCCATGCTTCTTGCTGTACAGACTGTTAGACTGAGAAATTCCATTTTATCTTCATGATATAAAAATCAAAGTTTTGTACCCCTTGCAGGCTCATATGTAATTAAAAACAGCAGGGCTGGGAGGTTGGAGGGAAGTCTCCTTCCTCCTGTAACTTTGCTTGCTTCCTCCTGATGACAGCCCACTGCCCAAGGAGGCTCCTGCACATGATGATGAGGCTGCAGGCCACTGTGTGCTGGGCTCACTCACTGCTCCACATGCTGCTGACACTGCACGTTCTGATCTGCCTCACGTGCCAACACTGCTGTGATTCCCTGTGCTCTTCATGATGCTTTGTTTTTTCAAAACCCTCCATTGCAACTAGTTGTGAATATGTAATTGAGATTTCTGCACAATGTCTGAGGGGAAGTGACATGAACCTTAAGGGACATGTCCTCACGGTCATGAGCCCCCTCCTCCTGCACCCCATGGTGCTCATGGGATGCAGCTGTGGTCTTGGGCCCTGGGGAGCACGCCCATGAGCCTGGCATCCTGGATATTAACTATAACCTACCTGTGCTCCAGATTTCCCCACCAATGCAATAAAATATATAAAATAAATTTAGTAAAACAAACACTAGGTAGAAATAAACAAATGCATCCTTATTGTGTATATCGTGTTATGAAGAATACTTTTCTACATATAAAATGTAGGAAAACCTGCCAGTTACAGTGGTAGAATTTCCCGTGACTGTGGGTGTCGGGGCTCAGGTGCTGAGAAAGCCTGGTCAAATCTCGGTTACCGCAGATGCCTGCCCCCGGAGAGTGTGGCTCAGCTCCTTCCTTGGGTGTAAGATGACCCACATGGTCCCATACTACTTCTGTCCCTCTGTGACCTGTGCATGGAGGAGATGATAAAGGGATACTTGATAAAGCCTGGAACTTCAACCCAATGTTAAGTAGTATTTGCTGGATGTGGTCATTTTCTTTTCTAAGCTCCTTGAGCTTTCTCTCAGTTTACAAAGCTGTCCTCCAACTTTCCTGAGCTCTTTTCCCATAGAAAATAATTTCTTCTGAGAGAAAGAAGTGATTCATTCCATTCTTCTCCAGGACTTGAGCCTTCTTATAGATGTTACATTTCTGCTATATGAAGCTCAAACTTCCACCCATTTTCGTAAGTTAATTCTGGGTTCTAAACAGGGTATTTCCTGCTCCAACAATTTTTCCTTTGACTTGCTTTGTATCCTATTTATGAGATTCAGGGATTATTTTAAGGAGTTTCCACACATTGCACATTTGCAATTATTATTTTTATTTTTGTAATTTTAAAGAAAAGTGTTACAGTATCACAGGTTACCTAAGAATATTTACATCTATTTCAGCTGGCAGAAATGTTATTAGTGCATGAAATTAATCATCCCAGAAGAGAACATGTTATCTTGCTAAATTTTCTATAGCAGTTGTTGTAACTAACCACTAGATTGTACTGTAAAATACTAATAACTTAAATGAAATATAAATAAAGTAAATAATTTCTAAAGAACCCCCAGGCAATATATTTTTTCATTTAAAAACAAGGAAGCATGAACCATGATGTCAGAAATGGGCTTAAATGGCTTCTTTAGTATATTACATATAGTTTGAATATTCAATGTATATGTCTCTGAAAGTAGACATATAATTACTTGTACATATAATTAATATTTTATTAATAATAATTATATACATTAAATATCTATTTAACTTTCACTTATACAAATTATTGTTCTAGCTAACAAATATTTTAGATTACTTATAAGCAATGTTTGTACGTTTTATGTACTCAAATGACTAATTTGGTGGCTCAGCATCAGGGATTTTTTAGATTTCTTAGCTTAATGTTCAGTTGCTCTGTTGAGCCTGTCATGTTCTCCCCAACCAGTGTCACAACAGGAACACTTTCCACTCAATAGACCTCTGCGTTTATTCTCAGTTTTAGCTCCCCATGTCCTCAGGCTATAACCATCTCCCTTTGGTCTCCCCTGTCCCAACGCTTCCCCCCCTGGGTGTTCTTGAAAGGACTTAGGGGACACACCACCACCTTCTTAATAGGACAATTCACCTTTTCCTTAGAATACCTTGAGGAGGTTCTTCTCTCAGTGAGAGGATAACAGTTCTCCCATTTCCTGCTGGGATACAGCCTGCTACTAATTTCTATTACATTGGGTGAGAACAAATCTCCCTCAATGAAGAGAATCTATGAAGATTGAAGAGTTCAAAACACATGTGTAATTCCTTTAGTAAGGAAATTGTTTCTTTTACAGCCTGGATTTTCCAAGATAAACACATGAGCACCATGTAAGTAACAACTATTTGTAATTTTGGGGAGGAAGAAATTTTCCTTGTCTATATAAAAATCATTATTTTTCTAACCCAATTAATTACTGTGACCCTTTCTATTATACATATGTAGACCCTAATTCAAAAGTTGCATTTATTCTCAAATGAACTTGAATATTATTGAGTATTTCAATTTTCGTCTCAGATACAATTGAAAGAAAAAAAACCCAGACAGTTATGAGCATCAGGGAAAATCAGACAGACACATATACACATAAATAAGGAAAACACAATTACGAATGCGGTATAGATAAAATCATTTTGTAAATATAATCACTTCACAGAAACACAGTTAGCAAGGTTTTTCCTGCCCAAATGTGCTCCTAAATATAACTAAAAGTTTGACAGTAAAGTTAAAATCAAAATACATACATTATATATGGGGCCCTATAGCCTCTACATTCATTAAGCCTATCCTACATATTGATAAAATAAATTCTGACACATGCATTTCATTTATGAGAATGTTGTGTACTTTTTAAATAGTGTTACATATTCAAAATACACCCTGATTGGAAGTTTCTTATTTACACATAAATTATTTCCACACATCATTCTACAACCTAGGAAAGGAAATGACTCAAGTTCTCACCCATCATATTAAGTAATTATTAGAAGCAGTGTTTCTCAAAATTATAATATGAATAAATGGGTATGTCTTTTTTTAAATTTTGAAATATTTATTTATAAGTTAATAACTGTCTTTGAAATTAAGCAGTTTACTGAGGAGTTTTGTCCATACACATTCACATGTTATTGCTGTAAAGAAGATATTTGTAATTTCTCCAGTTTCAATCTGAATATATAATTTGTAGTAACAAGATGCAGATTCAAGTACAGATCTTCTAATTTGTTGTTCTATCCTCACCCTCATCTAATAGAAATAATAATACTAGTTTTTTGAAGTTACTTTATAGGTAGCAGGCATAAGATTTATATGAAAAATTTGCCAAAATCACTAAACAAACATAGGGTAAAATACATAAAGTTTATCATATTAACTTTATCTAACATTTGATTTGCTTTTTATAGTCTTACCAAAATAAAGATTGCATACTTTCAGAACTATAAAACTAGGTTAGATAAGGTGAATTAAAGTAGTAAAACTAGTCATAATAATCAACCGATTCATCCATGCTCTCAATTACATTAATAATGATAATTGTAAAAACAGATAAACATTTTGTGAAAATTCTCATATTTATTTAGGAGTTCTTGCCCATATCAATGGACTGTCTGGCATCAGCCACGGCATCAGGTACTTGGACAGTCATATTGTCCATAGATTTTTGTCAAACAGATTTGGCAGCCCAACTGTGATCTATCTGTTAGCACATATGCCAGATCAAGCATGTCATTCTCATCAGTCACTGCTTCTAACTTCTCAAATATGTGGTCTTCAAAGATGAGATGACAGGTAGAGCAAGCCAGGGTACCCTCACAGGCATCTGCGGTGCGCCTGCGCCGACGCGCTCAGCGCCCCATGCGCCCGGACACCGCCCCCCAGGCCGCTCGGCGCTTCCACCCGGCCCACGGCCGTCCGGGAGGCTCCCAGCTCCGGCTCGGGGTCCGGTGAGAAGCAGCCACCAGTGGGCCGCGCCGCCGAGGGCCGCGGTGGTGGCAACCAGGAGCCGGGTGCCCGCGCGGTGGCCACAGCCAGCGGACGCGTTACTCCCAGATGCGACGCTGGCGCCCGACGCCCGAGGGCCGCGTCGGGGCGTGCGGAGGCGGGCGTGCCTCCTGGGGCCTTGCCTGCGGGGGCGCAGAGGACTCGGGTTTGGCTTTCTTTATGCCTTTGTCCATGGCTCTCTCTCAACTAGAGGATTTATGAACAGCCCTCTCTTCCATTCTTCCCTTACAAAAGAAACTATCTGACAAACGTGTACACATCTTTATAAATGTGTGCTTTACAACATTATCCCCAGTACATTGCTATGCTTTACTCTTGCCAGAAAAATGAAAAACTGTGAGATTTTAGCATTTAAATTAGTTTGATGTGTAGAACTGCAATACGGCCACTAACACATGGTGATTTTATGTAGAGATGCTTCAGCATTTCAACTACCACCAAGACACTACATGGTGCCCAGGGTCCATGAAAATGAAAACAGCATTTTCATGCCTCGTACTCAGGTGATCTGGATTGAGGAGTGTCAGACTTCAGGAGGCTAAGCAGCCCTGGGGTGGCCAGACTGAGCAGGAGCCTGCCCACTACCTCTGGCAAATGCTGCCTCATTAGGACACAGTTAACAAAGCCCCCAATCGTGTAAGAGTTTTCAGAGCCACAGAAATCATTGACACTCTGACAGAGCATATTGGGAAACAGAGCTATATTAGCTGTTTCATGAACGTACACAATCCAGTGTCATGCGGAATTTGGTAATGCATTAATAAAGTTAGGCATTATCAGACATGTTTACATCCCTATCTTTGTGAACTTCTTTTCATAGATGAACACTTTGGTACATGTTTGCGCTTTATAAAACCACTTAGAGATAAGGATGAATTAGCTGTGTTTTATCTCTGATAATTAAAGCATAGGGAATGAACAAAAGCCAGGAACTAAGTCTTTCAATAATGGCTAAGGGTGTTTAAGACCACCAGGAGAGGAGGAGGAGGAAATGTACTTTTTGTTAAGGCCTGTAATTTTGAGTTCAAATTTTTGCCATCCCTCCTACCTGGGACAGGAAGTTTCCTATGTGTTATGAAACAGCTGAAACTTTAAGTGATGGAACAATGACATCTAAAGTAAGCAAATAGTCTGGCAAATTATCCTGAAAATGTAGAAGACAAATAGTATGTGATACTCACTCTTAATTAAAAAACACAACTGGGAGAATTTAAACATGCCTGTGATTGAGACAGTGTTCCCTTCCTCCCCTTCACTTGCCAATATTTAAGGGCAGAAGCTGCACACATAGAAACACCCCCTTTCTGTCCCGTGCAAATGACAGTAACTACTGCCATGAAGATGTTAGCAGCAACTAGATGACCCGATCCTATATTTCTATAATCTAAAACACATGTTGGGCTAAATAAATAACCATTTATTTAGTTAATACAGACATTGCATCTGGCCAGCCAAGAACTCTCTGTGCTGTGTGTTTTTGCAGACAACAGGCAGGAACGGTAGCCAGAGGAACCACTTTCCAGTATCACCTCTGACATTTATGTGCCATGCCCCATGACACTGGGGGAAGGTCAGGGGTCTTTTTGCTTCTCTTTGTATTACTATCCTAAGCTGTGAAATGACAGTAGTATTGACATCTTGTTCTGTTTACAGATCAAATTAAAATTAATAATAAATAACATGTTCAACATCACCAACAATTCAGTGTTGATGATGACCATCACATTTACTTTAATTGTGAGGAAAGGCATGTATCATAAGAAATCTTAACTATTCTTAACCATATTTCTGTGCTGGTGACGACACTCACATTGCCTGGGATCCATTCACCATCCATCTCCAGAACTATTTCACACTGAGAAGATGAAATTCTAACCCATTAAAGCATAACTCCACATTCATTCTCCCCAAGACCTCAACAAACTTCATGTGCTTTCTGTCTATAAGAACTTACTGTATTTACATTTTAAAAGAATCACAGTTTTTATCATTTTATGACTAGATTATTTTGATGTATTCTAGACTCACTCATTTTCAAAGGCAATAAAACCAAGAAGCAAAATAAATAACTTTCCAGGATACCTTGGTCTTTGCTTCCAACTTTGGTTTTCATTGAAAGTCTTTTATACAGATGGGCTGGAGTTTCTTCTAACAGCTGGAAGTGTATTTTGATCATAACTTACTTTGTGTTAGTGGATATCACATAGGTAATTTGATAAAGCCACAACTGGGAACACATCACATAAACTTGCAAATGCTGAATGATCAGCTCATTCATCCATCACAGACATTGTCACACATACATGAGCCAGTCGCAGTAACACAAAACAAATAGTTCAGTGTAACAGGGAATTTGAAAGATTAATTTCCTTGCTCAGACATACAACCTAATACCTTAATTTTGAAAGAACCTACTCCATGTATTTTATTTTTCCTGATTTTAGAAGTATAAATAATATAAAATTGTATATATTTATAGGGTTCAACTTAATGTATAGGTATATATATACTTTACATATATATAAATATAAATAGACACACACAATTAGTAAGGTAATGACCACAGGTAAGATAATTAACATATCTAATAGCACAAGTAGGCACCATATTATTTTATTCTATATGTTCATTACAGTACACAGCTCACCCTTTGGGAGCCACTGGATGTCAATCAACCACACAGGTGTCACGGAGGTTTTTCTTCTGGGATTGTCTGATGATCCAAGGATTCAAACCCTACATGGTGTCCTGTTCCTCATGGTTTACCTGGAGGCCCTGTTTGGAAATGGACACATCATGATCCTTACTACCTGGGATCCTCAAATTCATACACCCATGTACTTTTTCATAAAGAACCTGTCATTCATAGATCTCTGCTATATTTCTTTCACTGTTCCTAAATTTTTTCTTAACTCTCTAATGAAAAGGAACAAAATCTCTCTCCTGGAAACTAAAACAGTGTTTTACGTAGAGATGACTCAACATATCAATCTAGCACCAAGATAAATAGTGTCCAGGACCCACAAATAGGACAACAGATTTTTCATTTTTCAACCCTCACGTGCCCCGGATCAGGGGGTGTCACACAGCAGTAGACTGCACAATGTGGGAGTGGCCTGACCTGAGCATAACCCACCTGTTGTCTTTGGCAAATTCTGCATCAACAGCTGAGTGTTACACCTTCAGATGTAGTACAGGGGTTTCTAAGGCACTATACATGTCTTACTGGGAAACTGAGTTTCATTTTCTGATTTGTACAAATGTGAAATCCACGTTTAGTTGGATTTGGAAATCCACAAATATTGTCAGGGTGAACCAGACATGTTTCCAGCCCTAACTACATGGTGTCTGTTTCATAGAATGAGTCCCTCACTATTTGGAGTTCATTAAACAATTTAGAGGTGAGAAAGAATTTGCTGTATTATACATCTGAGAATTAAAGCACAGAAACTAAACAAAGCCAAGAACTGTGTCTTTCATGTTTAGTGGTATTTAGACCATGACTAGAGGAACAGAAAGTGTACATTTTGTTGACTCCTGGAATTTTGAGTTAGAATTCCCACAGGTTAGGAAACTGCTGCAACCATAGGGGGTCGGTCATTGCCATTAGACCCAGGCTGAAGTAAGCAAATGAACAAGGAAGAAATTATTCTGAAAATATATAAATAATGTGTAATTGATAATAAATGCTTACTTAAAAAATCTGGCCAGTTTTAGACAAGCCACTAACTGAGAAAATATTATCCTGATTTTCCCCTTCACTCACCAACGTTTAAGTGCACAAGCTTTGCACACATATAACCACACCCTTTCCATCCAGTGAGAATGGCAGGAACTACTGAGATGAAGCTGTTAGCAGCAATAAAATGGCCTGGTTTTATTTTCCAATTAACTGTAAATAATGTTGGGTTAAAAGAACTAACTTTCTATGGTTTTCTAAGCTACATCCATTCCTGCTTCTGGCCAGGAACTCTCTATGCTGTGTGTCTCTGCAGAAAACAGGCAGGCATGAAGTCAAAGAAACCACTGGCCAGTCATATCTCTGCCATAAACTGGTTATGGTCTTTGACCCTGGGGTGGGGGAAGAGTTGTGGCAGCCCCTCTGTGTCTGACTTCTTCAGCTCTGAGATTAAAATAGTGTAGGGACTTTACTCTCTTGCTTGTTGTTCTCATTACAATTAGTAATAACAACTTCAGTATCTTCAACACCAAATGTGATGATGAATCACCATTGCCAAAACTTTTTTTATTGAAGTACTGTTGATATACAATTTTATATTTTTTTCAAATATACAACACATTGGTTCACTGTTACCCATATAATTAAACCCTCACCCCATCTAGTGTCATTACTATCAACTTAGAAAGATGTTACAGAGTCATTGACTATATTCTCCATGCTGTGAAAATTTATATTGTCATTGATTATTGTGCCTCTTTATCCCCATCCCTCTCCTCCTTTGTGACCACCAGTCCCTTCTCAGTGTCTATGAATCTAGTGCTGTTTTATTCCTTCCATTTTTCTTAGTTCTTATAGTCCACATATAAGTGAAATGATATGGCATTTCTCTTTCTCTGTATGGCTTATTTCACTGAGCATAAATAATACCATCTGGATCCATCCATGTTGTTAAAAATGGCAGAATTTCTTTCCTTTTCTGGCTGAATAATATTCCCTTGTGTATATGTACCATCTCTTCTTTACCCATTCATCTATTGATGGGCACTTAGGTTCCTTCCATACTGGCTATTGCAAATAGTGCACCAATAAAAATAGGGGTGCACTGATCTTCTTGAGTCAGGGATTTTGTTTTCTTCAGGTAAATTCCTAGGAGTAGAATTACTGGATAAAATAGTGTTTCTATTTTTAGTTTTTTTTGCGAAATCTCCATACTGCTTTCCACAGCAGTTGCACCAATTTACATTCCCACCAACAGTGTAGGAGGATTCCACTTTCTCCACATCCTTGCCAGCATTTATTTCTTGTTTTGAATAGTGGCCATCCTAACTGGTGTGAGGTGATATCTCACTGTGGCTTTGATTTGCATTTCCCTGATGATTAGCCTTGTGGAGCTTTTCATGTGCCTGTTGGCCAATTATTTTTTCTTTGAAGATGTTTCTGTACAAGTCCTTTGCCCATTTTTTAATCAAATTAATTCTTTTTTGGATGTTAAGGCAAATGAGTTCTTTGGATATTTTGAATGTTCACTCTTTATCAGGTAAGTTGCTTATGAATATATTCTCCCAAACTGTCAGATGTCTTTTTGTTCTGCTGATGGTGTCCTTTGCTGTACAGAAGCTTTTTAGTTTGATGTAGTCCCACTTCTTTGTTGCTTATTTTGTGTCCTTTTATAAAGTTTTTCAAAAGCATCTAAATGTAAATATTATTAATTAGACACGTCCTGCTAGAAAATGACAAAACAGGTACACAGGGTTTTAGTAACTTAACAAATGTCTGCAACTAGCAACAAATAGAAGTTATAAACAGACACACACACACACACACACACACACACACACAAACTCTGCACATTGTGAAATGGTGACTACAGATACTTCACATGTCCATCAATGTGACCAGGTAACATTTTCTTTAGTGTATATGTTTGTTTACAGTACACAGTTCACTCCTGGGGACCACAGTATTGGATGAAATGATCAACTATACAGGGGTCACTGAGTTCTTTCTCCTGGGATTTTCTGATGACATTAAGATGCAAACCCTCCACGGTGTCCTGTTCCTTGTGGCTTACCTGGCAGCCCTGTTAGGAAATGGCCTCATCATCACGCTCATTACTATGGACCCTCAGCTTCACAAACCCATGTACTTCTTCCTGAAGAACCTGTCGCTCATAGATCTCTGCTACATCTCTGTCACTGTTCCTAAATTTGCTTTCAACTCCCTGATGAACAGGAACAAAATATCCTTCCATGGATGTGTTTTCCAGGTGTTGTTCTTTGTGAGTTTTGGTGCTGCTGAATTATTGATCCTCACAGTGATGTCCTATGACCGCTACGTGGCCATCTGCCATCCGCTGCACTATGAGACATCATGAACAAGGGGGCCTGTGGGTGGATGGTGCTGGCTTCATATGTCAGTGGAGGGCTCTCTGGAGCCATGCACACGGCAGCAACATTTTCCATAACTTTTAGTTCTAATAAGATCCATCATTTCTTCTGTAATATCCCTCAGATTATTTTGATCTCAGACTCCAAAATGAACACAAATGAAGCATCAGTGACTGCATTTAGTACAAGTATCTCACTAGCTGGTTTCCTCTCTATTTTATATTCCTACGTGCACATCTTCTCTGCTGTCTCAAGGATCTCCTCCCTGGAGGGCAGGTCCAAAGCCCTCTCCACCTGCCTCCCTCATCTGGTTGTTGTGACTGTGTTTCTTTCAACAGGTGCCGTTGCCTACCTGATGCCAGCCTCTGAATTGAAATCCGTTCTAGACCTGGTTTTGTCTGTATTTTACTCAGTGGTTCCTCCATCAGTGAACCCCATCATATACAGCCTTAGAAACAAGGACGTAAAAGTAGCTCTGGGAAAACTCCTTGTAGTTTTGGTAATTAAACTAAATTAAATATATTTGGGTAGTTTTGAGAGAAGTTTGTCCTTAGACCTAACACATATCCCTTTCATGTATCATATTATTAATGTGCTATCTTGGTCGTTTGGGAACAGCAGTAGAGCTGTCAGTGCAGGAGGTTCTTCTGACAAATGGAAGACACAAAGCTATCAGTGGAACACTATTACTCTGGTATATTTTATGCAGTGGCTAGCAAAATTTCTTTAGCAATATATGTTTTATTTTTAAATCTACAGTTCCTCATTATAAAATTACTTTAGGAGGGTATGAGTGATAACATAATATGCACTTTTTTTTTTCAAAGAAACCTGGCCCTGCACAAGAATGATCCTACAGTTTAGAAAATATGTTGCTTACATTTCCTAGATTTTTAGGGCCCTTACTGCTGTATCTTTTCATGTCATGTGGATCTCAGCCTGTTTTTATTCTGCCCAGAACCTCAGATTGGACAGCCTGGCCCAGGTATGAAACCATGGCCCTTGCTGTTCAGACTGTCAGAATGAGAGTACATTTATCCTTATAATGGAAAAGTGCAGTTTTTCTTTGTCTCTTAGGCTCACAATTAAATAGAAAATACAGAAGTGTGTGGGTAGAGAGACACTTACTCTCTCCTAGTATTTTAACTTTCTTCCTCTTGCCAAGAGGCTGCCCAGGTATGTCCGTCTCCAGGACGAGGAGGCGAGACCACCTGTGCACCACACTATCCCACTGCAGCAATATGTTTACAATACACATTCAGTAAGTGCCTCATGTCAATGCTGCTATTTCCCTGGGTTCATCATGACATTTGCCATTACAAAAAAGCCTCCATTACAACTGTTAAAGAACATGTGATTATGTTCTGGGCAGTGTCAGAGTTAAAGTGACATGAAACTTAAGGGACATATCCTCATGGACAGGAGCCCCTCATCCTCCCCAGTGTGGTGCTCACAGGAATGCAGCTCTGGTGTGGAGGCATCTGGGACCATGCCATGGACATCCACTTACACAGGACACAGCCATCCGTGGGATTCCAGCAGAAATGCCTACCTACATTCATGAAAAGACATGTCCAGTAATTTGTGTTGCTCACACTGGAAACTAACACAATGCTGAAACCCGGTTAAACAGTTATATTATGATTTACTGATGGTGACATTAGAAAAATATTGATTCAATCACAGTGATAATAAAAAGGAGACTGACAAAAGCAAACCTCATAGGATGATTCCATTAATAACAGACATGAAGTCATGCATGCTAATTGACAGTTTGAAGTCACTCAATTGTTTCACCTTGAAAGGTCAATGACTGAAAGTGGACAAAAACTATACTGTTGGAATGGTAGTAATTTTATTCTTGATTTGTTGTGCTGTTTCAGTCCCATGGTAGGTTTATAAAAATTATCATGCTGTATGGTTTACTTTTTTGTTAATTATTCATATTATACTTTGTTATACAGTAAAAACCTATAACACAGTATCCAAAAAGCAAGAGATAAGATAAAATATCAGGAGGTGTAATAAAAATATTCTACAGTCTTTCTCATAGATATGCCTGACTCATGATTAAGGAACAAAAGTCTTGTTTAATTTTATTTATTAAAATTTTTAAAGGATGTGGAAAGAGGGTAACCATTCTACCCTGTTGGTGGGAATATAAATTGGTGCAGTCACTGAAATGAAATAATTTGCAACTGATGAAAAATAATACAATTTTTAAAATATTTTAACAATGTGGAAAATGACCTGTTTATTAAAAACTAAAATACATTGACAAAGGAAATTTTAAAAGCACAAATAATTTTTATGATACTCCATGCTTGTAGATTAGAAAAGTTAATGTTGTTAAAATTTCCATACTACACAAAGTACGTACAGATTGAATGTAATCCCTATCAAATTTCCAATGGCATATTTCACATAAATAGGACAAATGAGCCTTACATTTTTATGGAACAAATGAATCCAGATTGCCATAGAAATCTTGAGAAAGGAGAACAAACCTGGATATAGCATGGTCCCCAGGTTCAAACTCTACTGTAAGCTTATAGTAATCAAAACAGTGTAGTATTTTCCTGAAAGGAAGCACATACACCGATGAAGAAAATAGAAAGCCAGATGTAAACCCACATGTATAGTTGATTAATATATGGCAAAACAGCCAAGAATATACCTGGGATATACACATGGGATATTGAACAAATGAGGTTGGGAACACTGGACAGCCACAAGCAAGAGAATAAAACTATTGCTGTCTTACACACTATGTAAAAATAACTCAAACTGATGTCAACATGTCAATGTTAGTCCGGAAATCATTAAACTCTTAGGGAAAAAGTTTATGCAGTGAACTCCTGGACACAGGTCTGGAATATGATTTTTTGTATGTGACACCAAAACAAAGGAAATAAATACCTAGTACACTCGATTTTTGTTGTTTTATTTTAACAGGTTAATTAAAGTATGACAGAAATACAATAAACAATATATTTCCAGTGCACAAACTGATATTGTACACAGTCAAGTGTACATTCCCTTGAAATCTTTATTTCAAGTCAAAATAAACACAAACCTCACTCTCTATAGTTTCCTTGGACTCTGTGGTCATCCCTCCATTTGGCTTTCCCTGTTTCCCAAACCCTCAATCTCTGATCTGCTTTCTCTAACTATATATGTGTTTGAATTCTTTAGTTATGTATAAATGAAGCAGGTGCTTGTTTTTGTTTGGCTTCATCACTTATCAGAATAATTTTGAGTGTCATCCATGAGATTTTCTGAATCAACAGTTTATTCATTTATTGCAATGTAGTTTTTTGAATGTAGGACATGTTCACACTTCATTTATCCATTTTCTGTTGATGAACATATGTATTGTTTCTAGTTTCAGCCTAGTAAAAATAAACTACTGGAAAACATTTACTGCCAGGTGTTTCTAGTCACCCAGCATAAATACTTAAGTGTGGAAGAGCTATACCATATGATTTGTCAAGGTTTAAATTTTCTTGTGATTGTGTGATGAGAATTACATATCCATTCTTCTTTATATCTTAGATAAAGTCTCTTATTTGGATATATTACATGGAAAAGGTTTCTAAAAATCTGTGGTTTGTTTTGTAATGTGTTACTTTTTCTTTTTGCATCATGGGAAAATCTGTTTTGACTGAAAAAATTAAGGAGTATTTCAGTAAACAAAAAATATCTTACACAAAACAACAAAGATTTAAAAAATGACAAAACATGCAACAAAAGGTTGAAATTCTTAATTCCCTTAGTTATTCAAGGAATTTACAAATAAACTAATGAAACTATTATGAAGTATGAAGAGGAAAGAGACTCATAAATGTTATTATCTTGTAACTCTGGGTGTTCAGGTATCAGTTTCTGTAAAATCCAAGTCAAATCTGGAGGGGACTCCAGATTTCTGAGCCCTGAAAATATGACTGGGCTCTTTACTTGGGGTCCTCAAGGCCCGGAGGATTCTATGATAATTCTGGGATCTGTGAGCTGGGCATGGAACAGTAGGAACAAAAGGGCCCTGTGGGAAAGGCTGAAATTGAACTTGAGGTTAGCAAGTATTTCCCTGATTTCTTTTTTCAGTTCCTTGAACTTCCTCTAGTGGACAGAGGTGCCAAACAACTTGAGAATTTCTTACAGAAAAGAATCTCTTTTTGATAGAGAGAAGGGGTTCTTTCTAATTCTTTGTTCTTGATTTCAGCCTTCTTTTAAATGTTACGTATCTGAAAAGTATGTCACATATCTACACACTTTGGGAAGCTTCTTCTAGATTTCTAAGCAGTGCATCCTCTCCTCAGACAATTTTCTCTGGAGTTGAATTTTATGTTCCTTATGTGGTTCAGGCAGTTTTAAAGGCATCTCCTACTCATTCCATATTTGCAATTACTATTTTTCTTTTTCATCACGTTAAACAAAAGAAATAACAGAAGATAACATGTAAAATAATAATCACATCTATTTCAGCATGAGCAAATAATAATTACATCAAATTCATCATCCCTCCAGAAAAACTATCACTAGATCCTTATTTTAAAACATTAACATCTCTTTGGAATATAAATAAGCAATATTTTAGAAAAACCTAGGTAATATGATTTTTAATATCAAACGAAAGAAACATGCATGATGAAGACAGAAATTAGTTCAATGGATATATGTTGTATAAGATATAGAGACATATTAAAGACTTAATATTTAACTTTCAATTATGAAAATTCTTATTCTAGGCAACAGAAAATGTTTTGCATTTCTAGGTATTGAAAAAATGAAGATGGTAGATCAGCACTAGGGATTTTAACTCTCTTAAAGGCTTCCTAGCTTAATGCCGAATTGCTTTGCTAAGCTGGTCTTTTTCCAACCAACCAGTCTCACAAAAGAAACACTTTTCCCTGAAGCAGACCTGTGGGTTTATTCCCTGGTCTGATTCCCCAGGTCCCTGACTGCCAGCTGCCCCTCCTGTTCTGCTCCCCGCTCCTCCTCTCCTGGGAGTTCTTGGGAGGAATTAGGGGAGACCCCAGAGCCTCAGAGCTGCAACAATGTGCCTTTTCTTAGGCAGCCAGGAAGTGATCTCTCAGTGAGAGTATTACTGAGTTCCCCACAGTTCCAGATGAGATACAAGCCTAATACTATTTCGTGTTATAATAGATTGGATCAAATTTTCCTGAAGAGAATGTTTGAAGATTGGAGAGTTCAAGTCACTTGCAAAATTACTGTAATAAGGAAACAGTCTCTTTTAGAGCAAAGTTTTTCACAGATTAATGCATTGTCAAACTGTAAGTAACCTTTATTTAGTACTTTTGGATAGGATAAAATAATCCTTGCCTATAGAAAGGATTATTTTTCTAACATATGATCCTATTGAAAAGCTAGGTGTAATCCTTTCACCTGTAGATTTTTAGACCCTGATTCAAAACCTATATGATGATCATGAGTTTTATTGAAAATTTTTATTATTTGGTCGCAGACACAGTTAAAGGAGAAATATTCTAGAATAAAAAAAAAGATAGTTGTGAGCATAAGTAAAAGCAGGCACACACATATACACACGCATGCATGCTAAAGCACACTCATACATGCATAAATAGGAAAGTATAAATAGGAATGTGGTTGGGATAAAGCCATTTGTCAAAAAATACCCAGAAATACAGTAAGTAGTACTTTGTTCTGTTCCAATGTGTTAGCAAAAACAACAAAAAGTCATGAACTTAAAAATCAAAATACCTTTCAGAACCTATAAGAATCTGTAGTTTTTGGTACCTTTCCCTATTCATTCTTTTTTTCTCAGATAATTATTTTTTTTTGAAGGGTAGTTGACACAGTGTTACATTAGTTTCAGGTGTACAACACAGTGATTCAACATTTATATACATGATAATTCTAGGCACCAGCTATCACCATACCAAGTTGTTACAATATTTTGACTATATTCCTTATGCTATACATTAAATCCCGGTTTCTTATTTATTTTACAATTGGAAGTGAGTATTTTTGTTTGTTTGTTTTTCGCTTTTTGTGAGGGCATCTCTCATATTTATTGATCAAATGGTTGTTAACAACAATAAAATTCTGCAAAGGGTGTCAATGCTCAATGCACAATCATTAATCCACCCCAAGTCTAATTTTCATCAGTCTCCAAACTTCTGAAGCATAACGAACAAGTTCTTACATGGAGAAAAAATTCTAACATACTAAATAAGTTACATGGTGAACATTACAAGGGCAGTCATCACAGAAGCTTTAGGTTTTCCTCATGCATTATGAACTATAAACAGTCAGTTCAAATATGAATACTCATTTGATTTTTATACTTGATTTATATGTGGATACCACATTTCTCTCTTTATTATTATTAATTTTAATAAAATGCTGAAGTGGTAGGTGGATACAAGATAAAGGTAGAAAACATAGTTTAGTGTTGTAAGAGAGCAAATGTAGATGATCAGGTGTGTGCCTGTAGACTATGTGTTAATCCAAGCTAGACAAGGGCAATAAAATATCCATGTATGCAGAAGATTTCTCTCAGAACAGGGGGGTGAGGTTCTAAGCCTCACCTCTGTTGATCCCCAATTTCTCACCTGATGGCCCCCCTGCGACTGTGCCTGTCTTTGGTTTTACCGCCCTTGAGGAATCTTACCCGTCTCTGGCTAACCAGTCATCTCCCATTGCCATACAGGGAAATGTAAAGTTGGTAAGTGAGAAAGAAGCCTTATTGTTTGAAAAAGGTTAGCTTTTTACTTCTTTGCATATTTATGCCCTGTGGCTTCTATACCCAGCATTTGTCTTGAGGTATCTTTACCACTTGGAAGAATTATGTTACTCGGTAAATTCGATATGAGGCATGAATTCTATTTAAGGTTTGTAATTAGGAAGGAAGAAGAAAAGCTATAGAAGTAGCAGGCATAAGAAAACATGGAAAAATTGTTTATTTCTTTGACATATCTTCTTGTAGAGTTACTTCAGCATGTGTAGGTTTTAAACTTCTAATTAAATTGTGCACACAAATTAACATAATAGGAGTATAGTTACATAACTAAAGCATACCTGTAATTACCAGCCAGCTCCAGTGAAACCAAGAAAACCAGTTAGGCACCTTAGGCATTTGTGAAAACTTATCTATGATATGGTGGATATTGTCCAGCTGAACTTGAACAGTCTGAGAGAAATCAGACAAATTAAAACAACTCATTAATGGGGACGGTTCACATCCCATATGTTCTTTTAAGAGTAAATAGTCTGTAGTTGTAAGATTTTGGAGCACTACATTTTGAACTTCTTCTAATTCTTTTTTGAGTTCCAACAGTATAGATCCAGTTAAATTTGTTGTTTTACTGTATGCACAGGCCAGCTTAGATATCTCCTTCTTCATTCCCATGGCAAGTCCAGGAACTGGTGGGATGAGTGCATCTACACCTGTAGCAGTGTGTGGATCTTTGTTGGGGTTCTTTGATGATCATCTTCTGGCATGAGTCTTCCAGAGAGTGCTGATGTTGGAAGTTCTTTTCCTATCATATCTTAGTTCGTATTCGGGGTAGCCAAATTAGGGTTTCATCCTCTGTGTAAACACAAAGAGACCCTTTGCCTTCACTTTTTTATATCCTTTATATCATTGTGTAGAACTCATTGGAGGTAACCACACAGGAACTGCATTTTTTCATCATTAATCTACACTTACATGACGAATATTTTGTTTACTAGGCTCTCCCCTATACCAGGTCCCCCTGTATACACCTTTACAGTCACTGTCCATCATCGTAGCAAAATGTTATAGAATCACTACTTGTTTTCTCTGTGTTGTATAGCCCTCCCCTTTCCCCCAGCCCCCCATGCATGCTAATCTTAATACCCTCCTTTCACCCCCTTATACCTCCCTACACACTCATCCTCCCCAGTGGCTTTCCCTTTGGTACCTGTTAGTCCATTATTGAGATCTGTGATTCTGCTGCTGTTTTGTTCCTTCAGTTTTTCCTTTGTTCTTATATTCTACAGATGAGTGAAATCATTTGGTATTTCTCTTTCTCTGCTTCTCTTGTTTCACTGAGCATAATTCCCTCCAGCTACATCCATGTTGCTGCAAATGGTAGGATTTTCCCTTTT
The DNA here is from genome assembly GCF_030020395.1 of Manis pentadactyla. Taxonomy (NCBI): domain Eukaryota; kingdom Metazoa; phylum Chordata; class Mammalia; order Pholidota; family Manidae; genus Manis; species Manis pentadactyla. Next base: position 74,237,240 of record NC_080031.1, read on the forward strand.
CTTATGGCTGAGTAGTATTCCATTGTGTATATGTACCATATCTTCTTTATCCATTCATCTATCGAAGGTCATTTAGGTTGCTTCCAATTCTTGGCTATTGTAAATATTGCTGCAATAAACATAGGGGTGCATTGGTCTTTTTCATACTTGATTGCTGCATTCTTAGGGTAAATTCCTAGGAGTGCAATTCCTGGGTCAAATGGTAAGTCTGTTTTGAGCATTTTGATGTACCTGCATACTGCTTTCCACAATGGTTGAACTAACTTACATTCTCACCAGCAGTGTAGGACGGTTAACCTTTCTCCACAGCCTCGCCAACACTTGTTGTTTGTCTTTTGGATGGCAGCCATCCTTACTGGTGTGAGGTGTTACCTCATTGTAGTTTTAATTTGCATTTCTCTGATAATTAGCGATGTGGAGCATCTTTTCATGTGTCTGTTGGCCATCTGTATTTCTTTTTTGGAGAACCGTCTGTTCAGTTCCTCTGCCCATTTTTTAATTGGTTTATTTGTTTTTTGTTTGTTGAGGCATGTGAGCTCTTTATATATTCTGGATGTCAAGCCTTTATCAGATGTGTCATTTTCAAATATATTCTCCCATACTGTAGCGTTCCTTTAAGTTCTATTGATGGTGTCTTTTGCTGTACAGAAGCTTTTCAGCTTAATATAGTCCCACTTGTTCATTTTTGCTGTTGTTTTCCTTGACCGGGGAGATATGTTCAAGAAGAGGTCACTCATGTTTATGTCTAAGAGGTTTTTGCCTATGTTTTCTTCCAAGAGTTTAATGGTTTCATGACTTACATTCAGGTCTTTGATCCATTTTGAGTTTACTTTTGTGTATGTGGTTAGACAATGGTCCAGTTTCATTCTCCTACATGTAGCTGTCCAGTTTTGCCAGCACCATCTGTTGAAGAGACTGTCATTTTGCCATTGTATGTCCATTGCTCCTTTATCAAATATTAATTGTCTGTATATGTTTATGTTAATGTCTGGATTGTCTAGTCTTTTCCATTGGTCTGTGGCTCTGTTCTTGTGCCAGTACTAAATTGTCTTGATTTGTATGGCTTTATAATAGTGCTTGATGTTGGAGAGTGAGATCCCCCCTACTTGATTCTTCTTTCTCAGGATTGCTTTGGCTATTCGGGGTCATTGTTGTTTCCACATGAATTTTTGAATTATTTGTTCAAGTTCATTGAAGAATGTTGCTGGTAGTTTCATAGGAATTGCATCAAATCTGTATATTTCCCTATGTATTCTTAAAACCTCCTTCCAATTTCATTTTGAAGATAAATTCTGACAAATATTTGTATTTAATTTATGAAAAAGATAGTAAATATTTTTAATTTATGTTATATATTCAGAATATATTTTGATTAGTATGTTTTTATTTACATAAAAGTTAACCCTACTATAAGCCAGAAAGGACAATGACTCATGAGCTCTTTCCAGTCAAGATTAAACAATGATTAGAAACATTTATCAAAATTATAATACAGGAGGCTCCAGAAGATGATTGGTTATCCAGAGATGGGTAAGATTCCTCAAGGGAGGAACAACCTAAGACAGGCACAGTTGCAGGGGGGCCATCAAGTGTGAAATTGGGGATCAACAGAGGTGAGGCTTAAAACCTCACCCCCCCCCCGTTTTGAGAGAAATCTTCTGCATCCCTGGATGTTTGGTTGCCCTTGTCTAATTGGATTAATACTTAGTCTGTAGGCATACACCTGATCATTTACATTTGCTTTCTTACAGCACTAAACTATGTTTTCTAACATTATCTTGCATCTACCTAACATTTCAGCATGTTATTTAAAATAATAATAATAATAATAAGGGAGAAATGTGGGATTCACATATAAATCAAGTATAAAAATCAAACGAATAATCATATTTGACCTGATTGTTTATAGTTCATGATGCATGATGAAAACCGAAAGTTTCTGTGATGACTACCCTTTCACTGTTCACCATGTAAGAATTATTCACTATGTAAGAACTTGTTCACCATGTAAGAACTTGTTCGTTATGCTTTGAAAGATTTTAGACGGTTGAGAATTAGGCTTGGGGTTGATTAATGATTGTGCATTGAATCCCCTATACAGAATTATATTGTTGTTAACAACCATATGATCAATAAATATGAGAGACGCCCTCTCAAAAAAAAACCTGGGAAAAAATTTATAATACAGGAAAAAGGATTTCTCTGTGATTATTTCTTCATCCAACGCTCTTTTTAAAATAGATTACAAAAGAAATATCTGACCCCAGAGTACACATAGACTCGGAGTGGCTCAACCTGAGAATGAGCCTACCGACAATCTTTGACAAATTCTGAATCATTGGACAGTCATGATCCGGACTCCAGACACACCACAGTGTTCTAAGCCACAGAAATATTTGATGCTAACATATCCTAGGGGACTGAGTTATATTTGCTGATTCATATACACATGCAATCCAATTTCAAATGGGACTTGGAAATCTATAAATGTACTCAGGCATTATCAGAAATGTTTCCATCACTTTCTTCATGGACACCATTTCATGGCTGGGTCCTTTGTCATTTGGACTTTATAAAGCCACTTAAAAATGAGGAAAGATTGCTGTATTTTATCTTAGATAATTAAGGCAGAGACACTGAACGAAAGTCATAGAGAAGTCAAGAACATTGTTTTCAATGTTGGGCAATGGTATTTAAGGCCATGGCCAGAGGAGGATGAAATGTAATTTTTGTTGAGTCCTGGAATTTTGAGTTAAAAGTTTTGCCATTCTTCATATTGAAATCATAAAATTTCTTATAAATTGGAAAAAGCTGAAATTACAGGTGGAGGATTCCGTCTTCTAGACCCAGAGTGAAGTAAACGAAGAAACTGGAAAGAATATATTCTGAAAGGGTAAACACAAGTAGTTTGTGATGCATACTTAATTCTTATTAAAAGCAGAACAGAAAGAACTTAAACATACCTAAAATTGAGACAATGTTCTCTTTTCCTGTCCTTTATACAAAATACTAAGTGCATTCACTGCACATGTACTTAAGCACCATTTCAATCAGGTAGAATGACAGGATCTACTGAGATGAAGTTGTTGGCACCAATTAAATGGCCTGGTTCTAGTTTTCTATACGTTAACATTCATGTTGGGCTAAAATTAAAATTATCTTCTATTTTTTTCTAAACTACATCTATTGCCTCCAGCCTGCCAAGAACTCTCTATGCTGTGTGTCTCTTCAGAGAACAGGGAGGCATAGAAGTCAGTGAAAAACCATCCTCTCCCATCTCTGCCATTTACTGGTTATGTGCCTTTACACTGGGGCCGGAGGTGGCGGAATAGTCACCCTCTCCAAGTCTTACTATCCTCAGTGGTGAAATGACAGTAGTATTGGCACCTTGTCTCTTGTTCACTGTGTGGACTAAAATTTTCAAGAAATAACAACAACTTCAACATCTTAAGTAGTTCATAGTGATGATGACCATCACCACTGCCAAAATCATTTTATTAGTAAAGTGCTTCAGAGACTTCTAAATATGTGCTAATTTTGTACCTAATACAGTCCTGCATCAAATTCATGACTTAGGAACAGAGGGTTCAAGTAACTTGTCAAGTGTCTGTAACTAGTAAGGAACAACATTGAGGGATGCATGAAAAATTCTGGTAGCCTTACTTTTAACCCACTACATTTAACTTTACCTAATGAAAAATAAATACTAAGTAAATGTCTATAATCAAATCTTATAATAAATTATAATAATAAATGTCTAATAAAAAATTCTTATTTTAACATGTTTAAAGAGACTAAAACCAAGAAAAAATGTTAATGCCTTGTTATGTACGCATATAATGAGAATATTTAAATAACTTTCCAGGAAGACCTTGGTTTTGCCTGTTGCTTGGGTTTTCTTGGATCTGTTTTATAGTGATGAGCTGGAGTTTCCTGGAAGAGCTTGGAGAGGAATTTGCAGAATTCATTCCTTACTCTCTGTTAGGTGTGACCCATTGGAAATCTGACACAGCTGTAATGGTGATGACCCCCCACTGGACAGGACAAACATTAATTGGTCACCTCATCCATCCATCCCAGCCACTCATTAAACAGCTGTGCACCCATCATCACAACAGGAAATCGATGAATCCCTGCAACTTGGAATCACTAAAGTTAATTACACTGCTAGTATTACAACTTTAACATCTTAATTTTTTCGTGACACTATTTCTTTTATTTTCCACCTTTTTGACATTAAATGTCAAATAATATATATATTTATTTAATGTGTATAACTGATATGGAGATACACATATGGGCTATGTAAATTCTTGAACAAATATTGTGAAATAATAACGAAAGAGAAAATAATTAATATATCCATGAACACAATTAGGTACAGTTTCCCTTTATTTCTATGATTTTGATTAAAGAAAACAGTTAACTCCTGGAAACATGACATTGCATGAAATGAGCAACCACACAGATATCACTGAGTTCCTCCTCCTGGGATTCTCTGAGGACCCGAGGATGCAAACCCTCCATGGTGTCCTGTTCCTCGTGGCTTACCTGGCAGCCCTGTTAGGAAATGGGCTGATCATCATTCTTATCACTCTTGATCCTCAGCTTCACACACCCATGTACTTCTTCCTGAAGAACCTGTCATTCATAGATCTCTGCTACATTTCTGACACTGTTCCTAAATTTGTTCTCCACTCCCTGATGAAACGGAATGAAATATCCTTCCATGGATGTGTTTTCCATGTGTTGTTCTTTGTGACTTTTGCTGCTGCTGAATTAGCCATCCTCACAGTGATGTCCTATGACCTCTACGTGGCTGTCTGCTGTCCGCTGTACTACGAGACCATTATGACCAAGGGGGCCTGTGGACAGATGGTGGTGGCATCATACATCACTGTGGAGGTCTATGGAGCCATGCACACTGCCGCGACTTTTCCCACAACTTTTAGGTCCTATAAGATCCATCATTTCTTCAGTGATATCCCTCAGATTATTTTGATTTCAGAAACAAACCAAAATGAATATAAATGAAGCAGCAGTGACGGCATTTGGTGCAAGTATTGCACTGGTTTGTTTCATCTCTGTCTTATATTCCTATGTGCACATCTTCTCTGCTGTCTTCAGGATCTCCTCCCTGGAGGGCAGGTCCAAAGTCCTGTCCACCTGCATCCCTCATGTGGTTGTTGTGACTGTGTTTCTTACAACAGGTGCCGTGGCCTACCTGAAGCCAGCCACTGAGGTGAGGTCAGACCTAGATATCACTCTATCAGTCTTTTACACAGTGGTGCCTCCATCACTGAATCCCATTATTTACAGCCTTAGAAACAAGGACAGAGAATTGACTGTGGGGAAAGTCCTTGGAATTGTTGCATTTAAGGCAAATTAAATAAATTTGATTATTTTAGAGAGAGGTCCCTCCTTATTTCTGAGACACATCATTTTCAAATTTTACCATTTAAATAATGGCAATGTATCTTAAAATTATTGTAGTATTTTAGCCTCTCCAGAATGTTCTTCAGACACATGTAAATAACACCTGGAGATATCAGTCGAACACAACTATTCTGGTATGTTTCGGGTAGTGGCTAACAAACTTTATTTTGCAATATTAATAAAGATATTGCAAAATGTAGAATTCCTACTTGAAAAGCCAGCATAAGAGGATATTAACAATATTTTTATTTAATAAAATAGTTCTACCATGAGGGTAGAGTGAAAGCAGCAGCCAGAGGCACCAGACAGGGCCAGCAGGCTGTTAGCAAGAATAATGGTTTCCCCCAGCCCACACTGTCCCTTGAATTATTGCAGTTTTACCAGTCTCATGGGGGATTCACCCCAAGCTGGAACCCCCTTCCCCCAAGAGCTACACATAGGAAAACAACTTTATGACCTTGGGGTTAGGAAAGATTACTCTCACAAAACAAAGAAGAAATAATTATAACCAAAAAGTAATGATGGTACTTAAAATTCTATTAATTTTGAAAAATACCACAAAAATATCAGAAAACAAGTAGCCAGGCACTGTCACTCTAAGAAAAGCTGCAAAAATGACATAGGCTTACATATTTTTCAATGTCTCTGTGGGCACAAGGCGATATATATTTGGGCATTTTCTCCAAATCTCTCTTTTCCTACATGGTTAGAAATGCCTGTTAGAAACACAGAAACACACAGGAGAAGACGCACACAACCCATCTAAATCTACAGAAAATATATAATATATACATATTTACATATCTGTCAGTTCTTATGAAATCAAGGAGCTATTTGCCATGTTTAGTATGTCCAAGAAAAGGAGACAAATTTTAAGTATTAAAATACCCATCTTGTATTTATGCAAATTCTCAACCTGAAATCCCTAGCCTAATATTAAACAGTAAAATGGCTATGGCTTTAGTGCATGGCTTTTTTTGATATGTTGGCTCTAGGGACCCTGCACCTTCATACACTCTACAACTCCATGTTTGTGGATACAAATCATTCTTATGTGGAGGGCAAGGATCAGTTGCCCACATCCATTAGTGAAAAGCTCATTTTGCTTAAGACAAACAACTCTACATTCTCCTGACACTTGCAAATTCCAGCGCAAGACCTTAAGCCTATACACATTTTCCCAACTCTTTCCTGGTAAGTGGGAGGCCCTGGAATAACAGTATTTGCATCTCTTGGGTTTATACTGAGTAAAATGAATAGAGTTACAGTGTTGTAATAGAAAAGTATATATTGATTGTTTTGATAAAAATGATCCTCCTTTATCCATTCCTTAGTCCTGATTTTAGAATCAGGCTTTAAAAGAATATTCATGAAATACTATTAACAATAGCCTCAAATTTTGGGTCCAAGTATCAGAAAATTGAAAAACCAAATTTATGGTAGATTTGCTCACTCTCTTAGTATTTTATGACGTTAAAAAGAAAACCACTGATATGTGCAATAAGTACATAATATCAGTGTGATCGCCATGTGTTCACTCCATTTAGAAAAGATCAGAATAAACTAACCTATTCTGGAAAAAAAACAGTAGTTTTTGCTTATGTAGTGATAAATTTGTAGGTGGCTGGGTAGGGCACCAGGAATCTTTTTTGAAGTCACTTCCTGTCTTCTGATATGGACTTGGAATGTGCTTTGGCTCATATTTTTGAAAACTCATTAAATGCTAGATTTCTTACACAAAAAGAAAACAGCAATAAAATTTACTCAAAATGGATCATACACTAAATTGTAAAGCACAAAGTATAACCTTCTGGATTAGAGTTCAAGATGACAGAGCAGGAGGAACCTGAACTCACCTCCCATAGACACAGCAAATTTATGCCTAAATATGGAATAATTATCCTCAAAAAGACCTGAGAACTAAATGAACAGCACCTCTACAAGAAAAGACAAGAGACACATTGAGAAGTTTAAAAGAGGCAGAGATGTAGCCTCTCTTAGTAGCCCGCAATCAAGAGGGATCCCAAAATACTGAACTCTCACGGAATGAACGGACTGCCCACATCAGACACCCGGACTCTGGAGTGTCCAGACCATCACCACATGGCAGCTGCAGCTTTATCTCCACCAGCGGGCATTGCCAACCACAAAGAGACACCAGTAGCGTGTCTGGCTCTCATGGCAGGGGCAGGGGCAGACTGCACTTCCAGGCCATACAGATGAGACAACAAAATGTCAAGTTTGAAGATCAACAGGATTTAACGTAGAACCATAGACTGATGGCGAGTTTACCAAATGGTCGTAATTTTACAGTGACTGCTGTAGAGGCAGAAATTGCAGGGACTACCCTCAAGGGGAGCAGCACTGGTGGACGTTTTTGCAGTCTCATCCTAACCTGTGGGGATGGAGTTGATAGAATCCATTTCTGATGCCCTCCTCTGGCCTGCAAGACCCAGAGAGTGTTTTCTGCCCACCTTGTGCTGTAATTGGGTTGGGCTACAGCCCCACCCACCATATGCATAACTCAAGCCACAACAGGGCCGGCCAGCACCAGCCCTACCCCACACCATGCAGAGACAGGGCTAGAACACTTGTCCTGAGCACCATCCTCCTGGAGCAGCAGTGCAGATGTAAATAGGCCAGGTCAGTGCACCAAGCCCAGCTTCCCCATATAAGGCTGGACCCCAACTGGATTGGCAGCCACCCTGAGCATCATCCTCACTGTACAGGTAGCAAGTTGCCCCCAGCAGGAAGAGCACCCTGAGCTCTGGCCAATTTATGCAGAGACACTACTGCAACTGGAGTGAGAAAGTGGCCCAAACCCCACTCTCCCTTTTTAGTGGCCAAGCTGCAATCAGGTGGCCAAGTGCACCAAGACCTGCCATGCACACATAGCAGCTGAAGCCATATCAGAACCAGCTGACACTCCCAGGCACACAAGAGACTCCCACAGGGTTCCTGGCTCTCGCATCCAGGGTAGGCTGAGCTCTGGGCCAGCAAACAAAGCTTCTACAAAGACCACTTTTTCAAAACTAAATGAGGTTGCCACTTCCCCTAATATATAAAGACAAACACAGAGAGATGGGAAACATGAGGAGACAGAGGAATATGTGCAAAACCAAAGAACAAGTCAAATCCACATAAAAAAAAACATTAATGGAACAGATAAGCAATCTGACAGAGTACAAACCAATGATCATGCAGATGCTCACCTAACTCAGAAGAATGGGAGAACACAATGATAATTTCAATAAAGTGATAGAAAAAAAGAAGAAAGTACCAAAGAAAAGTTATAACTGAAATGAAAAATGTTCTGGAAGGGTTCACCAGCAGAATGGATGAACTCAAACACAAATCAGTGACATGGAAGCCAAAGCAATGGGAAATACCCAGGCAGAGGGGCACAAGGACAAAAGAATTCTAAAAAGTGAGGCCACCGTTAGGAACCTTTGAGACAACATTGAGAACAGCATTTTCATTAGAGGGGCCCCAAAAGGAGAAGAGAGAAAAAAGGGCCAGGAAAACTGCATGAATAAATAATGGTGGAAAACTTCTGTTATATGGAGAAAGGAACAGACATCCAGGTACAGGAATAACAAGAGTCCCAAATGCCAGGAACTAAAAGAGAAACACATGGAGAAAAATTATAATTAAAATAGTGAAAGTTAGGGATTAAAAAATAGGAATCTTAAATGCAGAAGGGAAAACCAGCATATTACCTATAAGGGAAACCGCATAAAACAATAAGCAGATTTAACAGCCAAAACTTAACAGGCCAGAAGAGAGAGGCATGGCATAATTAAAATAATGAAAGGGAAGAAAGATTAACAACAAAGAATTCTCTAACTGGCAAGGTATCAATCAGATTGATGAAGAGAATAAGAGATTTCCAGATAAAAAAGGAAGCTAAAGGGGTTTATCACCACTGAACTGGCCTTGCAGGAAGTATAAAAAGGAATTTTCTGAGCTAATAAGTGAAACTAGTTAAAAATAACAAGACATACAAAAGTAAATATCTAAGTAGTTAAAGTAAATAATAAAGGTAATTGATTAATCACTTACAAATCAAGTATGAAAGATAAGAGAACAAAATTATAAATTATAAATACTATAGTTAAGGGATACATAAAATAAAATATCAGATGTGTCATACAAAATATAACACATGGGGCAGTGAGTAAAAATATAATGCTTGGGAATATGTTTAAAATGATGTTACTATCAACTTAACAGAGACTGAGATATACATAAGATGTTATATGTGATCCTCACAGAAAACACAAAGATAAAACCTATAGTAAATACGCAAATGAAAAGAGAAAGGAATCTAAGCATAACATGATGAAAATGGTCAAATAACAAGGGAAACAAGAAAGAAGAAAGGAACAGAGAGAAACTACAAAAAAAAGTGAGAAAAACAATTAACAAAATGGCAGGAAGTATATGCTTGCCAGTATTTCATTTGCCAATAAATGGCTAAATTCCCCAATTGAAAACATAAGTGGCTGAACGGAGAAAAATAAATTAGATCCTTCTATATACCACCTGCAACAGACTTACTTAAATCCTAAGGACACTCACAGACCTAAAGTGAAAGGATGGAGAGTTACCATGCAAATGGTACCAAAGGAGGCTGGACTCATATCGGACAAAATAGACTTCAAAACAACTACCGTAACAAAATAATTATAACAGTTATGAATATCTATGCAGCCAAGCTAAGAGCACCTAATTCTATAAAGCAGCTACTGAGATATAAAGGGATAAGGAGAAGCAACGGGATAATAGTAGGGGACTGTAACACCTACTTACATCAATAGATATTTCACCCAGACAGAAAAAATCAGTAAGGAGGTTTTGACCTTTAATGACACATGAGAACAGAGGGACTTCACTATATACATATATACATACACACACACACACACAGAACATTGTATTCAAGCAGCAAAATGCACATCCTTTCCAAGTGGAAGTGGAACATTGTCCAGGGTAGATCAGTGTTAGGCCCCAAAAAAGTCTCAATAAATTTAAGAGGACTGACATAATATGAAGCAACTTTCTGAACACAGTGGTATAAATCAAGAAATCAATTACAAAAAGGAAACTTGAAGGAAGTGCAAACACGTGAAGGCTAAACCACATCTATTAAACAACCAAGAAAAGGTCATCCTGTGTACACTACCCAATATTCCTTTGGAACCTTAGCTGAAGGTTTCTATATGGGGTATGTGGTCTGAAAGAGGAAAGTCTCAGCTCCGGGTGGACACTTCTGTCAACTCAGTTCAACTCTGGGCGAAACTGCCGTATCAGCTTTTCTCTGGGAAGACCTCTCAGCCAGCTCAGCTGAGTTCTGGGCAGAACAGCCAGCTCCGTTGTGCCCTGCAGAGTACTGGCTACCAGATCAGATGGCCCTGCCCTGTAGAGGACAAACAACTGTTATCTGGAACGTCAGTGCAAAAAGATTAACTTTGGGCAACTCAGCAATGGCCCTCCAAAATGGTGAGACAGACAGTGAGCACCAAAGGGTTGGCAGGCACCAAATCTATGTTTCTTAAGTTCCTTAAGTGCCTGTAAGTCCGGGGAACGAAATCCCAGGGCAAAATACCCCTAAAATATGAAATCAGTCAAAGGGAGAAATAAAGTTTAAAACCCGTTTATGGCTCACAAACTGCCTTCCCAGGCGGTCTTTCTCCTCTGCTCCAGCAGCAATCACACCGACCTTCCCCCTCACCTCTCCAGAACAGATAAGCCCTCTGTTGCCCAGGTAATTACCCATTGATATGGAGATGAACTTCTCCACCCCTGAGGAAATATGCAAATGTGCTAAAGCCATATTTCTCCCCACTTCTGAACACCTGTTAATATGCAGATGTACCAAAGCCAGGGAGATATTCTGGAAATGTTTCCATTTTACCCACAGTGCCATAGAAAGTTTGTGTTCTAACCCACTGATGCCACCAGTTATGATTTAAAAAGATAAATCTCAGCCAAGTGAACTTAAAAACCTAATTAGCTCTATTAAGGGATTCATGAATTGGGCAACCTCCCATTTAGCAATAGAGATGCTTTTAGAAGTTCTACAAAATAGGAAGTTTATATAGACAGGAGGTTGGGGCAAAATTTAATAGCAAAATAAAAGAAACTGTTTCAGACCATGTTACCCTCCATTAGAGGGAAGAGCAGGGGTCTTATCATGGAGATTACATCATCTTTCTTTAGGCGATGGAGAAGGCACATGTGACAGAGAATTGTATCAGTGCTCAACAGATTATTCCTGACTGATTACATTTCAGGGGAGGTTGAAATTGCATTTAGATAGGGTATTAAGCCCAGGTTGGGTGATGTGGCCTAAAAGGAATAACACCATGTTGGGCCTGTGTTTCCTTTTTAACAGATAATAACAGCCTATCATGGCAAAAATTTCATAATGTATGAAAATATTGAATCACTATTTTTAACACATGAAATTAATGTAATATTGTACATCACTTATTATTTAACAGTAAAACTAGAAAACTAGAAAATAATATAGGAGAAAATATAAATGACTTTGGTTTATTGCAAAACTTTTAAATACAACACTGAAAGCATGATTCATGAAACAAATAATTGATAAGCTGGGCTTTACTAAAATTCAAATTTTATTCTCTGTGAGGGACATGGTCAAGAGAATGAAAAGATAAGCCACAGCCAAAGAGACCATATTGGGAAAAATCACATCTGATTAAAGACTGTTTCCACATATACGAAGACTACTTTATAATAGTGAAGAAAACAATCTGATGTGAAAATATGCCAAAGATTAACAGATACCTCATTAAATAAACCATACAGATTTAAATAAGCATATGAACAAAAGGTCTGCATCACCTGTCACCACAGAAATGAAAATAAAAGCAATAATGGGATATCACTAAAAACATATTAGAAAAACCAAAATCCAGAACACTGAAAACATCAAATGGTGTCAGACATGCTGAGAAACAGGAATGCTCAGACATTGCTAGTGGGAATACAATACGGTACCGGACATGGAAGACGGTTTGCAAAAGGATATCAAAACCAGCTTTATTCATCATTTCCAAACATGGAAGTAACCACAATGTTCCCCAATAGGTGAATGGATAAATAAACTGGTACATTAAAAAACAGAATATCAATTGATCCTAAAATTCAATGAGCTGTCAAGCTGTGAAAAGACATGGATGAATCTTAAATGCATTCAAATTCATCAGTCCTAAATGTTATTCAAATTCATTTGCCCCAGTCCGCAATGCAGATTCATCTGATTGAACAGCAATCATATTTTGTTTTAAGAAGTGTATTTGCTTAAATAGGGATTCTGTGGCCTCTTACTACACTGATGGACAGTGACTACAATGGGGTGTGAGGAGGGACTCGATAGTGGGTGGTGAATGTAATAACCACATTGTTTTTCATGTGAAACCTTTATAAGAGTGTATATCAATGATACCTTAATAAAAAGAAGAAATGTATTTGCTCATCTCAAAGCAGCCTGACAGGCAGATGTCTAATTTAATGTACATCTCGTGGCATGCTAGTGCACTCTTGGAACTGAGGCTGACATATAACATCCTTACATTCTCACTCTGCTTTTCTCCAGAAGGAGGGTACTTTCTACAGACTCCCACACTGCCTCACTCAGCTCACCAGTGTTTCCCAAGAGGATCAGGTACCCTCTGCTGGTACATAGAATTTTGTGGCTGCTGCCCATGGGACACCACTTGATAGCCTGGTGCTGGTGGCCAGAGTGGCTTTCGTATCTGGGCCCTATGGGACTATTAAGGACACAGACAGTTCTTGGCTGACTATCACCCTCAGGGCACTGCATGCACAGCAGACAGAAACACACTCCCAGGATTCCTGTGAAAAAGGCCCAGGCTTGCCCTGCAGCTCCATTAGGAAAGGCAGGTTTCTGCTCTGGAATGCATGGAAGGCCCTATAAGAAGTTCCCTGGGGACAGAGGACAGTTACGTCATCTTTACACTGAGCCTGTGTCTTGCTCCAGCTCACCAGTATCTCCCAGAATGGAGCTTGTACCTTTGTCTGGCTCTCTAATTTTTGAACCTGCCACCTAGGTTACACCTGCATTTCCAGGTTCTCAAGGCTTTAGGGCTTGTGCTCACAGGTTCCACAGGACCCAAAGGGAGAAATAGTTCTTAACTGGTGATTACCCCCAGGGCATAGCAGAGAGGCTGGGGAAGTAGGAGCCCAGTTTTTCTGTGACTGAGGCTTATTGGAGTATCATTAGAGCTACAGCCTGGTGGACAGTCTTGTAATCAAATGCACATTTAGGTACCATTGTGTTCCAAAACAGGCCCCAGAAGGCAGGTGCTCTTGTAGCCCTCTCCCTCTGACGTGCTCCAGGAGAGCACTGACATCACTCAGAGGGGGTTTTACATGCATCTGAAGCTCTAGATTTCAAATTTGGTGACCCATTTTTTCTAGGTGCCACCCAAGGTTGCCCCTTGATTGTCTGAGGCTGGCTGGTGACCAGTGGAGCTTACATTCATGAGTTCAGTGACACAGGAGCTAAAAAGAGTTCTTAACTGGCTACCACTCTACAGTTCAATGCAGAGAAAGACAAAAACTCACAGCTCCAAATGATCCCTTGAAAGGGATATAGTCACATATTTTAAACCTGCTGCCTGAGAATATGGCTTCTAATATTCCTGAATCTGGGTACAAACTGAAATCATCCTAGGCCCGGGATTCTTTGATGGGCCCTGCTTGTGCTGACATTTGCCATATCCTTTCTCCTGCTGATCTACATGGTCTTGAACCCCACTAGAGTGTTTTTCAGTTCAACATTGTATTCTTCAGCTCTGTGATTGCCAGTTGGTACTTTCTTACATTTTCTACTATTTTGTTAAAGATCTGAGTCAGTTTGTACATTCTTTCACTGAGTCAGATGAGCATCCTTAGCACCATTTTTATGAACCCTTTATTAGTCTAGTTACATACAATGCTCCAGGTTTTTCACAAAGTGGTATTGTAGAAGATGGGGAATGAGTAGAGTGTAGGGTAAGATTTCCGGAGGTGTAGGCTGTGGGTAAAACTGCAGTATTTCCAGAATCTCTTGCTTGGCCTTACTGCATCTCCATATCAATAGGTGATACCAAGAGGTGGAGAGAAGTAAGCCATCTCCATATCAATAGGTAATTACAAGGATTCTGGAGGGCTTATCTGGGCCAGAGTGGTTGATGGGGTCCCATTTTTCTGCAGCCAGGTGGTGAGAGGTGTGGGAGAGCAGATGTGGATGACTACTTGTAAGCAATAAACAGGTTTCCCCAATTTTATTTCTCCTTTTAACTGATTTCAGTTTCAAAGGGATTTTACCCCACAATAAGAAGACGTCATTAGAAATGTACTGTCAAAAATATAAGATATTGTTCTTAGGGGAAAATGGTTTTATACCAGTGCCTCTATGTACTGTAACAAGAGTAGCAATAGTTTCTTCTTCTGAATGGAATCATGAAATAGTCTTGGTTTGAGAAGTTATAAAGTATCAGTAGTTCCAGGAGTTTTGAAAAGAGTGTAAAAGTGAAAATTATCAAAACTGCCTTTTTACTACAGAGTAAATTCCCAAAAACTCCAGCCAGAAGACAACTGTTCAATTTTTCTGTTATACACACCATTTTGTGTAGTATTTGATCCTTTCTGACTTACGTAGTTATTTCTTGAACTGCTAATGTCCCAAACTGAAGGGAACATTTCCAGAGGGAAGGAAAAATAGGCTATGTTTAGGGTGAGTAGAAAATTATATTGAGGCCAATGTTGGAAAATATTAAGCCCCAGGCAAGAAATTCTAATTTAATTGGGTTGAGTTATGGGAGGAGCCATAGGAGTCTCTGAGAGGGGGAAAATGTCATATTCATAGTTCTGCTATAAAAAAAAATATCTGCTTGTAATAAGTCAGTGTACTTTAGAGTGGTAAGACCAAAAGCAGGACACATTTCTTGATTTTATTTATTGCCTGTGTGCCCTACTGGAAGTACATCTGAAAAGGATAAGAATCCCAAATCTGCTTATCCTATGTTACATAGATAATAGGCATTCATAAAATATTTGTCAAATGACTGAATAAATACATATAAGCAAATAAAAAAATATATATATGATATTGTAAAAATGAAACACTGTTCCTAAACAGAACTTTAACAAAATTGTCATAAGAAATAGAAAAAAGAATATTTCTGCATCTATTAACAAAATTGAAATTTCAATTAAAAACATTCCAAATGAAAAATTCAAGGGATCATTGAATTCTAACAAATATTTTAAGTGAATTATTAAGTCTGTCCATAATATCAAAAATAATTTAATAAATTCGTCATTCTACCTAATTTAAAATAAATCAGCAAAATAGGAAGGTAAAGGGCCATCTATATTCTGATAAACAGTAACTATAAGAAATATCAAACCAGACATAAATATAAAATGTTTGCTATTGTTCTAAATTAAAGAAAAAGACATTGACAGTACAATCTAACCTTGCTCTGGATTTCATGGACAATGAAATAAAATATGTAAAGTATTCATAGAAAATATTGGACAAATTTTTTAAGTGTATGTATTGTGTACTTAGGGATTTTTCAAAATATTCCAACTCTAAAATGTAGGAATATATGTCCTTTCTGACAACACAGATAAACCTGGAGGATATTATGTAAAGTGAAAAATACTAGACACAAAACAACAAATAATAAATGATCTTACTTTTATATGGAAACTGAAATAGTCAAACTCGTAGAAGCAGAGAGTGAAGTGGAGGTTACTAGGGGCTGGAAAGGGAGAAATGGGCAGGTGGTGGCCAAAGGGTGCAAACCATCAGTTATGCAAGGTGAAGGCATTCCATAGATCCACTGTACAGCATAGAGGCTATTCCTAAAAATACTATATTACATACTTGAAATTTGGTAAGAGGGAATCAGGAAAACTCCAGAGGTGATGGATGTGTCTGGGGCCTCACTGGTGATGCAGGTTTCATGGGTTATTCTGATCCCCATGGTCACTGAGATGTGTATAACAAGTATTATGTCAATCATACCACTATAAAGAGATTTCTTAAAATTCTGTACATATATTAATAGAATTAACAAAATTCCATATATAGAAAATATTCCATTATGAAAGAAAATACCATTAGAAAATGATGTTTAAACATAATTTACAAGACCAAAAATAAACACATAAAAGTTCATTACAAAAAATTCACAAGTCTTTACCCAGAAGTTAGAACACAAAAAAACCACCTGCTTAACTGAAACATACATTTTCCTTGGACTCAAAACTTGAAGTCAAGTACACTCATTCAACATGATTTAATGCTCACCCTAAAGTTCACATTGAAATTGAAAAGGGTTGGGAACACTTAAAGATCCTTGAGTAATAAAAAATAAAGCCGGAGGTTTATGTCATCAAATGTCAAGACTTCTTATTCATATAAATAATAATTACAGTACTGGTTCAGAGAGGCACAGATCAATTGAAAGAACAGAATTCAAAAACTGACCCACTCAAATACAGGCACTAGGTATATAAGAATTTTCCATGGTAAGCATATAAAAAATTTCGACTACAGAGACATGGGGGGAAAAACCATCATCTTAATGAATAAAGCTGAACCAAATGAGTAATAGTTTGGAGGCAATTATTCTTGACCTCTATTCCCTGTCATGCTCAAGGGCAGTCCATAGTGAAGGAATGTAGAAATGTAAAGAGCATAAACTACCTAGAAGATAACAGAAATATATCTTCATAAACTTGTGGTTAGGAGTTTTTTACACTAAACAAAGCAGTTATAATAATCTTAGCAATGATAAACTGATATATATTAAATTTATTAATATTGAAAGATACCACAAAAATATAGAAAAATGAGGAGCCACTCAAGGACAATCTACGAGGAGCTGCATAAATGGCCCTGTCTTAAACATTTCCTTGTAGCTCCATGGGCACTACAGACTGACAGACATTTGGGTATTTTCTCTAAACTTATGTTTTCCTTCATGACTAGAAACTCAATGTATTAGAACAGCACACACACATCTAGACACAATTAGAGGTCTACATAATTTATCCAGCATTATATCAGAACTCTTGTGAGATCAACCTTTTATTTCTCATGTTTAGAATGTTCAGAAAACAAAGAAACAAATATTAAGTAAAGCAAACATATTATTGTTAGGCTGAAGAAAGTAAAAACAAGGACATGCAAACAGAACAGAGAGATGCCATAGGGGGAGAACAGACCAGACCCCAAAGTCCATGCCTTATATGGAAAGGGGGCAGCTCACCCTGAATTCTATCCTGATGTGCCAACTAGGACCCAGATGTCAGCCTCTTCCCTCTTGGAAAGAAAAAAGTTTCTAGTTGTTTATTATGTCACCTTTAGCCAATCATACCTCTCCACACCCCCTAGGATAGCTTGCCCACTCCTCCCCCTCCTAATCCCTTATAAGCCTCTCACTTCCCTAACCGGGTGTGACTTCTCTGGCCTCTGACAAGAAGGCCGCAGAACCTCACCCGGGGGTATTTAACTAAATTACCTGGCCCTTTGTTGCCTCTCTTTGCCTGCTTATTTCAGCTAGAATTTACCTTACAATTATGGCTTTGAAATTTTTCTACCTGAAATCACTAGCTTATTATTAAAAAGACAAATCAGATGACTTATGCATGGATTTGTTGATAAATTGTTTCTAGAGTCACTACAACTTCGTACACTTTACAACCTCACATTTATGAATATTATTCACCCTGTTATGAAAGACAGAGATCAGCTGCCTGCATCATTTTGCTGAAGGAAAATATTTGCACATTCTCCTGATATTTGTAAAAATTCAACATCAAACCACTAAGTCCACATAAATATTTCCCAACTCTTCCTGTAAGCCATTGTCCTTAAAATAATGGTAATTCATCTCATTTTTTAGTACTGAGTGAACTGTATAAAAGTATCTAAGTTGCCTTGTTTTACAGCATTGTAATTTAAATTGCATATTGCTTGTTTTAATAAGAAAGATTTAGCCCTCATTTATCCATTTATGAAACATGTATTCTCTATTCCTACTTACCTTCATAAGTATCCTTCTTAAATTATTACATCACCGGTAAAAAGAATGTTTCAACATGCAAGTTACACATTGGTAAATAGGCAAGAACACTTAGCAACCTTACATTATCCTTCCCAGAGGATCAACATTTACAGAACATACTTTCTAAGGATTTACCAAGTGTCATTAAGACTCTAATATGCAAAACACCCAAAGAAGCCAGGATCTGTCTTTATTTGAAATTTAATACATCTACTGTTGCATTCATCACTCATTTTAGAAAATGTGCTTTAATCATGGAAATACTACTGTTTAGAATATTCAGTCCTGGAGGCATTCCAAGATGCAGAATATAAAGTCAGAACCCATCCTCCTGCTACACACACATACACCAAATCTAATCCTACACACAGAGAAAATCATCCTTAGGAAGAAATGAGGCCTGAGCAGACAGTGTGGGGTCAAAGACCAAATAAAAAATGGCAGGAGAGATGGAGACATTACTAAGGGAGAACCATCTCCATCTCCAAGTCAGCCCTTCAGTAAGGAGGCATATCATTGAAGGAATAGAGCAGAGATCAGCCTGCCCTGGGACAGAAAAAACTCACAGTTTAGAGAGTTTAAGAAACTAACACACTATTGGTGAAGGTAATAGGTTTTTCACTTGTAACACAGGCCAAATGGTGGGGGATTCCCTAGAACTCTCTCCAGACCAGAGGCTCTGGTGAGTGCTAATGTTTACATCAACCCACACATTATTGGTTCTGTCTCCTACTCCCCCCTGGCATTTTCTCTTAAACCCATTCTGATCATTCAATGTCCCCAATACTGCACCATATGTCTCTCATCAAGGCAGTTAATGATCTTCAAATTCTTAATTCTAGTAGTTGATTTTCAGTCTATATCTTACCTGGTCAATCACCATGAGAATATCAGAATTCAATTATCCCTATCACCTTGAAATAATTCTGAAATTGTCTCCCAGAACAACAAACATTCCTGATTTGTCAGATCTTGAAACCTTCAAAGCACCTGCCTTTAAATGCTTGCAATTCAGGAATAGAAAAATGACCAAATAAAGGTAGGAGAAGATTGGAAAACTCATCTCACTATATAAGATGAGCAAAGCCCAATAAGCAAATGACAATAATCCTTCTAAAACTATAATTACATCATTAAATATAAGATTAAAAATGCTGAATTTGGCAAGGATGTGATGCAGCAAGAACTCTCATTTCACTTTGGTGGCATTGTGAGAAATGCAACAATGTCTCTTTAAATTAAAGACAGTTACTTATCAAATAATTATATGCAGATGTATTCTTTACCCAGGTATTGACCAATGGAAATGAGCCTATTTGAATAAAAGGCTTCTAAAACAATGTTCATAAAATACTCTTTGTAATAACCCCAAAATGTAAGCACCCCATGTGTCTGTCAATCAAAAAAATCAACAAATTCTGGTCATTCCCTCAGTGTCTTACTATCAGCCACATTAAAAAGGGAAACAAAAAGAAACCTCTACTAACATAAGCAATGAGTAGGTAAGTAGCAAAATGTTGTTTGGACAAAATATCATATGGTGAAGTCCACATATATGAAGATCAGGCCAAACTATTCTCAAAAAGAGTCCTTAATAGTTATTGCTTATGAAGGGAAGACAAAGAGGGTGGCTGAGTTAGGGCATCAGGAAAGTTTCATGAAACAATTTCCTGATACGTATTTGCACTGAACATGTGTATGTATTTTTGAAAACGCATCAAGTGATAAACTTCTAATGTACAACAGTAAAGGTTAATACCAAATGGGTCATATACCAAAATTTAAAACACAAACTATAATTCTCCTGGAGTGTGTTTTGCACTGACATAGTAGGAAGACCCTGAATCCACCTCCTCCCATGTACATAGCAAATTCACAGCTTCACATAGAATAATTACCCATTGATAAAGACCTGAGAACTATATGAACAGCACCTCCACAGCAAAAGACAAAAGAGAGATATCAAAGTTAGGAGAGGCACAAAGAAGGTCTTTCATGGAATCCCACCCAAATGCATTGACCCTGCACAACAGAGGAATCCCAAAATATGGCACTTTCACTTGAAGGGATTGTGTTCCACATCAGACACCCTGACCCCTGGGCTAGCATCAAGAAGACAAGCCCCTCATCTGTCTGGTTTGAAAATCAACAGGATTGAGTCCAGGAAAATCATAGAACTATAGGGAACAAAAATCCTACTCCTAAAGGACTGTTGAGCAGATTCTATTACCCTGAGGTCCAGTGCCAAACCAACAGAGTGAAAGCAGTCAAGAAAAAATACAAGGGAGATGCACTTTCTCATTTTAAAGGCACTTACAGACAGGCAGGAAAATGCAGGGTGTTCAACTAGGAATGGAATCTCTGGTGAACAATATATTCTCAAGCTCATCCTACCATGCCATGGATGGAGCTGACAGCCACCAAAGCCCGAAGTTAGTAAAAGAAAGGTTATAATAAAGATCAGAGTGGAAAGAAATGAAATACACAGTAAAAATGGGCAATAGAAAAGAATCAAAGGAACTGATAACTTGTTCCTTGAATAGTTGAATAAATGCAGTAAATTTCTGTCAAGAGCAATGAAAAACAGAAAGAGGCCAAATAAATAAAAGCAGAAATAGGAAAGTGCAGAAGTTATAACTGATGCTACAGAAAGGCAAAGGCTAACAGGAGATTGCTATGAACAGTTAAATGCCAGCAAATTAGAAAACCTAGAAGTGGGTAAAATGTTAGAGACATAAAATCATCCAAGAATGAATTATAAAGAAATAAAGTGTCTGACTAGGCTAACTAAAATAATGAAATTGAGTCACTAATTAAAAAACTCCTAAGAATAAGGCCCAGTACTGGACAGCTTTACAAGAAAATTCCACCAAACATGTAAAGGACAAACTCGTATACTTCACAAATTACTCCTAAAATATTTAAAGTTAAGGAACACCTCCAAAATTATTTTATATGACTAGCATAACACTGATTAAAAAATGAATGACATAACAAAAGAAATTCTAAGCCAATATACTGTGAACATAGATGTGACAACCCTCAACAAATTAGCAAACTGAAATCAGCAATACATTAAAAAGATCAGACACCACTATCAAATAGGTATTCCAAGGATGCATGGATGTTTCAGATCTGTAGATCAACAGTGAGGTACACACATGAGCAAAATGAAGGATAAAAATTATCTGATCATCTCAGCAAATGCAGAAAAAGCATCGTTTGACAAATTCAGCATCAATTTATGATAAAAACATTCAACAAAGTGGACATTGAAGAAACATTCTCAACACTTACAGTCATATATGAAAAACCTACTGCTAACATCTTCGTCAATGGCAAAGAAAAGCTGAAGGATTTTCCTCTAAGATCAGGCATAAGACAAGGATATCCAAACTGGCTACTTTTATTCCATATAACATTGAAAGTCCTCTCCACAGCAATCAGACAAGAAAAGCAAATAAAATATATCCAAAGTGAATAGGAAGAAATAAAACTGTCACTATTTGTAGATGACATTTTACTTTATATGGGAAACCTTAAAGACTCCACCAAAATTCTATTAGAGTTAATATGAATTAAATCACATGATACAGAATTGAGATACAGATATCAGTTGTCTTACTATACAATCATAATTATCAGAAAGAATAATCAAAAACCAAAATCATTTACAACTCAAGAAAAATTATACAATTTTTGAAAAATTGTAAGCATAAGGAGAATGACCTGTGTGTTAAAATCTAAAATACATTGAGGTAACAAATTGAAAAGACACAAATAATTTTCAAGATATTCAGTGTTCATAGATTGGAAAAATTTATATTGTTAAAATATCCATACTATACAAAGTATCTACAGATGGAATGAAATCCCTATCAAAATTTCAATGGCATATTTTGCAGAAATAGGATAAACAAGAAATCCTTACATTTTTATGGAACAAATGAACCCAGATTATCATAGAAATCTTGAGAAAGAACAAACCTGGATATAGCATGGTCCCTGGCTTCAAACTATATTGTAAGCCTATAGTAATCAAAACAGTGTGGAATTTTCCTAAAAGGAAACTCATTCATTAATGAAGGGTATAGAAAGCCTGGATATAAACCCATGTGTATAGTTGATTAATAGGTGATAAAAGAGCCAAGAATATATACCTGGGATGTACACATGGGATTATGAATAAATGAGGTTGGGAGTACTGAACAGCCTCAAGCAAAATAATGAAATGGAATTACTATATTACACAGTGTGTAAAATTAACTCAAAATTATGTCAACACTTCAGTGTAAGGCCTGATGTCATTAAACTCCTAGGAAAAAGACTTATGCAGTGAGCTCTTTGATATAGGTCTGGAAGATGATTTTTTGTATATGACACTAAAACAAAGGAAAAAAACTTATTCCACTAGCTTTTCATTGTGTTATTTTAACAGGTTAATAAAAGTATGACTGACATACAATAAGCTGCATATACTTTCAGTGCACAAATTGAGAATGTACATATGCAAGTACATACCCTTGAAATCTTTACTTCAAATCAAAATAAACACAAACATCACCCCTTATAGTTTCCTTGGGCCATGTGGTCATCCCTCCATTTGTCTTCCAGGTCTCCCAAATCCCCAAAGTCTGACATGATATCCACTTTCTCTAACTATATACATGATCGAATTCTCCAGTTATACATAAATGAGGCATGTTAATTGTTTTGTTTGGCTTCCTCACACAGCATAATAATTTTTGAGTTCATAAAATTTCATAGATTAGTTTGTGTGCATCAATAGTTTATTCATTTATTGCAAATTAGTTTTTGAATGTAGGACATACCACACTTCACTTATCCATGACCCACCAATGTTGGTGGACATTTGTATTGGTTCTAGTTTCAGCCTATTAAGAATAAATTACTGGAAAACATTGCTGGTCAAGTGTTTCTGGTTACGCTGCATAAATACTTAGATGTGGAAGCCTATACCATATTAATTGTCAGTTTTAGGTTTTTTCCTGATTGTATGATGGGAATTATGTAATCATTCTTCTGTATATATTTAAGACTCTTGTTGGATATATTACAAATGATTTCTAATAATCTGCGGTTTGTTTTGTGATGTGTTTATTTGTTCCTTTTTCATCAAGGTATAACTTTTTTGACTAAAAATTTGAGCAGTATTTCAGTAAATAAAAAATAATATCTTACATAAAATAACAAATATTTTATAAATAACAAAACATGTTACAAAAGGTTGAAATTCTTAATTTCCTTAATTTTTCAAGGTATTTTCTATTAATCTAATGAAAATATTAGGAAGTATGAAATATGAAGAGGGAAGAGACTCATAGATGTTACCTTGTAACTGTGGGTAACAAGGTCTCAGGTTCTGAGCTCTGAAAATATGACAGAGCTCTTTATCTGGGGTCCTTAAGGCCTGGAGGTTTCTGTGATAATTCTGAAATCGGAGGATTCAATGATATTTCTGTTATCTGTGACCTGGTCTTGGAACAGTGGGAACAGCGGGGCCCCATAGTTAAGGCTGGAACTTGAACTTGAAAGTAGAAAGTATTACCCCAATGATTTCTTTTCTTAGCTCCTTGAGCTTCCTCTCAGTGGACAGAGGTGCCATCCAACTTGAGAATTTCCCACAGAAGATAATCTCCTTTTGAAAGAAGGAAGGGGTTCTAATTCTTTGTCCATGATTTCAGCCTTCTTGTAAATGTTACATATCTGAAATGTGCCTCTCATGGTTCTACATACTTTGGGAAGTAATTTGGGAACAAATACTTCCGGATTTCTAAGAAGTGTATTTCCTCCTCTAACAATTTTCTATGGAGAATAATTTTATATTCTTTATGTGATTCAGGCAGTATTTTAAGCATTTCCTACTCATTACATATTTGTAATTATTACATATTTCCATTATTATTTTTTTTATTTTCACTCTATTATCATTAATTAACAATTACATGAAGAACATTATGGTTACTAGACTCCCGCCTTCACCAAGCCCACCTACAAACCCCATTACAGTCACTGTCCACCAGAGTAGTAAGATGCTGTAGACTCACTACTTGTCTTCTCTGTGTTGCACATCCCTCCCTATGCCTCCCCCCATATTATACATGCGAATTTTAACACCCAATTTCTTTTTAACCCCCCCTTATCCAGCCTCTCCCACCCATCCTCCCCAGTCCCTTTCCCTTTGGAATCTGTTAGTCCTTTCTTGCGTTGTGTTATTCTGCTGCTGTTTGGTTCCTTCAGTTTTTCTTTGTTCTTATACTCCACATATGAGTGAAATCATTTGGTACTTGTCTTTCTCTGCCTGGCTTATTTCACTGAGCATAATACCCTCTAGCTCCATCCAAGTTGCTGCAAATGGTAGGATCTGTTTTTTTCTTAAGGCTGAAAAATATTCCATTGTGTATATATACCACATCTTCTTTATCCATTCACCTACTGATGGACATTAAGGTTGCTTCCATTTCTTGGCTATTGTAAATAGTGCTGCGATAAACATAGGGGTGCACCTGTCCTTTTCAAACTGGAGTGCTCCATTCTTATGGTAAATTACTAGAAGTGAAATTCCTGGGTCAAATGGTATTTCTATTTGGAGCATTTTGAGGAACCTCCATAATGCTTTCCACAATGGTTGAACTAATTTGCATTCCCACCAGCAGAGTAGGAGGGTGCCTCTTTCTCCGCAACCTCTCCAACATTTGTTGATATTTGTCTTTTGGATGGTGGCGACCCTTACTGGTGAGGTGATATCTCATTGTGGTTTTAATTTGCATTTCTCTGATGACATGCAATGTGGACCATCTTTTCATGTCTCTGTTGGCCATCTGAATTTCTTCTTTGGAGAACTGTCTGTTCAGCTCCTCTGCCCATTTTCTAATTGGGTTATTTGCTTTTTGTTTCTTGAGGTGAGTGAGCTCTTTACATATTTTGGATGTCAAGCCTTTATCGGATGTGTCATTTATGAATATATTCTCCAGTACTGTAAGGTACCTTTTTGTTGTATTAATAGTGTCTTTTGCTGTACAAAAGCTTTTCAGCTTGATATAGTCCCACTTGTTCATTTTTGCTTTTGTTTCCCTTGCTCGGGGAGATATGTTCATGAAGACGTTGCTCATGTTTATGTTCAAGAGATTTTTGCCTATGTTTTTCTCTAAGAGTTTTATAGTTTCATGACTTACATTCAGGTCTTTGATCCATTTCGAATTTACTTTTGTGTATGGGGTTAGACATTGATCCAGTTTCATTCTCTTACATGTAGCTGTCCAGTTTTTCCAGTACCATCTGTTAGAGACTGTCATTTCCTCATTGTATGTCCATGGCTCCTTTATCATATATTAATGGACCATAAATGTTTGGGTTAATATCTGGAGTCTATTCTTTTCCACTGGTCTGTGGCTCTGTTCTTGTGCAAATATCAAATAGTCTTGATTACTGTGGCTTTGTAGTAGAGCTTGAAGTTGGGGAGTAAGATCCCCCCAACTTTATTCTTCCTTCTCAGGATTGCTTTGGCTATTTGGATTCTTTGGTGTTTCCGTATGAATATTTGAACTATTTGTTCCAGTTCATTGCAGAATGTTGTTGGTAATTTGATAGGGGTTGCATCAAATCTGTATATTGCTTTGGACAGGATGGCCATTTTGATTATATTAATTGTTCCTAGCCAAGAGCATGGGATGAGTTTCCATTTGCTAGTGTCCTCTTTAATTTCTCTTAAGAGTGTCATAGTTTTCAGGGTATAGGTCTTTCACTTCCTTTTAAGGTTTATTCCTAAGAATTTTATTATTTTTGATGCAATTGTGAATGGAATTATTTTCCTGATTTCTCTTTCTATTTGTTCATTGTTAATGTATAGGAAAGACACAGATTTCTGTGTGTAAATTTTGTATCCTGCAACTTTCCTGTATTGCGATATCACTTCTAGTAGTTTTGGAGTGGAATCTTTAGGGTTTTTTATGTACAATATCATGTCATCTGCAAATAGTGGCAGTTCAACTTCTTCTTTACCAATTTGGATTCCTTGTATTTCTTTGTTTTGTCTAATTGCCATGGCTAGGACCTCCAGTACTATGTTGAATAACAGTGGGGAATGTGGGCATCCCTGTCTTGTTCCTGATCTCAGAGGAAAAGCGGTGAGCCTTTTACTGTTCAGTATGATGTTGGCTGTGGGTTTATCATATATGGCCTTTATTATGTTGAGGTACTTGCCCTCTATACCCATTTTGTTGAGGGTTTCTATCATAAATGGATGTTGAATTTTGTCCAATGATTTTTCAGCATCTATGGAGATGATCATGGGGTTTTTGTCCTTCTTTTTGTTGATATGGTGGATGATGTTGATGGATTTTCAAAAGTGCTACCATCCTTGCAGCCCTGGGATGAATCCCACTTGGTCACAGTATACGATCCTTTTGATGTGTTTTTGAATTCAATTTGCTAATATTTTGTTGAGTATTTTTGCATCTATGCTCATCAGGGATATTGCTATATAATTTTCTTTTTTGGTGGGGTCTTTGCCTGGTTTTAGTATTAGGGTGATGTTGGCTTCATAGAATGAGTTTGGGAGTATTCCCTCCTCTTCTATTTTTTGGAAAACTTTAACGAGAATGGGTATTATGTCTTCTCTGTGAGTCTGATAAAATTCCAAGGTAAATACGTCCAGCCCAGGGGTTTTGTTCATAGGTAGGTTTTTTTAAATTACCATTTAAATTTCTTTGCTCGTAATTGCTTTGTTTAACTTTTGTGTTTCTTCCTTGGTCAGTATTGGAAGGCTGTATTTTTCTAGGAAGTTGTGCATTTCTTTTAGGTTTTCCAGATTGTTGGCACATAGGTTTTCATTGTAGCCTTTAATAATTCTTTGTATTTCTGTGGAGTATTTCGTGATTTTTCCATTCTCATCTCTGATTCTGTTGATTTGTGCTGATTCTCTTTTTCTCTTAATAAGTGTGGCTAGAGGCTTATCTATTTTGTTTATTTTCTCAAAGAACCAACTCTTGGTTTCATTGATTTTTTTCTACTGTTTTATTCTTCTCAATTTTATTTATTTCTTCTCTGATCTTTATTATGTCCCTCCTTCTACTTACTGACTTTAGGACTCATTTCCTCTTCTTTTTCCAATTTTTATAATTGTGTCATTAGACTATTCATTTGGGTTTGTTCTTCCTTCTTTAAATATGCCTGGAATGCTATTTACTATCCTCTTAAGACTGCTTTTGCTGCATCCCACCGAAGTTGGGGCTTTGTGTTGTTGTCATTTGCTTCCATATATTACTGGATATCCATTTTAATTTGGTTGTTGATCCGTTGACTATTTAGGAGCATGTTGTTAAGCCTCCATGTGTTTGGAGCCTTTTTGCTTAATTTGTACAATTTATTTCTATTTTTATGCCTTTGTGGTCTGAGAAGTTGGCTGGTAGAATTTCAATATTTTTGAATTTACTGAGGCTCTTTTTGTGGCCTAGTATGTGGTCTATTCTGGAGAATGTTCCATGTGCACTTGAGAAGAATGTGTATCCTCTTGCTTTTGGGTGTAGAGTTCTATAGATGTCTATTAGGTCCATCTGTTCTTGAAAGGAAGGAGTGACACACAGCAGCAATTCACCAGAGAATTCCGCTTTATTAGGGAAAGGTTCTGGGTTATATAGGAAGGGGCATGATCTTATTGAGGCATCACTTCTATGGTGCTGGTGGCTATTGGCTAGGTGCTGGGATTGGGAGGGGGTCAAGGGGTGATTGGGCTTCATGTGGCACCGGCGAGAATTGAGGACCCAGAAGAGAAGCAGGAAGTTCACAATCTTATGGGTGAGGGCCCTTCAGTTCTAGTGTGTTGTTCAGTGTCTCTGTGTCCTTACGTATTTTCTGTCTGGTTGATCTGTCCTTTGGAGTGAATGGTGTGGTGAAGTCTCCTAAAATGAATGCAGTGCATTCTATTTCCTCCTTTAGTTCTGTTAGTATTTGTTTCACATATGCTGGTGCTCTTGTGTTGGGTTCATATATATTTATAATGGTTATATCCCCTTGTTGGACTGAGCCCTTTATCATTATGTAATGTCCTTCTTTATCTCTTATTGCTTTATTTGTTTTGAAGTCTATTTTGTCTGATACTAGTACTGCAACACCTGCTCTTTTCTCCCTGTTGCTTGCATGAAATATCTTTTTCCATACCTTGACTTTTAGTCTGTGCATGTCTTTGGGTTCAAGGTGAGTCTCTTGTAAAGAGCATATATATATGTTTCTTGTTTTCTTATTCATTCAGTGTCTCTTTGTCTTTTGATTAGTGCATTCAGTCCATTTACATTTAGGGTGATTCTTGATAGGTATGTACTTATTGCCATTTCAGGCTTTAGATTTGTGGTTACCAAATGTTCCAGGTTACTTTCCTTACTATCTAAGAGTCCACCTTAACTCACTTAGTATGCTGTTACAAACACAATCTTAAGGTTATTTTTTATTTCTCCTCCTTTTTCTTCCTCCTTCATTCTTTATATATTAGGTATCAAATTCTGTACTTTTTGTCTATCCCTTGACTGACATTGGGGATAACCAATTTAATTTTGCATTTGCCTCACAATCAGCTGCTCCACCCTTCCTACAGTGGTTTTACTACTTTGGTGACAGCTATCCAACCCTACGAACACTTCCATCTATAGCAGCCCTCCAAAATAGACTGCAGAGATGGTTGTGGGAGGTAAACTCTCTCAGCTTTTACTTATCTGGAAATTGTTTAATCTCTCCTTCAAATTTATATGACAATCTTGGAGGACAAAGTAATCTTGGTTCCAGGTCCTTCTGCTTCATTGTATTAAATACATCATGCCACTCCCTTCTGGCCTGTGAGGTTTCTGCTGAGAAGTCTGATGTTATCCGGATGAGCTTTCCTTTGTATGTGATCTTATTTCTGTATCTAGCTTCTTTTAATAGTCTGTCCTTATCCTTGATCTTTCCCATTTTAATTACTGTGTGTCTTGTTGTCTTCCTTGGGTCCCTTGTGTTGTGAGATCTGTGTATCTCCATAGCCTGAGAGACTATGTCCTTCCCCAGGTTGGGGAAGTTTTCAGCAACCACCTCCTCAAATAAACATATTGTAGCAGTGGGACGGTGTGGTGCACAGGTGGTCTTGCCTCCTTGTCCTGGAGAGATACATACCTGGGCAGCCTCTTTTCAAGAGGAAGAAAGTAAAAACAGTAGGAGAATCTAGTCTTCCATCTACCCACACACCCCTTTATTTTCTATTTAATTGTGAGCCAAGAAGAGAAAGGAAAACTGCACTTTTCCATTATAAGGATAATATGATTCTGACAGTCTGAACAGCAAGGGCTGTGGTTTCATACCTCCACCAGGCTGTCCATACCGAGGTTCTGGGGATATTAAAGACAAGGTGTGGGTCCACTTGTCATGAAATAATATAGCAGTAAGGGTACTAAAACATAGGAAATGTAAGCAACATATTTTCTAACTATAGTTTCATTCTTTTGAAGGCCAGGTTGTATCAACTGTAATGGATTTTGTTTAATAAAGAATATTGCAAATGAAATTTTTTTGAAAAAATAAGTACATAATATGTTATTACTTATATCCTCCTAAATAAATTTTGCAATGAGGAAGTATTTATATTATTTTAAAAAACATGTATTTATATTGCTAAAGAAATTTTGCTAGCTACTGCCCAAAATATACCACAGTAATTGAGTTCCAGTGATATATCTGTTTTCTTCCATTTGTCTGAAGAACATTCTGCACTGACAGATTTATTTCTGTTCCCAAATTACTAAGAGAGAACATTAATAATATGATACATCACCTTTATATAGATAGTAAAATTTGAAAGTGATATGGGTACAAACAAAGGAGAAAACTCTAAACTACCAAAATATGTTTAATATGACTTAATTTACTGCAACTGCAAAGAGTTTCCCACAGCTACCTTTACATCCTTGTTTCTAAGGCTGTACATGATGGGGTTCACTGATGGAGGTACCACTGTATAAAATACAGACAAAACCAGGAGTACAATTCACTTTGATTCAGAGGCTGGCTTCAGGAAGGCCACAGCATCTGTTGAAAGAAACAAAGTCACAACAACCAGGTGAGGGAGGCAGGTGGAAAGGGCCATGAACCTGCCCTCCAGGGAGGAGATCCTTGAGACAGCAGAGAAGATGTGCACATAGGAATGCGATATAGAAAGTAAACAAAGAAGGGGGATATTTGAACCAAATGCAGTCAGTAATGCTTCATTTTTTATCATTTTGGAGTCTGAAATCAACATAATCTGAGAGATGTCACAGAAGAAATGATGGACTTTATGGAAACTAAAAGTTGTGGAAAATGTCAGTGCTGTGTACAATGGCTCCATAGACTCCCACACTGATGCATGAAATCACCACCATCTTCCCACAGGCCCCCTTTTTCATGATGTTCTCATAGTTCAGCAGATGGAAGACAGCCATGTAGCAGATATAGGACATCACTGTGAGGATGGCTATTTTAGCAGAAAAAAAACTCACAAAGAACAGCACCTGGAAGATGCATCCAAGGAAGGATATTTTGTTCCTATTCATCAGGAAGTTGAGAGCAAATTTAGGTACAGTGACAGAGATGTAGCAGAGATCTATGAGTGAATGGTTCTTCAGGAAGAAATACATGGCTGTGTGAAGCTGAGGATTCCAAGTAATTAGTGTGATGATGAGTTCATTTCCTAACTGGGCTACCAGGTAAGCCATGAGGAACAGGACACTGTGCAGGGTTTGCAATATTGGGTCCTCAGAGAATCCCAGGAGGAGGAACTCAGTGATGCTTGTGTGGTTGACTATTTCATTCAATACTGTCATCACTAAGAATGAATTGTGCACTATAAACAAATACAGTAAAGAAAATTTTACCTGGTTATGTTGATGGACATGTGATTTACCTGTAGTGACTATTTCATGTTTAGCATGTGTGTGTGTTTGTCTGTTCCTACTCATTGTTCCTACTAGCTATGTACATTTGTCAAGTTATTGAAATCCTTTGTACCTGTTTCATCATTTACTAGCAGGACTGTTCTAAATTAATATACATTTTTAGAAGTTTTAAAATACTTTTTAAAAGGAAACAAAATGAGAAATGAAGAAATGAGACTACATCAAACTAAAAAGCTTCTGTACAGCAAAGAACACCATGTGCAGAATAAAAAGGCATCCAACAGTATAACAGAATATATTCATAAGAGACTTCTCTGATAAATGGTTTACATCCAAAATATCCAATGAATACTTTTGCTTCAACATCCAAAAAACAGATCGGCTGATTAAAAAATGTGTTGATTGGATTGGGATTAAATATGATGGCATGAGAGGTGAGATAGAAGCTTCCTCCTAAAACTGGATACAATTAGAAAACATAGTGGTTCGACTAATCCTGAGAGAGCAACAGGAAAGAGGATGGCACCAGACTGCATACACCTGTAGAAAAGAGCAGACCTCACTGAATAGGGTCACGTACCAGAGCTGTGGCTCTGTGGGAACTGAGCCCTTCCCCCACCCCAGCTCACTGGTGGGAGGAAGAGAAATGGAGCAGGGAGTGAGAGGAAGGCTTGGGACTGCTGAATACCTAGCTCTGGATACCTGCTCTGGGAGCAGAAAGCTACATTTCATGGTGCTTTCATGAGACTTGCATGACTACCAGGTTGGAAAGTAAATACAGGCAGAGTTCCTGGGGAGACTGGGATTCCGGCAACTTGTAGAAAGTAGGGACCAATATCCAGCTGCTCTGGGAAAAAACACACCTGTGTGCCTGGCCCACTGGCTGAGGCTGTGGAGACAGGCACAGCAGCCGGGAAGTGGGGAACAGCTCTTTCCTCACCCCAGGAATCAGTACCAATCCCCTGTGACCCCTGACATTGCTTCAGGGGCTGAGCAGCTAAAGAATAGGGCTTCTGGACACTAGAGGGTGCTGTATACAAACATGAAATGCCAAAGTAAACTTTTCAAGAGAAAAATTATTTATACAACTCCCGAGAAAGACTTAAATGATATGGACCTCGTGACTCTTCCTGAAAGGGTGTTCAAAATAAAAATCATCAACATTCTAATGGAGGTATGCAAAGACATCCAAGAACTCAGGAATGAATTCAGGTCGGAGATCCAATCATTGAATAGCATGATGGAGGGTATTAAAGCCAGTTGGATATGGTGCATGAGACAATAAATGAAATAGAAACTAGAGAAGAGGAATACAAAGAAGCTGAGGCACAGAGAGAAAAAAGGACCTCTAAGAATGAAAAAATATTGAGAGAAATGTGTGACCAAGACAAGCAGCAAAATATTCGCATTATAGGGATACCAGAAGAAGAATAGAGAAAAAACTATAGAAAGTGTCTTTGAGGAGGTGGTTGCTGAAAACTTCCCCAATCTGGGGAAGGACATAGTCTCTCAGGCCATGGAGATACACAGATTTTCCAACACAAGGGTCCAAAGGAAAACAACAACAAGACACATAGTAATTAAAATGGGAAAGATCAAGGATAAGGACACACTATTAAAAGAAGCTAGAAACAGAAATAAGATCACATACAAAGGAAAGCCCATTAGGATAACATCAGACTTCCCAGCAGAAACCTTACAGGCCAAAAGGGAGTGGAATGATGTATTTAATGCCATGAAGCAGAAGGGCCTAGAAACAAGATTACTTTATCCAGCAACACTATTATTTAAATTTGAAGGAGGGATTAAACAATTTCCAGATAAGCAAAAACTGGGAGAATTTAACTCCCAAAAACCATCTCAACAGTCTATTTTGGAGGGCTGCTATAGATGGAAGTGTTCCTAAGGTTGAATAGGTGTCACCAGAGGTAATAAAATCACAGTAAACTAACATTTATAGCTAATTATGAAGCAAATGCAAAATTAACTATCCCCCAAATCAATCAAGGGATAGACAAAAAGTACAAAATTTGATACCTAATACATAAAGAATGAAGGAGGAAGAAAAAGGAGGAGAAATAGAAAAGAACCTTTATATTGTGTTTGTAACAGCACACTGAGTTAAGTTAGACTCTTAGATAGTAAGGAAAGTAATCTGGAACCTTTGGTAACCATGAATCTAAAGCCTGAAATGGCAATGAGTCATCAAATGGATAAAAAAACAAGACCATCTATATGCTGCTAACAAGAGACTCACCTCAAACCCAAAGACATGCCAGACTAAAAGTCAAGGGATGGAAAAAGATATTTCATGAAAACATTAGGGAGAAAAAAGCAGATGTTGAAGTACTAGTATCAGACAAAATAGACTTCAAAACAAAGAAAGCAACAACAGATAAAGAAGGATATTACGTAATGATAAAGGGCTCAGTCCAACAAGAGGACATAACCATTATAGATATGTGTGCACCCAACACAGGAGCACCAGCATATGTGAAACAAATACTAACATAAATAAAGGATGAAATAGAATGTAATGCATTCATATTAGGAGAATTCAACACACCATTCACTCCAAAGGACAGATCAACCAGACAGAAAATAAGTAAGGACACAGGCACTGAAAAACACACTAGAACAGATCGACCTAATAGACATCTATAGAACTCTACACCCAAAAGCAACAGCATACACATTCTTCTCAAGTGCACATTAAACATTCTCCAGAATAGACCGCATAGTAGGCCACAAAAAGAGCCTCAGTAAATTCAAAAAGATTGAAATTATACCAAACAACTTCTCAGACCACAAAGGTATGAAACTAGAAATAAATTGTACAGAGGAAGCAAAAAGGATCACAAACACATGGAGGCTTAACAACATGCTTCTAAATAGTCAATGGATCAACAACCAAATTATAATGGAGATTAAGCAATATGTGGAAATAAATGACAACAACAACACAAAGCCCCAACTTCAGTGGGATGCAGCGAAAGCAGTCTTAAGAGGAAAGTATATAGCAATCCAGAAATACTTAAAAACAAAGCTAAATGAATAGTCAAACATTACAATTATCAAAATTTGGAAAAGAAGAACAAATGAGGCCTCAAGTCAGCAGAAGGAGGGACATAATAAAGATCAGAGAAGAAATAAACAAAATTCAGAAGAATGAAGCAATTGAGAAAATCAATGAAACCAAGAGCTGGTACTTTGAGAAAATAAACAAAATTGATAAGCCTCTAGCTAGACTTATTAAGAGAAAAAGAGAATCGACACACATCAACAGAATCAGAAACGAGAAAGGAAACATCATGCCGGATCCAACAGAAATACAAAGAATTATTAGAGACTACTATGAAAACCTATATGCTAAGAACCTGGAAATCCTAGAGGAAGTGGACAAATTCCCAGAAAAATACATCCTTCCAAGACTGACCAAGGAAGAAACACAAAATCTAAACAAAGCAATTACCAGCAAAGAAATTGAAGTGGTAATCAAAAAGCTACCCAAGAAAAAAAAGCCCAGGCCAGATGTAATTACATCGGAATTTTATCAGACATACAGAGAAGATATAATACCCATTCCCCTTAAAATTTGTCAAAAAATAGAAAAGGAGTGAATACTCCCATACTCATTCTATGAAGCCCACATCACTCTAATAACAAAACCAGTCATAGACCCCACCAAAAACAAAAACTACAGACCAATATCCTTGATGAACGTAGAGTCAAACATACTCAATAAAATATTAGCAAACCAAATTCAAAAATATATCAAAAGGATCATACACAAGGACCACGTGGGATTCATCCCAGGGATGCAAAGATGGTACCACATTCGAAAATCCATCAAGATAATCCACCACACAAACAAAAAGAAAGACAAAAACCACACGATCATCTCCATAGATGCTGAAAAAGCATTCGACAAAATTCAACATCCATTCATGATAAAACCTTTCAGCAAAATGGGTATAGAGGGAAAGTACCTCAACATAATAAAGGCCATATATGTGAAACCAACAGCCAACATCATACTGAACAGCAAGAAGCTGAAAGTTTTCTTCTGAGATAGGGAACAAGACAGGGATACCCACTCTCCCCACTGTTACTTAACACAGTACTGGAGGTCCTAGCCACGGCAATTAGACAAAACAAAGAAATACAAGGAATCCAGATTGGTAAAGAAGAATTTAAGCTGTCACTATTTGCTGATGACATGACATTGTACATAAAAAACCCTAAAGACTCTACTCCAAAACTACTGGAACTGATATCGGAATGCAGCAAAGTTGTAAGATACAAAATTAACACAGAGAAATCTGTGGCTTTCCTATACACTAAATATGAACCAATGGAAAGAGAAATCAGGAAAACAATTCCATATACAATTGCATCACAAAGAATAAAATACCTAGAAATAAACCTAACCAAGTAGTGAAAGACCTATACCCTGAAAATTACAAGACACTATTAAGAGAAATTAAAGAGAACACTAACTAATGGAATGTCATCCCATGCTCTCGGCTAGGAAGAATTAATATAGTCCAAATGGCCATCCTGCCCAAAGCAATATACAGATTTGATGCAATCCCTATCAAGTTACCAACAACATTCTTCAATGAACTGGAACAAATAGTTCAAATATTCATATGGAAATATCAAAGACCCCGAATAGCCAAAGCAATCCTGAGAAAAAAGGATAAAGTAGGGGGAATCTCACTCCCCAACTTCAAGCTCTACTACAAAGCCATAGTAATGAAGACAATTTGGTACTGGCACAAGAACAGAGCCACAGTCCAGTGGAACATATTAGAGACTCCAGACATTAACCCAAACATATATGGTCAATTAATATTCGTTAAAGGAGCCATGGACATACAATGGGGAAATGACAGTCTCTTCAAAAAATGGTGATGGCAAAACTGGACAGCTATATGGAAGATAATGAAGGTGGACCAATGTCTAACCCATACACAAAAGTAAATTCGAAATGGATCAAAGACATGAATGTAAGTCATGAAACCATAAAACTCTTAGAAAAAAACATAGGCAAAATTTCTTGGACATAAACATGAGTGGCATCTTCATGAACATATCTCCCTGAGCAAGGAAAGCAAAAGCAAAAATGAACAAGTGGGACTATATCAAGCTGAAAAGCTTTTGTACAGCAAATGACACCATCAATAGAACAGAAAGGTACCCTACAGTATTGGAGAATATATTCATAAATGACATATCCAATAAAGGCTTGACATCCCAAATATATAATAAGCGTACTAACCTCAACAAACAAAAAGCAAATAACCCAATTAAAAAATGGGCAGAGGAGCTGAACAGACAGTTCTCCAAAGAAGAAATTCAGATGGCCAACAGACACATGAAAAGATGCTCCACATTGCTAGCTATCAGAAAATGCAAATTAAAACCACAATGAGATATCACCTCACACGTATATGGATGGCTACCATCCAAAAGACAAACAGCAACAGATATTTGCGAGGTTGTGGAGAAAGGGGAACCCTCCTACACTGCTGGTGGGAATGTAAATTAGTTCAACCATTGTGGAAAGCAGTATGGAGGTTCCTCAAAACGCTCAAATAAACTTACAATTTGACCCAAGAATTCCACTTCAAGGAATTTACCTTAAGAATGCAGCACTCCATTTTGAAAAAGACAGATGCAACCCTAAGTTTATCACAGCGCTATTTACAGTAGCCAATAAATGGAAGCAACCTAAGTGCCCATCAGTAGATGAATGGATACAGAAGATGTGGTACATATACACAATGGAATATTATTCAGCCATAAGAAGAAAACAAATCCTACAATTTGCAACAACATGGATGCACCTAAAGGGTACTATGCTCAGTGAAATAAGCTAACTGGAGAAAGACAAATACCAAATGATTTCACTCATCTGTGGAGTATAAGAACAAAGGAAAAACTGAAGGAACAAAACAGCAGCAGAATCACAGAACCCAAGAATAGACTAACAGGTCCTAATGGACTAACAAAGGGAAAGAGACTGGAGAGAATGGGTGGGTAGGGATGGATAAGGGCAGGGAAGAAAAAAGGGGGTATTATGATTAGCATGTTTAATGTGGAGGGTGAGGGAAAAGGGAGGGCTGTGCAACACAGAGAAGACAATTAGTGATTCTACAACATCTTACTATGCTGATGGACAGTGACTGTAATGGGGTTTATGTTGGGTACTTGGGGTAGGGGAGAGCCTAGTAAACATAATGTTCTTCATGTAATTGTAGATTAATGATAACAAAAAAAGTGTATCTTGTCAATAGCAAAAAAAATAATTTGAAAAATCAGCACTAGGCATGTAATTGTATATTAATGATACAGAAATAAAAGTTTAAAAAAAATCAGCACTAAGGATTTGAACTCTCTTGGAGATTTTCCTGATTACTGCTGAACTGCTTGGTTAAGCCTGTCCTTTTCCACCCCCCAACAAATGTCAGAAAGAAATGCTTTTCCCTTAAGCAGAACTGCAGGTTTATTCTCTGGTTTGATTCCCCAGGTCCCTGACTGGCAACTGCCCCTCCTGTTCTGCTCCCTCCTCCTCCTCCCCTGGGAGGTCCTGGAAGGATTCAGGGGAGACCCCAAAGCCTCAGAGCTGCAACCATGTGCCTTCTCAGAGAGCCACAATGTTGTCTTCCCTCAGTGAGAGGATAAGTGTGTTCCCCCTGTTCCAGGTGGGATACAAGCCTAATACTACTTACCATTACAGTAGATTAGAACAAATCTTCCTGGATGAAGATAATCTATGAAGATTGGAGAGTTCAAGTCACATGTAAAATTGCTGTAATAAGGAAACAGTCTCTTTTAGAGCAAAGTTCTTCAGAGATTAAAGTATGACCAAAATGTAAGTAACTTTATTTAGCACTTTTGGATAGGACTAAATATTCCTTGCCTCTAGAAAGGATTATTTTTCTAACTTAGATTACAATAGAATGGTTAGGTGTGATCCTTTCATCTGATATGTATATATGTAGACCCAGTTCAAAACTTATATCTACTCTAAAATGATCATGAGTTTCATTGAAAATTTCAAATATTTTGTCTCAGATACAATTAAAATAGAAAAATCCCAGAGTTAAAAAAACATAGTTGTGAGCTACGTAAAAGCAGACACACATGCACATGCATGCAGGAAAGATAAAGCTCAGTAATATACACACGAATAGAAAACTATAATTAGGAATGTGGTATGGATAAAACCACTTGTCAAAACATATACAGAGATACAGTAAGTAGAAATTTTTCCTGTCCCAAAGAGTTCCCAAATATAACAAAAAGTCACAGAGTGAAGTTAAAAATCAAAACACCTCCCTTATATCCTTCAACAACTTGTAATTTTGGGACCTTTGCCTATGTATTCTTAAGACGATCTATCAATGTCATTTTTGAAAATAAATTCTGACAGTATTTTTTATTTAATTTATGATAGTGAATATTTTAAATTAATCTTATATATTGAAAATACACTGTGATAAGTGTGTTTTTATTTACAGATAAATTAACCCTACAGATCACATTCTGTAAGCCAAAAAGGGCAATGATTCAAGAGCTCTTGCCAATCAAGACTAAACAATGATTAGAAACATTCATCAACATTATAATACAGGAAAAAGGGTTTCCCTGTGATTATTTATTTCTTCGAGGCTCTCTTTAAAATAGCTTTGGACAGAAATATCTGTCTGTTATAGAATTCTTTTATAAAAGAATTTATCTGACAAATGTATCCATAGGCTTTTCACTTATGTGTTTTACAGCACCGGAACCATTACCAGAATATGTTTTATCCTTGTCAGAGAATGAGCTGTTCTGAGTATTTTAGCTCTGAAATTAGTTTTATGTGTAGAATTGCAGTGTGTCCACTCAAACTCAGTGGTTTTATGTAGAGGTGCCTCAGTATTTCTTCTGCTACCAAGAGGAGTGGTCCAGGATCCACAAAAAGGACACCAGCATTTCCCGTCTCCGCGCTCAGATGCTCTGGGTCAGGGAGCTTCCACCCCCAGGAGACCACAGAGCCTGGGAGCGGCTCGACCTGGGAATGAGCCTGCTCACGATCTTTGACAAATTCTGCATCACTGGGCAGTCATGATCCGTACTCCAGACACAGCACAGTGTTCTAAGCCAGAGCAATACTTGATGCTGACATATCCTAGGAGAATGAGTTATATTTGCTGATTCATATACACATGCAATCCAGGTTCAGGTGGAATTTGGAAATCTATAAATGTACTCAGGCATTATCAGAAATGTTTCCATCACTTTCTTCATTAACTTCATTTCACTGATGAATCCTTTGTTATTTAAACTTTATAAAGCCATTTAAAGATGAGGAAAGATTGTTGTATTATATCTTAGATAATTAAGACAGAGACACTGAACAAAAGTCAGGAACATTGTTTTCACTAATAGGAAACAGTATTTAAGACCATGGCCAGAGGAGAAGGAAGTGTAATTTTTTATGAGTCCTGGAATTTTCAGGTAGAAGTTTTGCCATTCTTTCTATTGAAATCAGAAAATTTTTTATAAATTTGAAAAAGCTGATATTAGAGGTGGAGGATCCTGTCATCTAGATCCAGGGTGAAGAAAACAAATAAACTGGAAAGACTATATGCTGAAAGTGTAAACACAAGTAGTATGTGATGCATACTTAATTCTTATTAAAAACCAGAACTGGAAGGACTTAAACATGCCACAAAACGAGACAATTTTCTCTTTTTCTGCCTATTATGCACAAATTCATAAGTGCAATAGCTGCACACGTCCTTAAACACCCTTTCCATCACTGAGAATTGGAGAATGTACTGAGTTTAAGTTGTTTGGAACACTCAAATGGCCTGGTTTTTGTTTTCTATACTTTAACATTCATGTTGAATTAAAATTAAACTTTTATTTGATTGTTTTCTAAACTA
This sequence comes from Manis pentadactyla, assembly GCF_030020395.1. NCBI lineage: Eukaryota > Metazoa > Chordata > Mammalia > Pholidota > Manidae > Manis > Manis pentadactyla. Next base: position 74,277,653 of record NC_080031.1, read on the forward strand.
TATCTATTGCCTTCAGCCTGCCAAGATCTTCCTATGCTGTGTGTCTCTTCAGAGAACAGGGAGGCATAGAAGTCAATGAGAAACCATCCTCTCCCATCTCTGCCATTTACTGGTTATGTCCCTTTACACTGGGGCCGGAGGTGGGGAAACAGTGACCCTCTCTCTGTCTTACTACCCTCAGTTGTGAAATCATAACTGCATTGGTACCTTACACTCTGCTTACACTCTGTTCACTCTGCAGACTAAAATTATGGATAAGTAACAGCTTCAACATCTTCAACAATTCATTAGTGATGATGACCATCACCATTTCCAAAATCATTTTACCAGAAAAGTGCTTCAAAGAATTCTAAATATAGACTTCTATAATATACAATAAATACTAAATTTTTATTATCAATTCTTTATAATAATGAAAATATATAATAAATTCTTATTTTAACTTTCTTATTTAGTATGTCCTTGTAGACATTGATGTTTACTATGTTCCACATGTTATACAAAAAATATGCCTGTTGCTCTTGATAAACTCCCATGGGTCTCCCTATATAATCTCTTTCTGTCATAAAACTTAGTCACCTACAATATTAATCAACTACCACAAGATAACTAACCCCTGACATGACAGATTCAAACTAAAACAAGAATTTTTCTAATTCCTGATCTTTCTTTTTTCCAAAGTTACATGAATCTCAGAGTCATTATAAATCTGTAAAAAATTCCACATTTCAACAAATGAACTGGCTAAAATTCAAAAATGAATTAACTTATTTTAAGATCTTCTGCACAAAACAGGCATGTTCTAAAATGTATTTGACAAATGTTGAAAATTAGGCATTTATTTTTTGGCTATGACTTTAAAATATGTACTACCATTTATTATTTTTCAAATACTGACATTAACAGGGATAATATCTGAGTGTTAAAAATTCTGACTAATCAATGTTGGATTATTTTTAACTGTGGCAAAATACAGGTAACACAAATTTTCCATCTAACCATTGTTAACTGTACAGTCAAGTGGTGGTAAAAAGTCCCATCTTTGGGTAAGTATTCCACCCCCATCTCCAGAATGGTCTCTTTTGCAAAACTGAAACTCTGCATCCATTAAACAATAGCTCCAAGTTGTTTTATCCCCTCAGTCTTTCCCATCACTGTTTAGTCTCTGTCTACATTAATTTATTCAAGGGACCCATATAAATGGAATTATATAGTATTTCTCATTTTGTGACTAGGTTATTTTAATTACCATATTGTATTCAAGACTAATTCATGTTCAAAGATAAATAACACCAAGAAGCAATACTAAATATCTATGCACACAATGAGAATGTGTAAATAAGTTTCCAGAAAGACCTTGGTTTCTCCTGCTGCTTGGATTTTCAGGTAACTGTCTTTACACTGTGAGGTAGTTTTCTGTATCAGCTTGGAGGGAACTTTGGAGCATTTCTTCCTAACTCGGTATTAGGTTAATACCCATTGTCGGTGGTGCAGCCATAATGGTGAGGATAATCCCAGTGGACCCCACAAACATTAAAGGCTCACCTCATCCATCCGTACCAGCCCCTTTTAACATTTGTGCGTCCATCACTCTAGTAGGAAAACACTGCATCACTGCAGCTTGAAATCACTAAAGTTAACTATGCTGCTAGAATTACAACCTTAACATCTTAATTTATTTCTTGAAACCACTCTCCTTATTTTAATTTTCACATTTTTAGGTTAATTGGTCAATACAGTAATTTATATTTTTGTCAGTATTTCACATTTAAATTAATATAAAGATACACATATATATTTTATAAACAGTCTTACACATACTGAGAAAATCAACACAGTTTAGATAATATCTTGGCACAAGTAGATACCATATTCATGTATTTCTGTGATTTCAATTACAGAAAACAGCTCACTCTTGGGGACCACACCACTAGATGAGATGATCAACAATTCAGGGGTCACTGAGTTCCTCCTACTGGGATTTTCTGAGGATCAGAAGGTGCAAATCCTCCATGGCGTCCTGTTCCTCATGGCCTACCTGGAAGCCCTGTCGGGAAATGGACTCATCATCATGCTCATTACTTGGGATCCTCAGCTTCACACACCCATGTACTTCTTCCTGAAGAACCTGTCATTCATCGATCTCTGCTACATCTCTGTCACTGTTCCTAAATTTGCTCTCAACTCCCTGATGAACAGGAACAAAATATCCTTCCTTGGATGTGTCTTCCAGATGTTTTTCTTCCTGTGCTTTGGTGCTGCTGAACTGGCCATACTCACAGTGATGTCCTATGACCACTACATGGCCGTCTGCTGTCCGCTGCACTATGATACCGTCATGAACAAGGGGGCCTGTGTGAGGATGGTGGTAGCTTCATACATCAGTGGTGTGGTCTCTGGAGCCATGCACACAGCAGCAACATTTTCCACAACTGTTAATTCCAACAGAATGCATCATTTCTTCTGTGATATCCCTCAGATAATTTTGATCTCAGACTCCAATATGAGCATAAATGAAGCATCAATTTTAGCATTCACTGCAAGTATCTTACTAGCTTGATTCATCTTCATTTTATATTCCTATGTGCACATCTTCTCTGCTGTCTCAAGGATCTCCTCCCTGGAGGGCAGGTCCAAAGCCCTCTCCACCTGCCTCCCTCATCTGGTTGTTGTGACTGTGTTTCTTTCAACAGGTGCCTTGGCCTATCTGAAGCCAGCTTCTGAGTCAAGGACCTTTATTGATAATATTTTGTCCATATTTTACACAGTGCTGCCTCCGTCATTGAATCCCATCATATACAGCCTCAGAAACAAGGACATAAAAGTAATTCTGAGAAAAAAACTAGGTATTGTTGCATTTAAGTTAAATTAAATATATTTGGGTAGTTTAAAAAGAAATTCTTCATTCCTAAGACATGTTTTTTTTCAAATTTTTCCGTTTACACAGGTTAGACGTATCTTAACCGTAATGTGGTATGTTAACTGTTTGGGATTAGCGATAGAGCTCTTATTGCAGAATGTTATTCGGACAAACAGAAGGAAACAGAAATATCAGTGGAGCACAATTATAGTGGTATGTTTGGACAGTGGTTAAGAACATTTACTTAGCAATATATATAGAATTTAAATCCTAGACATTCTAATTGATAATATAGAAGTTACTAACAATATACTTATTAATTCAATGTTTTTTATAGTATTGCACTGACAATTTTCTTTACTAGATATAATCCAATGTAATTTGTACAACCTGGGTCTCCACAAGCCAGAATGATGCTACATTTTAGAAAGATATGTATTTCCTGAGTGTTGGGTGGCCTTCCTGCTGTATCATTTCCTGGCAAGTTGGGAGCACATCCATCAGGTCCTGGAATCTCTGTACCCAAGACAGACCAGGTATGAAATGCTTGCCATTGGTATTTTTATCATCAGCCTGAGAAATATTCTTTTATCATTATAATGCATAAGTGAAGCTCCCCTACACCTCCTATGCAGATAAAGAGAAATTTCTAAGAAGGGAGGCCGGAGGAAAGGCTCCTTTTTCCTAGTGTTTCACTTTCTTCCTCTTGACAACAGCCAGCTGCCCGTATGTGAGCCTCCACAAGGTGATGAGGCTGAGGCCGCCTGCGCACCACGCTGCCCCAATGCACCCCCACACTGCTCACAGTGCACGTTCAGCAAGCGCTACGAGTCAGGAGTGCTTTGATTTGCCTGTACTGCTCATGAAATTCTGTTACTACAGTAGGCCTCCATTGCAGCTCTTTGTGTACATTTTATTAAGGTCAGGGAACTGTCGGAGGCAAAGAGATATGGAAGCTGAGAGAGCTGTCCTCACAGCTCAGAATCCGCTCCTTACCCCTAAGATACTAACAGCAATAGGGCTGTGGTGTGGAGGCCCTGGGGAGCATGCATGTGAAAATGCATCTATCGGCCCATGACAACAGAATTGCCCGTTGAAATGAACCAAATTTCATGTACATGAATCTCACTTGCACAAATGAAACTAGCATAATGCTAAAAACTACTATTATAATTTATTGATGGCAATATTGAGAAAAAATTATTCAGATAATTATCACCATAAGGAAAAAGAAACTGACATAAAGCAGAACTCATAAGATAGTTTTACTTATAAAAAAAATGTTCCTTATTTGGAGAGAGTTTATATGCGGTTTGAAGCAGGGGATATGTTATTTATCAGTAAATCAGTCAGGGTGTCCAGTGTACATCTTGTTATTGTCTTACATGCCTATGTACTTCCTGGTGCCATCTATGCATGAGAATAGGCAACATTTCAGATTATCAGTCACTCTTCAAAGGAATTCTGTCAAGGACATGGGAATGAAGTTCCATTTTACACTTTGCTATAAAGAAAAAATTAAGAGTGTGTACATAACTCAAAATCAAATATAGAAAAATCTCTGCATACATTGACATGAGACATATTGAAAATACACTATAATGTTTCTCATAGGTTACACCTGCCATGATAAAAGAAAAATGGTAATGTTTAACTTCATATGTAACAAATTTTAAAAGAATCAGTATCTAAGATCACATCATTATCTGAAAATTTGAAGAAAGACAGGTAACTTATCACAAAGAAAAGAGAATAAACAATCTAGAACAGATAATATTAGAAAAAAGTAAATTAAAAAGTACAACACATTACAAATGCTTAAAATGGAAGAATACAGGAACTTTGGAAACACTAATAAAATTAATAAAACCATTTTGAAACTGATTTTGTAGTAATAGTCAAAGGAAACTTCTACTCTTTTGATGTGCTTTATTGCTTTTCTTGTGCAGTCAATACAGGGGTTTATTTGTTTCATATTTTATTGACATGTATTTATGAGTTTACAATTTTATAGGAAAATACACCAAGATCAAGAATAAGTTCTTTGTCAAAAACATAAAATAATGGATAAATGAAACATTATTCTAAAATGCAACTTTTCTAAAACTAGCTTAAGAAAAATAATCTTTTTGTATCTATTAAATTAATTTTCAATTAAAAACATTCTAAATGAAAAAATTCAAGACTTCATTATTGAATTGACCCTTACTCCTTCCTTGGGACCTGATGACCCTGGAATTCCATGACAATCCTGGGCCCTTGTGAGTTGTGCAGAGAACTTGAACTTGATGTTAACAAGTATTTCCCTGATGGGACCATTGTCTTTTCTCATCTCCTTGAGCTTCCTTCCAGTGGAGAGAGATGACTTCCAGTTTCTCAACCTCTTTCTCAGGAAAGATAATCTCCTTTAGATATAATAAGAGGTTCTCTGCAATTCTTTCTACACTTCTTAAGATTTCTTCTTGTAGAAGCTACGTATCTGTTAAGTGTGTCTCATATTTCTACACTCTTTGAAGGCTACTTCTGGATTTCTAGCCAGAGCATTTCCTCCTCAAACAATTTTCTCCAGATCTGAATTTTATATTCTCTATGTGATTCAGGCAGTAATTGAAGCAGCTACTCACACATTGGACATTTGCAATGATTACTTAAATCAGTGTAAAGAGAAAAGATGCCGGAGTATAACCAATATAATATGGATAAGTTCATCAATTTCAAAAGGAAGAAATAGTAATGATATGACATTATTTATCTCTGCAGGAAATGCATGTTAATCTTGTAATATAATTAAAATTAGTTGTGTCTAGTCATTAGATCCTAATTTTAAAATATCAATATCTGTAACTGAAATATAAATAAAAAACAAAATCTGTGATTTAAGATACATGCACCCCTATGATTACTGCTGCATTATTTACAATAATAGAGACAGGGCAACACCCAAAGTGTCCATCAAAGTGAATGGATAAAGGAGAGGTGGTACATATCCATAATGGAATGTTAGTCAGCCATAGAAAAGATGGAAATCCTGCCATTTTTGAAAACATGTGTAGACCTAGAGGGTATTATGCTATGTAAAATAAGTTGGGAAGAGACAGACAAATGCCATATGATTTCACTTATTTGTGGAATATAAAAACAAAACAAAATGAACAAAACAGCAGTAGAATCATAAACACTGAGAAGTAACTAGTGGTTCCCAGAGGGGGAGGGTATAAGGTGTGTGGGTGAAATAGGTAGACAGGCTAAAGAGGCACAAAATCTCAATCATAATAAAAATTAGTTATGGGGTTGAAAGTACAGCATAGAGAATGTAGGCCATAATCATGTAACACCTTCCCATATTGACACATAGCAACTAGCCTATTTGGGGTGAGCATTAGTAATGTATATAATGGTCAAATCACTGTTTTAAAACATGAAACATATATAATATTGTACACCAACTATAATTTTAAAAAGGAAGGAAGGAAAGAAAGAAACGTTTAAAGAAATACTAGGTTATATAATTTTGATATAAAACCAAAGCCACATGCACTGTGAAGTCAGGAATAAGCTTAAATGGACTCTACTATATTCCATATTTTATGAATGTTCAGTTAAGGGTATACGTCTGTGTAAGTATACATATAGAAACATATAAAAGACCTAATACTTAATATTTACTTATAGAAATTACAGTTCTAGAGGCGGGGACAACATGGCGGCGTGCATAGGACAGTGGGAATCTCCTCCCAAAAACATATATGTTTTTGAAAATACAACAAATACAACTAATCCTAAAAGAGAAACGAGAAGACACAGGACTACAGCCAGACTACATCCACACGTGTGAGAGCCCAGCGCCTGGTGAAAGGGTAAGATACAACCCCCTGCACGCTGGGACACAAGCACGCTACCCTCCAGCTCCCGGCGGGAGGGAGAGGGAGCCCAGGACTGCTAAACACCCAGCCACAGTCACCCGTACCAGAGTGCAGACACAGTGCATGCGTGGAGAGCTGGAAACAAGGGAAACAGGGCAGCAAGACCTCTGAGCAGTTTCTGAAGCTGATGCCCCTGTGACAAAGAAAAGCGAGTGCTTTTTGAAATTCTTAAAGGGACAGGGACATAAAAGCTGGACGAAAACAACACAGGTCACAGCCCTGTGGCTGGAAATTACAGGGAAAACCGGGTGCACTAACCCCCTGGGCAACAGCTCTGAGACCCCTCATGGAGGTAAATAGCCAAACAGCCCCCCTCAATACAGGAATAAAAAGGGAGAGAAATAAAGAATCATCAGACCGCGTTTATAATAGCTCAACAAGAGAGTTACTTAGACAGTAAGATAGCAAAAAGCTAACCCTGAACCTTTGGTAAACACAAACTTAAAGCCTGCAAAGGCAATAAGTACATACCTTTCATAATCACCCTAAATGTAAATGGACTGAATTCACCAATCAAAAGACACAGAGTAATAGAATGGATAAAAAAGCAAGATGCATATATATGCTGCTTACAAGAGACTCACCGTAAACTCAAAGACATTCACAAACTTAAAGTCAAGGGATGGAAAAAGATATTTCATGCAAACAATAGAGAGAAGAAAAATGTTGCAATTCTGGTATCAGACAAAGCAGAATTCAAAATAAAGAAAGTAACAAAAGACAAAGAAGGACATTACATAATGACAAAGGGCTCAGTCCAACAAGAGGATATAGCCGTTATAAATATATATGCTCCCAATACAGGAGCACCAGCATACCTGAAACAAATACTAACAGAACTAAAGGAGGAAATAGAATGCATTGCAATCATTCTAGGAGACTTCAACAAACCACACATTCCAAAGGACAGATACCCCAGAAAGAAAATAAGTAAGGACACAGAGGCACTGAACAACACATTAGAACAGATGGACCTAATAGACATCTACAGAACTCTACATCCGAAAGCAACAGGATACTCATTCTTCTCAAGTGCACATGGAACATTCTCCAGAATAGCCCACATACTAGGCCACAAAAAGAGCCTCAGTAAATTCCAAAAGATTGAAAACCTACCAACCAACTTTTCAGACCACAAAGGCATAAAACTAGAAATAAACTGTACAAAGAAAGCAAAAAGGCTCACAAACACATGGCGGCTTAACAACATGCTCCTAAATAATCAATGGATCAATGACCAAATCAAAATGGAAATCCAGCAATATATGGAAACAAATGACAACAACAACACAAAGCCCCAACTTCTGTGGGACACAACAAAACCAGTCTTAAGAGGAAAGTATATAGCAATAAAGGCATATTTAAAAAAGGAAGAACAATCCCAAATGAATGGTATAATGTCACAATTATCGAAATTGGAAAAAGAAGAACAAATGAGGACTAAGGTCAGCAGAAGGAGGGACATAATAAAGATCAGAGAAGAAATAAATAAAATTCGTAAGAATAAAACAATAGCAAAAATCAATGAAACCAAGAGCTGGTACTCGAGAAAAAAAACAAAATAGATAAGCCTCTAGCCAGACTTATTAAGAGGAAAAGAGAGACAACACAATTCATCAGTATCAGAAATGAGAAAGGAAAAATCACAACAGACCCCACAGAAATACAAAGAATTACTAGAGAATACTATGAAAACCTATATGCGAAGAATCTGGGAAACCTAGGTGAAATGGACAATTTCCTAGAAAAATACAACTGTCCAAAACAGAACCAGAAAGAAACAGAAAATCTAAACAGACCAATTACCAGCAACGAAATTGAAGCGGTATTCAAGAAACTACAAAAGAACAAACCCCTGGGCCAGATGGATTTAACTCGGAATTTTATCAGACATACAGGGAAGACATAATACCCATCCTCCTTAAAGCTTTCCAAGAAATAGAAGAGGACAGGATACTCCCAAACTCATTCTATGAAGCTAACATCACCCTAATACCAAAATCAGGCAAAGACCCCACCAAAAAAGAAAACAACAGACCAATACCCTGATGAACGTAGATGCAAAAACACTCAACAAAATATTAGCAAAATGAATTAAAAAATACATCAAAAGTATGTACACCATGACCAGGTGAGTTTCATCGCAGGGTTAAAAGGATGGTACAACGTTTAAAAGTCCATTAACATCATCCACCACATCAACAAAAAGAAAGACAAAAACCACATGATCATCTCCATAGATGCTGAAAAAGCATTTGACAAAGTTCAACATCCATTCATGATAAAAACTCTCAGCAAAATGGGAATAGAGGGCAAGTACCTCAGCATAATAAAGGCCATTTATGATAAACCCACAGCCAAAATTATATTGAACAGCGAGAAGCTGAAACCTTTCCCTCTGAGATCGGGAACTAGACAGGGATACCCACTCTCCCCACTGTTATTTAACATAGTACTGGAGGTCCTAGCCATGGCAATCAGACAAAACAAAAAAAATACAGGGAATCCAGATTGGTAAAAAAGTTAAACTGTCACTATTTGCAGATGACATGATACTGTACATAGAAAATCAAAAGACTCCACCCCAAAACTACTAGAACTGATATCGGAATACAGCAAAGTTGCAGGATACAAAATCAACACACAGAAATCTGTGGCTTTCCTATATACTAACAATGAACCAACAGAAAGGGAAATCAGGAAAACAACTCCATTCACAATTGCATCAAAAAATATAAAATATCTAGGAATAAAACTAAACAAAGGAGTGAAAGACTTATACTCTGAAAACTACAAGTCACTCTTAAGAGAAATTAAAGGGGTCACTAACAGATGGAAACTCATACCATGCTCGTGGCTAGGAAGAATTAATATTGTCAAAATGGCCATCCTGCCCAAAGCAATATACAGATTAGATGCAATCCCTCTGAAACTACCAGAAACATTCTTCAATGAACTGGAACAAATAATTTAAAAATTCATATGGAAACACCAAAGACCACGAATAGCCAAAGCAATGATGAGAAACAAGAATAAAGTAGGGGGGATCTCACACCCCAACTTCAAGCTCTACTATAAAGCCATAGTAATCAAGACAATTTGGTACTGGCACAAGAACAGAGCCACAGACCAATGGAACAGACTAGACAATCCAGACATTAACCCAGACATATATGGTCAATTAATATTTGATAAACTAGTCATGGACATACAAGGCGAAATGACACTCCCTTCAAAAGATGGTGCTGGCAAAACTGGACAGCTACATGTAGGAGAATGAAACTGGACCATTGTCTAACCCCATATACAAAAGTAAATTCAAAATGGATCAAACGCCTGAATGTAAGTCATGAAACCATTAAACTCATGGAAAAAAACTTACGCAAAAACCTCTTAGACATAAACATGAGTGACCTCTTTTGAACATATGTCCCCAGGCAAGGAAAACAACAGCAAAAATGAACAAGTGGGACTATATTAAGCTGAAAAGCTTCTGTACAGCAAAAGACAACATCAATAGAACAAAAAGGAACCCTACAGTATGGGAGAATATATTTGAAAATGATAGATCCGATAAAGCTTGACGTCCAGAACATATAAAGAGCTCACATGCCTAAACAAACAGAAAACAAATAATCCAATTAAAAATGGGCAGAGGAACTGCACAGACATTTCTCCGAAAAAGAAATACAGATCTCCAACAGACACATGAATAGATGCTCCACATCGCTAATTAACAGAGATATGCAAATTAAAACTACAATGAGGTGGAGGGGCGGAAGATGGCGGCGTGAGTAGAGGAGCGGAAATCTCCTCCCAAAACCACATATATCTATGAAAATATAACAAAGACAACCCTTCCCAAAATAAAGACCAGAGGACACAGGACAACATCCAGAACACATCCGCACCTGAGAGAACACAGCGCCTAGCGAAGAGGGTAAGATAGAAGCCCCAGCCCGGCGGGAGCCGAGCACCCCTCCCCCCAACTCCCGGTGAGAGAAGAATACGCAGAGCAGGAGGGAGACGGAGCACAGGACTGCCAAACACCCAGCTCCACCCATCCCGGCCAGAGTGCAGGGCCCTGCATACTAGGAAAACAGGGCAGCAAGAACAGTGAGCAGGCACTGGTGGCCTGGCGCTGGAGGACAACAGAAAAGCGAGCGACCGTTTTTTGTTTTTTTTTTTTTGCAGTTTTGTTTTGGCGAGTGCTTTTTGGAAGTCTTAAAGGGATAGGGAACCCAATACTAGGGAAACAGGGCAGCAAGACCGTTGAGCAAATGCCTGAGGCTGGTGCCGGAGAATAAAGAAAGAAAAACTAGTGGACAACTTTTATTTATTTATTTTTTAAATTAAAACAGAAATTTTTTTTTTTAATTTAAATTTGTTGTTTTTTTGTGGTCGTTGTTTTGTTATGGCGGGTGCTTTTTGGAAGTCTTAAAGGGGCAGGGTGGGACACTTAATACAGAGGTAGGGAATCAGGGGATATATGGGCAACCTAACCCCTGGGCTGCAGGGAGCAGGGAGGCCCCTTACGGAGATAAATAGCCTCCAGGCTGCTCCCCCTACAACGCGACTCCACCACTTTGGAGCAGAGGCCTGAACCAGGCCATGCCCACAGCAACTGCGTAGATAAACTGCATAGCAGCCAGGCAGGAAAAGAAACCTTATCTGCGCACAGCTGCCCAGTACAAGCCACTAGAGGTTGCTGTGCTCCCAGGAGAGGAGGGCCACAAACCAACAAGAAGGGAAGTTCTTCCAGCTGTCACTCGTCCCAGCTCTGCAAACTATTCCTATCACCATGAAAAGGCAAAGCTACAGGCAGACAAAGATCACAGAGACAACACCAGATAAGGAGACAGACCTAACCAGTCTTCCTGACAAAGAATTCAAAATAAGAATCACAAACATGCTGACAGAGATGCAGAGAAATATGCAAGAGAAAAGGGATGAAGTCTGGAGGGAGATCACAGATGCCAGAAAGGAGATTACAGAAATGAAACAAACTCTGGAAGGGTTTATATGCAGAATGGATAGGATGCAAGAGGCCATTGATGGAATTGAAACCAGAGAACAGGAACACATAGAAGATGACATAGAGAGAGATAGAAGGATCTCCAGGAATGAAACAATGTTAAGAGAACTGTGTGACCAATCCAAAAGGAACATTATCCGTATTATAGGGGTTCCAGAAGAAGAAGACAGAGGAAAAGATATGGAAAGTATCTTAGAAGAAATAATTGCAGAAAACTTCCCCAAACTGGGGGAGGAAATAATCAAACAGACCACGGAAATACACAGAACCCCCAACAGAAAGGATCCAAGGAGGAAAACAACAAGACACATAATAATTAAAATGGCATTGATCAAGGACAAAGAAAGAGTTTTAAAGGCAGCTAGAGAGTAAAAGGTCACCTATAAAGGAAAACCCATCAGGCTAACATCAGTCTTCTCGACAGAAACCCTAGAGGCAAAAAGAGAATTTCATGATATATTTAATACAATGAAACAGAAGGGCCTTGAACCAAGGATACTGTATCCAGCACGACTATCATTCAAATATGACGGAGGGATTAAACAATTACCAGAAAACAAAAGCTGAGGGAATTTGCTTCCCACAAACCACATCTACAGAACATCTTACAGGGACTGCTCTAGATGTGACCACTCCTAGAAAGAGCACAGCACAAAACACCCAACATATGAAGAATTGAGGAGGAGGAATAAGAAGGGAGAGAAGAAAAGAATCTCCAGACAGTGTATATAACAGCTCAATAAGTAAGCTAAGTTAGGCAGTAAGATACTAAAGAGGCTAACCTTGAACCTTTGGTAACCACAAATTTAAAGCCTGCAATGGCAATAAGTACATATCTTTCAATAGTCACGCTAAATGTAAATGGACTGAATGCACCAATCAAAAGACAAAGAGTAAAAGAATGGATAAAAAAGCAAGACCCATCTAAATACTGCTTACAAGAAATTCACCTCAAACCCAAAGACATACACAGATTAAAAGTCAAGGGATGGAAAAACATATTTCAAGCAAACAACAGCGAGAAGAAAGCAGGGGTTGCAGTACTAATATCAGACAAAAAAGACTTCAAAACAAAGAAAGTAACAAGAGATAAAGAAGGACACTACATAATGATAAAGGGCTCAGTCCAACAAGACGATATAACCGTTCTAAATATATATGCACCCAACACAGGAGCACCAGCATATGTGAAACAAATACTAACAGAACTAAAGGGAGAAATAGACTGCAATGCATTCATGCTCGGAGACTTCAACACACCACTCACCCCAAAGGATAGATCCACTGGGCAGAAAATAAGTAAGGACATGGAAGCACTGAACAACACAGTAGAGTAAATGGACCTAATAGACGTCTGTAGAACACTACATCCAAAAGCAACAGTATATACATCCTTCTCAAGTGCACATGGAAAATTCTCCAGAATAGACCACATACTAGGCCACAAAAAGAGCCTCAGAAAATTCCAAAAGATTGAAATCCTATCAACCAACTTTTCAGACGACAAAGGCATAAAACTAGAAATAAACTGTACAAAGAAAGCAAAGAGGCTCACAAACACATGGAGGCTTAACAACACGCTCCTAAATAATCAATGGATCAATGACCAAATCAAAATGGAGATCCAGCAATATATGGAAACAAATGACAACAACAACACTAAGCCCCAACTTCTGTGGGACACAGAAAAAGCAGTCTTAAGAGGAAAGTGTATAGCAATCCAAGCGTATTTTAAAAAGGAAGAACAATCCCAAATGAATGGTCTAATGTAACAATTATCGAAATTGGAAAAAGTAGAACAAATGAGGACTAAGGTCAGCAGAAGGAGGGACATAATAAAGATCAGAAAAGAAATACATAAAATTGAGAAGAATAAAACAATAGCAAAAATCAATGAAACCAAGAGCTGGTTCTTCGAGAAAAAAAACAAAATAGATAAGCCTCTAGCCAGACTTTTAAGAAGTAAAGAGAGTCAACACAAATGAACAGTATCAGAAACGAGAAAGGAAAAATCACGACGGACCCCACAGAAATACAAAGAATTATTAGAGAATACTATGAAAACCTATACACTAACAAGATGGGAAACCTAGGAGAAATGGACAACTTCCTAGAAAAATACAACCTTCCACGATTGACCCAGAAAGAAAGAGAAAATCTAAACAGACAAATTACCAGCAACGAAATTGAAGTAGTAATCAAAAAACTACCAAAGAACAAACCCCCGGGCCAGATGGATTTACCTCGGAATTTTATCAGACATACAGGGAAGACAAAATACCCATTCTTCTTAGAGTTTTCCAAAAAATAGAGGAGGAACGGATACTCCCAAACACATTCTATGAAGCTAAAATCACCCTCATACCAAAACCAGGCAAAGACACCACCAAGAAAGAAAACTACAGATCAATATCCCTGATGAAATTAGATGCAAAAATAATCAACAAAATATTAGCAAACCAAATTCAAAAATACATCAAAAGATCATACACCATGACCAAGTGGAATTCATCCCAGGGATGCAAGGATGGTACAACATTCGAAAGTCCATCAACAACTTCCACCACATCAACAAAAAGAAAGACAAAAACCACATGATCATCTCCATAGATGCTGAAAAAGCATTTGACAGAGTTCAACATCCATTCATGATAAAAACTCTCAGCAAAATGGGAATAGAGGGAAAGTACCTCAACATAATAAAGACCATCTATGATAAAACCACAGCCAACATTATATTGAACAGCGAGAAGCTGAAAGCATTTCCTATGAGATCTGGAACTACACAGGGATGCCCACTCTCCCCACTTTTATTTAACTTAGTACTGATGGTCCTAGCCACGGCAATCAGACAAAACAAAGAAATACAAGGAATCCAGATTGGTAAAGAAGAAGTTAAACTGTCATTATTTGCAGATTACATGATACCGTACATAAAAAACCCTAAGGACTCCATCCCAAAACTACTAGAACTGATATCGGAATACAGCAAAGTTGCAGGATACAAAATAAAAACACAGAAATCTGTGGCTTTCCTATACACTAACAATGAACCAACAGAAAGAGAAATCAGGAAAACAACTACATTCACAATTGCATCAAAAAAATAAAATACCTAGGAATAAACCTAACCAAGGAAGTGAAAGACTTATACTCTGAAAACTACAAGTCACTCTTAAGAGAAATAAAAGGGGACACTAACAAATGGAAACTCATCCCATGCTCGTGGCTAGGAAGAATTAATACTGTCAAAACGGCCATCCTGCCCAAAGAAATATAGAGATTTGATGCAATCCCTATGAAACTACCAGCAACATTCTTCAATGAACTGGAACAAATAATTCAAAAGTTCATATGGAACCACAAACGATCCCGAATAGCCAAAGCAATCCTGAGAAAGAAGAATAAAAGTAGGGGGGATCTCACTCCCCAACTTCAAGCTCTACTATAAAGCCATAGTAATCAAGACAATTTGGTACTGGCACAAGAGCAGAGCCACAGACCAGTGGAACAGACTAGAGAATCCAGACATTAACCCAGACATATATGGTCAATTAATATTTGATAAAGGAGCCATGGACATACAATGGCGAATTGACAGTCTCTGCAACAGATGGTGCTGGCAAAACTGGACAGCTACATGTAGGAGAATGAAACTGGACCATTGTCTAACCGCATATACAAAAGTAAACTCAAAATGGATCAAAGACCTGAATGTAAGTCATGAAACCATTAAACTCTTGGAAGAAAACATAGGCACGAATCACTTAGACATAAACATGAGTGACCTCTTCTTGAACATATCTCCCCTGGCAAGGAAAACAACAGCAAAAATGAATAAGTGGGACTATATTAAGCTGAAAAGCTTCTGTACAGCAAAAGACACCATCAATAGAACAAAAAGGAACCATACACTATGGGAGAATATATTTGAAAATGACACATCCGATAAGGGCTTGACGTCCAGAATATATAAAGAGCTCACACACCCTCAACAAACAAAAAACAAATAACACAATTAAGAAATGGGCAGAGGAACTGAACAGACAGTTCTCCAAAAAAGAAATACGGATGGCCAACAGACACATGAAAAGATGCTCCACATCGCTAAATATCAGAGAAATGCAAATTAAAACTACAATGAGGTATCACCTCACACCAGTAAGGATGGCTGCCATCCAAAAGACAAACAACAACAAATGTTGGCAAGGCTGTGGAGAAAGGGGAACCGTCCTACACTGCTGGTGGGAATGTAAGTTAGTTCAACCATTGTGGAAAGCAGTATGGAGGTACATCAAAATGCTCAATACAGACTTACCATTTGACCCAGGAATTGCACTCCTAGGAATTTACCCTAAGAATGCAGCAATCAAGTATGAGAAAGATCAGTGCACCCCTATGTTTATCGCAGCACTGTTTACAGTAGCCAAGAATTGGAAGCAACTTAATGTCCATCGATAGATGAATAGATAAAGATGATGTGGTACATATACACAATGGAATACTACTCAGCCATAAGAAAAGGGCAAATCCAACCATTTGCAGCAACATGGATGGAGCTGGAGGGTATTATGCTCAGTGATACAAGCCAAGCGGAGAAAGAGAAATACCAAATGACTTCACTCATCTGTGGAGTATAAGAACAAAGGAAAAACTGAGGGAACAAAACAGCAGCAGAATCACAGAACTCAAGAATGGACTAACAGCTACCAAAGGGAAAGGGACTGGGGAGGATGAGTGGGTAGGGAGGGATAAGTTGGGGGAAGAGGAAGGGGGTATTAAGTTTAGCAAGCATGGGCGGGTGGGAGAAAGTGAGGGCTGTACAACACAGGTAAGACAAGTAGTGATTCTACAACATTTTGCTATGCTGATGGACAGTGACTGTAAAGGGGTTTATAGGGAGGACCTGGTATAGGGGAGAGCCTAGTAAACATAATATTCATCATGTAAGTTTAGATTTATGATAACAACAACAGCAGCAAAAAATAGCAGTTCCTGTGTGGTGACCTCCATTGAGTTCTACACAATGGTGTAAAGGGTATATAAAAGTGTAGGCAGGGGTCTGTTTGTGTTTATACAGAGGATCAAAGCCTAATTTGGCTACACAGAAAATGAACTAAGATACGATATGAAAAAGAACTTCCAACATCAGGACTCTCTGGAAGACTCATACCAGAAGATGATCATCAAAAAACCCCAACAAAGATCTGTACGCTGCTACAGCTGTAGATGCACTCATCCCACCGGTTCCTGGACTTGTCATGGGAATGAAGAAGGAGATATATAACCTGGCCTGTGCATACAGTAAAACAACAAATTTGACTGGATTTTTACTGTTGGAACTCAACCAAAAATTGGGAGAAATGCAAATTGTAGTGCTCCAAAATCTTACAACTACAGACTATCTACTGTTAAAAGAACATATTGGATGTGAACAGTCCCCAGGAATGGGTTGTTTTAATTTGTCTGATTTCTCTCAGACTTTTCAAGTTCAGTTGGACAATATCCACCATATCATAGATAAGTTTTCACAAATGCCTAAGGTGCCTAACTGTTTTTCTTGGTTTCACTGGAGATGGCTGGTAATTATAGGTCTGCTTTGGTTATGTAACTGTACTCCTATTATGTTACTGTGTGTGTGCATTTTAATTAGTAGTTGAAAACCTGTACATGCTGAAGTTACTCTACAAGAAGATATGTCAAAGAAATAATCAATCTTCCCATGTTTTCTTCCGCCTGCTACTTCTATAGCTTTTCTTCTTCCTTCCTAATTACAACCCTTAAATAGAATTCGTGCCTCATTTCGAATTAACCGAGTATCAAAATTCTTCCAAGTGGTAAAGATACCTCAAGACAAATGCTAGGCATAGAAGCCACAGGGCATAAATATGCAAAGATGTGAAAAGCTAACCTTTTCAAACAATGAGGCTTCTCTCTCACTTACCAACTTTACATTTCCCTGTATGGCACTGGGAGATGACTGGTTAGCCAGAGCTGGGCAAGATTCCTCAACGGAGGAACAACCTAAGACAGGCACAGTCGCAGGGGGGCCATCAGGTGAGAAATTGTGGATCAACAGAGGTGAGGCTTAGAACCTCACCCCCCCTGTTCTGAGAGAAATCATCTGCATCTGTTTATGTTTTATTGCCGTTGTCTAGCTTGGATTAACACATAGTCTACAGGCACACACCTGATCATCTATATATGCTCTCGTACAACACTAAACTATGTTTTCTATCTTTATCTTGTATCTACCTACCACTTCAGCATTTTATTAAAAATAATAATAATAAAGAGAGAAATGTGGTATCCACATATAAATCAAGTATAAAAATCAAATGAATATTCATATTTGAACTGTTTGTTTTTAGTTCATAATGCATGATCAAAACCTAAAGTTTCTTTGATGACTGCCCTTGTACTATTCACCATGTAACTTATTCACTATGTAAGAATTTGTTCTCCACGTAAGAACTTGTTCGTTTTGCTTCAGAAGATTGGAGACTGATGAAAATTAGGCTTGGTGTGGATTAATGATTGTGCATTGATCATTGATTCCCCTATACAGAATTTTATTGTTGTTAATAAACATTTGATCAATATATATGTGAGATGCCCTCTCAAAAAAAAAAGGACAGACTTCCAATGGTAAAATAAATAAGTAACCGGGATGTAATGTATAGCATTAGGAATATAGTCAAAATATTGTAACAACTTTGTATGGTGATAGCTGGTAGCTAGAATTATCATGTATATAAATGTTGAATCACTGTGTTGTACACCTGAAACTAATGTAATACTGTGTGTCAACTACCCTTCATTAAATATAATTATCTACAAAAAAAAAATTACATTTCTAGATATCAGATTTTTATAATATTTCATAGCCAAATTATTTTCCTAGCTCAGCATCAGAGATTTAACTCTCATGGAGTTTTCTTACCTTAATTATGTTCTATTATTAAGCCAGTCTCTTTCTCACAAACCAACATCACAAAAGTAATACTTTCCCTTAAGTAGACCTGGGGATATACTCTCTGCTTTAATTCCTCATGTCGCCAAACTACAGCTCCCTCACCTGTCCCATCTCCCCCTCTCCTGGGTGTTCTTGAATGGACTTAGGGGACACACCACCACCTTGTAGTTACAACCATTCACCTTTCCTCATAGCACACAGAAGTGCTTCTTCTCACAAGAGGGTAACTGAGTTCACCCTCGTCCTGTTGAGACACAAGTCCACCAGTTCTTTGTACTACACTGGATGAGAACGAATCTTCCTGGATGAAGAGTGTCTCTGAAGATCAGAGCATTCAAATCACATGTGAAATTGCTGGAATAAAGACATTAACCCCTTCAATATCCCAGATTGTCAGAGATTGATACATGGTCACCATGTAAGTAATATCTATTTGGCACTTTTTTTTTTTTTTTTTTTTAATAATTATTTTTTATTGAAGGGTAGTTGACACACAGTATTACATTACATGAGTTTCAAGTGTACAACACAGTGGTAGAACATTTATATACATAATTCTAGGTTCCAGCTATCACCCTACCAGGCTGTTACAATATCTTGACTATATTCCTTATGCTATACATTACATCCCGGTTACTAATTTATTTTACCATTGGAAGTCTGTCCTTTTTTTTTTTTTTTTTTTTTTTTTTTTTTTTTTGTGAGGGCATCTCTCATATTTATTGATCAAATGGCTGTTAACGACAATAAAATTCTGTATAGGGGAGTCAATGCTCAATGCACAATAATTAATCCACCCCAAGCCTAATTTTTGTCAGTCTCCAATCTTCTGAGGCATAACAAACAAGTTTTTACATGTAGAACAAATTCTTACATAATGAATAAGTTACATAGTGAACAGTACAAGGGCAGTCATCACAGAAACTTTCGGTGTTTGCTCATGCATTATGAACTCTAAACAGTCAGTTCAAATATGAATACTCATTTGGTTTTTATACTTGATTTATATGTGGATACCACATTTCTCTCTTTATTATTATTATTTTTAATAAAATGCTGAAGTGGTAGGTAGATACAAGATAAAGGTAGAAAACATAGTTTAGTGTTGTAAGAGAGCAAATGTAGATGATCAGGTGTGTGCCTGTAGACTATGTGTTAATCCAAGCTAGACCAGGGCAATAAAACATCCACGTATGCAGAAGATTTCTCTCAGAACAGGGGGGGTGAGGTTCTAAGCCTCACCTCTGTTGATCCCCAATTTCTCACCTGATGGCCCCCCTGCGACTGTGCCTGTCTTAGGTTGTTCCTCCGTTGAGGAATCTTCCCCGTCTCTGGCTAACCAGTCATCTTCCGGGGCCATACAGGGAAATGTGAAGTTGGTAAGTGAGAGAGAAGCCTTATTGTTTGAAAAAGTTAGCTTTTTACTTCTTTGCATATTTATGCCCTGTGGCTTCTATGCCCAGCATTTGTCTTGAGGTATCTTTACCACTTGGAAGAATTATGATACTCGGTAAATTTGATATGAGGCACGAATTCTATTTAAGGGTTGTAATTAGGAAGGAAGAAGAAAAGCTATAGAAGTAGCAGGCGGAAGAAAACATGGGAAGATTGATTATTTCTTTGATATATCTTTTTGTAGAGTAACTTCAGCATGTACAGGTTTTAAGCTACTACTTAAATTGCACACACACATTAACATAATAGGAGTATAGTTACATAACCAAAGCATATCTGTAATTGAGGATATAAAATACTCTTATCTAGAGAAGAAAAATTATTATTTTGTTAACATATCTTGCAATTAAATGGCTGTATGTGCTCCTTTTCCATGTAGATATATAGACTTTGATTAAAAACTACATTTATTCTAAAACGAACTTGAATATTATTGAAAACTACAATTGTTTTGTCTCAGATCCAACTAAAAGAGAAAATTCCAAGAGTTACAAAAAGCAGTGTGAGCCTATGGAAAATTAGACACACACATAAGCACAAGCATGTATGCCTATATATGCAAACACACACACAAAAAAAATAGGAAAATTGGCTTAGGAATGTGACATGAAGTGATTTTGCCCAATTATAATGAACTCACTAAAATACAGTATGTGGAACACTTTCCTGCCTAATGTATTCATAAATATAACAACACATAAAATGGTAAAATCAAATAACCTCATTTCTATCCCACTGTAACCTGTAGGCTATGTTGCCTCTCCTCACACATTCATTAATCCATCCCCAACATTTATTACTAAAATAAATTCTGGCAATGTTTTGCTTTTAATACAATACAATATTAGTGTCCATTTTAAATTAATGGTACATATTCAAAATGCATTCCCATTAGAATGCTTTGTATTCACACATAAATTAATCTTATGGATCAGTCTGAAAGCCAGAAAGGGAAATTATTTGCTATCTATCACCAATCATTTTTAAACAATTAAGAGATACAGCATTTATTGAAATTATAATGCAGAAACAAATAGGTTTACTCTCTCATTATCCCTGTGTTCATGGCTCACTCTAAAACAGCAGATTAAGAGAGAACTCTGTCACTCTTTTAGCATTCTCTTAAAAAAGAAATTATCTGGCAAGTGTATTTACATCTCAGGGCTCTTTAAATAAATTTTTAGAGTACTACCTCCTTTATTGGACTATGCTTCCTCCTTATCAGAAAATAAACAATTGTATGTTTTCAGCACTGAAATTGTTGTAGAATTGCAGTGTGGAAACTAAAACACAGTGCTTTTATGTAGAGATGCTTCAGTTCAATCTACCACCAGGATAAGAGTGTCCAGAGATCACAAACATGATGATTATTTCACATCTTAGCACTGGGATGCTTTGGCTCAGGGAGCATCAGAGCCCAGGATACTGGACAAAGTGGGAGGGGCTAACCTGAGAATGAGGCAGCCTGTATCTCTGGCAAATACTGCACCATTGGGACAGTGTGGAACCAGCCTTCAGACATGCTGCAGTTTTCTCAGTCACAGATACTGTTGACACTGTGACACATAATGTAGGAAGACTGAGCTATATTTGCTGATTCACACTCACATGCAATCCAGCTGCACGTGGTATTGGGAAATCCATACAGTCAGGGAGTACCAGAGATGTTTCCACCCCAGCGACATGGGCTGCATTTCATTAATGGATCCTTTGTTACTCATGAAATTGTTTGGTCTTTATGAAACCATTTTGAAATGAGGAAGAATGGGCTGTTTTATACCACTGATAATTAAGGCACAAGAACTGAACAAATGTCAGGAATTGTTTCTTCCAATAAAAGGTGAAGGTACTCAATATGATGGCGAGAGGAAGAGGATATACAATTTTTTCTGAGAACTGTAATTTTGAGTTAGAATTCTACCATTCCTCCTACCTAAGACAGCATATTTCCTATTAGTTAAGAAATAATAGAACTATAGGTGGCAAAACTTTGTCATCTAGATCCAGAATGAAGTAAGCAGACTTTGAGAAGAAAATATTCAAAACAAGTTAACATAAATGATCTACAAAAATGCTTATTTATAAACACAAGAATTTAACATTCCTCTAATTGAGATGTTTCCCTTCCTCCCCTTCACTCACCAATATTTAACTGCACCAGCTACACAGATGTGAACACACCCTCTGCTCCAGTGAGAATGGCAGGAACTAAGGTGGACCTGCAGCAGCGATCCACTGGCCAGGTCTTATTTTCCAATCATTAAAATATATTTTGAGTTAAAAAAAAGTAACCTTTTTATTCTTTACTAAACTACATTTAGAGCCTCCAGCCTGTGAACAGCTCTTAATACTGTGCAACGTTGCAGAGAACAGGCAGGCACAGAAGTAAAAAAAATGCCTCCCCACCCTCTCTGGCATTTACTGGCTTTGCCCCTTGACATTGGGACAGGAGGCGGGGAAGCTGTCCACCTACGAATGTCTTACCATCCTCACCTGTGACATGACAATAATATTGGTACCTTACTTTCTTCTTTGCTGAGAAGATTAAAATTAATAATAAGCAATCTTCAATAACTCGAAGTTTATACTAACCCCATTGACAAATTTTGTTTTAATATTGTGCTTCAGAAACTTTTGAATATCTATTAACAAATTCAGTACCTAGAATAGTACTGAAATAAAATGACTTAGGCACAGAAGGTTTATGTAACTTAGCAAATGTCTGTAGTCTGTGAGGAACAATGGGAAGTCACACACCTAAAAGTTTTGGCTTCAGCAGCATTGTTTTTTGCCACCATATTTTACTTTCCATGAGAAACAATAAATATTAAATGATTGTTACCTATTATGCTAATTTTCTTATTTAGTACCTTTTTATACACTGAATTTTTACCTGTGTCAGATAGTGAATACAGATTATGCCCATTCTTGTCCATAAACCCATGGGACTTCACATTATCATCTCTTGCTAACTAGATCTAAAACTAAGTCATCTAACATATTAGGCAAATTTTACAAGGTAACTCATGAGTAGAAGGCACTCAGATTGTAAACAAGGTACTTTCTAATCCCTGGTCCATGTTCTTTCTGCTACATTAAACTGATTCTCAGAGACTTCATTATAAACCTGAAAAGGATTTCCCCCTTTTCTCCAAAAGACCTGTCTGAGATTCAAAAGTTTCTTAAAATTTAAAAATATCTCCTGCACAAATCAGAAAATTTCTGGAAAATATCTGACATGTAGGAAAACAACATGATTTTTCAGGGTGTTTTCTTTAAAATACACCCTAACATTGACCCTTCCTGAAGCATTCACTTTAGAGGGTATGCATTCTGAAAGTTTCAAAAAAAAACTTTTACACATCTAGGCTAAATTATTTGTAACTATGGCAAAATACCAATGACATGATTTCCATCCTAAATACTTTTATTTGTACAGACTGGTGGTCAGCAACCATGTTCACTGTCCATCTCCGGAACTGTCTACATTTGCAAAAGTGAAACTCTGTACCCATTAAACCAGAATTCCAAGTTCCTTTACCATCTCCTTACCTCCAAATCACCATTTAATCTGTCTCCATAGGAATTTAACTACATTAGGTACCTCATACAAATGGGATGACACAATATTTGTCATTTTGTGATGCAATTTTTTAATCAGTATAAGGTTCTTATGGCTCATTAATCCATAAAGTTACAAATAAAACCATTAAGAAAATTAATTATTATGCACATAATGAAAATACTTAAATAATTTTCCAGGAATTCCTTGGTTTTAGCTTGCTGCGTTGGTTTTATTTGAAATTATAATGATGCACTGGAGTCTCTGGTATGAGCTGAAGAGAAATTCTGAGCATGTTACTCACTGTTGTGAGTCATGTTGGTGAAGTGAGACAACCACGATGGAAGCATTAACATCACAGAAACTGATAAACACTGAAAGATCAGCTCATCCTATTATCCCAGCACTTGCTAAACTTTGAGGAGCCCATTACTGTAACATAAAACCAATCTCTCTCTGCAACTAGGACTTAGAAATATAAATGTCCTCATTTAGAAACAACCAAATAACTTACACTTTTTAGAAGTTATTCCATTTATTTTATTTTTGCAGCTT
The DNA here is from genome assembly GCF_030020395.1 of Manis pentadactyla. Taxonomy (NCBI): domain Eukaryota; kingdom Metazoa; phylum Chordata; class Mammalia; order Pholidota; family Manidae; genus Manis; species Manis pentadactyla. The sequence continues at coordinate 74,302,019 of NC_080031.1, forward strand.
TTGAGAGTCTAATAGACAAATAAAATTTTATGTATTTTAAGTGTAACTTGATATGTAGATACATATATATTATACATACTTATATGTGTATTTATACACATACATATTGTGAAATAATCAATGCAGAGAATGTATGTATCGACACAGGAAGGTAAATTTTTTCTTCATTTCCCTGTGTTTGATTACAATTTACAGATCACTTAGAGAATTTGCCATTGAACAAGATGTTCAATCACACTGGAGTCACTGAGTTTCACCTTCTGGGATTCTCTGAGGACCCGAGGAGGCAAATCCTACATGGTGTCCTGTTCCTCATGGCTTACCTGGCAGCTCTGGTAGGAAATGGCTTTTTCATTACCCTAATTACATGGGATCCTCAGCTTCACACACCCATGTACTTCTACCTGAAGGATCTGTCACTCATAGACCCCTCCTACATTTCCGACACTGTTCCTAAATTTGTTCTCAACTCCCTGATGAACAGGAACAAAATATCTTTCCTTGGATGTATTTCACAGGTGCTTTTTTGTTTGAGTTTTGCTTCTGCTGAAGTAGCCACCCTCACAGTGATTTCCTATGACCGCTATGTGGCCATCTGTCGTCTGCTGCACTATGAGACCATCAGGAACAAGGGGGCCTGTGGGCAGAAGGTGGTGGCTTCATACATCAGTGCAGTGGTCTCTGGAGCCATGCACAAAGGAGCAAAATTTTCCACAAGTTTTACTTCCAATAAGATCTATACTTTCTTCTGTGATATCCCTCAGATTATTTTGATCTCTACTCCAAAATGAACATAAGCGAAGTGTCAGTGATAGCATACAGTGCAAGTATCTCACCAGCTTGTTTCATCTCAATTTTATATTCCTATGTGAACATCTTTTCTGCTGTCTCAAGTTTTTCCTCCCTGGAGTCCAGGTCCAAAGCTCTCTCCACCTGCCTCCTTCATCTGATTGTTGTGACTTTGTTTCTTTCAACAGGTGCCTTGGCCTACCAGAAGCCAGCCTCTGAGATGAGGTCAGTACCTACATGTCACTCTTTCTGTGTTTTACACAGTGGTGCCTCCATCATTGAATCCCATAATTTACAGCCTTAGAAACAAAGACTTAAAATTGACTCTGAGAAACGTCTTTGGAATTGCAGTATTTAAGTCAAATTAAATATAATTGGGTAATTCAGGGAGAGGTGCTCTTTAGTTCTGTACACATAATATTTTGAACCTTGCCACTGATATAATGGGTATGTATCATAACATGAATGTGCTATTTGAAGCATTTCAAATTATTGATAGAACTATCATTGCAAAATGTAATTCAGAAATATGGAAAAAATAAAATCAGAGATATTAGTGGAACACTGTGATTGTGCTGTGCTTTTGGCAGTAGCTAATAATTATCACACATGAAGTGTATAAACAGTATGACAAAGAAAATATCTGTAAAAAGCAAAATAACAAATACAAGCTTACACATGTCAAACATTGGTAAAAAGATTGGAAGTTTGAAAACACAAATAAAATTAAGAAATGCCTGATGAAATGGATGAAGAAATAGACTAGTTACTACCTCTTGCAAAGGATCAAAGTAAGGTTTCTATTCTACTCAAGATGTTTTCTATTGGTTTTCATAAGTGATCCATATATGGGTATATTTATTTCATTATCTTTCATTGATTTATACTTATGAGGTGTGTGATTTTTATGGGAACATATATATCATGAAGATATAATTAGAAATATTACACCAAACATATAAAATTGTAAAAATGAAACACCATTCCAAACATCTTCAGCAAAGTTAATATAAGAATAGAAAAAACAATGTTTCTGCATATTTTATATAAATCAAATTTTCAAATAAAACATTCTACATGAGATGATTCAAAACATCATTATTTAATTCTAATAATATTTGAGAAAAAAGGATCTCTTAAAATAAAGGTATAGTATAGAGAATATACTCATTCAGTGTTGAACATTTTCCATGTTGACAGATATTAATGACACTAGTTGGGGTAAGGATTTAATAAGGTTTATAACTGTTGAATAACTACATTGCATATTTTAAATAATATAATATTGTACATCAACTATACTTCATGAAAAATATATCAAAAATGAATCAAAGCTATTTGAGTAAAATTCAATAACCCCTTCTAATTAAAAATATCTCAGAAAAAGGAATGCTCAACCATCTTTTTTCTAATAAAGAATAACTATAACAACAAACATCAAACTTCAGACACAAATTTGAAATATTCTTTTCTTCTGTTATGAATTCAAGAAAAAGAAACTGATGTTATAACTAAATCTTACTCTGAATTTCCTGGGCAATGTAATAAGATGTAGAAAATAATTTTTATAACAAACATTGGGAAAAAAAGAAACAAAATTGTGTCTGTTGTGTAAATTATCAAAAATATTCCACCACAAAAGAAGTAGGAAAACCTGCTATTTGCAACAAAATGGATAAACCAAGAAGTTATTGTACTAAATGAAGTAGGCCAGAGAAGGACAAATACTGTATAAACTCACTTTCACATAGGTATTAAAATAGAGGAACTCGTAGAAGCAGAGGTTTAAGTGGCATTCACCAGGAACTGGGGAGGGAGGATGATGGTCAGACGTAGGTGAAGGCCAGGGGCAGAAAACTTTCAGTCATGCACGATGAGTAACTTTTGGAAATGCACTATTCAGCATACAGTCCATAGCTGACAATACCCAATAGGATGGAATGTTTAGGGAAGACTGTGTTTTAACAGAATCCTTGCTGAGGAAATGAATTTGTGGTTATTAATAATCTGTTTCTTTCCCCAATCTAAGACTGGTGGACAACCATGATGTGAAATAGAGATTCTGAGAAGACAGAAATATCCTGATAAATGAAGAAATGAAATAAAATAAGGGGGATGTGAATATAAAGAGTATCTTCCCAAATTGAGCAACCAATGAATGGAATCATGTATTGCTGTTTCTGTATTATTTACCACAGATACTTTGGCTTTTCTAAGCACATATGATTGCACGTTGTTGACAATCAACATAACCAGTGTTTTACAATTTCCCTCATATTTTCAGAGAGCGTAATGAGCATTTTCCCAATGATATTAATTCTTACTCTCTGTATAGATTATTCCCAATGTTTTAACATTTTATCCCTTTGATAAAGAGAAATGCCCAATATAGAGTCAGATTGCATCAATGAAAGAATTTCCTTTTTAATATGTAGCATTATTGATGATAGAAAGAGAACTTTACAGCATACATAATATCTGGTATGGGGGGAAGTTGCAAAAAATTTCCAGTCAATGGTATTTCAGATGACAGAAGAGGATATGTGGCTGTGGAACAGTAGTGGGTGGAGAAGCGTGTTGAGGTGCACAGGCTGGGTGCACAGAAACTGTGTGCAGGGATGACAGCAGAACTTGCTGGGCAGCCACATGATGAGGCAGTGGTAGGGTTTGCTGGGGAAGCCACCTAGAAGAAAGTAAAACTTACTTTGAAAACACTCTCCTCTACTAACTTCCAAGTCACCACTCACTACCAGTCAACTTATAGAAAGAGAAAGGAAACATCTAGATCTGAGAAGACAAGCCTGTTCCTTTTGTGTGATCTCTCAACACTATCTACTGACAAACATAATTTCAGTCAACAAAATTGAAATGTTTATGGGATCCAGATTGCTTATCACAAGGCAGCCCAGAATGGGATAAGTTGGGACTGAGTGGCAATACTGAGGATATAGAAGTGATCAGATGATACTTCACAGGCATTGCCTCCTCTGCTCTTACTACTACCTTCAGGATTCAGAAATCACATACTGAGTACTCCATTTTTGACCATAGAGGAAAATATCAATCCTCTTATCTGTGGTCAATTCCTCCCTTTGTGCAATAGCTCTCATCTTCTCTCCCAGTATCTAGGAGATCCATCCAGGACCTGTTCTGTTTATCTATCTCACATCATAATGTTTTTTTCTCCATGGTTATTCCAAAATTGTCTTGCAAATATAGCATTTTATATGATTTTATAATAAAGTCTACCTTAAATGCTCCTGAAAACTATGAAAAAACAATTCTGCTGCAATTCACAAAAAATATCCTTGAAAAGTTTTCCCAGAGCAGACTCCAACCATGCCATGCTATGCCCTCTTAAACCCCCTCTGATTAACCCCCAAACATGACAATACATGTTTTGTCAAGTTAATTGATGAATTTCACACCTTAATAAATTTCACTACATAAATGTTTGGGGTTATTTTTCAGCACACATCGTACTTGACCCATAACCATGAGAATATCACTGCTTTGGTTACTTCTTTCTCATTAAAAGAGATTCAATAATGGGGTTTCAAAACAATGAACATTCCTAATTTTTGGTCCTTAAAACTTAGAAATAATCTCAGCTGGAATGCTTGTATTGATCTTTGCCCTTTTGAAATTCAAAGTATAAGATTTATATCTCAAAATCATGCAAGTTTTTCCTAGTTGTTCCCTCCATGATGACTCAGCCTACCATCCACCAGCAGTTGCAAAGTGCCTGTAACACCTTAGGGAACTGGGCACTTTTGGATTGGCTGAAAGCAGCCATCAGGGAAGTTTGGCCTAATCAAGATGATTTTCCATATTTACCCACTCACTGGGAGATGTATGCAGTGCTCCAATAGGTGTTACAGGAGCTGGGCATGAAAATTATAATCTATAATATGTACCCCCCAGGCCCTGAGTAGTAGTTACTCATCATAAGAATGAGACATTTTGTTCTCCATATAGCTCCCCAACATCCCTCTGGATCCCTAATGACTATATTATAGACCCTGACATAGTTCAACCCATAAGTGAGGCTACTCATAATTTAGCAGATCTGGGGGAGGTTGAAAAAATAAGGGGACAAAAGGAAGTATGGGTTATGACTGAAGGGAGAGGTGCAAAGGGCCCCATGAAGGTTTTGAGGACCCACATATAGGTTTATTTGATAAAGGCCAAAGTAGTGAAAAAAAAACTTGATGGGAAGCCCAACAGGATCTTGTTAGAACACTGGCACCAATTGAAGCCAGAACAGCAATTGCAGCTGCTGAGGTCCAAGACACAGAAGCCAGAGGCAAAGCCAATGTCCAGCCTCTGTCCATGAAAGACTTTCTGGGGGACAGTACTCAGGGTCTGCCTGGGCCCCCACCCCCACAGGAGGACCACGAGGCACCACAGTTTGACTGACTGGATGGATCAAAGCCTCCAACTTGGTGGATGTGGTGGGAACTGGAGCCACATGTAGAATTAGCAAGTCATTGGACCCCATGAATGTACAAGATGTTCTGGTGCTGGTGTACACAGGAGCTGAATGTTCTCTGATTTATGACAACCCTGAGCATTTTCCTGAGACTCCTACTCTGATATATTGGTATGGGGGTAAGACAATTAGAGTGAAGAATGCCCAAATCTCATTGGAAATAGGGTGTTTAACCCCAAATGGGTACACTGTGTGCCTTTCTATCATCCCTGAATACATTTGAGGGGTCTATAACCTGCAGGGCCTGTGGTTACAGACCACTGCAGGTAAGCTCAGACTGAAGGTCCATGTGGTAAAGTCAGTTGTGAGGAGGCATGCTTATCACCCATCTGTAACTCCCACAGGGATTGGGGTGAAAGTCTGGTATACTAGTCCAGGATGAGATCCCATTCCTGTCTTGAATGCATTCTACCTGATGGACAAAATTTTCCTATGCTGGTGTCATTAAAATATGTATCTTATCACCCTTAAGGTTATTTTCTTCTACACCTTTGGCCTGGACCCACACCCAGGCTGCAACTGCCACACGTGATTGCTCTGAACTCCCTACACGTTCAGCTACTGACTGACTGTGGATTGCATGAGCTATGGACTTAATCTGCACAGGACTTTGAAAGTAGTTGAATCCTCCAGTTTGAGGATTATTATTATTTTAGTGCTGTTGCTACTATATGTTATTAGTCTGTTTACAATGCTCCAGTTTTTCACAAAGGGGCATCGTAGAAGATGGGGAATTAGTAGAGTGTAGGGTAATATTTCTGGAGGGGTAGGCTGTGGGTAAAACTACAATATTTCCAGAATCTCTTACCTGGCCTTAGTGCATCTCCATATCAATAGGTGATTCCAAGAGGTGGAGAGAAGTGGTCCACGTCCATATCAATAGGTAATTAAAAGGATGAGCAAGGGTGTATCTGGACCAGAGAGGTTGATGGGGTTCCCTTTTTCTGCAGCCGGGTCATGAGAGACATGGGAGAGCAGATGTGGATGACTACTTGTAAGCAATAAAAAGGTTTCTCTAACTTTATTTCTCCCTTTGACTGATTTCAGTTTCAAAGGGATTTTGCCCCAGGATTTTCCCCCCAAGTTATGCACACAAAAGAGATGTTCAGAGAAGGAAGAATACAATATCTGAAATGAAACACAATGGAGGGATTTTACAGCAGACTTTTCACAGGTTGAAGAAGTTGAAAATGATTTGGAAATTAGGGAGCAAGAAAAGAATGAAGGAATAAAAACAGAGATAAAGGATGAACAGTAATGCAAGAATAAGAGAGCTGTGTGACCAATCCAAATGCAACAATATTCACAAAATAGAGGTACCTGAAGGAGAAAGAGAGAGAAAGGGACAAAAAGTCTCTGTGAGGAACTAATTGTGGAAACTTTCCCAATCTGGGGAAGAAATTAGACACTCAGGTCATGAAAGCACAGAAAGCCCTTGACAAAAGAAACCCAAGAAGACAACACCATAACATGTAATAATTAAAATGGGAAAGTTCAAGTACAGTGAGACAGTATTGAAACCAGACAGAGAGAAAAGTTTACATATAAAGGAAACCTGATCAGGCTACCACAAGACTTCTCATCAGAAAATTTACATGCCAGAAGGGAATAACATGATATATTTAGTGTAATGAAACAGAGGACCTTCAACCAAGAATACTTTAACTAGCATGATTATCATTTAAATATGATGCAGAGATTAAACAATGATCAGATGAACAGAAGTTGAAGAAATTCACCACCACTAAACCAGCCTTACTGGATACTTTAAAGGGACTGTTCTGTATGGAAATGTTCCTAAGGAAAAATATCTGTCACCAGTGAAAATAAACCCACAGAAAAGGTAGTAGACCAATTAATTACACTGCAAGTATGAAAATAAAGCAAAATAAACAGCTCACAAAATCAGTCAAGGGATACAAAAAAATGTAGAATATGACACCTAATGCATAAAGTGTGGAGGAGGTAGAAGAAGAAGGTTAAAAAAAGAACCTTTAGAACAAGTTTGAAATACAGTAATCTGTAATTTAAGATAGACTGTTATATAGTAAAGAAGTTATCATTGAACCTTTGGTAAGCACAAAATGAAAACCCACATTCATTACAAAAAAGAAAAAGGAAAAGAAAGACAGAAGAGAGAGAAAAAAAAAGAAAGAGAGGGAGAGAGAAAGAGAGACACAAAAGAAAATGATAGAAAAAAAGGAAGAAAGGAAGGAGGGAAGGAAGGAAAGAAAGAAGAGAAAGAAAATAAAATTTTCACAAAAGATCATCCATAATGATCAGGTGATATTTATTCTAGTGATGCAAGGATGGTACAAAACTTGTAAATCAATCAGTATCATCCACCACATCAACAAAAAGGACAAAAACCACGTGATCATCTCTGTAGATGCTGAAAAACATTTGAAAAAATTGACATCCATTTGTGATAAAAACTCTTAAAATAGGTTTATAGGGCAAGTATCTCACATAATAAGGGCTGTATACAACAAACCCATAGCCAACATCACACTTAACAGCAAAAAGCTGAAAGATTTCCTCCTCTAAGATTGGGAACAAGACAAGGATGCCACTCTCACAGCTTTTATTCAACATAGTTCTGGAGGACCTAACCATGACAATCAGACAACACAAAGAAATAAAAGGCCTCCAGACTAGTAAGAAGGAATATCAACCATCACTATTTGCAGATGACATGGTATTATACATAGAAAACCGTAAAGACGCCACCAAAATACTACTAGAACTAATAACTGAATTCAGCAAAGTAGCTGGATACAAAATTGTTATAGAGAAATTTGTTGCCTTTATATACATGACCAATGAACTAGAAGAAAGAAATAAGGAAGACAACTCCATTTACAATTGCATCAAAATGAATAAATACTTAGGAATAAACCTAACCAAGGAGATGAGAGACCTATACTCTGAAAACTGTAAAACAGTAATGAGAGACATTAAGTAAGACACAAAAAATAGAAATCTATCCCATGCACATGGATAGGAAGAATTATGAATGTTAAAATGGCCATCCTGCCCAAAGCGATTTGCAGAATCAATGCAATCCCTACCAGAATATCAACAATATTCATTATGAACTACAACAAATAGTACTAAATTTCATATGGAACCACAAAGAACCCTGAATAGCCAAATCAATCCAGATAAAGAAGAACAAAGCTGGGGGGATTATGCTCCCTGACTTCAAGCTCTACTACAAAGACACAGTAATCATAACAATTTGTTACTTGCACAAGAACAGACACAAAACTCAATGGAATAGAATAGAAAGCCCAGATATAAACCACACATATATTCCAATTAATATATGATAAAGAAGCCATGGACATACAATGGGGAAAGATAGACTCCAACATTTGGTGTTGGCAAAACTGGACAGCTACATGTAAGTGAATGAAACTGGCTTACTTTCTAAGTCCATACAAAAAGTAAGCTCAAAATGGATCAAAGACCTGAATGTAAATCATAAAAACCATAAAACCTTAGAAGAAAACATAAAAAATCTCTTGAATATAAACATGAGCAATATTTCCCTGGACACACGTCCTTGGGCAAGGGAAACAAAATAAAAAATGAACACATGGGACTACATCAAACTATAAACCTTGTGTACAGCAAATCAGCAGAACCAAAAGGCACCCTGCAGTAAGAGAGAATATATTCATAAATGATTTATCTGACATGGGGACAACATGCAAAATATATAGGGAACTCATACGCCTCAACACACACACACAAAACAAATAACCCAATTAAACAATGGGTAGAGGATCTGAACAGATACTTCTCCAAGGAAGAAATATAGATGACCAACAGGAACGTGAAAAGATGCTCCACATCACTAATCAGCAGGAAAATGCAAATTAAAACCACAATGACATATTAAACTAACACCAGTTAGAATGGCTGCAATCCAAGACATGAAATAACAAATGCTGGTGAGGATGCAGAGAAATGGGAACCCTCCTACACTGTTGGTGGGAATGTAAATTGGTGCAACCATTGTGGAAAGCAATATGAAAATACATAATAAATATAGTTTTTGATTACCAATTCTATTTCATTATTGGTAATTGGTCTGTTCAGCTTTTCTTCCTTGGTCAGTCTTGGAAAATGATTATTTTCCTAGAAAGTTGTCCATTTATTCTATGTTGTCCAATTTATTGGCGTACAGTATTTCATAGTATTCTCTAATAATTCTTTGTATATCTATGTGGTCTGTAGTGATTATCCCTTTGTCGTTTCTGATTTTGTTTATGTGTGTACCTTCTATTTTTCTTGATAGTCTGGCTAAGGGGTTATCTATTTTGTTTATTTTCTCAAAGAAACAACTCTTGGTTTCACTGATTTTTTTCTATTATTTTATTTTCTCTTTTTAAATTTATTTCTGCTCTGATTTTATATTGTCACTCCTTCTACTAATTTGGTCTGCATTTGTTCTTCTTTTTCTAGCCTCTTTAATTATGAGTTTCCAGCTATTTTTTTGAGATTGTTCTTGTTTTTTGAGCTAAGCCTGTACTTCTATGTACTTTCTTCTTAGAATTGCCTTTACTGCATCCCATGGGTTTTAGGCTGTTGGGTATTATTTTAATTTATCTCCATGGATTGCTTGATTTCTGTTTTAATTTGGTCATTGATCCACTGATTATTTAGAAACATGTTGTTTAGCCTCCGTGTGTTTGTAGGCTTTTTGATTTCTCTCCGTAATTTATTTCTCATTTATTACCATTGTGGTCTGAGAAGTTGCTTGATAGAATTTCAGTATTTTTAGTAAAAAATAATAGAATGCATCTTTATTATACAGCATTTTATTTTTTTAAATTTATTTTCATGGAATACACTTTCACATTAGATTCCCACAGTGGGAAAAACAATTTATTCCTTATAGTTTGGACAAGCAAAACAAACACATTTGAAGATTAAGTCTCAGTTTGGAATATGTAGTATTTTGATACATCTGTAAGGGGTCCTATGACCTACATGGCACTTCCCTACATTCAAAAGCTCTCCAGACTCTTCTTCCTAGGATTTAGAAATTAGTAGTGTGAAATATCAGCATTTCCTAATTTTAAAGTCTGGGACATGGGACCACAAGTAACTGCTGTCACCTGAGCGGAGGGGAGCATTTCCCAAGATTAAATAAACACTGCCTGATTTTCTGCAAAGTCCTTACTTATGAATTAACAGTCTTTCACCTTCTCCATCATGCCAAGGAAGATACAGAAGCTTAATTCCCTTTAAGAGTTTGACAAGTTCAAAGGCAAAAGCTCAAATACAATGCTTAGTTACAGTGTGAGAAGCCGGGGGACAACGCCATCAGCTCAGAATACAGAACTCACTCTCTTAATTTGCTGGACACAATTACTCTTCGAACTTTTCCTCAAAGATTAAATTCTAAAAGTAACCAGGTGATTAGATTTGTCTCACCAATGCACTCATCTGTATTTCCTCCTTGCTGTGAGCTGAATAGCATGACAGCAAAGAAGTATACAATCGATTCTCAAAGCACTAAGTCAAAAGATCACAGCTTCCACAGCAGGGCCGCAGCCCTGCAGATGCCCACTTCATAGTGGTTGAAGTTGCAGAGCCCAGCGAAGTCAAAGCCGAGAGTGTCAGGACGCCCGCCTTGGCAGCCTTCTGTGCTGTGGCCCATGGAATGCAGTCAGTGACAACCTGCCCAAGGCCCCAGTGACTATAGAGAGGGAGGGCTGCAGCCAGGGAGCAGTCCATCGCAGAGCAAGGCTTCAGATTAGCATCTGGAAGGAGGCCCAGGGGCACAACACTAACGACCCTCTGGGCAGTCCAATGGAGAGAAGCCACCTGGAGCTGGAGTGGCAGCCATGCGACAGGTCGATGTGCTTCACTCCACAGCATTCGGGGGCATGGAGGTCCTGAAGAAATGCTGAGACATGAGCAGGCCTGACCACTGGCCTTTGGAGGGAAAGAGCTCGTCCGCTTCGTGGAGCGCCCAGGATGCTCAGCCTCCAGAGCAGCGCCATCTAACTCCGGAAAACTCAAGGTCACCCAGCGACCCTGAGGCAGTCACGCCACCAGGCCCGCGCCATGGGGGAGGGAAAGCGGGGAATTCCAGTCTTTTTGAATTGATTAAGGCTCTCTTTAACCCCTAGTATGTGGTCTATTCTGGAGAACATTCCATGAGCACTTGAGAAAAACATCCGTCCTGCTACTTTTGGCAGGAATGTTCGGTAGATAGCTGTTAAACTACCTGATTTAATGGATTGTTCTGTCCATCTTTTTCCTTTTTTATTTTCAGTCTGGTTGATCTGTCTATTGTTTTGGGTGGTGTTTAAAATCTCCTAAAATGACTATGTTGCAGTCTATTTCCCCCTTCAATTCTGTTAGTATTCTTTTTCACATATTTATGTGCTCCTATACTGGGTGCATAGATATTTATAATGGTTATATCCTCTTGTTGGACTGACCCCCTTTATCATTATGGAAAGTCCTTTGTCTCTTTCTTTCATTCTTTGTTTTGAGGTCTATTTTGTCTGATACAGGTACTGCTAATTTTTTTCCCTCCCTGTTATTTGCATGAATGATCTTTTTGCATTCATTCACTTTTAGTCTGTGTATGTCTTTGGGTATGAAGTGAGTCTCTGGTATCCTGCATATAAATGGATCTCTCTTTGTTTATCCAACCTGCTATTTTATGTTTTTTGGTGCATTCAGTCCATTTACATTTAAGGTGATTATTTATAGATATGTACTTTTTTCCATTTCATCGATTGTATTCTGGTTGTTTTTATATATCCTCTCTTTTCTTTTTTTTTCTCTTATATGCATCTCTTATTTTGTGATAGATTTCTTCAGTGCTGTAATGGGATCTTTTTCTCTTTCCTTCTTTCTTTCTTTTATTTCCCTCTTCCTTCCTTTCTTTTACCTCCCTCCCTCTCTCCTTCCCTCCTTCCTTCCTTCTCCCCTCCCTCCCACCCTTCCTCCCTTCCTTACTTTTCTCTCTCTCTCTCTCTCTTTCTATGTCTCGATTGTAGGTTTTAATCTTGTGGTTACCAGACACAAGGATAGCTTCCTTACTATATAACAGTCTATCTTAAATTGCTAAATACTCTATTTCAAACACAATCTAAAGGTACTTTTTTCTTCACCTTCTTCTTTCTCTTTTACACTTTTTGTATCAGATATCATAATCTACAATTGCTGCTTATTCCTTGATTAGTTTTGTGATGAGTTGATTTTTCTTCTTTTATTTTAATATTATAATTGAAAACTAATTGATCTACTACCTTTACTGTGAGTTTATTTTGACTGGTGAAAGCTATTTGGCTTTAGGAATATATCCATCTATAGCAGTTGCTTTAACATATCCTGCATGGCTGGCTTAGTAGTGGTGAAGTCCTATAATTTTGTTAATCTGGAATTGGTTTAATCCCTGTTTCAAACTTAAATTATACTCTTTCCAGGTAGAAGATTCTTGGTTGGAAGTCCTTCTGTTTCAGCATATTAACTAGATCATGCCATTCACTTCTGGCCTGTAAAATTTCTGCTGAGAAGTCTGCTGATAGATGGTATTTCATTATAAGTAATCTTTTTCTCTGCCTGCATTCAATACTCTCTTCTTGTAATTGATATTTGCCATTTTAATTATTATACGTCTTGGTGTTTTCTTCCTGTGGTTCCCTTTGTTAGGGCCTTGCTATGCTTTCTTGACCTGAGAGTCTAATTCTTTCCCAAGATTGGGGGAACTTTCAACAATTACTTCCTCAAAGAGATTTTCTTACCCTTTCTCTCCCTCTCCTTATGGTACTCCTATTATGTATTATTCTGTCTGGATTGCTCACACAGCTCTATTTTAGTCTTCCATTCCTAGAGATCCTTTTCTCTGTTTTCAACTTCATTGTTTTCCTGTTTCCTTATTTCCATTTCAATTACAGCTTCTTCAACCTATGATAATCTGCTTTTAAATCCCTCCACTGTATGACTAATTTCTGATGCTGTATTATTAGGCTTGAGTGGCTCTTCTGCAGGTCTTCTATCTTTTTGTTGATGTCTTCCCTGAGATATTTAATATTACAATTTTACTTTGAAACCTTTATGAAGATTGATGATCTGTATTTCATTTAGCCCTCCTTCTGGTGTCATATCTTGTACTTTTGTTATACTCTGGCTCCTCATTTTGTCAGCATTTCTGAGTTTTCTCCTTTGTATTACATGGCTCTGCTACATACAGACCCTTTTCTGTGAGGTCTTCTCTCTTTTCCCAGATGTAGGTAGTCTGTTCGGCAGACTTCAGGTCATTTTCAGGTTTAGTCGTTTTTGCTGTATTTTTGTGTCTTATATGTTTTTGGGAGGAGGTTTCTACCTTGCCAACATACTCTCCCTCCTTTTTCTCTGCCCAGCACTTTTCTGTATTTTCAAAGCACTTAGACTTATTCAGATAAATACTCAAATAATTTTATTGGTTGTTAGTAGCATTCAAAACATAAAGAAATGGTCTGGATTATTCTACAAGTCTCTAACCATGACAAAATTTGATGATAGTTTAAGAAATACAAGACCTTTTGTTTAAGTAGAGTGGAGTACTTATGTAATTTCAGATACTTCAGTGTCATGGGTATGTGTTCATAACAAGTATATTAAATGGATCTTTATCTAAAGTGGTATCATAAAATGATAATTTTAACAAACATAAATAGGAATAGGAATAGTTAAATAGGAATAACTAAATTAAAAGATAAATAGAAATGTCTTCAAAGAGAAAAGACATGAATACAAATTCCCTGGTGATTTTCACAGATATGTGAAAGCCAAGTGAAATCTATATGTGACCCTATATCTCTGGAACCACAGACCCCAGAGCCTTGGCAGCACGACCTTATTCATTGTTCAGATACCTGATGACCCCAGAGTCCATGATAATTTTGAGCCCGGTGAGTTGGGTGGTGAACAGGAGAAACTAAAAGACCACTTGAGAAATGCTGTGGCTTTAACTGATGTTAGCAAGTATTTCCCTGATGAGATCATTAATTTTACTCAGTTCTTTGACCCTCCTCTCAGTGGGCAGAGATGACATACAACTTCTTGAGCACTTTTCTCATAGAAAATAATCTTCTGTTGATAGAAAGAAAAGATTTTCTACAATTATTTCTCCGTATCTTCATCCTTCCTCTTACAGTAGTTGTATATCTGAAATTTCAGTATGCTAATGGAACTGCATTTAGATTTCTAAACTGTGCATTTCCTGCTCAAAATAATGTGTATGGAATATAACTGTATGATCTTTATGTGATTTGTGCAATATTTAAGCACTTCCTACACATCATACATTTGCAATTATTATTCTTAATTTCCATAATTTTAATGAAAAATATAAAAGACCAAAATATGTAAAACAAGTACTTCAGTAAGATAAACTAATAATAACATGAAAAATTAACCATTGTTACAGAACACATATGTTGGTCTTGCTAGACTTTCAAAGCCAGTTTTATGTACACATTAGATTCTAATTTAAAACTCTTAATATGTGTTATAAAATATAAAGGAAATTTTGAATAACCACTAGACAATATTTTTTTTGAGAGGGCATCTCTCATATTTACTGATCAAATGGTTGTTAACCACAATAAAATTCTATATAGGGGACTCAATGCACAGTAATTAATCAAACCCAAGCCTATATATCAAGAGTCTCCAATCTTCTGAAGCTTAACAAACAAGTTCTTAGATGGTGAATAAGGTCTTACATAGTGAATAATCTCTTACATGGTGAACAGTGTAAGGGCAGTCATATCACAGAAACTTTCGGTTTTGATCACACATCATGAACTATAAACAATCAAGTCAGATATGATTATTCTTTTGATTTTTATACTTGATTTATATGTGAATCCCACATTTCTCCCTTATTGTTATTATCTTTTTAATAAAATGCTGAAGTGGTAGGTAGATGCAAGATAAAGGTAGAAAACATAATTTAGTGCTGTAAGAGGGCAAATGTAGATGATCAGGTATGTACCTATAGACTAAATATTAATCCAAGCTAGACGAGGGCAACAAAACATCCACGGATGCAGAAGATTTCTCTCAAAACAGGGGGGGTGAGGTTCTAAGCCTCCCCTCTGTTGGTCCCCAATTTCTCTACTGATGGCCCCCTGCAACTGTGCCTTTCTTAGGTTGTTACTCCCTTCAGGAATCTTATGCGTCTCTGGCTAACCAGTCATCTTCTGGGACCATACAGGGAAATGTAAAGTTGGTAAGTGAGAGAGAAGCCATATTGTTTGAAAAGGTTAGCTTTTTACTTCTTTGCAGATTTATGCCCTGTGGCTTCTATGCCCAGCATTTGTCTTGAGGTATCTTTACCACTTGGAAGAATTATGATACATGGTAATTTTCAAAATGAGGCAAGAATTCTACTAAAGGGTTGTAATTAAGAAGGAAGAAGAAAAGCTATAGAAGCAGCAGACGGAAGAAGACATGGGAAGATTGATTATTTTTTTGACATATCGTCTTGTAGAGTAACTTCAGCATGTATAGATTTTAACAAACTACTAATTAAATTGTGTACACACATTAACATAATAGGAATACAGCTACATAACAAAAGAAGACCTATATTTACCAGCCATATACAGTGAAACCAAGAAAACCAGTTAGGTACCCTAGGCATTTGTGAAAACTTATCAATGATATGATGGATATTGTCTAACTGAATTTGAATAGTTTGAGAAAAATAAGGCAAATTAAAACTACACATTCCTGGGAACTGTTCACATCCCATGTGTTCTTTTAACAGTAGATAGTCTGTAGTCACATGATTTTGGAGCACTGCAACTTGCACTTCTCCTAATTCTTGGTTGAGTTCCGACAGTATTGATCCAGTCAAATTTGTTGTTTTACTGTATGCACAGGCCAGCTTAGCTATCTCCTTTTTCATTCCAATGGCAAGTCCAGGAACTGGTGAGATGACTGCAGCTACAACTGCAGTAGCACCAGGATCTCTGTTGAAATTTTTGATATTCATCTTCTGGAATGACTCTTCCAGAGGATGTTGATGTTGGAAGTTCTTCTTCATATCATAACTTAATTTGCTTTCTATGTAGCCAAATTAGGCTTTGATCCTCTGTATAAACACAAACAAACCCTTTACCCACACTTTGATATGACCTTTATACCATTGTGAAGAACCTACTGGAGAAAACCACACAGGAACTGCTTTTTTTTTTTTTAAGAGAAAGGAATATTATCAGAAAAATGTACTTCCATAGCTGATCATCTGACACCCTTTAAAAGATCAAAATTAAGGATATGTAAAGCATGCATTAATCGTAGATTTGCAGTTAGTTTTATCCTGTCAGGGAGTAATCCCCCTTTTATTTCTCTTTATTTTTGTTATTATTAGTCTAAAATTACATGAAGAATATTATGTTTACTAGGCTCTTCCCTACACCAAGTCACCCCCCTCCCCACAAACCCCATTACAGTCACTGTCCATCAGCATAGCAGAATGTTGTAGAATCACTACTTGTCTTCTCTGTGTTGCACAGCCCTCCCTTTTCTACCAACCCCCACATTATGCATGCTAATCTTAATACCCCCTTTCTTCTTCCCCCCCTTAACCCACCCTACCCACCCATCATCCCCAGTCCCTTTCCCTTTGTTACCCGTTAGTCCATTCTTGGGTTCTGTGATTCTGCTGCTGTTTTGTTCCTTCAGTTTTTCCTTTGTTCTTATACTCCACAGATGAGTAAAATCATTTGGTTTTTCCATCCCTTGACTTTTAGTCTGTGCATGTCTTTGGGTTTGAGGTGAGTTTCTTGTAAGCAGCATATAGATGGGTCTTGCTTTTTTATCCATTCTGTTACTCTGTGTCTTTTGATTGGTGCATTCAGTCCATTTACATTTAGGGTGACTATGGAAAGATATGTACTTATTGCCATTGCAGGCTTTAGATTCGTGTTTACCAAAGGTTCAAGGTTAGTTTCTTTAGTATCTTACTGCCTAACTTAGCTCACTTATTGAGCTATTATATACACTGTCTGGAGATTCTTGTCTTCTCTCCCTTCTTATTCCTCCTCATCCATTCTTTACATGTTGGTTGTTTTATTCTGTGCTCTTTCATGTTTCCTTTAACTGCTTTTAGTGGGTAGTTGATTTCATTTTTTGCCTTTAGTTAGTATTTGGTTGGTCTGCTTTCTTTGCTGTGATTTTATTTTCTCTGGTGACATCTGTTTAGTCTTAGGAATGCTACTCTCTAGAACAGTCCCTCCAGGATACCCTGTAGAGGTGGTTTGTGGGAAGCAAAATCCCTCAACTTTTGCTTCTCTGTGAATTGTTTAATCCCTCCTTCATATTTAAATGATAATCGTGCTGGATACAGTATCCTTGGTTCAAGGCCTTTCTGTTTCATTGCATTAAATATATCATGCCATTCTCTTCTGGCCTGTAAAGTTTCTGTTGAGAAGTCTGTGGATAGCCTGATGGGTTTTCCTTTATAGGTGACCTTTTTCTCTCTAGCTGCCTTTAATACTCTTTCCTTGTCCTTGATCTTTGCCATTTTAATTATTATGTGTCTTGGTGTTGTCCTTCTTGGATCCTTTCTGTTGGGAGTTCTGTGTATTTCCGTGGTCTGTTCGATTATTCCCTCCCCAGTTTGGGGAAGTTTTCAGCAATTATTTCTTCAAAGACACTTTCCATCCGTTTTTCTCTCTCTTCTTCTTCTGGTACCCCTATAATAAAGACATTGTTCCTTTTGGATTGGTCACACAGTTCTCTTAATATTGTTTCATTCCTGGAGATCCTTTTATCTCTGTGTCAGCTTCTATACGTTCCTGTTCTCTGGTTTCTATTCCATCAATGGCATCTTGCATCTCATCCATTCTGCTTATAAATCCTTCCAGAGTTTGTTTCACTTCTATAATCTCCTTCCTGGTATCTGTAATCTCTCTCCAGACTTCATCCCTTAGCTCTTGTATATTTCTCTGCATCTCCGTCAGCATGTTTATGATTTTTATTTTGAATTCTTTTTCAGGAAGACTGGTTAGGTCTGTCTCCTTCTCTGGTGTTGTCTCTGTGGTCTTGGTTTGCCTGTAATTTTGCCTTTCCATGGTGATAGAGATAGTTTGCAGAGCTGGGACATGTGATGGCTGGAAGAACTTAACTTCTTGTTGGTTTGTGGCCTTCCTCTCCTGGGAGAACAGCGACCTCTAGCGGCTTGTGCAGGGCAGCTGTGAGCAAAAAGGGCTTCTGATTCTTGCCCAGCTGCTATGGAGTTTATCTCCACTGTTGCTGTGGGCGTGGCCTGCCTTGGGTGGCTGCTCCAATATGGTGGAGCCTCATTGGAGTGGGAACGCCCAGGAGGCTATTTATCTCTGTGAGGGGCCTCCTTGCTCCCTGCTGCACAGGGGGTTAGAGTGCCCAGAGATACCCAGAATCCCAGCTGCTAGACTAAGTGTCCCAGGACGCTTTTGTCTGGCTGAGGGGTCCCTATCCCTTTAAGACTTCCCAAAAGCACTCGCTTTTCTTTGTCCCTGGTGCAATGACTGCAGGGACCTGCTCACAGGTCTTACTGTGCTGTTTCCCTAGTTTCCAGCAACTCACGCATGCACTGTGTTTGCTCTCTGGTGTGGATGGCTGGGTCTGGGTATTTAGCAGACCTGGGCTCCCTTTCCCTCCCCAGTCCGACACCTCTCCTCCAGCCGGGAGCTAGGGTTTGGGGTGTTCGGGTACCGCCAGGCCAAGGCTTGTATCTTATCCCCTTCGCGAGGCACTGGGTTCTCGCAGGTGTGGATGTGGTCTGGATGTTGTCCTATGTCTTCTGGTCTCTCTTTTAGGAAGAGTTTTCTTTGCTATATTTTCAAAAATATATGTGGTTTTGAGAGGAGATTTCCGCTGCTCTACTCACGCCGCCATCTTGGCTCTGCCACGTAGACAATAATATTTAAAATTTTTTTTTTGAGAGAGCATCTCTCATATTTATTGATGAAATGGTTGTTAACAACAATAAAATTCTGTATAGGGGAGTCAATGCTCAATGCACAATCATTAATCCACCCCAAGCCTAATTCTCATCAGTCTCCAATCTTCTGAAGCATAATGAACAAATTCTTACATGGTGAACAAATTCTTACATAGTGAATAAGTTCTTACATGGTGAACAGTACAAGGGCAGTCATCACAGAAACTTTCAGTTTTGATCACGCATTATGAACTATAAACTGAAGGGCCCCCACCAGTAAGATGGCGAACTTCCAGCTTCTCTTCTGGGTCCTCAGTTCCCGACGGCGCCACCTGAAGTCCAATCACCTCTCTCCCCACTCCCACTCCCAGCATCTAGCCAATAGCCACCAGCCCCATAGAAGTAACACCACAATCACCCCATGCTCCTTCCTATATAACCCAGCACCTTTCCCCAATAAAGCGGATTTCTCCGGTAAATTGCTGCTGTGTGTCGCTCCTTTCCTTTCATTGGTGCCAAAACCCGGGAAATGGGACACCCCAACTGGGCCCCTTCTTCCCCCCCAACACCAGCAGCAGCTTGCCCTCGTCCTCTTTTTCCGGCGCTGGCTCCTCACACTCACCACTCCTCTTTGGCCTTTAGGTAAGTTTTCCCCCGGAGTGGGCCACTCTTCCCCGAGCTATCACAGTGCCATTGACTGTGATCGTCCAGCAAGGCACTGACGCTCGGGGACAAAGGAGGAACTCTCCCTGCCTCTGGCCTTCATGGCTGCAGCAGACCCTCAGGCCCCCCTTCAACAGCCATAAATTGCCACGTCCGGCCTTCACAGCTGCTGCAGTCCCTCAGGCCCCCCTTCAACAGCCATAAATTGCCGCCTCCGGCCTTCATGGCTGAAGCAGATCCTCAGGCACGCCCTCCAACAGCCATAAACGAGGTGACTCCTTTATGGATGAGAACGCTTCCTTTTCCACTCCTTCTTTCCATTTTACCTGCCGAAATCCGTTCCGTCCGCCGAAAACTCCTAGTACTAGGTACCTCGGAATCCGGCACTCTGCCATCTTAGAGAAGTCTAGGTGACGACCCACACCTCCTAAGAAACCGACTCGTATACGAGTTTCCGCAGACCCCCAAGGATCACCGGGGACGCCCTTTGTCTCCTTGCCGTCTGCTCCCAGTCCGAGGGTCTCCGTTCGTCTTCCCCTGTTTGTCTCCTTCTCTGTCCTTTAGCCATGGGAGCCTCCTCATCCCTCCCTGAAAGCTCACCTCTTGAATGCCTGCTCAAGCATCTAGCCACCCTCTCCCTGACGCCTGATATAAAACCAAAACTTCTCCGCAAATACTGCTCCCAAGATTGGCCAACATAGCCCCTAAACAATAACAACCAATGGCCCACAGGGGAAACTCTTGATCCTAACATCACTCGTGATCTCTTTAACGACTGCCAGCGCCTGAAAAACTGGAAGGAGATTCCCTACACCCAAGCTTTCTGCCTCCTCCTCCCGCCCCCCCTCCAAGTTCTCCTAGCCTGCAAGCCGTCTCCCCCGCAAAAGCCTCCCGTTCACTCCCTTTCCCCTCCTCTCCTACAACAGCCCCTCCCCCTTCCTCCACCATCATCTCCTCCCCCACCTCACCCCCCTGCAGATCAAGTCTGAGCCTTTCAGCTCCCCTCTAACTAAGTTCCAAGAGCCTCCTCTGTCTTTGCCCCCATCACCTGTTTCTCCCCCACAGACTGAGCCAGAACCCTTCAGTCCTCCTCAGACTCAGTCCCAAGGGCCTCCCAAAATTATCACCCCCCCCTCCGAGAAGTAGCAAGATCCAAAGGCATCGTGCGCGTTCACGTCCCTTTCTCCTTAAGAGATTTAGCCCAACTTGAGAAACGCCTAAGTTCCTTTTCCACTGATCCCACAACATATATCAGAGAGTTTCAATAGACCCTCCAGTTATACAGCCTCACACATCATGACATTTTCATGCTCCTAGCCAATACCCTCCTTCCTGAGGAGCATAGATGAGTTTGAGACTTTGCCCAAATGCACACCACCTAAACCCACAGGACTGACCCCACCTATCCCTCTGGCTCCACCGCTGTCCCCGAACAAGACCCACACTGAGATTATAACACCACTGTGTGTCTCCGCTCTTGAGATATCTTCGCCTGCTGCTTAATAGCAAGTCTGAAAAAAACAGCTTTCGTAAATAATCAATTTTCAAAAGCTCCCTCCAAGTTCTTAGACAGACTCACTCAAGCCCTATTACAGTATACCAGCCTAGACCCAGAAACGCCTGATGGAAGACATGTCCTTATGACATACTTCCTAGTTCAAAGCTACCCCGACATTAAAGCTAAACTCAAAAAGTTAGAACAGGGCCCCGCTACCCCACAGACTGAGATCCTAACAGTGGCCTTTAAAGTTTTCCATAACCAGGAAGAGGAGAAGGAACGCTGTAAACAAAAGGCTGATCAGGCCAATTTCCAAATGTTAGCCCAGCTGATAAAACCACAACCTGGGCACTCCTCTGCAAACAAGCCCCCCCCAGGAGCTTGTTTCAAGTGCGGACAAGGACATTGGTCAAGGGCATGCCCCTACCCCAGATCTCCTACCACCCCATGCCCCAGATGCCACAAAAAGGGCCACTGGAGGTCTGATTGCCCAGCCACCTGAAGGGAGGCTGGACGAACAACCCCCATCCTAAGCCCGCCGTAGTGGGGCTGGCAGAAGAAGATTGACAGGGCCTGGGAGCTTCTCGCCCGACCATTTCCATCACCAAACAGGAGCCCAGGGTTACTTTAATAGTAGACGGTCGCCCCATCTCCTTCCTCCTAGATACAGGAGCCACCTTCTCAGTCTTGCAGGAATACCAGGGCCCTACCACACCTGCCATTTCTCCTATAGTCGGGGTAGGAAGTAAACAGATATTCCCATTAAAACCCTCCCTTTTATGTACAATCCAAGACAATCCTATACCTTTCTCCCACTCCTTCCTAGTTATGCCCCAGTGTCCCATCCCTTTACTAGGACGAGGCATCCTTTCTCTCCTCCATGTTTCCATAACTATATCCACTCCCACAGCCCTCAGTACTCCCTTTCTAATGGCCCTCATAGCCGACGACCCCCCTCTACCCAATGAAAGCTCCAGTTCCGCCCTCATACACCCTGTAAATCCCAGAGTTTGATACATTACAAGCCCCTCCGTAGCTCTATGTCCTCCTGCCTCCATCAAATTACGTGACCCCTCTCAGTATATCTGTCAGGCCCAATACCCCCTAACCACTTCAGCCCTCATAAGCCTCCAACCCATCATCCAAGATCTCTTAAACAAAAATTACCTTAGACCCACTCACTCCCCGTTTAATACCCCCAGATTAGCTGTTAAAAAATCCAACATATCTTTCCGCCTCGTCCAAGACCTTCGCCTCATCAACACGGCCGTTGTCCCAATCCATCCCTTAGTCCCAAATTCATACACCGTTTTATCGCTGCCCTGCCTTAGCCTCCCGAGATCCCTCCTCCCAAGATTTTTTCTCCTTCACCTGGACGGACCCATACACAAGACATTCTGAACAACTCACTTGGACAGTTTTGCCACAAGTCTTCTGAGTCCACCTTATTACAATACATGGTTGATTTTCTACTCTGCAGTCCATTGT
This sequence comes from Manis pentadactyla, assembly GCF_030020395.1. Classification (NCBI taxonomy): domain Eukaryota; kingdom Metazoa; phylum Chordata; class Mammalia; order Pholidota; family Manidae; genus Manis; species Manis pentadactyla. The sequence continues at coordinate 74,324,903 of NC_080031.1, forward strand.
GAGAACAGTCTCAACTTGACACTGCCTCCCTACTTAACCTTCTAGCTTCCAGAAGTTACCGAGTATCCCCCGTCAAATCTCAAATCTCTTCCCCTTCTGTCACTTACCTCCAATTTCTTCTATCTCAACAAAGAAAGTCCATTAACTTAGACAGAATATGGCCACTCTCTGACCTGCCTGTTCCCAAAATCAAGTCAGAAATCCTTTCCTTTCTAGGCCTGGCTAGGTATTTTAGAGCGTAGATCCCTAACTTCTCCCTGTTGGCAAGACCCCTATACGACATCAGCAAGGGCCCCCCTGAAGAACCATTATCCTCCTCACCCCAACACTCCTTCATTAAGCTCCCTCAAGCCCTTGTGGAAGCCCCAGCTCTCCATCTTCCTGACTTGTCAAAGCCCTTCTCATTATACATTCATGAGAGGTCCAGTCAAGCTCTAAGAGTCCTAAGCCAATATTATGGCCCATCCTTTGCCCCAGTAGCTTATCTTCCCAAGCAATTAGACCCCACAGTTCGGAGATGGGCCCCCTGTCTACGGGCATTAGCAGCTGGACAGCTCTTGCAGAAGGAAGCTCATAAACTGACATTTGGGGCACCCCTTACCATTCTGTCCCCACATCACCTAAAGGATCTCTTAACCTACAAAAGATTACAGACTCTCCCTCCCTCCAGACTCCTGTCCTTACTGTTCTCTTTCCTCCAAAATCCCATTCACCCCCTTTGCCATCCATACCCGAATCATGACTTTTCCCTCCTTTACTGCTCTCTTGCTTTTTCTCCTCATCCCTATTGTCTTCCCCGCCACCCCAGCCTCCTTTGTATGGTGATTCAAAGTCAGACAGACTTACACACAGCATCAAACAAAAGTTACTGCCCTCATTGCCACATCAGACTGCCCTCTGAAAGGCTGCTCCGAGACTTTATACCTCCACTTCCTCCCTCCACCAAAGTGTTCACTAGCAGCTACCTTTATTCTCCCTACCTCTGCTTCCTCTATGACCAAAAACAAGCCTGTTGCAGGCGATGGTAAGACACCTACAGTATTACTCCTCCAACCGTTTCATGAAATACCCCAACAGCTCATTGTCCTTATTAATCCCAGATCCCTGGGACTCACGATGGGCCGCCGGGGTCACAGCCTCAGTTTACTATGGGGGGGACCTTGACCCCCCATGGTACTCTTCATATCTCTCGAGAGTATGTTCCCTCTCACTCCCAGATCTCTCAAGTTGCATCAGATATCGGACATTCTGAAAAAGTCATTATCCAAACTCTTGACGGCACTTCTTCATCTTCTTATTCCTCCTACTCTTAGTTACAGCTTATTCAAGACACCACCATCTTTCTCAACCACACCCTCAACACCACCAATTGTTTCTTGTGCACATCACTACAGCGCCCGTTGCTGGCCGCCGTGCCCCTTAATATTTCCAACTACTCCTTCCATTCAGAAGGACAACCCCTCCGCCCCCTGGCAGACATACCCTTATGGGAACCAGAATACGCAGATAATCTCACCATCCACCACTGTGTAGGCCCAGCTCCACCCCCCTCCAGCGCACTTCACTGCCTCTCTATCTACACCCCTACCTCTGGCTCTAAGACTTTCACTCAACCGGGACACTTCTTTTGGTGTAATGGCAGTCTTTTCAACTCACTGCCTCCCAACTCCGATATACCCTGCATTCTCATCACCCTAATCCCACAGCTTACACTTTACAGCATGGCAGAATTTCTTGAGCTCCAACCTCCCTTGCCCTCGCGCTTGCTAGCTAAAGTCACCCTTCAAAACCGGTGGGCCTTAGATCTGCTTTCAGCCGTAAAGGGCGGCACCTGCATCTTCCTTCGAGAAGAGTGCTGCTATTACATCAACGAATCCAGCATTGTAGAAACTGACATTACCAAACTCACCGACCTTGCCTCCAGCATCCACTCTGCTTCCAATTCCAACCCATTCTCTTCAATACCAACAAACCCCCTCCTTACCTGGCTGTGGCCCATTGCAGGCCCTATAATAATCATTCTTCTCGCCTGTCTCTTCTTACCTTGAATAGTAAAGTTTATCAAATCCCAAGTCAGTAAAATCTCTAATCAAACTTTCAACCAGCTTTTACTCAGGAACTATCAGCTTCCGGCCACAGAAGATCCCTCACCCTCACGTGACCTCCCCACCACACGCTGAGATGGACCCCTCTCTCCGCTGGAAACTGTACCTGGAAACAATGGCCGCAGACGCCTGGCTTCTGGCACCCATATTCTCTTTGGCACCATTAGAATCAACAAGTCCTCGACCTATAGTTACAAAGAACCATCATTGATTTCCAACCTGAAGAAGTCCACATCTACTCGTCCTTACTGTGGGGAGTCCTATCAACCCTTTCCCCCAATCCTCAAGCCCTCACTCCCTTCTCTGCCCCCATTCAGCAGGAAGCAGTCAGAAAGAAAGCAACGTCCACAACCCCATAGAGAAAAAAGGGGAGAATGAAGGGCCTCCACCAGTAAGATGGCGAAATTTCGGCTTCTCTTCCGGGTCCTCAGTTCCTGACGGCGCCACCTGAAGCCCAATCACCTCTCTCCCCACTCCCACTCCCAGCATCTAGCCAATAGCCACCAGCCCCGTAGAAGTAACACCACAATCAGCCCATGCCCCTTCCTATATAACCCAGCACCTTTCCCCAATAAAGCAGATTTCTCAAGTAAATTGCTGCTGTGTGTCACTCCTTTCCTTTCATAAACAATCAGGTCAAATATGAATATTCATTGGATATTTATACTTGAGTTATATGTGAATCCCACATTTCTCCCTTTATTATTATTATTTTTAATAAAATGCTGAAGTGGTAGGTAGATGCTATATAAAGTAGAAAAGAGTTTAGTGTTGTAAGAGAGCAAATATAAATTATCAGGTGTGTGCTTGTAGACTATGTGTTAATTCAAGCTAGACACGGGCAATAAAACATCCACAGATGCAGAAGATTTCTCTCAAAACAGGGGGGGTGAGGTTCTAAGCCTCACCTCTGTTGATCCCCAATTTCTCACCTGATGGCCCCCCTGCGACTGTGCCTGTCCTGGTTGCTCATCCCTTCAGGAATCTTACCCAACTCTGGCTAACCAGTCATCTTCTGGGGCCATACAGGGAAATGTAAAGTTGTTAAGTGAGAGATAAGCCTTATTGTTTGTAAAGGTTAGCTTATTACTTCTTTGCATATTAATGCCCTGTAGCTTCTATGCCCAGCATTTGTGTTGAGGTATCTTTACCACTTGGAAGAATTATGATACTCGGTAAATTTGATATGAGGCACGAATTCTATTTAAGAGTTGTAATTAGGAAGAAGTAAAGCTATAGAAGTAGCAGATGGAAGAAAACATTGGAAGATTGATTATTTCTTTGACATATCTTCTGGTAGAGTAACTTAAGCATGTATAGGTTTTAAACTACTAATTAAATTGCACACGCATTAACATAATAGGAATACAGTTACATAACCAAAGCAGATCTATAATTACCAGCCATCTCCAGTGAAGCCAAGAAAACTAAGTGGCCACCCTAGGCATTTGTGATAATTTGTCTATGATATGATAGATATTGTCCAACTGTACTTGAACAGTCTGAGAGAAATCAGACAAATTAAGACAACACATTCCTGGGAACTGTTCACATCCCATATGTTCTTTTAACAGTAGATAGTCTGTAGTTGTAAGATTTTGGAACGCTACAACTTGCACTTCTCCTAATTCTTGGTTGAGTTCCAACAATATAGATCCAGTCAAATTTGTTGTTTTACTGTATGCACAGGCCAGCTTAGATATCTTCTTCTTCATTCCAATGCCAAGTCCAGGAACCAGTGTGATGAATGCAGCTGCAACTGCAGCATCGCCTGGATCTTTGTTGAGGTATTTTGATGATCATCTTCTGGTATGACTCTTCCAGAGAGTGCTGATGTTGGAAGTTCTTCTTCATATCGTATCTTAGTTCATTTTCTGGGTAGCCCAATTAGGCTTTGATCCTCTGTATAAACACAAACAGACCCTTTGCCCCCACTTTGTTATGCCCTTTATAACATTGTGTAGAACACATTGGAGGTTACCACAAAGGAACGGCTTTTTTTTTTTTAAGAGAAAGGAATATTATCAGAAATGTGTAACTCCACAGACAATCATCTGACACCCTTTAAGTGATCAAAATTAAGGATATTTAAAGCATGTGTTAATCATTGATTTACAGTTAGTTTTATCCTATCAGGGAGTAATCCCTCTTTTCTTTCTTTCATTTTTTTTGTTATCTTTAATCTACACTTACATGAAGAATATTATATTTACTAGGCTCTCCCCTATACCAGGTCCCCCCCCCATAAACCCCTTTACAATCACTGTCCATCAGCATAGCAATGTTGTAGAATCACTACTTGTCTTCTCTGTGTTGTACAGCACTCCCCTTTCTCCCACCACCCCTATGTATGCTAATATTAATACCCCCCTTCTCCTACCCACACCTTATCCCTCCCTACCCACCCATCCTCCCCAGTCCCTTTCCCTTTGTTACCTCTTAGTCCATTCTTGGGTTCTGCAATTCCGCTGCTGTTTTGTTCCTTCAGTTTTTCCTTTGTTCTTATACTCCACAGATGAGTGACATCATTTGGTATTTCTCTTTCGCCGCTTGGCTTATTTCACTGAGTGTAATACCCTCCAGCTCCTTCCATGTTGCTGCAAATGGTAGGATATGCCCTCTTCTTATGGCTGAGTAGTATTCCATTGGGTATATGTACCACCTCTTCTTTATCCATTCATCTACCGATGGACATTTAGGTTGCTTCTAATTCTTAGCTACTGTAAACAGTGCTGCGATAAACATAGGGGTTCATCTGTCTTTCTCAAACTTGATTGCTGTGTTCTCAGGGTAAATTTCTAGGAGTGGAATTCCTGGGTCAAGTGGTAAGTCTGTTTTGAGCATTATGATGAATCTCCATACTGCTTTCCACAATGGTTGAACTAATTTACATTCCCACCAGCAGTGTAGGAGGGTTCCCCTTTCTCCACAGCCTTGCCAACATTTGTTGTTGTTTGTCTTTTGGATGGCAGCCATCCTTACTGGTGTGAGGTGATACCTCATTGTAGTTTTAATTTGCATTTCTCTGATATTTAGCGATGGAGCATCTTTTCATGTGTCTGTTGGCCATCTGTATTTCTTTTTTGGAGAACTGTCTGTTCAGTTCCTCTGCCCATTTTTTAATTGGGTTATTTGTTTTTTGTATGTTGAGGCATGTGATCTCTTTATATAGTCTGGACATCAAGCCTTTATCGGATGTATCATTTTCAAATATATTCTCCTATACTGTAGGGTTCTTTTTTGTTCTATTGATGGTGTCTTTTGCTGTACAGAAGCATTTCAGCTTAATATAGTCCCACTTGCTCATTTTTGCTGTTGTTTTCCTTGCCTGGGGAGATATGTTGAAGAAGAGGTCACTCATGTTTATGTCTATGAGGTTTTTGCCTATGTTTTTTTCCACGAGTTTAATGGTTTCATGACTTACATTCAGGTCGTTGATCCATTTTGAGTTTACTTTTGTATATGGGGTTAGACAATGGTCCAGTTTCATTCTCTTACATGTAGCTGTCCAGTTTTGCCAGCACCATCTGTTGAAGAGACTGTCATTTCGCCATTGTATGTCCATGGCTCCATTATCAAATATTAATTGACCATATATGTTTGGGTTAATGTCTGGAGTCTCTAGTCTCTTCCACTGGTCTGTGGCCCTGTTCTTGTGCAAGTACCAATTTGTCTTGATTACTATGGCTTTATAGTAGAGCTTGAAGTTGGGGAGTGAGATCCCTCCTACTTTATTCTTCTTTCTCAGGATTGCTTTGGCTATTCTGGCTCTTTGGTGTTTCCATATGAATTTTTGAATTATTTTTTCCAGTTCATTGAAGAATGTTGCTGGTAATTTGATAGGGATTGCATCAAATCTGTATATTGCTTTGGGCAGGGTGACCATTTTCACCATATTAATTCTTCCTAGCCACGAGCATGGGATGAGTTTCCATTTGTTAGTGTCACCTTTAATTTCTCTTAAGAGTGACTTGTAGTTGTCAGAGTATAGGTCATTCACTTCTTTGGTTAGATTTATTCCTAGGTATTTTATCCTTTTTGATGCAATTTTGAATGGAATTGTTTTCCTGATTTCTCTTTCTATTGGTTCATTGTTAGTGTATAGGAAAGCTACCGATTTCTGTGTGTTAGTTTTGTATCCTGAAACTTTACTATATTCCGATATCAGTTCTCGTAGTTTTGGGGTGCAGTCTTTAGAGTTTTTTATGTACAATATCATGTCATCTGCAAATAGTGACAGTTTAACTTCTTCTTTACCAATCTGGATTCTTTGTGTTTCTTTTTTTTGTCTGATTGCTGTAGCTAGGACCTCCAGTACTATGTTAAATAGCAGTGGGGAGTGTAGATATCCCTGTCTAGTTCCCGATCTCAGAGGAAAAGCTTTCAGCATCTCCCTGTTCAATATAATGTTGGCTGTGGATTTATGTTATATGGCCTTTATTATGTTGATGTACTTGCCCTCTATTCCCATCTTGCTGAGAGTTTTTATCATGAATGGATGTTGAATTTTGTCAAATGCTTTTCCAGCATCTATGGAGATGTTCATGTGGTTTTTGTCTTTCTATTTGTTGATGTGGTAGATGATGTTGATGACAATAATACTTTTAACATAAATCTAAAGATATGTGTACCATGGACCCAGACATTAACATGAATCAACTATTTAGTGTAGTCCACATTTTCTGAATATTCACTTAATGTCTATGTTATAATTTAATTATAGATATATATAGATATTAAAGGCCTAATATTTATCTTTTACTTATAAAAATTGTTGTTGTATAAAAGATGTATTTTATAATGGCTCATAGGCAAGGATTCCACTTATAGGTACTGAAATGAATAATTAGGTAGCTCAGCATCAGGGATTTCTTGGGAAATCTCTTAGAGATTTCTGAGCTTAATGTTGTCCTGTTTTTTTGAGCATGTTCCCTTCTCCACAGTCATTATCATAAAAGAAATACTTTACCCTGAAATTACCCAGGAGAAATTAGTTGAAAAGCTGTTGAAATTTCCCCGATCCCCAAACTACAGCAACCTATATTGGTCTCTCCTGCCTCAATTCTTCCTCTCCTGGGTGTTCTGTAAATATTGTGAGACACATCACAGCCTCAGAGTTGAAATCATTCACCTTTTTCTTACAGAGATTTGAAGTGGTTCTTCCCTCACTGAGAGGAAAATTAAGTTCTCTCAGTCCTGAGGTAGCATGAGGCCTGCTACTTGCTTCTATGACATTAGATGAGAGCAAATCTTCCTGGATGAAGAGACTCTATGGAGATTGGATACTTCAAGGCACATGCGGAGTCACTATAAAAAGGAAGTATTCTCTTTAAAGCCCAGATTTTCAGAGCTTAAACCATGATCACCATGTGAGTAACACCTGCTTGTCAGTTTAAGGGACATAAAAGTATTCCTTTCTATGATAGATAAGATTATATTTCTAACATATTATCCAATAAATGTAAGTGTGATACTTTCACCACTAGATATATAGACCCTAATCTAAAACCTGTATTTTTCTCACTTTAATTTATTGAAAAACTTAAATATTTTTTCTGATACAATTAAGAGAAAAAGCCTGGAGTTAAAAACACTGTGAGCATAATGAAAACACACAAACTTATATACGTATATTTATGTCAATATACACATATATATGCCAAAATAGAAAAGTCGAATTAAGAATGTGGCATAGTCATTTTATCAAATCATAATCAATTCTCTGATTTATAATAAGCAATTGCATTTTTACTGCCCTATACTAAATCTGTTTTAGTAAACTAAACCCTAAATACATTCTCCTACATCAAACAGGAACTTGTAGTGTCTGGTACTTCTGCATACACATTTTAAAAAATCATCTTCCAAGTTAATTGGTACAAATAAATTCTGACCACATTTGGAATTTAAATTATGAGAAAGTTAGTGTCCATTATAGTGTTACAGTTGAAAATATAAGAATGTTTCTTATTCATGCATAAATTAATCCTGCAGAGAATTCTGAATGCAAGAAAGTACAATGATTCACAAGCTCTTGCTAGTCATGACTGAACAAGTGTCAGAAGCAGTGGTTATCAAAATTATAACAAAGAAAAAATGGATTCCTCTTTCATTTTCCATTTATCCGTGGCTGTCTGTAAAATAAAGGGTTTGTACAGACACTCACTCTTCCATGATTCCCTTATAAAATAAATTATCTGCCAAATGTAATCACATCATGTTTTGTAAATCTGTGTTTTACAGTATTACCTCCTATACAGGACTATGCTTTATCCTTGTCAGAAATAAGTAGTTGTTAGGCCGTTACACCAAAATTATTTTGATGTGTAACTGCATGTGGTAACTAAAACAGTGCTTTTATGTAGCAATGCCTCAGCATATCAATCTATCACCAAGACAAATAATGTCAAGTGTCCACAAACAAGACAACAGATTTTTCATTCTTCATCCCTCAGGTGCCTTGTATCAGGGAGTGTCACACAGCAGTAAACTGGCTGAATGGCCTCACCTGGGAGTAACCCACCTGTTACTTTTGGAAATTTATGCATCATCACATGAGTGTTAATCAAACCTTCAGATGTAGTGCAGGGTTTTCTAAGAAACAATAGCTTCAATGACATGTCTTACTGGGAAACTGATTTACATTTTTCTGATTTGTACAAACATGAAATTCAGGTTTAGTCAAATTTGGAAATCTAATATAGTCAGGGTGAACTGGAGGTGTTTACAGCCCTAACTACATGGAGTTCTTTTCATAGAATGAGTCCCCTGGTATTTGCTCAGAGTTCATAAAATAATTTAGAAGTCAGGAAGAATTTGCTGTATTATATATCTGAGAATTAAGGCACAAAAACTAAACAAAGCCAGGAACTATGTCTTTCAACAATCTTTAGTATTATTTAGACCATGACCAGAGGTAGAGAAAGTGTACATTTTGTTGACTCCTGGAATTTTGAGTTAGAGTTCCCACAGGTTAGGAAATAGCTGAAACCATAGGTGGTGGGTCATTGCCATTTAGACCCAGACTGAAATAAGTGAATGAGCTTGGAAGAAATTATTCTTAAAATGTATCAATTCTCTGTAATTGATAACAAATACTTACTTAAAAATATGGCCAAGTTGAGGCAAGTCTTTAATTAAGACAATATTATCCTGTTTTTCTCCTTTACTTACCAATGTTTATGTGCACAAGCTGCACACGTATAAACACAACCTTTCCCTCCAGTGAGAATGGCAGGCACTACTGAGAAGAAGTTAGCAGCAGTCCACTGGCCTGGTTTTATTTTCCAATTAACTATAATTAGTGTTACGTTTAGCTCTGTTTATTGTTTCCTAAGCTGCATCCATTCCCTTCTGCTTGTCAGCAACTGTATATACAGGGTGTCTTTGCAGAAAACAGAAAACAGGAAGGCATGAAGTCCAAGAAATCACTGCCCAGTCTTATCCCTGCCTTTTCCTGGTTATTCCCCTAGACCCTCTTTGAAGCAAGGGGGCTGCAAACCTCTTTGTGTCTTACTTCTTCAGCTGTGAAATTTATAATAATATTGGGACTTAACTCTAATGCTTGTTGTGCTGATTACTATTATTAATAAATAACAACTTCAATATCTTCAACAACCAATCTTGAAGAACATCACATTTGCCAAATCTTTGTTTATTAAATTATTGTCCACATACAATTTTACATTGGTTTCAAATATACAACACAGTGGTTCAACTGTTTACCTGTATTGCTAAATCCTCACACCTCTAATGTGGTTACATTCAGCTTAGATATTAAAGAATCATTGACTATATTCTCAATGCTGTGATAAATTTATATTGTCATTGAAAATAAAATATTGGGCCTCTTATCCCCTTCCCCCACCCACACCACCTCAAACCTACCCCATTGTAACCACTCATCCCTTCTCAGTGTCTATGAGCCCAGTGCTGTTTTTTTTCTTCTGTTTTCCTTTTTTTAATAGTCCACATTTAAGTCAAATCATATGGCTTATTTTACTGAGCATAATACAGTCTAGATCCATCCTTTTTGTGAAAAATCAACACAAATTGGATTTCTTTCCATTTTATGAATGTATAATATTCCATTGTGTAAATGTACCACCTCTTTATCCATTTACATCCTTTCCATACTTGGCTATTGCAAATAGTGCACCAGTAAACTTAGGGGTGCCTATATCTTCATGAATCAGGGATTTTGTTTTCTTCAGGTAAATTCATAGAAGTAGAATGAATGGCTCACATATATTTATAGTTTTAGTTTTTTGAGGAACCTCCGTAGTGCTTTCCACAGCAGTTGCATCAATTTACATTCCCACCAACAGTATAGGAGGGGTCCCATTTCTCTGCATTCTCATCAGAATTTGTTATTTCTTGTGTTTTGGATAGTGGCCATACTAACTGGCATGAGGTAATATCCCATTGTGGTTATGATATGCATTTCCTTGATGATTAGCAATGTGAGGCAGCTTTTCACATGCCTCTTGGCCATTTTATTTCTTCTTTGGAGAAGCATCTTGAGGTCCTCAACCCATTTTTTAATCATGTTATTTGTTTTTTGGATGTTGAAGCAGATGAGTTCTTTAGATATTTGGATGTTAACCATTTATCAGATAAGTCGCTTATGAATATAATCTCCCATAATGTTGGATGTCTTTTTGTTTTGCTAATGGTGTCCCTCACTGTACAGAAACTTTTTAGTTTGATGAAGTCCTACTTGTTCATTTCTCATTTTGTTTCCTTTTATAACGTTTTTCAAAATCTTCTAAACATTTGTGTTAATTAATTTAGAACAGTCCTGCAGGAAAACGGTAAAATAGGTACACAGGGTTACAGTAACTTGGCAAATGTGTATAACTGGTAAGAACTATGAGAAGGTATAGACAAACACGCACACATGCTACACATGAAATTGTCACTACAGATGTTTCACATGTCCATCAACACAACCAGGTAACATTTTCTTTGTTGTACATGTTTGTTTAGAGTACACAGTTCACTCTTGAGATCCACACTCTTGAATGAAATGAGTAGCAATTCAAGTGTCACTGAGTTCCTTCTCCTGGGATTTTTTCATGACCTAAGGATGCAAACCCTGCATGGTGTCCTTTTTCTTGTGGCTTACCTGGCAGCCCTGTTAGGAAATGGCCTCATCATCATGCTCATTACTGTGGACCCTCAGCTTCACACACCCATGTACTTCTTCCTGAAGAACCTGTCATTCATAGATCTCTGCTTCATTTCTTATACTGTTCCTAAATTTGCTGTCAACTCCCTGGTAAATAGGAACAAAATATCCTTCCTTGGATGTATCTTCCAGTTGCTGTTTTTTGTGACTTTTGGTACTGCTGAACTGGCCATCCTCACAGTGATGTCCTATGACCACTATGGCAGACCTATGGCTGTCTGCCATCCACTGCACTATGAGACCATCATGAACAAGGGGGCCTGTGGGTGGATGGTGGTGGATTCATACATCAGTGTGGGAATCTATGGAGCCATGTACATGGCAACATTTTCCACAACATTTAGTTCCGATAAAATCCATCATTTCTTCTGTGATATCCCTCAGATTATTTTTATCTCAGAGTCCAATACGAACATAAATGAAACATCAGTTAATGCATTTGGTGCAAGTATCTCACTAGTTTGTTTTTTCTCTATTTTATATTCCTATGTGCACATCTTCTCTGCTGTCTCAAGGATCTCCTCCGTGGAGGGCAAATCCAAAGCCCTCTCCATCTGCCTCCATCATCTAGTTGCTGTGAGTGTGTTTTATTCAACAGGTGCCTTGGCCTACCTGAAGCCAGCCTCTGAATTGAAGTCCATTGTAGATGTAGTTTTATCTGTATTTTACACAGTGGTTCCTCCGTCAGTGAACCCCATCATATACAGTCTTAGAAACAAGGACATAAAGGTAACTCTAGGAAAACTCCTTGCAGCTGTAGTAATTAAGTCAAATTAAATATATTTGAGTAGTTCAGAGTTTTCTCCTTTTTTGGGACACATATCCTTTTCAAATTATATACCATTTATATTAAGGGGATGTATCATATTATTAACGCACTCTCTTAGTAATTTGGGAACAACATTAGAGCTGTCAGTGCAGAATGTTCTTCAGACAAATGAATAAAAACAAAGATATTAGTGGAGCACTACAAGTGTGGTATACTTTGGGCATTGCTAGCAAACTTTATTTTGCAATATGAATATATGTTTTTTTAAAGAAAATCTAGACTTCCTCATTGCAAAATTAGTTTAGGAGGATATGAGTAACACATATTATCTACTCACTTTTTAAATTTCACTTGCAATATTCTTTATTAAACAAAATCCAATATAGATATCCTACAATTTAGAAAATATGTTGCTTACAATTCCTATATTTTAGTGCCCTTACTGCTACATCTTTTCATGACAAATGGATCCACACTCTGTCTTTAATGTCCCCAGAAACTCAGCATGGACAGCCTGGCCGAGGTATGAAACCATGGCGCTTGCTGTTCAGACTTGTCAGAATCAGAGATCATTTATCCTTATAATGGAAAAATGCAGGTTTCCTTTCTCTCATAGGCTCACAATTAAATACAAAATATAAGGGTGTTTGGTTGGAGGGAAGGCTACTTTCTCCTAGAGTTTTCACTTTCTTCCTCTTGCCAAGAGGCTGCCCAGGTATGTCCCTCTCCAGGGCAAGGAGGCAAGACCACCTGTGCACCACACTGCCCCACTGCAACATTATGCATACAATAAACATTCCGTGAGTGCCTTATGTTAAGGGTGATATTTTCCTGTGCTCTTCATGACACTTGGACATTACAAAAAAACCCTCCATTACAACTGTTTAAGAATTTGTGATCACCTTCTGGGCAGTGTCAGAGGTGATGTGACATGAAAGTTAAGGGACATGTCCTCATGGTCAGAAGACCCCTCCTCCTTCCCCCCATGGTGCTCACAGGAAGGCAGCTATGGTATGGAGGCATTTGGGGGCATGCCATGGACATCCACTTACCCAGAACACAGCCATCCCATGGCATTCCAGCAGAAATGCCTACCTACATTCATGAAAAGACATGTCCAGTAAATTATGCTGCCCACACTGGAATCTAACACAATGCTGAAACCCAGTTAAACAGTTATATTATGATTTATTGATGGTGACATTGAGCAAAACAATATTGATTCAATCACAATCACAATAAAAAGGAGATTTACAAAAGCAAACCTGAGGATGATTCCATAAATAAAAGACTTAAAGTCATGCATAATAAACTGACAGTTTGAAGTCTTTCAATTGTTTCACTTCGAAAGGTCAACGACTGACTGAAATTGGACAATAACTGTAATGTTGGAATGGTAGTAATATTCATTCTTGATTTGTTAGGTTGTTTCAATGTCATAGTAATTTTAAAAAATGATCAAGCTGTATGCTTTATTTTTTGTTAATTACTCATATTGTTATACTTTTATATACACTAAAAACACAATATCCACATATCAAAAGATAAGATAAAATATCATGAGATACAGTACAAATATTCTATAATCTTTCTCATACCTAATTCATGATTAAGGAACAATATTTTGTCCTAAATTCAAGAAAGAGATAGTGACAATATAATCTATCCTTGCTCTGGATTTTATGGACAATGAAATAAATATGTAATGTAATTATACCAAATGTTGGGAAAAATTTTTTAAATGTATTTATCGTATGCTTACAGGCATTTGTCAAAAATATTCCAACTCTAAAATGTAGGAATATATGTCCTTCCTGACAACATGGATAAACCTGAAGGATATTACATAAAGTGGAAAAAGCTACACATATAAACTATAAATTATTTTTGATATGGAAGCTAAAATAGTCAAACTCATAGAAGCAGAGAATAAAATGGAGGTAAATAGGGGGCAAAAATGGGGAAATGGGCAGGTGATGGCCAAAGGGTGCAAACCCTGAGTTATGCAAGGTCAATGCACCCTGTAGATCCACTGTACAGCACAGTGGCTGTAAGTAAAAATACTCTATTGCATACTTGAAATTTGGTCAGAGGTATGCAGAAAACTCCAGAGGTGATAGATGTGTCTGTGTACTCATGGTGATGAAGGTTTCATGGTTATTCTGATCCCCAAGTTCATCGAGTTGTGTTCCTCAAATATCATGACAATCATACCTCAGAAAAGTGATTTCTTAAAATTATGTACACAAACTATTAGAATTAGTATAATTCCATATAAAGAAAATATTTTGGTATGAAAGAAAATGCCATTAGAAAACGATGTTTAAATGTAATTCATAAGACCAAAAAGAAAAAGTTGGAAGTTCACTCCTGAAAATTCACAAGTCTTTACACAGAAAGTACTTTACTGAAAAAGCACCTACTTAACTAAAACGTATAGTTTTTTTGTGGGCTCAAAACTTCAATTTAAGTACACTTACGTAACAGGATTTAATGTTCACCCTGAAGTTCACATTGAAATTGAAAAGGCCAAGAATAACGAAGTCTTCAAAAAGTTCAAATGGTTGAGAATACTTAAATATCCTCGAGCAATAAACAAAAGCTGGAAGATTTATGTCATCAAATATCAAGACCTCTTATGCACATAAATAGTTACAGTTCTGGGTCAGCGAGGCACAAATTAGTTGAAAGAACAGAATTAAAAAACTGACCCCCTCAAATACAGGAAGTAGGTATATACGAATATTCCACAGTAGGCATATACAAAATTTCTACTACAGATACATGGGGGAAAAGACCATCCTCTTAATGAATAACGCTGAATAATCTGATAATAGTTTGGAGGCAATTATTCTTGATCTCTATCCCCTGTCATGCTCAAATGGAAAACCATAGTGAAGGAACACAGAAATGTAAAAGCAAAACAGTAAACCACCTAGAAGATAACATAAATATATCTTCATAAGCTTGAGGTTAGGAAATAATTTTTTACACTAAACAAAGAAGCAATTTTCATAATCTTAGTAATGATAAATTGATATATATTAAATTTGATTAATTTTGAAAGCTACCACAAAAATGTAGAAAAATGAGGAGCCACTCAAGGACAATCTACAGGAGCTGCATAAATGGCAGTGGCTTAAACACTTCCTTGTAGCTCCGTGGGCACTACAGACTGACAGACACTTGGGTGTTTTCTCTAAACTTATCTTTTCCTTCATGACTAGAAACTTAATGTATCAGAACAGCTCACACACTGATAAACACACACACATGTATACTCACTTAGAGATCTACATAATTTATTCACAAACATATCAGAATCACTTGGCTCTTGTGAGATCAACCTTTGATTTCTCATGTTTAGAATGTCCAGAAAACAAAGAGCCAAATATTAAGTAAAGCAAACGCGTTATGTGCATGTAATTTTTCTACCTGAAATCACTAGCTTAGTATTAAAAAGACAAACTGGATGACTTATGCAGGGACTTGTTGATATGTTGTTTATAGAGCCCCTACAACTTCATGCACTTCACAACCTCACATTTTATGAATGCCAATCACCTTGTTATGAAAGACAAAGCTCAGCTGCCTGCATCATTTTGCTGAAGAAAAAAATTTGTATATTCTCCTGATATTTGTAAATTCCAGTTCAACCCATAAAGTCCATGTAAATATATTTCCCAACTCTTTTCTTATAAGCCTTGAAAAAATGGTATTTCATCTCCTTTTTTAGTACTGACTGAACTGGATGAAAGTATCCAAGTTGCCTTGTTTTACAGCATTTTAGTTTAAATTGCACATTGCTTGTTTTAATGAAAAATATTTTGCCTTCATGTATCCATTTGTGAAATATGTATTCTCTACTCCTACTTCCTTTCTAAGTATCATTTTAAAATAATTGCATCACCAGTAAAAATGATGTCTCAACATGCAAGTTACACATTGGTGAACAGGCAAGAACATTTAGCAACCCTACATTATCCTTTCCAGAGCATCAACATTTACAGAAAATACTTCCTAGAGATTTACCAAGTGTCATTAAAATAATATGCAAACATCCAAAGAAGACAGCCTCTAACTAAATAGAACTTTAATATGTATACTGTTGCATTCATTACTCATTTTAGAAATTTTTTTCTTTAACCATGGAAATATTACTGTTTAAAATATTAATTCCCAGAGGCATTCCAAGTTTGCAGGATATAAACAAGCAGAACCCAACCTCCTGCTGCACACACATACACCAAATCTACTCCTACACACAGAGCAAATCACTCTTAGGGAGAAATGTGGCCTGACCAGACACCTTCTATTCAATGCAGGATAAATGATGAAATAAAATATCACAGGACAGATGGAGACATTATGAAGGGAGACTCATCTGCAGTTCAGCCATTCAGTAAGGAGGCATATCACTGAGAGACTAGAGCCTGTATTCCCTGCCATGAGTCAGAAAAACTCACACTTCATAAAGTTTAAGAGGCTAACACACTATTAGTGAAGGTAACAGATTTTTTAATACAGTACCTGCCAAATGGTGCGGGAACTGCTAAAACTCTCTTCACGACCAGAGAATCTGGTAGTACCAATACTTATGTCACCCCACACACATTATTATTCTGTCTCCAACACTCCCCTATTATTTTCTCTTAAACCCACTATGACCAATCAATGTCCCAAATACTGCACAATGCACCTCTCATCAAGGCAGTTAGTGACATTCAAATTATTAATTCTAGTAGTTGTTTGCAGGCCACATCTTACCTGGTCAATCCCCATGAGAATATTAGCACTTCACTTTCTCCTATCACATTGAAATAACTTCTGAAATTGTCTCCCAGATCAACACACATCCCTAATTTGTTAGATTTTGAAATCTTCCAAACACCTACCCTTAAATGCTTGCAACTCAGATATAGACAAATAACCAAATAAAGGTAGGAAAGGATTGGAAAACTGATCTCACAGTGTAAAATGAGCAAAGCCTAATAAGCACATATAATAATCCCCCCAAAATAATAATTACATAATTAAAAATAAGATTAGAAATACTGAATTTGGCAAGGATGTGCTGCAAGAAGAACTCTCATTTCTCTTTGGTGGAATTGTGAGAAGGAACAACAATGTCTCTTTAAATTAATGGCAGTTATTCATCAAACAAACACATGGCAGAGCAATTTATTACTAGGTATTGACTAATGGAAATGAGCACGTTTGAATGAAAGGCTTCTAAAAGAATTTTCATAAAATACTATTTGTAGTAGCCCCCAAATGTAAGCATCTGATGTGTCTGTCAATCAAAGAATCAACAAATTCTGGTACATTCCCTCGGTGTCTTTCTACCAGCCACATTAAAAAGGGAAACAAAAAGAAAACTCTACTGACATCATCAACAAGTAGGTGAGGATCAAAATGTTATTTGGACTAAAAAATCAAATGGTAGAGTCCACATATGTGAAGATCAGGTCAAACTATTCTGCAAAAGAATCCCTAATAGTTGCTGCTTATGAAGGGAAGATACAGAGGGTGCCTGAGTTAGAGCATCAGGAATATTTTGTGAAACAATTTCCTGATATGGATTTTCAATGAATATGTGTATGTATTTTTGAGAATCGATCAAATGATAAATTTCAAATGTACAAGTAATAAAGGCTAATACAAAATGGGTGGTATACCTAAATATAAAACACAAACTATAAATCACCTGGAGGGTGTTTCATGATGACAGAGAAGGAAGACCCAAAATTCACCTCCTCCTGTGAACACAGCAAATTCAAACTCCACATGGAATAATTATCCAATTATAAAGCCCTGAGAACTATATGAATAGCACCTCCACAGCAAAGGACAAAATAGAGATATCAAAGTTAGGAGAGGCACAAAGAAGGTCTTTCATGGAACCCCACCCAGATGCTCTGACCCTGCACAGAAGAGGAATCCCAAATTATGGCACTTTCACTTGAAGGGATTGTGTTTCACATCAAACAACCTGACCCTGTGTTGGCACCAGGAAGACAAGCCCCTCATTTGTCTGTTTTACAAAATCAACAGGGATTGAGTCCAGGAAAATCATATAACTATAGGAAACAAATATTCTACTCTTGAAGGATGCATGACCAGACCCTGTCACCCTGGGGTCCAGTGCCAAAACAACAGAGTGAAAATTGTCAATACAAAATGCAGCGGATGTGCATTTACTCATTTAGAGGCACTTCCATAGAGGCAGGGAAATGCAGGGTCCTCATCCAGCGATAGAAGCCCTTGTAAAAAATATATACTCAGATTCATCCTACCATTCCATGGATGGAGCTGACAGCCACCAAAGCCCAAAGTGAGTAAATGAAATGCTATAATACAGATCAGAGTGGAAATTAATGAAATACAGAGTAAAAATGGACAATAGAAAAAAATCAATAAAACTAATAAATGGTTCCTTGAAAAGTTAAATAAATTCTATAAATTTCTGGCAAGGCCAGTGAAAAACAAAGAGAGACCAAGTAAATAAAAACAGAAATATGAAAGTGTAAAAGTTACAACTGATGCCACAGAAAGGCAAAGGGTCATATGAACAATTATGTTTATATGAACACTTAATAATTTTATGTCAATGAATTAGAAAATCTAGAAGAAATGGGTAAAATGTTAGAGACATAAAATCTTCTAAGAATGAATTGTGAGGAAATAAAAAGTCTGAATAGGCTAATTAAAATTATGAAATTGTATCACTAATTTAAAAACTCCTTAAATAAGGCCAAGCACTGGACTCTTTTACAAGTAAATTCTACCAAACATGTAAGGAACAAACACATATCCTTCACACATCACTCCTAAAATATTTGAAAATAAAGAACACTTCCAAAATTACTCTATATGGTCAGCATAACACTGATTATAAAATAAATGACACAACAAAGAAAATTCTAAGCCAATATACTCATGAACATAGATGTGACAACCCTCAACAAATTAGCAAACTGAAATCAGCAATACATTAAAAAGATCAGACACCACTATCAAATAGGTATTCTAAGGATGCATGGATTGTTCAGATCTCCAGATCAATCACTGAGGTACACACGTGAACAACATGAAGGCTGAAAATCATACAATCATCTCAATATATGGAGACAAAGCATATTTTGACAAATTCAACATCAATTTCTGTTAAAAACTCTCAACAAAATGGGTATTGAAGAAATATTCCTTACAATTACAGTCCCATATGTGGAAGACCTACTACTAACTTCATTGTCAATGGCAAAGAAAAACTGAAAGAGTTTCCTCTAAGATCAGGCATAAGACAAAGATATCCAACTTGGCTAACTTTATTCCATATGGCATGAAAAGTCCTACCCACAGCAGTCAGATGAGAAATGCAAATAAAATACATCCAAAGTAGAAAGGAAGAAACAAAACTGTCACTATTTGTAGATGATTTTTTCTTTATATGGGAAATCTTAAAGACTCCACCAAAACTCTGAGTTAATATGAATTAAGTCACAGGATACAGAACTGGCATACAGAAATTAGTTGTGTTATTAAACAGTCATAATTACCAGAAAGAACATTTCAGAAAATGAACTCATTTACAACTGAAGAAAAATAATGCAATTTTTAAAATATTTTAACCATAAGGAGAATGACCTGTGTATTAAAAACTAAAATACAGAAATTGAAAAACACAAATAATTTTTAAGATACACATAGATTGGAAAAGTTAATATTGTTAAAATGTCCATACTACAAAAAGTATCTAGATTGAATGCAATCCCTATCAAATTTCCTATGGCATATTTCACAGAAGTAGGGCAAATGATCCTTACATTTTGATAGAAAGAAGGGTGTCTCTCTAATTCTTTGTCCATGATTTCAGCATTCTAAATGTTACATATCTGAAATGTGCACCTCATATTTCTACACACTTTTGGAAGCTACCTGTTAGGGTTCTTAGCAGTGCATTCCCTCCTCAAAAACTTTTTCTGAAGTTGAATTTTATGTTTTTTTTGTGATTCAGGCAGAATGTTAAGCATTTCCTACTCATTATGCATTTTCAATTATTACTCTTCGTTTTATCATGTTAAAGAAAAAATGTAACAAGATAATATGTGAAATAATAAGCACATCTATTTCAGCAGAAGGAAATAATTCATGAAACTGATAATCCTTGAAGAAAATACATTAATGTTTTCTAGATTTTTTAAATCAGTTCTCATAACTAGCAATAGGTCCTAATTTGAAAACATGAATACCTGTCACTGAAATATAAGTGAGATAAATACCCTTTAATATCCCAAGGTAATATAATTTTTAATATTAAACCAAAGTAACATGCACAATGAAGGCAGAAATAAGCTCAAATGGTCTCTTCAGTATATTCCACATACTATGAATACTTAATTAAGGATATGTGTGTGTTAGTTATGGAGATAGTAAAGACTCAATATTTAACTTTGAATTATAAAAATTCTGGCTCTAAACAACAGCTTTTGTAGTGGCTCACAGAAAATGTTTTGCACTTTTAGGTACTGGAAAAATTGATTTGGTAGATTAGCATCAGGGATTTTAACTCTCTCAGAGATTTCCTAGCTTAATGTTGAGCTTCATTGTTAAGCCTGTCCTTTTCCACCCAACCAGCATCACAAAGAAATGCTTTTCCCTGAAGCAGACCTGTGGGTTTATTCCCTGGCCTGATTCCCCAGGTGTCTTACTGGCAACTGCCCCTCCTGGTCTGCTCACCCCTCCTCCTCTCCTGGGAGTTCGTGGAAGGACACAGGGGAGACCCCAGAGCCTCAGAGCTGCAACCATGTGCCTTTACAGAGAGCCACGAGGTGGTGTTCCCTCAGTGAGAGGATAACTGAGATCCCCATGTTCTGGGTGGGACAGGAGCTGAGTACAACTTCCTATTACCATAGATTTGAACAAATCTTCCTGGAAGAAGAGAATCTCTGAAGATTGGGAGTTCAAGTCACATGTAAAATTGCTGTAATAAGGAAATAGTTTCCTTCATAGCAAAGCTTTTCAGAGATTCATGCATGATCAAAATGTAAGTAACCTTTATTCAGCATTTTTGGATAGGATAATATACTCCTTGACTATAGAGAGTATTATTTTTTCTAACATATTGTCCAATTGAATGGTTACATGTGATCCTTTCATCTGTAGACTCTGATTCAAAATCCTACAGTTATTCCAAAATGATGATGAGTTTTATTGAAAATTTCAATGATTTGGTCTCAGATACAGTTAAAAGAGAAAAATCTCAGAGTTAAAAAAAGGTAGTTGTGAGCATAAGGAAAAGCAGACACACACTCATACACAGGCATGGGTGCTAACGCACACTCATATAAACACAAATAAGAAAATATACTTAGGATTTGATATGGATAAAGACTTTCATCAAAACATTCACAGAAATACAGTAAGCAGTACATTTTCCTGTAACACTGAGTTCCCAAATATAAGAAAAAATCATACAGTAAAGTTAAAAATCTAAACACTTTTCATAACCTGCAAGAACATGTAGTTTTCAGTACCTTTGCTTATGTATTCCTAAAATCAACCTCTAATTTCATTGTTGAGTAAAATTCTTGCATTTATTTTGTATTTACTTTGTGAGAAAGTGAAAATATTAATGATACATATTCAAAATGTATTTTGATGTGTATATTTTTATTTACATTAATTAACCCTACAGATCATGCTGTAAGCCATGATGGGAAATGACTCACAAGTTCTCACCCATCATGATTAAACAGTGATAAGAAAAAACACTTAACAAAATTAGAATACAGAAAAAAATGGTTTCTCTTTGATTATCTCTATGTACAAGGTTCTAAAATAGATGTGGAGAGAAATAGCCCATTATTCTAGTGATTTATTATAAAATAATTTATCTGAAAAATGTATCAACATCTTAGGGCTTTTCATATGTGTTTTAAAGTGCCATCTCCAATATCAGAATATGTTTTATCGTTGTCAGAGAATGAGCAATTGTGAATATTTTATCCCTGAAATTAGTTTGATGTGCAGAATTGCATTATGGCAATTAAAACACAGTGCTTTTATGTACCAGTATTTCTTCTGCCACCAAGAGAAGTGGTGTCCAGGATCCACAAAAGTGACACCAGCATTTCCTGTCTCAGCGCTCAGATGCTCTGGATGAGGGAGCTTCCAACCCCAGTAGACCACAGAGCCTGGGAGCAGCTCGACCTGGGAATGAGCCTGCTAACTATCTTCGGAAAATTCTGCATCACTGGGCAATCATGATGTGGAATCCAGACACAGTACTGTTTTCTAAGCCAGAGCAATAGTTGGTGCTGACACATCAGACTAGGGGACTGAGTTATATTTGCTGATTCATATACATATGCAATCCGGGTTCAGGTGGGATTTGGAAATCCATAAATGTACTCAGACCTTATCAGGAATGTTTCCAGCACTGTCTTCATGGACTCCATTTTATGGATGAATCCTTTGTTATTTGTTTGGACTTTATAAAGTCATTTAGACATGAACAAAAACTGCTAAATTATATCTTGGATAATTAATACAGAGACACTGAACAGTTAAGAACATTGTCTCTCAATAACAGGCAATGGTAATTAAGGCCATTGTCAGAAGAGGAGAAAACATAATTTTGTTGAGTCCTGGAATTTTCAATTAGAAATTTAGTCATTGTTCCTATTGAATTCATAAAATTTCTTATAAATTGGAAAAGCTGAAATTCTAGACCCAGGGTGAAGTAAACAATTTGGGAAGAATATATTCTGAAAGTATAAAAACAAGTAGTATTTTATACATAATTAATCCTTATTAAAATACTCAAAGATTTAACATGCTCTAATTGAGACAATGCTCTATTTTTCCTGTCCTTCACTCACCAATATTAAAGCCCACCAGCTGCATACATACATAAACATGCTTTCCATTCAAAAGATTGGCAGGAACTACTGAGATGAAATTATTTGCACCTCTCACATAGCCTGGTTCTAGTTTTCTATACATTAACATTCATGTTGGGTTAAAATTAAACTTACCTTTTATTGTTTTCTAAGCTACATCTATTGTCTCCAACCTGCCAGTATCTCTCTAATCTTCTGTCTCTTCACAGAAGAGGGATGCATAGAAGTCAATGAAACCACCTTCCTCTCCCACCTCTGCAATTTTACTGGCTATGTCCCTTTACATTGGGTCTGGAGGTAGAGGAACAGTCAACCTCTCTCTCTTACTATCCTAAATTGTGAAATTATAACAGTATTAGCACCTCTCTTTCTTCTTTGCTGTGCAGACTAAAATTATTAAGAGATAACAACCTCAACATCTTCAACAATTCATTACTGATGATGACCATCACCAATGCCAAAATAATTTTATTAGTAAAGTTCTTCAGAGACTCCTAAATACATATTAATTAACTTAGTGCCAATAATTGTGCTGCTTCAATTTGATGAATGAGGCCCAGAAGGTTTAAGTAACCTGACAAATGTCTAGAACTAGCAAGGAACAATATTAAGGAACACACACAAAAATGTGGGTAACCTCGCTTTTAACCACTACTTTTAACTTTACCTGATATACTATAAAGACTAAATAAATGTCTATTATCAATGTGTAATAATAAATATCTATTACTTTCACTCCTAAAGAAGCTTCTCATAGACATTGATGTTTACCTCATTCCAAATACTGTATGAAAAATATGCCTATTCCTCTTAAGAAACTTCCATGGGACTCCACACATAATGTCTTGACAACTGTCACACAATTGCTCACCTATAATATTGAAAAGTATCAAAGTATCACAAGGTAACTCATCCACTACGTGGTAGATTCAGACTGAAAACCAGAATTTATCTGGCCCCTGATCTGTCATTTCTCCTATATTACAAGAATCTCTCAGTCTTCATTATAAACTTGTAAAAATTTCCCCTTTTCACCCCAAAGTAAGCTGGCTGAAATTCAGAAATGGATTAACTTAACTGAATACCTTCTTTACAAATCAGAAAATTTTCAACAAAATATATGAGAAATGTCCAAAATTGGACTTTTCTTATTCTGTGACTTTACAATAAGAATTAACATTTATTTTTCTTCAAGCATTTATATCACAGGAATCCTTTTCAAGTGTTAGAAAAATTTTTCTCTTCAAAGTTAAATTATTCTTTTTTTTTTTTTTTTGTGCTGACCTTTAGGCTGATTTTTCTTTTTTTTTTTTTTCTTTTTTTTTTATTGAAGGGTAGTTGACAACAGTATTACATTACATTAGTTTCAGGTGTACAACACAGTGATTCAACATTTATATACATGATAATTCTAGGTACCAGCTATCACCATACCAAGTTGTTACAATATTTTTACTATATTCCTTATGCTATACATTACATCCCGGTTACTTATTTATTTTACAATTGGAAGTGTGTTTATATATATATATATATATATATATATATATATTTTTTGTGAAGGCATCTCTCATATTTATTGATCAAATATTTGTTAACCACAATAAATTTCTGTATAGGGGGGTCAATACACAATGCACAATCATTAATCCACCCCAAGCCTAATTTTCGTCAGTCTCCAATCTTCTGATGCCTAACGAACAAATTCTTACATGGAGTACAAATTCTTACATAGTGAATAAGTTACATGGTGAACAGTGCAAGGGCAGTCATCACAGAAACTTTCGGTTTTGTTCATGCATTATGAACTATACACAGTCAGTTCAAATATGAATATTCATTTGATTTTTAAACTTGATTTATATGTGATTACCACATTTCTCTATTATTATTATTTTTAATAAAATGCTGAAGTAGTAGGTAGATGCGAGATAAAGGTAGAAAACATAGTTTAGTGTTGTAAGAGAGCAAATGTAGATGATCAGGTGTGTGCCTGTAGACTATGTGTTAATCCGAGCTAGACGAGGGCAAAAAACATTAATGTAGGCAGAAGATTTCTCTCAGGACATGAGGGGGGGGGTTCTAAGCCTCACCTCTGCTGCTCCCCATTTTCTCACCAGATGGCCCCCTGCGACTGTGCCTGTCTTAGGTTGTTCCTCCCTTGAGGAATCTTACCCGTCTCTGGCTAACCAGTCATCTTCCAGGGCCATACAGGGAAATGTTAAGTTGGTAAGTGAGAGAGAAGCCTTATTGTTTGAAAAGGTTAGCTTTTTACTTCTTTGCATATTTATGCCCTGTGACTTCTATGCCCAGCATTTGTCTTGAGGTGTCTTTACCACTTGGAAGAATTATGATACTCGGTAAATTTGACATGTGGCACGAGTTCTATTTAAAGGTTGTGATTAGGTAGGAAGAAGAAAAGCTATAGAAGTAGCAGGCAGAAGAAAACATGGGAAGATTGATTATTTCTTTGACATATCTTCTTGTAGAGTAACTTCAGCATGGATAGGTTTCAAACTACTAATTAAATTGTGCACACACATTAACATAATAGGAATTTAGTTACCTAACCAAAGCATACCTGTAATTACCAGCCATCTCCAGTGAAATCAAGAAAAAAAGTTAGGCACCTTAGGCATTTGTGAAAACTTATCTATGATATGGTGAATATTGTCCGACTGAACTTAAACAGTCTGAGAGCATTCAGATAAACTAGAACAACCCATTCCTGGGGACTGTTCATATCCCATATGTTCTTTTAACAATAAATAGTCTGTGGTTGTTAGATTTTGGAGCGCTACAATTTGCACTTCTCCTAATTCTTGGTTGAGTTCCAACAGTATAGATCCAGTCAAATTTTTTGTTTTACTGTATGCACAGGCCAGCTTAGATATCTCCTCCATCATTCCCATGGCAAGTCCAGGAACTGGTGGGATGAGTGCATCTACACCTGTGGCAGTGCGTGGATCTTTGTTGGAGTTTTTTTTTTTTTCGCTGATCATCTTCTGTCATGAGTCTTCCCGAGAGTGCTGATGTTGGAAGTTCTTTTTCATATCGTATCTTAGTTCATTTTCGGGGTAGCCAAATTAGGCTTTG
Source organism: Manis pentadactyla (assembly GCF_030020395.1). Taxonomy (NCBI): domain Eukaryota; kingdom Metazoa; phylum Chordata; class Mammalia; order Pholidota; family Manidae; genus Manis; species Manis pentadactyla. The sequence continues at coordinate 74,350,967 of NC_080031.1, forward strand.
ATCCTCTGTATAAACACAAACAGACCCTTTGCCTACACTTTTATATGCCCTTTATATCATTGTGTAGAACTCATTAGAGGTCACCACATAGGAACTGTTGTTTTTTTTTTTAATCATTAATCTACACTTACATGACGAATACTTTGTTTACTAGGCTCTACCCTATACCAGGTCCCCCCTATATACTCCTTTACAGTCACTGTCCATCAGCGTAGCAAACTGTTGTAGAATCACTACTTGTCTTCTCTGTGTTGTACTGCCCTCCCCTTTCTCCCACCCCAGTATGGATGCTAATCTTAATACCCCTCTTTTTCTGCCACCCCCTTATCCCTCTCTAAACACCCATGCTCCCCAGTCCCTTTCCCTTTGGTACCTGTTAGTCCATTCTTGAGTTCTGTGATTCTGTTGCTGTTTTGTTCCTTCAGTTTTTCCTTTGTTCTTATATTCCAAAGATGAGTGAAATCATTTGTTATTTTTCTTTCTCTGCTTGGCTTCTTTCACTGAGCATAATACCCTCCAGCTCCATCCATGTTGCTGCAAATGGTTGGATTTGCCCTTTTCTTATGGAGAGTAGTATTCCATTGTGTATATGTACCAAATCTTCTTTATCCATTCATCTATCGATGGACATTTGGGTTGCTTCCAATTCTTGGCTATTGTAAATAGTGCTGCGATAAACATAGAGGTACATTGGTCTTTCTCATACTTGATTGCTGCATTCTTAGGGTAAATTTGTAGGAGTGCAATTCCAGGTCAAATGGTATGTCTGTTTTGAGCATTTTGATGTACCTCCATATTGCTTTCCACAATGGTTGATCAAGTTTACATTCCAACCAGCAGTGTAGGAGGGTTCCCCTTTCTCCACAGCCTCGCCAACATTTGTTATTGTTTGTCTTTTTGGATGGCAGCCATCCTTACTGGTGTGAGGTGCTATCTCATTGTAGTTTTAATTTGCATTTCTCTGATAATTAGCGATGTGGAGCATCTTTTCATGTGTCTGTTGGCCATCTGTATTTCTTTTTTGGAGAACCATTTGTTCAGTTCCTGTGCCCATTTTTTAATTGGGTTATTTGTTTTTTGTTTGTTGAGGCATGTGAGCTCTTTATATATTCTGGACGTCAAGCCTTTATCGGATGTGTCATTTTCAAATATATTCTCCCATACTGTAGGGTTCCTTTTTGTTCTATTGATGGTGTCTTTTGCTCTACAGAAGCTTTTCAGCTTAATATAGTCCCACTTGTTCATTTTTGCTGTTGTTTTCCTTGCCTGGGGTGATATGTTCAAGAAGAGGTCACTCATGTTTATGTCTAAGAGGTTTTTGCCTATGTTTTCTTCTAAGAGTTTAATGGTTTCGTGACTTACTTTCAGGTCTTTGATCCATTTTGAGTTTAATTTTGTATATGGGGTTAGACGATGCTCCAATTTCATTCTCCTACATGTAGCTGTCCAGTTTTGCCAGCACCATCTGTTGAAGAGACTGTCATTTCGCCATTGTATGTCCATGGCTCCTTTATCAAATATTAATTGACCATATACGTCTGAGTTAATGTCTGGATTGTCTAGTCTGTTCCATTGGTCTGTGGCTCTGTTCTTGTGCCAGTACTAAATTGTCTTGATTACTATGGCTTTATAATAGAGCTTGAAGTTGGGGAGTGAGATCCCCCCTACTTTATTCTTCTTTCTCAGGATTGCTTTGGCTATTCGGGGTCTTTGGTGGTTCCATATGAATTTTTGAATTATTTGTTCCAGTTCATTGAAGAATGTTGCTGGTAGTTTCATAGGGATTGCATCAAATCTGTATATTGCTTTGGGCAGGATGGCCATTTTGACGATATTAATTCTTCCTAGCCATGATCATGGGATGCGTTTCCATCTGTTAGTGTCCCCTTTAATTTCTTTTAAGAGTGACTTGTAGTTTTCAGAATATAAGTCTTTCACTTCTTTGGTTAGGTTTATTCCTAGGTATTTTATTTTTTTTGATGCAATTGTGAATGGAGTTGTTTTCCTGATTTCTCTTTCTGTTGGTTCATTGTTAGTTTATAGGAAAGCCACAGATTTTTGTGTGTTGATTTTGTATCCTGCAATTTTGCTGTTTTCTATTATCTGTTCTAGTAGTTTTGGGGTGGAGTCTTTAGGGTTTTTCATGTACAGTATCATGTCATCTGCAAATAGTGACAGTTTAACTTCTTCTTTGTCAATCTGGATTCCTTGTATTTTTTTTTTTTGTCTGATTGCCGTGGCTACGACCTCCAGTACTATGTTAAATAACAGTGGGGAGAGTGGGCATCCCTGTCTAGTCCCCTATCTCAGAGGAAATGCTTTCAGCTTCTTCCTTTTAAATATAATGTTTGCTGTGGCTTTTTGATAGATGGCCTTTATTATGTTGAGGTACTTGCCCTGTATTCCCATTTTGCTGAGAGTTTTTATCATGAATGCATGTTGAACTTTGTCAAATGCTTTTTCAGCATCTATGGAGATGATCATGTGGTTTTTGTCTTTCTTTTTGTTGATGTGGTTGATGATATTGATGGACTTTCGAATGTTGTGCCATCCTTGCATCCCTGGGATGAATCCCACTTGGTCATGGGGTACGATGGTTTTGATGTATTTTTGAATTCGGTTTGCTAAAATTTTGTTGAGTATTTTTGCGTCTACGTTCATCAGGGATATTGGTCTGTAGTTTTCTTTCTTGGTGGTGTCTTTGCCTGGTTTTGGTATTAGGGTGATGTTAGCTTCATAGAATGATTTTGGGAGTATCCCCTCCTCTTCTATTTCTTGGAAAACTTTAAGGAGAATGGGTATTATGTCTTCCTTGTATGTCTGATAAAATTCCGAGGTAAATCCATCTGGCCCGGGGGTTTTGTTCTTTGGTAGTTTTTTGATTACCGCTTCAATTTCATTGCTGGTAATTGGTCTGTTTAGATTTTCTGTTTCTTTTTGGGTCAGTCTTGGAAGGTTGTATTTTTCTAGGAAGTTGTCTATTTCTCCTAGGTTTCCCAGCTTGTTAGCATATAGGTTTTCATAGTAGTCTCTAATAATTCTTTGTATTTCTGCGGGATCTGTCGTGATTTTTCCTTTCTCATTTCTGATACTGTTGATTTGTGTTGACTCTCTTTTCCTCTTAATAAGTCTGGCTAGAGGCTTATCTATTTTGTTTATTTTCTCGAAGAACCAGCTCTTGGTTTCATTGATTTTTGCTATTGTTTTATTCTTCTCAATTTTATTTATTTCTTCTCTGATCTTTATTATGTCTCTCCTTCTGCTGACCTTAGGCCTCATTTGTTTTTCTTTTTCCAATTTCGATAGTTGTAACATTAGACCATTCATTTGGGATTGCTCTTCCTTTTTTAAATATGCTTGGATTGCTATATACTTTCCTCTTAAGACTGCTTTTGCTGTGTCCCACAGAAGTTGGGGCTTAGTGTTGTTGTTGTCATTTGTTTCCATATATTGCTGGATCTCCATTTTGATTTGGTCATTGATCCATCGATTATTTAGGAGCGTGCTGTTTAGCCTCCATGTGTTTGTGAGCCTTTTTGCTTTCTTTGAACAGTTTATTTCTAGTTTAATGCCTTTGTGGTCTGAAAAGTTGGTTGGTAGGGTTTCAATCTTTTGGAATTTACTGAGGCTCTTTTTGTGTCCTTGTATGTGGTCTATTCTGGAGAATGTTCCACGTGCACTTGAGAAGAATGTGTATCCTGTTGCTTTTGGATGTAGAGTTCTGTAGATGTCTTTTAGGTCCATCTGTTCTAGTGTGTTGTTCAGTGCCTCCGTGTCCTTACTTATTTTCTGTCCGGTGGATCTGTCCTTTGGAGTGAGTGGTGTGTTGAAGTCTCCTAGAATGAATGCATTGCATTCTATTTCCTCCTTCAGTTCTATTAATATTTGTTTCAGGTATGTTGGTGCTCCTGTATTGGGTGCATATATATTTATAATGGTTATATCCTCTTGATGGAATGAGCCCTTTATCATTATGTAATGTCCTTTGTCTTTTGTTACTTTCTTTATTTTGAAGTCTGTTTTGTCTGATACCAGAATTGCAACTCCTGCTTTCTTCTCTCTGTTGTTTGCTTGAAATATCTTTTACCATCCCATGACTTTAAGTCTGTGCGCATCTTTGGGTTTGAGGTGAGTCTCTTGTAAGCAGCATATGGATGGATCTTGCTTTTTTATCCCTTCTATTACTCTATGTCTTTTGATTGGTGCATTCAGTCCATTTACACTTAGGGTGATTATTGAAAGGTATGAATTTATTGCCATTGCAGGCTTTAAGTCTGTGGTTACCAAAGGTTTAGGGTTAGCTTCATTACTATCTTACTGTCTAACTTAACTCGCTTGTTAAGCTATTATAAACACAATCTGATGATTCTTTGCTTCTCTCCCTTCTTGTTCCTCCTCCTCCCTTCTTCATATGTTGGGTGTTTTGTTCTGTGCTCTTTTTATGAGTGCTCCCATCTAGAGCAGTCCCTGTAAGATGCCCTGTAGAGGTGGTTTGTGGGAGGCAAATTCCCTCAACTTTTGCTTGTCTGGGAATTGTTTAATCCCTCCTTCATATTTACATGATATTCGTGCTGGATACAATAGTCTTGGTTCGAGGCCCTTCTGTTTCATTGCATTAAGTATATGACGCCATTCTCCTCTGGCCTGTCGGGTTTCTGTTGAGAAGTCTGATGATAGCCTGATGGGTTTTCCTTTGTAGGTAACCTTTTTTTTTCTGTCTGGCTGCCTGTAATACTTTGTCCTTGTCTTTGATCTTTGCCATTTTAATTATTATGTGTCTTGGTGTTGCCCTCCTTGGATCCCTTGTCATGGGAGTTCTGTGTACCTCTGTCGTCTGAGAGGCCATTTCTTCCCCTAGTTTGGGGAAGTTTTCAGCAATTATTTCTTCAAAGACATTTTCTATCCCCTTTTCTCTCTCTGCTTCTTCTAGAATCCCTATAATTCTTATATTGTTCCTTTTTGATTTGTCGCTCAGCTCTCTTAAAATTCTTTCATTCTTGGATATCCTTTCATCTCTCTCTGCATCAGCTTCTCTGCGTTCCTGTTCTCTGTTTTCTAGTCAATTAATGGGCTCTTGAATCTCGTCCATTCTGTTTTGAAGTCCTTCCAGAGCTTGTTTTATTTCTGAATTCTCCTTCCTTAGTTCTTGCATATTTCTCTGCAAGTCCATCAGCATGGTTATGACTTTTGTTTTGAATTCTTTTTCAGGAAGACTGATTAAATCTATCTCACCAGATTCCTTCTCAGGGGAAGATGTAGCAGATGCCCAAGCTGTCTGGGTTAGTCTTGTCTGAATCATATTTTTTTGCCTTTTCATGTTGACAGGTGCTATTGACTGTCAGGTGGGAGGGCCAAACTTTTCACTTGGTACTGGCCTTTCTTTACTGGGACAACTGCGACCCCTAGTGGCTTGTGTTGGGTAATTGCGTGTAGAGTGTGTCTTTGTGTCTTGCCTGGCCGGAAGGGAGAAATTTCCCTTTCTGTGGGCGGAATTTGTCTCAGGCTGCTTCTCTGCTTTCGCAGCGCCCGGTGGGGTAATGGATGGGGGGGCTGCTTGACTGTTTACCTCCGTGAGGGGTTTCAGAGCTGTTGCCCAGGGGGTTAGTGCACCCGGTTTTCCCTGTAATTTCCAGCTGTTGTACTGTGACCTGGGTTGTTTCCGTCAAGCTGTTATGTCCCTGTCCCTTTAAGACTTTCAAAAAGCCCCCGCTTTTCTTTGTCACAGGGGCATCAGCTTCGGCACCCGCTCAGAGGTCTTACTCCCTGTTCCCCCAGTATCCAGGGCCCCCTGGGCACGTACTGTGTCTGCGCTCTGGTGGGGGTGGCTGGGGCTGGGTGTTCGGCAGCCATGTGCTCCGTCTCCCTCCCGCTCAGCCTATTCTTCCCCTGCCGGGAGCTGGGGGGAGGGGCGCTCGGGTCCCACCGGGCCGGGGCTTGTATCTTACCCCTTTCACCAGTCGCTGGGTTCTCGCTGGTGTAGCTGCAGTCTGGCCACTGTCCTGCGTCTTCTTGTCTCTCTTTTAGGGCTAGTTGTGTTTGTTGTGTTTTCAAAAGTTTATATGTTTTTGGGAGGAGATTCCCACTGTCCTACTCACGCCGCCCTCTAAATTATTCTTAATTGTGGTTAAAATACAGGTAACATAAATTTTCCATCCTAACCATTGTTAAGTGTCCAGTCAAATGTTGGTAACTAGTCACATAGTGGGACAACCATCTTCACACCCATCTCCACAACTGTTTCTGCTTTGCAAAACTGAAACTCTGAATCCATTGAACAAACACTTCGTTACTTTTTCCCCCAAGCCCTTCCCATCACCATTTAGTCTCTGTCTACATGAATTTATTCAGGGACCCCATATAAATGGAATCATATAGCATATCTCATTTTGTGTCTGGATTATTTCAATGATCATGCTGTACTAAAGGCTACCTCATGTTTAAAGATAGCAAATAACACCAAGAAGCAATATCAAATATCTATGCACTTAATGAGAATGTGTAAATAAGTTTCCAGGAATACTTTGATCTTTACTTGCAGCTTAGGTTTTCTTTAGAACTGTCTTTATGCTGTGAGATAGAGTTTCCTATAACTGCTTGGAGAGAAATTTGGGGCATTTCTTCCTAACTCAGTGTTAGGTATGGCACATCGGTGAGCTGCTGCAGCCATAATGGTGATAATAACATCATTGGATTTGATGAACATTAAATGGTGTCCCTATCCAGCTTTGCCAGTAACTTGTTAGCATTTATGCACCCATCACTATAAGAGAAAACCAAAGGATCTCTGTAGCTTGGAATCATTACAGTTAATTACACTGCTAGAAATACAACTTTATCAACTTAATGTTTTCTAAAATTGTACCTTATATTTGATTTTCATATTTCTTACATTAATTGGCAAATAAAATATATGTTTAATGTGTACAACTTATATAGAGATTTACATACAAATTATATATACGCTTACACAAAGATTGTGAAATAATGACAACAGATCAGATAATTAATACATCCTTTAGCACAGCTGCTATTATTTTCCTTTATCCCTATGATTTTGATTACAGAAAACAGTTTCCTCATGGGAATATGTCATTGCATGAAATGATCAATCACACAGGAGTCACTGAGTTCCTCCTCCTGAGATTCTCTGAGGACCCAAGGATGCAAACCCTGCAGGGTGTCCTGTTCCTCATCGCTTACCTGGCAGCCCTGTTAGGAAATGGCCTCATCATCACACTCATTACTTGGGATCCTCAGCTTCACACACCCATGTACTTCTTCCTGAAGAACCTGTCACTCATAGATCTCTGCTACATCTCTGTCATTGTTCCTAAATTTGCTCTCAACTCCCAGATGAACAGGAACACAATATCCTTCCTTGGATGCATCTTCCAGGTGCTGTTCTTTGTGAGTTTTTGTTTTGCTGAAATAGCCATCCTCACAGTGATGTCCTATGACCACTATGTGGCCATCTGCCACCGCTTCACTACGAGATCATCATGACCAAGGGGGCCTGTGAGTGGATGGTGGTGGCATCATACATCACTGTGGGGGTCTATGGAGCCATCCACACTGCCTTGACTTTTTCCACAACTTTTAGTTCCAATAAAATCCATCATTTCTTCTGTGATATTCCTCAAATTGTTTTGATTTCAGAAACCAAAATGAATATAAATGAAGTGTCAATAACTGCATTTAGTACAAGTATTGCACTGGTTCGTTTCCTCTCTTATATTCCTGTGTGCACATCTTCTCTGCTGTCTTCAGAATCTCCTCGCTGAAGGGCAGGTCCAAAGCCCTTTCCACCTGCCTCCCTCATGTGATTGTTGTGACTGTGTTTCTTACAACAGGTGCCTTGGCCTACCTGAAACCAGCCTCTGAGGTGAGGTCAGACCTAGATAGCACGCTGTATGTATTTTACACAGTGGTGCCTCCATCATTGAATCCCGTCATATACAGCCTTAGAAATAGGGACATAAAATTGACTGTGTTGAAAGTCCTTGGAATTATACAATTTAAGTCAGATTAATGTATTTGATTATATTAGGGAGAGGTCCCTCCTTAATTACATGATATATCATTTTAAGATTTTACCTCTTAAATAATGGGGAAGTGTCTTAAAGTTAATGTAGCATTTTACCAGTTGGGAATGTTCTTCAGAAACATGGAAATAACACATGGAGATATCAGTGGAACGTAACTACTATGGTATATTTTGAGTAGTGGCTACCAAAATTTATTTAGCAATATTAATAAAGACTTTTCAAATTATTATAGAATTCCTACTTGACAAGCCAACAGAAGACATTAATAATGTCACTGTTATTTAGTAAAATAATTTTGAAAATGTATTGCATCAGCAGTGTTTTTTTAATTAACAAAACCCACTATAATTGGACCTCCACAAGCCAGAATGATTCTATAATTTTGAAAATAATATTGACCTATATATTTCCTAGATTTGGTGTGACCTTACTGCTGTATGATTTCACGGCTAATGAAGCAGGACTTCCCGTTCCCAGAAACTCAGTGTACACAGAGGGGTCTAGAAATGAATCCCTGGCCCTTGGAATCCAGACTGTAAGATTCCATTTTATCTTAATCATATACTAATGAAGTTCTTCTACCCCTCCTAGGCTCATATGCAATTAGAAATGGCAGGGGTAGGAGGGTGGAGGGAAGGCTCATTTCCACCAGGAGTTTACTTTCTTTTTTTAATTGAAGTATCATTGATACACAATCTTATATTAGTTTCTAGTGTACAACACAGTGTTTCAGCAGTTACCTGTATTATTAAATCCTCTTCCTCCTGACAACAGCCTAGTGCCCAAGCAGGACACTACATGTGATGATGGGGCTGGAGGTCACGGTGTGCTGTGCTCACTCACTGCTCCACATGCTGCTGACACTGCACATCTTGATCTGCCTCATGTGTGAATTCTGCTGTGATTCCCTGTGTTCTTCATGATGCTATGTTTGGACAAAACCCTCCATTGCATCTAGTTGTGAACAAGTAATTGAGTTCTGCACAATGTCTGAGGCGGAGTGACATGAAATTTAAGGGACATGTCCTCATGGTCAGGAGCCCCTCCTTCTTCCCCACATAGTGCTCATGGGAATGCGGCTGTGGTGTGGGGCCCTGGGGAGCATGCCCATGAGCCTGGTGTCCTGGATATTCACTTAAACAGTGACACAGCCATTCCAGGAATTTTCAACAGTACCCCGATGCTGTAAACTAAATGTGCCATGAACTCCCTGGTCACATAATTTTAATAAAGCAAACACTGGGGGAAAATAATCAAGAAATGTATCCTTACTGTATACACAGAAAATTATATGAAAACATTTTTCTACATCTAAAAAGTAGAAAAATCTGCCAGTTTCAACAACATGGGTATGCCCAGAAGTCATTATGTAATGAGAAACGAGCCACGCACAGAAAAAATGTGTGATCTGAATTTTACAACAAATCAAATAGTCAAAATTCACAGAAGCAGAGAATAAAATGGTGGTTCCCAGTAACTGAGGAAAGGAGAAAATGGGCAGGTTATGGTCAAAGTGGACAAACCTTTAGCCATACAAATGAATAATTCTGGAGATCCATTAAAAGGCAAACTATATACAGCTAAAGGTATTGCACACTTAAATACTGCTATGAGGGTAGATCTTATGTTAAATATTATTGCCACAAAAATAATACTACTTAGAGAGGCATGAGGGGATGTGTGGAAAATGACAAATTCCAGAATCTCCCACCTGGCTTTAGTTCATTTACATATCAATAGGTGTTTCCCATTGGAGCCTCCTGCAGCATCTGGGGCAAGGGGTAGAGAGATAATGGCCAATCTCTCCTCCCCTCTGTCTGTGGTACATAATCAGTCTGGTGTCTGCCAGCCACGGAGGACCCACTAGTGGAGTTCCCCAAGCATAGCTAGTGAGTTTGAGCAGCTGTGAGCAATAAAAAATGGTTTCTCCCACCCTTCCCTAACCCTTGACTTACTCTGTTTTCACCTTTCATGGGGGATTTGCCCCAGGTCAGGAACAGCCTTCCCCCAGAGCTGTATCTGGCATAGGTGACAGGATCCAGAGAACCAAAAAATCTGTCTCCATGGGTGCAGTGTTTGGGTGCACTGCCTCTATAGAGGGTAGGGACATACCCTTGGACCACTTTTGGGTGGTGGGAATTCACCTGGGGATTCCTCCTTAGGGATGTGGTCTAGGTAAAGTTGCCTCCTACAGGAATGGGGCCCTCCCCAGTATTGGAGAAGGTTGGGTACACTGAAGGCAGTGGAGTTGGCCCTCCGCTATATTGGGGACTCCTTAGGGTATCTGAGTGGTCTCAGGGTGGGAAAAAATGTGGAATGGTTGTTTCTTGCATCATTGGAAAGCGTTATCAAGTAGAGACATACTTCAGAATTGATTGGAAGAACAGTGGGATGAGCTGTGGGGTTCTCTGTAAAAGGATCGAAAGTTATTGAGAACTGAGATGGTGCAACTGAGAGACCTACAGTGGGGCTGGAGGGAGCAGCAGACTGGACCTACTGGAATACCAGGTATCTTCAGGTATAGGGGCTTTCCTGTCTGATAAGGACTTTTGGCTACTAACAACACAAAAGCAAGTTCTTTCTGCTTTCCACTGGTACATCACTGGCATCAAAAAGCATTGGATTTCTCCACTTAACGGGCTAGTGGAAAGGATGCTACACTGATGTAATATGTGGCACATTTGGCCAGTGTAGCCATCTGTGCCACACCATTCCATGGCATTTGGGTCCAGGGTCGCAACTACTCCGCGATGGGATACGTGGTTATTATCTTGGTCAGAGCTGTTCTGGTGATGGGCTCCACAGACAGTGAAGCATGGGACACAGCAGGCAGTTGCTTCTCTGTCAAGACTACCTGAACTCTGCTTCTATCCATAGCGGTGGGCAGAATACAACAGGTTGGCATGTCCATTCAAGCCACTGCCAAAGGCCCCATCCATAACCACCTTTGGTTACATGAACATCATGCTCACAGGGCCTTAATGAGTCCATTACACTCAAGGCCTGTACAGCCTTGACTGCCTGCTTAGCAGCAGCAAAAGGAGCTGCACATGTCTCACCCCAGTCCCACCTGATGCCCTTTCATACCAACCAGTATAAGGGCTACAGAATTTGTACCAAATGTGGGATAAACACTCTCCAGTAGCCCAAAAGACCCAAAAGCTTTTGTAATATTGCCACAGTGGTAGGGGTGGGGAAAGCCTGCACCTTGTCTATCACTGTTTCTATGATGACTTTAGTTTTACCCAAGCAGACAACCCCCAAGAATTTTACTGAGAAACCAGGTCCCTGACCCATGGTGCTGCTCATAGCCCATCCTTTCTCCTGTAGATATTTCAGCAGCCTAGGAACTGCCCCTTCTAAATCTGCAAGAGAATCAGACATGAGCATAATATCACCAATGCAGTGATACAGACACACTGTCGGTGGTTTCTTCCATGTGACCACGTCCTGGGCTACATGTCTGTGACAAATGGTGGAACTATGGAGATATACCTGTGGAAAGACAGTGAATGTCCATTTCCAGCCTTCCAACATGAAGGCAAACTGTTTCTGGCTTTCCTGTGTTATGTCAATAGAGAAGAAAACATTAAAAAGATCTACAACATAACAATATGTCCCTATTTCATGACTGAGTATGTCCTTAACGGCTGCTTCAGAGGGAACAGCAGCATGTGAAGAGGTTTTAACTTTATTTGATTCCCTGTAATCCATGATCATTCACAAGGACTCATCCACCTTTTTCACTGGCCATACTGGGGAATTAAAATGACTGTGAGTGGGCAACATGATGCCCAACTTCTTCAACTCCTGTAGAGTTTCTCCAATTTCATTGTGCCCTCCAGGCAATTTATACTGCTTAGTATTTGTCACTTACTTAGGTAAAAGCAGAGCTATAGGAGGGTGCTCTGCATGTCCCCACAGAACTGCATTTACTTAGGGTATCTTCAGTCTGAAATCACCTGCAGTGGTCTGTAACCCCAGGCCCTGAAAGATATCTACCCCCAAAATATATTCAGCTATGGGAGAAATGTACACAGCATGGTCCTTTGGGGGTAAACACCCTATCCCTAGTGGGATTTTGGATTTATTCACTCTAAGTGCCTTATCCCCATAGCCATCTATTGTGGCAGGGGTCCCAAGAAAATACTCAGCATTGCCGTAAATCAGAGAACATTCAGCTACTGTGTTCACTAGCACCAGGACTCATAGTATATTCATGGGGGAACAATGATTGCTAATTTTACATGTAGTCTCTAGTCCCAAACATGTCCCCCAAGATACGGACTTTGACTTCTACCCAAGTCAAACCATGACACCCAGTTGTCCTCCTTGTGGTGAGGGCCCAGGCAAAGCCTGAGTACTGTCCCACAGGAAGTCTTGCAGGGACCCAGGTGGCACATGGGGCTCTGCCTCTGGCTTCTGTGTCCTGGAACTCAGAGACTGGAACTGCTGCTCTGGCTTTACTTGGTGCTGCAGTTCTAAAAAGATACTTTGTGCTGCCCATCAAGGTTTTTTTTCGCTACCCCAGCCTTTATCACATCAACTCCCATCTGGGTACTCAAGATCTTCATGGGCTATTTGCACCTCTCCTTTCAGTTATAGCCTGGGTGGGCCTTTAGTATGGGAGGGGTTGGTTCCTCGGGCACTGCTTCAGCAAACGTTTCTCCATCAGCCCCAACCCCTCATAATCTCCCAACATGTCCTCTACCATCTCCTGGGCTGAAGGCACCGCTCTTTCCTCCCCCTTCCCTTGGCCTCTGGCAATGCGGATTCTCCAGCTGCCTCCTCCCTCGCTGCCAACACATCTTCCAGGAGCACAATCTCACTTCACAATATTCTCAATACTTGCCTCTCTTTTCTAAAGGCATCAGATAGGTTGCTGCCCAGCTCCTCTAAGTGACACTGAAGTGTGAATCTCTCCTCAATAACCCTTTACACTGTCTCAAACACAAACATCCCACAATCCTGACTGCCACACTCTGTGCCAATAAGCAGTCTTCTCTATCATGGAGGGCTAATTCCACAGCTTCTCATATCTCCACCCTTCCCCAATTCTGGGGACAGGCCAACCTGGCTTTTAAAAAAAAATCATTCCACCCAGTAATTCTACTTCTAAGAATTTACCTAAGGTAAACAAAACCCCTGATTTGAAAAGATACACATGCCCCTGTTTATCACTACATTATTTATAATAGCCAAGATATGGAAGCCACCGAGCTGTCTATCCATAGATGAATGGATAGAGAAGACGTGGAATATATACACATGGAATATTATTTTAGCCATAAAAAGAAGAGAAATCCTGCAACAACATGGATGAACCTAGAGGGTGTTATGCTGAGTGAAATAAGGTGGGTAGAGAAATACAAATACTATATAATTTCATTTTTTTGTAGTATATATAAACAAAGCAAAACAGAATGAACAAAACAGCAGCAGCCTCTTAGACACTGAGAGGTGACTAATGGTTACCAAGGGGGAGGATTTGGGAAGAGTGTGTGGGGATGGTGAGTGGTATAAAGGGGCACAAAAATTCTCAATCATAATATAATGTGATCATGGGTACAGTAGTACAAAATGGAGAATATAGTCAATGATTCAGTAGCATCTTTCTATGTTAACAGATAGCAACCACACTAGTGGGTTGAGGATTAATAATATGGGACTGTTAGTATTTTGATAGAGATTGCTTAGAATCTGTAAATTGGTTTAGCAGGATTAGCATTTTGACAATATTAACTGTTTCTATCCATGAGCATGGTATGGATTTCCATTTATTGGTGTCTTCTTTAAATTTTCTCATGAGTGACTTATAATTTTCAGAGTAAAGGTCTTCCACCTCCTTGGTAAGATTTAATTCTAGGTATTTTATTCTTTTTGATGCAATTGTAAAAATGTTGTTTTCCTTATTATTTCTGATAATTTGTTCTTAATATATAGGAGTATGACAAATTTCTGTTTATTAATTTTGTATTCTGCAACCTTGCTGAGTCATCTATTAGTTCTAAGTTTTTTGGTGAAATCTTTAGGGTTTTCTATATATAATATCAGGTCATCTTCAAATAATAACAGTCTAATTTCTTCCTTTTCAATATGGGTGCCTTTAATCTATCTGGGGGCTGGGACCTCCAGAACTATGTTGAATAAAAGTGGTGAGAGTGGGCATCCTTGTCTTGTTCCAGATCTAAGAGGATAAGCTCTCAGTTTTTCATATTAATTGTTATATTGGCTGTGGGTCTGTCATATGTGGCCTTAATTATGTTATGTGCCCTCTATAACCATTTTGTTTAGTATTTTTCTCATGAATGGATGTTGAATATTGAGAAATGATTTTTTCGGCAACTATTGAGATGATAGTTTTAATCCTTTTTATTAATGGGGTGTACGATAATGATTGATTTATGAATATTGTACCATCTTTGAGATAAATCCCACTTGGGCATGATGGATGACCTTTTTGATGTCGTTTTGAATGCTATTTACTGATATTTTGAGAATTTTTGTATCTGTGTTCATCAGTGATATTGGTTTATAATTTTATGTTTTTGTGTTGTGTTTTCCTGGTTTTTGTATTAAAGAGATACACATCTCATAGAATGAGTTTGGGAGTATTCCCTCCTCTTCTATTTTTTGGAATACTTTGAGAAGGATGGGTATTGGTGCTTCCTTAAATGTTTGGTAGAGTTCAGCTGTGAAATCATCTGGTTCAGGAATTTTGTTTGCCCCACTTTTTTTTTTCAATTACCAATTCAATTTCATTGCTGGTAATTCATCTGTTAAGATTTTCTGTTTTTTTTCTGCATCAAATTGAAATTTGTGCTTTTCTATAAAGTTGTCCATTTCTTCTACTTTGTCCAATTTATTGATATATCATTTTTGTTAGAATTCTATAAAATTCTTTGCATTTCTGTGGTATCTGTTGTGACTATTCTTTGTTTTCTATTTTGTTTATGTGTGTATACTCTCTTTTCTTCTTGTTAAGTCTGGCTAGGGGTTTATCTATTATGTGCATTTTCTCACAGAAGAAGCTTGTGGTATCCCATATTTTTCCTATTATTTTATTCTTCTCTATTTAATTTCTTTCTGTTTTGATCTTTATTATGTCCCTCCATCTATGAACTTCGGGTTTTATTTGTTCTTCTTTTTCTAGTTTTTTAATTGTGTGTTTAGACTTTTTATTTGGGATTAGTCTTGCTTTTTGAGATAAGCCTGTGTTGCTTTGTACTTTCCTCTTAGAACTGCCTTTGCCATGTCCCACAGAATTCCAGCTGTTCAATTTTTGTTTTTATTTGTCTCCATGTATTATATGATTTCTGTTTTAATTAATTTATACACTGATCATTTAGAAGCATGTTATTTAACCTCCATGTATTTGTAGGCTTTTTTGTTTTCTTGAGTAACTTCTTCTTAGTTTCATACTACTGTGGTCTGAGAAGATGCTTGATACAATGTCAATCTTTTTTAATTTATTAAGGCTCTTTTTGTAGCTTAGTACATCTTTCAATGAACTAGAACAAGTAGTTCTAAAATTCATATGGAACCACAAAATTCTGTGAATAACTAATGCAGTTCAACGAAAGAAGAACAAAGGTAGAGGTATTACACTCCCTGACTTCAGGCTCTACTAAAAAGCTACAGTAATCAAAACAACTTGATACTGGCACAAGAACAAACCCATTGATCAATGGAGTGAAATAGAAAGCCCAGATATAATCCCATACATGGTCAATTAATATATGATAAAGAATCCATGAATACACAAAGAGGAAAACACAGCCCCCTCAACAACTGGTGTATGGAAAACTGAAAACCTGCATTCAAGAGAATAAAACTGAATTATTGTCTAAGTCCATACACAAAAGTAAAGACAAAATGGATCAAAGACCTCAATGTAAGACAGGAAACCATAAAACTCTTAGAAGAAAACATAGGCATAAATTCTTGACTACAAGCATAAGCAATTTATCCCTGGACATATCTTGGGCAAAGGAAACAAAATAAAAAGTAAACAAGTGGGACTACATCAAACTTAAAAGCTTCTTTATGGCAAAAGGCATCATCAACAGAACAAAAAGGCATCCTAAAGTATGGGAGAATATATTCTTAATGATTTATTTCATAAGGAGTTAACATCCAAAATATATAAAGAACTCACATGCATCAACACCAAAAAAAAAACCATAAAAAAATTAAAAAGTAGGCAGAGGACCTGAATAGACATTTTTCCAAAAAGGACATACAGGTAGCCAATAGGCATAAGAAAAGATGTTCCATATCACTAATCATCAGGGAAATGTACATCAAAACCACAATGAGGTATGACTTCACATCAGTCAGAATGGCCACCATTCACAAGACAAGAAATAACAGGTGTTAAGGATGTGGAGAAAAGAGAACTCTCCTGCACTGATGTGGAGTATAAATTGGTGCAGGAAATGCTTTAAGGAGGTTCCTCAAAAACACTCAAAATAGAAATACTATATGATCCACTTATTGCACTTCTAGGCATTTGCCAAAGATAAAAAAATCTCTGATTTGAAAAAGTATTTCCAACCCTATATTTATTACCACATTGTTTGCAATAGCCAAAATAGGGAAGCAACCAAAGAATCCATCAATAGCTGAATGGATAAAGAAGAAATGGTACATATACTCAGAAGAATGTAATTCAGCCATAAGAAAGAAAGAATTCCTGCCATTTGTGACAGCATAGATGGACCTAGAGGGCACTATACTAAGTGGAGTAAGCTGGGTAGAGAAAGACAAATACCATATGATTTCACTTATTTGTGGAATATTAAGACCAAACAAAACAAAAGGACCCAAACAGAGGTGGATTCATAGATACTGTAAAGTGACTGGTGGTTACCTTGGTGGCAATGGGACAGGGATAAAGGGCACAAAATCTCAATAATAACAAATTAGTCACAGGGATGAAAGTATAGCATAGAGAATATAGTCAATTTTTTCTGTAATATTTCTCTAAGTTGACAGATATTAACTACACTGGTTGAGATGAGGATTTAATAATGTAGGTTACTGTCAAATCACTCTTTTTTATAAATGATACCAATATAATTTGTATATCAACAACACTTCAGGAAAAATATGTATCAAAAAATATATGTTTTGTGCCCGATTGTACTCAGGTCATGGTTTCCCAAACCTTCAGTTTTCCCTAATGTGCCAGTAATTTATGACAGTATTTCAAGTGGCTAATTATACAAACCCATGGATAGTAAAACTATATATAATCCAAGTTAAAAATTGACATAAGACCTGAGTATACACTTTTCCAGAGAAGACATACAAATAGCCAACAGGTGCTTGAAAAGATGCTCAGCATCACTAGGCATTAGGAAAGACACAACAAAACCACAATGAGATACCATCTGAAAGTTTTGTGGTGAAAATATTTAAGATCTAGTCCCTTGGCAACTTGCAAGTGTACAACTCAATATTTGTTAACTATGGCCACCATGCTGTACCTGCATTAACTCTGCTCATAATTTTGGACATACCATCCCAGTATTTATTTATTTTATAAATAGAAATTTATATTACCTACCAATTCCATTTCTCTATACCCTCTGCCCCAGGTAACCACACGTCTGATCTCAGTTTCTGTAATGATTACTTATTAGTTCCCACAAATAAGTGAAATCAAATGGTATTATTTTTCTGTCTCTGACATTTCACTTACCATATTGCCTTCAAGATCCACCCATTTTTTTTTATCTTCACAAGGTTTATTAAACATTAGAAGCTCAGCCATCAAGGTCTGTGAGGATCTGTGGATCCCAGGTTAAGACATCCTAGTGGTGGACATGGCACCAAACTTGAGTTTGACTCAGTCATTTGTCATCCATGTGACCTTGGACAAATCAACTCTTCTCTCTGAATTTCAGGTTCCTTGCTGTGTTTGTTGAATGACTATTACATGGAGGACTCGGATAGGATGGCTATATAATTTCTTATTTGTACCTTTTATACACAGTTCTAAGTATATGAATCTACTTACAGTCCTATGCAGTTCCCACACACAAGACAGGGCCATAGCCTCTGTGTTAGCTTGTTGTTTCAACCCTTACACATTCCTGTTCATGAATCACACTATTCTCTACCCACTGATTCTTCTTATAATTCTCTTCCTTAAAACTCCACTAAGGCTCCCTACCCCGTCAGAGATCACACTGAAAACCTAATGGTCTTTTTTTTTGGCTTATCTTGCTTAGTCTATCTCACCTCCTCGGCTCAAGTCAGCTAAATCTTACCACTAAAAGGAAGCTCTCAGAGGAGGGACAAGAGCGATGAGTGGATTCTCTGGTTGGGCCACTTACAATCTTTTTTCATCCTGGGAAAATCACTTATTCTATCAGGGCCTTAATTTTTCCAACTCTTAAATATAGTTGGACTAGACAATTTCCAAGATCCCTTCCAGCCCTGATATTCCCTGGCTCCATTACACTGTGCACCCTAAACAGTATTCATTGCAGTCTGAATCCGTGCTCCCTCTCGTTCCACCTGCTGCAGTGCTCTCTCTCTCAGAGTAAATGTCAGGATTCCTCATTTTTATGGCTGTAAGCTTTATCATGAACCATTCATCTGCATAAAGGCACTGAAGTTCTTTTTCATATTTTGGTTACTGTAAATAATGCTGCTGTGAACAAGGGCTACAGATACCTTGTAGCATAATTGATTCCATTGGACATATTCCAAGAAATAGAAATACTAGTAGTTAATTTTTTTATGTCTTTAAGGATCCTCCAAACTGTTTTTATAATGATGTACCAGTTTATAAGCCCACCCACGGTGCACAAACTTTACCTTTTTCTCTACATCCTCATAGGAATTAATCTCTTGTCTACAAGATGATAGCCATTCTAACAGGTTTGTATTGGAAAACTTGTGTTGATAATGTGCTAACAATCCTTCTTGTGGTAATAATTTCACCATATACATGTGAATTGAATTATCACTTTGTATAACTTAAACTTACACAAAGTCAGAAGTCAAAAATATCTCAATCAAGCTGGGAAATATAAATTACATATATTAGTAAAAATAGGTGCGGTTTCTGAGAGACTTTTGTGTTTGACAGACATTTTCTCAAAACTGAATCAAAAGTAATACAAAAACTGAGCTCTTCATGATAATACTTGTTCTAAGTCAAAACTATAATTTTAATGAATACGTACCCACATGAGCTTGACAATTTTTTAGTACTTAAAGACTTTTCTGATGAAATTAGTAGTGATATTTAAGTGCTTTATTTTTACATATGATGAAATATGTTATATTTGTAATATTTACATGGCTCTGGGAGCCAATCTATTCCAGGTGATTGACAATATGTTACAAAATCAGAATTGGTAAAATCCAAAGTGCTAAGTAGATTTAAATCAGCATATAAAAAGTTCAATATGTGGTTTTCAATTATAAAACCAACTAATCTTCAATAAATCACTTGTTGAGTTTGGCATACTATCAATGATGAATATTAACTACTATTTGGTGATGTTAAATAAATGCTTCCAATTTCCAGCTATATATATGTATGAGGCCTTATTTTCTCTATATACATTAATCAACAATAATGGCAACAGAGTGAGTGAAGAGGCATATCTGAGAATAACCTATCTTCTATTAAGGCAAATATTAAACAGATATGTAAAAATGTAAAATAATGCCTCTTCTCTTACTCACTTGTGTTTTTGTAAAATCACTTGTCAACAAAATCAGATATTAAATTTGTATCAAAATGGTTTAGCACCTTATTAAATTCAATATATGTAAGAAAAATGTATCATTTCAAATATGTAAAATATCATCCAGTACATCCAAGCGAAGTAACTTTAACGTGTGGTGTCTTCAAACCTTTCAAAGAGTGGACTATCACAATAATAACAGAAAAATTGAAAACTGCTGAATAATGTAAATCATATTCCAAATTACTGTCTTCAGTATGTCACAGAACAAAGTTCAGTTTAGCATTTATTTTTCCTATCATTATTCTTTTGAGTATCTTTTTGAGTGTTACGATTTCATTAAAGTAAAATTTTGAAAATTTGGTGGTTATCACATGTTTATTGTGGGTAAAACTGTGATATTTCCATAATCTCTCACTGGTCTTAGTCCATCTCAATATCAATAGGTGATTACAAGGGGGAGGGAGGGCACACCTGGCCCAAAGAGGTTTGGAGGGGTCCTTTACAGCCTGGTCATGAGAGACATAGGCAAGCAATAGTAGACAATTTCTTATAAGCAAAAAAACATATTTCTCCCACTTTATTTCTCCCTTTCACTGATTTTGGTTTCATAGGTTTATTTGTTTGAGCCTGTGAACATAAATCCAGCAGGGAGTTACACCTGCTGGTAGTCAGCAGGACATCTAAACACAAAGTCTATCATTATGGAAGCAATTCTATGCCAGGCTGCCCCTAGGGATGGTGGGGAGATACTCAGGAACCCCCATGTGGATTGTGGGAAGGCCCCAGTTGCTGCTGCAGTGGGGGATGATGATTCACCCAAGAGCCCCCTATCCATGGGGCTTCAATTTGGGGAGCCCCTAGTGAGTAATTGGTTAAGGGTAAAGCACCTCCTAGAAGGGTGGAGACACCAGAAGCTATGGACTAGCCCTCCATGAGATAGAAGACAGCTTAGAGGACCTGTGTGACCACATGGCAGCTGGGATTGTGGAATGTATATTTCTCAAGATATTGGAAAGCATTATCAAGGAGAGAGAGTGAGACTTCAGCGGGACAGATTCACAGTTCAGCATCATGTGGAGGAGCAGGATGATAACCTACAGGATGCCCTTACGAAAGAGAGACAGTTATTGAGAAAATAGGTTGCACTCCTGGAAGATATGTTAGCAGCAAGGGAGGAGGCAGCAGGAGGACCCACATTGTAGGAAGCTGTAGGTGAGGGGGAGGAAAGGGCCATGCATTCAGCCCTGGAGATGGTGGAGGAGATTTGGGAGAGGACAAGGGGGTGGTTAATGGCCTATCTATTGTGGATCCACCGCCGAAGACTACTGCCCCTCCTCAGTGGGCGGAGCCATTCCCTCCATAGGTTATGGACCACTCCATACTCTACCTGTATACCCAGGATGAGCTGGTGGACATGAGGATACAGTTTCAGTAGGAGCCGTCAGAACCTCGGCCTACATGGCTTTTGCAATTTGCGAAATAGGGGTGGAGAAATTGTTATGTTGTTTTCTAAAATGGGTTGACTGACTTCCCAGAGGACTCACCTGTCCCTCCAGGTGCACTTGCAAAGTGCCCATCACACACCAGGGAATCATGCATTTCAGGATTGGATAACAACAGCATCAGGGTAGTTTGGCCTAATCAGGGTGATTTACCATAACTACCCACTAGCTGAAAAATGTATGCAGAGCTCCAGCACATGTTATGGGAGCAGGGCATGAAAAATATCATCTATAATATGGACCTCAAGGGCCCCAATAGGAGTTGTTTCTCATGGGAATGAGAAATCTGGTGCTCCATACAGCTCCCCCATCTCGCTTTAAGACTCTAATGACTATTCTTGCCCCCATATGAGGAAGCCCGTAAGTGAGGCTACTTGCACTTTAGAAGTTCTGGTGGAGGGTGAAACAATAAGATAATGGAAGGAACTATGGGATACAAATGAAAGGAAAGGTGCAAAAGGCACCATGAGATTATGAGGACCCAGGTGTGGGTTGATTGGATAAAGGCAGAGGTAGTGAAAGAAAAACTTGGGGTCAGCCCAATAGGATCTCGTTAGAACTGTGGTACTAATTAAGCCAGAGCAGCAGTTCCAGCCACTGAAGTCCAGGACACAGAAGCTGGAGGCAAAGCCCATGTCTGGCCTCTGTCCCGTCCAACTTGGTTATCAAAAAACAGCTCAAAGCAGGGTTAACTGGAGCTGAGAAAATAGAAGTGATCACATATCTCACAGCAGTTCCTCCAGTGCTCCAACTACTACCTAAAACACTCAGAATCACACTCACAGCTCTCCCTCTGTGACCTTAGATAAAGTGTCAGTCCTCCTGCCTAAACCCAATCACTGCCTTTGAGCTTTAGCTCTCAGCCCCTTTACAGACTCTAGGGAATCCATTCAGTAATTGCTCTCTTTATCTCTCCCTGTATCCTCATGATTTCTTTCTGAATATATAACGCAAAAACTAAATGACAAGAAGAAAAAAAGAGACATTAATACAATAATAGCAGAGGATATAGTACTTCACTTACAACAAAGGATGGATCACCCAGTAAAATCAATAAGGAAATTGTGGCCTTAAATGACATGTTTGAATGGATGGACTTACTGAGGTACACAGAACATTCCATCTAAACAGGAAAATAAATTCTTTTCAAGTGCACATGGAACATTCTCCAGGAGTGGTCAATGTCAGGCCACAAAACAAGTCTCAGTGAATTTAGAAATTCTAGGATAATATCGAACATCTTTTCTGACCACAATGGAATAAAAATAGAAATCAACTACAAAAGTAAAACAAAAAAAATGCAGACACAGAGAGACAAAACAAAATTCTAATAAACAGCCAGTGTGTAACCAAACAATAGATACCTTAATAAAAATGCAAATGGGAACATGATGTTTCAAAATATTTCAGATGCAGCACTTACAAATATTTATGAAGAAAACAAAAACACCAAGAAAATCATAAATAACCATGTGTTTGGTAATGAAGTTTCATATATAAAAAAAGGCATGACCCACAAAACATATAATCAACAATCAGGATGTGATCACAATTAAAAGTTCTTCTTAATGGAATCTTAGAGGCGGAGCCAACATGGCGGCATGAGTAGGACAGTGGGAATTTCCTCCCAAAAACATATATTTTTGAAATACAACAAATACAACTATTCCTAAAAGAGACCAGAAGACACAGGACAACAGCCAGACTACAACCACACATGCAAGAGCCCAGCGTCTGGTGAAAGGGTTAAGATAAAACCCCCAGGCTAGCGGGGCACGAGCACTCTTCCCTCCAGCTCCCGACGGGAGGAAGAGGGAGCCCAGGACTTCTAAACACCCAGCCCCAGCCACCCGTACCAGAGCGCAGACACAGTGCATGTGTGGAGGGCTGGAAACTAGGGAAACAGGGCAGCAAGACCTCTGAGCGGTTCTGAAGCTGATGCCCCTGTGACAAAGAAAAGCAAATGCTTTTTGAAAGTCTTAAAGGGACAGGGACTTAACAGCTAGACGGAAACAACACAGGCCACAGCCTAGTGGCTGGAAATTACAGGGAACACAGGGCGCAATAACATCCTGGGCAACAGCTCTGAGACCCCTCACAGAGGTAAACAACCAAACAGCCCCCCCCCATCCATTAACCTTCCGGGTGCTGCGAAAGCAGAGAAACAGCCTAAGGCAAACCCCGCCAACAGAAAGGGAGACCCATCCATATGGGTCAGGCAAGACAAAAAGAACCAGCCTACACACAATTACCCAACGCAAGCCACTAGTGGTCGCAGTTGTCCCAGTAAAGAAAGGCCAGTAGCAAGTGAAAAGGCTGGCCCTCCCAGCTGACAGTCAATATCACCTATCTACATGAAAAGGCAGAAAAATATGATCCAGACAAGACTAACCCAGACAGCTTCGGCATCTGCTACATCTTCCCCTGAGAATGGGGAGATAGATTTAACCAGGCTTCCTGAAATAGAATTCAAAACAAAAGTCTTAACCATGCTGATGGACTTGAAGAGAAATATGCAAGAACTAAGGAAGGAGAATACAGAAATTAAACAAGCTCTGGAAGGACTTCAAAACAGAATGGACAAGATGCAAGAGACCATTAATGGACTAGAAAATAGAGAACAGGAATGCAGAGAAGCAGATGCAGAGAGAGATAAAAGGATCTCCAGAAATGAAAGAATTTTAAGAGAGCTAAGTGACCAATCGAAACAGAAAAAAATTTGCATTACAGGGGTACCTAAGAAGAAGAGAGAATAAAAGGGATAGAAAGTGTCTTTGAAGAAATACTTGCCAAAAACTTCCCCAAACTAGGGGAAGAATTGGCCTCTCAGACCACAGAGGTACACAGAACTCCCATGATAAGGGATCCAAGGAGGGCAACACAAAGACACATAATAATTAAAATGGCAAAGATCAAAGACAAGGACAAAGTATTAAAGGCAGCCAGAGAGAAAAAAAAAGGTTAGCTACAAAGGAGAACTCATCAGGCTATCAACAGACTTCTCAACAGAAACCCTACAGGCCAGAAGAGAATGGCATGATATACTTAATGCAATGAAACACAAGGGCCTCGAACCAAGACTACTGTATCCAGAACGAATATCATTTAAATATGAAGGAGGGATTAAACAATTCCCAGACAAGTAAAAGTTGAGGGAATTTTCCTCCCACAAACCACCTCTACAGGGCATCCTAAAGGGACTGCTCTAGATGGGAGCACTGCTAAAAAGAGCACATAACAAAACACCCAACATATGAAGAAGGGAGGAGGAGGAAGAAAAAGGGAGAGAAATAAAGAATCATCAGATCGCGTTTATAATAGCTCAACAAGAGAGTTAAGTTAGACAGTAAGATAGCAAAAAGCTAACCCTGAACCTTTGGTAACCACAAACTTAAAGGCTGCAATGGCAATAAGTACATACCTTTCAATAATCACCCTAAATGTAAATGGACTGAATGCACCAATCAAAAGACACAGAGTAATAGAATGGATAAAAAAGCAAGATCCATCCATATACTGCTTACAAGAGAGTTACCTCAAACCCAAAGACAAGCACTGACTTAAAGTCAAGGGATGGAAAAAGATATTTCATGCAAACAACAGAGAGAAGAAAGCAGGTGTTGCAATTCTGGTATCAGACAAAACAGACTTCAAAATAAAGAAAGAAACGAAAGACAAAGAACATTACATAATGTTAAAGGGTTCAGTCCAACAAGAGGATATAACCATTACAAATATATATGCAACCAATACAGGAGCACCAACATACCTGAAACAAATACTAACAGAACTAAAGGAGGAAATAGAATGCAATGCATTCTTTCTAGGAGACTTCAACACACCACTCACTCCAAAGGACAGATACCCCAGAAAGAAAATAAGTAAGGACACAGAGGCACTGAACAACACACTAGAACAGATGGACCTAATAGACATCTACAGAACTCTACATCCAAAAGCAACAGGATACACATTCTTCTCAAGTGCACATGGAACATTCTCCAGAACAGACCATATACTAGGCCACAAAAAGTGCCTCAGAAAAATTCCAAAATATTGAAGTCCTACCAACCAACTTTTCAGACCACAAAGGCATAAAACTAGAAATAAACTGTACAAAGAAAGCAAAAAGGCTCACAAACACATGGAGGCTTAACAACACACACCGAAATAATCAATGGACCAATGAACAAATCAAAATGGAGATCCAGCAGTATATGGAAACAAATGACAACAACAACACTAAGCCCCAACTTCTGTGGGACACAGCAAAAGCAGTCTTAAGAGGAAAGTATATAGCAATCGAAGCATTTTAAAAAGGAAGAACAAACCCAAATGAATGGTCTAATATCACAATTATCGAAATCGGAAAAAAACAAATGAGGCCTAAGGTCAGCAGAAGGAGGGACATAATAAAGATCAGAGAGGAAAGAAATAAAATTGAGAACAATAAAACAATAGCAAAAATCAATGAAACCAAGAGTTAGTTCTTCGAGAAAATAAACAAAATAGATAAGCCTCTAGACAGAATTATTAAGAGAAAAAGAGAGTCAATACAAATCAACAGTATCAGAAACGAGAAAGGAAAAATCACGACGGACCCCACAGAAATACAAAGAATTACTAGAGAATACTATGAAAAACAATATGCTAACAAGCTGGGAAACCTAGGAGAAATGGACAACTTCCTAGAAAAATACAACCTTCCAAGACTGACCCAGAAAGAAACAGAAAATCTAAACAGACCAACTACAAGCAGCAAAATTGAAGCGGTAATCAAAAAACTACCAAAGAACAAAACCCCCGGGCCAGATGGATTTACCTCGGAATTTTATCAGATATACAGGGAAGACATAATACCTATTCTCCTTAAAGTTTCCCAAAAAGTAGTAGAGGAGGTGATACTCCCAAACTCATTCTATGAAGCTAACATCACCCTAATTCCAAAACCAGGCAAAGACCCCACCAGAAAAGAAAACTACAGACCAATATCCCTAATGAACATAGATGAAAAATACCGAACAGAATATTAGGAAACTGAATTCAAAAATACATCAAAATGATCGTACACCATGACCAAGTGGGATTCACCCCAGGGATGCAAGGATGGTACAACATTCGAAAGTCCATCAACATCATCCACCACATCAACAAAAAGAGAGACAAAAACCACATGATCATCTCCGTAAATGTTGAAAAAGCATTTGACAAAGTTCAACATCCATTCATGATAAAAACTCTCAGCAAAATGGGAATAGAGGGCAAGTACCTCAAAATAATAAAGGCCATCTATGAAAAACCCACATCCAACATTATATTGAACAGCGAGAAGAGGAAAGCTTTTCCTCTGAGATCGGGAACTAGACAGGGATGCCCACTCTCCCCAATGTTATTTAACATAGTACTGGAAGTCCTAGCCATGGCAATCAGTCAAAACAAAAAATACAAGGAATCCACATTTTTAAAGAAGAAGTTAAACTGTCACTATTTGCAGATGTCATCACACTGTACATAAAAAACCCTAAAGACTCCACCCCAAAACTACTAGAACTGATATCGGAATACAGCAAAGTTGCAGGATACAAAATCAACACACCGAAATCTGTGGATTTCCGAGACACCAACAATGAACCAATAGAAAGAGAGATCTGGAAAACAACTCCATTCACAATTGCATCAAAAAAAATAAAATACATAGGAATAAACCTAACCAAAAAGTGAGAGACTTATACTCTGAAAACAACAAGTCACTATTAAGAGAAATTAAAGGGGATACCAACAGATGGAAACTCATCCCATGCTTGTGGCTTGGAAGAATTAATATCATAAAAATGGGCATCATGCCCAAAGCAATATACAGATTTGATGCAATCCCTATGAAACTACCAGCAACATTCTTAAATGAACTTTAACAAATAATTCAAAAATTCATATGGAAACACCAAAGACCCCAAATCGCCAAAAGCAACCATTAGAAAAAAGAATAAAGGAGGGGTTATCTTATTCCCCAACTTCAAGCTCTACTATAAAGCCATAGTAATCAAGACAATTTGGTACTGGCACAAGAACAGAGCCACAGACCAGTGGAACAGAATAGAGACTCCAGACATTAACCCAAACATATATGGTCAATTAATATTTCACAAAGGAGCCATGGACATAAATTGGCAAAATGACAGTGTCTTCAACAGATGGTGCTGGCAAAACTGGACAGCTACAAATAGGAAAATGGAACTGGAACACTGTCTAACCCCATATACAAAAATAAATTCAAAATGGATCAAAGACCTGAATGTAAGTCAAGAAACCATTAAACTCTTCGAAAAAAACATAAGCAAAAACCTCTTAGACATAAACATGAGGGACCTCTTCTTGAACATATATCCCCGGGCAAGGAAAACAACAGCAAAAATGAACAAGTGGGACTATATTAAGCTGAAAAGCTTCTGTACAGCAAAAGACACCATCAATAGAACAAAAAGGAACCCTACAGTATGGGAGAATATATTTGAAAATGACAGATTCTATAAAGGCTTGATGTCCAGAATATATAAAGAGCTCACACACCTCAACAAACAAAAAAAAATAACCCAATCAAAAAATGGGCAGAGTAACTGAACAGACGGTTCTCCAAAAAATAAATACAGATGGCCAACACACACATGAAAAGATGCTCCAGATCACTAATTATCAGAGTAATGCAAATTAAAACTACAATGAGGTATCACCTCACACCAGTAAGGATAGCTGCCATACAAAAGACAAACAACAACAAATGTTGGCGAGGCTGTGGAGAAAGGGGAACCCTCCTACACTGCTTGTGGGAATGTATATTACTTCAACCATTGTGGAAAGCATTATTGCGGTACATTGAAATGCACAAAACAGACTTACCATTTGACCCAGGAATTGCACTCCTAGGAATTTACCCTAAGAATGCAGCAATCAAGTATGAGAAAGACCAATGCACCCCTATGTTTATTGCAGCACTATTTACAATAGACAAGAATTGGAAGCAACCTAAATGTCCATCGACAGATGAATGGATAAAGAAGATGTGGTATATATACACAATGGAATACTACTCAGCCATAAGAAAAGGGCAAATCCTACCATTTGCAGTAACATGGTTGGAGCTGGAGGGTATTATGCTCAGTGAAACAAGACAAGCAGACAAAGAGAAATACCAAACGATTTCACTCATCTGTGGAGTATAAGAAAAAAGGAAAAACTTAAGGAACAGAACAGCAGCAGAATCACAAAACTCAAGAATGGACTATAAGGTACCAAAGGGAAAGGGACTGGGGAGGATGGGTGGGTAGGGAAGGATAAGGGGGGGAGAAGAAGGGGGTTATTAAGATTAGCATGCACGGGGTGCTGGGAGAAAGGGGAAGGCTGTACAACACAGAGAAGACAAGTAGTGATACTACAACCTTAGGTATGCTGATGGACAGTGAATGTATAGGGGTTTATAGGGGGTACCTGGTATAGGGGAGAGCCTAGTAAACATAATATTCATCTTGTAAGTATAGATTAATGATAAAAAAAAAAGCAGTTCCTTTGTGGTTACCTCCAATGACTTCTACACAATGGCATAATGGGCATATAAAAGTGTAGGCAAAGGGTCTGTTTGTGTTCATACAGAGGATCAAAGCCTAATTTGGCTACGCCAAAAATGAACTAAGATACGATATGAAAAAGAACTTCCAACATCAGCACTCTGTGGAAGACTCATGCCAGAAGATGATCATCAGAAAACCCGAGCAAAGATCTACGCACTGCTACAGGTGTAGTTGCACTCATCAAACCAGTTCCTGGACTTTCCATGGGAATGAAGAAGAAGATATCTAAGCTGGCCTGTGCATACAATAAAACAACAAATTTGACTGGATCTATACTGTTGGAACTCAACCAAGAATTAGGAGAAGTGGAAATTGTAGCGCTCCAAAATCTTACAGCTACAGACTATTTACTGTTAAAAGAACATATGGGATGTGAACAGTCTCCAGGAATGGGTTGTTTTAATTTGTCTGATTTCTCTCAGACTGTTCAAGTTCAGTTGGACAATATCCACCATATCATAGATAAGTTTTCACAAATGCCTAAGGTGCCTAACTGGTTTTCTTGGTTTCACTGGCGTTTTCTGGTAATTAGAGGTATGCTTTGGTTATGTAAGTGTACTCCTATTATGTTAATGTGTGTGTGCAATTCAATTAGTAGTTTAAAACCTATACAAGCTGAAGTTACTGTACAAGAAGATATGTCAAAGAAATAATCAATCTTCCCATGTTTTCTTCTGCCTGCTACTTCTATAGCTTTTCTTCTTCCTTCCTAATTACAACCCTTAAATAGAATTCGTGCCTCATATCGAATTTACCGAGTATCATAATTCTTCCAAGTGGTAAAGATACCTGAAGACAAATGCTGGGCATAGAAGCCACAGGGAATAAATATGCAAAGAAGTAAAAAGATAACCTTTTCATACAATATTGCTTCTCTCTCACTTACCAACTTTACATTTCCCTGTATGGCTCCGGAAGATGACTGGTTAGCCAGAGACGGGTAAGATTCCTCAAGGGAGGAACAACCTAAGACATGCACAGTCGCATGGGGGACATCAGGTGAGAAATTGGGGATCAACAGAGGTGAGGCTTAGAACTTCACCCCCCCCCTGTTCTGAGAGAAATCTTCTGCATACGTGGAGGTTTTATTGCCCTTGTCTAGCTTGGATTAACACGTAGTCTATGTGCACACACCTGATCATGTACGTTTGCTCTATTACAACACTAAACTATGTTTTCTACCTTTATCTTGTATCTACCTACCACTTCAGCATTTTATTAAAAACAATAGTAACTAAGAGAGAAATGTGGTATCCACATATAAATCAAGTATAAAAATCAAATGAATATACATATTTGAACTGACTGTTTAGAGTTCATAATGCATAAGCAAAACCGAAAGTTTCTGTGATGACTGCCCTTGTACTGTTCACCATGTAACTTATTCACTATGTAGGAATTTGTTCTCCATGTAAGAACTTGTTCATTATGCTTCAGAAGATGGGAGACTGATGAAAATTATGATTAGGGTGGAATAATGATTGTGCATTGAGCAATGACTCCCCTATACAGAATTTTATTGTTGTTAACAACCATTTGATCAATAAATATGAGAGATGCCCTCACTAAAAAAAATTAAAAAGTACTCACTTCCAATTGTAAAATAAATAAGTAACCGGGATGTAACGTATAGCTTAAGGAATATAGTCAAAATATTGTAACAACTTGGTATGGTGATAGCTGATAGAATTTTCATGTATATAAATGTTGAATCACTGTGTTGTACACCTGAAACTAATGTAATACTGTATGTCAACTACACATCAATAAAAAATAATTATCTAAAAAAAAAAAGTTCTTCTTGTACATACCATGGTCAAGAGAATGAAAATACAAGCCACACACTAAGAGAAAATATTGTCAACAACCACATTTAATAAAAGACTAATATTCCAAATATATTCCTTAAAAAATCTTAAAAATAAACAACAATACAATCTGATTTAAATTGTTCCAAGGAACTTCACGGATGCCTCATCACAGAGGTATCAAATATGCATGTGGATATCCTACATCATGTGTTGTCACAGAAATGCAAATTAAAGCCACAAGGAGATAACCACTGAGCACTAAGAAATGTCAAAATCCCAGATAATTGAAATAAGAATGTTGATCCACAGAAACTTTCATACATTTCTTGTGGGAAAAGAAAATGATACTGACATTGGAAGAAAGTGAGGCATTTTCTTGCAAAACTAAACATGGTCATACCATAAACCCCTGGGAGTTTGCTTGTCCCAGAGAAAGGGGAGGGTTCCCATCACCAACACTTGGGTGTTAGCAGACAGAGCTCCTACCTGCAAGGAGGTCTCCAAAGTTGTAGCTTTGCTCATGTCCATGGACACGAGAGTGCTTCATTCCAACCAAAGGCTTTGGCTGAGCAAGGTCTGCATGGGCGAGGTCTCCAGTGAAGGCTCCCACTCCCCTGGAACGTGCTTTACCTTCCCTTCAAGAATGGGAGCTGATCACAGCTGGGAGCACTGCTGAGTGTAGCTCCTGGTCCTGCCACCAGGATGCCTTGTTGGAGCACCTGGAAGTTGTATAAAGCAGCAGGTCTCAACCAGACAGCATGGCCATCACACTGATCATCTGCACAGAAGAGGTAGGGGCTGCATTTATGCAGAGAACCTGGGAGGAGATGGGCTTGATCAAAACCAAGAAAAACCTTGATTAGAACTGAAGCCCAGGCTTCCCAGGCAGAAGAGCTTATTGAAACCCCATTCCTGCTGAATGGAGCTCCAGGACCACATGGTTATAAGGCAAGACCAGGAGCACCTGCAGGGAACTGGGACCAGCCCTCTAGTTCTTCATGGGTAGGGATCTAATAGCAGCCCCACTGAGTGCTGAATAGATAACACAGCCCACCTGGATAAGGATCCAAATCAGAGTAAAGGGGAAGCTGCAGAACAAAGCAACAGTCCTCTTGCCAGAAGCACTTTAACACAGAGCACAGCCCATGGATTACCAGCTGCAGAGGAAACGTGCAGCTCTGTCCTGCCAGGGAATCCAGTGCCCAGTCTTACCCAATTTGGGTTCACAGACAATGAGCCATGCAGGCTGTGGGGTCAGTTTTGTTATCCCACAAGGGCAGAGAAACTCATTAATAGAGCTGCATACTGCTGGATAGAAATGGGTTGGAAAACAGGTAAATGCTCAGGAACCTGTTACACCAGGCCCTCGGGATCTGCTCTGGGAAGACAAGTCCACAATTCATTGGGATTTTATAATTAATGAGGCTGGACAGCAGGGAGAACAGGAGCACTATTGGGGACTGAGTCTCTGTCACTTATAGACGGGTATTTTCTGTTGGTCCCACTAAGACCCAACACAGAGGCAGCAGTTTGAAAAATAGGCTGGTCTTGGGAATAGTGCTGCAGGGGTAGGGATCTGAGGGAACTCCCTCCAGAGGAGAAAGAGCAGAAGTATGATGGTTCTCCAGGCCTCCTTCAGCCCAACTGGTCAAGAAAAGCAGAAGCCAGCAACAAATGCACCATCTCCCTCACTGGCAGCACAGACCCCAACAACTAAAAGAAAAGGAACTAGGACAAGAAGAACAAACAAAGCCAAAAGGTAGTAGAAGGAGGAACATAATAAAGATCAAAACAGAAATAAGTAACATAGAAAGTAGCAAAGAGGAAAAAAAATCAATGAAACCAAGAGCTGGTTCACTGAGATAAATAAAATAGACAAACACCTAGCCTAACTTAACAAGGAAAAAGAGAGACACAAGTAAACATAATCAGAAAGAAAAAGGATGGTACAATCAAAAACACTGAAATATAGGTAATTATTAGAAAATTCTATGAAGAATTATATGCCAGTAAATTGGACAAGCAAAAAGTGATGGACGAATTCCCAGAAATGTACAATCCTGCAAGACTGAACCAGGAAGAAACACAAAATCTGAACAGAACACCTACCATTAAAAAAATTGAATTGGTAATCAAAATAAACAAAAACAAAAATCAGAACCAGATGGACTCAAAGATGAATTCTGTGAAGCATTTAAAGAATTAATACACATTCTTAAAGTATTCTAAAATATAGAAGAGGAAATACTAGCAAACTCATTCTCTAAGGGCAACATTACTCTAACACTAAAAATATACAAAGATAATACAAAAAATAGAAAACTACAGACTAATATCTTTAATGTATATAGATGCAAGATTCCTCAACAAAGAATTCAGCAAAGTTAATTAAAAAATACATCAACAGGATCATCCAGCACAAGAGGAATTTATTCCAGGGTTGAAAGATTGGTACAATATCTGCAAATCAATCAGTGTGATAATCCACAATAACAGAAGAGAGGATGGAAAGCATATGATCGTATCAATAGATGCTGAAAATAATTTGACAAAATTCAACATCCATTCATGATTAAAACTCTCAACCAAATGGGTATAGAGGGAACATTTCTCAATATCCTAAAGGACACATACAACAAACACACAGCTAACATCATGCTTACTGGAAAAAGGGGAAAGTTTTCCCCTAAGATCAGAGATAAGGAAAGGATGTCCACCCTCAACTTTTTTTCAGCAGAGTACTGGAAGTCCTAAACACAGCAATAAGGCAACATAAATTTATAAAAGTTATCCAAATTGGTAAGGAAGGAGTAAAACGTTTGGTTTTTGCAGATGACATGATACTAGACCTAAAGATTCCACCAAAAACGTAGAACTAATAACTGGATTCAGCAAGTTTCAGGATACAAAGTCAGTATAAAGCAACCTGTTGTATTCCTATATACTAACAATAAACTACCATAAAGAGAAATCAGGAAAACAATTCTATTTACAATTTCATCAAAGAGATTAAAATAACTAGGAATAACCAAACCAAGAAGGTAAAACACTTATACTCCAAAAACTATAAGAGACTGATGGAAGAACTGAAGACAAAATCAATGAAGATCTATCCCATTCTCATGGACAGTAAGAACTAATATTATCAAAATGGCCATCATGCCCAAAGAAATTTACAGATTCAATGCAATCCCTATTGCAATAATACTGAAATTTTTCAATGTAATGGAGCAAATAATCCAAATTAATATGGAACCACAAAACACCCTGAAGAGCCACAGCATATTTGAAAAAGAAACACAAAGTTGGGGATGTTATGTCCCCTGATTTTAAGCTACACTACTCTAGACAGTATAGTAGCTGCACAAGAACAGATGCATAGTTCAATGGAACAGAACAGAGAGCCCAGAAACACACCCAAACATGCATATTCAATTAATATATGGCAAAGGATCCATTAATACACAATGGGAAAAAGACATTCAGTTCAATAAATGGTGCTGGGAAAACTGGATAATTGCATGCAAGTGAATGAACCTGCATTATTCCCAAACACCATAGATAAAAGTAAACTTGAAATGGATTAAGTACCTAAATATAAGACATGAACCCATAAAACTCATGGAAATAAACATAGAGAAAATGTCATGAACATAAGCATTATTAATTTTTTTATCTACGTATCTCCCTAGGTAAGTGAAATAATGGCAAATTAAGCAAATGGGTCCACATCAAAATGAAAAGATACTGTAAAACAAAGGATACCATGAATGAAACAAAAAGGCAACCTACCATGTGGGAGAATATTCCTAAATGATGTATCCAGTAAGGGGTTAACCTACCAAATATATAAAGAACCTATATGCCTCAACACCAAAAACACAAATAAACTAATTACAATGGACATGAATAGACATTACTTCAAAGAATACACAGATTGCCAACAGGCACATGAAAAGATGCTCCACAGCACTAATCATCAGGGAAATGCAAATCAAAACCACAATGAAGTATCACCCCACATGAATCAGAATGGCCACTATCCAAAAGATAAGAATTTAACTGGAGAAATCCAACTCTGATTTGAAAATATATATGCACCCTGTGGTTATTGCTTCATTATTTGCAATAGCCAAGATACAGAAACAACCAAAACTTCCATCAAGAGGTGAAATGATAAAGAAGGGGTGGTACTGCACACTGGAATGTTATGAAGTCATAAAGAAGATGAAATCCTGCCATTTGTGAAAACATGGGTAGACCTAGAGGGTATTCTGCTGAATGGCATAAGCCAGATAGGGAAAGTCAAATACCATATGATTCCACGAGGAACCTTACACTTGGAAAGCAAAACAAAATGAACAACCAGCAGAGGCCTCACAGACATTAGGAAGTGACTGGTGGTAACCATGTGGAGGTTTGGAGTGGGTGGGTAAAATAGCAAAAGGGGACAAAGAGGCACAAAATCTAAATCATATTATAAATTAGTCATGGAGATGAAATTAAAACAGAGAATATAGTCAATATTTCTGTAACATTTTTCTATATTGTCAGAGAGTAATTACAATAGGTGGGGTGAGGATTTCATAATTTATACAACTGTTGAACCTCTATTGTATATACTGGCAACCAATATAATATTTTATATAAAAAATACTTCAATAAAAATATCAATAAAAAATATATGAAATAAACAACCAGAGCTGAAGTATATACTAAAGGAACTGAAAAAATACAATGGATGGATCCAAACAGGTTATCAGATTCAAAAAAATGGATGAGTGATGGATAATACTGAATATTGGAAGTCACGTGATGATAATCGCATGAGGAAAATAATTTTTAAAATGTGGATAGTGTAGGTGACTTATAGTACAACATAAATTATACTAATATCCTCAATATGTCTCACAGAAGGGTACAAAAGAGACAAATAACAGAAAACTTATTTGATGAAATAATGTGCAAAAACTTCTCTAACCTTGTGTAGTAAAGAGGAAGTACACAGATACCCAGAGCGATGAATCTAAATAAATCCACAGCAGGACAAATTATACTTAACATGTCAAAATTAAAGATGCAGGGAAGTTCCTAAATGCTGTAACAAATGCAAAACAAAAGTTTCCAAACAAGGGAAGACATATATCCGTTTTCTGCAGAAACACTAGATGTCAGGAGGGAGTGGCAGGTTATATTTAATGTGCTGAAAGGAAAAACTTAAAAAGCATGGTATAGGGCAATGTGATCATTCAGAATTGAAGGGGAAATATTCGAGAAAAACAAGCATCAGGATCCTTTGTGTGCCCTAAACCAGCCTTAAAAAATTATAAAGTATCTCCATTAAAGAGAAAAAGAATGCTCCTAATTATAAATAAGTACATATAAGAAAGAAAAAAATTACTAGTAAAGGCAAATATACAGCAAACATGAGGAACCAGTGACATATAAAAGGCAGAAGAAAGTTAAAGACAAAAATAGTAAAATCAACTAAAACAACATTAAGTAGTTAAGAGACACATAAAATAAATAGATATAATATAGGAAACTAAAAAATAAACAAGCTGAGGTAATTACAAATGGTGTGACTCTAGAATGTTCAAACTTAAGTGACTCAGATTCAAATGGACTATAATATATAG
The DNA here is from genome assembly GCF_030020395.1 of Manis pentadactyla. Classification (NCBI taxonomy): domain Eukaryota; kingdom Metazoa; phylum Chordata; class Mammalia; order Pholidota; family Manidae; genus Manis; species Manis pentadactyla. The sequence goes on from NC_080031.1 coordinate 74,387,300, forward strand.
AGGTCAGTATATATATATATGTGAAACTTATGATATCCATGGACTAAGACTCACCAATAGATATAGAAAAATAAAGTGAAAGGCAAACAAAAATAACACTGCAGAAAGAAACCAAACCACAGGTGAACATAGAGATAAAAAAAGGAAGAGGAAGAACTATAAGAACAACCAGAAAACAATTAACAAGACAGCAAGAAGTCCATACCGATCAATAATTACTTTAAATATAAATGGAATACAATCTGAAATCAACAGACACTGGGTGGCCAAATAGATAAAAATGACTCATCTCTGTGTTGTCTAGAGGAAACTCACTTCAGATAAAAAGACACACAAACATTATGGGTGATGTGAGAGAAAAGACACTCTAATGCTGGACAAGCAATAGACATATCTGACAAAACACTTTAAAATACTATTATGGAATACAAATATCAGAATTGTGTAATGACTAAGGAATCTGTTTAACCAGGACATGACAATTGCAAATCTTAACAAACATGTAAAGATTAACAGTCACACAATTAAAGTAGATGATTTTAATATTAGAGTGGAAAGATCATCAAGATTGAAAGTCAGTAAGGAAATTTTTTCCTAAGAGAAAGAGATCAGATAGACTTAAACATATATGCAGAGCATTTCATGAAAACACTACAAAAAACACATTCCTTTTAAGTGCACATGCAACATTCTCCAGAATATGGCACATGTTAAGGTACAAAAAAATACTTCAGTATATTCAAGAGGATTTAAACTTTATCAAACCTCTTTACCTACTAATACTGTAGAAACTAGACATCAATTACAAAAAGAAAACATAAAACCTCACAAACACATGAAGATAAAACAGCATGCTACTAAAAAATCAAAGATTCAATAAAGAAATCAAAACAGAAAAATTAAGAAAAAATACCTTGAGGTAAATGCAAATAGAAAAGCAATGTTGGAAAATCTTTGGGTTGTGAGAAAAGGAGTACTACAAAGAAAGTTCATAGCAATTCAGGTCTACCTCTAAAAACAAGTAATATCCCAAATAATAAATAGACTTTAAACACAAAGGAATTGGAATAAAAACAACCAATGCCCAAAGTTAGTAAAATGAAGGCTATAAAAATCAGAGTGGAAATGATCAGAAAAGAACAGAACTGAAAGAGAAGGAGTTACAACTCACCACAGAAAGGCAAAGGATCATAAGAGATTAATATGAACAATTACATTCCAACAAATTGGAAAACCTACAAGAAAGAGAAATGTATTAAATACATAAAATCTTCCAAAATGAATCATGAAGAAACAGAAAATCTGAATAGATTGATTAAAATAATGAAATTGAATCTCTAGTTTAAAAACTCCTAAAGAATGAAGACCAGCCCTGGAAACTTTACAAGTGAATTCTACCAAACAGGTAAAGGAAAAACATGTATCCTTTCCTAGTCACTCCTAAAACACTTAAAATGAAGGAATACTTCAAAACTCATTTTTCATGGTCTGCCTTATGTTTGTATTAACACTAAAAGTACCACAAAGAAATAAAATTACAAGGCATTATCCCTGATGCATGTAGATAAGACAAGTCATAACAAAATATTAGCAAACTAATATCAACAATACTTTAAAAAGTTCATAGACCACTATCAAATAGGTATTCCAGGCATGCATGGATGATTCCAATCTGGAAATCAATCAGCAAGGGACACCCATTACCAAGACAAAGGATGAAAATCATATGAGTATCTCAGAGATGCAGAAAAGTCATTTGACAAAATTCAACATTAATTTCTGATAAAAACTCTCAACAAAGTGCATATTGAAGAAATATAATCAACAAATTGAAGCCCATATATGAAAAATCTACTGCTAACTTTAAAGTCAATGGTTAAAAAAAATGCTGAAAGATTTTCTTCTAAGGTCAGAACAAAATGGTGTGGCCCCACTTGCTTCACTGGAATTCCTATGCCCAGAAATCAGACAAGAAAAAGAAATAGACATCTAAACTGGAAAGGAAGAAATAAAACATTCATTACTTGCAGATGACATTTTACTTTATATAGAAAACCTAACTCCACCAAAACTCTGTCAGAGCTAATAAGAATTAAGTGAAGTCACAGGAGTCAAAACTGACATACAGAAATCAGTTGTTACTAGACAGTAACAATTGTTAGAAACAATAATTAATAAAACAAATTCTTTTATACTTGAAGAAAAATAATGAAAATTTTGAAAATTATTAACCATGAAGAGAATGATCTGTGTAACAAAACTAAAAGATATCAAGGAAAGAAACTGGAAAAGACAAATAATTGTAGAGATATTCTATGCCAATTGTTTGGAAAAACTAAAGTTTTAAATACTGCTAATATATTCATACTACTCAAAGCATTTAAATATGAAATGCAATCTCTATTAATATTCCAATGGCATATTTCACAGAAATTGACAAACAATCCTAATCCTAATATTTTTATGAAACAAATGACCCCAGAGAGCCATAGAAATCTTAAAAAAGAAGTGCAAAACTGGATATATCATGTGCCCCAACTTCAAACTATATGATAAGGATATAGTAATCAAAACAGTGTGGTATTGTTATAAAGGAGAAACATATCAATGAAGAAACTAGAGAGCACAGATACAAACACAGACACACATATATAAATAGTTGATTATTTATGGCAAAAAGTCAAGAATATACACATGGTATATTCCATAAATAATGGGATTAGTGGAGAGCTACAGGCAAAATAATGAAAATGGTTCACTTGCACACTACACAAAAATGAACTCAAAATGATGTAAACACTTCAATGTAAGACCTAAAATCATTAAACTCCTAGAAAACACCTAATGCAGTGAGTTCCTTTACTTAGGTCTTTAAGACAATTTTTTGTATATAACACCAAAGAAAGGAAGAAAAATACTTAGTACATAATAAACTGTACATATTTTACAGTATATTATTTAATAAGTTAGGCAAATGTATATACCTTTGAAATCATTACTATCAGACAAAATAATAAACACAAACATCACCTCCAATAGATTTCTAGGGCCCTCCCATATTCCCAACCTCTGATTTGCTTTTAATGACTGGAGATTTGTTTGAATTCTCCAGTTATACACACACTAAGCAGGTAATTGTTTTGTGAGGCCTCATCACAGATCATCATAATTTTGAGTCTAGTCCATCAGGTTGTTAAATATCAGTAGTTTATTCATATATTGTGAAGTAGTTTTGCAATGTAGTATATGCCACAATTCATTCATCCTTTCGCTGTTGATGGATATATATATTGTTCCTAATTTTAGCCTATTACAGATGAACTGCTAAAAACTACTTATATTCAAGTCTTTGTTTTCTTGGATAAGTACTTAGCTGTGGAATTGCTGTGTCATATTATTTTTCAGTTTTTTAAGTTTTTTCTTATTGAGTGATGAGATTTATGTGCATATTCTGCTGCATAGTTCAGATAACAGTCTCTTATTGTATAGGTTAACTGCAAATATTTTCTCAGTCTGTGGTTTGTTTTGTGATAAGTTGATATTTATAATATTTCCATCAAGGCAAACGTTGTTTTGATAGCACAGATTTGAAGTGTGTTTAAACAACAAATAAGAGCTTACACAAAATAATGTTTTTAAATTACACAACATGAAAAAATGTTTCAAATTTTTCATGTCCTTAAATTATTCAAATGACTTATGATTCCCCTAATGAAAATATTATGATGTATGAAGAGAGAAGAGGCTCATAGAAGTTCTCTTGTAATTGTGGATGTCCAGGTCTCAAATTCTGTGAAACCAAATCACATAATAAGTTGACTTCAAATCCCTCAGCCCAGAGAATATGACTCTGCTCTTTACATGAGGTCTGACAGCCCTGGGGATCCCATGACAATTCTGGGCCTCTGTGATTGGGGTGTGGAACAGTGGAAACAAAAGGACCCCTTGGGAAGGCTGGAATTTGAATTTGATGTTAGCAAGTATTTCTATGATGGGATCATTTTCTTTCCTCAGCTCCTTGAGCTTCCTCTTAGGGGACAGAGGTGCCATCCAAATTTCTTGGACTCTTTTCTCATAGAAGGGAATCTCCTTTTGATAGAAAAAAATGGATTCTTTTCAGTTCTTTGTCCATCAATTCAACCTTCCACTTGTAGATATTACATATCCAAAATGTGCATCACATATTCTACACCGTTCGGGAAGTCACAAGTGAATTTCTAAGCAGCACATTCTCTCCTCAAAACATTTTCTCTGTAGTTGCATTTTACGTTCCTTCTGTGATTCATGCAGTATTTCACGTATTTCCTATGTATATATCTTTGTAATTATTACTTTTATTTTTCATCATTTTAAAGAAAATATATGACAAGGGATAACAAGTATAAGCATGTCTATTTCAGCAGGTGGAAATAGCCACTACATGAAATTCATCATCCCCGAAGAACACATAATTTTTCTAGAATTGTTAGCCAGTTTTTAGAACAAGTACTAAATCTTAATTTTAAAATATTAAAATCTGTAACTGAAATATACTTAAAATAATATTTAAAGAACCCCCTAGGTAAATAAATTTTCAAATGAAACCAAAGAAACATGAACAAAGAAGGCAGAAATTAGCTTAAATATACTCTTTAGTATATTCCATATGTTATGAATATTCAATTCAGATTATACGTCTTTGTAAGTAAAGATGTAGAAATGCTGTAAAGACCTAATATTTAACTTTAATTTATGAAAAGTATTGTTCTAGACAGCACCTTTTATATAGTGGCTCATTGAAAAGGTTTTGCACTTCTAGCTGTTGGAAAAACTAACTTGGCAAAGCAGCTTCAGGGATTTTAACTCTCTCGGGAATTTCCTAGCTAATGTTGAACTGTTGTTAAGTTGGTCTTTTTCCACACAACCAGCGTCGCAAAAGAAATGTTTTCCCTTCAAGTTAACATGTGAGTTTATTCTGTGGTTTAATTCCCCAGATCCCCAAACTGTAAGCATTGCTCTTGTCTCTCCTGTTCCACCTCCTCCTCTCCTGGGTGTTCTTGAAAGGACTTAGGGGACATGTCACCATCTCGCAGATGTAACCGTTTGCCTTTTTCTTAGAGCACCTTGAGGAGGTTTATATCTCACTGAGAGGGTAACTGAGTTCTCCCAGTTCCTGCTGGGGTACAGCCTGCTACTTCCTTCTATTGCTTTAGGTGAGAATAAATCTTGCTGGATGAAGAGCATCTGCAGAGATTGGACAGTTCAAGTCAGAGATGAAATTGCTGTAATAAGGAAGTGGTCCCTTATATCAAAGCTTTCCAGATATTAATACATGATCAATATGTAAGTAACATTTATTTAACACTTTTGGATTGGATAAAATAATCCTTGTCTCTACAGGAGAAAATATTATTTTTCTAACATATTATCCAATTAAATGGCTGAGAATGGTCCTTTCACCTGTAAATACATAACCATGATTTAAAATATATTTAGTCCAAAATAAGCATGAATTTTATAGAAAATTTGTTATTTTGTCTCAGACACATTTAAAAGGGAAAAATCCCAAAGTTAAAAAGAATATGATCATGAGGCTAAGTGAAAACAGATAAACATATGCGTGCATGTCAGCGCACAATCAAACACACCCATGAGACAGTATAATTAGGAACGTGGCATGGATGAAGTCATTTTGTCAAAATATAATCAACTCATGGAAATATAGTAAGTGGAATTTTTTCTGCTCAAGTGGATTCCCAAATATAAATAAACATACAGTAAAGTTAAAAATTAAAACACCTCTCTTCTATACAACACTGAATTGTAGTTTTTATTACATTTACCTATGTGTTCTTACAAAAGTAGTTTCCAACTTCATTGTAAAGAATGAATTCTGACAATCTTTTTAACTAATTTATGAAAGTTAGTGAACATTTTCAATTAATCTTACATGTTCAAAATATATTCTGATATGTATATTTGTATGTACACATAAATTAACCCTACAGATCATTCTGTAAGCCAGAAGGACAATGATTCACAAGTTCTCACCAATCATGCCTAAACAATGATGAGAAAAAGTACTTATCAAAATTATTATACAGAAAAAAATATTTCTCTCTGATTATCTCTTTGTTCAAAGCTCTCTCTAAAAATAAATGTGGAGAGAAATATCCTGCCATTCTAGTCTTCTGTTATGAAAGAATTTATCTCCCAAATATATCCAATTCTTAGGGCTTTCAGATGTGTGTTTCACAGCACCATCTCTATTATCTGAATATTCTTTAACCTTCTCAGAGAATGAGCAATTGTATTTTACCACTTAAATAAACTGGATGTGCAGTATTGCAATGTGGCAGCTAAACATAGTGCATTCACGTAGAGATTCCTCAGCATTTCTGTCTAGCACCAAGACAAATAGTGTCCAGCATCCACAGAAATGAAAATAACATTTTCATGCCCAATTACTTAGGTGCTCTGGGTCAAGGGTCATCAGTCCCAGGGCCCAGACAGAAGGAGTGGCTGACCTGAGAGGGAGCCTGCCCACAATCTTTGACAAATTCTCCATCACGAGACAGTCTTGGTCTATACCCCAGACACTGTAGTTATCTAAGAGGCAACAATAGTTGATGCTGCCATGTCAGTCTAGGGGACTGAGTTATATTTGCTGATTCATATATACATGTGATCCAGGTTCAGGTGGAATTTGGAAATCTCCAAAAACAGTCATGCATTACAAGAGGTGTTTCCGTCCCTAACTGCATGAACTCTGTTTCATGAATCCTTTGGTTTTGAACTTTATTAAATCATTTAGATAGGAGGAGGAATTTGCTGTTTTATATCTTTGATAATTAAGGCCCAGATACTTAAGAAAAGTCAGGAACTGTGCCTTTTGATAATAGGTAATGTTATTTAAAACCATGGACAGATGTGAAGGAAAGGTATTTTTTGTTGAGTCCTGAAATTTTAAGTCAGAAAAGTTCCTATAAGTTAAGAAAGAGCTGAAATTATAGGTGGTGGAATATGTCACATATACCCAGGCTGAAGTAAGCAAATAGTCTGGAAGGAATACATTGTGAAAATGTAAAACATAAATAGTATATAATCTAGAATTAAATGTTATTAAAAAATAAATCTGGAAGAATTCTAACATGCCTCTTACTGAGACCATGTTCTCATGTTCCTCCCCTTCACTCACCAGTATTTAGGTGCACCAGCTGCACACATATAAACATGCTCTCCTTCAGTGAGAATGGCAGGAACTACTGAGATAAAGCTGTTAGCAACAATCTATTGGCCTGCTCCTAGATTTCTATAATGTAACATAAATGTTGGGTTAAAGGTAATCAAACCTTTTATCATTTTGAAAACTGTATCTACTGCCTCCGGCCTGTTAAAATATCCCTATGCTGAGTACATCTCTTCAGAGGACAGGCAGGTAGAGAACTCAAAGGAGCCACTTGCCTGACGATCTCTGCCATCGACTGGCTATGCCCCTTGAGCCTGGTGTGGGAGGTGGGTGACTGTCAACCTCTCTCAGTCTTACTGTCAGTGTGAAATGACAGTAGTATTGGCACAAGAGAGTAACTCTTGCTCACTGTACAGATTAAAATTGTTAATAAATAACAACTTCAACATCCTCAACAACTCATTAGTAATGAGGACAATCAAATGCCAAAATCATTTCATTTGTAAAGTGCTTCAGGGACTTCTAAACATGTATTAACTAATTTAGTGCCTAGAATGGTCCCGGATCAAATTGATGACATAGGCACAGAGGGTTAAAGTAACTTGACGAATATCTATAACTAGTAAGGAAAACAAACAATAAGGAACACACACAGAAATGAGGGTAGCCCTGCTTTTAATCACTACATTTAACTTAGCCTGATGCACAATAGATACTAAATAAATGTCTATCATTAATGTCTAATAATAATGAAAATAAATAAGAAATGTCTAAAAATTAATTTTTATTTTAACTCTTATTTACTAGCTGCTAATAGACATTGATGATGAGCACATTCCAGATGTTATATAAAAATATGCCTATTCCTCTTAATAAACTTTCATGGGGCTCCACATATATTCTCTTGCTACCTGTCAAAAAACTTAGTCACCTATGAAGTTAAGAGCTAATACCATCAGGTAACTCATCCACTACATGGCAGACTCAGACTGAAAACAATCGTTTTTCTAATCTCTGATCTGTCCTTTCTCCTATACTACACGAATCTCAGAGTCCTCTTTACAAACCTGTAAAAAGTCCACTTTTTCCCAAATAAACTGGCTAAAGTTCAGAAATTGATCAAATTATTGTAATACCTACTGAAAAAATGGGAATTTCCCCAAATGTACCTAACAAATGTTGAAAAATGGACATTTTATTTGGTTATGACTTTAAAATATGTACTACAATTTACTGTTTCTCAAATATTCATATCCCAGGGTTCCTTTCTGAGTGTTAAAAATTCTGACTTCTTAATGTTAATTTATTTTTAACTGTGGTAAAATACAGGTAACATAAATTTACCAACTTAGCCATTGTTAAGTGTAGAGTCAAGAGGTGGTAATGAGTCACATAGTTGGGCTACCATCTTTACACCCATCTGTCTCTTTTTGCAAAACTGAAGCTCTGTATTCATAAACAATAACTTCAAGTCAATTTGCTTCATCCCCTCAGCCCTTCCCATCACAGTTTAGTCTCTGTCTATATGGATTAATTCCAGGGATCCCATGTAAATGGAATCATACAGTATTTCTCATATTGTGACTGGGTTATTTTAATGACCAAATTGTACTCAAGGCTAATTCATGTTTAAAGATAACAAATAACACCAAGAAGCAACATTAAGTATCTATGCACATAATGAGAATGTTTCAATAAGCTTCCAGAAAGACCTTGTTTTTGCCTTTGCTTGAATTTTCTTGGCACTGTTTTTACCCTGTGAGATAGAATTTCCTGTATCAGCTTCGAGGGAACTTTGGAGCATTCCTTCCTAACAGTGTTAGGTGTGACATGTTGGGAGGTTGGTGCACCGAAAATGGTGTAAATAACCCCACCGGACCCCACAAACATTCAACTGTCAACTCACCGTCCATCCCAGCTGCATTTAACATTTGTGCGTCCATCACTATAATATGAAACTGACGCATCATTGCAGCTTGGATTCACTAAAGTTAATTTTGCTGCTAGAATTACAACCTGAATATCTGAATTTATTTCTTGAAACTACTCTCCTTGTTTCATTTTTCTCATTTTTTAGGTTAACTGGTGAGTATGAATTTATATATTTATTTTTAATATTGAATATTTAACTTACTATAAAGATACACATATACATTTTCTAAATATGCTTATATACATATTGTGAAAGAATCAACAAAGTTTAGATCATATATTGGCATGAGTAGATTCCATTTTCCTTTATTTCTGTGATTTCAACAACAGAAAATATTTCCCTCATGGGGAGCATGATACTGGATGAAGAGGTGAACCACACAGGAGTCACTGAGTTCCTCCTCCTGGGATTCTCTGAGGACCCGAGGATGCAAACCCTGCACTGTGTCCTGTTCCTGTCGCTTACCTGGCATCCGTGTTAGGAAATGGACTCATCATCACGCTCATTACTTGGGATCCTCAGTTTCACACACCCATGTACTTCTTCCTGAAGAACTGTCACTCATAGATCTCTGCTACATCTCTGTAACTGTTCCCAAATTTGTTCTCAACTCCCTGATGAACAAGAACACAATATCCTTCCTTGGATGTATTTTCCAGGTGCTGTTCTTTGCAGGTTTTGGTGCTGTTGAATTGGGGATCCTCACAGTGATGTCCTATGACCGCTACGTGGCCATCTGCTGCCCACTGCACTATGACATCATCATGACCAAGGGGGCCTGTGGGCGGATGGTGGTGGCTTCGTACATCAGTATGGGAATCTACAGAGCCATGCACACAGCAGCAACATTTTCAACAACTTTTACTTCAAATAAAATCTATCATTTCTTCTGTGATATCCCTCAGATTATTTTGATCTCAGAGTCCAAAATGAACATAAATGAAGCATCAGTGACTGCATTTGGTGCATTTATTTCACTGGCTTGTTTCTTCTCTATTTTATATTCCTATGTGCACAACTTCTCTGCTGTCTCAAGGATCTCCTCCCTGGAGGGCAGTTCCAAAGCCCTCTCCACCTGCCTCCCTCATCTGGTTGCTGTGACTGTGCTTTATTCAACAGGTGCTGTGTCCTACCTGAAGCCAGCCTCTGAGGGTAGGTCAGACCTAGATATCACTCTGTCTGTGTTTTATACTGTGGTGCCTCCGTCATTGAATCCCATCATTTATAGCCTTAGAAACAAGGACATTAAATTTACTCTGGGGAAATTCCTCGGAATTGTAGCATGTAAGTCATAATAAATGTATTCAGGTAGTTTTGAAAGAAGTTTCCCTTTAGTTCCAAGGTATATTGTTTTGAAACTTAACAATTTATGTGATGGGAATGTATCTTAAAATTAACATATTATTTCAGCTACTTGGGAGAAGGGACAGAGCTGATGTTGCCAAATGTTCTTCATACAACAGGACAAAACACAGAGATATCAGTGGAATGCGATTATAGTGCCATGTTGTCACTGGCTTCAAAGTCTATGTTGCAATATTAATAAAAAGATTACAAAGAAATATAGACTTTTAAGTTGAAATGCCTACTGAGGATAGTAATAATACTTTATTTGGTATAATGTTTTCAAAATTTTTTGTGTCAGCAGTGTTCCTTATAAACACAATCCAATGAAATGTAAAAAGCTGTGCCTCCACAAACGAAAAAGATTCTACAATATAGAAGATAAAATATCCCTATATATTTCCTAGAGTTGGGGTGACCTGCTGTATCACTTCCTGCCCAATGAAGTATGTCCATTGGTTCCCAGAATCTCAGCCTACATAGAGGGTCCCATGTATGAACCCCTGGCTCTTGGTATTTAGACTGTAAGACTGAGAAATTCCATTTTATCTTTATCATATAAAAGTGAAGTTTTACTCCCCTTGCAGGCTCATGTGTAATTAGAAACGGCAGGGCTGGGAGGGTGGAGGGAAGGCTCCTTCCTCCTTAACTGTGCTTGCTTCCTCCTGTTGACAGCCTGATGCCCAAGGAGGCTCTTACACATGATGAGGCTGCAGGCCACTGTGTGCTGTGCTCACTCGCTGCTCCACATGCTGCTGACACTGCACGTTCTGATATGCCTCACGTGCCACTTTGGGTGGGATTCCCTGTGCTGTTTATGCCATTTTGTTTTTTACAAGGGCCTCCATTGCACCCAGTTGTGAACATTAAGTATGTTCTGGGCAGTGTCTTAGGTGAAGTGACATGAACGTTAAGGGACATGTCCTCATGGTCAGGAGCCCCCTCCTTCTTCCCCCCATGGTGCTCATGGGAATGTGGCTGTAGTGTGGGGCCCTGGGAACAAGCCCATGAGTCTGGTATCCTGGATATTCACTTAACCAGTGACCCAGCCATTCCAGGAATTTCCAACAGGACCCTGATGCTATACCCTACTTGTGCTCCGATTTTCTTCATCAATTCAATAAAATATATAAAATAATTTTATTATAACAAACACGGGGTAGAAATAAAGAAGTGTTCCCATATTGGTTGTATATACAATGTTATAAAAAATACTTTTCTACATTTGAATTTAGGAAAACCTGCCTACAATGTGGAAATGAGAGCCTCTTCAACAACTGGAGTTGGCAAAACTGGACAGCTACATGAAAGAGAATGAAACTGGATTATTTTCTATACTCATACCCAAAAGTAAACTCAAAATGGATCAAAGATATGAATGTAAGTCATGAAACCATAAAACTCTTAGAAGCCAACATAGGCAAAATCAATTGAATATAAACATGAGCAACTTTTTCCTATATTCTCCATGCTGCGACCAATTTATATTGTCATTGAGAATTACTGTGCATCTTTATACCCCTCCTCTGTACCACCCAACTCAACTCCTCCCCCATTGTAATGACTAGTTGCTTCTCAGTTTTTGAGTCTAGTGCTGTTTATTCCTTCTGTTTTTATAGTACATATAAATGTGAAATGATATGGCATTTCTCTCTCTGTCTGGCTTATTTCACTGAGCATAATACCCTCTATATCCATCCATGTTGTTAAAATGACAGCATTTCTTTCCTTTTTATGGCTGAATAATATTCCATTGTGTACATGTACCACCTCTTCTTTATCCATTCGTCTACTTATGGACACTCAGGTTATTTCCATACATGGTTATTGCAAATACAGCACCAATAAACACAGGGGTGCATATATCTTCCTGAATCAGGGATTTTATTTCCTTCAGGTAAATTCCTAGGAGTAGAATTACTGGGGCAAATGTATTTCTATTTTCAGTTTTTTCATGAACCTCCATAATGTATTCCACAGCATTTACACCAATTTACATTCCACTGACACGGTTCGTGTGTTTCCATTTCTCCACATCATTGCCACCATTTGTTATTTCTTATGTTTTGGATAGTGACCATACTAATTGGTAAGAGGTGATATCTCATTGTGGTTTTGATTTGCATTTCCCTGATTATTAGTGATGTGGAGCATCTTTTCATGTTCCTGTTGGCCATCTTATTTCTTCTTTGGAGAAGTGTCTGCTCTGATCCTCTGCCCATTTTTTAACCAGGCTGTCTTTTGGATGTTGAAGCAAATGATTTCATTGGATATTTTGGATGTTAACCCTTTATCAGCTAAGTCATTTATTATTTTTATTATTATTTTCTCCCATACTGCTGGATTTCTTTTTATTCTGCTAATGGAGTCCTTTGCTGTACAGAATATTTTTAGTTTGATATAATTCCACTTGTTCATAACTTATTTTGAGTCATTTTAGAAAGTGTTTCAAAACCTTCTAAGCATATAAATAAATTAATGTAGAACAATCCTGCTACAAAATGTGAAACAGATATACAGGGTTTAAGTAACTCAAGAAATGTCTATAACTCATAAGAACAAAAAGATGCTATACACAAACACATACACCTGCTACACATGAACTGGTCACCATAGATAATTTACATGTCCATCAACACAACTAGATAACACTTTCTGTTATTGTATATGTTTGTTTACAGTACACAGTTCACTCCTGGGGACCACAGTATAGGATGAAATGATCAACTCTACAGGGGTCACTGAGTTCTTTCTCCTGGAATTTTTTGATGACCTTAAAATTAAAACAATACAGGGTGTCCTATTCCTCGTGGCTTACCTGGCAGCCCTGTAAGGAAATGGACTCATCATCACGCGCATTACTTGGGATCCTCAGCTCCACACACCCATGTACTTCTTCCTGAAGAACCTGTCACTAGTAGATCTCTGCTACATTTCTGTCACTTTTCCTAAATTTGCTCTCAACTCCCTGATGAGGAGGAACAAAATATCCTTTAGATGCATCTTCCAGATGCTGTTCTTTGTGACCTTTGCTGCTGCTGCTGAATTTGCCATCCTCACAGTGATGTCCTATGACCGCTTTGTGGCCCTCTGCCTCCCACTGCACTATGAGACCATCATGATCAAGGGGGCCTGTGGGCGGATGGTGGTGGCTTCATATGTTAGTGCGGGAATCTATGGAGCCATGCACTCGGCAGCAACTTTTTCCACAACTTTTAGTTCCAATAAGATCCATCATTTCTTTTGTGATATCTCTCAGCTTATTTTGATCTCAGATTCTAAAATGAACACAAATGAAGTGTCAGTGGCTGCATTTGGTGCAAGTATCTCACTAGCTTGTTTCCTCTCTATTTTATATTCCTATGTGCACATCTTCTCTGCAGTCTCAAGGATCTCCTCCCTGGAGGGCAGGTCCAAAGCCCTCTCCACCTGCCTCCCTCACCTGGCTGTTGTGACTTTGTTTCTTTGACAAGTGCCGTGGCCTACCTGAAGCCCGCCTCTGAACTGAAGTCCATTGTAGACAGAGTTTTGTCTATATTTTATACAGTGGTACCTCCATCAGTGAACCCCATAATATACAACCCTAGAAACAAGGACATAAAGGTAGCTTTGGGAAAACTCCTTGCAATTGTAGTAAATTAAGTCAAATTAAAAATACTTGAGTAGTTTAGATAGAGTTTTCTCCTTTGTTCAAACACATATCCCTTTCAAATTTTACCATTTATATAAAGGGGATGTATCATATTATTAATGTACTGTCTTAGTCAATCTGTCAGTGCAGAAAGTTCTTCAAATGGAAGAAAACAAACATATCAGTGGAACACTGTTACTGTGGTATATTTTGGGCAGTGGCTAGAAAAATTTCTTTAGCAATATAAATGTTTTTTTTAAATATAAACTTCCCCCTTGCAAAATTAGTTTGGGAGGATATGAGTAATAACATATTATTTACTCATTTTTTCAAGAAAAGTTTCCATTGGTAATGTTTTCTTAAACAAAATCCAATATAGTTGATACAACCTGGCTCTCCACAAGAATGATCCTACAGCTTAGGAAATATGTTGCTTACATTTCCTATATTTTTATGGCCTTATTGCTACATACTTTTATGTCATGTGGATAAGCATCCTGTTTTTATTGACCCCAGAAGCTCAGTATGGACAGCCTAGCCCAGGTATGAAACAATGGTCCTTGCTTTTCAGACCATCAATATGAGAGATTATTTATGTTCATAATGGAAAAGTACACTTTTTCTTTCTTTTTTATGCTCACAATTAAATGGAAAATAAAGTGGTGGGTGGGTGAAGGGAAGGTTTTCTCTCCTAATGTTTTGACCTTCTTCCTCTTGACAAGAGGCTTCCCAGGTGTGTCCCTCTCCGGGACAAGGAGGCTAGACCACCTGTGCAAAACACTGTCCCACTGCAATAATATGTTTACAATACACATTCAGTAAGTGACTCATGTCAATGGTGCTATTTCCTGGGTTCATCATGACAATTGGACATTACAAAAAAGCCTCTATTACAACTGTTAAAGAAAATGTGATTAATGTCTAGGCAGTGTCATAGGTAAAGTGTCATGAAACTGAAGGGAGATGTCCTCATGGTCAGGAGCCCCCTCCTCCTTACCCCTGTGGTGCTCATGAGTATGCGGCTGTGGTGTGGAGGCATATGGGAGCATGTCACAGACATCCACTTACCCAGGACACAGCCATCCCATGGTATTCCAGCAGAAATGCCTCCTTATATTCACCAAAAGACATGTCCAGTAATATCAGTTGCACAGAACAAAAACACAATGCTGAAACACAGTTGAACAATTATGTTAAGATTTGCTGATGGTGACATTAGAAAAACAATATTGATTCAGACAATCATAATCAAAATAATAAAGATGAACATAAAGCAAATCTCATAGGATGTTTCCATTACTAACAGACATAAATTATGCATACCAATTGACAGTGTAAAATCATTCAATTATTTCACCTTGAAAGGTCAAGACTGAAAGTGGACAAAAAATGTACTGTTAAAATGGAAATATTTTTGTTCCTTAATTTGTGAGGTTGTTTCAATCCCATAGTAAGTTTATAAAAATAATCGAGCTGGATACTTCATTTTTTGTTAATTACTGATATTGTTACACTTTGATATAAACTAAAATCCTACAATACAGTATCCACAAATCAAGAGGTAAGATAGAAATGAACATCACCCAAAAATGAGATTTAATACAAATATTCTATAGTGTTTCTCATAGATAAACATGACTCATAATTAAGGAACAATAGTCAGGTTTAACATTATATATTAATATTTTTAAAGGATGTGGAGAAAGGGCAACCCTCCTACCCTGTTGGTAAAAATGTAAATTGATGCAGCCATTCTAGAAAGCTGTTTGGAGATTCCTCAAACTCTAAAGTAGAAATACCACACAACCCAGTAATTCCCCTTCTAGGAATTTACACAAGGAAAAAATTCTGATTTGAAAAGATATGTGTACCCCTATGTTTATTACTGCACTATTTAAAAGAGTTGTTCATCAGTAGATGAAATGACCGAGCACTAGTAACCATATTTGGTCTGGTGCTACATGCACACTAAAATAAAACCTGGAAAATTAAAAAAAAATAATTAATGAATAGATGAGGTGGAAGTGGGACATATAAACAATGGAAAAGTATTCAGCCATAAAGAAGAAAGAAATGTTGCCATTTGCAATGACACTTATAGACCTGCAGGACATTACGCACAGTGAAAAATGTCCTTCAGTGAAAGACAAATTCCGTTTGATCTCACTTAAAAGAAGAATCTAAATATAAAACAAGACAATATGAAGAAAACTGCAGTAGTTATAGACACTGAGAAGGGACTGCTGTTTACAATGGGGTATGGTTTGGAGTGGGTGTGTGAAACTGGTGAAGGGAATAAGAGGCACAAAATCAATCAATAAATACTCTTCAGCAGAAAAGTACAAATAAATACAAAATTTAATCCCTGGTGAAACTAATAAAGAAATAAGCAAGTTATTAACTACTGTGAAGTGCCAAAGAATTCTACTCTGTATATACATTTTGCTCGACTTTTTCTTTAGTCAATATAAGCGTATCTTTACTTCATGAATTTGTATTGATCCATTTTTATGGAAAAATATGTAAAGAAGACATCATTAGAAATGTTATGTCAAAAATATAAGATAATGGAAAAATGAAACATGTATCCTAAACAAAGCATTAACAAAATTGTCGTGAGAAAGTAAAAGAAAAAAAGAATGTGTCTGCATCTCTTAACAAAATTAAATTTTCACTTAAAACTATTCTAAATGAAAAATTAAAAATATCACTGAATGCTAACAAACATGTAAAGGAATTATTACTTCTATCCACACATTATAAACAATTTAAAAATTCACCATGCACAAAATTTTAAATAAATCTTGGCAAGATAGGAATGTAAGGGCCATCTACATTCTGATAAACAGTAACTAATACATATCAAACCAGGAAAATATGAAATGCTTGCTTTTGCTCTAAATTCAAGAAAAATATAGTGACAGTATAATCAAACTTACTCTAGATTTTAGGGACAGGGAAATAATATATGAAAAGTAACTATATCAAATATAGGAAAAAATTTTTAAGTGTATTTATTGTATACTTAGGGATATTTGTCAAAATATTCCATCTAAAAAAATGTAGTAATATATGTCCTTTCTGACAATATAAACTAACCTGGAAGATATTACATTAAGTGAAATAAGCTAGATACATAAAAACAAATAATAAATTATCTTACTCTTACCTGGAAACTAAAATAGTCAAGCTCAATGAAGCAGAGAGTAAAGTGGAGGTAACTAGGGGCTGGAAAGGGGGAAATGGGCAGGTGACGGCTACAGGGTGCAAACCTTGAGTTAGGCAAGAAGAATAAATCCTGTAGATCCACTGTACAGCACAGTGACTATATCTCAAAATACAGTATTGCATACTTGAAATTTGCTCAGGGGGATGAAAAACCTCGAGAGGTGATGGATGTGTCTGTGGCCTCATGGTGATGAAGGTTTCATGGGTTATTCTCATCCACAAAGTCATCGAGTTGTATTCATCAACTATTATGTCTATCATACCTCAATAAAGTGATTTCTTAAAATTCTATACACAAACTATTAGAATTAATATAGTTCCATATGTAGAAAATATTCTATTATGAAAAGAAATTGCCATTAGAAAATGATGTTTAAATGTAATTCACAGGACCAAAATAAAAACTTGGAAGTTCACTACTGAAAATTCACAACTCTTTAACCAGAAATTATACTACTAGGAAAACACCTACTCAACTAAAATATATACTTTTTCCTTGGACTCACAACTTGAATTCAAGTATACTCATTCAACAAGATTTAATGTTTATCTTAAAGTTCACACTGAAATTGAAAAGGCCAAGAATAAAAAAGTCTTAAGGAATTTCATGGGGTTGAAAATACTTAAAGATCCTTAAATAATAGTAAAAAAAAGGTGAAAGATTTATGTCATCAAATATCAAGACTTTTATGCACATAAATAATTACAGTACTGGGCCAGAGAGACACAGATTAGTTGAAAGAACAGAATTCAAAAACAGACAAACTCAAATACAGGCAGTAGGTATATAAGAATTTTTCACAGTAGGCATATAAAAATTTCTACTACAGAGACATGGGCATAAAAGATTATCTTCTTAATAAATAATGTAGAACCAATATGATAATAGTTTGGAGGCAATTATACTTGATCTCTATCCCCTGTCATGCTGAAATGGAAAACCATAGTGAAGGACTATAGAAATGTAAAGAGCAAAACAATAAACCACTTAGAAGTTAACAGAAATATATATTCATGAACATGTTAGGAAAGTTTTTTTACATGAAATAAAGAAGCAATTATCATAATCTTAGTAACGATAAATTAATGTACATTAAATTTGATTAATTTTAAAAGATACCACAGAAAATTGAAAAATAAGAAGTCACTCAAGGAAAATCTACAAGGAGCTTCATAAAAGGCACTGGCTTAAACACTTCCTTGAAGTTCCATGGGTACTACAAACTTGCATACATATTGGTGTTTTTTCTAAACATCTTTTTTCCTTCATGACTAGAAATTTAATATATTAGAACACACACACACACACACACTTCTATACACACTTAGAGATCTACATAATTTATCCACCAACATATCAGAATCTCTTAGCTCTTGTGAGATCAACCCTTTATTTCTAATGTTTTGAATGTCCAGAAAACAGAGTCAAACATTAAGTAAAGCAAATGTGTTAAGTGAATGCAATTTTTCTACCTGAAATCACTAGCTTAGTATTGAAAAGACAAATTGGATGATTCATGCATGGATTTGTTGATATGTTGTTTCTAGAGACCCTACAACTTCATACACTTTACAAACGCACATTTATGAATGCTAATCACCCTGTTATGAAAGACAAAGATCAGCTGTCTGCATCATTTTGCTGAAGAAAAAATTTTTAAATTCTCCTGATATACGTATATTCCACTTCAACCCATTAAGTCCATGCAAATAGATTTCTCAACTCTCCTCTTACTAGCTGTTTTCCTTGAAATAATGGTATTTCTTCAACTTTTTTTGTACTGACCAAACAGGATAAAAGTATTCAAATTATCTTGTTTTACAGCATTGTAATTTAAATTGCATATTGATTGTTTCAATAAAAAATATTTGCCCCCATGTATACATTTATGAAACATGTATTCCCTATTACTACTTCCTTCATAAGTATCTTTTTAAACTAATTGCATCATCAGTAATAAGGATGTCACAACATGGAGTTACATATTGGTAAATAGGCAAGAACATTTAGCAACCCTGCATTATACTTACCCCAGCATCAATATTTACAGAACATACTTCCTAAGGACTGAACATGTGTCATTAAGACTATAATATGTGTGGAGGCAGAGAAAACATTGTGGCTTGAGTAGTGTGGTGGAAATCTCCTTTCAAAACCATCTACATTTTGAAAATACAGCAAATACAACTATTCCTAGATGAGTGACCAGAAGTAGCAGTACACCAGCCACTCTACATCTGGGACAAGCCAAAATCTCATGGAAAAGGGTAAAGTAAAACGGTATGACCCGTTGGGACTCGAGCACTCCTCCCACCCCAGGTCACTGGTGGGAGGAAGAGAATCAGAGTGTGGAGGGGGTGGAGGCATAGGACTACTAAATACCCAGGCCTATAAATCTACATTGGGAGCACAGACCCATATTGCATGGTTCTATGGAGATTAGAGGGGCTGAAAAGCAAAGTCTGAGACTAAGACTAGGAACAAGTTCCCACAAATGGGTGCCATTGAACAAAAGACAAAGCAGGCACTTTAAGGGACCTCTCAACAGTAAGAGGGCTGAGAAAGGGACAAGGGTTTAGGAGAAGAAACAGGTGGACAAAATCATCCTGGCACACTCATCCCAGCGGGCTGGGAACTTTCAGGAGCTTCAGGCTCCCTATTCCCATTTGGCAATGAAGCACTGAGGCCCTTCAAACGATAAGCAGTCTCCCGCTCCCTCCTCCCTGCTGGCAGCTAAGTGCAAACTAGCTGTCCCTGCCATAGCTGTGGAACAGCTGGAGGGAAGCCCCACCTAAAACAACAACACAGCTTACACAGAGCCTGCTCACTGTGCACGGTTGAATGGCACAGACAGCATAGATGGATGCTGAGATGTGAAGCTATGAAGGGGTTTTGTAACCACAGCAGAACCCACGCTGCTCACGTGTGACCCCTGCCATCACCCTAGGCCATCTCGAGGGCCACTCTGACCACAGCAGTTTAGGGAATTAACCCAGAGACCACTCACTGTGTACAGTTAAAGGCACTGACAGTGGAAACAGGCACTGTGACTGGCAAGCAGGAAAGACTTTGTCCTCCCAGCTGATACAAATGCCACTCAACTGCGACTAATCCCACAGCTCTAGGAATATGAAAAAGCAGAAGAAACTTGTTCAATACAAAATGAATCAAACACCAGGAAGATGGCTCGGTGAGATGGAAATCACCAATCTTCCTGAAAAAAATTTTCAAAATAAAAGTCATAAGCGTGTTCATGAAACTACAGAAAAGTATTCAAGAGCTAAGAGATGAATTCAGAAGTGAGATAATTGAAATAAAACAAACAATGGATTGATGTAAAAACATATCAGTGAGCTAGAGGAGACAGTGAATTGAATAGAAATCAGAGAACAGTAATACCGAGGCGCTGCAGCAGAGAGAGCAAAAAGGATCTCTAAGAATGAAAGGATATTAAGAGGACTGTGTAAAAAATCCAAACAAAACAATATTCACATTATAGGGGTACCAGAAGTAGAAGTGAGAAAGAAAGAAAGGGATAGAAAGTTTCTTTGAAGAATAATTGCTGAAAATTTCAAAGCTTGGGGAAAGAAATAGTCTCTCAGGCCATGAAAGTCCACAGAGCTCTCCACACAAGGAAACCAAGAAGGATAACACCAAGCCATATAATTATTAAAATGGCAAAGATCAAGGACAAGTACAGAGTATTAAAAGCAGCCAGAGAGAGAGAGAAAAGATCACCTACAAAGGAAAACCCATCAGGCTATCATCACACTTATCAGCAGAAAACTTACAGGTCAGAAGGGAGTGGCATGATATATTCAATGCACAGAAACAGAAGGGCCTTGAACCAAGAATACTCTACCCAGCAAGATTATCATTAAAATTTGAAGGAGGGATTAAACAATAACCAGATAAGCAAAAGGTGAGGGTATATATCTCCCATAAACCATCTCTACAGTGTATTAAAAAGAACTACTATAGATGGAAGTGTGTGTAAGACTAAATAGCTGTCACCAGAGAAAATAAAAGCACAGCAAAGAAGTAGACCAACTCAATAATAAAAAGAAATGCAAAATTAAATCTGCTACCCAGAAAGTCAGTCAAGGGATACACTAAGAGTACAGAATATGACACCTAACAAATAAAGAGTGGAGGAGGAAGAAAAAGAAGGGAGAGAAAAAAAGAATGATCGGATTCCGTCTATAGTAGCACAATAGCTGAGTTAAGGTACACTGCTAGTTAGTAAAATAACTGCCCTTGTACCTTTCATAACCACATATCCAAGGCCTGCAAAGGCAATAAGTACATATCTACTGATAATAACCCTAAACGTAAATGGACCTAATGCACCAATCAAAAGACACAGAGTTACAGAATGGATGAAAAATCAAGACCCATCTATGTGCTGCCTAAAATAGATTCACTTCAAACCCAAAGACATACACAGACTGAAAGTGAAGATGTAGAAAAACATATTTTATGCAAACAACAGACAGAAAAAAGCAGTCACAATACTTCTATCAGATAAAATGAATGGACTTCAAAACAGAGAAAATAACAAGACAAAGAAGAACATTGCATAAGGATAAAGGTGTAAGTCCAAAAAGAGGATATAACTATTATAAATATCTATGCACCCAACACAGGAGCACCTACATATCTGAAACAAGTACTAAAAGAATTAAAGGGGAAAATAAAATGCAATGCATTCATCTTTTTACTACATTTAAAAAAAATTTTGTTATCATTAATCTACAATTACATGAAGAACATTATGTTTACTAGGCTCTCTCCTAACCCAAGTCCCCCTAACACCTCCCATTACAGTCACTGTCCATCAGAATAGTAAGATGTTGTAGAATCACTACTAGTCTTCTCTGTGTTGCACAGCCCTTCACTTTCCCCACCCTTCACACTATACATGCTAATCATAATACCCCCTTTCTTCTTCCCCGCCCTTATCCCACCCTGTCCTCCCATTCTCCACAGTCTCTTTCCCTTTGGCAACTGTTAGTCCATTCTTGGGTTCTGTGATTCTGCTGCTGTTTCGTTCCTTCAGTTTATCCTTTGTTCTTATACTCCACAGATGAGTGAAATCATTTGTTATTTGTCTTTCTCTGCTTGACTTATTTCACTGAGCACAATACCCTCTAGCTCCATTCATGTTGTTGCAAATTGTAGGATTTCTATTCTTCTTATGGCTGAATAATATTCCATTGTGTATATGTACCACATATTCTTTATCCATTCATCTACTGATAGACACTTAGGTTGTTTCCATTTCTTGGCTATTGTAAATAGTTCTGTGATAAACATAGGGGTGCATCTCTCTTTTTCAAGCTGAAGTGTTTCATTCTTAGGGTAAATTCCTAGAAGTGGAATTCCTGGGTCAAATGGTAAGTATATTTTGAGCATTTTGAGGAACCTCCATACTGCTTTCCACAATGGTTGAACTAATTTACATTACCACCAGCAGTGTAGGAGGGTTCCCCTTTCTCCACAACCTCGCCAATATTTGTTGTTGTTTGTCTTTTGGATGGTATCCATCCTTACTGGTGTGAGGTGATATCTCATTGTGGTTTTAATTTGCATTTCTCTGATAACTAAAGATGTGGAGCATCTTTTCATGTGTCTGTGTGCCATCTGAATTTCTTCTCTGGAGAACTGTATGTTCAACTCTTCTGCCCATTTTCTAATTGGATTAGTTGCTTTTTGTTTGTTTAAGTGCGTGAGCTATTTATATATTTTGAATGTCAAGCCTTTATCAGATCTGTCATTTATGAATATATTCTCTCATACTGTAGGGTACCTTTTGTTCTATTGATGGTGTCCTTTGCTGTTCAGAAGCTTTTCAGCTTCATATAGTCCCACTGGTTCATTTTTGCTTTGGTTTTCCTTGCCCAGGGAGATATGTTCATGAAGAAGTCACTAATGTTTATGTCCAAGAGATTTTTGCCTATTTTTTTCTAAGAGTTATGTGGTTTCATGACTTACATTCAGGTATTTGATCCATTTTGAATTTACTTTTGTGTATGGGGTTAGACATTGGTCCAGTTTCATTCTCTTACGTGTAGCTGTCCAGTTTTGCCAGCATCATCTGTTGAAGAGACTGTCATTTCGCCATTGTATGTCCATGGCTCCTTTATTGAATATTAATTGACCATATATGTTTCGGTTAATGTCTGGAGGCTCTAATCTGTTCCACTGGCCTCTGGCTCTGTTCTTGTGCCAGTACCAAATTGTCTGGATTACTATGGCTCTGTAGTAGAGCTTGAAGTTGGGGAGTGAGGTCTCCCCCCACTTTATTCTTCTTTCTCAGGATTGTTTGGCCATTCGGGGTCTTTGGTGCTTCCATATGAAATTTTGAACTATTCGTTCCAGTTCATTGAAGAATGTTGTTGATGATTTGATAGGGATTGCTCCAAATCTGTATATTGCTTTGGGTAGGATAGCCATTTTGAAGATATTCATTATTCCTAGCCAAGAAAATGGGATGATTTTCCATTTGTTAGTGTCCTCTTTAATTTCTCTTAAGAGTGTCTTATAATTTTCAGGGTATAGGTCTTTCACTTCATTGGTTAGGTTTATTCGTAGGTATTTTATTCTTTTTGATGCAATTGTGAATGGAATTGTTTTCCTGATTTCTCTTTCTATTGGTTCATTGTTAGTGTACAGGAAAGCCACAGATTTCTGTGTGTTAATTTTGTATCCTGCAAACTTTGGTGTATTCCGGTATCAGTTCGATTAGTCTTGGAGTGGAGCCTTCAGGATTTTTTAGTACAATATCATGTCATCTGCAAATTGTGACAGCTTAACTTCTTCTTTACCAATCAAGATTCCTTGTATTTCTTTGTTTCGTGTAATTGCCATGGCTAGGACCTCCAGGAATCTGTTAAATAGCAGTGGGGAGAGTGGGCATCCCTGTCTTGTTCCCAATCTCAGAGGAAAAGCTTTCAGCTTCTGGCTGTTGAGTATGATGTTGGCTGTGGGTTTATCATATATGGCCTTTATTATGTTGAGGTACTTGCCCTCTATACCCATTTTGCTGAGAGTTTTTCTCATGAATGGATGTTGAATTTTCTCGAATGCTTTTTCAGTATCTATGGAGATGATCATGTGGTTTTTGCCCTTCTTTTTGTTGATGTGGTGGATGATGTTGATGGATTTTCAAATGTTGTACCATCCTTACATCAGTGGGATGAATCCCACTTGGTCGTGGTGTATAATCCTTTTGATATATGTTTGAATTTGGTTTGCTAATATTTCATTGAATATTTTTGCATCTATGTTCATCGGGGATATTGGTCTGTAATTTTCTTTTTTGGTGGGGTTTTTGCCTGGTTTTGGTATTAGGGTGATTTTGGCTTCATAGAATGAGTTTGGGAGTATTCCCTCCTCTTCTATTTTTTGGAAAACTTTAAGAAGAATGGGTATTATATCTTCTCTGTATGCCTGATAAAATTCCGAGGTGAATCCATCTGGCCTGGGTTTTTCTTTCTTGGGTAGTTTTTGAATTACTGCTTCAATGTCTTTGCTGGTAATTGGTTTGTTTAGATTTTGTGTTTCTTCCTTAGTCAGTCTTGGAAGATTGTATTTTTCTAGGAAGTTGTCCATTTCTTCTAGGTTTTCCAGCTTCTTAGCATATAGGTTTTCATAGAAGCCTCTAATAATTCTTTGTATTTCTGTTGGGTCTGTCGTGATGTTTCTTTTTCTGTTGATGTGTGTTGATTCTCATTGTCTCTTAATAACTCTGGCTAGAGGCTTATCTATTTTGTATATTTTCTCAAAGAACCAGCTCTTGGTTTCATTGATTTTTTCTATTGCTTTATTCTTCTCAATTTTGTTTATTTCTTCTCTGACCTTTATTATTTCCCTCCTTCTGCTGATTTTAGGCCTAATTTATTCTTCTTTTTCCAATTTTCATAGTTGTGATATTAGACTATTCATTTTGGCTTGTTATTCCGTCTTTAAATATGCCTGGATTGCTATATACTTTCCTTTTTAGACTGCTTTCACTGCATCCAGAAGTTGGGGTTTTGTGTTGTTTTTGTCATTTATTTCCATATATTGCTGGATCGCAATTTTAATTTGGTCATTGATCCATTGACTATTTAGGAGCGTGTTTTTAAGCCTCCATATGTTTGTGCACCTTTTTGCTTTCTTTGTACAATTTATTTCTAGTTTTATCCCTTTGTGGTCTGAAAAGTTGGTTGGTAGAATTTCAGTCTTTTTGAATTTACTGAGGCTCTTTTTGTGGCCTAGTTTGTGGTCTATTCTTAATAATGTTCCATGTGCACTTGAGAAGAATGTGCATTCCATTGCATTTGGGTGTTGAGTTCTACAGATGTCTGTTAGGTCCATCTGTTCTAGTGTGTTGTTCAGTGCCTCTGTGTCCTTACTTATTTTCTGTCTGCTGGATCTGTCCTTTGGAGTGAATGGTGTGTTGAAGTCTCCCAAATTGAATGCATTGCATTCTATTTCCTCCTTTACTTCTTTTAGTATTTGTTTCACATATGCTAGTGCTCCTGTGTTGGGTGCGTACATATTTGTAATGGTTATATCCTCTTGTTGGACAGAGCCCTTTATCATTACATAATGTCCTTCTTTATCTCTTGTTACTGTCTTTGTTTTGAAGTCTATTTTATCTGATACTAGTACCTCTTTTTTCTCCCTGTTGTTTTCAAGAAAAATCTTTTTCCATCCCTTGACTTTTAGTCTGTGCATGTCTTTGGGTTTAAGGTGAGTCTCTTGTAAGCAGTATATAGATGGGTCTTGTTTTTTTATCCATTCAGTGATTTTATGTCTTTTGATTGGTGCATTCAGTCCATTTACCTTTAGGGTGATTATCAATAGGTAGGTATTTATTGCCATTTCTGGCTTTAGATTTGTGGTTACCAAAGGTTCCAGTTTACGTTCCTTACCATCTAAGAGCCTAACTTAACTCACGTAGTATGCTGCTAGAAACACAATATAAAGGTTCTTTTCTATTCCTACTCCTTTTTCTTCCTCCTTCATTCTTTATATATTATCAAATTCTGTATATTTTGTCTATCCTTTGATTGACATTGGGGGTAGTCAATTTAATTTTGCATTTGCCTAGCAATCAGTGCTCCACTATCCTTATTGTGGTTTTCCTACCTCTGGTGACAGCTATCCAACCCTAGGAACACTTCCATCTATAGCAGTCCCTCCAAAATAGACTGCAGAGATGGTTTGTGGGAGGTAAACTCTCTCAGCTTTTGCTTATCTGGAAATTGTTTAATCCCTCCTTCAAGTTTAAATGATTATCTTCCTGGATAAAGTAATCTTGGTTCCAGGCCCTTCTGCTTCATGACATTAAATACATCATGCCGCTCCCTTCTGGCCTTTAATGTTTCTGCTGAGAAGTCTGATGTTAGCCTGGTGGGATTTCCTTTGTATGTGATCTTATTTCTCTCTCTGGCTGCTTTAAACAGTCTGTCCTTATCCTTGATCTTTCCCATTTTAATTACTATGTGTCTTGGTGTTGTCTTCCCTGGGTCCCTTGTGTAGGGGGATCTGTGGATCTCCATGGTCTGAGAGACTATGTCCTTCCCCAGATTGGGTAATTTTTCAGCAACTACCTCCTCAAAGACACTTTCTATCCCTTTTCTCTCTCTTCTTCTTCTGGTATTCCTATAATGTGAATATTGTTTCGCTTGGATTTGTCACACAGTTCTCTCAATATTCTTTCATTTTTAGTGATCCTTTTTTCTCTCTGTGCCTCGGCTTCTTTGTATTTCTCTTCTCTAGTTTCTATTTCATTTATTGTCTCCTCCACCGTATCCAACCTGCTTTTAATTCCCTCCATCATGCTCTTTAACAATTGGATCTCTGATCTGAATTCATTCCTGAGTTCTTGGAGGTCTTTCCGTATCTCCATTAGAATGTTGATGATTTTTATTTTGAAATCCCTTTCAGGAAGAGTCACAAGGTCCATATCATTTAAATCTTTCTCAGGAGTTGTATTAATAATTTTACTCTGGACAAGGTTCCTTTGGTGTTTCATGTTTGTATATGGCGTCCTCTAGTGTCCAGAAGCTCTATTCTGGCACTGCTCAACCCCTGAAGCAATGTCAGTGGTTGCAGGTAAGTGCTACTGGTACCTGGAGGGCAGAAAGACCTTTTCCCCGCCTCCCATCTGCTGTGCCTGTCTCCACTGCCTGAGCCAGTGCACTGGTCACACAGGTATGTTTTTGTCCCAGAGCAGCCAAATATGGATCCCTGCTCTCGACAATCAGCCAGAATCCCAGTCTCCCCAGGAACTCTGCCTGTATTAACTTTCCAATAGTCATGCGAGTCTCATGAAAGCACCACGGCACGTAGGTGTGTGCTCCCAGTGCAGATCTCCGGAGCTAGGTATTCAGTAGTCCCAAGCCTTCCACTCCCTCCCTGATCCATTTCTCTTCTTCCTGCTGGTGATCTGGGGTGGGGGAAGGGCTCAGGTCCCATGGAGCCACAGCTCTGGTATGTTTCTCCATTCAGGGAGATCTGCTCATTTCTCCAGGTTTGTGCAGTCTGATGCCGTCCTCTTTCCTGTTGCTCTCTCAGGATTAGTTGTGCCAATTAAATTTTCTAATTGTATCCCATTTTAGTAAGAAGCCTCTGTCTCTCCTCTCACGATGCCATCTTTTCGCAATGCATTCATTTTTATGAGACTTCAACACATCACTCACTCCAAAGGACAGATCAAACAGACAAAATAAGTAAGGTCACGCACTATCCAACACATTTGAACAGATGGACCTAACAGATGTCTATAGAACACTCCACCCAAAATGAGCAGGATACACATTCTTCTTAAGTGCACATGGAACATTTTCCAGAATAGACCACATACAAGGCCACAAAGAGATCCTCAGAAAATTCAAAAAGAGTGAAATTGTACCAAACAACTTCTCAGATCACAAAGGTATGAAACTAGAAATAAACTGTATAAAGAAAACAAAAAGGCTCACAAACACATGGAAGCTTAACAACATGCTCCTAAATAATCATTGGATCAATTACCAAATAAAAACAGTGATCAAGCAATATATGCAGACAATTGAAAGCAGTAGCACAATGCCCAAACTTCTGTGGGATGTGGTGAAGGCAGTTCTAAGAGGAAATTTTTTTGCAATCCAGGATGAACTAAAGAAAGAATAACAATCCCAAATAAACAGTATAAATTCTGTCATTGAAAGTGGAAAAAGAAGAACCAACGAGGCTCAAACTTAGTAGAAGGAGGACCATAATAAAGATCAGAGAAGAAATAAATAAAATAGAGAAGAATAAAACAAAAGAAATAATTTTGAAAACAAGAGCTGGTTATTTGAGAAAATAAACATAGTAGATAAACCCTTAGGCAGACTTATCAGGTAAAAAAAATGCCACCAAAATACAAAGAATTATTAGAGAATACTATGAAAAAGTATAGCTAACAAACTGTATAGCATAGAAGAAATGGAAAACTTTCTAAAAATATACAACCCTCCAACACTGACCCAGGAAAAGAAAAGAAAATCAGAACAGATCAATTACTAGCAATGAAATTGAATTGGAAATCTAAAAACTACCCAAGAACAAAACCCCCATAACAAATAGCTTCACCGCTAAATTTTATCAGACACTTAGAGAAGACATAATACCCATTCTCCTTAATGTTTTCCAAAAAAAGTAGAAGAGGAGGGAATACTTTCAAACTCATTCTCTGAAGGCAGCAACACTCTAATACCAAAACCAGGTAATGACACCAAAAAAAAAAATAAAACTGCAGACCAATATCCATGATGAACATAGATGCAAAAATACTCAACAATATATAAACAAACTGAATGACATGATATTGTACATAAAATAGCCTAAAGAATCCACTCTAAAACTAGTAGAACTAATATCTGAATTAAGCAAAGTTGCAGAAATACAAAATTAATACACAGAAAAGTGTGCATTTCTTTACACTAACAATGAACTAGCACAAAGAGATATCATGGAAACAATTCTACTCACAATTTCATTAAAAAGAATAAAATACCTGGAAATAAGCCTAATGAAGGAAGCGAAAGACCTGTACTCTAAAAACTACAAGACACTCATGAGAGAAATTAAGGAGGACACTAATAAATGGAAATGCATCCCATGCTCTTGGGTAGGAATAAATAATATTTTCAAAATGGAAATGCTGCCTAAAGCAATATACAGATTAAATGCAATCCCTATCAAAATACAGACAGAATTCAACAAACTGGACAAATAGTTCTAAAATTCATATGGAATCACAAAAGACCCCGAATAGCCAAGGCAATCCTGAGAAGGAAGAATAAAGTATGGGGATTACATTTCCCAAATTCAAGCTCTACTACAAAGGCACAATAATCAAGACAATTTAGAATTGGCAAAAGAACAGACCCATAGACCAATTGAACAGACTGGAGTCCAGATAGTAATTGAAGCATATATGGTCAATTAATATACAATAAAAGAGCCATGGACATACAATGGGGATATGACAGCCTCTTCAACAACTGGTGTTTGCAAAACAGGACAGTTACATGTAAGAGAATGAAACTGGATTACTATCTAATTCTGTAAATGAAAGTAAACTCAAAAAGGATCAAAGACCTGAATGAAAGTCCTGAGACCATAAAACTCTTAGAAGAAAACAGACAAAACTCACTTGAATATAAACATAAACAGCTTTTTCATGATTATATCTCTTTGGGCAAAGCAAAAGTTGAAAAAGTGGGACTATATCAAACTGAAAAGCTTCTGTACAGCATAGGACACCATCAGTAGTACAAAAAGGCATCCTACAGTATGGGAGAATATATTCAGAAAGACATATCTGATGAGGGATTGACATCCAAAATATATAAAGTGTTCCTATGCCTCAACAAACAAAAAGCAAATAAACCAATTAAAAAATGGGCAGAGTATCTGAAGAGACACTTCTCTAAAGAAAAAATTCAGATGGCCAACAGACACATGAAAAGATGTTCCACATCACTAATGATCAGAGAAATATCAATTAAATCCACAATGAGATATCACCTCACACCAGTTAGGATGGCAAACAACAACAAATCCTGGTAAGAAATTGGAGAAATGGAAACTCTCCTACACTGCTGGTGGGAAAGTAAATTAGTTCAAGCATTATGGAAAGCAGTATGAAGGTTCCTCAAAAAACTAAAAATAGAAATACCATTTGACCCAGGAATTCCACTTCTAGGAATTTACCCTAATAATGTTTGAATTTGAAATGCCCAGTTTGAAAAAAACACATGCACCCCTATGTTTATTGTAGTACTATTTACAATAGCCAAGAAATGGAAGCAACCTAAGTGTCCATCAGTAGATGAGTGAATAAAGAAGATGTGGGACATACACACAATGGAATATTATTCAGCCATAGGAAGAAAACAAATCCTACCATTTGCAACAACATGGATGGAGCTAGACTGTATTATGCTCGGTGAAATAAGCCAGCACAGACAGACAAGTACTAAGTGATTTCACTCATCTGTGGAGTGTAACTACAAAGCAAATACTGAAGGAACAAAACAGCAGGACAGTGATTTGAGAGGCGGAGCCAACATGGCGGCGTGAGTAGGACAGTGGGAATCTCCTCCCAAAAACATATATACTTTTGAAAATACAACAAACACAACTAGCCCTAAAAGAGAGACCAGAAGACGCAGGACAGTGGCCAGACTGCAGCTACACCAGCGAGAACCCAGCGACTGGTGAAAGGGGTAAGATACAAGCCCCGGCCCTGCGGGACCCGAGCGCCCCTCCCCCCAGCTCCCGGCGGGAGAAGAGCAGGCAGAGCGGGAGGGAGACGGAGCCCAGGACTGCCGAGCACCCAGCCCCAGCCATCCGGGCCAGAGCGCAGACACAGTATACGCCCAGGGGGCCCTGGATACTGGGAGAACAGGGGGTAGACCTCAGAGCGGGTGCTGAAGCTGATGCCCCTGTGACAAAGAAAAGCGGGGGCTTTTTTGAAAGTCTTAAAGGGACAGGGACTTAACAGCTTGACGGAAACAACCCAGGTCACAGTACAGCAGCTGGAAATTACAGGGAAAACCGGGTGCACTAACCCCCTGGGCAACAGCTCCGAGACCCCTCACGGAGGCAAACAATCAAGCAGCCCCCCCATCCATCACCCCACCGGGCGCTGCGAAAGCAGAGAAGCAGCCTGAGACAAATTCCGCCCACAGAAAGGGAAATTTCTCCCTTCCGGCCAGGCAAGACACAAAGACCCACTCTACACGCAATTACCCAACACAAGCCACTAGGGGTCGCAGTTGCCCCAGTAAAGAAAGGGCAGTAGTAAGTGAAAATTTTGGCCCTCCCAGCTGACAGTCAATAGCACCTGTCAACATGAAAAGGCAAAAAAATATGATTCAGACAAGACTAACCCAGACAGCTTCGGCATCTGCTACATCTTCCCCTGAGAAGGAATCTGGGGAGATAGATTTAGCCAGTCTACCTGAAAAAGAATTCAAAACAAAAGTCATAACCATGCTGATGGACTTGCAGAGAAATATGCAAGAACTAAGGAAGGAGAATTCAGAAATAAAACAAGCTCTGGAAGGACTTCAAAACAGAATGGACGAGATGCAAGAGACCATTAATGGACTAGAAAACAGAGAACAGGAACGCAGAGAAGCTGATGCAGAGAGAGATAAAAGGATCTCCAGGAATGAAAGAATTTTAAGAGAGCTGAGTGATCAATATAAAAGAAATAATTTAAGAATCATAGGCATTCCAGAAGAAGTAGAGAGAGAAAAGGGGATAGAAAATGTCTTTGAAGAAATAATTGCTGAAAATTTCCCCAAACTAGGGGAAGAAATGGCCTCTCAGACCACAGAGGTACACAGAACTCCCATGACAAGGGATCCAAGGAGGGCAACACCAAGACACATAATAATTAAAATGGCAAAGATCAAAGACAAGGACAAAGTATTACAAGCAGCCAGAGAGAAAAAAAAGGTTACCTACAAAGGAAAACCCATCAGGCTATCATCAGACTTCTCAACAGAAACCCTACAGGCCAGAAGAGAATGGCATGATATACTTAATGCAATGAAACAGAAGGGCCTCGAACCAAGACTACTGTATCCAGCACGAATATCATTTAAATATGAAGGAGGGATTAAACAATTCCCAGACAAGCAAAAGTTGAGGGAATTTGCCTCCCACAAACCACCTCTACAGGGCATCCTACAGGGACTGCTCTAGATGGGAGCACTCCTAAAAAGAGCACACAACAAAACACCCAACATATGAAGAAGGGAGGAGGAGGAATAAGAAGGGAGAGAAATAAAGAATCATCAGATTGTGTTTATAATAGCTCAACAAGCGAGTTAAGTTAGACAGTAAGACAGTAAAGAAGCTAACCCTAAACCTTTGGTAACCACAAACTTAAAGCCTGCAATGGCAATAAATTCATACCTTTCAATAATCACCCTAAATGTAAATGGACTGAATGCACCAATCAAAAGACACAGAGTAATAGAATGGATAAAAAAGCAAGATCCATCCATATGCTGCTTACAAGAGACTCACCTCAAACCCAAAGACGCGCACAGACTTAAAGTCAAGGGATGGAAAAAGATATTTCAAGCAAACAACAGAGAGAAGAAAGCAGGTGTTGCAATTCTGGTATCAGACAAAACAGACTTCAAAATAAAGAAAGTAAAAAAAGACAAAGAAGGACATTACATAATGATAAAGGGCTCAGTCCATCAAGAGGATATAACCATTATAAATATATATGCACCCAATACAGGAGCACCAACATACCTGAAACAAATATTAACAGAACTAAAGGAGGAAATAGAATGCAATGCATTCATTCTAGGAGACTTCAACACACCACTCACTCCAAAGGACAGATCCACCAGACAGAAAATAAGTAAGGACACAGAGGCACTGAACAACACACTAGAACAGATGGACCTAATAGACATCTACAGAACTCTACATCCAAAAGCAACAGGATACACGTTCTTCTCAAGTGCACATGGAACATTCTCCAGAATAGACCACATACTAGGACACAAAAAGAGCCTCAGTAAATTCCAAAAGATTGAAATCCTACCAACCAACTTTTCAGACCACAAAGGCATTAAACTAGAAATAAACTGTTCAAAGAAAGCAAAAAGGCTCACAAACACATGGAGGCTAAACAACACGCTCCTAAATAATCAATGGATCAATGACCAAATCAAAATGGAGATCCAGCAATATATGGAAACAAATGACAACAACAACACTAAGCCCCAACTTCTGTGGGACGCAGCAAAAGCAGTCTTAAGAGGAAAGTATATAGCACTCCAAGCATATTTAAAAAAGGAAGAGCAATCCCAAATGAACGGTCTAATGTCACAACTATCAAAATTGGAAAAAGAAGAACAAATGAGGCCTAAGGTCAGCAGAAGGAGGGACATAATAAAGATCAGAGAAGAAATAAATAAAATTGAGAAGAATAAAACAATAGCAAAAATCAATGAAACCAAGAGCTGGTTCTTCGAGAAAATAAACAAAATAGATAAGCCTCTAGCCAGACTTATTAAGAGGAAAAGAGAGTCAACACAAATCAACAGTATCAGAAATGAGAAAGAAAAAATCACAACAGA
Organism: Manis pentadactyla; assembly: GCF_030020395.1. Taxonomy (NCBI): domain Eukaryota; kingdom Metazoa; phylum Chordata; class Mammalia; order Pholidota; family Manidae; genus Manis; species Manis pentadactyla. Next base: position 74,421,245 of record NC_080031.1, read on the forward strand.
TCCCGCAGAAATACAAAGAATTATTAGAGACTACTATGAAAACCTATATGCTAACAAGCTGGGAAACCTAGGAGAAATGGACAACTTCCTAGAAAAATACAACCTTCCAAGACTGACCCAAAAAGAAACAGAAAATCTAAACAGACCAATTACCAGCAACGAAATTGAAGCGGTAATCAAAAAACTACCAAAGAACAAAACCCCCGGGCCAGATGGATTTACCTCGGAATTTTATCAGACATACAGGGAAGACATAATACCCATTCTCCTTAAAGTTTTCCAAGAAATAGAAGAGGAGGGGATACTCCCAAACTCATTCTATGAAGCTAACATCACCCTAATACCAAAACCAGGCAAAGACACCACCAAAAAAGAAAACTATAGACCAATATCCCTGATGAACGTAGACGCAAAAATACTCAACAAAATTTTAGCAAACCGAATTCAAAAATACATCAAAACCATCGTACACCATGACCAAGTGGGATTCATCCCAGGGATGCAAGGATGGCACAACATTCGAAAGTCCAACAATATCATCCACCACATCAACAAAAAGAAAGACAAAAACCACATGATCATCTCCATAGATGCTGAAAAAGCATTTGACAAAGTTCAACATCCATTCATGATAAAAACTCTCAGCAAAATGGGAATAGAGGGCAAGTACCTCAACATAATAAAGGCCATCTATGAAAAACCCACAGCCAACATTATATTGAATAGCGAGAAGCTGAAAGCATTTCCGCTGAGATCGGGAACTAGACAGGGATGCCCACTCTCCCCACTGTTATTTAACATTGTACTAGAGGTCCTAGCCACGGCAATCAGACAAAACAAAAAAATACAAGGAATCCAGATTGGAAAAGAAGAAGTCAAACTGTCACTATTTGCAGATGACATGATACTGTACATAAAAAACCCTAAAGACTCCACCCCAGAACTACTAGAACTGATATCGGAATACAGCAAAGTTGCAGGATACAAAATCAACACACAGAAATCTGTGGCTTTCCTATATACCAACAATGAACCAACAGAAAGAGAAATCAGGAAAACAACTCCATTCACAATTGCATCAAAAAAAATAAAATACCTAGGAATAAACCTAACCAAAGAAGTGAAAGACTTATATTCTGAAAACTACAAGTCACTCTTAAAAGAAATTAAAGGGGACACTAACAGATGGAAACGCATCCCATGCTCATGGCTAGGAAGAATTAATATCGTCAAAATGGCCATCCTGCCCAAAGCAATATACAGATTTGATGCAATCCCTATGAAACTACCAGCAACATTCTTCAATGAACTGGATCAAATAATTCAAAAATTCATATGGAACCACCAAAGACCCCGAATAGCCAAAGCAATCCTGAGAAAGAAGAATAAAGTAGGGGGGATCTCACTCCCCAACTTCAAGCTCTATTATAAAGCCATAGTAATCAAGACAATTTGGTACTGGCACAAGAACAGAGCCACAGACCAATGGAACAGACTAGAGAATCCAGACATTAACTCAGACATATATGGTCAATTAATATTTGATAAAGGAGCCATGGACATACAATGGCGAAATGACAGTCTCTTCAACAGATGGTGCTGGGAAAACTGGACAGCTACATGTAGGAGAATGAAACTGGACCATCGTCTAACCCCATATACAAAAGTAAACTCAAAATGGATCAAAGACCTGAATGTAAGTCATGAAACCATTAAACTCTTGGAAGAAAACATAGGCACAAACCTCTTAGACATAAACATGAGTGACCTCTTCTTGAACATATCTCCCCAGGCAAGGAAAACAACAGCAAAAATGAACAAGTGGGACTATATTAAGCTGAAAAGCTTCTGTACAGCAAAAGACACCATCAATAGAACAAAAAGAAACCCTACAGTATGGGAGAATATCTTTGAAAATGACACATCCGATAAAGGCTTGACGTCCAGAATATATAAAGAGCTCACACGCCTCAACAAACAAAAAACAAATAACCCAATTAAAAAATGGGCAAAGGAACTGAACAGACGGTTCTCCAAAAAAGAAATACAGATGGCCAACAGACACATGAAAAGATGCTCCACATCGCTAATTATCAGAGAAATGCAAATTAAAACTACAATGAGGTATCACCTCACACCAGTAAGGATGGCTGCCATCCAAAAGACAAACAACAACAAATGTTGGCGAGGCTGTGGAGAAAGGGGAACCCTCCTACACTGCTGGTGGGAATGTAAACTTGTTCAACCATTGTGGAAAGCAGTATGGAGGTACATCAAAATGCTCAAAACAGACTTACCATTTGACCCAGGAATTGCACTCCTAGGAATTTACCCTAAGAATGCAGCAATCAAGTATGAGAAAGATCAGTGCACCCCTATGTTTATCGCAGCACTATTTACAATAGCCAAGAATTGGAAGCAACCTAAATGTCCATCGATAGATGAATGGATAAAGAAGATGTGGTACATATACACAATGGAATACTACTCAGCCATAAGAAAAGGGCAAATCCAACCATTTGCAGCAACATGGATGGAGCTGGAGGGTATTTTGCTCAGTGAAACAAGCCAAGCAGAGAAAGAGAAATACCAAATGATTTCACTCATCTGTGGAATATAAGAACAAAGGAAAAACTGAAGGAACAAAACAGCAGCAGAATCACAGAACTCAAGAATGGACTAACAGGTACCAAAGGGAAAGGGACTGGGGAGGATGGGTGGGTAGGGAGGGATAAGGGGGGGAGAAGTAGGGGGGTATTAAGATTAGCATCCATAGCGGGGTGGGAGAAAGGGGAGGGCCGTACAACACAGAGAAGACAAGTAGTGATTCTACAACAGGTTGCTACGCTGATGGACAGTGACTGTAAAGGAGTATATAGGGGGGACCTGGTATAGGGGAGAGCCTAGTAAACAAAGTATTCGTAAGTATTCGTCATGTAAGTGTAGATTAATGATTAAAAAAAAAAATGCAGTTCCTATGTGGTGACCTCTAATGAGTTCTACACAATAATATAAAGGACATATAAAAGTGTAGGCAAAGGGTCTGTTTGTGTTTATACAGAGGATCAAAGCCTAATTTGGCTACCCCGAAAATGAACTAAGAAACGATATGAAAGAGAACTTCCAACATCAGCACTCTCTGGAAGACTCATGCCAGAAGATGATCATCAAAAAACCCCAGCAAAGATCCACGCACTGCTACAGGTGTAGATGCACTCATCCCACCAGCTCCTGGACTTGCCATGGGAATGAAGGAGATATCTAAGCTGGCCTGTGCATACAGTAAAACAACAAATTTGACTGGATCTATACTGTTGGAACTCAACCAAGAATTAGGAGAAGTGCAAATTGTAGCGCTCCAAAATCTTACAACTACAGACTATTTACTGTTAAAAGAACATATGGGATGTGAACAGTGCCCAGGAATGGGTTGTTTTAATTTGTCTGATTTTTCTCAAACTATTCAAATTCAGTTAGATAATAACCATCATATCATTGATAAGTTTTTCACAAATGCCTAGGGTGCCTAACTGGTTTTCTTGGTTTCACTGGAGATGGCTGGTAATTACAGGTATGCTTTGGTTATGTAACTATACTCCTATTATGTTAATGTGTGTGCGCAATTTAAGTAGTAGCTTAAAATATATACATGCTGAAGTTACTCTACAAGAAGATATGTCAAAGAAATAATCAATCTTCCCATGTTTTCTCCCGCCTGCTACTTCTATAGCTTTTCTTCTTCCTTCCTAATTACAACGAATTCTTAAATAGAATTCGTGCCTCATATCAAATTTACCGAGTATCATAACTCCTCCAAGTGGTAAAGATACCTCAAGACAAATGCTGGGCATAGAAGCCACAGGGCATAAATATGCAAAGAAATAAAAAGCTAACCATTTCAAACAATAAGGCTTCTCTCTCACTTACCAACTTCACATTTCCCTGTGTGGCCCCGGAAGATGACTGGTTAGCCAGAGACGGGTAAGATTCCTCAAGGGAGGAACAACCTAAGACAGGCACAGTCGCTGGGGGGTCATCAGGTGAGAAATTGGGGATCAACAGAGGTGAGGCTTAGAACCTCACCCCCCCTGTTCTGAGAGAAATCTTCTGCATATGTGGATGTTTAATTGCCCTTGTCTAGCTTGGATTAACACATAGTCTACAGGCACACACCTGATCATATACATTTGCTCTCTTACAACACTAAACTATGTTTTCTACCTTTATGTTGTATCTACCTACCACTTCAGCATCTTATTAAAAATAATAAAGAGAAAAATGTGGTATCCACATATAAATCAAGTATAAAAATCAAATGTGTATTCATATTTGAACTGACTGTTTATAGTTCATAATGCATGAGCAAAACCAAAAGTTTCTGTGATGACTGCCCTTGTACTGTTCACCATGTAACTTATTCACTATGTAAGAATTTGTTCTCCATGTAAGAACTTGTTCGTTATGCTTCAGAAGATTGGAGACTGACGAAAATTAGGCTTGGGGTGGATTAATGATTGTGCATTGAGCATTGACTCCCCTATACAGAATTTTATTGTTGTTAACAACCATTTGATCAATAAAAATGAGAGATGCCCTAACAACAACAACCAAGAAAAAGTACACACTTCCAATTGTAAAATAAATAAGCAACCGGGATGTAATGTATAGCATAAGGAATATAGTCAAAATATTGTAACAACTTGGTATGGTGATAGCTGGTACTTAGAATTATCATGTATATAAATGTTGAATCACTGTGTTGTACACCTGAAACTAATGTAATGTAATATTGTGTGTCAACTACCCTTCAATAAAAAAAAAAAAAAAAAAAAAAAAAAACAGCAGGACACTCACAGAACTCAAGAATGGACTAACAGTTACCAAAGGGAAAGGGCTTGGGGAAGGTAGGTGGCAATGGGAGAATAAAGGGATTAAGAGGCATTATGACTAGCACACATTAAGTACGTGGGGCATGGGGAAGTAAGTATAGTACAGAGAAGACAAGTACTCTCTAGCATCATACTACGCTGATGGACAGTGACTGCAGTGGGGTATGTGGTGGAGACATGACTATGGGGGAAATGTAGTAACCACAATGTCATTCATGTGATTGCATATCAATTATCACTTTATAAAAAAAGACTATAATATGAAAAACATCCAGGGAACCCAGGCTCTGTCTTTCCTTGAAATTTGGTACATCTACTCTTGCATCCATCAGTCATTGTAGAAAATGTTCAATAACCATGGAAATATTATTGCTCATAATATTCATTCCTGGAGGCAATCCAAGATTCAGGATATAAAGGACAAGAACACATCCTCCTGCTACACAAATATACAACAAATCTACACACAGAGAAAATCATCCATAGGAAGAAATGAGGCCTGAGCAGACTCCTGAGCAGACGGTGTGGGATAAATAAAGAAATCATATAAGGGCTTAATATCCAAAAATGTATTAAAAGAACATACACAACTCAGTATCACAAGAGTAAATAATCTAATTAGAAAATGAAGAAGGACATGAGTATAATTTTTCCAAGGTGGATATGCAAATGGCCTACAGGAATTGAAAAGGTGCCTTAACATCAGTAATGGACAGAAAACTAGAAATCAAAACCATAACCAGATATCACCTCACATATGTCACCATGGCTGTTGTCAGACAGATAACAAATATTAACAAGATAAGGGAGAAAGTATCTCTCAGACACTGTTGATGTAAATGTAAAATGGAGCAGTCTACGGAATACAGTATGGTGGTGGCTCAGAAAATTAAAATATAAACCCCACTTGATCCAGCGATACCACTGCTGGGATGTACCTGAAAGAACGGAAATCAGTATATCAAAGAGGATCTGCACAACCATGCTCAAACTGCATTATTCACAAAAGCTGTGCTATAGAAACAACCTAAAAGGTCTTTGATGGAGAAGTACACAAATAAAATTATATACACACAACATCCATGGTATATAATTGAACAATAAAAAAAGAAGTCTTGCCATTGGTGACCAAATAGGGGAATGCGGAAGGCGTCATGCAAAGTGAGGTCAGCCAGACAGAAAGACAAATACTGTATGGCCTCACTTACATGTGGAATCTAAAAAAAAAGCAAACAAACAACTTCATATTTACAGAGAATACAATGGTAGCTGCCTCGGGCTTCAGTGAGGGAATGAATGTCTAAAGATAAAAATTTTTAATTATAAGAAAAAGTTCAGAGGATCTTATGTAGAGCTTTGTGACTATAGTTAATAATATGGTATTCTATAGTTAACAGTTGCTTAAAATAAATCTTATAAATTATCAGTAACACACAATGAGTTAATTCTGTGAGCTATGTGAGTTGATGATGCATTAACTATGCTCATCTTGGTAATGATTCAACTATATATACTTATATATAAATATATATATATAATTTTCAAATTGTATACTTTATTTTTATTTATTTATATGATATACAGTATCATATTTGTTTCAGAGGTACAATATAATGACTCAATAAATATATATATAAATACAATTGTATTTTTCAATCATCCCACAATAAAAATTGTTTAAAAAGCAAAACCAGTCACATCATAAAATAAAGAACAAAAACAGAATTAGAGGACTGATACTGCCCAACGTCAGGACTTAGTGGGAAGCTACAATAATCAAGATAGTGTGGTAATGACCACCAAACATAAAATAGGTCAATGCAATACAATAGAAAGCTCAGAAATAGACCTCTGTAAATATAATCAACTCATCTTTGACAAAGGAGCAGATTGTTTATTCAACTAATAATGTTGCTGGAAAAACTAGGCATGAAAAATCAGTCAAGTTATATACTGTGCACACTTTACAGAATTTAATTCAAAATGGATCCTAGACCTGAATGCAAAGCATTGTAGTATAAAACCCTGCTAGATAGCCTAAGAGAAATCCTAGATAACCTTAGTTGCATGATCCCTTTTTAGATACAAAATCAAAGGATTCATGAAAGCAAATGTTGGTAACCTGGACTACAGTAAAATTAAAAAATTTAAAACTCCTGAGAAAGAAAATATTAAGAGGAGAAGATAAGCGACAGGCTGGGAGAAATAATTTGTGGAAGGCATATAGGATAAAAGACCCTTATTCAAAATATGCAAAGAACAAATAAAATTCAACAATAAGAAAACAAACACTCCCACTGAAAATTGGGCACTTCACTGACGAAGACAGGTGTGAAATAAACGTTTGAAAAGATGCACCATATCATATGTCATCAAGAAAATAAAAATAAAATCAATGAGATACCACTGCACACAATTTGAATGGTCAGTTCCAGACATTAATAGAAATGCTGCCGAGAAGGTATAGCACCAGGTGTTCGTACATATTAGAAATAGGAATTCAAAATGGTACAGCCATTTGGAAGCCAGTTTTGGTCGTTTTTTTACAAACCATATATACATTTATCATGTGGTCCAGCAAACATGTTCCTTGGTATTTACCCAAAAGAGTTGAAAACTTATGTACACAAATGAAAATGCAAAAGAATATCAATAGCAGCTTTGTTCTTAATTGCTAAACCTTGGAACAAGCCAAGGTGGCATTCAGCAGGTGGAAAGGTTAATGAATGCGGTGCATGCAGACAATGGGATATTATTCATAAATAAAAGGAAATGAGCTGTCTAGCTATAAAAAGACATGGAGAAACTTAAATGCCCATTACTAAGTAAAATAAGCTAATTTCAAAATGTTCTTCATTGCATGATTCCAACTGAATCACATTCTACAAAACTAAAAATTATGGAGAATGGAAGAATTCAGTGGGTGCCAGAAGCTGACAGAAGTAAGGGAGAAAAGTAGGCAAAGCAAGAAGATTCTGGGGGTAGTAAAATGCTCTGTGTGATGTTATACTCATGAGTAAATGTCATTCTACACTTATACAACTCAAAGAATATAAAACACTAAGTTAGAAACCCTAATGTAAACTATGGATGTTGAGTAATTATGAGATGTTAACAGTACATTGTTAGTTTAAATGAAGTGTGACTCTTGTTAGTTATATTGCTCTTGTGGGAGGCTATGCATTTGTGGGTATAAGGGCTTTGTGGAAAATCTCTATACCTCACAATCAATTTTGTTACAAACCTAAAAATCTTCTGAAAAATGTCTTTAAAGGATTTTAAGAAAAATATTACCAAATAATGGACATTTAATTATTGATGATAATTGTTATTGGAATAAAAGATGGAATATCTAATGATTTTGGGTGAATAGTCCCTTCAGCAACATTTCCAGACACTTTTTAAGGCATTATTTTTTAGACTGTATATCATGGGATTAAAGGTTGGGGGAGCCATGGTGTAGAACACAGAAATGACAAGGTCAAAAATGGAAGGGGCCTGTGAAAATGGTCTTAGATAAGCAGAGAAACCAGTGGAGAGAAATAACACAATCACAATCAGATGTGGAAGGCAAGTGGAGAGGGCTTTTGACTGACCTTCTGTTGATGGCATTTTCTTGACAGTGGAGAAGATGTAGACATAGGAAATAATGATGAAAATAAAACAGCAGATATCCAATACCACACTAATGAGGATAGGTACAATCTCTCTTATTAAGTTTTCTGAGCAAGAAATAGCCAATAACTGTGGGATATCACAAAAAAATGGTGGACCACTTTAGAACCACAGCAGGATAAGGAGAAGGTACTGGCTTTGTGCATTATGGCGATCAGACCCCCACCCAGCCAGGACACAGCTGTCAACTGAACACGCATATGCACATTCATGATGACCTCGTAGTGCAGGGGGTGGCATATAGCAGCATGGCGGTCAAAGCACATCACGGTGAGGAGATTCATCTCTGCAGTCGTTAAAAACACAAGCTGAAAGACCTGGGCTACACAGCCAAGAAATAAGATGGAGTTTCTGTGAGTCAAGGAGTTGGCAATGGATTTGGGGATTGTGAATGTAACTAGGCAGAGATCCAAGAAGGACAAATTCTTTAGGAAGAAGTACATGGGGATGCAGAGATGCTTGTCCAAAGTTATGATCATGATAATGAGGACGTTATCAAGATGAAGAGCACTGAGTGCAAAATATACATATTTTCATTGGTAGAAAATTCAGTGACGGTAAATTCTGTCACAGCTGTGAGATTTGTTGTGCTTGGAGACATAAATCTGTATTTAAAAAAAAAGAGAAATGAAACTTCATTTACAAGTCCTTCCATATTCAACTTCTAAGACAGTTCTATATTCATATAGTCATCACACAATCTATTTAATAAAAATGTTACTCCTACCATGTGGATTGATCACCAACAGTACCTGAATAAAATTGCTTTGCTGAACCACTTTATACTCAGTGCACATGCACGTGCCATTTTTATTACCCAAATATGTTCTATGTAAGATGCTGAAGGACTGAAAATTTAAACCGACCTTAACGTAAGTGTCCTAATGAAAAACACCCTCCCCATATCTATAAATGAATCCTGAGAAACAAACTGATAACTGCTAAATTGTGTCCTAATCTTAATGTCCTTACATCCTATCCCATGACTAACAACATTTGTTTCAGCACATCTTCCAATAAATTGAACAGTAAACAATTCTTTAAAAAAATGAATTACAAACTTTCCTCAATCCTATAAACTATTTAACCTACATTCTCTCTACAAAATACTTAATCTGGAGATGTTCTTGCATTTAACATTTTAATATAGAGATAGATCTAACTACGTTTCTCACATTCATAATACTGAAATTATTTATCATAAAAGTAGGTGATTTTATTCATATATGCATTATGGTTCTATATGACACATATCCTGATTACCTTAGGTATCAAATCCTACAGGGTATGACCTAAGATTGTTGGCCTCATATTCATCAATTTATCACTTCCTTTTAATATTTCCCACTTTATCTGACTTTTTCCCCATACCTAATAAGTTAAAAAGTGTTTCTCCATAATCTTTTTTCTTTTCCATGTCTGAACTTCCAGTCCCACAATGCATGAACTTGCAAGCATGATATTTTCCACGTTCACCTATTCCCCATCTATTTTCCTGTCTCCTTCTATCCCTAACATAAGATGAATGCAAATACGTGGTGGGGGAGAAGGGAACATTTATAGCTGGAGCTAAATTCATTCTTGGTCTGCCGAGTGTAATTTTCCTATTTTTTCAGTAACACATTGATACCTTCTGTTTGTACAGATTTTGTTCATCAACCTTCATGCAAATGTGGTAAAATATTAAGCCTTTACTATACAATATTGTATCACACCCAGTCTTCTTATTCTAATTCTCTAAAATATTATGTTCCTCTTTTCTCCATGGTGCTGGACTATGTGAACATCTTCAGTACATATTGGTTGTTAGGTTTGGGAAAGTAATAATATAAAGCAATTTTAATATATTAGTGGAAATAATTTCACATATTTTAATGAAAACAAAATAATGTTTAAAACGTATTCCAGTCAAAGATTTAAAAATTTGGGAGTGACTTAAAACACATGCTCGTAATGATAAAATTAGATTTGATATACATGTGCTGATATCTCTGTTAAACTATTGTGAATTCTTCATTTTACAAGATCAGTAGCAGTCTCTCAGTGACAGACTAAGAAAAACCCAGGTGTTCATCATGATAAATAGATTTCCATATCTGTCCATCAATTGGAATGTGATATATTAAATGATTAAGAAATAATGTTTCATCGCATCCCTGAAGATACAATCTGACTCATATATGTCATTAATATTTTAGGGGTTGAAAAATATAACACGCCTTTTTTGAAGATTCAACATTATTTTAATTTTAGTTTCATCTTGAGGCTCTTCATTATTTACTGTCTACTTCTCATTAATTGTTATTTCATTTAACATTTATACACTTTCACCTTAGTATTCTAAATGCTAATTTCAGCACTAACAGATAGGAATGTAATACTGTAATAAAACCACTAAAAATCATAATCAGTGGAGCACCTTAAATTTAATAAAAATAATGTTTTCTCCCACTGAAACTCACCTCAAAAAAGCTGATATTGTTAACTGAACAATTTGTGTACCACACAATAAATTGATCCCTCTAGATATTTTTTAGTGTTTATTACAGTAAAATTAGTAATTTAACTACTGTTACTTTTTTTCAAATATAAAATGAAATTTTAAATCTAGAATACTTTAATTTAAAACAATTTTTCCCAAAAAATTATTTAGTAGTATACCTCCAAATCCTGCTACATAAAAGTTCCCGTTGTCTACTTAAGCTTTTTTCTAGTGAAATTTACTGCCATCACAAGGACAGAAGGATACACATCTCAACTGAGTAGAGATGACTAGCTTTGTTGATTCCTCTGAAAAGTTGTATGATTCTCAACTCTGGTTTCATCAATTACTCAGTCAAAAGAAACAGGAGACCTGAAGAGCTTGACCATTTTACCTCTCCTGCTGTCTCTTGTGTGTTTAACCATAGTCCAAGAGTTGTAATTTATCAAGCTGTTTTATTCCAAAGGGAATATAGTGTTATTGTTTTCTCCATTAACCTGCTCAGTCAGTATCAGTCTATACTAAATCTCACTCAATTATTAGTGCGATCAGTGTGCCATATTTTAACTTTGTTAGTGGTTTACATATCTGTGACAGGACTCCAGTTAATCTAGCATCCAATGTTTCAGTTATTTATTGAGTGCCTACTATGGGTCAGACTCAGTAAACTGCAATATGTCATTAAAAGCAGTGCAGTGAGTCAAATTCCAAAGGTGAGCGTGTATGCACTGTCTCTTACCTGGAGATGGAGGCCTTGAAGAGAGACTGGAGGAATAGAATACAGTGCAGTCCCAAAGGGAGGGCTACTAACACCAGGTCAGTTAAGAGCACAAGCGGGGGTTTGACATGTGAGTTTGATTATCTCCAGGGGAGCAGGGAAACAAGAGGCTAGAATATGAGTGAACAAAAAGATTTCATGATCAGGAATACTGCACTTCATGTGAAGCTGTTAATTTTTACTGTGAGAGGAAAGACAGGTGGTTTTGAGTAGGAGAGAAGCATGTCATGTTATACTTAACCTTGATCACTGTCTGGTAGTGTAGACTGTAGAGAAAGTAGACTTGTAGGAAGACTGGATGCAAATACATGGAAAGGAGATATGTCCACAGATTATAATAATTACTATTGTTAATACACTATACTACACCAAACCATCTACAGATTCCATTTAATCCTTATCAAAATTATAATGTATTTCTCACAGAAATTGAAAGCTACCATAAATTAGTATGAAATAAAATGTACTCTGACTAGAAAAAGCAGCCTTGAAAAGGACAAAGTTGGAAGCATCTCACTCTCTCATTTGAAGCATTCTTATCACAGTAATCAAAATAGTATAGTACTGGCATAACACTAAATAAATGAATCAGTGGAACATATTGGCTACCCAGAAATCAGTGCACTTATATATATTCTAGTAATATTCATCGAGGGAGCCAAGAAGATGAAATGAGAAATGATATCTTCTTCAATTAACAGTAGTGGGGAAAGTGAATAACTACATGATTAAAATAAAATGGTCCCCTGTTTTACAACACTCACAAAAACTAACTCAAGATGGATTAAAGACTTTCATGTAAGATCTGATACCATAACTCTCCTAGAAACCAGAACCAAGAGCCGCCTTGACATGGTTGTGGCAAAGTTTTTTGGATATGACACCAAAAGCATAAGCATCAAGGGAAAAATAAACAAGTAGAACTACCCTGAACTACAGCGCTTCTGCAGAGCAGAGAAACAGGAAAACAAAAAGCAATGCATGAAAAGTTGAAAAATATTTGCAGACCATCTACCTGACAAGGAATTAATACCCAAAATACATACATGCAAAGTAATAGCAAAAACTAAGCAAAAAAAAAAAACAAAATGTGGTTTAAAAATAGATATCTACAACAAAATGCAAATAAAATGAGGTATCACTTTATGATCTGTTAGAGGGCTATTCCCAATAAAATGAGACACTAAGTGTTGGCAAGGATGTGTGGAGAAAAGGGAGTCCTTGATGGGAATGTAAATTGGCACAGCCAGTGTGTAAGACACTGTGAACATCACTCAAAAAATAAAACTACCATACAAATCACCAATCCCACTTCTGCATACATACCTGAAAGAAATGCAAATATTGTATTCATTTCAGTACTACATCCATAACCAAGAAAGATGTGGAAACATCTAGATGCGGAAATCCTAAGTGTCCTTCAAGGAATGATGGAAAAAGTGTGACTTCATTTACATAATGTATATATATAAATATATATATATGTACTGAAATATTATGCAGTTCTATAAAAGGAAATTTTGCCTTTCTCAATAATTTGGATAGACCTTGGAGGCATTATACTGAGTGAAATAAGTGAGACATACAAAGAATAACACTCTATGTTTTTATTTATATGAGGGGTCTAAAGAAGCTGAACTCATAGAAATAGAGCATCAAATGTTGATTGTTGGGTCTTGGATGGGGGAGAAATTTGGAGTAGTTGGTCAAATGGAACAAATTCCCAGGTGTAAGAAAAATAAAAGCCATTTATCTAATGTACAGCATGATGACTATAATTAACAATACTGTGTATATACTTGGGGGTTATTAAAAAAGTAGGTCATCACTCATCACTACACACACAAATCATAATTATGTGAGGGGTTAAAGGTGTTAACTAACCTTACATTAGAAACAATTTTTCAATACATTTGTGTCTAATTATAACATTGTAACCTTAAATCTACTTCTGTTTTGTTTCAATAATAAATAAATAAATCTAGGGAAAAAAAGCACGAACAAAAGGAGATACACTATGACAATTTCACTGCTTTGATACTAACTTTGATCACTCGCTTGAAATGCTGGCTGCTAACTTCTCTAGGAGTAATGATCAGTACTAGGTGGGCAGATACTTTGATACTAGACCTCTTGTTAGACTGAAAGTTATCATTCCATTTTCTAATCCCTTAAGTTCTTTATATACTATATGCTCTCCTGAAATTCTGTGCAATGTGCTTAGTGGGGTTTTTTTTAGTGTGTAACACATTTTTTTATTAAGTTATCATTGATATACACTCTTATGAAGGTTTCACATGAAAAACATTCTGGTTACTACATTCACCCATATTATCAAGTCCCCCCTTACCCCACTGCAGTCACTGCCCGTCAGTGTAGTAAGATGCCACAGAGTCACTAGTTGTCTTCTCTGTGCTACACTGTCTTCCCTGTGACCTCCCCACACACCATGTGTACTAATCGTAATATCGCTCAATCCCCTTCTCTCTCCATCTCCACCCACCCTCCCTCTCCCCTCCCCTCCCTTTTGGTAACCACTAGTCCCTACTTGGAGTCTGTGAGTCTGCTGCTGTTTTGTTCCTTCCATTTCGCTTTGTTGTTATACTCCAGAAATGAGGGAAATCATTTGGTACTTGTCTTTCTCCACCTGGCTTATTTCACTGAGCATAACACCCTCTAACTCCGTCTATGTTGCTGCAAATGGTAGAATTTATTTTCTTCTCATGGCTGAATAGTATCCCTTTGTGTATATGTTCCACAACTTCCTTATTCATTCATCTACTGATGTACACTTAGGTTGCTTCCATATCTTGGCTATTGTAAATAGTGCTGCGATAAATATAGGGGTACATGTGTCTTTTTGAATCTGAGATCTTGCTTTCTTTGTGTAAATTCCTGAGAAGTGGAGTTACTTGGTCATATGGTATTTCTGTCTTTAGTTTTTCGAAGAAGCTCCATAGTGATTGCACCAATTCATATTCCCACCAACAGTGTAGAAATTTTCCTTTTCTCATATCCTCACCTTCAGTTTTAAATGTTTGTAGCAGTGGAAAGTGTTCATATGATGTCAGATTCTATATACTTTTGAAATTAGAGCCAAGACAATTTGCTAATGTGGAATGTGCAGTTAAGAAGGGATCCAAAAGAAACAACAAGTGTCCTTTGCTCTTCAGGAGGCAGAGATCTAGGGATCCCTGCACTATGGACATATTCACACCTCTGGGGAGTCATACAGGAAGGGGTCCCGTGAGACCTGACTGTCGTTGGAGGAGTACTCTCTCTCTCCTGCCTGTATGCACAGCTTCTCCTGGTTAATCTTCCTTTAGATGTATTTCACAACATGGAGCCTTGTAAATCCCTAAATGTATAAACACATGGCTCTGCAAACTCATTTTTCTACCCCATATCTACTCCTTCAGAAGTGTTAAAAATCTTCCATGCCATCTGGAAATTATTAATCAGCAAAATCCTTTAGATTTTAAAACTTCTTCCTGAATGTCCATTCAAACATCATCTCCTTAAAGCACGGGGCTTCTCTGAGAATACATCCCACCCTGAAGTCCTCTCCAATGGTGTTGATATGTCTCTGGAATAAGGACTTGCTGCCTAACTGAGGTCAGCAGACATGCTCAGGTATCACCATTTCAGGACGTACCTGGGGAAAAGCAGTAAATGCCCTGCCATGACCGCCCACTATGACTGAGCAATGTTGGGATGAAGGGACACCATGTAGAAAGTGCTGGCTCTGAGCCCTAACCTGATGTTGGTTCATGACATTGGGAGTTCTCCAGATGAGACTCAAACTGACCACCACTCACAGGCGGGCAAGGAAAAACTAAAGAAAGAGGCAGGCCATTCCATGTAGGTGGGTGGCAGGTTTGATAAGCAAAGGAATTTACATACATTGTTTTTCTTGGGTGGCTGCAAGGTGAATACATGTCTGGCCTGCCCACCAGTATCTTAAAAGTGTACACAGAGGCCTTAATGGTTTCAGGAATTTATAGGATCCAGATGGTCTCCGTAACACTAATCAGTCATAGCTGTATTCTTGAATCAGCTCCTACAGTGGGAAGGTGGCACAATCTAAGGAGAAGGGAGAGAGAGGAGCCTTCCACTTCCCAGTTCCACCTTGTTCATCAGTAGTGCTTATGCCTCTCCATGACCGCCTCCAACATTAGGCAGGGAAAAGCTTTGCTGACTCACCTCCTGCCCAATCCTGCTTCTTTCTAATTCTTTTCACTGGTAGTGTTGATTTCTGAACCATACCCAACTCAATTTAATATCTGTGTCCAGGCAACCCTACCTGCAACACAGAGGGTGTTGCCTTCTCTTTCACCCCCTTATATCACTCAGTCTAAGGAATAGCATGTCTGCCTTGCTGTCCATCACCAGTTCTAGATTCTTCTCCCTGCTTCTTCCAGGGGTGATGAGTTGCTTGAATTTTATGTCATAAGCCAATACTTCCTTCTCACCACTTTTGTTGAGTCATTTACCCTCCAAGATTCCCCACCTGGTTGGTCATGCCCAGTTTGACTTCTCATTGTCATTATCCTAGACAAAATGAAAGATGAGTAATGTGATATATGATTAATGTAATCATTTTCAGAATGATATTTTTCAATAACTGAATTTTTATAAGACCACTATAACTTAATATACATTTAGAATGAAATTCTTCAGTTCCAAAAAAATTAACTGCAGTGATGGTGTGATTTCATTTAATTTATTAGTGCTTCTAGTAGGAGCTTTCAATTATATGTTTTAGTCTTACGTCTGAGCAAAGAATTTTCTCAGTGTTATGTACATATTTTTCAAAACTTGAAACTTTTTGCAGAATAGATTTTATAATTACCCTTAAATGTTATACAAAATTGATATATCTTGATTTTAACAGTATTGTGATATCTGTAATATTTTTGGTGTGCTTTTTATAAATAATGGATAAATTATATTATATTTTTTTATTTTCTTTTTTTACTGAAACCATTCTAGTTTCATCATATATTAGATCAAAAATATTTTTACATATTTAATTTTTAAACTTCAACTTAAAGTTTATTCTTCTGAAGATATTTATTGTGTTCATGTAAGTTTAATTATTAATGTATTTTAAGATAGATATTCAACTTAAAGAGAAAAGGGAGTTCAAATAAGAATTGAATCATGTATGTAGTCTGAAATATTTTAAAGACATAGTAATTTGGCTAGGATATACACAGTACCTTTGCTATATTATTCTGAGATATGAGAGTTTGTAAGGTTTGAACAAGAAGTGATCTGGATTATTTAAAAAAATTGTTAGTCTTATCAATAAAACCAAAAAAATGTGATTTTCTTTGGCAGGTTCAATGTATTCAGATTTCCCTCTTTTAAAACAAAAATACTTGGAGTATATTGGAGGAGCAAGTAAGTATATTGGAGGGGAAAATGGTGGCAGTGTGAGAAAAAAAGCAGAAACTTCACAAAACCACATACAACACAAAAATAGAGCAAATACAACTAATCCTGAAGAAGCAACCCAAAGATGGCAGAACAGACTTTCTACATCTGTGGAAAATAGAAGACCTCAGAGAAAAGGATAAAGTAGTAAAGCTGCCCTCCGGCAGGACCCAAATAATCTAGAATAAAAACATGAGCCTCTTTTTCCTGCAGACATCTCCTTGGGCAAAAGAAACAAAAGCAAAAATGAACAAGTGGAACGATAACAAACAAATGTTTCTGTGCAGCAAAGTACACCATGAGCAGAAAAAAAAGGCATCCTATAGTATTGGAGAATATATTCATAAATAACTTATCCAATAAGAGTTTAACACCCGAAATATATAATGAGCTCCCTCACACATCTTAACACCCAGAAAACAAATAACCCAAATACAAAGTGGGTGGAGAATCTGAACAGACCCTTCTCCAAAGTAGAAAATCAAATGGTCAAAAGGCACATGAAAAGATGTTCCACATCACTAATTATTAAGGAAATGTAAATTAAAACCAGAATGAGCTTTCACCTCACACCTGTAAGGATGACCAACATCCAAAAGACAAGAAACAACAAATGATGGAGAGGATGCAGAGAAAGGGGAACCCTCCTACGCTGCTGATGGGAATATAAACTAGTTCAACCATTGTGGAAAGCAATATGGAGGTTCCTCAAAAAACTAAAAATAGAAATACCATTTGACCTGGGAATTCCACTCCTAGGAATTTACCCAAAGAAAAGAACTTCTCAGATTCAAAAAGACATATGTACCCCTATGTTTACTGCAGCACTATTTACAATAGCCAAGATATGGAAGTAACCTAAGTGTCCATAAGTAGATGAATGGATAAAGAAGATGTGGCACATATACACAATGGAATACTCTTCAGCCATGAGAAAGAAACAAATCCCACCTTTTGCAAGAACATGAATGGAGCTAGAGGGTATTGTGCTCTCAGTGAAATAAGCCAGAGGGATAAAGACAAGTACAAAATGATTTCCCTCCTTTGTGGAGTATAACAACTAAGCAAACCTAAAGGAACAAAACAGCAGCAGACTCACAGACACCAAGAAATGACTAGCAGTTACCAAAGGGAAAGGGTTGGGGAGGGTGGGTGGGGAAAGATGGAGAAGGGGATTAAGGGGTATTATAGTTAGCACACAATATAGATAAGTCATGGAGAAAGCAGTATAGGACCGAGAAGATAAGTAGTGACTCTACAGCATCTTGCTCTGCTGATGGACATTAATTATAATGGGGTGGGGAGGACTTGATAATATGAGTGATTGTTGAAATCGCAATGTTGCTCATGTGAAACTTTCATCAGACTATATATCAATGATACCTCAATTTAAAAACCAAAAAGAATTCAGGAAAAAAAGTTCATTTCCTTTTAAATTCTTAAACTGATTTAAAATGTAGGATCTATTCTGAACTCTGAATTCTAGTGAATTTGTCTATATGTCTGTCACATATAGTTGACTACTGTACCTTTCCAGGAAGTTTTAAATAAGGAAGTATATTCTCTAATCTTGAATTTTCTCCTAATTTTTCCCTGACTATTCTGGGTCCTTTGAATTTTTACATTAAATTAATTTTTTTAATTAAATTTTAAATTAAATTACATTTTACATTAAAACAAATGGAACCCATGCATATCCACGAATTAATAATATTATTGGTTTATCAATTTTTACAAGAAATCCAAGTGGAATTTAACTGAATATGTAAATCAATTTGGGGAATGTTGCCATCTTAAAAGCATTATAATATCTGAATTCAAGAATTTGTGATTTTTCCCTTTTTCCCATTTTTTAAATTTCTGTCAACAATTTCTTATATTTTTATGAGGATAAGATTTATACTTGTTTGGTTAAATTTTTCAATAAAAAATTTATAATTTTTCTGTTCTAAATTGAATGGTGTTTTTAATTTCATTTTGTAATTTTCATTGGTGGTGAGTATAAATCCCTTTATTTTTTTTTATGTTTATTATGTACTGTGAATCCTTTATGGATCCCATTTCAAAGATCATATAATTTAAAAAAGGGATAATTTTACTATTTATTTTCAAAATAAGCACTACAAAAATTGTATATAATGGCATGTTTTTAGGCAAAAAAAATTGCTGTAACTTTAATATATCGACATGAAATGTATACATAAACATATATGCATATAAGAGCAATTCCTTCTAATATTGAATAATTTTTTTGAATGTGATTAACATTATATTCAGTAAATATTAACCTTCCCTAAAGATAGCTTGTGCCTTTTGTCTTGAGAACCTGGAAGGTAACTGCTAAGACTTTCCAACATCCTGTCCTTAAAAGATATTTTTTACATAGAATCTTTAAGACATGCCTGTTCATCTATTCAAATAATTTGATTTATGGCAGGAACTTTGAACCACACACAATAGCATATCCACATATAAAAGAACTACAAGCTAAGGTAAATCACACAGGAAGTTATTCATACCTATATATCTCACCTGAAAAAAATCTTTGGAAAACAAAACTTTGGTGATCTTCCCTTGTTGAAAATATTTCATGTGCACTACTGTTATTTCATAATATAAAGTTTTCATACTCTATATTTCATATAAAATATTTCATGCAAGATATTGTTGCTGGGATCATAAGTTATGTAAATTTGCACTTGGAACACGCCTGGGCTCTTACCTATGTGTCTCTTCTTTTTAATGTGCTCATTTTAATCTGTATCTTCACATTTTGATAAATTTTAATGAGTATAATGGCTTTTTGGAATTATGTACATCCTTCCATTGACTAGATGAATATGAAGGTGATCTTGGGGAGCTGGTGTCAGACGTAGGATTTCCCAGAACTGCTCTGAATCACTGAAACATGGTCAAAGAATGGTGTAGGCAAAGGAAGGCTGTAAGCACCACTGTTGATGAAATTTAATGCCTTCATGACCAGTGTGTCTCCCATTCCATCTGACATGTGATCATTTATAGATGTAAAAGTTACAAATAAAATTTAGAAGTTCCAGATGCAACTCTGTTATAAAAGGAAATAAATATATCAAGAAGCTGTATATTATACAATGCCATGGTTACTGTTGTCTCTAGTAGCTAAAATGAAAATAAAGAATGTACACATTAGGATGTTTGGGGCCAATCTTGGATGTATCCAGTATGAATTACAGCTTGTAGTCACAAATCACCACCAAAGGGACTCATCCTGGCAGGATATAAATATTTAGTTATTTAGAAATGGAATGAATAAAGTGATAAATGACTGATTCAAAGCAATGGATTTAAATTAAAGCTTAATTGTAATTATTTGGACTCTATTTTGATTTTTATACCCCATTGGACGAAACAGATTGTTTTGAAGGTATATAGACAGTATTTAATATTTTAGCTTTATTGTATTTCTTATACCTTGATTATTTCATTTGATTAATTAATAAGCACTTTTCAAGGTAAAAGCTATGTATAAGAGTTGTGCATATTTAATTCAGTAAACCAATTTATAATACATATTTACAGCATACCAGGACATAATTGTTCTCTAACCAATTTTTTTCTAGCATCATCTTATCCCTTTGCAATTGACTACAGGTTTCTGAAGTATGTTAGCAGATATGGACAACCTCACCATCTTCACAGAATTCTTCCTCATGGACGTCTCAAGCTCCCGGGTGCTCCAAATCTTGCAAGGTTTGATATTCTTAGTGATTTATCTGGGTGCCCTGGCCGTAAATCTAGTGACATTTACATTCATTGTTATAGATCCACATCTTCACTTCCCCATGTACTTTTTTATGGGCAATTTATCCAATATAGATTTTGGATACATCTCAGTTACTGGTCCCAAATCCATCACAAATTCTTTGATGGGTCATAAAGTGATTTCTCTTAGAGCATGTGCTGCCCAGACTTTCCTATTTATTTTCTTTGAATCTGCAGAGTTCTTCTTCCTTGTGATCATGCCCTATGTCCGCTAGGTCACCATCTGCCACCCTCTGCACTATTCGTCCACTGTGAGCCACCGTTTCTGCACACAGGCATCATGTAGCTCCTGGGCCAGTGGGCTGGTCTATTCTGCTGTCCACACAGGGACCATGTTCAGTCAACCCTTCTCTGAGTCCAATGTGATTCACCAGTTTTTCTGTGAGGTACCTCAAATTATGAGCATTTCATCCCAGGCTGTGCAGTTTTCTGAGTTTGTGGCCCTTGCTGTCAGTGCCTGCTTTGTATTACTTGGATTTGTCATCTTATTTGCCTCATATGTTCACATCTTTTCAGCCGTGCTGCACATGCGTTCTGTGGAAGCGCAGAACAAAGCTTTGTCCACCTGCTCCCCCCAGATAGCTACACTCACTCTGTTTATAATCACAGGATTGTTTGCGTGCTTAGGTCCTGTTTCAAACTCACCAAGCATTCAAACCCTCGTCACAGCCATGTTCTACTCCATGGTGTCCCCCTTAGTCAACCCAATCATCTTTAGCCTGAGGAACAGGGAGATTAAGTCTGCTGTGCATAGAATGTTAAAGAAAGCTTTCCAGTCCCATAGAAGCAATTTTATGTCTTAACGAGAAATTAATGTTATTCTAATCAATATAGGAAAGTATGTATAAAAATATTAACTTTAATTTTATACTTACATATTAGTAGTGTGGTCATTTCATAAAAGAGAGATAAGAGAGATTAATGTATTAATAAATTTGAAGTAAATCATTTGAACAAAATACCTGTTTGAATAAAATGAGCTATTAATTCTTGTAGCACTATTTTTAAACACTTATTGTTATGCAGTATGTAGTGGTATTTTATGTAGTTTCATTCCAATGATTTTGCAAGTGAAAAAAGATCTAAAATGATAAATTTACTTCCCCACATGTACACTGATTTTTTGTAAAGCTGAGATGAAAAATCAGTTCTGTTTTTCTGTAAAATAATCCATACCTGTAATTTTTCACCTTATTCGTTTATTTCAGTGTATTTTCACATTCCACAGATGAACATAAAGGATGTAATTTTATTAGATACCTATTGTAAATAATACTTGTATTTGTTAATATGCCCATCATATGCATAAACATGCACCACATAAATCCTTTTTCAGATTGTTCAACTCTCAAAGACTTAGCAAAGTGAAAGTTGATAATTAGTACGCATACTAGGAAACCCTGTATAGCTCCTTATAGACATATAAAACAAAGCATCATAAAATAGTATTTATCATGCAAACATATAATTGTGATAGTGTTTTAATTAATGCTTAAAAGATGTATTAATCATTTATAAGATAAAGAATAAAAACATGGAGATAAGTTAGTTGAAGTCAGTTATTGACCTTCTTGCACATGGAACCTTGTT
The DNA here is from genome assembly GCF_030020395.1 of Manis pentadactyla. Classification (NCBI taxonomy): domain Eukaryota; kingdom Metazoa; phylum Chordata; class Mammalia; order Pholidota; family Manidae; genus Manis; species Manis pentadactyla. Next base: position 74,443,899 of record NC_080031.1, read on the forward strand.
GCATGTGATGGGGTGAGACACAGGGAGATACAAATTTGGGGCCAGGAGAAGCTAGTCATTATGGTAGGTATGAGAGAAAATAAGCTTAACACACATTGCATGATTCCTATCAGAGAAAAACTATTTTTTGTTCTCTGTAACCATAAGAAGTTTTGGAGAAATTGTATGCATAATTCCTATTTCAGTGTTGAGTTAAATATTTTTATTCCAGCAGAGCACAGGAACTTATATTTATAAAAAGACATACGATTTCCATGGTTTCCAGATATACAGTAACCTTCATCTAGCCTAAAATTAAATCTTTAATTGAACAAGCTATGGCATGTCATGATCTACAGCCCTAACTGAACAAACTCAAAGGGAGAACTCCTTACAGTTTAGTTGTTAGATAAGTCAGAATTCATACTAAATATGGCTATCTGTTTTTGTTGTGTGATCCATTCATTCTAATAAATATTCCTATAAATAAATCTCATGTGTTTTGTTTTAACCCAAAGCGATTGTTGAAGTTGCTGAGTATAACTGTTTAATTTATTCTTCCTACAGCATTGCACCTCATAGGAATCGCCACATTTCATTTATTCATACCCTAACCAGTGAATATCTACATTATTCCAACTCACGTACACTAAAGGATTTTGTTAAAAAAGATCTCCTCCCGTTTCTACTCCATTCGTATTCGACTATATAATGATTACTGCACAGCCTTAGAAAATTGAAAACCCAGTTTTCCAATTGTTGTCACTCAGGTGTTAATAAAGTTTCATCTCAGTTGTATTTCAGAATATTAGATAAATAGAATTTCTTTTGAATGATGTACATATTGTACTTAAAAATATGTAAGGGAGTTATTTTATAAATATGTAAAGCTAGTTTTGTGCCCATTTTCATTGAATTATTGAATTTCTGATCATGTAACTGTGATTTGAAAATGTTAGTATATATTGATTTGTTAATAATATATATATTCATTTCTCACTTTGAAGAAAGAGAAGCATGTCCTATATTTACATTTCTATTTAAGCGGTGGCATCTTCTCTTTAAAGAAAAAAGTTTTATTACCATCAAACTATTTTATCTGAATTTTCAGGGTATCAATATTATTAGAGAAATTGTTTTTAACCCAAGAGCATAAACGTATCTAATTTTTTATTTTCTCTGGGGTTGTACTGTTTACAATTTGATTTTAAATATTCAAACTCCAGCATATTAGAGCAGAAAGAATGCAGTTGATTATATGTGATTTATCTCCTAAGGATGATACAGTTTTATTTTTCACTATCTACAACTCCACTTTTCTTTTGATTTTGGAAAACCCTTAATTAAAATATAAATTCACCTCGAATGCATACACCTATTTATGAACATTTTATGTTCATTTTATATATTTACTTCTCCATCAAAATATTAGTCTGGCTACCTAGAGCTACTGAAGAAACATTAATTTTACTTATGTACTTGTTCTTTTTAAACTTGAGTAATACCAGGAATACTCTGGGAAAACTCGTTTTACAAATACAAGGTAACATAGTCCTTTTTCAGATAATACTTAGGAATGGAATTTATACATATTAATTGTAAAATTGAAGTATAGAAAGAAATGATATATTTTAATGGTTCTCCATAAAGAAGATCCAAATTTCTGGAAAATAATTGCACATTTGTGGTTCTTTCTAATTTTAAAGGTACACTTGAGCACTTTCATTAAATACATTGTGTTTGGTACAGTGCTAATAGAATCCATTTCTGCATAGCAAAAAATGCATTGTTATATCAAACCTTCCCTCTCCTAAGATGTACCTACTATATGCTTAGCAATTTAGAGTTGGAGAAAGGAACATGGGCAGCTTCTCAACTTTTTATTATTCTAAATATTATCTATTTGCTAGCTTTTGTTTAGTCATTAACAGACTTAGAGCAGAAGAATATATCAGGTAAAGAAAGATAAAGAAAAATTCTAGATGGCTATTTTACTGGTAATTGTCATTGATGCTTTATGTGTATTATCAATACACATTTGCAGAACTTTTTCTAATGGTACACTATTTATTCACATACACTAGCAGACACTTTTATCAGGTTTATTGAGTGATAACTGAAAACCGTGATGTGGAATAAACCAAACTGTCCATTGAGAGATGAATAGATAAGAGTGTCATGTGTATAAAATGGAATATTATTCAGCCATAAAAAGAAAGAAATCTTGCCATTTGTGTCATCATGGAACTATCTAGAGGATATTATGTAAGCCAAGCACAGAAAGACAAATACCATATGATTTTATTTACTTGTGGAAATGAAAATAAAAACAACACAAAATGAGCAAAGTAGCGGTACACTCATAAACACTGGGTAGTTACCAGTGGTTACCATGGTGGAGGGGTTGGGATGGGGGTTGGGGAGGTTGAGGGAGATAAAGGGGAACAAAAATTCTTAATCATAATATAATTTGGTGAATCAGACATCTTGTTTATGGTAGTACAGCATGGAGAATACATCTAATGATTCTGTAACACGTTCCTATATAGGAAGATCATAACCGCACTGGTCGGGGTGAGGATTTAATAATATGGGTAACTGTTGAACCACCATGTTGTACACTTGGAACCAATATAAGATTGTATACCGATTACACTTCAGTTAACGAAAAGAAAAGTAACATTCTGTAAGTTTATAGTGCAAACCATGAAAATTTAAAACCGTATATGTGGTGAATGACAACTGCAATATGTTCCTAACACATTACCCTACATAATTACAATTTTTTGTTGTATGACATCTTTTAGAATTTACTCTCAACAACATTCAGTTGCATAATGCAGTATGGTTAATTACATACAACATACTGTACATTATTTTGTAGAAAATTCCTTTCTCCCTTCTCACCGTGGTAACCACTCATGTCTTTCTGACCCTATAGGTTTGCCTTTTCCAGAATACTGTAAATATAATCATGAAGTATGTAATCTTCTCTTTAAATTAAACCTTTTATTTTAAGATAATTGTAAAATTCACATTGTTGTGAAAATTCACCCTAATGGTAATGTCTTATAAAAACTATAGTGAAATATCAGAAGCAGGATTTGCTTTGATACAGTCAAGGTACAGAACATTTCCATTAACTCAAAGAAACCTCCTGTTTTAACAAGCTACTAATTAAATTGCATACACACATTAACAGAATAGGAATACAGATACATAACAAAAGCAGACCTACAATTACCAACCATATCCACCTATACATGCTTATGTTACTCTACAAGAAGTTATGTCAAAGAAATAACCAGTCTTCCCATGTTTTCTTCTGTCTGGTACTTCTATAGCTTTTATTCTTCCTTCCTAATTACAACCCCTAAGTAGAATTCTTGCCACATATCGAAAATTACCCAGTATCATAATTCTTCCAAGTGGTAAAGATACCTCAAGACAAATGCTGGGCATATAAGCCACAGGGCATAAATCTGCAAAGAAGTAAAAAGCTAACCTTTTCAAACAATAAGGCTTCTCTCTCACTTACCAACTTTATATTTCCCTGTATGGCCCTGGTGGATGGCTGGTTAGCCAGAAATGGGTAAGATTCTTGAAGGGAGGACCAACCTAAGACAGGCACAGTCGCAGGGAGGCCATCAGTTGAGAAATTGGGGATCAACAGAGGTGAGGCTTAGAACCTCAACCCCCACCCCTGTTTTGAGAGAAATCCTCTGGATGTTTTTTTGCCCTTGTCTAGCTTGGATTAATACTTAGCCTATAGGCACAGACCTGATCATCTACATTTGCCCTTTTACAGCACTAAATTATGTTTTCTACATTTATCTTGCATCTACTTACCACTTCAGCATTTTATTTAAAAAATATGGGAGAAATGTGGGATTCACATATAAATCAAGTATAAAAATCAAATGGATTATCATATCTGACTTGATTGTTTATAGTTCATGATGCGTGATCAAAACTGAAAGTTTCTGTGATATGACTGCCCTTGCACTGTTCACCATGTAAGAACTTATTCACTATGTAAGAATTTGTTCACCATGTAAGAACTTGTTCATTATGCTTCAGAAGATTGGAGACTGTTGAGAATTAGACTTGGGGTTGATTAATGATTGTGCATTGAGTCCCCTATAAAGAATTTTATTGTTGTTAACAACCATTTGATCAATAAATATGAGATGCCCTCTCAAAAAAAAGAACCCTCCTGTTGCCCTTTTATAGCCATGCCTAACTCCCTCCCTCCCAAGCCCCTGATCCTCACCCCTCGGCAACTACTAATTTGGTCTTTGTTTCTAATTTTGTCATTTCAAGTTTGTTCTATAAATAGAATCATACAGTGTGTGTGTAGTACTTTGGGACTGGCTTTTTCTTTTCTGTTAATTTATGGTATCATTGATATACAATCTTATGAAAGTTTCTCATGATCAACATTGTAGTATTAACATTCATCCATATAATCAAGTTGCCCCACACCCCACTGCAATAACTGTCCATCAGCATAGTAAGATGCTAGAGTCATTACTTGTCTTCTCCCTGCTGTAATGCTTCCCTCTGACCTACTGATATTATGTGTGCAAATTATAATGCTGCTTAATCCCCTTTTCCTTCCCCGCTTGCCAACCCTCCCCAAACCCTTTCCTTTGGTAACTGCTAGTCACTTCTTAGAGTCTGTGAGTCTGCTGCTGTTTTGTTCCTTCAGTTTTGCTTTGATGTTATACTCCACAAATAAGTGAAATTATTTAGTACTTGTCTTTCTCCACCTGTCTTATTTCTCTGAGCAGAATACCCTCTAGCTCCATTGATGTTGTTGCAAATGGTAGGATTTGTTTTTCTCTTACGGCTGAATAGTATTACATTGGGTATATGTACCACATCTAGTTATGGACACTTAGGTTGCTTCCATATCTTGCCTATATAAAAAGTGCTGTGATAAACATAGGGGACCATATATCTGTTTGAATCAGGGATGTTGTTTCCTCTGGGCAAATTCCTAGTAGTGGAAGTCCTGGGTCAAATGGTATTCCTATTTTTAGTTTTTTAAGGAAGTTTCTATTGCTTTCCACAATGATTGAACTAATTTACTTTCTCACCAACAGTGTTAGGAGGGTTCCCCTTTCTCCACGTCCTTGCCAGCATTTGTTGTTTCTTGTCTTTTGGATGATATGGCTACTGTAACTGGTGTGAGGTGATATCTCATTGTGATTTTCATTGGCATTTCTCTGATGATTAGTGATGTGGAGCCTCATTGTGGTTTTAATTGGCATTTCTCTGATGATAAGTGATGTGGAACATCTTTTCATGTGCCTGTTGGCCATCTGAATTTCTTCTTTGGGGAAGTGTCTGTCCAGATCCTTTGCCCATTTTTTGATCAGGTTATTTCTTATCTGGGTGTTGAGGGAAGGGGGATCTTTATATATTTTAGATGCCAACCCCTTATCATATATGTCATTTATGAAAATATTCCCCCATACTCGAGGATGTATTTATGTCCTTCTGATGGTGTCCTTTTCTGTGCAAAAGATTTTTAGTTTGATGAAGTCCCTCTTGTTCATCTTTCTTTTATTTCCTTTGTCCAGGGAGATATGTTCATGAAGAAGTTGCTCATGTTTATATTCAAGAGAGTTTTGCCTATGTTTTCTTCTAAGAGCTTTATGGTTTCATGACTTACATTCAAGTCTTTGATCCATTTCAACTTTATGTGTCAGAATGCTGTCAGTATTTTGGTAGGGGTTGCATTGAATCTGTAGATTGCTTTACATAGGATGGCCGTTTTGACAATATTAATTCTTCCTACCCAAGAGCAATGGATGAATTTCGATTCATTAGTGTCCTCTTTAATTTTCTCAAAAGTGTCTTGTAATTTTCAGGGTCTAGGTCTTTTACATGCTTGATTAGGTTTATTTTTATGTATTTTATTCTTTTTGTTGCAACTGTGAATTGTTTTCCTGATTTCTCTTTCTGCTAGTTCAATCATTAGTGTATAGGAATGCAACAGATTTCTGTGCATTAAATTTGTATCCTGAAAGTTTGCTGAATTCAGATATTGGTTCTGGTAGTTTTGGAGTGGATTCTTTATGGTTTTTATATACAATGTCATGTCATCTGTAAACAGTGACAGTTTAAGTTCTTTCTTACCAATCTGGATGCGTTTTATTTCTTTGTGTTGTCTTATTTCCATGTCTAGGACCTCCAGTACTATGTTGAATAAAAGTGGGGATAGTGGGCATCCCTATCTTGTTCCCAATCTTCAAGGAAAAGCTTTCAGCTTTACATTGTTAAGTATGATGTTGGCTGTGGGTTTGTCATATATGGCCTTTATTATGTTGAGGTTTCTGCCCTTTATACCCATTTTGTTGAGAGTTTTTATCATGAATATGTATTGAATTTTGTTGAAACCTTTTTCATTTTCTATGGAGATGATCATGTGATTTCTGTCCTTTTTATTGATATGGTGGATTTTTAAATGTTGTACCATCCTTGCATCCCTGGAATGAATCCCGTTTGATTATGATGGATGATCCTCTAGATGTATTTTTTAATTCAGTTTACTAATATTTTGTTGAGTATTTGTGCATCTATGTTCATTAGGGATATTGGTCTGTAGTTTTTCTGTGGTGTCTTTGCCTGGTTCTGGTCATAGAGTGACGCTTGCTGTATAGAATGTGTTTGGATGTATTCCCTTCTCTTCTACTTTTTGGAAATCCTTAGGAGAAATAGTATTATGCCTTCTTTAAATGTCTGATGAAATTCAGTGGTGAAGCCATCGGGACCAGGGATTTTAGTCTTTTTTAGGTTTTTGATTAATGATTAAATTTCACTGCTGGTAATTGGTCTTTTCAGATTTTCTGTTTCTTCCTGGGTCAGTCATAGAAGATTGGTAGTAGAAAGTTGTCCATTTCTTCTAGGTTATACAGTTTGTTAGCAAAGAATTTTTTATAGTATTCTCTAATAATTCTTTGTATTTCAGTGGTGTCTGTAGTGATTTTTTCCTTTCTTATTTCTGATACTGTTTCTGTGTGTAGAATCTCTTTTTTTCTTGATAAGTCTGACTAGGGGTTTATCTACTTTGTATTTTCTCAAAGAACAGGCTCTTGGTTTCATTAATTTTTTCTATTGTTTTTTTCATTTCAATATTATTTATTTCCTCTAATCTTTGTTTTGTGCCTCTTTCTACTGTCTTTGGGCCTAATTTGTTCTGTTTTTCCAGTTTCAATAATCATTAATTTAAACTGTTCATTTGGGATGGTTCTTCCTGCTTTAAATAAGCAGGATTGCTATATACTTTCCTCTCAACAAAATGGATATAGAGGGAAAGTACCTCAACATAATAAACGGCATTTCCTCTGCCTTCACGGCAACCCACAGAAGTTGGCGTGCTGCACTATTGTTTTCATTTGTCTCCATATATTGCTTGATTTCTGTTTTAAGTTGGTCATTGACCCATTGATTATTTAGGAGCATGTTGTTAAACCTCCATGTGTTTGTGAGTCTTCTTGTTTTCTTTTTATAATTTATTTCTTGTTTCATACCATTGTGATATGAGAAGTTGGTTGGAAGAATTTCAGTCTTTTTTAATTTCTGAGGCTCTTTTTGTGGCCTAGTATGTGGTCTATTCTGGAAAATGTTCCACATGCACTTGAGAAGAAAGTGGAACCTGCTGCTTTTGGGTGGAGTGTTCTATAGTTGTTTGTTAGGTCCATCTGTTCTAAAGTGCTGTTCAGTGCCTCTGTGTCCTTACTTATTTTCTGTCTGGTTGATCTGTCCTTTGGAGTAAGTGGTATGTTGAATTCTCCTAAAATGAATGCATTGCATTCTATTTCCCCCTTTAAATCTGTTAGTATTTGTTTTTCATATGTAGGTGCTCCTTTACTGGGTGAATAGATATTCGTAATGGTTATGTCCTCTTGTTGGACCAACTCCTTTATCATTATGTAATGTCCTTCTTTGTTTCTTGTTACTTTCTTTGTTTTGAAGTATATTTTGTCTGATACTTGTATTACCTACTTTGTACACCTACTTTTTTCTCCCTATTTTTGCATGAAATATCTTTTCCCATCCCTTCACTTTTAGTCTGTACATGCCTTTGGGTTTCAAGTGAATCTCTTGTAGGCAGAAAATACATGGGTCTTGCTTCTTTATCCATTCTGTAATATGTCTTTTGATTGGTGCATACATTCCATTTACATTTAGGGTGATAATTGATAGATATGTACTTATTGCCACTGCAGTATTTAGATTTATGGTTATCAAATATTCAAGGGCAGCTTCTTTACTATCAGTCTACCTTAAGTCACTTATTACACTATTATAAACATAGTCTGAAGATTCTTTTTCTCTCCCTTCTTTTTCTTTCTCCTCCACTATTTATATGGTAGGTGGCATATTCTGTATTCTTTGTGTATCCTTTGACTGACTTTGTGGGTAACTCATTTAATTTTTTATTTGGTTAGTATTTAAATGGCCTACTTCCTTTGCTGTGGTTTTATTTTCTCTTGTGATAGCTATTTAGCCTTAGGCACACTTCAATCTAGAGCAGCCCCTTTAGAATACACTGTAGAAAAGGTTTGTGGGAGGCAAAATCCTCAACTTTTGCTTATCGGGGAATTGTTTAATCCCTCCATCAAATTTAAATGATATTCCTGCTGGGTAGAGTATTATTGGTTTGATGCCTTCCTCCTTTATTGGATTGAATATATCATGTTACTCCCTTCTGACCTCTAAGGTTTCTGCTGAGAAATCTGATGATAGCCTGATGGATTTTCCTTTGTAGTTGTTCTTTTTTCTATTTCTGGCTGCTTTTACTACTCTGTCTTTGTCCTTGATCTTTGCCATTTTAATTATATATGTCTTGGTGTTGTCCTCCTTGGGTCCCTTGTGTTGGGAGATCTGTGGACTTCCATGGTGGTAGACTTTTCTTGACCAATAACTTCCTACTTGACACAGAGACAGCTGCACAAGTAAATCAGGTCACCTCCCTGGCTCAATTCCAGCAAACGCTCCAGAACCTGGAAGCAGCTCGAGAAGGGAAGGAAGTCCTCATTTTGAGCCAGGAGACCTTGTCTTAGTTAAGATAGTGTCCTCTATTGGTTCTTCTCTCACCGCCATCTGGGAAGTACTGCTTACAGTAATTCTCACACTCACTGCAGCAAAGGTGACAGGGCACAAGTCTCCAGTCCATTACTCCTGACTGAGGGCCTCGGTGTATGACAAACCAAGCCATCTGATCAAGGGAGGACCCCTTGATCCATTATTCTTGTGAGTTTGTAGGAGATGTGAAGATTCTTTTTAAGTGGCAGATGCCTAAGGTAAGCACCTCGTGACTCGAGTCCTGGAAACTTTTCAGCATCACTGTGTGAGTGGAACTTCTTGTTTTACTATTTTTCAATGTTATTGTGACCCCTTCCCAGTGGCCAGCAGTATCTGTGACCCTGCTGGGTTTAAAGTATGAGTAATAGCCTTAAACTCCACTTATTACTATTATTAACACCCTCCTTACTGACTCCTCTCATGGCAGCAGTGTATCCTCTGACTCTAGTAGTTAACGAAATTGATAATCTAAATAATAACTGGATCTGCCCCCACTGCAATCATTTGGTGGATGATACAGATGTCCTTGGTATTCTGATATCACTAGAAACAATTGCTAATACCATAACACAATACTGAGGTTTCTCTTATACAAACTGCACCACCACCAAAAAAAAGGACTAGGTAGAGGCCAGTGGTCCCTTGATCCACAGTGGGTTACTCCATTACTAGCTAAGCAAGAAGGCAAGGTCCAGCACCTTGCTGCCAAATCCAGTCTGTGCTTCTCTGATTCATGGGATGTGGGTCTTCTATTTCTATAACACCACCTTTATGTACAATCATACCTTACCTGAAGGGAAGCCACAATTCCGGGGGGATTCCACTGAAGAGGAAGAGGACTTTGATGTCTATAGCCTTCCAACACCATCACCCGAGATCCATGTTTGCAAGGCAAATCTCTGGCCTCTGGTTATGGTGGAGGAATAATAAATTTAATGCCACCAATCATTATGATAATGAGGTTTGGGCCACAGCCAACAATTCACTGGGGCAAGAGACTCTTGGCACTGGAACTAAAACAAAGACAATCCTCAACATCTCCTCCGAAAACCCCGAGATTTACCCTCCTTTTTCTGTCATTCAGCTAAATTTTGGAAGCCTTCAGGGTCAGTTGCCTCATACACATAATGAATCCCTCACCGATTTTCTCCCTTGTGTGCCCATAATTATTCCACAGGCTTACAACCCTCTAGTTTTGAACACTGAGGGCCATGGGTTTCCACTATTTTGGCCAAATACAGTAGTCTCCCAACCTCACACAAATGCTCTTAGTGACAAGGATGGTCTCCTGGAGTCTCACTGGCTGAGAATGGACTATTTTTCTTTGTGGAACAAATTTGTGCTGGCGAGAATCTTGGGGGGTGGAGCCAACATGGAGACGTGAGTAGGACAGTGGGAATCTCCTCCCAAAAATATATATATTTTTGAAAATAAAACAAATACAACTAATCCTAAAAGAGGGACCAGAAGACACAGGACAAGAGCCAGACTACATCCACACATGCGAGAGCCCAGCGCATGGTGAAAGGGGTAAGATCCAACACCGGGCTAAGCAAGACCCGAGCACAAATCCCACCAGCACCCAGAGGGAGGGCGAGGGAGCACAGGACTGCTAAACACACAGCCGCAACCACCAGCACCAGAGTGCAGACACAGTGCATGCATGGAGGGCTGGAAACTAGGGAAATAGGGCAGCAAGACCTCTGTGCGGGTTCCGAAGCTGTTGCCCCTGTGACAAAGAAAAGACAGTGCTTTTTGAAAGTCGTAAAGGGACAGGGACTTAACAGCTAGATGGAAAAAACACAGGTCACAGCTCAGTGGCTGGAAATTACAGGGAAAACAGGGTGCACTACACCCCTGGGCAACAGCTCTGAGAACTCTCATGGAGGTAAACAGACAAACAGCCCCCCATCTCCTCACATTAATTACCCCCCCAGGCTCTGTGAAAGCAGAGAAACAAACTAAGGAAAACCATGCTCACAGAAAGGGAGATACCTCCACTCCGGCTGGGCAAGACACAAAGACACAGCCTACGAGCAATTACGCAACAAAAGACACTAGGGGTCGCAGTTGTCCCAGTAAAGAAAGGACAGAAGCAAGTAAAAAGTTTGGCCCTCCCAGCTGACACTCAATACCACCTGTCAACAAGAAAAGGCAAAAAAGTATGATCCAGACAAGAATAACCCAGACAACTTCAGCATCTGCTGCAGTTTCTCCTGAAGAGGAACCTGGGGAGACAGATTTCGCCAGTCATCTTGAAAAAAAATTCAAAACAAAAGTCATAACCATGCTGATGGACTTGCAGAGAAATATGCAAGAACTAAGGAAGGAGAATACAGTAATAAAACAAGCTCTGGAAGGACTTCAAAACAGAATGGACGAGATGTAAGAGACCATTATGGACTAGAAACAGAGAACAGGAACACAGAGAAGCTGATGCAGGGAGAGATAAAAGGATATCAAGGAATGAAAGAATTCTAAGAAAGCTGAGTGACCACATAAAATGGAACAATATCCACATTATAGGGGTACCAGAAGAAGAAGAAAGAGAAAAAGGGATAGAAAGTGTCTTTGAAGTAATAATTGCCGAAAAATTCCCCAAACTAGAGGAAGAAATGGCCTCTCAGACACAGAGCTACACAGAACTCAAATGAAAAGAGATTCAAAGAGGGCAACACAAAGACACATAATAATTAAAATGGCAAAGATCAAAGACAAGGACAAAGCATTAAAGGTAGCCAGAGAGCAAAAAAAGGTTACCTACAAAGGAAAACAAATCAGGCTATCATCAGACTTCTTAACAGAAATCCTACAGGCCAGAAGAGAATGGCATGATATACTTAATGCAAAGAAACAGAAGGGCCTAGAACCAAGACTACTGTATCCAGCATGAATATAATTTAAATATGAAGGAGGGCTTAAACAATTATCAGACAAGCAAATGTTGAGCGAATTTGCTTCCCACAAACCAACTCTACAGGACATCCTACAGGGACTGCTCTAGATGGGAGCACTCCTAAAAAGAGAACAGAACAAAACACCCAACATATGAAGAAGGGAGGAGGAGGAATAAGAAGGGAGAGAAATAAAGAATCATCAGTCTGTGTTTATAATAGCTCAACAAGTGAGTTAAGTTAGTAAGATAGTAAAGAAGCTAACACTGAAACTTTGGTAGCCAAAAACTTAAAGCCTGCAATGGCAATAAGTTCATACCTTTCAATAATCACCCTAAATTTAAATGGACTGAATGCACCAATCAAAAGACACAGAGCAATAGAATGGATAAAAAAGCAATATCCATCCATATGCTGCTTAAAAGAGACTCACCTCAAACACAAAGATGTGCACAGACATAATGTCAAAGGATGGAAAAAGATATATCATGCAAACAACAGAGAGAAGAAAGCAGGTCTTTCAAATCTGGTATCAGACCAAACAGATTTCAAAATAAAGAAAGTAACAAAAGACAAAGAAGGACATTACATAATGATAAAAGGCTCAGTCCAACAAGAGGATATAACCATTATAAATATATATGCACCCAATACAGGAGCACCAACATATCTGAAACAAATACTAACAGAACTAAAGGAGGAAATAGAATGAAAAGCATACATTCTGGGAGAATTCAACACACCACCCACACCAAAGGATAGATAAACCAGACAGAAAATAAGTAAGGACACAGAGGCACTGAACAACACACTAGAACAGATGGACCTAATAGACATCTGTAGAACTCAGCACCCAAAAGCAACAGGTTACACATTCTTCTCAAGAGCACACGGAATATTCTCCAGAAAAGACCGCATACTAGGCCACAAAAAGAGCTTCAGTAAATTCTAAAAGTTTGAAATCCTACCAACCAACTTTTCAGAAAACAAAGGCCTAAAACTAGAAATAAACTGTACAAAGAAAGCAAAAAGGCTAACAAACACATGGAGGCTTAATAACACGCTCCTAAATAATCAATGGATCAATGACCAAATCAAAATGGAGATCCAGCAATATATGGAAATAAACGACAACAACAACACTAAGACCCAACATCTGTGGGACACAGCAAAAGCAGTCTTAAGAGGAAAGTATATAGCAATCCAAGCATATTTAAAAAAGGAAGAACAAGCCAAAATGAACGGTCTAATGTCACAAATATCGAAATTGGAAAAAGAAGAACAAATGAGGCCTAAGGTCAGGAGAAGGAGGGATATAATAAAGATCAGAGAAGAAATAAATAAAATTGAAAAGAATAAAACAATAGCAAAAATCAATGAAACCAAGAGCTGGTTCTTCGAGAAAATAAACAAAATAGATAAGCCTCTAGCCAGACTTATTAAGAGGAAAAGAGAGTCAACACAAATCAACGGTATCAGAAACGAGAAAGGAAAATCAGGACGGACCCCGCAGAAATACAAAGAATTATTAGAGAATACTATGAAAACCTACATGCTAACAAGCTGGGATACAGAGGAGAAATGGACAACTTTCTAGAAAAATACAACCTTCCAAGACTAACCCAAAAATAAACAGAAAATCTAAACAAACCAATTACCAGTAACGAAATTGAAGCGGTAATCAAAAAACTACCAAAGAACAAAACCCCCGGGCCAGATGGATTTACCTCGGAATTTTATCAGACATACAGGGAAGACATAGTAACCATTCTCCTTAAAGTTTTCCGAGAAATAGAAGAGGAGGGGATACTCCCAAACTCATTCTATGAAGCTAACATCACCCTAATACCAAAACCAGGCAAAGACACCACCAAAAAAGAAAACTACAGACCAATATCCCTGATGAACGTAGACGCAAAAATACTCAACAAAATTTTAGCAAACCGAATTCATAAATACATCAATAGGATCATACACCATGACCAAGTGGGATTCATCCCAGGGAAGCAAGGATGGCACAACATTCGAAAGGCCATCAACATCATTCACCACATCAACAAAAGAAAGACAAAAATCACATGATCATCTCCATAGATGCTGAAAAAGCATTTGATGAAGGTCAACATTCATTCATGATAATAACTCTCAGCAAAATGGGAATAGAGTGCAAGTACCTCAACATAATAAAGGCCATCTATGAAAAACACACAGCCAACATTACATTGAACAGCGAGAAACTGAAAGCATTTCCGCTGAGATCGAGAACTAGACAGGGATGCCCACTCTTGCCACTGTTATTTAACATAGTACTGGAGGTCCTAGCCATGGCAATCAGAAAAAACAAAAAAATACAAGGAATCCAGATTGGCAAAGAAGAAGTTAAACTGTCACTCTTTGCAGATGACATGATACTGTACATAAAAAACCCTAAAGACTCCACCCCAGAACTACTAGAACTGATATCGGAATACAGCAGAGTGGCATGATACAAAATCAACACACAGAAATCTGTGGCTTTCCTATCCACCAACAATGAACCAACAGAAAGAGAAATCAGGAAAACAACTCCATTCACAATTGCATCAAAAAAAATAAAATACCTAGGAATAAACCTAAAAAAAGAAGTGAAAGACTTATACTCTGAAAACTACAAGTCACTCTTAAAAGAAATTAAAGGTAACACTGACAGATGGAAACACATCCCATGCTCGTGGCTAGGAAGAATTAATATCGTCAAAATAGCCATCCTGCCCAAAGCAATATACAGATCTGATGCAATCCCTATGAAACTACCAGCAACATTCTTCAGTGAACTGGAACAAATAATTCAAAAATTCATATGGAACCACCAAAAACCCCGTATAGCCAAAGCAATCCTGAGAAAGAATAAAGTAGGGGGGATCTCACTCCCCAACTTCAAGCTCTATTATAAAGCCATAGTAATCAAGACAATTTGGTACTGGCACAAGAACAGAGAAACAGACCAATGGAACAGATGAGAAAATCCAGATATTAACCCAGACATATATGGTCAATTAATATTTGATAAAGGAGCCATGGACATACAATGGCGAAATGACAGTCTCTTCAACAGATGGTGCTGGCAAAACTGGACAGCTACATGTAGGAGAATGAAACTGGACCATTGTCTAACCCCATATACAAAAGTAAACTCAAAATGGATCAAAGACCTGAATGTAAGTCACGAAACCATTAAACTCTTGGAAGAAAACATAGGCAAAAACCTCTTAGGCATAAACATGAGTGACCTCTTCTTGAACATATCTCCCCGGGCTAGGAAAACTACAGCAAAAATGAACAAGTGGGACTATATTTAGCTGAAAAGATTCTGTACAGCAAAAGAGACAATCAATAGAACAAAAAGGAACACTACATTGTGGAAGAATATATTTGAAAGTGACAGATCCGATAAAGGCTTGACGTCTGGAATATATAAAGAGCTCACACGCCTGAACAAATAAAAAACAAATAACAAAATTAAAAAATGGGCAGAAGAAATGAACAGACAGTTCTCCAAAAAAGAAATACAGATGGTCAACAGAAACATGAAAAGATGCTCCACATCGCTAATTATCAGAGAAATGCAATTTAAAATTAAAATGAGGTATCACCTCACACCAGTAAGGATGGCTCCCATCCAAAAGACAAATAACAACAAATCTTGGTGAGGCTGTGGAGAAAAGGGAACCCTCCTACACTGCTTTTGGGAATGTAAATTAGTTCAACCATTGTGGAAAGCAGTATGGAGGTACATCAAAATGCTCAAAACAGACTTACCATTTGACCCAGGAATTACACTCCTAGGAACTTACCCTAAGAATGCATCAATCAACTATGAGAAAGACCAATGCACCCCTATGTTTTTTGCAGCACTATTTACTATAGCCAAGCATTGGAAGCAACCTAAATGTCCATCAATAGATGAATGGATAAAGAAGTTGTGGTACATATACAGAATGGAATACTACTCAGCCATAAGAAAAGGGCAAATCCTACTATTTGCTGCAACATGGATGGAGCTGGAGGATATTATGCTAAGTGAAATAAGCCAAGCGGAGAAAGAGAAATATCAAATGATTTCACTTATCTGTGGAATATAAGAACAAAGGAAAAACTGAAGGAACATAACAGCACAGGAATCACAGAACTCAAGAATGGACTAACAGGTACCAAAGGGAAAGGGACTGGGGAGGATGGGTGAGTAAGGAGGGATAACGGGGAGGAAGAGGAATGGGGGTATTAACAGTAGCATGCATGGGGGGTGGGAGAAATGGGAGGACTGTACAACAGAGAGGGGACAAGTAGTGATTCTACAACATTTTGCTATGCTGATGGACAGTGACTGTAAAAGGGTTTATAGGGTGGACCTGTTAGAGGGGAGAGCATAGCAAACATAATATTCTCCATGTAACTGTTGATTAATGATACCAAAAAAAAAAAAAAGGCAGTTCCTGTGTGGTGAACTCCAATGACTTCTTCACAGTGGTATAAAGGGCAGATAAACGTGTAGGCCAAGGGTCTGTTTATGTTTATACAGAGGATCATAGCCAGTTTGGCTACCCCGAAAATGAATTAAGATACGATATGAAAAAGAACTTCCAACATCAGCACTCTCTGGAAGACTCATGCCAGAAGATGATCATCAAAAATCCTCAACAATGATCCACGCACTGCTACAGGTGTAAATGCACTCATCCCACCAGTTCCTGGACTTGCCATGGGAATGAAGAAGGAGATATCTAAGCTGGCCTGTGCATACAGTAAAACAACAAACTTGACTGGATCTATACTGTTGGAACTCAACCAAGAATTAGAAGAAGTTCAAATTGTAGCACTCCAAAATCTTACAACCACAGACTATTTACTGTTAAAAGAACATATGGGATGTGAAGAGTCCCCAGGAATGGGTTGTTTTAATTTATCTGAATTCCCTCAGACTGTTCAAGTTCAGTTGGACAATATCCACCATATCATAGATAAGTTTTCACAAATACCTAAGGTGCCTAACTGGTTTTCTTGGTTTCACTGGAGATGGCTGGTAATTACAGGTATGCTTTCGTTATGTAACTATACTCCTATTATGTTAATGTGTGTACGCAATTTAATTAGTAGCTTAAAACCTATACATGCTGAAGTTACTCTACAAGAAGATATGTCAAAGAAATAATCAAACATCCCATGTACCTCAAGACAAATGCTGGGCATAGAAGCCACAGGGCATAAATATTCAAAGAAGTAAAACACTAACTTTTCCACACAATAAGGCTTCTCACTCACTTACCAAATTTACATTTCCCTGTAAGGCCTGGAAATTGACTGGCTAGCCAGAGACGGGTAAGTTTCCTCAAGGGAGGAAAAATCTAATACAGGCACAGTCGCATGGGGGCCATCAGGTGAGAAAATTGGGATCAACAGAGGAGAGGCTTAGAACCTCACCCCCCTGTTCTGAGAGAAATCTTCTGCATACGTGGATGTTTTATTGCCCGTGTCTAGCTTGGATTAATACATAGTCTACAGGCACACACCTGATCATCTACATTTGCTCTCTTACAACACTAAACTGTTTTCTACCGTTATTTTGTATCTACCTACCACTTCAGTCTTTTATTAAAAATAATAGTTATAAAGAGAGAAATGTGGTATCCACATATAAATCAAGTATAAAAATCAAATGAGTATTCATATTTGAACTGACTGTTTATAGTTCATAATGCATGAGCAAACCTGAAAGTTTCTATGATGCCTGCCCTTGTACTGTTCACCATGTAACTTATTCACTATGTAAGAATTTGTTCTCCATGTAAGAACTTTTTCATTATGCTTCAGAAGATTGGAGACTGATGAAAATTAGGCTTGGGGTGGATTAATGATTGTGCATTGAGCATTGACTCCCCTATACAGAATTTTATTGTTGTTAACAACCATTTGATCAATAAATATGAGAGATGCCCTCACACAAAAAAAAGCACACCCTTCCAATTGTAAAATAAATAAGTAACCAGGATGTAATGTATAGCATAAGGAATATAGTCAAAATATTGTAACAACTTGGTAATATGATAGCTGATACCGAGTATTATCATGTATATAAATGTTGAATCACTGTGTTGTACACCTGGAACTAATGTAATACTGTGTGTCAACTACCCTTCAATAAAAATTAATTATCTAAAAAAAAAATCTGTGCTTGGCCCTGCTGAAGGAATGAAGTTGGTGCGCGACAATTGCAACCATACGTGATGTATTGATTCTTAACATACTTCCTTCCTCACCTCCAGGGAGCTACCTGACCCAGGTCCCTTCCTAGATGTGTCACTATGGCTCCAGCCTAGAAGCCAGGTGCCCCAGACCCCTGATTTCAGTGGGCCATCTGCAGATATTGTAATATTAGTGATGAATGGCCAGGATACTTAATATTCCATGGCCTGTTTTGGTTTATAGGGATTCCTGAGCTTGACAGGATCATTAGAAACATCTCCCTAGTGATGTGAGGCACCTGGAAAGTGAGAGTAGGAGCCATAGAAACCCAGGAAAAAACCTCAGACTCCTCAGCTCAGGAGGTTCTTTAATTAGGAGAGCGTTGTATAAACTCACCGCTGAGGCCAGGGGCACCTGTGCTGTGCCCAGTGAGACCTGCTGTTTTTATGTTATCACCTCAGGACTAGTAGAAGAGAATTTACAGAGGATCAAGCAGCATATCCATCAGTTTAATGAGCTCACAGAAAAAGAAATGCAGGTCTCCTGGCTGGGCCAGATTATCAAATCCATCATGGGTAGGTGCAGGCCTGGTTGGTACCCTTCATTCCCCTACCTAGAGTGATATTATTTGCTCTCATATTTGGACCACGTCTACTTAGTCTTCTAATTAAATCTGTCACCTCTTATTTCGAGTCCATCAAGCTCCAGATGGTGATGCAAATGAAAGCCCCCATGACAGTCATCCCACATTTACCAGGGGTCACGAGATAGGCCACTCAGAGACTGAACCCAGACTGCTGCTCCCCAGGAGTCATTCATTGTCAGAATTAAGCAGCCCAAGTTGTCTTTCCCCTTTGCCTTGTGACAGTGAGGGTTATCTCTTCTGAGGTGGGGTTGAGGCAGGTGGGAGTAAGGCAGAAAAAGGTCAAGGCCCTGGTAAGGTAAAGTCACGGTCAAGGCTTCACAATAAACAAGAAGATTCATCCTGGACATTTGGGAAAAATCAGCCAAAGAAAAAATGTTTTTTTCTCTTCCCTTTCATCCCAGCTTGGCCATAGCAATAGGTCCCAGCAATAACTCCCAGCCACTTGCATGCTTTCTGTGCTGATAAACCCCAGACAATGCAGCTCTAGTGGCATCGCCTCTTGGAGCCCTCCTGGGCAGTGGGAGTTTTACTCTTTCCTTTTCACTTCATTAAAAACTTTGCTGGTTGCTCCATACTCTTGTCTCCTGACTTCATTCTTCATAGCATCCAAGACATGATCCTGGGAAAGCAGCATCTTCACTGGTAACAACTTCACCTAACACATTTCACTTAAAAATCATTTCTATGCAGGAAAAGCTAACGACTAGATCTACCTCTACTACTGTAGTGATGTTTGCATTTGATAGGACAGATTTACACCTGCTTTGTTTTGTTAACTCTAGATTCATGTGTAATAACCATTTCAGATTTCAGATTTCAGTGTGTCTCAGGTAATGGTTTAGTAAAAGTAATACACCTTGGAGTATATTTGGGCTTGAATATATTTTCCTTAAGGAAAGTTCCATTTTTAATATATTAAAGGAGATGTAATTTATTTAGAAATCAAGCATGGTTATCTTATGTTTTCCTGTTGATCAAATAAGATATCGTTTCCTATTAGTTAACCATGTTGGAATCAAAACCTCATGATAACATAATTTTTATTATGATAGACTTTTTAATTTACAAAATAAATACTGAAAAATTATGTTTGCTTATTTTATTCTAAGAATCCAGCACATACCACCTTACTGTGGATTCACAGTAACTCATGGAAGTAGAATCTGTTTTGACCAGATGTTTAAGGTGCATATTAAGAAAATTGCCAAATTGCATAAGTTTGCTGTGGAGACAAATCAAACTCAGGCCAGCACATACCTGGATTCACTTTCTTTATTTCAGTAACGTATTTTTATATCTTTTTTTTTTTTTATTTAAGGGTAGTTGACACACAGTATTACATTAGTTTAGGTGTACAACACAGTGATTCAACATTTATATACATGATAATTCTAGGTACCAGCTATCACCATACCAAGTTGTTACAATATTTTGACTATATTCCTTATGCTATACAATACATCCTGGTTACTTATTTATTTTACAATTGGAAGTGTGTCTATATGTATATATATATATATATATATATATATTGTGAGGGCATCTCTCATATTTATTGATCAAATAGTTGTTAACAACAATAAAATTCTGTATAAGGGGGTCAATACTCAATGCACAATCATTAATCCACCCCAAGCCTAATTTTCGTCAGTCTCCAATCCTCTGATGCATAACGAACAAGTTCTTACATGGAGTACAAATTCTTACACAGTGAATAAGTTACATGGTGAACATTACAGGGGCAGTCATCACAGAAGCTTTCGGTTTTGTTCATGCATTATGAACTATAAAGAGTCAGTTCAAATATGAATGTTCATTTGATTTTTAAACTTGATTTATATGTGGATACCACATTTCTCCATTTATTATTATTATTACTACTACTACTATTATTATTACTATTTTTAATAAAATGCTGAAGTGGTAGGTAGATTCGAGATAAAGGTAGAAAACAGAGTTTAGTGTTGTAAGAGAGCAAATGTAGATGATCAGGTGTGTGCCTGTAGACTATGTGTTAATCCGAGCTAGACAAGGGCAATAAAACATCCACGTATGCAGAAAATTTCTCTCAGAACATAAGGGGGGAGGATCTAAGCCTCACCTCTGCTGTTCCAAATTTTCTCACCTGATGGCCCCCTGCGACTGTGCCTGTCTTAGGTTGTTCCTCCCTTGAGGAATCTTACCCGTCTCTGGCTAACCAGTCATCTTTCGGGGCCATACAGGGAAATGTAAAGTTGGTAAGGGAGAGAGAAGCCTTATTGTTTGAAATGGTTAGCTTTTCATTTCTTTGCATATTTATTCCCTGTATTTTCTATAACCAGCATTTGTCTTGAGGTATCTTTACCACTTGGAGGAATTATGATACTAGGTAAATTTGATATGAGGCACGAATTCTATTTAAGGGTTGTAATTAGGAAGGAAGAAGAAAAGCTATAAAAGTAGCAGGCAGAAGAAAACATGGGAAGATTGATTATTTCTTTGACATATCTTCTTGTAGAGTAACTTCAGCATGTATAGGTTTTAAGCTACTAATTAAATTGCGCACACACATTAACATAATAGGAGTATAGTTACATAACGAAAGCGTACCTGTAATTACCAGCCATCTCCAGTGAAACCAAGAAAACCAGTCAGGCACCTTAGACATTTGTGGAAACTTATCTATGATATGGTGGATATTGTCCAACTGAACTTGAACAGTCTGAGGGAATTCAGATAAATTAAAACAACCCATTCCTGGGGACTGTTCACATCCCATATGCTCTTTTAACAGTAAATAGTCTGTGGTTGTAAGATTTTAGAGTGCTACAATTTGAACTTCTCCTAATTCTTGGTTGAGTTCCAACAGTATAGATCCAGTCAAGTTTGTTGTTTTACTGTATGCACAGGCCAGCTTAGATATCTCCTTCCTCATTCCCATGGCAAGTCCAGGAACTGGTGGGATGAGTGCATCTACACCTGTGGCAGTGCGTGGATCTTTGTTTGGGTTTTTTTTTTTTGCTGATCAGCTTCTGTCATGAGTCTTCCTGAGAGTGCTGATGTTGGAAGTGCTTTTTCATATCGTATCTTAGTTCATTTTCGGGGTAGCCAAATTAGGCTTTGATCCTCTGTATAACCACAAACAGACTCTTTGCCTACACTTTTATATGCCCTTTTCGTCATTGTGTAGAACTCATTGGAGTTCACCACACAGTAACTGCTTTTTTTTTTATCATTAATCTACACTTACATGATGAATACTTTGTTTACTAGACTCTCCCCTATACCAGGTCACCCCTATATACTCTTTTACAGTCACTGTCCATCAGCATAGCAAAATTTTGTAGAATCACTACTTTTCTTCTCGGTGTTGTACAGGCCTCCAATTTCTCCCACCCCCTGTGGATGCTAATCTTAATACCCCTCTTCTTCTACACCCACTTATCCATTCCTACCCACCCATCCTCCCCAGTCCCTTTCCCTTTGGTATCTGTTTATCCATTCTTGAGTTCTGTGATTCTGCTGCTGTTTTCTTCCTTCAGTTTTTCCTTTGTTCTTATACTCCACAGATGAGTGAAATCATTCGGTATTTCTATTTCTCTGCTTGGCTTGTTTCAGTGAGCATAATACCCTCCAGCTCCATCCATGTTGCTGCAAATGGTAGGATTTGCCCTTTTCTTATGGCTGAGTAGTATTCCATTGTGTATATGTACCACTTCTTCTTTATCCATTCATCTACCGATGGACATTTAGGTTGCTTCCAATGCTTGGCTATTGTAAATAGTGCTGTGATAAACATAGGGGTGCATTGGTCTTTCTCACACTTGATTGCTGCATTCTTAGGGTAAATGCCTAGGAGTGCAATTCCTGGGTCAAATGGTATGTCTCTTTTGAGCATTTTGATGTACCTCCATACTGCTTTCCACAATGGTTGAACTAACTTACATTCCCACCAGCAGTGTAGGATTGTTCCCCGTTCTCCAAAACCTCGCCAACATTTGTTGTTTTTTGTCTTTTGGATGGCAGCCATCCTTACTGGTGTGAGGTGATACCTCATTGTAGTTTTAATTTGCATTTCTCTGATAATTAGCGATGTGGAGCATCTTTTCATGTGTCTGTTGGCCATCTGTATTTCTTTTTTGGAGAACCGTCTGCTCAGTTCCTCTGCCCATTTTTTAATTGGGTTATTTGTTTTTTGTTTGTTGAGGTGTGTGAGCTCTTTATATATTCTGGACGTCAAGCCTTTATTGGATGTGTCATTTTCAAAGATATTCTCCCATACTGTAGGGTTCCTTTTTGTTCTATTGATGGTTTCTTTTGCTGTACGGAAACTTTTCAGTTTAATATAGTCCCACTTGTTTATTTTTACTGTTGTTTTCCTTCCCGGGGAGATATGTTCAAGAAGAGGTCACTCATGTTTATGTCTAAGAGGTATTTGCCTATGTTTTCTTCCAAGAGTTTAATGGTTTCGTGACTTACATTCAGGTCTTTGATCCATTTTGAGTTTACTTTTGTATATGGGGTTAGACAATGGTCC
Organism: Manis pentadactyla; assembly: GCF_030020395.1. Classification (NCBI taxonomy): domain Eukaryota; kingdom Metazoa; phylum Chordata; class Mammalia; order Pholidota; family Manidae; genus Manis; species Manis pentadactyla. Next base: position 74,467,252 of record NC_080031.1, read on the forward strand.
AGTATCATTCTCCTACATGTAGCTGTCCAGTTTTGCCAGCACCATCTGTTGAAGAGACTGTCATTTCGCCTTTGTATGCCCATGGCCCCCTTATCAAATATTAATTGACCATATATGTCTGGGTTAATGTCTGGTTTGTCTTGTCTGTTCCACTGGCCTGTGGCTCTGTTCTTGTGCCAGTACCAAATTGTCTTGATTACTATGGATTTATAATTGAGCTTGAAGTTGGGGAGTGAGATCCCCCCTACTTTATTCTTTCTCAGGATTGCTTTGGCTATTCGCGGTCTTTGGTGGTTCCATATGAATTTTTGAATTATTTGTTCCAGTTCATTGAAGAATGTTGCTGGTAGTTTCATAGGGATTGCATCAAATCTGTACATTGCTTTGGGGAGGATGGCCATTTTGACGATATTAATTCTTCCTAGCTACGATCAGGGATGCGTTTTCATCAGTTAGTGGCCCCTTTAATTTCTCTTAAGAATGACTTGTAGTTTTCAGAGTATATGTCTTTCACTTCTTTGTTTAGGTTTATTCCCAGGTATTTTACTCTTTTTGATGCAACTGTGAATGGAATAGTTTTCCTGATTTCTCTTTCTATTGGTTCATTGATAGAGTATAGGAAAGCTACAGATTTCTGTGTGTTAATTTTGTATCCTGCAACTTTGCTGTATTCTGACATGAGTTCCAGCAGTTTTGGGGTGGAGTCTTTAGGGTTTTTTATGTACAATATTTTTTCATCTGCAAAAAGTGACATTTTAACTTCTTCTTTACCAATCTGGATTCCTTGTATTTCTTTGTTTTGTGTGATTGCCATGTCTAGGACCTCCAGTACTATGTTAAATAACAGTGGAGAGAGTGGGCATCCCTGTCTAGTTCCGATCTCAGAGGAAATGCTTTCAGCTTCTTGCTGTTAAATATAATGTTGGCTGTGGGTTTTTCATAGATGGCCTTTATTATGTTGAGGTACTTGCCCTCTATTCCCATTTTGCTGAGAGTTTTTAACATGAATGGATTTTGAACTTTATCAAATGCTTTTTCAGCATCTATGGAGATGATCATGTGATTTTTGTCTTTCTTTTTGTTGATGTGGTGGATGATATTGATGGACTTTCGAATGTTGTGCCATCCTTGCTTCCCTGGGATGAATCCCACTTGGTCATGGTGTACGATCCTATTGATGTATTTATGAATTCGGTTTGCTAAAATTTTGTTGAGTATTTTTGCGTATACGTTCATCAGGGATATTGGTCTGTAGTTTTCTTTTTTGGTGGTGTCTTTGCCTGGTTTTGGTATTAGGGTGATGTTAGCTTCATAGAATGAGTTTGGGAGTATCCCCTCCTCTTCTATTTCTTGGAAAACTTTAAGAAGAATGGTTACTATGTCTTCCCTGTATGTCTGATAAAATTCCGAGGTAAATCTATCTGGCCCGGGGGTTTTGTTCTTTGGTAGTTTTTTGATTACCGCTTCAATTTCGTTACTGGTAATTGGTTTGTTTAGATTTTCTGTTTATTTTTGGATTAGTCTTGGAAGGTTGTATTTTTCTAGGAAGTTGTCCATTTCTCCTCTGTATCCCAGCTTGTTAGCATGTAGGTTTTCATAGTATTCTCTAATAATTCTTTGTATTTCTGCGGGGTCCGTCCTAATTTTTCCTTTCTCGTTTCTGATACCATAGATTTGTGTTGACTCTCTTTTCCTCTTAATAAGTCTGGCTAGAGGCTTATCTATTTTGTTTATTTTCTCGAAGAACCAGCTCTTGGTTTTATTGATTTTTGCTTTTGTTTTATTCTTCTCAATTTTATTTATTTTTTCTCTGATCTTTATTATATCCCTCCTTCTCCTGACCTTAGGCCTCATTTGTTCTTCTTTTTCCAATTTCGATATTTGTGACATTAGACCTTTCATTTTGGCTTGTTCTTCGTTTCTTAAATATGCTTGGATTGCTATATACTTTCCTCTTAAGACTGATTTTGCTGTGTCCCACAGAAGTTGGGGCTTAGTGTTGTTGTTGTCATTTGTTTCCATATATTGCTGTACCTCCATTTTGATTTGGTCATTGATCCATTGATTATTTTGGAGTGTGTTGTTTAGCCTCCATATGTTTGTGAGCCTTTTTGCTTTCTTTGAACTGTTTATTTCCAATTTAATGCCTTTTTGGTCTGAAAAGTTGGTGTTAGGATTTCAAACTTTTGGAATTTACTGAGGCTCTTTTTGTGGCCTAGTATGTGGGCTATTCTGGAGAATGTTCCATGTGCACTTGAGAAGAATGTGTATCCTATTGCTTTTGGATGTAGAGCTCTGTAGATGTCTATTAGGTCCATCTTTTCTTGTGTGTTGTTCAGTGCCTCTGTCTCCTTACTTATTTTCTGTCTGGAGGATCTTTCCTTTGGAGTGAGTGGTGTGTTGAAGTCTCCTAGAATGAATGCATTGCATTCTATTTCCTCCTTTAGTTCTGTTTATATTTGTTTCAGGTATATTTGTGCTCCTGTATTGGGTGCATATATATTTATAATGGTTATATCCTCTTGGTGGACTGAGCCCTTTATCATTATATAGTGTCCTTCTTTGTCTTTTGTTACTTTCTTTATTTTGAAGTCTGTTTTGTCTGATACCAGAATTGCAACACCTGCTTTTTCTCTCTATTGTTTCCTTGAAATATCTTTTTCCATCCCTTGACTTTAAGTCTGTGCATGTCTTTGGGTTTGAGGTGAGTCTCTTGTAAGCAGCATATGGATAGATCTTGCTTTTTTATCCATTCTATTACTCTGTGTCTTTTAATTGGTGCATTCAGTCCATTTAAATTTAGGGTGATTATTGAAAGGTATGAACTTATTGCCATTGCAGGCTCTAAGTTTGTGGTTACCAAAGGTTTAGGTTTAGCTTCTTTACTATCTTACTCTCTAACTTAACTCGCTTGTTGAGCTATTATAAACACAGACTAATGATTCTTTATTTCTCTCCCTTCTTATTCCTCCTCCTCATTTCTTCATATGTTGGTTGTTTTGTTCTGTGCTCTTTTTAGGGTGATCCCATCTAGAGCAGTCCCTGTACGATGCCCTGTAGAGGTGATTTGTTGGAGGCAAATTCCCTCAACTTTTGCTTGTCTGATAATTGTTTAATCCCTCCTTCATATTTAAATGATATTCCTGCTAGATACAGTTGTCTTGGTTTGAGGCCCTTCTGTTTCATTGCATTAAGTATATCATGCCATTCTCTTCTGGCCTGTAGGGTTTCTGTTGAGAAGTCTCATGATAGCCTGATGGGTTTTCCTTTGTAGGTAACCTTTTTTTCTCTCTGACTGCCTTTAATACTTTGTCCTTGCCTTTGATCTTTCCATTTTAATTATTTTGTGTTTTTGTGTTGCCCTCCTTGGATCCCTTGTCATGGGAGTTCTGTGTACCTCTGTGGTCTGAGAGGCCATTTCTTCCCCTAGTTTGGGGAAGTTTTTGGCAATTATTTCTTCAAAGACATTTTCTATCCCCTTTTCTCCCTCTACTTCTTCTTGTATACCTATAATTCGTATATTATTTCTTATCGATTGGTCACTCAGCTCTCTTAAAATTCTTTCATTCCTGAAAATCCTTTTATCTCTCTCTGCATCAGCTTCTCTGCATTCCTGTTCTCTGTTTTTTAGTCCATTAATGGTCTCTTGCATCTCTTCCATTCTGTTTTGAAGTCTTTCCAGAGCTTGTTTTATTTCTGTATTCTCCTTCCTTAGTTCTTGCATATTTCTCTGCAAGTCCATCAGCATGGTTATGACTTTTGTTTTGAATTCTTTTTCAGGAAGACTGGCTAAATTTATCTCCCTAGATTCCTTCTCAGGGGAAGATGTAGCAGATGCCGAAGCTGTCTGGGTTAGTCTTGTCTGGATCATATTTTTTGCCTTTTAATATTGACAGGTGCTATTGACTGTGAGCTGGGAGGGCCAAACTTTTCACTTGCTACTGGCCTTTCTTTACTGGGACAACTGTGACCCCTAGTGGTTTGTGTTGGGTAATTGCGTGTAGAGTGTGTCTTTGTGTCTTGCCTGGCCGGAATGAGGAATTTCCCTTTCTGTGGGAGGAGTTTGTCTCAGGCTGCTTTTCTGCTTTCCCAGCACCCAGAGGGGTAATGGATGCGGGGGCTGTTTGGCTGTTTACCTCCATGAGGGGTCTCAGAGCTATTGCCCAGCGGGTTAGTGCGCTCGGTTTTACCTGTAATTTCCATCTGCTGGACTATGACCTGTGTTGTTTCCGTCTAGCTGTTAAGTCCCTGTCTCTTTAAGACTTTCAAAAAGCCCCCGGTTTTCTTTGTCACAGGGGCATCAGCTTCGGAACCCGCTCAGAGATCTTACTGCCCTGTTCCCCCAGTATCCAGGGCCCTCCGCCCACGCATTGTGTCTGTGCTTTGGTGGGTGTGGCTGTGGCTGGGTGTTCAGCAGTCCTGGGCTCTGTCTCCCTCCCGCTCTGCCTATTCTTCTCCCGCCAGGAGCTGGGGGGTGGGGCGCTCTGGTCCCGCCGGGCCGGGTCTTGTATCTTCCATCTTTCACCAGTCGCTTGGTTCTCACTGTTGTAGCTGCAGTCTGGCCACTGTCCTGCGTCTTCTCATCTCTCTTTTAGGGCTAGTTGTGTTTGTTGTATTTTCAAAAGTATATATGTTTTTGGGAGGATATTCCCACTGTCCTACTCACGCCGCCATGTTGGCTCCGCCCTCCCTTTTTGATCATTTTTATCCAGCCTTGTTCAAATATAATTGACATATGTACCTTTAAGGTATAAAATGGGCTGATTTGATGTGTGTACATGTTAGAAAATGATCGCCACATCCACCACTTCATATAACAACCACATTTTTATTGCAATGAGAAAATTTAAGATCTTCTCTTTAAGCAAGTTTCAAGCATACAATGCATAATTAATTGTATTTACATGCTGTATACTAGCTCTCCAGAATTTATTCAGCTTATAGCTATAAGATGGTACCTTTGACCACCTTCACTTATTTTCCACCCCTATTTCCAACCCTGGGAAATAAGAATGTACTTCCAGTTTCTACAAATCATTTGATTTTTATTTACATTCCACACAAAAGTGAGCTAATATATTATTATTTTTCTGTGTGATTCATTTCACAGAAATATTTATACATGTCACAAATGACAAGAATTTTTTTGGCTATATATATTCTTTTCTTTTTACTTTTAACTTGAATTATTTTTGACATAGAATCTTATATTAGTTTCAAACATACACACAGTTCCACATATAATTATATCCTCTATCGCGATCGCTCCTTGTGGCGGTGACGACAGCGATACGTACACAGACCTAGTTCACTTCAGTTCTTTATTGTTGCTCGGAAGGTCGGGAGAAGCAACAGCCAGAGGGAGTGAGTGAGAGGAAGAATGAGAGGAGAGAGACTCTCCTTCTCTTTCCTGCTTATGCCTTATATAAAGGAAGCTGGCCTATGGTGATCAAGATCATGCATGACCTTTAAGCTGATTGGTAGCATGCCTTCTGCATGAGTTGAGCACAAGCGCAGAAGCATGGGGCAAGCCTATAGGAGCAACTTCCTTATGCTAATGCCACCAAACCAGGAAGGGTGGCACCCAGGAAGCAGGCGCCATCTTAGGGCGTTGGTCAGCTACAGTGGAAGGGCGGTGTTCAGCCATAGTGGGACTCAGCCTCGGCCGTAAGGTGGCCCCTACATCTCCCCCTTTTTTGTTTTTTAACACAATGAGGCTCGGGGACCATGCCTGTCTTAGGTTGTCAGGGAGGTGCAGCATCCTTACCCGTCATAGGGCAACAGACAGCTAAGGTATGCACCCTGTCTTAGGTTGGTATGCGTACCTCCTGATCTTACCCACCTTTGACTACTGGTCCAACATATTGAGCCACACCCTAGGGGAGATGCCTTCCTCTATAGCTGCCATGGCCTGCACCAGAGCCATCCACACTTCCCGATGTTGCCGTTGCATGGAACAGACTTTTCTCCCAAGTAGGAGAAGACCTACAAGGAGTAATATACCCATAACACCCATGCCTGACCAGGCTTTGGTGGCATTTAGCACGGATTCAGCAAACTGAGTTACAGACAGTGCCTCTACCTTTTGGGAACTAACATTCAATATTTCTAGCCGTAGCTGAGTGGTGAGCACGTCAAACTCACTGGACCAATTGGTGGATAAAATCTTGCCTAATTCCCTGGACAGATTGGCAGCTTTAGAGAGTTTATGAAAAGGAATGCTAGTAACACATAGAGCTGTCAAAGGGCAGATATGGGAGATTAAGTGTACTATAGGTAGAGAAAAAGGCAGGAAAGGTATGTGCAGTTTCAGTCACCGGGAGTGGTAGAGGCCAAGCCTTCACCAGACCCCATAGTTCTCTGGGTTCCACTATCACCTGCGGAAGGATCAGTAGCAGGATCAGCATCAGTGGGGTCAGCATCTCGCACTTCCGGTTCTGGTCTTGCCATTCTCCATGTCAGGCGTTCAGGCACCCAGATGGGATTGTTTCGGTCCTGTGGGAAAACACAAACAGAGCCTCGGTTCCAGATTAACACTGGAGCCGGGCCTTTCCATGATCCTTCTAATACATCCTTCCACATAACTGCGGGCATGTCTTTAGGCCTGGAACAGCGATTATGCCGCTGTGCTGCACTGTGGCTATCTTTGTCCAAAGTCAAAAAATTTAAAATGAATAATATAATGTTAAGTTTGTCTCTGGGGGATCTGAAGTCTTCCCCTATTCCCCTTTTTTGTTTATAGAGAGCATTTTTAAGGGTCAGGTTGGTGCACTCTACCACGCCTTGCCCTTGAGGGTTGTAGGAAATACCTGTGGTATGGGTGATATCCATTACCCTTAAAAATCTAAGAAAGGATTGAGATGTATATGCTGGTCCATTATCAGTTTTTACATGCTTGGGCTTTCCCCAGGCCGAAAACGCCAGAAGGCAGTGAGTTATGGCATCTCTTGTTCTTTCCCCTGTATGGCAAGAGGCGAAAATGATGCCTGAGCAGGTGTCAACAGACACATGAATATATTTCATCTTGCCAAACTCTGGAATATGAGTGACATCCATTTGCCAAATGTGATTGGGTAGTAGTCCCTTTGGATTGACTCCCTCTGAAATGGTGGGAAAGAGTGTAACACACCATTTACAACTTACTAATATGGCTCTAGCTTGGTCTCTAGTAATATTATATTTTAAGTGAAGGGTATTTGAATTCACATGAAATTGTTTGTGAAATTGTGTGGCATGTTCTACATGGTCAAATATCACTGAGATGTTAGACTCACGGGTCAGGGCATCGGCACGTCTGTTTCCCTCAGCAATGGGTCCTGAGAGGGAAGTGTGGGCTCTTACATGTCCAATAAATAAAGGTGTTGATCGATCCCAGATCAGTTGTTGTAGCTTTCTAAAAATACTGGCAACGGGGGAAGACTGGCTAATATAACTTACATTCTCTAAGATGGACACAGCATTCACTACATACTGACTATCTGCTAAAAGGTTAAAAGGTTCTGTGAGAAAAGTGTAAAGGCTTGTGCTACAGCCAACATCTCTGTTTGTTGGGCTGAAGTGGTTGGAAAACTGAATGTCCAAGATTGGTCACCAGTGACCACAGTCCCGATGCCATTCTTTGACCCATCAGTGAACACCACCTTAGCCTTGGGTATGGGATTACATCTTGTGTTTTTAGGAAAGATGATGGGATTAGAGAGGCAGAACTGTAGCCAAGGATGTTTTGGGTAGTGGTTGTCAAAGGAAGCATTGGTGATGGTGTAAGCAACAGCCCATGCATCACACCATGCAGTAAGACATTCAATCTGCTCAGCAGTATAAGGTGTTATTAGTATGTTTGGGGGAATCCCAAGTGTTTTTATAGCTGTCTTGATTCCCCTGATGATCAAATCAGCTATACTCTGAGGATACCATCTTAATGTTTTTCCTGGAGAGTGGGCCAGATATACCCAGAGAATTGGCCCTTCCTGCCAAAGTACCCCTGTTGGGCTATTGTTACTGGGTATCACTATAAGGAATAGCAATTTTCCATAGTCTATTCTATCTACCTGGGCAAGCTGCAAGCGGGATTGGACTAGGTTCAAGGCTTCCTTGGATTGCTTACTGAGAGAGCGCGGAGATGATAAATCAGAATCGCTCTTCAGTGTCTCATATAATGGACTGAGCTCTTCATCTATAAGCTTTAGGAATGGCCTTACCCAATTTATATCTCCAAGGAGTTTTTGAAAATCACTGAGGGTGCTTAGATGATCTGTTCTTATGATCACTTTTAATGGTCTAACAATAGTATCTTCCAATTTTATTCCTAAATACTGTTTGGTACAAGTTACCTGTACCTTTTCTGGTGCTAGTTCTAAGCTCCATTGTTTAAAATGTTCTTGCAAGAAGCAGAGGCCTTCTTCTACTACACTGTTCCTTTCATGACATAAGAGAATATCATCCATATAATGATAGATAATCACTTCAGGGAACCTTTTTCTAACTTCTTTAGAAAGTTATTTCTAAAGAAATAAATCAGGGCCTTATTTACAAACAATTGGCACATAGTAGGGCTATTCGCCATGCCTTGTGGCAACACCTTCCATTCATACCGCTCATCTGGGTGACCATGATTGACGGCTGGTACCGTGAAGGCGAAACTTTTACAATCCTCAGGATGAAGAGGGATGGAAAAGAAACAAACTTTGATATCTATTACAATGGTCTTCCAATCTTTTGGCAGGGCCACAGGCAATGGTAAACCTAATTGTACTGATCCCATGAGAATCATCTCTTTATTTACAGCTCTTAGATCATGCAGCAATCTCCATTTTCCTGATTTCTTTCTTATGACAAATATGGGCGCATTCCATGGGGAAGTAGAACTTTGAATATGCCCTGCGGCAATTTGCTCTTGCACTAATGCGTGGGCTGCTTCTTTTTTATCTCTGGTAAGGGGCCACTGAGGAACCCACATGGGCTCCTCTGATAGCCATTGTATTTTTAGTTCTTGTCTGTCCTCAATGGCCCCGAGGAAAAACCCAGTCCTGGGCCTCCAATCCTACTGGGTACCACTCCTGAGAGCGGGATGGGTGTCTCTCTGCCAATCAAGATTTTTCCTATGCCTCCGGTCCCTGTATGGCCCTGCTTCCTCATAATGGACTTTGCCTGATTACTACAGAAGGTTTCTGTTGTTAGTTTAAGATTCATCTGGGTCAGTATGCCTCTTCCCCAGAGAGACACCGGTATGCTCAGCACATAAGGTTGAACTACTCCCTCATGCCCTTCCGGATCTTTCCAGGGGAGTGTGGCAGCACTACATAATGGTTCTTGAGCTATGCCCAGCCCTCTTAGAGTCTGAGCAGCTCGGTTTAGAGGCCAATCTTTAGGCCACTCAGCTTCCCTTATAATGCTGCGATCTGCCCCTGTGTTTAATAGTCCTAAGAAGTTCCTATCTCTAATCTTCAGGACAAGATAGGCCTGTCTCCCAGCTCCATTGTGAAACAGGTCAGATGGGCCCCAGATGATCCAAATCCTGATTGACCTCTTTTCATGTTTTTATGTCCATATTGTCTATGCTTACTAGGAAGCATAAGAATTTGAGCAGAGCGGTCTCCAGAATTGATGGCTGTAAAGCCTCTTGGAGAGGAGACCATAATCTTTACTACTCTCTCATAATCTGGGTCAATAACTCCTGGGTGTACTATCAATCCTGCTTTGGTTGTGGATCTCCGGCCCAATAGGAGTCCCACTGTATCCTTAGGTAATGGACCTTTAAAATCTGACTCTACTAACTGGACCCCCATCTTGGGTGTCAATACGAGTCTGGTGGTGGCAAGGATGTCCATTCCTGCACTCCCTGCGGTGGCTCTCCTTGGTTCTTCAACTCCAAGCTGGATCCTTGATATGTCAGTTGAAAATGTGTCCTGGGAATTTGTTGGATCACCCCATACATTTGAGGGCCCTGAGGTGGGGGGCCCGGCCTCCCATTTTTTGCCTGCTGCGGGGGTAGTGGGCATCCCTCCACATCTACTACTGATCTGCACTCTCTTGCCCAATGGTTTCCTTTTCTACATCTGGGACATAATCTCGGTTGTGGTTAGATGTTGGTCAAACTGGCTCCTCCTCCGCCTAATTTCGGGCAATCTCGCTTTAAATGACCCATCTTCTTGCAATGGAAGCATGCCCCGGGAGGGGTACTCCGGCTACGCACCTGTTGCAGTCCCTGAGTTATGGATGTGGCTATCACTTGTCCTTGCACTAGACTATCATTGATGTCTCGGCAAACTTTGAGGTTCACATTTAAATCTTTATTTTTCCAAGGCCGGATAGCTTCTTTACACCATTTATTTGCTTGCTCATAGGCCAACTGTTTTACTAGGGACATGGCTGTGTCAGCATCTCCAAATATATGGCCTGCAGTTTGCATCAGTCTCACCAAGTAATCTGCTTAAGGCTCATTTGGTCCTTGGAGTACTTTAGATAATTGACCCTGTAAATCACCAGTGCCCTGGAGTGTCTTCCAGGCCTTGACAGCTGCTGTAGCTATTTGCATATACACTGCAGGCGGGTAATTTATCTGATTATGCTGTCCTAAGTAAGGTCCTGTGCCCATTAGCATCTCTAGGTTCCACTGATTGTTCCCTGCGGCAATGTTGCTCCAGGCAGTGTCTTGTGAAAGCTCTGCCCACGCAGTTTTGAATAGCAGGTACTGACCTCCAGTAAGGCATGCTCTGGCTACATTAGCCCAATCATCTGGTGTTAGATTCTGAGTGGCTAATGACTCCACTATGGCCACAGTGAATGCTGCTTGCACTCCATAGGTGGTGGCAGCTTCCTTTAGGCTTTTTACAAGCTTAAAATCTAGGGCTTGATGGTATCTTTGCTGGGTGTTTGGATCTTCTATTACTGGGAAGGCTGCATTCCCCTCCATGGTTAGCCATTCTCTCCATCTATTCTTGCCCAGTTGTTCTTGGCAACCCTGGCCACCACAACATGAGTAACTCTGGTAATGGGGTGGCTCTGCTCTATATGTTGGAGAGCAAAATGGATGATTTGGGGTGGTTGGCACAATCTCTTCTACCTTACTGCTCTTATTGGGGAGAGGGGCCGCACTAGTCTCTCCTTTCTCTCTGCTTATTCTCAGTTGGCTCAGTGAGGGGTACAATGTGGGCCGATGTCCTCTCTGAGCAGCACTAGCCTCTAACTCTTCTCCTGATAATTCTTGGTCCTATTCCTCATCAGAGGAGCCCCTTGTGTAGATCCTCTTTCAGATGCTCTCGCAGAGGCTCTTTCTTCTTTCACTTCCTCAAGAACCTCCTCTCCTTCCCTTATGGCCTCTTTACAACTAGGTTTTTTCTCCTTTAGGCCGTTCCTAACCAGCCCCCATATGGGGAGCGTCCCAGCCGGGAGCAGCTCACTGTGATCTGCGTTGCGCAGATCCTCACCTAACATTTCCCACATGGGGGTAGTGATTCTTCCTTCATCTGGGAACCATGGAACATGCTTCTCTACCGTGAGGAGGAAAGCCCTTGCTGTTTTTGTTTTTAATGATGGCCCGTTGGCCCTCAGGAGTGCTCTCAAAAGCTCTTCTGGAAGGAGGGGCAGAAGATGGCGGCGTGAGTAGAGCAGCGGAAATATCCTCCCAAAACAACATATATCTATGAAAATATAACAAAGACAACCCTTCCTAGAATAAAGACCAGAGGACACAGGACAATATCCAGACCACATCTGCGCCTGAGAGAACCCAGCGCCTCACGAAGGGGGTAAGATACAAGCCCCGGCCAGGCGGGAGCCGAGCGCCCCTCCCCCCAGCTCCCGGAGGGAGAAGACCAGGCAGAGCGGGAGGGAGATGGAGCCCAGGACTGCCGAACACCCAGCACCAGCCATCCAGGCCAGAGTGCAGGGCGCTCGATACTAGGAAAACAGGGTAGCAAGAACAGTGAGCAGGCACTGGAGGCTGGGCGACAGAGGACATAAGAAAAATGTGCGACCATTTTTTTTTTGCTTTTTTGCTCTTTTGTTTTGGCGACCGCTTTTTGGAAGACTTAAAGGGATAGGGACCCCAATACTAGGGAAACAGGGCAGAAAAACCGGTGAGCAGAGGCCTGAGGCTGGCACCAGAGAATAAAGAAAAACGAACGACCACCTTTTTTTTTTTTTTTTAATTAAAAACATTTTTTTTTTTTTTAATTAAAAAATTTTTTTTCTTTTTTTTTTTGGTGGTCGTTGTTTTGTTATGGCAGGTGCTTTTTGGAAGTCTTAAAGGGGCAGGGCGGGTCACTTAATACAGAGGTAGGGAATCCAGGATCTCTGGGCACCCTAAACCCTGGGCTGCAAGGAGCAAGGAGGACCCTTACAGAGATAAATAGCCTCCCAGCAGCTCCTGCTCCAACGCGACTCCACCATTTTGGAGTAGCTGCCCGAGCTAGGCCACGCCGACAGCAACAGCGGAGATTAACTCCATAGCAGCCGGGCAGGAAGCAGAAACCCTGTCTGCGCGCAGCTGCGCAGCACAAGCCACTAGAGGCCGCAGTTCTCCCAGGAGAGGAGGGCCACAAACCAACAAGAAAGGAAGTCCTTCCAGCCATCACTCGTCCCAGTTCTGCAGACTATTCCTATCACCATGAAAAGGCAAAGCTACAGGCAGACAAAGATCACAGAAACAACACCAGAGAAGGAGACAGACCTAACAAGTCTTTCTGAAAAAGAATTCAAAATAAGAATCATAAACATGCTGACAGAGATGCAGAGAAATATGCAAGAGAAATGGGATGAAGTCTAGAAGAAGATCACAGATGCCAGAAAGGAGATCGCAGAAATGAAACAAACTCTGGAAGGGTTTATAAGCAGAATGGATAGAATGCAAGAGGCCATTGATGGAATTGAAATCAGAGAACAGGAACGCATAGAAGCTGACATAGAGAGAGACTAAAGGATCTCCAGGAATGAAACAATGTTAAGAGAACTGTGTGACCAATCCAAAAGGAACAATATCCGTATTATAGGGGTCCCAGAAGAAAAAGAGAGAGGAAAAGAGATGGAAAGTATCTTAGAAGAAATAATTGCAGAAAACTTCCCCACACTGGGGGAGGAAGTAATCGAACAGACCACGGAAATACACAGAACCCCCAACAGAAAGGATCCAAGAAGGAAAACAAGACACATAATAATTAAAATGGCAAAGATCAAGGACAAGGAAAGAGTGTTAAAGGCAGCTAGAGAGAAAAAGGTCACCTATAAAGGGAAAACCATCAGGCTAAAGTCAGATTTCACAACAGAAACTCTACAACCAGAAGAGAATGGCATGATATACTTAATACAATGAAACAGAAGGGCCTTGAAACAAGGATACTGTATCCAGCATGACTATCATACAAATATGACGGTGGCATTAAACAATTCCAGACAAACAAAAGCTGAGGGAATTTGCTTTCCACAAACCACCTCTACAGAACATCATACAGGGACTGCTCTAGATGGGAGCACTCCTAGAAAGAGCACAGCACAAAACACCCAACATATGAAGAATCGAGGAGGAGGAACAAGAAGGGAGAGAAGAAAAGAATCTCCAGACAGTGTATATAACAGCTCAATAAGCGAGCTAAGTTAGGCAGTAAGATACTAAAGAGGCTAACCTTGAACCTTTGGTAAACACGAATTTAAAGCCTGCAATGGCAATAATTACATATCTTTCAATAGTCACCCTAAATGTTAATGGGTGGAATGCACCAATCAAAAGACACAGAGTAACAGAATGGATAAAAAAGCAAGACCCATCTACATGCTGCCTACAAGAAACTCACCTCTAACCCAAAGACATGTACAGACTAAAAGTCAAGGGATGGAAAAACATATTTCAAGAAAACAACAGTGAGAAGAAAGCAGGGGTTGCAGTACTAATATGAGACCAAATAGACTTCAAAACAAAGAAAGTAACAAGAGATAAAGAAGGACACTACATAATGATAAAGGGCTCAGTCAAAAAAGAGGATATAACAATTCTAAATATATATGCACCCAACACAGGAGCACCAGCATATGTGAAACAAATACTAACAGAACTAAAGGGGGATATAGACTGCAATGCATTCATTCTAGGAGACTTCAACACACCACTCACCCCAAAGGATAGATCCACTGGGCAGAAAATATGTAAGGACATGGAAGCACTGAAGAACACAGTAGAGCAGATGGACCTAATAGACATCTATAGAACTCTACATCCAAAAGCAGCGGGATATACATTCTTCTCAAGTGCACATGGAACCTTCTTCAGAATAGACCACATACTAGGCCACAAAAAGAGCCTCAGAAAATTCCAAAAGACTGAAATCCTACCAACCAACTTTTCAGACCACAAAGGCATAAAACTAGAAATAAAATGTACAAAGAAAGAAAAGAAGCTCACAAACACATGGAGGCTTAACAACACGCTCCTAAATAATCAATGGATCAATGACCAAATCAAAATGGAGATCCAGCAATATATGGAAACAAATGACAACAACAACACTAAGCCCCAACTTCTGTGGAACAGAGCAAAAGCAGTCTTAAGAGGAAAGTATATAGCAATCCAAGCATATTTAAAAAAGGAAGAGCAATCCCAAATGAATGTTCTGATGTCACAGTTATCGAAATTGGAAAAAGAAGAAGAGATGAGGCCTAAGGTCAGCAGAAGGAGGGACATAATAAAGATCAGAGAAGAAATAAATAAAATTGAGAAGAATAAAACAATAGCAAAAATCAATGAAACCAAGAGCTGGTTCTTCGAGATAAACAAAATAGATAAGCCTCTAGCCAGACTTATTAAGGAGAAAAGAGAGTCAACACAAATCAACAGTATCAGAAACGAGAAAGGAAAATTCACGATGGACCACACAGAAATACAAAGAATTATTAGAGAATTCTATGAAAACCTATATGCTAACAAGCTGGGAAACATAGGAGAAATGGACAACTTCCTAGAAAAATACAACCTTCCAAGATTGACCCAGAAAGAAACAGACAATCTAAACAAACCAATTACCAGCAACGAAATTGAAGCGGTAATCAAAAAACTACCAAAGAACAAAACCCCCGGGTTAGATGGATTTACCTCGGAATTATATCAGACATAGAGGGAAGACATAATACCCATTCTCCTTAAAATTTTCTAAAAAATAGAGGAGAAGGGCATACTCCCAAACTCATTCTATGAAGCTAACATTACCCTAATACCAAAACCAGGCAAAGACCCAACCAAAAAAGAAAACTACAGACCAATATCCCTGATCATCGTAGACGCAAAAATACTCAACAAAATATTAGCAAAGCGAATTCAAAAATACATCAAAAGGATCATACACCATGACCAAGTGGGAATCATCCCAGGGATGCAAGGATGGTACAACATTCGAAAGTCCATCAACATCATCCACCACATCAACAAAAAGAAAGACTAAAACCACATGATCATCTCCATAGATGCTGAAAAAGCATTTGACAAAGTTCAACATCCATTCATGTTAAAAACTCTCAGCAAAATGCGAATAGAGGGCAAGTAACTCAACATAATAAAGGCCATCTATGATAAACCCACAGTTGACATTATATTGAACAGCGAGAAGCTGAAAGCATTTCCTCTGAGATCGGGAACTAGACAGGGATGCCCACTCTCTCCACTGTTATTTAACATAGTACTGGAGGTCCTAGCCACGGCAATCAGACAAAATAAAGAAATACAAGGAATCCAGATTTGTAAAGAAGAAGTTAAACTGTCACTATATGCAGATGACATGATACTGTACATAAAAAAACCTAAAGACTCCACCCCAGAACTACTAGAACTGATATCAGAATACAGCAAAGCTGCAGGATACAAAATCAACACACAGAAATCTGTGGCTTTCCTATATACTAACAATGAACCAACAGAAAGAGAAATCAGGAAAACAACTCCATTCACAATTGCATCAAAAAAAATAAAATACCTAGGAATAAAGCTAACCAAAGAAGTGAAAGACTTACACTCTGAAAACTACAAGTCACTCTTAAGAGAAATTAAAGAGGACACTAACAGATGGAAACTCATCCCATGCTCGTGGCTAGGAAGAATTAATATCGTCAAAATGGCCATCCTGCCCAAAGCAATATACAGATTTGATGCAATCCCTATGAAACTACCAGCAACATTCTTCAATGAACTGGAACAAATAATTCAAAAATTCATATGGAAACACCAAAGACACCGAATAGCCTAAGCAATCCTGAGAAAGAAGAATAAAGTAGGGGGGATCTCACTCCCCAACTTCAAACTCTACTATAAAGCCATAGTAATCAAGACAATTTGGTACTGGCACAAGAGCAGAGCCACAGACCAATGGAACAGACTAGAGAATCCAGACATTAACCCAGACATATATGGTCAATTAATATTTGATAAAGGAGCCATGGACATACAATGGCGAAATGACAGTCTCTTCAACAGTTGGTGCTGGCAAAACTAGACAGCTACATGTAGGAGAATGAAACTGGACCATTGTCTAACCCCATATACAAAAGTAAACTCAAAATGGATCAAAGACCTGAATGTAAGCCATGAAACCATTAAACTCTTGGAAGAAAACATAGGCAAAAACCTCTTAGACATAAACATGAGTGACCTCTTCTTGAACATATCTCCCCGGGCAAGGAAAACAACAGCAAAAATGAGTAAGTTGGACTATATTAAGCTGAAAAACTTCTGTACAGCAAAAGACACCATCAATAGAACAAGAAGGATCCCTACAGTATGGGAGAATATATTTGAAAATGATACATCTGATAAAGGCTTGACATCCAGAATATATAAGGAGCTCACACGCCTCAACAAACAAAAAACAAATAACCCAATTAAAAATTGGGCAGAGGAACTGAACAGACAGTTCTCCAAAAAAGAAATACAGATGGCCAACAAACATATGAAAAGATGCTCCACATCGCTAATTATCAGAGAAATGCAAATTAAAACTACAATGAGGTATCACCTCACACCAGTAAGGATGGCTGCCATCCAAAAGACAAACAACAACAAATGTTGGCGAGGCTGTGGAGAAAGGGGAACCCTCCTACACTGCTGGTGGGAATGTAAGTTAGTTCAACCACTGTGGAAAGCAGTGTGGAGGTACATCAAAATGCTTAAAACAGACTTACCATTTGACCCAGGAATTCCACTCCTAGGAATTTACCCTAAGAACGCCGCAATCAAGTTTGAGAAAGACAGATGCACCCCTATGTTTATTGCAGCACTATTTACAATAGCCAAGAATTGGAAGCAACCCAAATGTCCATCAATAGATGAATGGATAAAGAAGATGTGGTACATATACACAATGGAATACTACTTAGCCATAAGAAAAGGGCAAATCTTACCATTTGCAGCAACATGGATGGAGCTGGAGGGTATTGTGCTCAGTGAAACAATCCAAGCGGAGAAAGAGAAATACCAAATGATTTCACTTATCTGTGGAATATAAGAGCATAGGAAAAACTGAAGGAACAAAACAGCAGCAGAATCACAGAACTCAAGAATGGACTAACAGGTACCAAAGGGAAAGGGACTGGGGAGGATGAGTGGGTAGGGAGGGATAAGGGGGGGAGAAGTAGGGGGTTATTAAGATTAACATGCATGGGGGGTAGGAGAAAAGTTAGGGCTGTACAACACAGAGAAGTCAAGTAGTGATTCTACAACATTTTGCTATGCTGATGGACAGTGACTGTAAAGGGGTTTATAGGGGTAACCTGGTATAGGGGAGAGCCTAGTAAACATAATATTCGTCATGTAAGTGTAGATTAGTGATACCAAAAACAAAGCAAAAAAAAAAAAAGGGCAGTTCCTGTGTGGTAACCTCCAACGAGTTCTACACAAGGGTATAAAGGGCATATAAAAGTGTAGGCAAAGGGTCTGTTTGTGTTTATACAGAGGATCAAAGCCTAATTGGGCTACCCCGAAAATGAACTAAGATACGATATGAAAAAGAACTTCCAACATCTGCACTCTCTGGAAGACTCATGCCAGAAGATGATCATCAAAAAACCCCAACAAAGGTCCACATAGTGCTACAGCTGTAGATGCACTCATCCCACCAGTTCCTGGACTTGCCATGGGAATGAGGAAGGAGCTATCTAAGCTGGCCTGTGCATACAGTAAAACAACAAATTTGACTGGATCTATACTGTTAGAACTCAACCAAGAATTTGGAGAACTGCAAATTGTAGCACTCCAAAATCTTACAACTACAGACTATTTACTGATAAAAGAACATATGGCATGTGAACAGTCCCCAGGAATGGGTTGTTTTAATTTGTCTGATTTCTCTCAGACTGTTCAAGTTCAGTTGGACAATATCCACCATATCATAGATAAGTTTTCACAAATGCCTAAGGTGCCTAACTGGTTTTCTCCGTTTCACTGGAGATGGCTAATAATTACAGATATGCTTTAGTTATGTAACTATACTCCTATTATGTTAATGTGTGTGCGCAATTTAAGTAGTAGCTTAAAACCTATACAAGCTGATGTAATCTACAAGAAGATATGTCAAAGAAATAATCAATCTTCCCATGTTTTCTTCCGCCTGCTACTTCTATAGCTTTTCTTCTTCCTTCCTAATTACAACCCTTAAATAGAATTCGTGCCTCATATCAAATTTACCGAGTATCATAATTCTTCCAAGTGGTAAAAGTAACTCAAGACAAATGCTGGGCATAGAAGCCACAGGGGATAAATATACAAAGAAGTAAAATGCTTACCTTTTCAAACAGTAAGGCTTCCCTCTCACTTACCAACTTCACATTTCCCTGTATGGCCCTGGAAGATGACTGGTTAGCCAGAGACGGGTAAGATTCCTCAAGGGAGGAACAACCTAAGACAGGCACAGTCGCAGGGGCGCCATCAGGTGAGAAATTGGGGATCAACAGAGGTGAGGCTTAGAACCTCACCCCACTGTTCTGAGAGAAATCTTCTGCATGCGTGGATGTTTTATTGCCCTGTTTTAGCTTGGATTAACACATAGTCTACAGGCACACACCTGATCATCTACATTTGCTCTCTTACAACACTAAACTATGTTTTCTACCTTTATCTTGTATCTACCTACCACTTCAGCATTTTATTAAAAATCATAATAATAAAGAGAGAAATGTGGTATCCACATATAAATCAAGTATAAAAACCAAATGAGTATTCATATTTGAACTGACTGTTTAGAGTTCATAATGCATGAGCAAAACTGAAAGTTTCTGTGATGACTGCCCTTGTACTGTTCACTATGTAACTTATTCATTATGTAAGAATTTGTTCTACATGTAAGAACTTGTTTGTTATGCCTCAGAAGATTGGAGACTGACGAAAATTAGGCTTGGGGTGGATTAATGATTGTGCATTGAGCATTGACTCCCCTATACAGAATTTTATTTTCGTTATCAACCATTTGATCAATAAATATGAGAGATGCCCTCACAAAAAAAAAAAAAAAAAAAAGGACAGACTTCCAATTGTAAAATAAATAAGTAACCGGGATGTAATGTATAGCATAAGGAATATAGTCAAGATATTGTAACAGCTTGGTAGGGTGATAGCTGGAACCTAGAATTATGTATATAAATGTTCTACCACTGTGTTGTACACTTGAAACTAAGGTAATGTAATACTGTGCGTCAACTACCCTTCAATAAATAATACTTATTTTAAAAAAAAATGTAAAAAAAAGCTCTTCTGCTCTAATTCTGGACACTTCACATCCCATGTTAGCGATTAAAAGATAAAGGCTACTCCTAAGTTTATGTGTAAAGGGTACTCTTATCGCTAACCTGCATTCGTCGCTATATCGCAAACTTTTCTTGCTTCGTCGCTATCCCGCGAACTTTCACTGGCGCTCTAACTTTTCATAACTTTTTTGACAAAACAAAACAGTACAACAAAGAACACTATGACGGACAGACAAAACAGAAATCCCCACCACAGCCGCTTGCTATCTCCTTTCCTACTCCTACTTTCGCTTTGCTTGTTGGTCCACACACCTTCTCCTCTGAGGAGCCTTCCCGAGCGATCCTTCCGAAAGGGGTCCACAAGTACTGCTTCAGGGTAAGAAGCTCTATGGCGTCCACGTCCGCCAGTTTCTCCTCTGGGTGTTTGGAGAAAAATTCCCGGGTTTTGGCACCAGATATCGCGTTCGCTCCTTGTGGCGGTGACGACAGCGATACGTACACAGACCTGGTTCACTTCAGTTCTTTATTGTTGCTCAGAAGGTCGGGAGAAGCAACAGCTGGAGGGAGCAAGTGAGAGGAAGAATGAGAGGAGAGAGAGAGAGAGAGAGTCCTTCTCTCTCCTGTTTATGCCTTATATAAAGGAAGCTGGCCTATGGTGATCAAGATCATGCGTGACCTTTAAGCTGATTGGTAGCATGCCTTCTGCATGAGTTGAGCACGAGCGCGGAAGCATGGGGCAAGCCAATAGGAGCAACTTCCTTATGTTAATGCCACCAAACCAGGAAGGGTGGTGCCCAGGAAGTGGGTGCCATCTTAGGGCGTTGGTCAGCTACAGTGGAAGGGCGGTGTTCAGCCATAGTGGGACTCAGCCTTGGCCGTAGGCCGGCCCCTACAGTACATAGAACTCCCATGACAAGGGATCCAAGGAGGGTAACACCAAGACACATAATATATAAGATGTCAATATCAAAGACAAGGACAAAGTACTAAAGGCAGCCAGAGAGGAAAAAAGTTCCCCTATAAAGGAAAACCAATCAGGCTATCATAAGACTTCTCAACAGAAACCCTACAGGCCAGAAGAGAATGGCATGATATACTTAATGTAATGAAACAGAAGGGCTTGAACCAAGAGTACTGTATCCAGCACGAATATCATTTAAATATGGAGGGATTAAAGAATTCCCAGAGAAGCAGAAGTTGAGAGAATTTGCTTCCCACAAACCACCTCTACAGGGCATCCTACAGTGACTGCTCTAGATGGAAGCACTCCTAAAAAGAGCACAGAACCAAACACCCAACATATAAAGAAGGGAGGAGGAAGAATAAGAAGGGAGAGAAATAAAGAATCATCATACCATGTTTATAATAGCTCAATAAGCAAGTTATGTGAGACAGTAAGAGAGTAAAGAAGCTAACCTTGAAGCTTTGGTAACCGCAGACTTAAAGCCTGCAATGGCAATAAGTACCTACCATTCAATAATCACCCTAAATGTAAATGGACTGAATGCACCAATCAAAAGACACAGAGTAATATAATGGAAAAAAAGCTAGACCCATCCATATTCTGCTTAAAAGAGACTCACCTCAAACCCAAAGACATGCACAGACTTCATGTAAAGGGATGGGAAAAGATATTTTATACAAACAACAGAGAGAAGAAAGCAGGTGTTGTAATACTAGTATCAGACAAAACAGACTTCAAAATAAAGTAACAAAAGATAAAGAACGACATTACATGAAGATAAAGGGCTCAGTCCAACAAGAGGATATAACCGTTATAAATATATATGCACGCAATACAGGAGCACCAACATATGTGAAACAAATACTAACAGAACAACAGGAGGAAATAGAATGCAATGCATTCCTTTTGGGAGACTTCAACACACCACTCACTTCAAAGGACAGATCCACCAGACAAAAAATAAGTAAGGACACAGAGACACTGAACAACACACTAGAAGAGATGGACCTAATAGACATCTACAGAATTCTACATCCAAAAGCAAGAGGATACACATTCTTCTCAAGTGCACATGGAACATTCTCCAGAATAGCCCACATACTAGGCCACAAAAAGAGCCTCAGTAAATTTCAAAAGTTTGAAATCCCTCCAACCAACTTTTCAGACCACAAAGGCATTAAAATGAAAATAAACTGTTCAAAGAAAGCAAAAAGGCTCACAAACACATGGAGGCTAAACAACACGCTGCAAAATAATCAATGGATCAATGACCAAATCAAAATGGAGATGCAGCAATATATGGAAACAAATGACAACAACAACACAAAGCCTCAACTTCTGTGGGACACAGCAAAAGCAGTCTTAAGAGGAAAGTATATAGCAATCCAAGCATATTTAAAAAAGGAAGAACAAGCCCAAATGAAAGGTCTAATGTCACAAATATTGAAATTGGAAAAAGAAGAACAAATGAGGCCTAAGGTCAGGAGAAGGAGGGATATAATAAAGATCAGAGAAGAAATAAATAAAATTGAGAAGAATAAAACAATAGCAAAAATCAATGAAACCAAGAGCTGGTTCTTCGAGAAAATAAACAAAATAGATAAGCCTCTAGCCAGACTTATTAAGGAGAAAAGAGAGTCAACACAAATCAATGGTATCAGAAACGAGAAAGGAAAAATCAAGAAGGGCCCCGCAGAAATACAAAGAATTATTACAGACTACTATGAAAACCTACATGCTAACTAGCTGGGAAACCTAGGAGAAATGGACAACTTCCTAGAAAAATACAACCTTCCAAGACTGACCGAGAAAGAAACAGAAAATCTAAACAGACCAATTATCAGCAACGAAATTGAAGCAGAAATCAAAAAACTACCAAAGAACAAAACCACTTGGACTGATGTATTTACCTGGGAATTTTATCAGACATACAGAGAAGACATAATACCCATTCTCCTTAAAGTTTTCCAAAAAATAAAAGTGGAGGGAATAGTCCCAAACTCATTCTATAAAGCCAACATCACCCTAATACCAAAACCAGACAAAGAACCCACCAAAAAAGAAAACTACAGACCAAAATCCCTGATGAATGTAGATGCAAAAATACTGAACAAAATATTAGCAAACCAAACTCAAAAATACATCAAAAGGATCGTACACCATGACCAAGTGGGACTCATCCCATGTATGCAAGTATGGTACAACATTCAAAAATCCATCAACATCATCAACCACATCAACAAAAAGACAAAAACCTCATGATCATCTAAATAGATGCTGAAAATGCATTCGACAAAATTCAACATCCATTCATGATAAAAACTCTCAAGAAAATGGGTATAGAGGGCAAGTACCTCAACTTAATAAAGGCCATATATGATAAGGCAACAGCCAACATCATTCTGAACAGCGAGAAGCTGAAAGCTTCTCCTCCGTGATCGGGAACATGACAGGGATGCCCACTCTCCCCACTGTTATTCAACATAGTACTGGAGGCCCTAGCCATTGCAATTACACACAAAAAAAGAAATACCAGGAATCGAGATTGGTAAAGAAGCAGTTGAACTGTCACTATTTGCAGAAGACATGTTATTGTACATAAAAAACTCTGAAGACTCCGCTCCAAAACTACTAGAACTGATATCGGAATACAGCAAAGTTTCAGGATACAAAATTAACACACAGAAATCTGTGGCTTTCCTATACAGTAACAATAAACTAATAGAAAGAGAAATCAAGAAGACAATTACATTCACAATTGCATCAAAAAGAATAAAATACCTAGGAATAAACCTAACCATGGAAGTGAAAGACTTAAACCCTGAAAACTGTAAGACACTCTTAAGAGAAACTAAAGAGGTCACTAACAAATGGAAACTCGTCCCATGCTCCTGGCTAGGGTGAATTAATGTGGTCAAAATGGCCATCCTACCCAGAGCAATATACAGATTCGATGCAATCCCTATCAAACTACCAATTGAACTGGAACAAATAGTTCAAAAATTCATATGGAAACAACAAAGAACCTGAATACCTCAGCAATAATGAGAAGGAAGAATAAAGTGTGTGTGGGAATCTCACTGCCTAACTTCAAGCTCTCCTACAAAGCCACAGTAATCAAGACTATTTGGTACTGGCACAAGAACAGAGCCACAGACCAATGGAACAGAATAGACACTCCAAACAGTAAACCAAACATATATGGTCAACTAATATTCGATAAAGGGGCCATGGACATTATATGGGGAAATGACAGTCTGTTCAACAGATGGTGCTGACAAAACTGGAAACCTACATGTAAGGAAATGAAACTGGATCACTGTCTAACCCCATACACAAAAGTAAATTCGAAATGGATCAAAGACTTGAATGTAAGTCATGAAACCACAAAACTTAGAAAAAAACAAAGGCAAAAATCACTTAGACATAAACATGAGTGACCTCTTCTTCAATGTATCTCTCCGGACAAGGGAAACAAACACAAAAATGAACAAGTGGGACTATATCAAGCTGAAATCTTCTGTAAAGCAAAGGATATCATCAATAGAACAAAATGGTATCCTACAGTATGAGAGAATATATTCATAAATGTCAGATCTGATAAAGGGTTGACATACAAATATATAAAGAGCTCACAAACCTCAACAAAGAGAAGGCAAATAATCCAATTAAAAAATGGACAGAGGAGCTGAATAGACAGTTCTCTAAAGAAGAAATTCAGATGGCCAACAGACACATGAAAAGATGCTCCACATCGCTTGTCATCAGATAAATGCAAATTAAAACCACAATGAGATATCATCTCACACCAGTAAGAATGGCTACCATCCAAAAGGCAAACAACAACAAATGTTGTTGCGGCTCTGGAGAAAGTGGAACCCTCCTACACTGCTGGTGGGAATGTATATTAGTTCAACCATTGTGGAAAGCAGTATGGAGGTTCCTCAAAATGCTCAAAGTAGAAATACCATTTGACCCGGGAATTTCACTTCTAGGAATTTATCCCAAGAATGCAGCACTCCAGTTTGAAAAAGACAGATGCACCCCTATGTTTATCGCTGCACTATTTACAATAGCCAAGATATGGAAGCAACCTAAATGTCCATCAGTAGATGAAAGGATAAAGAAGATGTGGTACATATACACAATGGAATATTAATCAGCTGTAAGAAAAAAAAAGATCCTACCATTTGCATCAACATGGATGGAGCTATAGGGTATTACTCTCAGTGAAATAAGCCAGGCAGAGAAAGACAAGTACCAAATAATTTCACTCATACGCGAAGTATAAGAACAAAAGGAAACTGAAGGAACAAAACAGCAGCAGAAGCAAGGAACCCAAGAATGGACTAACATTTACCAAAGGGAAATGGACTGGGGAGGACGGGTGGAAAGGGAGGGATAAGGTCTTGAAAATAGAAAGGGGGCATCATGATTAACATGTATAGTGTGTGGGGGGCACGGAGAGGGTGGTGCAACACAGAGAAGAGAAGTAGTGATTTTACAGCATCATACTATGTTGAATGGACATTGAATGTGAATGGGCATGCGGGATGGACTTGGTGAAGAGGGGAGCCTAGTAAACATAATATCCTTCATGTAATTTTAGATTAATGATACCAAAATAAAACTAATTAAAGAAAGTAAAAAAAGAAAAAAGATGTCCCATCAATTAAACATCCATATTGAAAATGTATCTTTAACATCACGAACACCATAGATAATATCAGCTGCATTCCAATTCTAAATTTAAAATATAAATTACTAAATATTTTAGAAGAAAACACATGTGAGCATAGGTGTATGTAACACTTATCTGTTTGATGCAGCATTCACATTTGACCTTTTTACTTCCAGCTTAAAACTCATTTGTGGGTTTCCATTTTTTGTTATTATATAGAATATTATGAGGAATACAGATAGTACTAATCCACTATCTATCCTGGATCATCTGTTTCATACTCATCAATCTTGACCCATTTGCAGTCTCATCACTGGGATATGAGACCCTTAGTGTTAGTACAACTATGATGGACACTTTATTTCTCGAGATTACAGGTATTTTGCAGTGGGGGATTGAGGGTTGCAGAGTGGGCATGACACCATGAAGAGCAAGTTTTAGGCATGTGTTGTCAGGATTCAGCCAATACTATTAAGCACAATTTATTTCTGTTGCATACATATGTGCACGGATGTGAAACTAGGACATTTGGTACAACCCAACCAGGATATTTTGATGTAAGAAGTGTCTTATCCTCACATGTATTAAAGCCATAGATCAAAGGAGAAAAGTTACATTACCAAATTTTTAGACATTGAAATGTATATGACATATTTAACACCTATTACTGACCACTGTCCCTCTTTACCCCAAGTAACCACACATACACAACACAGATGCACACATAAACCAAAGGAAAATGGAAATTAGATTAATACATATAAATATAGAGAGAAAGAGAGAGAGAAAATAGAAAATACTGTATGGATACATAATATAAAATTATTTACATACAAAATAACCAGGAAATAAATTTATATATGTAAAATAAAGTAATTACATACATTATTTTATATATGTATATAAAAACACATTCCAGCATCTTAAAAACATGATAAAACTGAAAATAAAAAAGTTGAAAATAAAAACATGGTAAAATTGAAAGTAAACGAAACAGGATGCCCACTACACCTGCTTTTTTTAAATATGTATTAGTGTTTATTACCAATGCAATTCACCTAAATATACTGAAAAGATGATAGTTGGAAATTAATTGATAAATATATTTTTGTTTGCAATGATTTGACTTTACACTTAGAATATCCAAAAGAATCTACCTAAATACAATCAGAACTAATAACAAATAAGTGTAATTATTCCCTTTTGAATAATGTTATTACACAATATTTAATCATATCCAAAAGAATAAATTTTAGAATAACCATATTTAAGATTTATTTGACATTTTAGGATGTCAGGTTTGTAGAAATCATAGGAATTAGAAAGTTTTTTCTACAGCATCTACAATATTTATGATACTGAGGTTTATGTACTTTAAAAATTGTATGATAACAGTTGTGTTAAGATATTATAATTCAAAAATTGTTATACACAAATAAAATAATTTACTGAAGAAACTATAAGTAAGCCTTACAGTCACAAAAATCAGATGAAAATGGGAACATTTAATAAAATTATTGACTCATTTATATGTTCACCTGAAAAGTCCCCGCACCTTGAAATATATCATATAAACAATTTCTTTTGGATGGTTTACCAAAGAACTCCTGTCAGATTACTATTCCTTAGACTATAGATAAAAGGGTTGAACAAGGTGCACATTATAGCCACTGCTCTGTCTGTTTCAGCTGTGTGGAAGCTGGAGGGACATAAATAAACAGCAATTATTGTACCAAAAAACAAGAGGATCACACAGATGTGAGAAGAACACGTGGAGAATGCTTTAAACTTCCCTGTGGTTGATGGTATTTTGACTATAGTACAACCAATGAGTATGTAAGAAACTAAAATACAGGTAAAGCTCACCACCACTACAATTACCCCTTCAATAAAAATAAATAACTCATTGATGTGGGTATATGAACAGGACAACTTTAGCAATGGATGAATATCACAGAAGAACTGAGGAATTTTGTTATCCTTACAGAAGGGTAATTGCACCAATAAGATGGTGTGTACCTGTGCACTCAAGACGGCAAAGATCCAGGAGCTGGCCAGCAGATAGGCACAAAATTTGGGAGTCATGATGGATAAGTAGGACAAAGGGAGGCAGATGGCCACAAAACGGTCATAGGACATGATAGGGTGAAGCAAAGTTTCCAACCCTGAAAAGCAGATAAACAGGTACATTTGCATCATACAGCTATTGAAAGAGATGGTGGAATTTCCTGTCTGGATGTCTACAAGAATTTTGGGAACTGTAGTGGAAGACAAACAGAGGTCAATCAAGGACAAATTGCTAAGGAAGAAATACACTGAGGAGTGAAAACAAGCATTTGAGATGATTGTTAGGATGATTAGCAGGTTTCCCACCATAGTGGTCAGATAAATGCAGAGGAGCAGGGAAAACAGGAACAGCTGTTTAGCTGGGTCATCAGAAAACCCCTTGACAAGGAACTCCACAACACTGGTCTGTTTTAGCTTCTTCAAAAATTCCATCACCTGCATGTAGATCTTGTGGTTTACAGAAGCATGAAGCTCAGAAACCAGATTTATTCAGGCCATCTATCCATGTTGGATTTTTTTCTGTGAAATTATAATAAATACAATTTATTTGGGGTATGGTGTAATCATATTGGTTCAATTGATTCATCACCATATCACCATCAAATTAGTTCAAGAATAATTAAATTCCATATTAAAACAAAATCATTTTATCATGCTGAAACTAAACTATGTCATACATTCTCTATTTCATTTTCATTCAATTCCCCTGGAAATCATATTATCTGTTTACCAATGAATAAACTGAGATTCATAAGATGTTAAGTTTTTCACATGATTTATCATACACTTATAAGTAAGTGAAACTAATATTTCTTTTTCTTTTCTTTTATTTTTTTATTTTGGTATCATTTCACCACAGTTATTTTTTACTGTTCTTTTGCAATTCACATGGGGTGTAACTTCATCATGAAAATGCCAAATGTAAAATTATTCGAACACTCTTGTTTTTTTACTATCAAGAGTCGTAGTTATAATCTATATTCCACTTTCTTTGGGCTTTACAACCTCCCTAAGACTCATTCCAGCTTATTTTGGGTGTGTGTCCCAGAGCCCTTAATCTTTGTCAAAACAATTAAGCTGTAGCAATTCAATTGATCCTTAATTTATGTATTTTTAAATTAACCTGCAAGGCCCTTGAATAATAGAGTCTATGCCATGTTTACTTTTGTATCACATCTTTTAATAGTTCAGACTTAGATAATGGAATAATTACATGAATGAATAATTATCAAAACAAAATAATGCCTTTCAGGAAACTTTGGCTAATATAGCATCCAGCAAGATAGGGAGTGGCTCATCTATTTTCATAACATAAAGCCTATGTGTTCCCACTTTCAAAAAATAAGGAATAAATGATTTTTAAGAATTAATTGAAGCAATTTAAAATTTTTCATTGTCTCTATTTGTGAGATTAAACTCATATCAGAATTGTTGAAGAGCAAATAAATTATTTGAAACACATTTATCAAAATTATGTAATTCTAAGTGAATGAACCTAGACAGAAAAGGATTCAAAGATTATTAGCTCTGTAGCTGTGAAATGAAAATTTGTTATTAACAGTTTTCTAGTTTATAGAATAATGAAAACAATTACTTTACTTTAAAAAAACCTTTATCTGTTTGAATTAATAATAGAACAAATATAATGAATATACAACTAGTCTAATGTGTTTGGAGAATAATAGCTGAATTGAATGAAATGATGACATTTCCAGGAGTAGACTATGGCAATGATTGCATAGAGGGAGTATTAAGATTGACATCCTTCCTTTGTGTTATTTGTGTCATCTGTGCCTATCTTATTGAAGGCTTAAACTCATCTTGAAGTTCAATGTGAGTTTTCCTTTCAGAGTCAGGCTAATGTTCTTGAAGTGTATAGAAGCTAAGTTTTCAATAATATTAATTCCAAGAAACAGTGAGGTGTATGGTTTTTTTAAGCATCATGTTATCAAAAACTCTCTTATGGAAAACAAATGTAACCAGAACCTCAGCTTTTCTCATATCTCCCTGGGCATATTCCTTTATCTTAGATTGCTGGTCCACAGGGCTCCTCCAAGTATAGCCATTTTAACAGATCTATTGAAACATACCTGGCTTCTAAAAGAGGAAAAGCCAAGGTTTCATTATTGAATAGGTGACAAAATTACGAAGCTAGAGCCTAACTCTCATACATTAGAGATAAATAAAACTCTCAAATGTAGAATACTAAAAGAATATTAATTGGAAATTGTGCTCAAGGCATCCATGGAAATTATCATAATTTCTGACTATGTGTGGCCCAAAACAATCATGTTCTCTTTAGTAACAAATGCGTGGATGGAGTTGTTCTTCCTCAAATACCACATTCCACCCCTGGTGTAGACAAAATATTAATTGCAGAAGATCATGTATATAACATAAACATCTAGAAAAGTTACACTAGAACCAAATCTTATATGTGTTGGCTGTATAGTTGTGTTTAATGGTATCAACATATTATTTGAAGGTTGAATTTATCACATTGACTGAAGTTTTAGTTTTTGGAAAATTTATAGTATCATCAGCATAAAATCAAAGACCAACTTATGCTACAAAGAACACAGAAATTCAGAAGTGTGTAATATATATTTCTACAACATATATGATAGACAAACTCTTAGGCAGAGTTATAAAGGAAAAGAAAGAAGACAAACATAAAGAAAAGAGCAGAAATATAAAAGGAAGTTACCACTGACATAGAAAATCTCAAACAATTATAAGAAAATCACATGGGAAATGATATGCCAATAAATTTGACAACTTAAAAGAAATATATAAATTCCTAGAAACATACAATTTTTCAAGACTTACCCAGGAATAAACTGAAAACATGAACAGACAAATTACTTCTAACAAGATTGAATTGGTAATCAAAAAATTCCCAATAAACAAAATTCCACAACCAGACAGCTTCATGGGTGAATTCTACCAAACTTTTAAAGAGCTAGTACTCTTTTGAAAGTATTCCAGAAAAATAGAA
The DNA here is from genome assembly GCF_030020395.1 of Manis pentadactyla. Lineage (NCBI taxonomy): Eukaryota > Metazoa > Chordata > Mammalia > Pholidota > Manidae > Manis > Manis pentadactyla. The sequence continues at coordinate 74,497,672 of NC_080031.1, forward strand.
GAGGAAGGAATAATTCTAAACTCATCCTGGGAGGTCAAAGTATACAAACAACACAAATATTAAAAAAGAAAACTACAAACCATAATTCTACATTAACTGAATTGTCATGGTATGGACATTTTATAGTCTCATCAGCATAAAATCGAGAGGACCAGCTTATATTATAAGGAAGAGAAATTCAGAAATGTGTAATGACATATACTTTTTTTTTAATTAATAGACTTTATTTTTTTGAGCAGGTTTAGGTTTACAGAAAAATGAGCAAAAATTAGAACTCCCATATGGCATTCTGCCCCCTTCCCCAACAGTTTCTTTTATTATTAAAGACTTGCATTCGTGTAGTATGTTTGTTACAGTTGATGAACTCATACTGATACTTATTATCAACTAAAGTTCACAGCTTACATTCGGGTTCACTTTTTGTGTTACTCTGTGTGGGTTTTGACAATTGTGTAATGGTGTGTATCTACCATTACAGTATCACACAGGGCAGTGTCACTGTCCTAAACATCAGGGGACTGTGTTCTGCCTAATCATCCCTCTTTCCCTTCCCTGAAAAGGACTGTTACTTTTTACAATATATTTCTTTGGTCCATTTTAAACACTGTGGCCTGTGTATTCATAATATAATTAAAATAAATATTTAAGTGTTTAATTCCTGAGGCTTATAATAATGGAACTGAAACTTCACAAATCGGTACCCTCGAATTAAACCAGAGGTGAAGACTGGTGTTGACAAAGGCAGGAAGCCAGAGGCATGATCTCAAGCGGCAGCTCATGTAGACCACCGGTCAGACTCAGATGGTAGGTGAGAAGTCTCAATGCACAGGCAGGATGTCAGTTTTAAACAGGTGGGGATGCTGACGAGTTAAAAATGGACCAAGAATTCCCGGGTATGAGCCATTCAGTACAGTGATTAGGGTGTTGAACCCATGAGTGTTAGAGAAGCTGCAGTTCATCTGGTGGGATCCACGATTCTACACTCAAGACTGAGTTAAACCAGCACTGTCATGGTCGATGTAACTATGTCGGCATTGCGCTGTGGGTCTTTGGGAGCATAAGGGAACATAGTTAAATTTAAAAAAAAGAAAGGTCCCAGTGATAGAATGTAATGAAGCAGTTTACTCCATCAACAGTTACAAAGTCAATGAACTAGAGATGTGGAGTTGTGCAGCATTATCATTGGAAGACAATGAGAGAACTTTCAACTATTACCATATTTTGCTTATTTTTACTTGACAGTATCATTAAGCAATTTGTCTTCTTTTATTACCAATAAGTTTATTGTTTAGGGAAATATTAAGTATCAACCAAGCCAATTCTCAACCCTTCTATTTATCCAGCATCTCAATTTCTTTTGTACTTTCCAGAACAAATTTATGCTTTCATTTCCTTTCAGAATGCAAGAGAAAAGGAGCAAATTGATATTGACGAGATGGCATGTTATACAAAACTGAAGAACAACTACATGAAATACAGAGGAACTTAATTTAATCATTGTCGGTTAAGAGAACAGGAAACATAAGCCTTGCATGCTAACTATGTGCTTTTGCTCACTCTATTTGTCTTAGCAGAACAAAAGCAAATCAGACCAGCTAGAGAATGCATGTATATTGGAATTATTCCATCTGTCATCCACATTTGCTAAACAACTAAAAAGTTGTGGTGTAAGTAAAATGAGCTGCTCTTACATTCCTGACCTCTTGCCAAAATCTACATTATTTCACAGCCTTTTAAAAATCCAAAATTTTCTTTTTTATTTTTAAGAGTGCATCTCTCATATTTATTGATCATATGGTTGTTAACAACAATAAAATTCTGTATAAGGGACTCAATGCACAATCATGAATCAACCCCAAGCCTAATTCTCAACAGTCCCCAATCTTCTGAAGCATAACGAACAAGTTTTTACATGATGAAAAAGTTCTTACATAGTGAATAAGTTCTTACATGGTGAACAGTGCAAGGGCAGTCATCACAGAAACTTTCGGTTTTGATCACGAACCATGAACTATAAACAATCAGGTCAATTATGATTATTCGTTTGATATTTATTTTATTTATTTTATTTTTTTTTAGATAATTATTTTTCATTGAAGGGTAGTTGATGCACAGTATTACATTACATTAGTTTCAAGTGTACAACACAGTGATAAAACATTTATATACATAATTCTAGGTTCCAGCGATCACCCTACCAAGCTATTACAATATCTTGACTATATTCCTTATGCTATACATTACAACTCGGATACTTATTTATTTTACCATTGTAAGTCTGTGCTCTTTTTTTTTTTTTTTGTGAGGGCATCTCTCATATTTATTGATCAAATGGTTCTTAACAACAATAAAATTCTGAATAGGGGAGTCAATGCTTAATGCACAATCATTAGTCCACCCCAAGCCTACTTTTCATCAGTCTCCAATCCTCCGATGCATAACGAACAAGTTCTTACATGGAGGACAAATTCTTACACAGTGAATAAGTTACATGGTGAACATTACAAGGGCAGTCATCACAGAAGCTTTCGATTTTGTTCATGCATTATGAACTATAAACAGTCAGTTCAAATATGAATGTTCATTTGATTTTTAAACTTGATTTATATGTGGATACCACATTTCTCTCTTTATTATTATTATTTTTAATAAAATGCTGAAGTGGTAGGTAGATACGAGATAAAGGTAGAAAACAGAGTTTAGTGTTGTAAGAGAGCAAATGTAGATGATCAGGTGTGTGCCTGTAGACTATGTGTTAATCTGATCTAGACAAGGGCAATAAAACATCCACGTATGCCGAAAATTTCTCTCAGAACATAAGGGGGGAGGTTCTAAGCCTCACCTCTGCTGTTCCCCATTTTCTCACCAGATGGCCCCCTGTGACTGTGCCTGTCTTAGGTTGTTCCTCCCTTGAGGAATCTTACCCGTCTCTGGCTAACCAGTCATCTTCCGGGGCCATACAGGGAAATGTAAAGTTGGTAAGGGAGAGAGAAGCCTTATTGTTTGAAATGGTTAGCTTTTCATTTCTTTGCCTATTTATGCCCTGTAGCTTCTATGACAAGCATTTGTCTTGAGGTATCTTTACCACTTGGAGGAATTATGATACTCAGTAAATTCGATATGAGGCACGAATTCTAGTTAAGGGTTGTAATTAGGAAGGAAGAAGAAAATCTATAGAAGTAGCAAGCAGAAGAAAACATGGGAAGATTGATAATTTCTTTGACATATCTTCTTGTAGAGTAACTTCAGCATGTATAGGTTTTAAGCTACTAATTAAATTGCTCACACACATTAACATAATAGGAGTATAGTTACATAATGAAAGCATACCTGTAATTACCAGCCATCTCCAGTGAAACCAAGAAAACCAGTTAGGCACCTTAGGCATTTGTGAAAACTTATCTATGATATGGTAGATATTGTCCAACTGAACTTGAACAGTCTGCGAGAAATCACACAAATTAAAACAACCCATTCCTGGGGTATGTTCACATCCCTTATGTTCTTTTAAAAGTAAATAGTCTGTAGTTGTAAGATTTTGGAGAGCTACAGTTTGCACTTCTCCTAATTCTTAGTTGAGTTCCAACAGTATAGATCCAGTCAAATTTGTTGTTTTACTGTATGCACAGGCCAGCTTAGATATCTCCTTCCTTCATTCCCATGGCAAATCCAGGAGCTGGTGGGATGAGTGCATCTACAGCTGTAGCAGTGCGTGGATCTTTGTTGTGGTTTTTTGACGATCATCTTCTGGCATGAGTCTTCCAGAGAGTGCTGATGTTGGAAGTTCTCTTTCATATGGTATCTTAGTTCATTTTCAGGGTAACCCAATTAGGCTTTGATCTCTGTATAAACGCAAACAAACCCTTTGCCTACACTTTTATATGCCCTTTATACCCTTGTGTAGAACTCATTGGAGGTTACCACACAGGAACTGCCCTTTTTTTTGTTCTGTTTTGTTTTGTTTTGTTTTTGGTATCACTAATCTACACTTACATGATGAATATTATGTTTACTAGGCTCTCCCCTATACCAGGTCTCCCCTATAAACCCCTTTACAGTCACTGTCCATCAGCATAGCAAAATGTTGTACAATCACTACTTGACTTCTCTGTGTTGTACAGCCCTCCCTTTTCTCCTATCCCCCCATGCATGCTAATCTTAATACCGCCCTACTTTGCCCCCCTTATCCCTCCCTACCCACCCATCCTCCCCAGTCCCTTTCCCTTTGGTACCTTATAGTCCATTCTTGAGTTTTGTGATTCTGCTGCTGTTCTGTTCCTTAAGTTTTTCCTTTTTTCTTATACTCCACAGATGAGTGAAATCGTTTGGTATTTCTCTTTGTCTGCTTGTCTTGTTTCACTGAGCATAATACCCTCCAGCTCCAACCATGTTACTGCAAATGGTAGGATTTGCCCTTTTCTTATGGCTGAGTAGTATTCCATTGTGTATATATACCACATCTTCTTTATCCATTCATCTGTCGATGGACATTTAGGTTGCTTCCAATTCTTGTCTATTGTAAATAGTGCTGCAATAAACATAGGGGTGCATTGGTCTTTCTCATACTTGATTGCTGCATTCTTAGGGTAAATTCCTAGGAGTGCAATTCCTGGGTCAAATGGTAAGTCTGTTTTGTGCATTTCAATGTACCGCAATAATGCTTTCCACAATGGTTGAAGTAATATACATTCCCACAAGCAGTGTAGGAGGGTTCCCCTTTCTCCACAGCCTCGCCAACATTTGTTGTTGTTTGTCTTTTGTATGGCAGCTATCCTTACTGGTGTGAGGTGATACCTCATTGTAGTTTTAATTTACATTTCTCTGATAATTAGCAATGTGGAGCATCTTTTCATGTGTCTGTTGGCCATCTGCATTTCTTTTTTGGAGAACTGTAGTTCAGTTTCTCTGCCCATTTTTTAATTGGGTTATTTGTTTTTTGTTTGTTGAGGCGTGTGAGCTCTTTCTTTATTCTGGACGTCAAGCCTTTATCGGATGTGTCATTTTCAAATATATTCTCCCATACTGTAGGGTTCCTTTTTGTTCTATTGATGGTGTCTTTTGCTGTACAGAAGCTTTTCAGCTTAATATAGTTCCACTTGTTAATTTTTGCTGTTGTTTTCCTTGCCTGGGGTGATATGTTCAAGAAGAGGTCACTCATGTTTATGTCTAAGAGGTTTGTGCCTATGTTTTCTTCTAAGAGTTTAATGGTTTCGTGACTTACATTCAGGTCTTTGATCCATTTTGAGTTTACTTTTGTATATGGGGTTAGACAATGGTCCAGATTCATTCTCCTACATGTAGCTGTCCAGTTTTGCCAGCACCATCTGTTGCAGAGACTGTCATTTCGCCATTGTATGTCCATGGCTCCTTTATCAAATATTAATTGACCATATATGTCAGGGTTAATGTCTGGATTGTCCAGTCTGTTCCATTGGTCTGTGCCTCTGTTCTTGTGCCAGTACCAAATTGTCTTGATTACTATGGCTTTATAATAGAGCTTGAAGTTGGGGAGTGAGATCCCCCCTACTTTATTCTTCTTTCTCAGGATTGCTTTGGCTATTCGGGGTCTTTGGTGTTTCCATATGAATTTTTGAATTATTTGTTCCAGTTCATTGAAGAATGTTGCTGGTAGTTTCATAGGGATTGCATCAAATCTGTATATTGCTTTGGGCAGGATGGCCATTTTGACCATATTAATTCTTCCTAGCCATGAACATGGAATGAGTTTCCATTTGTTTGTGTCCCCTTTAATTTCTCTTAAGAGTGACTTGTAGTTTCCAGAGTATAAGTCTTTCACTTCTTTGGTTAGGTTTATTCCTAGGTATTTTATTTTTTTTGATGCAATTTTGAATGGAGTTGTTTTACTGATTCCTCTTTCTGTTGGTTCATTATTAGTGTATAGGGAAGCCACAGATTTCTGTGTGTTGATTTTGTATCCTGCAACTTTGCTGTATTCCGACATCCGTTCTAGTAGTTTTGAGGTGGAGTTTTTAGGGATTTTATGTACAGTATCATGTCATCTGCAAATAGTGACACTTTAACTTCTTCTTTACCAATCTGGTTTCCTTATATTTTTTTGTTTTGTCTGATTGCAGTGGCTAGAAACTTCAGTACTATGTTAAATAACAGTGGGGAGAGTGGGCATCCCTGTCTATTTCCAGATATCAGAGGAAAAGCTTTCAGCTTCTCGCTGTTCAATATAATGTTGTCTGTGGGTTTATCATAGATGGCCTTTATTATGTTGAGGTACTTGCCCTGTATTCCCATTTTGCTGAGAGTTTTTATCAGGAATGAATGTTGAACTTTGTCAAATGCTTTTTCAGCATCTATGGAGATGATCATGTGTTTTTTGTCTTTCTTTTTCTTGATGTGGTGGATGATGTTGATGGACTTTCGAATGTTGTACCATCCTTGGATCCCTGGGATGAATCCCACTTGGTCCTGGTGTACGATCCTTTTGACGTATATTTGAATTCGGTTTGCTAATATTCTGTTGAGTATTTTTGCATCTATATTCATCAGGGATATTGGTCTGTAGTTTTCTTTTTTGGTGGGTTCTTTGCCTGGTTTTGGTATTAGGGTGATGTTAGCTTCATAGAATGAGTTTGGGAGTATCCCCTCCTTTTCTATTTTTTGGAAAACTTTAAGGAGAATGTGAATTATGTCTTCCCTGTATGTCTGAAAAAATTGCTAGGTAAATCCATCTGTCCCAGGGGTTTTGTTCTTTGGTAGTTTTTTGATTACCGCTTCAATTTTGTTTCTGTAATCAGTCTGTTTAGATTTTCTGTTTCTTTCTGGGTCACTCTTGGAAGGTTGTATTTTTCTAGGAATTTGTCCGTTTCTCCAAGTTTCGCAGATTCTTAGCATATAGGTTTTCATCGTATTCTCTAATAATTCTTTGTATTTCTGCTGGGTCCGTCTTGATTTTTCCTTTCTCGTTTCTGATACCGTTGATTTGTGTTGACTCTCTTTTCTTCTTAATAAGTCTGGCTAGAGGCTAATCTATTTTGTTTATTTTCTCGAAGAACCAGCTCTTGGTTTCATTTATTTTTGCTATTGTTTTATTCTTCTCAATTTTATTTATTTCTTCTCTGATCTTTATTATGTCCCTCCTTCTGCTTTCCTTAGGCCTCATTTGTTCTTCTTTTTCCAATTAGATAATTGTGACATTAGACCATTCATTTGGGATTAATCCTCCTTTTTTAAATATGCCTGGATTGCTTTATACTTTCCTCTTAAAACTGCTTCTGTTGTGTCCCACAGTAGTTGGGGCTTTGTGTTGTTGTTGGTTGTTTCCAAATATTGTTGGATCTCCATTTTGATTTGATCATTGATCCATTGATTATTTAGGAGCGTGTTCTTAAGCCTCCATGTGTTTGTGAGCCTTTTTGCTTTCTTTGTACAGTTTATTTCTAGTTTTATGCCTTTGTGGTCTGAAATTTGGTTGTCAGGATTTCAATCGTTTGGAATTTACTGAAGCTCTTTTTGTGGCCTAGTATGTGGTCTATTCTTGAGAATGTTCCATGTGTACTTCAGAAGAAAGTGTATCCTGTTTCTCTTGGATGTAGAGTTCTGTAGATGTTTATTATTTCCATCTGTTCTGGTGTGTTGTTCAGTGCCTCTGTGTCCTTACTTATTTTCTGTCTGATCGATCTGTCCTTTGGAGTTACTGGTGTGTTGAAGTCTCCTAGATTGAATGCATTGCATTCTATTTCCTCCTTTAGTTGTGTTAGCATTTGTTTCATGTATGTTGGTGCTCCTGTATTGGGTGCATATATATTTATAATGGTTATATCCTCTTGTTATCCTGAGCCCTTTATCAATATGTAATGTCCTTCTTTGTCTTTTACTACTTCATTTATTTTGAAGTCTGTTTTGTCTGATACCAGAATTGCAGCACCTGCTTTCTTCTTTCTGTTGTTTGCATGAAATATCTTTTCCCATCCCTTAACATTAAGTCTGTGCGTGTCTTTGGGTTTGAGGTGAGTTTCTTGTAAGCAGCATATGGATGGATCTTGCTTTTTCATCCATTCTATTACTCTGTGTCTTTTGATTGGTGCATTCAGTAAATTTACATTTAGGTTGATTATTGAAAGTTATGTACTTATTGCCATTGCAGGCTTTAAGTTTGTGGTTACCAAATGTGTAGTGTTAGCTTCTTTGCTATCTTAGTGTCTAACTTAACTCACTTGTTGAGCTATTATAAATGCGGTCTGATGATTCTTTATTTCTCTCCCTTCTTATTCCTCCTCTTCCCTTCTTCTTATGTTGGGTGTTTTGTTCTGTGCTCTTTTAAGGAGTGCTCCCATCTAGAGTATTCCCTGTAGGTTGCCTGCAGAGGTGGTTTGTGGGAGGCAAATTCCCTCAACTTTTGCTTTTCTGGGAATTGTTAAATTCCTCCTTCATATTTAAATGATATTCGTGCTGGATACAGTAGTCTTGTTTCGAGTTCCTTCTGCTTTATTGCATTAAGTATATCATGCCATTCTCTTCTGGGCTGTAGGGATTCTGTTTAGAAGTCTGATGATAGCCTGATGGTTTTTCCTTTGTAGGTAATCTTTTTTCTCTCTCTGCCTGCCTTTCATACTTTGTCCTTGTCTTTGATCTTTGCCATTTTAATTATTATGTGTCTTGGTGTGGCCCTCCTTGGATCCCTTGTCATGGGAGTTCTGTGTACCTCTGTGGTCTGAGAGGCCATTTCTTCCCCTAGTTTGGGGAAGTTTTCAGCAATTATTTCTTCAAAGACACTTTCTATCCCTTTTTCTCTCTCTTCTTCTTCTGGTACCCCTATTATGCAGATATTGGTCTATTTAGATTGGTCACTCAGCTCTCTTAGAATTCTTTCATTCCTGGAGATCCTTTTATCTCTCTCTGCGTCTGCTTCTCTGCATTCCTGTTCTCTGTTTTCTAGTCCATTAGTGGTCTCTTGCATCTCGTCCATTCTGTTTTGAAATCCTTCCAGAGCTTTTTTATTTATGTATTCTCCTCCCTTACTTCTTACATATTTCTCTGCAAGTCCATTAGCATGGTTATGACTTTTGTTTTGAATTCTTTTTCAGGAAGACTCGCTAAATCTATCTCCCCAGGTTCCCTCTCAGGGGAAATTGTATCAGATGTCCAAGCTGTCTGGGTTAGTCTTTTCTGGATCAAATTTTTTGCCTTTTCATGTTGACAGGTGCTATTGACTGTGAGCTGGGAGGGCCAAACTTTTCACTTGTTACTAGCCTTTATTTACTGGGACAACTGCGACCCCTAGTGGCTTGTGTTGGGTAAATGCGTGTATGCTGGGTCTTTGTGTCTTGCCCGGCCGATGTGTAGGAATTTTCGTTTCTGTGGGCTTTTTGCCTTACTCTGTTTGTCTGTTTTTGCAGCACCTGGAGGGTAATGGATGGGGTGGCTGTTTGGCTGTTTACGTCCATGAGGGGTCTCAGAGATGTTGCCCGGTTTTCCCTGTAATTTCCAGCCACTGGGCTGTGACCTGTGTTGTTTCTTTCTAGCTGTTAAATCCCTGTCCCTTTAAGACTTTCAAAAAGCACTGGCTTTTCATTGTCCCAGAGGCATCAGCTTAGGCACCCGCTCAGAGGTCGTCTTGCTTCCCTGTTTCCCTAGTTTCCAGCCCTCCACGCATGCACTGTGTGTGCGTTCTGGTTCATGTGGCTGGGGCTGGGTGTTTAGCAGTCCTGGGCTCCCTCTCCCTCCCGCCAGTAGCTGTGGGGAGGTGTGCTCGGGTCCTGCCGGTTGGGTGTTGTATCTTACCCCTTTTACCAGTCTCTCGGCTCTCTCATGTGTGGATGTAGTCAGGCTGTTATCCTGTGTCATCTGGTGTCTCCTTTAGGATTAGTTGTATTTGTTGTATTTTCAAAGATATATATGTTTTTCGGAGGAATTTCTCTCTGTCCTACTCATGCCGCCATTTTGGCTTTGCCTCGGATCACTAACAATCTATTTTTTAGTAACTGTATAACAGTCTCTTAAAAATTCACAAAGTTTCACAAATTATTTCACGCAGTTCCATGCTGACAGACTGAAAACCAAAATTTTTCTAGTCCCTGGTCCTTGTGCTTTCTTCTACTTTATACTGACTGTCAGACTTCTTATTATAAACCCATACAAAATTCCCCCTTTATCTCCAAAGAAGCTGTCTAAAATTCAGCAGTTCATGAAATTAATATCTTTTGTACAAATTAGAAGTGTTCTGGTAATGTACATATTTTTGGCTACTATTTTAAAATGTGTCTTACAATATAAGTTTCATAAATCATTCATATCAGGGAAATCACTTCTGAAAGTTAGAAATTTTAAAAATTATTTTAATAGTGGGGAAAGGCATGTATCATAAGAGACCTTAACTATTCCTAACCATATTTCTGTGCTGATGACGACACTCACATTGCCTGGCATCCATTCACCATTCATCTCCAGAACTATTTCACACTGAGAAGTTGAAACTCTAACCCAGTAGAGCATAATTCCACGTTCATTCTCCCCAAGACCTCAACAAGCATCATGTGCTTTCTGTCTATATGAACTTACTGTAGGTACATTTTAATAGAATCACAGTTTTTATCATTTTATGACTAGATTATTTTGATGTATTCTAGACTCACTCATTTTCAAGGGCAATAAAACCAAGGAGCAAAATTAATAACTTTCCGGGGATACCTTGGTCTTTGCTTCCTACTTTGGTTTTCTTTTAAACTCTTTTATACAGATGTGCTGGAGTTTCTTCTAACAGCTGGAAGTGTATTTCGATCATAACTTACTTTGTGTTAGTGGATATCACATGGGTAATTTGATAAAGCCATAACTGGGAACACATCACTTAAATTTGCAAATGCTGAATGATCAGCTTATTCATTCATCACAGACATTGTCACATGTACATGAGCCAGTCACAGTAAAACAAAACAAATAGAGCAGTGTAACAGGGAATTTGAAAGGTTAATTTCCTTGCTTAGACATACAACCTAATACCTTAACTTTGAAAGAACCTACTCTATGAATTTTATTTTTCCTGATTTTTGAGGTATAAATAATATGAAAATTGTATATATTTATAGGTTTCAACTTGGTATATAGGTATACATATACATATACATATACATATACATATATATATATATATACATATATAGACACACACAATTAGTGAGGTAATGACCACAAGTAAGATAATTAACATATCTAATAGCACAAGTTGGCACCATACTATTTTTTTCTATGTGTTGATTACAGTGCACAACTCACTCTTTGGGAGCCAATGGATGTCATTCAATGACACAGGTGTCACGGAGTTTTTCTTCTGGGATTGTCTGATGATCCAAGGATTCAAACCCTACATGGTGTCCTCATCCTCATGGCTTACCTGGCGGCTCTGTTTGGAAATGGACACATCATGATCCTTACTACCTGGGATCCTCAACTTCATAAACACATGTACTTTTTCATAAAGAACCTGTCATTCATAGATCTCTGCTACATTTCTGAGACTTTTCCTAAATTTGCTTTCAACTCCCTGATTAACAGGAACACAATATCCTTCCTTGGATGTGTTTTCCAGGTGTTGTCTTCATGACTTTTGCTTCTTCTGAATTATTCATCCTCACAGTGCTGTCCTATGACCGCTACAGGGACGTCTTCCATCCACTACACTATGAGACCATCATGAACAAGTGGGCCTGTGGGCGGATGGTGGTGGCATCATACATCACTGTGGGGGTCTATGGAGCCATGCACACTGCCACGACTTTTTCCACAACTTTTATGTCCAATAAGATCCATCATTTCTTCTGTGATATCCCTCAAATTATTTTGATTTCAGAAACCAAAATGAATATAAATGAAGTGGCAGTGAGTGTATTTAGTACAAGTATTGCACTGGTTTGTTTCATCTCTATTTTATATTCCTATGTTCTCATCTTCTCTGCTGTCTCAAGGATCTCCTCCCTGGAAAGCAGGTCTAAAGCCCTCTCTACCTGCCTCTCTCATGTGGTTGTTGTGACTGTGTTTCTTTCAACACGTGCCGTGGCCTAACTGAAGACAGCCTCTCAATTGAAGTCCATTGTAGACCTGGTTTTGCCTCTGTTTTACACAGTGGTTCCTCCATCAGTAAACCCCATCATATACAGCCTTAGAAACAGGACATAAAGGTAGCTCTGGGAAAACTCCTTGTAGTTTTGGTAATTAAGTCAAATTAAATATATTTGGGTAGTTTTGAGAGAATTTTGTCCTTAGTCATAACACACATCCCTTTCATGTATCATATTATTAATGTACTATCTTAATCATTTGGGAACAGCAGTAGAGCTGTCAGTGGAGAAGGTTCTTCTGACAAATGGAAGAAACAAAGATATCAGTGGAGCACTATTACTCTGGTATATTTTGGGCAGTGGCTAGCAAAATATCTTTAGCTATATATATATATATTTTAATAAATCTATGCTTCCTCATTGTAAAATCAATTTAGGAGGATATGAGTAATAACATATTATGTACTTTTTTTTTCAATAATACCTGGCCCTGCAGAAGAATGTTCCTACAGTTTATCAAATATGTTGCTTACATTTCCTAGATTTTTAGGGCCCTTACTGCTATATCATTTCATGTCATGTGGATCCACACCCTGTTTTTTTCTGCCCAGAACCTTGATTGGACAGCCTGGCCCAGGTATGAAGCCACGGCCCTTGCTCTTCAGACTGTCAGAATGAGAGATCATTTATCCTTATAGTGGAAAAATGCAGTTTTCCTTTCTCTCTTAGACACACAATTAAATAGAAAATAAAGGGATGTGTCGGTAGAGTGAAGCTTACTCTCTCCTAATATTTTTACCTTCTTCCTCTTGCCAAGTGGCTTTCCAGGTATGTCCCTCTCCAGGACAAGGAGGCGAGAACACCTGTGCACCACACTGTCCCACTGCAACAAAGTGTTTACAATACACATTCAGTAATAGCCTCATGTCAACAGTGCTATTTCCCTGTGCTCTTCATGACACTTGGACATTACAGAAAAGCCTCCATTACAACTGTTAAAGAACAGGTGATTATGTTCTGGGCAGTGTCAGAGGTAAAGTGACATGAAACTTAAGGAACATATCCTTAGGGTCAGGAGCCCCGTTCTCCTTCCCCCCGTGGTGCTCATGGGAATGTGGCTGTGGTGTGGAGGCATTTGGGGACATGCCATGGACATACACTTACGCAGGACACAGCCATACCATGGGATTCCAGCGGAAATGCCTACCTACATTCAACAAAAGACATGTCCTATAATTTCTGTTGAGCAGACTAGAAATTAACGCAATGTGGAAACCCAGTTAAAAAGTTGCAGTATGATTTACTGATGGTGACATTAGAAAAACAATATTGAGTCAATCACAATCATAATAAAAAGAGATTGACAAAAACAAACCTCATAGGATGATTCCATTATAACAGACATAAAGTCATCCATGCTAATTGACAGTTTGAAGTCATTCAATTGGTTCACCTTAAAAGCTCAATGACCAAAAGTGAACAAAAACTATATTGTTGGAATGGTAGTAATTGTTATTCTTGATTTGTTTGGTTGTTTCAGTTCCATAGTGAGTTTATGAAAATTATCAACCTGTATGCTTAATTTTTTTGTTAATTATTCATATTATACTTTGGTATACAGTGAAAACCTATAACGCAGTATCCAAAAATCAAGAGATAAGGTAGAATATCATGAGATGTAATACAAATAGTCTACAGCCTTTCTCATAGATACATCTGACTCATGATTAAGGAACAATAGTCTGGTTTAACTTATATATTAAAATTTTTAAAGGATGTGGAAAGAGGGTAACCATCCTACCCTGATGGTGGGAATATAAATTGGTACAGTCACTGAAATGAAATAATGTGCAACTGAAGAAAAATAATAAAATTATTAAAATATTTTAACCATGAGGAAAATGACCTGTTTATTAAAAACTAAAATACATTGAGAAAAGAAATTTAAAAAGCACAAATAATTTTTATGATACTCCATGCTCGTAGATTAGAAAAATTAATATTGTTAAAATGTTAATACTACACAAAGTATCTACAGATTGAATGAAATCCCCGTCAAATTTCCAGTTGCATATTTCACACAAGTAGGACAAATGATCCTTACATTTTTATGGAATAAATGACCCCAGACTGTCATAGAAATATTGAGAAAGAACAAACCTGGATATAGCATGGTCCACAGCTTCAAACTATACTCTAAGCCTATAGAAATCAAAACAGTGTAGTATTTTCCTAAAAGGAAGCACATACATCAATGAAGGAAATAGAAAGCCCAGATGTAAACCCACATGTATAGTTGATTAATATATGGCAAAAGAGCCAAAAATATATACCTGGGTTATACGCATGGGACAATGAACAAATGAGGTTGGGAACACTGGACAATCACAAGCAAGAGAATAAAACTATTGCTCTCTTACACACTATGTAAAAATAAACTGACATCAACTTGTCAATGTTAGTCTGGAAATCATTAAACTCTTAGGAAAAAAGTTTATGCAGTGAACTCCTGGACATAGGTCTGGAAGATGATCTTTTGTATATGACACCAAAACAAAGGGAAAAAAAATACCTAGTACACTTGATTTTTGTTGTTTTATTTTAACAGGTTAATTAAAGTATGACTGAAATAAACTGAATATATTTCCAGTGTACAAACTGATAATGTACACAGTCAAGTGTACACACCCTTGAAATATTAACTTCATGTCAAAATAAACACAAGCATCACCCTCTATAGTTTCCTTGGACTCTGTGGTCATCCCTCCATTTGGCTTTCCCTGTCTCCCAAACCCCCAATCTCTGATCTGCTTTCTCTGACTATATGTGTGTTTGAATTCTTTAGTTATGTATAAATAGAGCAGGTGCTTTTTTTTTGTGGCTTCATCACTGATCATAATTTTGAGTGTCATCCATGAGATTTTCTGAATCAACAGTTTATTCATTTATTGCAAAGTAGTTTTTGAATGTAAGACATAAAAACACTTCATTTATCCATTTTCTGTTGATGAATATGTATTGTTTCTAGTTTCAGCCTAGTAATTATAACTTACTGGAAAACATTTATTGCCAGGTGTTTCTGGTTACCCTGCATAAATACTTAAGTGTGGAAGGGCTATACCATATTATTTGTCAATGGTTAAAGTTTACTTGTGATTGTGTGATGAGAATAACATATCCATTCTTCTTTATATCTTAGATAAAGTCTCTTATTTGGATATATTACTTTGAAAAAGTTTCTAAAAATCTGTGGTTTGTTTTGTAATGTGTTATTTTTTCTTTTTGCATCACGGCAAAATTTGTTTTGACTGAACAAAATTATGGAGTATTTCAGTAAATGACAAATATCTTACACAAAACAAAGGTTTAAAAAATGACAAAACATGAAACAAAAGGTTGAAATTCTTAATTCCCTAAGTTATTCAAGGAATTTACAATTAAACTAATGAAAATATTATGAAGTATGAAGAGGGAAGAGACTTATAAATGTTATTATCTTGTAACTGTGGGTGTTCAGGTATCAGTTTCTGTAAAAGCCAAGTCAAATCTGGAGGGGACCCCAGATTTCTGAGCCATGAATCTATGACTGGGCTCTTTACTTGGGGACCTCAAGGCCCGGAGGATTCTATGATAATTCTGGTAACTGTGAGCTGGGCATGGAACAGTAGGAACAAAAGGGCCCCATGGGAAAAGCTGAACTTGAACTTGAGGTTAGCAAGTATTTCCCTGATGATTTCTTTTTTCAGCTCCTTGAACTTCCTCTAGTGGACAGAGGTGCCAAACAACTTGAGAATTTCTTACAGAAGAGAATCCCTTTTTGATAAAGAGAAGGGATTCTTTCTAAATCTTTGTTCTTTATTTCAGCCTTCTTGTAAATGCTACATATCTGAAAAGTGCATCACGTAGTTCTACACACTTTGGGAAGCTACTTCTAGATTTCTAAGCAGTGCATCCCCTCCTCAGACAATTTTCTCTGGAGCTGAATTTTATGTTCTTTAGGTGGTTCAGGCAGTTTTAAAGGCATCTCCTACTCATTCCATATTTGCAATTACTAATCTTGTTTTTCATCAAGTTAAACAAAAAAAAAATAACAGAAGATAACATGTGAAATAATAATCACATCTATTTCAGCATGAGCAACTAATAATTACATCAAATTAATCATCCCTCCAGAAAAACTATCACTAGATCCTTATTTTAAAACATTAATATCTGTTTGGAATATAAATAAGTAATATTTTAGAAAAACCTAGGTAATATAATTTTTAATACAAACCAAAGAAACATGGATAATGAAGACAGAAATTATTTCAACGGATATAAGTTGTGTAAGATATAGAGACATTTTGAAGACTTAATACTGAATTTTTACTTATGAAAATTCTTATTCTAGGCAACAGAAACGGTTTTGCATTTCTAGGTATTGAAAAAATGAAGTTGGTAGATCAGCACTAGGGATTTTAACTCTCTTAGAGGCTTCCTAGCTTAATGCTGAATTGCTTTGCTATGCTAGTCTTTTTCCACCCAACCAGCATCACAAAAGAAACGCTTTTCCCTGAAGCAGACCTGTGGGTTTATTCTGCAGTTTGATTCCCCAGGTCCCTGACTTGCAACTGCCACTCCTGGTCTGCTCCTTTCTGCTCCTCTCCTGGGAGTTCTTGGGTGGTCTTAGGGGAGACGCCAAAGCCTCAGAGCTGCCACAATGTGCCTTTTCTTAGGCAGCCAGGAAGCGATCTCTCAGTGAGAGGATTACTGAGTTCCCCACAGTTCCCGTTGAGATACAAGCCTAATTCTATTTCCTGTTATAATAGATTGGATCAAATTTTCCTGAAGAGAATGTTTGAAGATTGGAGAGATCAAGTCACTTGCAAAATTGCTGTAATAAGGAAATCGTATCTTTTACATCACAGTTTTTCAAAGATTAATGCAAGGTCAAAATGTAAGTAACCTTTATTTAGCACTTTTGGATAGGATAAAATACTCCTTGTCTATAGAAAGGATTATTTTTCTAACATATGATCCAATTAAAAAGTTAGGTGTAATCCTTTCACCTGTAGATTTTTAGATCCTGATTCAAAACGTATATGATGTTCATGAGTTTTATTGAAAACTTTTATTATTTGGTCTCAGACACAGTTAAAGGAGAAATATACTAGAATCAAAAAAAATTTGTGAGCATAAGTAAAAGCAGGCACACACATATACACATGCATGCATGCTAAAGCACACTCATACATGCATAAATAGGAAAGTATAAATAGGAAGTGGTATGGATAAAGCCATTTGTCAAAAAATACTCAGAAATACAGTAAGTAGTACTTTGTTCTGTCCCAATGTGTTCCCAAAAACAACAAAAAGTCATAAAGTTAAAAATCAAAATACCTTTCAGAACCTATAAGAATCTATAGTTTTTGGTACCTTACCCTATGTATTCTTAAAACCAGCTTCCCATTTCATTTTGAAAATAAATTCTGACAATTTTTTGTATTTAATTTTTGAGAAAGATAGTAAATATTTGAAATTTATGTTACATATTCAAATATATTCTGATACGTATGTTTTTATTTCCATAATAATTAATGCTACAGTAAGCCAGAAAAGACAATGACTCATGAGCTCTTTCCAGTCAAGATTAAACAATGATTAGATACATTTATAAAAATTATAATACAGGAAAAAGGATTTTTCTGTGATTATTTCTTATTTCCAACGCTCTTTTTAAAATAGATTTTGAAAGAAACTTCTGACTCCAGAGTACACATAGCCTGGGAGTGGCTCAACCTGGGAATGAGCCTGCCCACAATCTTTGACAAATTCTGCATCATTGGACAGTCATGATCCGGACCCCAGACACAACACAGTGTTCTAAGCAACAGAAATACTTGATGTGGACATACCCAAGGGGACTGAGTTATATTTGCTGGTTCATATACACATGCAATCCAGATTCAAATGGGACTTGTAAATCTATAAATGTACTCAGGCATTATCAGAAATGTTTCCATCACTTTCTTCATGGACACCATTTCATGGATGGATTATTGTCATTTGGACTTTATAAAGCCACTTAAAGATAAGGAAAGATTGCTGTATATCTGAGAAAATTAAGACAGAGACACTGAACAAAAGTCAGAGACTAGTCAAGAACATTGTTTTCAATAATAGGCAATGGTATTTAAGGCCATGGCCAGAGGAGGAGGAAATGTAATTTTTGTTGAGTCTTGGAATTTTGAGTTAAAAGTTTTGCCATTCTTCATATTGATTTAAGAAAATTTCTTATAAATTGGAAAAAGCTGAAATTACAGGTGGAGGATCCTGTCATCTAGAACCAGTGTGAAGTAAACAATTAAACTGGAAAGAATATATTCTGAAAGTGTAAACATAAGTAGTATGTGATGCATACTTAATTCTTATTAAATCCAGAACAGAAAGAACTTAAACATACCTCAAATTGAGACAATGTTCTCTTTTCCTGCCCCTCATACAAAATACTAAGTGCAGTAGCTGCACATGTACTTAAGCACCCTTTCCATCAGGTAGAATGGCAGGATTTTCTGAGATGAAGTTGTTGGCACCAATTAAATGGCCTGGTTCTAGTTTTCTATACTTTAACATTCATGTTGGGCTAAAATTAAACTTATCTTCTATTGTTTTCTAAACTACATCTATTGCCTCCAGCCTGCCAAGATCTCCCTATGCTGTGTGTCTCTTCAGAGAACAGGGATGCATAGAAGTCAATGAGAAACCATCCTCTCCCATCTCTGCCGTTTACTGGTTATGTCCCTTTACACTGGGGCCGGAGGTGGGGGAACAGTCACCCTCTCCAAGTCTTACTCCCCTCAGTGGTGAAATGAAAGTAGTAATGGTACCTTACTCTCTTGTTCACTGTGTGGACTAAAATTTTTAAGAAATAACAACTTCAACATCTTCAGCAGTTCATAGTGATGATGACCATCACCACTGCCAAAATCATTTTATTAGTAAATTGCTTCAGAGTCTTCTAAATATGTGCTAATTTAGTACCTAAAACAGTCCTGTATCAAATTCATGACTTAGGCACAGACGGTTCAAGTAACTTGTCAAATGTCTGTAACTAGTAAGGAGCAACAATAAGGGATACATGAAAAATTCTGGTATCCTTGCTTTTAACCCACTACATTTACCTTTACCTGATGTGAAATAAATACTAAGTAAATGTCTATAATCAAATCTTATAATAAATTATAATAATAAATAATAAATGTCTAATAAAAAATTCTTATTTTAACTATCTTATTTACCAGATGCCAACAGACATTGATGTTTACTTAATTCTATAAATATAAATTGTGATATAAAAATATGCCTGTTCCTTTTAATAATCTCTCATGGAATTCCACATATAATCTTTTGCTATCTGTTGTAAAACTTGGTCACATATAATGTTAAGCAAATACAACAAGGTAATTCATCTACTACATGACAGGTTCAGACTGAAAACAAGAATTTTTCTAATCCCTGATCTGTCCTTTCTCCTTTATTAAAAGAATATCAGGGTCCTTCTATAAACCTGTAGAGAATTCTTTTTCCCAAAATTAGCTGACTAAAATTCAGAAGTGCAATGAAATATTTTATACCTTCTGCACAAATAAGAATATTCCAAAAAAATATGAGAAATGTTGAAAATAGATCATGTTTTTTTCTGCTGTGACTTTACAGTAAGAACTCATATTTCCTTTCTTCAAACATTCATATCAGAGGAATCTTTTCTGAGTCTTAGAAAACTTTGGTCTATCAGTGCTAAATTACTTTTAATTGTGGTAAAATATAGGTAATAATTTTTCCATTTTAACCATTATTAAGTTTACAGTCTAGTTGTAGTAACTATATTCACACAGTTGGGCAACCATCTCCACCATCCATTTACAGAACTGTCTCTTCTTGCAAAACTGAAACTGTATTCATTAAACAATAACTCCAAGTTCCTTCATACCCCCAGCCCTCCCCATCACCATTAGTCTCTGTCTATGGACGTTTATTCCAGAGAAACCATATACATAGACTCATACAGTATTTGTCATTTGCAACTGGATTACTTTAATGACCATATGTACTCAAGACTAACTCATGTTTAAAGAGAATAAAACCAAGAAAAAATGTTAATGCATTGTTATATATACATATAATGAGAAAATTTAAACAAGTTTCCAGGAAGACCTTGGTTTTGCCTGTTGCTTGGGTTTTCTTGGATCTGTTTTACAGTGATGAGTTGGAGTTTTCTGTAACAGCTTGGAGAAAAATTTGCAGAATTTATTCCTTACTCACTGTTAGGTGTGACCCACTGGAAAGCTAGCACAGCCATGATGGTGATGACTCCACTGGACTGGACAGACATTAAATGGTCACCTCATCCATCCATCCCAGCCAGTCATTAAACAGCTGTGCATCCATCATCACAATAGAAAATCGATGAATCCCTGCAAATTGGAATAACTAAAGTTAATTACACTGCTAGAATTACAACTTTAACATGTTAATTTTTTCTTGACACCATTCCTTTTATTTTCCACCTTTTTGACATTAAATGTCAAATAATGTATATATATATATTTATTTAATGTGTATAACTGATATGGAGATACACATATGTGCTATGTAAATTCTTGAACAAATATTGTGAAATAATAACTAAAGTGAAGGTAATTAATATATCCATTAGCACAATTAGGTACCATTTTCCTTTATTTGTATGATTTTGATTACAGAAAACAGTTAACTCCTGGAAACATGCCATTGCATGAAATGAGCAACCACACAGGTATCACTGAGTTCCTCCTCCTGGGATTCTCTGAGGACCCAATGAGGCAAACCCTCCATGGCTACCTGTTCCTTGTGGCTTACCTGGCAGGCCTGTTAGGAAATGGACTCATCATCACGCTCATTACTGTGGATCCTCAGCTTCACACACCCATGTACTTCCTCCTGAAGGACCTGTCACTCAGACATCTGCTACATTTCTGACACTGTTCCTAAATTTGTTCTTAACTCCCTGATGAAACAGAACAAAATATCCTTCCTTGGATGTGTTTTCCAGTTGCTGTTCTTGATGACTTTCGGTGCTGCTGAATTTGCCATCCTCACAGTAATGTCCTATGACCGCTATGTGGCCATCTGCCGCCCGCTGCACTACGAGACCATTATGACCAAGGGGGCCTGTGGGCGGATGGTGGTGGCATCATACATCACTGTGGGGGTCTATGGAGCCATGCACACTGCCGTGACTTTTTCCACTACCTTTAGGTCCAAAAAGATCCATCATTTTTCTGTGATATTCCTCAGACTATTTTGATTTCAGAAACCAAAATGAATATAAATGAAGTGGAAGGGAGATCATTTAGTGCAAGTATTCCACTGGTTTGTTTCCTCTCTATTTTATATTCCTATGTGCACATCTTCTCTGCTGTCTTCAGAATCTCCTCCCTGGAGGGCAGGTCCAAAGCCCTGTCCACCTGCCTCCCTCATGTGATCATTGTGACTGTGTTTCTTACAACAGCTGCCATGGCCTGCCTGAAGCCAACCTCTGAATTGAGGTCAGACCTAGATATCACTCTATCAGTCTTTTACACAGTGGTGCCTCCATCACTGAATCCCATCATGTACAGCCTTAGGAACAAGGACATAAAATTGACTGTGGGGAAACCCCTTGGAATTGTTACATTTAAGGCAAATTAAATTTATTTGATAATTTTAGAGAGAGGTCCCTCCTCAGTTCTGAGATACTTCATTTTCTAATTTTACCATTTAAATAATGGGGATGTATATTACAATTACTGTAGTATTTTAGCCTCTCTAGAATGTTCTACAGACACATGGAAATAACACCTGGAGATATCAGTGGAACACAACTTTGTGGTATGTTTTGGGTAGTGGCTAACAAAATTTATTTAGCAATATTAATAAAGATATTTCAAAGTAATCTAGAATTCCTACTTGAAAAGCCAGCATAAGAGGATATTAATAATATTTTTAATTAATAAAATAGTTCTACCATGAGGGTAGAGTGAAAACAGCAGCCAGAGGCACCAGACAGGGCCAGCAGGCTGTTAGCAAGAAAAATGGTTTCCCCCAGCCCACACTGTCCCTTGAATTATTGCAGTTTTACCACTCTCATGGGGGATTCACCCCAAGCTGGAACCCCCTTCCCCCAAGAGCTACACATAGGAAAACAACTTTATGACCTTGGGGTTAGGAAAGATTACCTCAACAAAACAAAGAAGCAATAATTATACCCTAAGAAGTAATGATGGTACTTAAAATTTTATTAATTTTGAAAGATACCACAAAAATATCAGAAAACAAGTAGCCAAGCACTGTCACTCTAAGAAAAGCTGCAAAAATGACATAGGCTTATATATTTTTTGATGGCTCTGTGGGCACAAGGTGATATATATTTGGGCATTTTCTCCAAATCTCTCTTTTCCATCATGGTTAGAAATGCCTATTAGAAACACACAAACACACAGGAGAAGATGCACACAATTTATCTAAATCTACACAAAATATACATTATATACAATGTTTTCTTATCTATCAATTCTTATGAAATCAAGGAGCTATTTGCCATGTTTAGAATGTCCAAGAAAAGGAGACAAAATTTTAACTATTAAAATACCCATCTTGTATTTATGCAAATTCTCAGCCTGAAATCGCTAGCCTGATATTGAGAAGTAAAGTGGCTATGGCTTTAGTGCATGGCTTTTTCTGGTATGTTGGCTCTAGAGACCGTGCACCTTCATACACTCTACAACTTCATGTTTATGGATACAAGTAATCCTCATGTGGAGGGCAAAGATCAGTTGCCACATCCATTAGTGTAAAGCTCATTTTGCTTAAGACAAACAATTCTACATTCTCCTGATACTTGCAAATTCCAGTGCAAGATCTTAAGCCCATACACATTTTCCCAACTCTTTCCTGGTAAGGGGGAGGACCTGGAATAACAGTATCTGCATCTCTTGCATTTGTACTGAGTAAAATGCACCGAGGCACAGTGTTGTAACAGAAAAGTATATATTGATTGTTTTAATAAAAATGATCCTCATTTATCCATTCCTTAGTCCGACTTTTAGAATCAGGGTTTAAAAGAATATTCATGAAATACTATTCACAATAGCCACAAATTTTAGGTCCAAGTATCAAAAAATTGATAAACCAAAATTTATGGTAGATTTGTTCAGTGTCTTAGATTTTATGACATTAAAAAAGAAAACTCTACTGATATATGCAATAAGTACATAGTATCAGTGCGATCTCCATGTGTTCACTCCATTTATAAAGGATCAGAATAAACTAACCTATTCAGGAAAAACCCCAATAGCTTTTGCTTATGTAGTGATAAATTTGTAGGTGGCTGAGTGGAGCACGAGGAATCCTTTTTGAAGTCACTTCCTGTCTTCTGGTTTTGCCTTGGAATGACCATCTGCAGGTATTTTTGAAAACTCATGAAATGCTAGATTTCTTACATGAAAAGAAAACAGCAATAAAATTCACTCAACATGGATCATATGCCAAATTGTAAAGCACAAAGTATAACCTCCTGGACTAGAGTTCAAGATGGCAGACTAGGAGGACCCTGAACTCACCTCCCATAGACACAGTAAATTTACCCCTAAATATGGAATAATTATCCTCAAAAAGACCTGAGAACTAAATGAACAGCAACTCTACAAGAAAAGATGAGACACATTGAGAAGTTAGAAGAGGCAGAAATGCAACTGCTCTTAGAAACCCATAATCAAGTGGGATCCTAAAATACTGAACTCTCACGGAATGAACGGACTGCCCACATCAGACACCCGGACTCTGGAGTGTCCAGATCATCACCACATGGCAGCTGCAGCTTTATCTCCACCAGCGGGCATTGCCAACCAAAAAGAGACACCAATAGGGTGTCTGGCTCTCATGGCAGGGGCAGACTGCACTTCCAGGCCATACAGATGAGACACCAAAATGTCAAGTTTGAAGATCAACAGGATTTAATGGAGAACAATGGACCTATGGGGAGTTTACCAAATGGCCGTAATTTTACAGTGACTGCTGTAGAGGCAGGAATTGCAGGGACTACCCTCAAGGGGAGAAGCACTGGTGGACATTTTTGCAGTCTCATACTAACTTGTGGAGATGGAGCTAATAGAATGCATTTCTGGTGACCTCCTTCTGGACTGCAAGACCCAGAGAGTGTGTTCTGCCCAACTTGTGCTGTAACTGGGTTGGGCTATTGCCCCACCCACCATATGCATAACTCAAGCTTCAGCAGGGCCGGCCAGCACCAGCCCCACCCCACACCGTGCAGAGACAAAGGCAGACAACTATTCCTGAGCACCATCCTCCTGGAGCAGCAGTGAAGGTGTAAACAGGCCATGTCAGTGCACCAAGCCCAGCTTCCCCATATAGTGGCTGGACCCCAACTGGATTGGCAGTCACCCTGAGCATCATCTCCACTGTACAGGTAGCAAGTTGCCCCCAGCAGGAAGAGCACCCTGAGCTCTGGCCAACTTACACAGAGACCCTAGTGCAACTGGGGTGAGAAAGCGGCCCAAACACCACTCTCCCTTTTTAATGGCCAAGCTGCAATCAGGTGGCCAAGTGCACCAAGCCCTGCCCTGCACACACAGCAGCTGCAGCCATATCAGAACCAGCTGACACTCCCAGGCACACAAAAGACTCCCACGGAGTTCCTGGCTCTGGCGTCCAGGGTAGGCTGAGCTCTGGGCCACCAAACAAAGCTTCTACAAAGACCAATTTTTTAAAACTGAAAGAGGTTGCCACTTCCCCTAATATATAAAGACAAACACAGAGAGATAGGAAACATGAGGAGACAGAGGAATATGTGCAATACCAAAGAACAAGTCAAACCTATAGAAAAAAAATATTAATGGAACAGATGAGCATTCTAACAGAGTTCAAACCAATGGTCATGCAGATGCTCTCCCAACTCAGAAGAATGGGAGAACACAATGATAATTTCAATAAAGTGATAGAAAAAAGAAGAAAGTACCAAAGAAAAGTTATAACTGAAATGAAAAATGTTCTAGAAGGGTTCACCAGCAGAATGGATAAACTCAAACACAAATTGGTGACTTGGAAGCCAAAGCAATGGGAAATACCCAGGCAGAGGAGCACAAGGACAAAGGAATGCTAGGAAGTGAGGCCACCATTAGGAACCTTTGAGACAACATTGAGAACAGCATTTTCATTAGAGGGGCCCCAGAAGGAGAAGATAGAAAGAAAGGGCCAGGAGAACTGCATGGATAAACAATGGTGGAAAACTTCTGTTATATGGAGAAAGGAACAGGTACAGTAATAACAAGAGTTCCAAATGCCAGGAACTAAAAGAGAAACACATGGAGAAAAATTATAATTAAAATAGTGAAAGTTAGGGATAAAAAGAAAGGAACCATAAATGCAGAAAAGAAAACCAGCATATTACCTATAAGGGAAACCACATAATACAGTAAGCAGATTTAACAGCCAAAACTTAACAGGCCAGAAGGGAGACATGGCATAATTAAACTAATGAAAGGGAAGAAAGATTAACAACAAAGAATTCTCTAACTGGCAAGGTTATCATTCAGATTGATGAAGAGAATAAGAGTTTTCCAGATAAAAAAAGCTAAAGTGGTTTATCATCACTAAACTGGCCTTGCAGGAAGTATAAAAAGGAATTTTCTGAGCTAATAAGTGGAACTAGTTAAAAATAATAAGACATACAAAAGTAAATATCTAACTGGTTAAAGTATATAAAGGTAGTTGATTAATCACTTACAAATCAAGTATGAAAGATAAAAGAACAAAATTATAAATTAAAAATACAATTGTGAAGGCATACATAAAATAAAATATCAGATGTGTCATCCAAAATATAACACATGGGGCAGTGAGTAAAAATGTAATGCTTGGGAATATGTTTAAAATTATGTTACCATAAACTTAACAGAGACTGTGATATACATAAGATGTTATATGTGATCCTCACAGAAAACACAAAGATAAAACCTATAGTAAACACACAAATGAAAAAGAGAAAGGAATCTAAACATAACACTATGAAAATGCTCAAATAACAAGGGAAACAAGAAAAAAGAAAGGAACAGAGAGAAACTACAAAAAAAGTGAGAAAAGCAATTACCAAAATGGCACGAAGTACATGCCTGCCAATAATTCATTTGCCAATAAATGGCTAAATTCTCCAATTGAGGATATAGGTGGCTGAATGGAGGAAAAAAAGAGGCCCTTCTATATACCACCTGCAAGACTTACTTAAATCCTAAGGACACTCACAGACCTAAAGTGAAAGGATGGAAGAGTTACCATGCAAATGGTACCAAAGGAGGGTGGACTCATATCGGACAAAATAGACTTCAAAACAACTACCGTAACAAAATACTTATAACAGTTATGAATATCTACGCAGCCAAGCTAAGAGCACCTAATTCTATAAAGCAACTACTGAGATATAAAGGGATAAGGAGAAACAACGGAATAATAGTAGGGACTGTAACACCTACTTACATCAATAGATAGATCACCCAGACAGAAAAAATCAGTGAGGAAATTTTGACCTTTAATGACACATGAGAATAGAGGGACGTCACTATATACATATACACACACACACACACACACACACACAGAACATTGTATTCAAGCAGCAAAATGCACATCCTTTCCAAGTGGAAGTGGAACATTGTACAGAGTAGATCAATGTTAGGCCCCCCAAAAGTCTCAATAAATTTAAGAGGACTGACATAATATGAAGCAACGTTCTGAACACGGTGGTATAAATCAAGAAATAAATTACATAAAGGAAACTTGAATGAAGTGCAAACACGTGAAGACTAAACCACATCTATTAAACAACCAAGAAAAGGTCATCCTGTGCACACTACCAGCTATTCCTTTGGAACCTTAGCTGAAGGTTTCCATATGGGGTATGTGGTCTGAAAGACGAAGGTCTCAGCTCTGGGCAGACACTTCTGTCAACTCAGTTCAACTCTGGGAGAAACTGCCGTATCAGCTTTTGTCTGGGAAGACCTCTCAGCGAGCTCAGCCATCCCGTGGGTTTCCAGCAGAAATGCCTGCCTACGTTCATGAAAAGACACGTCCAGTAAACTATGTTGCCCACACTAAAACAAAGTGTCTCTTCATTCTTTCCTTCTTTATTCTCTATATAACTTTATATTTTTACTCATGTGTAAGTTTGTGTATGGGTGGGTGTTTGTAAAATGTTATTTCCTTCTCTGTAAAATGTTCTGGATCATCTTCATGTTGAGTTCATTAACTTGTTTTAATCTTTAAGCTTTCATTTAATTTTTAATTTAAACAACAATCTGTTTCCATTTATGTTAGTTCTAGTAAGTTTTTCAAATCTTTATAGTCAATAATTATTATTCACACTTTGTTTTATTCTTTTTAATATTTTTAGTTTTAAAAATATGGCATATATTAACCTTATGAGTCAACTACTGGAATGAATGGACCACTTGAATATTTAATTTTTTAGATCAATGTGTGTATGTATACACATATATGTATTTTCATGTATTATTCTTAAGACATAATTATATGAACAATAAATTATAACCCATTAAAATGATAAAAATAAATAAGTGTTAAATTATCCATTGCTCATATATCATGCAAATGCTCTGGAATATCAGTGACATTAAAACAGGAAGCTATTAGCTATACACATGATGGATATAAAGCTGAATTCATATGAAGCATATTTGCCTAACACTGAGGTTTAAATCACACTTCGTTGCACTTCTTGATAGAAAGAGAGCAAAATGGGTAATCAACAGAAGAAAAAAAGATGACTTGAAGTTCGATTACTTCCCATCATATATACAATATATGAATACATCTCTGTATTGAAAGGAGAAAATATTAGAGCTAAATATATGTATAAACAACGTACTGTATTCAATTTAAAATATAGATTCAAAGAAAATGAGTACATATGTGTATATATGTAATTATAAATAAGTGTAAAGTATAATGTGAAATTCAAATTAAGTAACCAGTATTGAAGTCATAAATTTATTAACCCTTGTACATTTTTGAAGACATGATTGTAATATGCTAAACTTTTCTTCTAAAACATAAATATGTACCAATTATACTCGTGGTGAAAAATATTGTACTCAATGTCAAAAACTAAGTCAATCATTTCAAAAGGTGAAGATTTGGGAATGTAATAAAAGCATAAACAGACAAGGCTCACATCATTACCCCTCACTTTTCTCCAGTAAATTCTAACACTTCTTTTCATGTAAAGATTTATTTGGTGCACATTAGCTGAGATCATGAGCCAGAAATGTATAGAAACTTATGCACATATGTGTATATATATATAGATACATATTTCAGCAATATTATCTGAGAAATTTAAGTTTGTTCTGCAGCAGATTTTTCTTCCTGTAGTTATTTGATACAGAGGTTGAATTGGCAGTGCCTAAAATGAACTCTAATAAAACACACATCAAGGAATCCCATATCATTTATATTTGTGTCCTGGTCAGTTATAATGGAAAATTAACACCACTTTTAAAATGTATAAGAAGTATATTGTAAAGTGAAATTTTTAAATAAATAAAACAACTAATTCTGCAATTAGACCACAAATTATTAATATATTCTTAGTTTTTTCCATATGTTATACAATTCAAAGTTGTTGAAATGATGTATAAACATGGGTGTAGTAAATACAAAGTTTATGGAGAGGTAGAAGAACTGCCTGTCTATGGAGAAGTGAATCTCCCAGGAAGAAGTGTCCCTCCTCTTTTATTCTCTTTATGAATTGCTTTTGAGATAGAAGCAAATGTTTTATTTGCCACTGTTCCAGGTTTTAGATTTAGATAATGCAAAAGAACCAGTATAATCCGCCAGTACATGCTAAGGAAAGATTAGTTAAACAGTATAGAGCAGGAAGAACACAGACATTTAAGGCAATATTAAGGAGATTCAGAACACCCAGGCTGTTTCCAGGGGCCATTCTTAGTCACAGAGGACATATTTCCTCTGGATTGCAAACCAGAACACCTGGGAATCCACATTCCCTTTCAAGTATGAGACTTTTCTGACTATCTACTCCAGTACCCAATAGCAGGATGCATGATTAATAAATAAAAATCAAGACAGCCTAACAGAAACCAGGTACAAATATGAATGGGCACATTTTTTCTACCAATGCTTGAAAGCTGTAACTGTCAGACCTGAGGACAATTTCATTCATTTCCATTAGTATACTTTATTCCAATTTGCTGCAGAATCACCACCAGGGTTCCACGTAACCCTGGAGATAAGCACAGATTTGCAACTGAGCAGCTAAATTAATCTTGGACTTACACAAATCTTAAGAATAAAATGCCTTTATTCTTGGAGAAAAATGATATTCCCTTCACCCAGAGCTTCTTAGTGATCAGCTTCTCCAAACCAGCTCTCATGGCTTTGTTTCTTAGGCTGTATATGATGGGATTAAGGGAAGGAGGCAACAAAATATAGAAAGATGAGAGAACATGATCAGTGACTGATGTAGACTCTAAGATTGGTTTCAGATAAGCAATAAAAGTAGTTGAGAGAAAAAGTACAACCACTATTAGGTGTGGGAGGCAAGGGGAATCGGCTTTTGACTGTCCTTCTGTGGATGCAATCTTTCTGACGGTGGAGAAGATGTATATGTATGAGATTATAATGCAGATAAAGCAACCTAAGTTCAAGACTGCATTAATAAGAATGACCACGATTTCTGCAGTTACATTCTCTGAGCAAGAAATAGCTAACAACTGGGGAATGTCACGAAAGAATTGCTGGATTTCATTGGGCCCACAGTAAGTTAGGGAAAAGGTTCCTGCTGTATGAAAAACGGATATCAGGCCACTACTGAGCCAGGACAGAGTCACCATGTGCACACACAGGCCCCTGTTCATGATGAGCTCATAGTGCAGAGGATGGCAGATGGCAGCATAGCGGTCAATGGACATCGTTGTGAGCAGGAACAGCTCTGCCACTGCGGCAAAAGGCACCAGGAAGACCTGCATGACACAGCCAGAGAATGAGATGGAATTGATGTGAGTCAAGGAGTTGGCAACAGTTTTGGGCACAGTGGAAAACATGAGGCAAACATCAGAAAGGGACAGATTCTTTAAGAAGAAGTACATGGGTGTGTGCAGGCAGGGATCCAAGGATGCTATGGTGACAATGTGGTCATTCCCCACTAGGGCCATCAGGTTGATCACTACAAAGATCCCAGATTGTAAGAACTGAAGCCTCGATGGGCCAGAAAAGCCCAAGAGAAGAAATTCTGTCACCGAGATATTCTTCATTCTTGATGAAAAGCTCTGCATTTAAAAAAAGAAAAGGTATGGTTAAAGTGGTCAAAATCCTACACCTACTTAAATTTACTTCAGTACAGCTAAAGAAAAAATGTGTTCCTTTTTAATGTTTGTCACTTGAATGTGTGTGTGTCCATGTGTATTTGTGTTTGTGTGAAAGAGAAAGTGAAAAACAGTTTTAAGAGTATATTTTCTCCAACAACATAATCCAATTAATTAGTCATGTGTTGTATATGTACCTTTCTTTTCAAAGTTTCTGTTTCTCTAGGTGTCTAAGTGTTATAATGCAATGGACGCATGTGTACAAATTGTTTACCATATTCACTGCACCATGCTATCTATCCCTCATGGAGAAAAATCTTCATTTACATGTGAAAGGAAGTGAAGGGATAGATATGAAAAATGCAAACACTGCATGCCATGTCCTTTATCCTTGTGCTTTACAATTTTTTACTTTTAATCAATGGATTATTTGACTTAAACTTAATTGTTCTCATTTTCATCTTAAATATGAACTTCACAAAACAATAGGCATTCTCTAAGGTCATTTCATACATTTTTGATATCTATATGCCTAGAAAGATGATAGAAAGATTGGCTCCCTCCAAAAGCCGTCTGATCTTTTAAATAACAGGAGTAAACAATTGCAATCATTTCAAGCAGGTATTTGTCATTTTCTACAGTGCACAAGTTTTATTAAAATACTACTTCACTTAACTCTCATAATACTATTAATGTATCTTTTTATTTACTAGTTTTGGTCCAGGCTTCTTTTTATTTCATTATCCCACTAATGCTACGTGTTCTCTCCCTCTCCCCTTCTCTCTGCACATGTATAAATAAACACACCTACACACAAGTTTTAAGCACTGTATGTGTGTGTGTCCTGTTTTATACTTTGAGTAATATATATAAATAATAAATACATAAATAAATAAATAATGATTGCAATTGGATATTTGAAACACAATATATCTGCTCTCAGACTTTACTAGAAGAAAACAACTTCAAACCAACAATTTCAAAATTATATTCACTACAGATTATCAGATTTAATAGTGGAGAAGAGATTTATAACTGAATTATACCAGAATCTGCATCACACATAATCAAATGCTTAGAATTTTAAAAGTATTTTTCTAATCTAACCCATATTTAAGGCACCTTCCCATTTCATATGAATCAAAATTAAGCAATGTTTATTAAGACACCAGCTTAAGATCCAAGTTATATTCTGTATATTTTAGTAGTATTTATTTCCAAATTAGCTATATTTTAATTACTTCACATCATTATTTTAGTTCATTCTTCATTACTTTCTGCTTATAACTGAAAAAAAATGTAACTAATATCCTAAACGATTTTATTGATTCCAGTGAACTCAGCATCCTTTTATGCTTTAAATAGTTCTGTAACTGTTTCAAAGTCTAATATGTATTTGTTATATGAGCTCATGTTTTGGAACATAAGTAAATATATACATATCGTTTTCCTGGGGCCTGTTAGCAAACCCATAGTTTAGAAATCTTAAAATTAACATGTAATGACCCAAGAAACTTTTGAGGAATTTAAGAATTTTCTAGCAGGTGTATGCTTTTCTGTCTGAAATCATTATCTACATCCAGATTAAAAGAAAATAAACTCACTAAAGTGTTCTGTAGAAGATTCAAGACATCAGCAAGCTCTGAGTATAGTTGCTGGTGAAAGTATTAACAATGATTAATCCAGAAGGACATCACTAATTCTGACTTTCAAGAATTGAGAAACTCCTTTCCTGAAAGTCACTTTGATTCTTGATGTCTCAACTTTAGCACAGTTTTTATAAAGAGCAATCAGAACGAGTATGACGATGATATCAGTTTTCCATCTCCCAAAGGCTTGAACTCTGGAATATTCCAAAGGGAAATGATGCCACTTTCATTGGAATTGATTTATGTGATCTGTCCCTCACTGTTATGGGACAAATCTTGGCACTATGCGACCTGTGAAAATAAAGTAGCACAATGGCCTTTCCTTAATAAATGAGTCACTTCCTATGTTGGCATGCAGTCAAGAATCTCCATAATTGGTAAGAAGTCACTGAAGAAATATATTTACCCAGACACCCAATGAACTCTTATGGAGAAGAGCCATTTACCTGGCACTTTTCCAGGTGCTGGTCATCTTACTCCCAGTACAATTACACTTTTATTAACTAAGGATATTGAAATCACAAAGTCATATTTCCACATGTAGTGTTGGAGT
This sequence comes from Manis pentadactyla, assembly GCF_030020395.1. Lineage (NCBI taxonomy): Eukaryota > Metazoa > Chordata > Mammalia > Pholidota > Manidae > Manis > Manis pentadactyla. The sequence continues at coordinate 74,530,319 of NC_080031.1, forward strand.
GTCCATTCATATTGTAGAGATCTGGGCTGACAAATACGTGATTTCAATGGTTGATATCAGTAGCAGTCGGGGACTGTGAAAATGAGAAACCGAGTCAGAATGACGTTTTAAGCAGAGGGCTTAGACTTCTTCAGGAGACTAAGCACCAAGGCAGCGCTCCCCTGTGCTTTTATTGTTACAGCAAGCAAAAAGACAGGCATCGATTAACAATTATAGGATGAGTTTTTTCATCAAGCTAAATAATTGCAAGCTAATTATTTATTAAAGTTTCTCTTATGTCTCATCAAGTCATCCGGCCACGTGAGCCTCATGGTGTGATCCTCATCTGAGTTTGCCTCAGAAAGGATCCCGAGAAATGTTTGCAGTCCTTGTCACACTGCTCATGACTCACACCAGATTCCAACATGCAGCGCCTATAGTTCTTCTCTCTTCGATTAGTTTCAGCTGTAGACTAAGCTTAAGCAGAAACTAAATTACAGCAAGGTTAACTGCTGGGGTATCTACAGATATCAATCAATATCACAAACTCAAAAACATCCAGTCCATACAGGCAGTGAGGCATATGAAAGATAATTTAACCAACTAATAATTAATTTACTTATTCTTAGCACTGACTACATAATAAATTAGCTCACATTTAGAGAATGTTCAATAATTGATAGGCCGTCATGTACACAAATTCCTTGAGAATGAGTGCAATGGAAATGCACATTACTATGATGTGTTAAATTCCAGAGTCAGTTTTAAAGCTCTTGTGAGATTTTTGGAAAAAGCTTAGCAAATACCAACTGTCTAACAATATTCAGAAAATAATATAAGGACATTTAAGAAGTCCTTGAAATTTGAACTCAAAAAGAAGTTATTTGAGAAAACAAGTTTCTCTTTCTTCAAGAAAATAAAGTTATTCAAGTTCAAGAAAGAATCCGCTTACTCAAAGAGAAGATCTTTGTAAATCCAGACAGAGGAAATTTAACAACCAAAAAGCAAATGAAGAAAGCAGCCATCTGCATTAATGAGCTTCATCAGAGACGTTAATATATGTTTTATGGATGTCCAAGAAGGAAAACATACAGAAAAAAGGTAGAAAAGCTTACTTAAAAAATATAATGACTGAAAACTTCCAAACTCTGTGGAGAGAGATAGGCATCTGCGTGCATGATGAATAAATGCCCCTTACAGGTTAGAACTGAAGACTTCATTGAGGCACTTTGTAATCAACAGTCAAATATTAAAGAACAATAATTTTTAAAACAGCTAGGAAAAAGAGGCTTCTCACATACAAGGGAATCCCCACTAGGTTAAATGGACATATTCATTTGTGTTTCACTTTACTGAAATTCATAGATATTGTGTTTGTTCCAAAGTGAAGGCAAACCTGTACTGAGGAAATCTTTGGCAATAACACTCATTTGTAATAATACTCATTTTTGCATTTGTCCTCTTATTTCCATTTCCTGGAACTTAATAACTTTGTAAAGCATATAATTACTCTCTAGTGTCTTTTCATTTCACAACAAAAACTCAGTTTAACATTACTTTAGGGGAGGTTTTGAAGTAATGAGTCTCTCTGTTGATTTTCTGGGGCTCTTAAAATTTCTCCTTCATGTTTGAAGGATAGTTTTCAGATATAGCTCTCAGTTGACAGCTTTTTTTTTCCTTTGGGCACCTTAAATATGTAATTTGGCTGCCTACTCTTCTGTAGGTTTTCTACTAACAGATTTGTTCATAGTCTTTTCTGGGTGTGCTTCCTTCAAATGTCACTCTTCCCTTGCTGCTTGCAAGACTGTTTCTTTTGTCTTTCAACAGTTTGATTATAAAGCATCTCAGTGGGTGCCTATGTGAAGTTCATTGACATTCCTGGATTTGCAGATTTAAGTATTTCCTTGATTCTGGGAAGATTTCAGTTATTATTTCTTCAAATAATCTTTGTGGCCTTTTCTTTCACTCTTTTATTTCTGGGATTCCCATACTGCATGCATTTTTCTGCTTGGTGTTCTCCAAAATTTTCCTTAGGCTCTGTTCACTTTTTTTGTTCCTGTGTCTATTTTCCTCAGCCTCAAAAGTTCAAATGTCTTATCTGCAAATGGGTTCAATATTTTTCCTGCTTGTTAATGTATGCTGTTGGAAACCTTTACTGATTTTGTTTCAACACATTTAATATTTAATATTAGAGAAAATTCTGTTTAGCTCTTTCATACAATTACTATGTCTTTGTTAATAATCTTTGTCAATATTATTTTCCTTCAGTTGCTTTTCCGTGTCTTTCCTTTAGCTTTTTAACATATGTAAGGCAATTAAAAATATCATTGTCTTATATCTACTGCCTGCATTCCTTCATGGGTAGGTTCAGCTGTTATTCCTATCATAATACATAATTTTTATACCTTGCATAACTTGTGATTTTGGTTGAAAATTGGACGTAAAAAAGAGCCACCTCTCCCAAATAATCCAATATATATATTATAAATCTACTGTAATCAAAACGGTATGGTCATGGAATTAAGACTTATGGACAAATGGAAAAGAATAAAGAGTTGCGTGTGTTAACAACTAATCTTTGACAAGGACTCAAAGAGAAAACAATAGAGAAAATATCTTCAATAAATTGTACAGAGAAAGCTGGATAGTCAAATGCAAAAGAATGAAATTTGACATCATCTATTCTTACATAAGAAGTAACTAAAAGTGGAAGAAAGACTTAAATGCAAGACCTGAAAATAGAAAACACTTCAAGTAAAATATTGGGAAAACTTATATTGACATGGGCAATGATTTTTAAATATGACAGCAAATGTACTGAAGAAAAAAAGCAAAAGTAAACATTGAGACTAAAGCAAACTAAAAATACTCTGCACATAAAAGGAATGAATTAAAAAAAGCTATAGTGGAAAATTAAAGAAGGTAAGATTATACATACAAATCATATATCTGATAAGGTGTTAGTTAAATCTATAATATAGAAGGAAGTCCTATAACTCAGGGGCAAAAATATCTCACAAAACTTGATTTAAAAATGGGCAGTAAACCTGAGTAGAAATTTTTTCAGTGAAGACATACAAAAGGCTAGCAGGCATATGAAAAAATGGTCAATATCAGTAATCGTCATAGAAATAAAAACCAAATAGCAATGAAATAATAGGATGATTATTAACAAAACAACAAACAACAACAAATTTCCCATCCTGATCTCAAGCCCCTTTACTTATTACACACCCACGGCTTATTATTCTTTGTTAAAAGTATATAAGATTATGGTTACAACAGCTTCTTCATGTTCATTTTCCTTTTGAAGTCACCTATGGGCACATACAAAATAAAATAAAATGTGCATGTTTTTCTCCTGTTAATCTGTCTTATGTTAGTCCAATACTTAGTTGAGGCATAAAGCCTAAAACAGTAGAAGCAATCTGGTCTCCCCTACACGAGGCTGGCACACAGAATTTCCTGTGTGAGAATACAGAATTTTTCCCTGTTATTGTTAGAGTTTGCATATGGATTTTGATATTCTGATAGAAAAGGAAGGGTTGGAAAAAAAGGGTAAAGTGCAGTATGTTTTCCATTCAGATGTACAGATATTTTTTATGATAATTTCCATTATGTGTGCTTTTAAAAAAAATTAATTGGACATTTGAGAGAAAATTTAGATTTAATTTATCCTAGAAAATGATGTGAAGAAGTTAAACTAAGAAAAATTTCAAGTATTGGCATGTGCAAGAAACTCCTGATTTCATTATATCCTTTTGCAATTACAGTAGGCAATTTAAAACTTTGGTTGTCTAAAATGGTGCTTTTAGTGATTTAATCTGCCTATGAGGTAACTGGGGATCTTGTTGCCATGCTTAGTATCCTTCAAGATGTCTGGGTTTCGATATGCATTTCTAACAAGTTCCACATTACTCTGATGCTTCTAGAACACTGTTTATGCTTTGAATAGCAAGATTTCAGGAGGCAATCGAGTGGAGAACATTCATCCTAAAAAGCTTGGATAGTTTTTTCTTCCAGCACCCTTTTCATCTGTTTTGTTACACACTGTGCTGAAAACCTGAAAATTATAGGTTGTTAATAAACATAGAAAGTGAACATAGCAATGGAAAAACCATTTTCTTTTCTTTCATTTTTATTCTCCACTGGTAAATTTAAATGAGTGCTTGAACATTTTTGTACTGTTTGTTCTAAGTTTATCCTTTTGGTGTCCCTCCAACATTAACCTTAACTTCTGGTTCTTAAAATCTATATATGTTGAAAATCAGTTATATTATCCAGAAAAAAATCCTAATTATCTAATACTTCCCTACTATTTTGTAAGAAAATCTCCATTTATTTTAATATTCACTATTAAACACATCCATGTATAGAACACATGGCTGATCATATACATTTAATACTTTTATTGAATAAACTTTGAAAAACAAAATGTTTATTTAATCAATTATATAAAACTGTTTTATATATGTTAATAGTTAACTACGAGATTCCATGACTCTGCTCCATTTAGCATAAATAATTTTTGTCCCATGATTACTGATAAGGTTAAAATATTAAAACATTCAGAGGAAACATTGTATGACACTAAGCCAGTCTATTTCTGACTGGGGATGGCTTATGGGCAGTGAGCTTGTGGTGAAACAAGATATTTGTAGAATATCTACTTTAAAGTAATTCAAACCAAAATGTGAAGTGCAGAGAGATGCCCATATCAGGTGGTATCAATCTCATAATTTTCAATATTTACTGTTTCTATATGTGGTATGAGAATCCATTCTAAATTGCTTCATAGAGTTGATCCCTCAAATCTTATGTATGTTTCTGACCAAGAGGAAACTCTTTTGTGCTACAACTTTGCTGAAAGCTTTCTTCACATCTTTGTTTGTCAGGGTGTATATGAGAAGATTTACCAACAGGGTGACCACACAGTAGAATACAGAGACCACTTTACCAATGGTGAAGTTGTACTTGGCTGGAGGGCGGACATTGGCAAAGATGATGGTGCCATAGTAGATGGTGACCACAGTGAGGTGGGAGGCGCAGGTGGAGAAAGCTTTCTTCTGAGCCTCCAAGGAAGACAGTCTGATTATTATTACCACAATGTGTTCATAGGATGACATGGTGAGAAGAAAAGAACTGAGAATCACAACAGAGCTACATGTGTAGCCCAAGGCCTCCACCAAGAATGTGTCTGAGCAAAAGAGTTTATAGATGGGGTCTGAGTCACAAAAAAAATGGTTGATCTTCTGGGGGTCACAGAAGTTCAGATGAGAGATTAGTATGGTAGGCACAAGATGGGTGATGAAGCCCCCAGTCCAAAATCCAGCAGAGAAGTGCAGGCACACTGGGATCCTCATGAGCAGTGAGTACCTTAGAGGGTTGCAGATGGCCAGGTACCGGTCATAGGCCAACACTGCCAGGAGGATGCACTCGGTAGCTCCCATGGAGAAAAAGAAGTAGTACTGGGCTATACAGCCACAGAGATGGTAACACCCCATGACAGGCAGGTGGCCAGCAGTTTAGGTACTGTGACTGTGGTGTACCAGATCTCCAGGAAGGACAGATTTCCTAAGAAAATGGACATGGGCGTCTGGAGTGTGGGCTCCATCACAACAGTGAATATGATGAGGACTTTTGCCAGAAGGGACAGCAGATACACAGTGATAAACTTCACAAACAATGTGAGTCTCAGGTAGAGAATACCAGGAATCCCAATAAAAATGAACTTGGTCACTGTGGTCTGGTTTGTCACCTCCATAGCTCATCCTCTCTGATCTGGAACCAACAAAGATGGTTGAATAATAGATGAGCAAGAATGGGATATTTTAATATTCATTTACTTCATGATGATAAAGGACCGCCAAACATATTATAATTAATGGCTTCCAAAAACATAATTGCTGTCTTTATAAACAGTTTGCATGAATTAGCTAATTTAATTTATATAATACATCTCCCAAGTAAATAATCTAATAATATACTCTGCAAATGAAGATATTAAGGGAGGAAGCACTTTTCCCTCGGTTTCATCACTTTAAGTGTTGGGGTAGAATTTGTATCCAGGTAGGGGAATATGAAGGGTCACAATCCATGCAGAAATGTGGCTACTAGAAGAACCTGACATTGTCCGTCCTGGAAGAATAGACACCCTAAACTTTAGATGATGAATATATCCACAGCAATGCTGGTCAGAGACCTGTAGATCTGGGAAAGAGGGCTTCAGAACAGAGCTCCTAAGCCATGCCAGTTTCCTCATGAAGACAGATGGCTGCTTTGGTTTTAACATTGTGACCCTCATTATATGTCATCATTCAGAACTTAGGGGTAAATTTATACATGAATAAGCTGTATATCTAGAAAACAGAATAGTAGTCAACATGTACATGAAAAATAATTTCTTAAAAAGACATACAAGGAATCCATATCTGTAAAGAAGAAGTTAAATTGTCACTATTTACAGATGACATGATATTGTACATAAAAAACCCTAAAGACTCCACTCCAAAATTACTAGAACTAAAATAAAAATTCAACAAAGTTGCAGGATACAAAATTAACACACAGAAATCTGTGGCTTTGCTATACACTAACAAACAACTAATAGAAAGAGAAATCAGGAAAACAATTCCATTCACAATACCATCAAAAAGATGGATATTGTCTAACTGAATGTGAATGGTTTGAGAAAAATTAGACAAATTAAAACAACACATTCCTGGGAACTGTTCACATCCCATAAGTTCTATTAACAGTAGATAGTCTGTAGTCGCACTATTTTGGAGTGCTGCAACTTGCACTTCTCCTTATTCTTGGTTGAGTTCCGACAATATAGATCCAGTCAAATTTGTTGTTTTACTGTATGCACAGGCCAGCTTAGATATCTCCTTCTTCATTCCAATGGCAAGTCCAGGAACCAGTGAGATGAATGCAGCTACAACTGCAACAGTGCTAGGATCTTTGTTGAAGCTTTTCGATGATCATCTTCTTGAATGACTCTTCCAGAGAATGTTGATGTTGGAAGTTTTTCTTCATATCATATCTTAATTCGTTTTCTGGGTAGCCAAATTAGGCTTTGATCCTCTTTATAAACACAAACAAACCCTTTGCCCACTGTTTGATATGCCCTTTATACCATTGTGAAGAACTTATTGGAGATCACCACACAGGAACTGCTTTTTATTTTAAGATAAAGGAATATTATCAGAAAAATTTACTTCCCTAGCTGATCATCTGATACCCTTTAATGATCAAAATTAAGGACATGTAAAGCATGCATTAATCGGTGATTTGCAGTTAATTTTATCCTATCAGAGAGTAATCCCCCTTTTCTTTCTTTCTTTTTTTTGTTATCATTAATCTACAATTACATGAAGAACATTATGTTTACTAGTCTTTCCCCTTTACAGGTCCCCCCCAAACCCCCTTACAGTCACTGTAAATCAGCACAGCAAAATGTTGTATAATCACTTCTTGTCTTCTCTGTGTTGCACAGCCCTCCCCTTTCTCCCACCCCCACATTATGCATGCTAATCATAATACCCCTTTTCATCTTCCCCCGTTATCCCTCCCTACCCACCCATCCTCTCCAGTCCTTCCCTTTGAGATTAACATTTTAAAACATAACATGTTAGCAGCCCAGTTGTTTTTGGAATTTTTTAGACTCTGTATTCCACATCTGGGGATAATGCTAACTCTTATCCATAAAACTACCTAAGTACATCTTTAAATGGTGAAATAAATAGTGGACAATCTGAGTTGAAAATAGTGGTCTTCCTCTAGATGCTTTGGGCCCCAAAGAGCCACACACAGATTTGATTTTGGAAGTGCCTGTAGCACGTCCTTGTGCAGGATGAAACCTGTGATAAAGGCTGTGAAAAGCTTCTAACAGGGACTTTTTGAATTTAGACCATAGAATTTTCAGTCGAGAGATACTAGCTTGGTATTTTCCTTAATGATATTGTAGTCGGGCGAAGGACCTACATTAATCATAAAAGTTAAGATAGCCCATGTATTTGGTTGATATTGAATACGTTAATGGGGATGGTGGTGTCCAGAGGAGTTCCACAATAAAGTGGAAATGGATTCCGCAAGAACGTGCTACCAGGTAATGAAACCACCCACCTTATTCACAAGCTGACCACATCTTTTTTCCGAGACTGACATTGGAAATACCTGAGGAACTTCTGAATCCTGTAGTCACATGGGCAGTCCTATGAACAAATAAATTTTGAACAACAAAGATACACATAGGGGACCATATATATTTTTGAATCAGGGATCTTGTTTCCTTTGGGTAAATTCCTAGGAGTGGAAGTCCTGGGTCAAATGGTGTTCTTATTTTTAGTTTTTTAAGAATGCTTCTATTGTTTTCCACAATTATTGAACTAATTTACATTCTCACCAACAGTGTTAGGAGGGTTCCCCTTTCTCCACATCCTTGCCAGCATTTGTTGTTTCTTGTCTTTTGGATGATGGCCATTGTAACTGGTGTGAGGTGATATCTCATTATGGTTTTCATTGGCATTTCTGTGATGATTAGTGATGTGGAGCCTCATTGTGGTTTTCATTGGCATTTCTGTGATGATTAGTGATGTGGAGCATCTTTTCATGTGCCTGTTTTCCATCTGAATTTCTTCTTTGGGGAAGTGTCTGTTAAGATCCTCTGCCCATTTTTTAATCATGTTATTTCTTTTTTGGGTATTGAGGGAAGGGAGCTCTTTATATATTTTTGATGTTAACCCCTTATCAGACATGTCATTTATGAAAATATTCTCTATACTCTAGGACGTCTTTTTGTCCTGCTGATGGTGTCCTTTGCTGTGCAGAAGATTTTGTTTGATGTAGTCCAACTTGTTCATCTTTCTTTTATTTCCCTTGTCCGGGGAGATATGTTCATGAAGAAGTTGCTCATCTTTATATTCAAGAGAGTTTTGCCTATGTTTTCTTCTAAGAGCTTTATGGTTTCATTACTTACATTCAGGTCTTTGATCCATTTCAAGTTTACTTTTGTGTATGGAGTAACACAGTAATCCAGTTTCATTCTCTTGCAGGCAGTTGTCCAGTTTTACCACCACCAGTTGTTGAGGAGGCTGTCATTTCCCCATTGTATGTCCATGGCTCCTTTATATATATATTAATTGGCCATGTATGTGTGGCTTTATACCTGGGCTCTCTATTCTGTTCCATGTGTCTGTCCTTGTGCCATTACCAAATTGTCTTGTTTATTGTGTCTTTGTAGTAGCGCTTGATGTTGAAGAGACTGACCCCCCCAGCTTTATTCTTCTTTCACAGGACTGTTTAGGCTATTTGGGGGTCTTTTGAAGTTCCATGTGTATTTTAGAACTATTTGTTCCAGTTCATTGAAGAATGCTGTCAGTATTTTGGTAGGAGTTGCATTTAATCTGCAGATTGTTTTACACAGGATGGCCATTCTGACAATATTAATTCTTCCTACCCAAGAGCAAGGGATGGATTTCCATTCATCAGTGTCCTCTTTAATCTCTCTCAAGAGTATCTTGTAATTTTCAGGATATAGGTCTTTTACTTGATTGATAAGGTTTATTTTTATGTATTTTATTCTTATTTTATTCTTTTTAATGCAACTGTGAATTGTTTTCCTGATTTCTCTTTCTGCTAGTTCAATCATTAGTGTATAGGAATGCAACAGATTTCTGTGCATTAAATTTGTATCCTGAAAGTTTGCTGAATTCAGATATTGGTTCTGGTAGTTTTGGAGTGGATTCTTTATGGTTTTTATATACAATGTCATGTCATCTGTAAACAGTGACAGTTTAAGTTCTTTCTTACCAATCTGGATGCGTTTTATTTCTTTGTGTTGTCTTATTTCCATGTCTAGGACCTCCAGTACTATGTTGAATAAAAGTGGGGATAGTGGGCATCCCTATCTTGTTCCCAATCTTCAAGGAATAGCTTTCAGCTTTACATTGTTAAGTATGATGTTGGCTGTGGGTTTGTCATATATGGCCTTTATTATGTTGAGGTTTCTGCCCTTTATACCCATTTTGTTGAGAGTTTATATCATGAATGTGTGTTGAATTTTGTCGAGAGCTTTTTCATTATCTATGGAGATGATCATGTGATTTCTGTTCTTTTTATTGATATGGTGGATGATAACGGATTTTTTAATGTTTTACCATCCTTGCAACCCTGAGATGAATCCCACTTGATTATGATGGCTGATCCTCTTGATGTATTTTTGAATTCAGTTTGCTAATATTTTGTTGAATATTTTTGCATCTATGTTCATCAGGGATATTGGTCTGTAGTTTTTTTGTGGTGTCTTTGCCTGGTTCTGGTAATAGAGTGATGCTGGCTTCGTAGAATGAGTTTGGAAGTGTTCCCTTCTCTTCTACTTTTTGGAAAACCTTATGAGAATGGGTATTATGCCTTCTCTAAGTGTCTGATGAAATTCAGTGGTGAAGCCATCTGGTCCATGGATTTTATTCTTGGGTAATTTTTGATTACTGATTAATTTCACTGCTGGTAATTGGTCTCTTGAGATTTTCTGTTTCTTCCTGGGTCAGTAATGGAAGATTGGTACTAGAAAGTTGTCCATTTCTTCTAGGTTATCCAGTTTGTTAGCAAATAATTTTTCATAGTATTCTCTAATAATTCTTTGTATTTCAGTGGTGTCTGTAGTGATTTTTCCTCTTATTTATGATTCTGTTTCTGTGTGTAGAATCTCCTTTTTTCTTGATAAGTCTGACTAGCAGTTTACCTGTTCTGTATTTTCTCAAAGAACAGGCACTTGGTTTCATTAATTTTTTCTATTGTTTTATTCATTTCAATATTATTTATATCCTCTAATCTTTATTATGTGCCTCCTTATACTGTCTTTGGGTCTAATTTGTTCTCTTTTTCCATTTTCAATAATTGTTAATTTAAACTGTTCATTTGGGATTGTTCTTCCTGCTTTAAGTAGGCGGGAACTGCTATATACTTTCCTCTCAACAAAATGGGTATAAAGGGCAAATACCTCAACATAATAAAGGCCATTTCCTCTGCCTTCAGTGCAACCCACAGAAGTTGGTGTGCTGCACTGTTGTTTTCATTTGTCTCCATCTGTTGCTTGATTTCTGTTTTAATTTGGTCATTGACCCATTGATTATTTAGGAGCATGTTGTTAAGCCTCCATGTGTTTGTGAGCCTTCTTGTTTTCTTTGTACAATTTATTTCTTGTTTCATACCTTTGTGATATGAGAAGTTGGTTGTAAGAATTTAAATCTTTTTGAATTTACTGAGGCTCTTTTTTTGGGCTAGCATGTGGTCTATTCTGGAAAATGTTCCATGTGCACTTGAGAAGAAAGTGGAACCTGCTGCTTTTGAGTGGAGTGTTCTATAGTTGCTTGTTAGGTCTAATGTGATGTTCAGTGCCTTTGTGTCCTTACATATTTTCTGTCTGGTTGATCTGTCCTTTGGAGTGAGTGGTGTGTTGAAGTCTCCTAAAATGAATGCTTTGCATTCTATTTCCTCCTTTAATTCTGTTAGCATTTGTTTCACATATGTAGGTGCTCCTTTATTGGGTGAATGGATATTCATAATGGTTATATCCTCTTGTTAGACTGACTCTTTTATCATTATGTAATGTCCTTCTTTGTTTCTTGTTAATTTCTTTGTTTTGACGTATAAATTGTCTGATACTTGTATTACCTACTTTGTACACCTACTTTTTTCTCCTTATTTTTGCATGAAATATCTTTTCCCATCCCTTCACTTTTAGTCTGTGCCTGCATTTGGATATGAAGTGAGCCTCTTGTAGGCAACATATAGACGGGTCTTGCTTTTTATCCATTCTGTAATATGTCTTTTTATTGTTTCATTCAGTCCATTTACATTTAGGGTGATAATTGATAGATATGTACTTATAGCTATTGCAGTATTTAGATTTATGGTTACCAAATGTTCAAGGACAGTTTCTTTACTATACAACCGTCTACCTTAAGTCACATATTATGCTATTATAAACATAGTCTGAAGATCCTGTTTTCTCCACCCCTTCTTTCTCTTCCTCCTCCACTCTTTATATGGTAGGTGGCATATTCTGTACTCTGTGTATCTCTTGACTGACTTTGTGGGTAACTCATTTAATTTTATATTTGGTTAGTATTTAATTGGTCTACTTCCATTGCTGTGGGTTTATTTTCTCTGGTGACAGCTATTTAGCCTTAGGCACACTTCCATCTAGAGCAGCCCCTTTAGAATACACTGCAGAGATGGTTTGTGGGAGGCAAAATCCCTCAACTTTTGCTTATCTGGGAATTATTTAATCTCTCCTTCAAATTTAAATGATAATCTTGCTGGGTAGAGTATTCTTGGTTTGAGGCCCTTCTGCTTTATTGCATTGAATATATCATGTTACTCCCTTCTGACCTGTAAGGTTTCTGCTGAGAAATCTGATGATAGCCTGATGGATTTTCCTTTGTAGTTGTTCTTTTTTCTATTTCTGGCTGCTTTTACTACTCTGTCTTTGTCCTTGATCTTTGCCATTTTAATTATTATATGTCTTGGTGTTGTCCTCCTTGGGTCCCTTGTGTTGGGAGATCTGTGGACTTCCATGGTGGCATGCTTTTCTTGACCAAAACTTCCTCCTTGACACAGAGACAGTTGCATAAGTAAATCAGGTCACCTCCCTGGCCCAATTACAGCAAACCCTCCAGAACCTGGAAGCAGCTTGAGAAGGGAAGGACATTCTCATTTTGAGCCAGCAGACTTAGTCTTAGTTAAAACAGAGCCCTCTAGTGGTTCTTCTCTCACCCACATCTGGGAAGGACTGCTTACAGTAATGCCCCTCAATCCCACTCTAGCAAAGGTAACAGGGCAGAAGTCTCCAGTCCATCACTCCTTACTGAATGCCTCGGTGTCTGAAAAACCAAGCTGTCCTCTGATTAAGGAGGACTCCCTGGCCCATTATTCCTGTAAGTTTGTAGGAGATCTGAAGATCCTTTTTAAGTGGCAGATGCCTAAGGTAAGCACCTCATGACTCCAGAGTCCTGGGTCCTTTTCAGCATCACTGTGGGAGTGGAACTTCTGGTTTTCTTATTTTTCACTGTTTTTGTGACCCCTCCCAGTGGCCAGCAGTATCTCTGCCCCTGATGGGTATAAAGTACAAGCAATAGACTTAAACCACAATTATTACTATTATTGACACCCTCCTTAATGACTCCTCTCATGGTAGCGGTGTATCCTCTGACTCTAGTAGTTAACAAAATCGCTAATCTAACTAATAACTGGATCTGCCCCCACTGAGATCATTTGGTGGATGATACAGATCTCCTTGGTATTCTGATATCACTAGAAACAATTGCTAATACCATAAAAAAATATTGGGGTTTTTCTTATAAAAGCTGCACCACCACCAAAAATGATGGACTAGGTAGAGGCCCGTGGTTCCTTGATCCACAGTGGGTTACTCCATTACTAGCTAAGCAAGTAGGCAAAGTCCAGCACCTTGCTACCAAAGCCAGTCTGTGCTTCTCTGATTCATGGGACATGGGTCTTCTATTTCTATAACACCACCTTTATGTATAATCATACCTTTCCTGAGTGGAAGCAACATTTCCGGGGGGATTCCACTGAAGAAGAAGAGGACTTTGATGTCTATAGCCTTCTTACACCATCACCTGAGATCCATGTTAGCAAGGCAAATCTCTGGCCTCTATTTATGTTGGAGCAATAATAAATTTAATGCCACCAATCATTATGATAATGAGGTTTGGGCCATAGCCAACAATTCACTGGGGCAAGAGACACTTGGCACTGGAACTAAAACAAAGACAGTCCTCAACATATCCTCCAACAACCCTGAGCCTTACCCTTCTTTTTACGTCATTCAGCTCATTTTTGGAAGCCTTCAGGGTCAGATTCCTCATACTCATAATTAATCCCTCACCAACTTCTCTCCCTTGTATGCTCATGATAATTTCACAGGCTTACAACTCTTTAGTTTTGACCCCTGAGGGTCATGAGTTTCCTCTATTTTGGCCCCCTATAATAGTCTCCCAACCATACAAATGATCTCAGCAACAAGGAAGGTCCCTTGGAGTCTCACTGGCTGGGCCTGGACTATTTTTATTTGTGAAACAAATGTGTGCTTGGCCCTGCTGATGGGATGGAGAGGGTGGTGCACAATAATTGCAACAATACCTGATGTATTGACTCTTAAGTTACCTCCTAGCTCATCTCCAGGCAGCTGCCTGACCCATGTCCCTTCCTTGGATGTGTCACAATGGCAACAACCTAGGAACCAGGTGCCCCAGGCCCCTGATTTCAGTGGGCCATCCACAGATAGTGTAATATTAGAGATGAATGGCCTGGATACTTAATAATCCATGGCCTGTTTTGGTTTATAGGGATTCCTAGCTCAAAAGGAGCATTAGAAACATCTCCGTAGTGATGTAGGGCACCTGTAAAGTGATAGTAGGAGCCACAGAAACCCAGAAAAGAGCCTCAGACTCCTCAGCTCAGGTGATTCTTTGATTAGGAGAACCTTGGATATGCTCATGGCTGAGGCCAGGGGCACCTGTGCTGTACCCAGTGAGACCTGCTGTTTTTATGTTATTACCTCATGACTAGTAGAAGAGACTTTACAGAGGATCAAGCAGCAAATCCATCTCTTTAATGAGCTCACAGAAAGGGAAATGCAAGATTCCTGGCTGGGCCAGATTGTCAAATCCATCATGGGTGGGTTTGTCCCTGGTTGGCACCCTTCATTCCCCTCCCTGGAGTGATATCATTTGCTCTCTTATATGAACCATGTATACTTAGTCTTATAATTAAATGTGTCACCACTTATTTCAAGTCCATCAAAATCCAGATGGTGATGCAAATGGAACCCCCCATGACAGTCATCCCACATTTACCAGGGGTCACTAGACAGGCCACTTAGAGACTGAACCGCGACTGCTGTTCCCCAGGAGTCGCCCATTGTCAGTAGGAAGCAGCCCAAGTGGTCTTTGCCCTTCTCCCTAGTTACAGTGAGGGTTCCCTCTTCTGAGGTGGGGTTGAGGCAAATGGGACTTAGGCAGATAAAGCTCAAGGCCCTGGTAAGGTAAAGCCACGGTCAAGGCTTCACAGTAAACAAGAAGCCTCACCCTGGACATCTGGGAAAATCAGACAGAGAAAAAAGTTTTTTCTCTCTTCCCTTTCATTCCAGCTTTGCCATAGCAACAAGTTCCAGCAATAACTCCCAGCCACTTGCATTCTTTCTGTGCTGATAAACCCCAGATAATGCAGCCCTAATGGCATCCTCTCTTGGAGCCCTCCTGGTCAGTGGGAGTTTTACTCTTTCCTTTTCACTTTTCATTAAATCTTTGCTGGCAGCTCCATAGTCTTGTCTGCTTACTTCATTCTTCATAGCCTCGAAGACAGGATCCTGGGAAAGCAGCATCTTCACTGGTATCAACTTCACTTAACACATATCATTTAAAAATGATTTCTATGCAGGAAAAGCTAACGACTAGAACTACCTCTACTACTGTAGGGATACTTTCATTTGATAGGACAGATTTATACCTGCTTTGTTTTATTATTTGAAGATTCATGTGTAATTACCATTTCTGATTTCAGATTTCAGTGTGTCTGAGGTAATGGTTTAGTAAAAGTAATATACCTTGGAGTATATTTGGGCTTGAATATACTTTCCTTAAAGAATTTTCCATTTTCAATATATTAAAGGAGATGTAATGCATTTAGAAATCAAGCATGGTTATCTCATGTTTTCCTGTTGATCCTGTAAGATACAGTTTTCTTTTAGTTAACCATGTTGGAATAAACACCTCATGATGTTCACATAATTTTTATTATGGTAGACTTTTTAATTTACCAAATAAATACTGAAAAACTATGTTTGCTTATTTTATTCTGGGAATGTGACACATACCACCTTACTGTACAATCACAGTAACTCATGGAACTAGAATCTATTTTGACCAGGGGTTTAAGGTGCATATTAAGAAAATTGCCAAATTGCACAAGTTTGCTGTTGAGACAAATCAAACTCAGGCCAGCACATTCTTGGATTCACATTCTTTTTTCAGTAACATATTTTGTGATCATTTTTATCCAGCCTTGTTCAAATATAATTGACACATGTACATTTAAGGTATAAAATGGGATGATTTGATGTGTGTACATGTTACAAAATGATTGCCACATCCACCACTTCACATAAAAGCCACATTTTTATTGCGATGAGAAGATTTAAGATCTGCTCTTTAAGCAAGTTTCAAGCATACAATACATAATTATTAACTGTATTTACATGTTGTATACTAGTTCTCCAGGATTTATTCATCTTATAGCTATAAGATGGTACCTTTGCCCACCTTCACTTACCTTCCACCCCTATTTCCATCCCTGGGAAATAAGAATGTACTTCCAGTTTCTATAAATCATTTGATTTTTATTTACATTCCACACAAAAGTGAGCTAATATATTATTTTTGTGCATGTGATTCATTTCACAAAAATATTTATACATGTCACAAATGACAAGAATTTTTGGCTATATATATTCTTTCCTTTTTACTTTCTAATTGAATTATTGTTGACATACAATCTTATATTGGTTTCAAACATAAACACAGTTCCACATATAATTATATCCTAACCCCATGCCTGGAGTTATTACCTATCAACTTATAAAGATGTTACAGAATCATTGACAATATTCTCCATGCTATACTACCACCCCTGTGTGCATATATATATATATAAAACAACTTATTAGTCTATTCACATCTTGATGGACACTTGTTGTTTGCATGTCTCGCTATTATAAATAGTACTGCAATGAGCACAGAGGACAGATACCTCTTTGACATTATGATTCCATTTACATGAGTTACCTAACCACTTAACCTGTCAAATAGGTCAGTGTTTAGTTGTTCCTAGCAGGTTTTTGAAGATGGGTCACCAATATACTTGGCAATGCCAACCAGAGAGATCTGTATTATAATTTTGGTTATAAATATTTGTCTATTGTGTGCATAGAAAAAATACTGATCATTACCACAGTGGAGGGTGGTGAAGGGACTGTGAACTACAGAAAGGAAGAAAAGTAGTGAGATTGTTTGACATCCTGATCTGGCTGATGGTGACATGACTATATATATGTATATATATATATATATATATATATACACGTGTCAGAATTCCTTTAAATCTACCCAGGATTTTGCATTTTATTGTATGTACTGCAGCACACAAAAGAAAAATGAGTAAATAAGTAAGTATCTGTCCAGAGATGTTGATCAGAGCTAACCTCAACTTAAAGGAAGGTAAATTAATCATTTTACATAAAACCATGTGCACATAGAACCTTTGTATTTTCACATCCTACTTCATATAACCAGGAATAAATGTAGTGATTTAGTAAAAATTAGAGGCAGGTGTTATTCTCCACATAATGGTAGTTTCATTCATTTAGTAAGCAGTGCAGAAGGATGGAGGAGTTGAACAATGACACATGGCCTGGCCTAAGGCAGCAGGGCCATCTGAGAATCTCCAGCTCTCAGACTCAACCAGGGTTCACGATTGTGGTTTGTGCAGCCACCTGATCTCTATCAACAACTACATAATAGATGAGTTAGGGAATTCCTGTAGGATGGTGCAGACATGGCCTCACTGCAATGGCATACAAAACATAGATTGCTAAAAATGTGGCTTTAATTACTGAGGCTAGTAGTGAGAGTATCTATGTTGTTGTAGGTACTACTAGGAATGGGGAAAATGTGTGAAATACACGTCAGAGAATGTACCCTGTTCTTAACAGTATTTATTTTACATGATTTCAAATGGACAAAGATGCATCATCAACTACAAAACAAAACAATAGGCAGGTGCATTGGTTAAGTCACTCCTAAACTTTCCTCAATTGCAGTCTGCTTTTGTGGCACTCTCTGTGGATACTTGTGGATTTGCAATGAATCCTTCTGCTCCCCTAATGAATGTGATGATGAAGCCTTCCTGGAACAATTCAGAACTGAACTAGACGCCGTTTTTTCCAAGAGTTCATGCATATTTAGAGGACCCTGATTTCTATAGACACCTGCTTCTTAAAAGCTAAAACCAAGTAACTCACCCTCCTCCTTATCACACTACATTGGGACTAACTTGAAAATGAGATACACCAATGTCCCTAGAATATTGTTCCAGAAACATTATCCCACCTTTTTCACACTGCAAGTTTCGATCAAAGTTCATCAATCAAGGATCAACTATGAATCATCATCCTGTCATGATTTTGTGACAACATAAGTGCTAAAACCCTTCTCTGCCTCACTGATGTCCCATATGAAGCATGCACCTTTGTTAGAATTTAAGAAATGTATTATTTCCCCAGCACTCTCAAATGAAGTTAAAATATTTTCTGTACTTCTTTAATCAGAACTCTTTCCAGAGCTGCCATCATATCCTTATTTCTCAGGCTGTATATGATAGGGTTCATGGTTGGAGACAACACAGTATAAGAAACAGACAAAAGGAGGTCCAGGATTGTCTGAGATTGGGAAGGCAGCTTCAAGTAGGCCAAGGCAGCTGTGAAAGTGAACACTGCCACAAACACCAGATGTGGGATGCATGTGGACAGGGCTTTGGACCTGCCCTCCTTAGAAGAGATCTTCAAGACAGCAGAGAAGATGTTGACATAGGAATACGAAATGGAGGTGAAACACATTATTGTCACAATTACACCAGTTAATGACACTGAAGCTTCATCTATGTTCATTTTGGGGTCTGAGATCACCATAATCTGAGGGATATCACAGAAGAAATGATGGATTTGATTGGAACTAAAATTTGTTGAAAATGTCGCAGAAGCGTGCATGGCTCCATAAACCAATGCACTGACATATGAAGACACCACCATCCTCCCACAGGCCCCCTTGTTCATGATTGTCTCATAGTACAGCGGGTGGCAGACAGCCACGTGGTGGTCATAGGACCTCACTGTTAGGAAGGCAATTTCAGCAGCACCAAAACCTGCAAAGAATAGCACCTGGAAAACACACCCAAGGAAGGATATTGTGTTCCTGTTCATCAGGGAGTTGAGAAAAAATTTAGGAACAGTGACAGAAATGTAGCAGAGATCTATGAATGACAGGTTCTTCAGGAAGAAGTACATGGGTGTGTGAAGCAGAGGATCCCAAGTAATAAGCATGATGATGAGTCCATTTCCTAACAATGCTGCTAAGTAAGCCACAAGGAACAGGAATCCAATAAGATTTTGCATCCTTGGGTCCTCAGAGAATCCCAGAAGGAGAAACTCAGTGACTCCTGTGTAGCTGATCATCACATCCATGGTGTGTTCCCAAGTGTTACTGCTGTAAATTAAGCTCACATGAGCCACTGGGAGAAAGTGCCTCCATGTCCCTACTACACAGAAAAAACAGCTTTGGACGTGAAATTATATCTATCAAAGGCCAATGAATCCTAAAATGCATTTAAGCCATTTTGTGGAATGTGTTATTGCTGTTTTAACAATGAAACCAAATAGGAAATTTTTATGTAGGAGAAAGTGTAACAAAATTAATGAAATATAAAAAGTGAATCAGTGTGAATCTTCTGTAATCTGAGCCGGGGAAAAACCTCTCTATTATTTTATCTAACTGTGTAATATTTTATTTTGTGTTGTATTTTATTGTGCTTTAAAATTAATTAAATGTCTTTAATGCACTTTTTCAATGGGAACATGACATTAAAACAATGCACCATTTTTCAGAAAGATTTTCCTGTTGTCAGGCATCTAGGGTGTTTTCTGGTATTTTTCCAGTACATTTAACAGTGTGAGTATAGGGTACCCATTATCATCATTTACTAGGCAATCATTTACTTAACATTTTAGTATGACATGAAGAAAAGAAGTCACAATCGGTGAAAGACAAAATCATCTCTCTTTTTTGGGTATATGATGATTGGCAACATATAAAATCCATGATAAATGATAAATATTGCATTAGAATGAATATGATAATCCAACAACATTGTTGGGTCCAAGATCAACATTTTAAAAAATCACTGGTATTCTTGTATACTAACAAAACCAATTAGAATATTACATTTGTAAATTCAGTTCGAATCCAAATCCCAAGAGGCATTTTAGAGAACCTTCATATCTTATCCTAAAATTCATATGGAAGTCTATGCTTCATTTTCTATTATCATGGACTCCCTATCAATGCTATCATATAATATATGTTATCTTCAGTGTTTTGCTGTTTTAACCTAATGTTGTTATTTTTTCTGAGATTCATCTTAATATATATAGATTTTTAAAAATTTGAAACTCAATACTTGTCCTCAGTTTCCTTGATGCTTTCCCAGGGCTGCTTATGTTCTCCAAATATATTCCTATATTAACAAAAGGTTGAAACATCCATAATTAGTATTTCAAATATTAAGATATCCAATAATGAAATAAGGGGTGTATTAGGATTTTCCATAGATGTTTGCCAAGGTGAGGATGGCAGCAGTGAAGGGGGACACCATCAATGTGCCTATAGAGGTAATGATTAAACTACACATATTCCTTCATAGATTCAGGCTCCATGGTATATCTCCGTGACACTGAGAAGGTAATGTGATAAGCTACAAATATTTATTGACAGATACAATGTATTAAAATTATGTGCACTTAGTAAGAAATCAATAATATTTCGCCATGAAAATGCTGGAATAAGGACTGGTTTATCCCACCTAGTGGGTGTCTGATTTACTGTGCCCCACACTGATTTTAATCTTTGGTGGAGGCAGAGTTCCTGGCAATGTGGACATTGCCTCTTCCAGTCACCTACCAAAGAAATGAAACCTCATGTGGACCTTCCCACCTTATGGATCTTCATCTGCAAAACAGGAGTAAACAGGTATCAAGAAGTTCTCTTGAAAAGTGAATCTGAGTTCATAATTTTTTTAATATACATTCCCCGATTCTATACCAATGGCCAAAGTTTCCTCCACATCAGCTTAGGGAGTTTTATACTTTCATGGGGATTATGTGTCAGCCTACAATGCACTGAATGAAAATTGAGATGGTTGCTCTTTTTCTATCACATTCGAGTCACTTTTATATTTGGGTATGAAAGCATTGTTCTACATAGCTCCAACAATTCTGAAAAGATTAAAACATACAGTTACATTTAGATACCAACCTCAGAATGGAGACACAACTTTCTGTCACAGAGAGCATGGGAAAGAGTGGCAGATCTGAGCCATGCAACACCTCCTAGCACACAGTGGACTCTGAGTCCAACCAGCATCCCAACATTTCACTTCTTTTCAAGGCCTGGAACCACCAGGAGGCACAGGATTGGAGAGAATCCAGTGGTTATGTGGCTTAGAAACTAAGGGGCTTCAGCATGTTGATTAAGCCCATGAGACCAGACAGGGTGCCTTACTCTTCTGTGCATGTTGAGATGGTCTTGGTGTCAGGGGAGTGAGCTGGAAGGGGCACAAAGCAATGAAAAGTCCATGTAGTATAGATTTGAAGTGACATCAAGGTAAAGACTATTGCATACCCAAAAAGTCATTAGAGCAGAAGAAATGCATAGCCTCCCCATGGAAATCCATCCAAATATATGTATAGAACACATAAAACTCAACAGCAAATCAAACAAACTGTTTAAAATGAGCATATATCTGAGTTGACATTTTTCAACAGAAGGCATACAGGCGGCCAATAATTTTATGAAGAGGTGCTTAACAGCACTTACATTATGAAAATGCAAATCGAAACTACAACATTACCTCACAAATATTACATGGGCTACTACCAAAATTCAGAAGGTTGTAAGGGTTGCTGTGGGTGTGGATAAAAAGTACACCTAGTACACTCTTGGTGGGAAGGTAAATTGGCACAGACACAAGTCAAAACAACATGGTAGCCCCCCAAAATTAAAACGAGGACGGCCATGTGATCCAGAAATCCCTCTTCTGGACATGTACATGGTGGAAATTAAGTAGCTATCATGAAAGTTAGAGGTACCTGCATGTCACTTCAGTGTTATTTACCCTCTCCAAGGTATGGAAACCACTTTTAAGTGTGCATCACAATGAATGGATATGGTGGCGCATACATTGGATATACTGGAATGTCTATAATTTACGATTATCTTATTTTCCCCCTTTATTGACTATTTCTCATATAGTGACTTTATTAGTTTCTGTGAGGTTTTGACAAAGCTTATATCCTTTGATAGCTGTACAACTCACCCCCTATTCTTTTGTGGTTTCCATTTGTATGGAATATAGTTTTCCATCTCCTCACTTTAAGACAATGTGTGTCTTTGGGCTACAGTGACTCTCTTGTAGGGAGCATGTAGTTGGGCCTTTCTTTTTTAATCCATTTTTCCACTCCAAGTCATCTAATGTCTCTTTCCAATTTGTAATTTATCATTATTCACATATTGTGTGAAAGGTAAAATTTTTAGCGTGTGAAAAAGAACATCAAAATCCTACACATCAGGGGTGGTTCCAAGATGTAGGCATGAATATTTCAGTGGAAATCTCCTCCTGCAAACATATATAATTATGAAAATACAATAAATACAACTATTCCTAAAAGAGACACCAGTGGATACAGTACAACAGCCAGTATACATCTACATCTGTGAGAACTCAACATCAGACAAAGGGGGTAAGACACAAGCCCCGGCCTGGCGGGACATGAAAACCCAGTACCCCAGAACCCGGTGGGAAGAAATGAGTAGGAATGGACAGGGAGTGAAAGCCCAGGGCTGCTAAACAACCAGCTCTAGAAATCCTCACACAGAGCACAGACACAAGGTGCATTTGGTGCTGGATATAAGAGAAATGGAAAAGTAAAATCTGCGGGCAGGTCCCTGCAACCAGTGCCCCTGACACAAAAGAAAAACGAGTGCTTTTTGCCGGTCTAAAAGAGACAGGGACCCAACAGCTGGACAAAGTTGTCCCGGCACACTTAGCCAGTAGCTGGGAATCCCAGGGAACCTTAGGTGCCCTAACTCCCTGGGAAGAACCACAGCTCTGAAGCCCCTCATGGCAATTAGCAGCCTGGCAGTTGCTCCCTTAACTGGCATGGACCCTGACACACCAGCCCAGTAGGGGAGAGCGGCAGCACACGCTGGGGGTGTCATCGACAGAGGGGAATGGGAGAGGCCCGTGCATGCCGGTGGCACTAGAGAGGACCAGGAGCGGCCCGTGTGAGCCTGCTGCAGTGGTGACTGAGTGGTCCAGGAGCAGCCTGCGTGCGCCAGCGGTGGCAGCACCAGAGAGGGCAAGGAGTGGCCAGTGGGAGCTGGCAGCAGTGGCTGAGGAGCAGCCCAGGAGCATCCACCCTCACAACAGCTAACCGGAATATCACACAGTTGCCCGGGCCAGACACAAAGGCTGGTGTTGGTATACAGCTGCCTGGCAGGGGTGCCGCTAGCATGAACGAGTGCACCTGGCATGCCTGCCAGTCCCCACAGGCAACATGCTGCTCTGACAGAGACTCCTCCCACAGCACCTTATGGGATTAACCTGGTGGCTGCTCCAGGTAGTGCAGAAGGGCAAGGCATCCAGCAAGCAGGAAAGGACTTTCTTCTCCCAGCTGACACACCTGCAACCTGCCTACAGTCACCGCTATCACCATGAAAAGGCAGAAAAATTTAGTCCAGTCCAAAATAGTCCAGACAAATCCTGTGAGAGGATCTGCAGAGACAGACCTAACCAGTCTCCCTGAAAAAGAATTCAAAATAAAAATCATAAACATGATGATGGATCTGCAGATAAATATGCAAGAGCTAAAGGAGCAAGTACAAAGGGAGATAACAGAAATAAAACAATCTCTGGAAGGACTTAAAAGCAGAATGGACGGGATGCAAGAGGCCATTAATGGATTAGAAACCAGAGAACAGGAACACATAAAAGCTGATGCAGAGAGAGATAAAAGGATCTCCAGAAATGAAACAACATTAAGAGAACTGTGTGACTAATCCAAAAGGAAAAATATCTGCATTTTAGGGGTACCAGGAGAAGAGGAGATAGGAAAAGGGATAGAAAGTGTCTTTGAAGAAATTATTGCTGAAAACTTCCCCAAACTGAGGGAGGAAATAGTTGCTCAGACTATGGAAGCACACAGAACTCCCAACAGAAGGGACCCAAATGGACAACACCAAGACATATAATAATTAAAATGACAAAGATCAAGGACAAGGACAGAGGATTAAAGGCAGCTGGAGAGAGAAAAATGGTAACCTACAAAGGAAAACCCATCAGGCTATCATCAGACTTCTTAACAGAAACCATACAGGCTAGAAGAGAATGGCATGATATATTTAATGCAATGAAACAGAAGGGCCTTGATCCAACGATGCTGTATCCAGCACAATTATTATTTAAATATGAAGGAGGGATTAAACAATTCTCAGAAAATCAAAAGTTGAGGGAATTTGACTCCCACAAACCACCTCTAAAAGGTAATATAGAGGGTCTGCTCTAGATGGGAGCACTCATATAAAGAGCACAGAACAAAACACCCAACATATGAAGAATGGAGGAGGAGGAATAAAAAGGGAGAGAAATAAAGAATCATCAGACTGTATATAATAATGCAATAAGCGAGTTAAGTTACACAGTAAGGTAATAAAGAAGCTAACGTTGAAGCTTTGGGAACCAAGAATCTAAAGCCTGCAATGGCAATAAGTACGTATCTTTCAATTATCACCCTAAATGTAAATGGACTGAATGCACCAATCAAAAGACACAGAGTAATAGAATGGATAAAAAAGCAATGCCCATCTATATGCTACTTACAAGAGACTCACTTCAAACCCAAAAATATGCACAGATTAAAAGTTAAGGGATGGAAAAAGATATTTCATGCAAACAACAGGGAGAAAAAAGCAGGTGTTGCAATACCAGTATCAGACAAAATAGATTCCAAAACAAAGAAAGTAACAAGAGATAAAGAAAGACACTAAAAAACCACGAATGTCTCAGTCCAGCAAGAGGATATAACCATTATAAACATATATGCACCCAATACAGGAGCACCAACATATGTGAAACAAATGCTAACAGAATTAAAGGAGGAAACATAATGCAATGCATACATTTTGAGAGACTTCAACACACCACTCACTCCAAAGGACAGATCCACCAGACAGAAAATAAGTAAGGACACAGAGGCACTGAACAACACACTAGAACAGATGGACCTAATAGACATCTATAGAACTCTACATCCAAAAGCAACAGGATACACATTCTTCTCAAGTGCATAAGGAGAATTCTCAAGAATAGACCACATACAAGGCCACAAAAAGAGCCTCAGTAAATTCCAAAAGATTGAAATTCTACCAACCAACTTTTCAGACCACAAAGGTATAAAACTAGAAATAAATACTACAAAGAAAACAAAAAGGCTCGCAAACACATGGAGGTTTAACAACATGCTCCTAAATAATCAATGGATCAACAACTAAATTAAAATGGAGATCCAGCAATATATGGAAACAAATGACAACAACAACACAAAACCCCAACTTCTGTGGGACACAGAGAAAGCATTCTTAAGAGGAAACTATATAGCAATCCAGGCATATTTAATGAAGGAAGAACATACCCAAATGAATAGTCTAATGTCACAATTATTGATATTGGAAAAAGGAAAACAAATGAGGCCTAAGGTCAGCAGAAGGAGGGACATAATAAAGATCAGAGAAGAGATAAATAAAATTGAGAAGTATAAAACAATAGAAAAAAATCAATGAAACCAAGAGCTGGTTCTCTGAGAAAATAAACAAAATAGATAAGCATCTGGCCAGACTTAATAAGAGATAAAGAGAGTCAACACATATCAACAGAATCAGAAACAAGAAAGGAAAAATCACAACAGACCCCACAGAAATGCACAGGATTATTGGAGACTACTATGAAAATCTATATGCTAACAAGCTGGAAAACCTAGGAGAAATGGACACCTTGCTAGAAAAATAGAAGCTTCCAAGACTGACCCAGAAAAAAACAGATAACCTAAAAAGACAAATTACCAGCAACTAAATTGAAGCAGTAATCAAAAAACTACCCAAGAACAAAATCCCCTGACGAGATGGATTTACCTCAGAATTTTATCAGACGTACAGAGAAGACATAAAACCCATTCTCCTTAAATTATTACAAAAAACAGAAGAGGAGGAAATACTCCCAATCTCATTCTATGAAGTCAACATCACCCTAATAACAAAACTAAGCAAAGAACCCACCAAAAAACAAAACTACAAACCAATATCCCTGATAAATGTAGATGCAAAAATACTCAATAAAATATTAAGAAACCAAATTCAAAAATACATGAAAAGGATCATACACCATGACCATGTGGGATTCATCCCAGGGATGCAAGGATGGTACAACATTCGAAAGTCCATCAACATCCTCAACCACATCAACAAAAAGAAAGACAAAAACCACATGATCATTTCCATAGATGCTGAAAAAGCATTCGACAAAATTCAACATCCATTCATGATAAAAACTCTCAACAAAACGGCATAGAGGGCAAGTACCTCAACAAAATAAAGGCCATATATGATAAACCCACAGCTAACATCATACTGAACAGCTAGAAGCTGAAAGCTTTTCCTCTGAGATCGGGAACAAGACAGGGATGCCCACTATCCCCACTGTTTTTCAACTTGGTACTGGAGGTCCTAGCCACGGCAATCAGACAAAACAAAAAAAGTACAAGGAATCCAGATAGGTAAAGAAGAAGTTAAACTGTCACTATTTTCAGATGACATGATATTGTACATAAAAATCCCTGCAAAACTACTAGAACTAATATCGGAATTTAGCAATGTTGCAGGATACAAAATTAAAGCACAGAAATCTGTGGCTTTCCTATACACTAACAATGATCAAATAGAAAGAGAAATCAGGAAAACTATTCTATTCACAATAGCATCAAAAAGAATAAAATACCTAGGAATAAACCTAACGAAGGAAGTGAAAGACCTATACCCTGAAAACTACAAGACACCCTTGAGAGAAATTAAAGAGGTCACTAACAAATGGGACCTCATCCCATGCTCCTAGCTAGAAAGATTTAATATAGTCAAAATTGCCATCCTGCCAAAAGCAATTTACAGATTCAATGCAATCCCTATCAAATTACCAACAGCATTTTTCAATGAACTGGAACAAATAGTTCAAAATTTCATATGGAACAGTCAAAGACCCCAAAGAGCCAACACAATCCTGAGAAGGAAGAATGAAGTGGGGGGGATCCTGCTCCACAACTTCAAGCTCTACTACAAAGCCACAGTAATCAAGACAATTTGGTACTGGCACAAGAACAGAGCCACAGACAAGTGGAACAGAATAGAGACTCCAGAAATTAACCCAAACATATATGGCCAATTAATATTTGATAAAGTCCCATGGACATACAATGGGGAAATAGTCTCTTCAACAGATGGCGCTGGCAGAACTGGACAGCTACATGTAAGAGAATGAAACTGGATCACTGTCTAACCCCATACACAAAAGTAAATTCAAAATGGATCAAAGACCTGAATGCAAGTCATGAAACCATAAAACTCTTAGAAAAAAACATAGGTAAAAATCTCATGGACATAAATAGGAGTGACTTCATGAACATATCTCCCCGGGCAAAGGAAACAAAGGCAAAAATGAACAAGTGGGACTATATCAAGCTAAAAAGCTTCTGCACAGCAAAGGACACCATCAATAGAACAAAAAGGTATCCTACCGTATGGGAGAACATATTCATAAATGACGGATCAGATAAAGGAATGACATCCAAAATATATAAAGATCTCACACACCTCAACAAACAAAAAGCAATTAATCCAATTAAAAGTGGGCAGAGTTGCTGAATAGACAGTTCTCTAAAGAAGAAATCCAGATTTCCAACAGGCACATGAAAAGATGCTCCACATCACTAATCATCAGAGAAATGCAAATTAAAAGCACAGTGAGATATCACCTCACACCAGTAAGGATTGCCATCATCGAAAAGAGAAACAACAACAAATGTTGGCGAGGTTGTGGAGAAAGGGGAACCCTCCTACACTGCTTTTGGGAATGTAAACTAGTTCAACCATTGTGGAAAGCAGTATGGAGGTTCCTCAGAATGCTCAAAATAGAAATACCATTTGACCCAGGAATTCCACTTCTAGGAATTTACCCTAAGAATGCAGAACTCCAGTTTGAAAAAGACAGATGCACCCCTATGTTTATTGCTGCAGTACTTATAATAGCCAAGATATGGAAGCAACCTAAATATCCATCCGTAGATGAATGGATAAAGAAGATGTGGTACATATACACAATGGAATATTACTCAGCCATAAGAAAAAAAATCAGATCCTACCATTCACAACAACATGGATGGAGCTAGAGTGTATTATGCTCAGTGAAATAAGCCAGGCGGAAAAAGACAAGTACCAAATGATTTCACTCATATGTGGAGTATAAGAACAAAAGAAAACTGAAGAAACAAAACAGCAGCAGAAGCACAGAACCCAAGAATGGACTAGTAGTTACCAAAGGGAAAGGGACTGGGGAGGATGGGTGGGAAGGGAAGGATAAGTGTGGGGAAAAAGAAAGAGGGCATTACGATTAGCATGTAGAGTGCGTGGGGTGCACAGGGAGGGCTCAGCGACACAGAGAAGACAAGTAGTGATTTTATAGCATCTTACTACGCAGATGTACAGTGACTGTGAAGGGATATGTGGGGGTACTTGGTAAAGGGGAGAACCTAGTAAACATAATGTTCTTTCTGTAATTGTAGATTAATGATAACAAAATAAAAAAAATAAAATAAAAACATATTAGCTCTTTAACAAAAAAAATAATTGTATCTGTTTATCTATCCACATGTATTCACACTGTGGAGTAAATGACAGAATTTCCAGAATCTCCTGCCCAGCCTTAGTCCACTTATATATCAGTAGATGTCATGCACTTTCATGTACTAGAGGGCTGGGATGATTTTTATGTCTCCCATTTTGTGTCCAGCTGCTCTAGAAAGTTTTACTTACAAAGTACATATTGACCCTGAGCTCCCTCAGATTTATGTAACTACACCAGATATCTCAAAATTTCTTTCAATTTTTTAAGAAGTATCTTACTTTTTATTAGACTATTATTTATTTATTTATTTTTTGAGAGGGCATCTCTCATATGTATTGATCAAATGGTTGTTAAGCACAATAAAATTCTGTACAGGGGACTCAATGCACAAACATTAATCCACCCCAAACCTAATTCTCATCACTCTCTGATCTTCTGAAGAATAATGAACAAGTTCTTACATGGTGAACAAATTATTACATAGTGAATAAGTTCTTACATGGTGAACATTAAAAGAGTAGTCATCACAGAAACTTTCAGTTTTGATCACGCATTATGAACTATAAACAATCAGGCCAAATATGAATATTCCTTTGATTTTATACTTGATTTATATGTGAATCCCACATTTCTCCATTATTATTATTATTATTATTATTATTTTTTTTTAAATGCTGAAGTGGTAGGCAGATGCAATATAAAGGTAGAAAACATAGTTTAGTGCTGTAAGAGGGCAAATGTAGATGATCAGGTGTGTGCCTAAGTATTAATCCAAGCTAGACAAGGGCAACAAAACATCCATGGATGTAGAAGATTTCTCTCAAAACACGGGAGGGGTGGTGAGGTTCTAAGCCTCACCTCTGTTGATCCCCAATTTCTCAACTGATGGCCCCCCTGCGACTGTGCCTGTCTTAGGTTGTTCCTCCCTTGAGGAATCTTACCTGTCTCTGGCTAACCAGTCATCTTCCGGGGCCATACAGGGAAATGTAAAGTTGGTGAGAGAGAAGAAATATTCTTTGAAAAGGTTAGCTTTTTACTTCTTCACAGATTTATGCCCTGTGGCTTCTATGCATAGCATTTGTCTTGAGGTATCTTTACCACTTGGAAGAATTATGATACTCACTAAATTCGATGTGAGGCACAAATTCTATTTAAGGGTTGTAATTAGGAAGGAAGAAGAAAAGATATAGAAGTAGCAGGCAGAAGAAAGCATGGAAAGATTGATTATTTCTTTGACATATCTTCTTGTAGAGTAACTTAAGCATGTATAGGTTTTAAGCTACTACTTAAATTGCGCACACACATTAACATAATAGGAATACAGTTACATAACCAAAGCAGACCTACAGTTACCAGCCATCTCCAGTGAAACCAAGAATACCAGTTAGGCACCTTAAGCATTTGAGAAAACGTATCTATGATATGATGGATATTGTCTAACTGAATTTGAATAGTTTGAGAAAAATCAGGCAAATTAAAACAACACATTCCTGGGAACTGTTCACATCCCATATGTTCTTTTAACAGTAGATAGTCTGTAGTCACAAGATTTGGACCTATATATCTTAAAATTCTATCATTTATTATTTATATTGAGGTACATAAAATAAAATCCACAAATATTAGCGTATAGCCTGATGAATTTTGACATGTATACACACTCATGAAACTGTTGCCATCAAAAAGACACCAATCTTTGTTTTTGAAAGAAAGAAGGGACAGCATTATAGAAAACTCCTAAATCACCTTGGAGAAAACCTAATAATTGCAATGTTGGCAGACTGATGCCAGAAATCCAACTGTGAGACTGCTTCTAGGTGAGTTTAGGTGGAAGTGGAATATGTTATTGTGTCCTGGAGTTAATGGGCTCAGTGGTATGCAGTCACATAAATCTTAGTTAAATTGTGTTCTACACTTTAGTGAGAAGCAGGACTCTGACATGTAAACTTGGTTATTTCTCTGAGGGTATTTCCAAGCAATGTGTCGGACCTGCAGCTAGGATCCTCTTTGCTTATAATAAACTGGGAAAGTCATAAAATGAGAGGATTAATGTCTAATAAAACGATAGAATATGATTACATGAGAAATGGTCATGCTGTACCTTACCCAGACAAAAAAAAAGAAGCGAAAATTCTGAAATGTCTGCTGAAAGCATTGCACAGAAAAAAGACTTAGTGGGTGGCTTTACTACATTCTTCTGAAACTTGGGAAGATAGAAACAGTGTATTTAGTGACAAGAGGGGAAGGATACTCCTCACAAATCTTTTCAAACAAGGCCATGTAGGGCATTTAAGAGCCTGTTCCTCAGCCATTTCAACAAAAGCCAAAAATAGAGAAGTAATTATAGCAATTCTTTGTGTATCAATTTTATATCAATTTGGCTTTTGTGCAGTGGAGTGAATATCCATGAAATTTATGCAATCTTCACTTTGTTATTGACAATTTTGAATCAGGAAAAACTGCCTGCTGAGCTTGAACTGAAAGAGAGAAAGAGTATCCTGGAGGGACATGAAATTTATACATATGCAAATTATGCTCTCTGTAAGCAGGATGGTAGAAACACTCATTTTCAGTTGTTTACCAACATTTCAGAAGAAATAATATGAACCTTGGTGGAGCCCAGAGGGCAGAACCATGAGCATGAAGTGTAAAACCAAGAGCTCAAAGACAGAGTGGAAAATGTAACATTTTTAACAATACTTGAAATCAAATTGAGGGATTTTTAATTCTTCTAAATAAAAATTACATATACAAAAACATAAGTAATTTTTTCTAGTTAAAATTAATTAATTTCAAGGCAAACAAACAGGTTTTCACTCAGCATAACAATTTAAAGGACTGATAATAACCATCCCAAGTATCTGTCTAAAGCTAGTCTCATGCCCACAGTTTGAATGCTAAACTGATATAACATATATGAAAGGCAGTTAAATAGTATCTAAGATACAAGGGATGGATAACGAAATCACCTATTTTGATAATTTTTCTCTTTAATTCACTAAAAAAGTTTTTTAAGTTTGAAGATTCACATGAACTTGTAGATTTATGTAATACCACATACCCTTTTTGCACATCAAATAACATTTAACAAAACTGTAGTGCAGTATCACAACCAAGATACTGACATTAAAGATGCAGAATGTTCCCAAGCCACAATGATTCTTCATGTTGCCATTTAATAGCTACACCACCCCCTAAATCCTGGCTAACACTAACATCTTCTATATATCTACAATTTTGTCATTTTAAGAACATTTTATAAATGGGATCATATAATACATAAACTTTTGAGACTGGCCTTTTTCTACTCAGCATAATGCCCCTCATCAACCCAGGTTATCGCATGTATTGACAGTTTGTTGTTTTGTATTGTGGAGTATTTCATATTATTCATGTATCATTGTATTTTATTTTAATTATTTACCTGTTGCAGGGCGAACGAGCTCTTCCCAGGTTTTGGCTGTTACAAATAAAGCTCCTGTAATTCTTCTTGAAGAGATTTTTCTGTGAACAAAAGTAATTTCTCTTTGGTAAATGTCCCAGGTGAAATTGCTGGATTGTGTGATAGCTACTTGTTTATTTTAAGGGACATACCAAACTACTCTTCAGGTTGACTGTCCCATTTTATTTTCACATCAGCAAAATGTGAGTTACTAGGTAACACTGAAGCATTACCAGTATTGGGGGCTAACATTCTTTTTATTTTAACAGGTCTGATAGATGTTTAATGATATCACAAAGTGATATCTTTGCATTTGATTATTTTAGTACAATAGGCATGTCATAAAATGGTCGACATCAAAAATAAAGAAGAAATGATAATTATTTGAATTCAAAATAAGAATGGGGTTTATATGCAGTTTAGACATTAAAGTGATCACAGATGGAAATTCTGTAACATTTTTGTATATTGGGTAAACCACTAAACAGTTTAATAATGCCATTCATCTAAAACTATTTGAATTTTAAAAAGTTCAAGTAACTATGGGGCCACTATAAAATCAGAATGCATATGCAATATGCTGATTGACCAAACACAGCCAATAAGCAGTCCATGAAAATATGTTTTCATCACTAAGGGTCAACTGATATTTTAAAAGTTTCTGCTTCTATAACCTGCCATCTTGGATACAAGGCTGCCATGCAATCTCTATATATTCAGGTCTCTGCTGTGATCAGAGATTGTGACTTACAAGTGCAGCTCTTCTTCAATAAGCACTAAATTTAGCTTAATCAGCAGAAAACTAAAGTTGTTTTAAATGCTTCCTTTAGTACTTCATATGGAGGGTTATTAATTGTCTGAGGACTGAATATCTCTTCTTCTTAATACCTACTTGTGGCATGTATGATTATCTCATTGGTCATTTACAGTAGTAGGATCTACATCAGTGGGTCTCCATGATGGCTTTAGGGGATAATTTTATCCCCAGGGTACATTTCACAAGGTCAGAAGAGATTTTTCATTATCATGACTGAAGGGAGGGGAGGGCTACTAGAATCTAAGTAGGTAGAGGATGGAATGGTGCTAAACATCCTAGAATATACTTTAAATGCCCTCCACAGTGAGGAATTATACAACCAAAATATCAATAGCACTATCTATGAGAAGCCCTGAAATCAACACATTGTGATTCTAATTTGCATTTCCTTATTGGGTAATTAATGTAAATTTTTTTAAATCAATTGCTTATTGCCATGTCGACATCTTCAGTGAAACAGCTCTTCATGTATTTTTTATGTCTTAATTGAATTTTTATTTTGCTTTATTATTGAGTTATGAAATTTATTCTAACATACTCTGTTGACTACATGTTTTGCAATTGTTTTCTAGAATTGTTAACTGCTCATTTCATGCTCCTACCATTGCCTTTCAAAGACCATAACATTTTGATGGTTA
Organism: Manis pentadactyla; assembly: GCF_030020395.1. Lineage (NCBI taxonomy): Eukaryota > Metazoa > Chordata > Mammalia > Pholidota > Manidae > Manis > Manis pentadactyla. Next base: position 74,564,052 of record NC_080031.1, read on the forward strand.
TTGAATTAGAGTATATTTTCATGAGCCTGTTCGCCATCTGTATTTCTTCTTTGAAAATGTCTGTTCATGCCAATCAAATCCACAATGAGTTATCACCTCACATCAGTCAGAATAGTCACTCTCCAAAAGGCAAGAAATAAAAAGTGTTGGCAAGGATGTGCATAAACGGAAACCCTCTTGCACTTTAGGTGGGAATGTAAATTGGTGCAGGTACCATGGAAAGCTTTATGGAGGTTCCTCAAAACACTAAAAATAGAAGAAATCTATGATCCCTTATTTTTTACTTCTAGGAATTTACCTGAAGAAAACAATACCCTGTGATTCAAAAATATATGCACCCCTATGTTTATTGCCAGATTAACTGCAGTAGCCAAGATGTGGAAACAATCAGTGTCCATCAGTAGATGAGTGGATAATGATGCAGCCCATAAACACAGTATAATGTTACTCAGCCATAAAACAGAGAGAATAGCTGATATTTTCATGGACATAGAAAGACCTTGAAGGTATCATTCTAAGTGAAATAAGTAAGGCAGAGAAAGACAAATTACATATGATTTCACTAATATGTGGAATCTAAAAAAAATGAGCAGAACAGCAGTAGTCTCATTGACACAGAGGTGACTGGTGGTTATTGTGGGGAAGGGGTCAGAGTGGGTCAGTGAAATAGGTGAAGTGATAAAGAGGCACAAAATCTCAATTATAATTTAGTCATGGAAGTGAAAGTGCAGCATGTATAATGCAGTCAGTAACTGTAACAAGATGACATAATAACTTCACTAGTTGGGTGAGCATTTAATGCTATGTAGAGCTATTGAATCACTATATTGTGTAATTGAAACCAATAAAATATTGAATGTCATTTATACTTCAGTAAAAATGAATTAGTAAAATATTCTTTTAAATGCATATTGATTTCACTTGCTTCTCTAGGTCTTCATATTCCTTCAGAAAATTTCTATGTGGACATGAAAATATTAAATATAGCTAACATATCATTTTCCTGTTAATCTGTCTAGTGACTGCTTAATACTTAGGCTCATGCAGAATACCCAAAAAGGGTGAAATCCTTTTTTTCCCTCCCCTTCAGTGCGATGGCATACAGAAGTAACTGGACTGATACAGAAGGTTTTGCTCATGTTGTGAAAGTCTATATATAATCTTTCATATGCTGATAGAAATGAAAGATTTAGCAAAAAATGTTGATTATGACTTGTTTCACATTTAAATGTAAATGTAATTTTGACAAGTTTCCATGCATGCATACTACTTTAGAAATGATAAGTAATTAGGCATTCAGAAAAAAATGCAATTCTATTTTTTACCAGAAAATGAGTTCAGATTTAAGCAAAGACATATTTAAACATTGGCATGTGCAGCAAGTTCTTTGTTTTTTCATTAAATTTTTTGTGGTATTGCAATAAAATTCCCAAATTTTAGTGTACAGCTTGATGAATTTTGATATGCATCTACAATCATGTAAGCATCATCCAGATGAAGATACCAAAGTTTTTCTCACTAATTTTTCCCCTTTCACATATTTTATCCATTCCCCTATCCCCCTCCTCTATGGCACCCACCAGTCTGTTTTCTGATTTCTTTTTATTATCTTCCCTTTAAAATTTAATTGTTTAGAATCTTGGGTGTTTAAAATAGTGTTTTCTTTTCATTATTTAATATGCATATCAAACCAATCAACTGGGTATCTTGTAACTATGTAAATTCTCATTCTCTAAACCTCCTAGATTATTCTGACTGTGCTCATCCACTGGCCATACTTTGAATAGGGAGACTTGGTGAGGCAATCTAGTGGAAAATTCATACTTAAAAAGCTTTGATAATACCTTTTCTTCCATCACTTTTACCATCCGTGTAGATTCTTAACTGTACTGAAAATTATAGAACTTTTTATTCACATGGGAGAGTGATACACAATAATGGAAAAGTAGTTGTCCATCCTTTTTTTGCCTATTAGTCTGAATTGAATTAGTATATAGTAAAATGAGTGTCTTTGACTATTATATTAAAATCTAAGAGGGTCGATACTTGCTTTTCCTTGTTAGATATCCAATTCTTGTACTGTCCAGTTCAAACTTTTCCCATTTTCTCCCTCTCAAATTATTGATCTTGTTACATTTGCTAATATTTTCAAATTGAGTTGTATTACTCAGAAAAATGGTAATTAGAGAGTAATTTCTAGTTTCTAATATAATTTTTATGTTTATATTCATAATTAAATCTACATCAATGTCTTGGAATAATACTGAATCATCATGTGTTTTTTAATGTACATAGTGACAAATTTATATTAATCCATTTACCAGGTGGAATTAAAACATTTCTCCCTTTAACAGGGAGAAATTTTTGACCCATAGTTACTGTTAAGATACATATTATTAGAACATTTAACTGAAATATTATATGGCACTAAACCAGCCTTTTTACCTATTCTGAATGGTTTATGGACTGGAAACATGTAACTTTGGCATTAAGCTAAAACATTCTTAAATACATTAATTATAGGATAACTATTTCAAGAAGATTCAAATCAATATGAAAAGTGACAGAAGTGTCCATAATAGGTGGTATCAATTTCCTAATGTACTTTACAATACTTACTGCCAGCAAATGTGGCATGGGATCAAGTAGTACAGGGCTATACAGCCAGACACAGAGATGGTGACACCCCATGACAGGCAGGTGGACAGCAGTTTAGGTACTGTGACTGTGGTGTACCTGATCTCCAGGAAGGACAGATTTCCAAAGAAAATGTACATAGGGGTCTGGAGTGTCGTCTCCATCACAACAGTGAATATGATGAGGGTGCTTGCCATGAGGGACAGCAGATACACAGTGAGAAACATTAAAAACAAAGTGAGTCTCAGGTAGAGAATACCAGGAAACCCAAGAAAAATGAACTCAGTCGCTGTGGTCTGATTTGTCATCTCCATAGCTCATCCTCTCTGATCTGGAACCAACAAAGCTTGTATAATACATGAGCAAGAATGGCATATATTTGTTATCATTTATTTAATGATGATAATAGACTTCTAGTATTAGTAAAAATTAAAATTTACACACAGATTAGCTCACTCAATTTAGAAAAGAAATCTCCATGATAAATATTCAAAGAATCTAAAAATTCAAATGAAGAAACTGGGGGAGTGATTTTCCTACACTTACATCACTTTAAATGGCAGGGCAGGTTCTGAACTCAGCAAGTTGATTTTAATGGTGAGTCCACAACAATAAGAAAAACATGTATCTGTTATTGTCCCATCACTGAGGAATTTACATCCTCGAGACTAGAAGATGGTGATGAAATATGCAGACACCTCATTTCCGAAGCCAGAAGATCATGGGAATGGTTGTTATGCCTCACAGAATGGAGATTCTAGGCCATACTGTTTGCTAACCAACACAAATGTTTTTTACAATTTTATCTTCAAGATCCCTAATTTATTCCATCAATTATGGTTTGGTGGGAGATTGGGACATGAGCAAACACTATCTCCAGAAAACAGTAGCACAGAGTAGGATTTAAAATCTATATAGAAAATATTTGGTTTATAAATATTAACATTCCTAATCTTTGGACTATTTGTTTTTAGAATCATTGCATTCATCTCTTTTCCTACATTTAGGAGAAATAGTCAAACAAATAAATTTTCAGACAGTGAGGTGGTTTCTGTATCTTGGTTACTATGAAAGAACAGTACATGAGATCTACCCACTTTTCAAATATTTAAGTGGTACTTTATAATATTGCAAACTGTTGTTCTGTTGTGTTACCACAATAAAAAATAATTAGAAATCTTGTATTTAAAGAAAAAAGGATTCCAATGGGTACAATCAGGTATACATGTGCTTTAGTGCCATGTATCAAGATGATAAATTCAAAGTATAGCAAAAAAAAATTCTTAGGGCTCATAATAAAAGCTTCTTCTATATGTAAAATATAATTTTAATATTTAAAAAATTATCTGACATAACGATACTCACTTGATAACTCCTATAGCACAATAAAAAATATGTTAAGTGAAATGTAAAGACAATTGTTTTCATATAGGTGTATTTCTGTGAGCAAAACTTTATGGGAATTTTGAACCATAAAATTTTATTTAAAAATATGTATATGTATTATGGCACAGTGTTAATGGTCCAATATAGTATACTGCTGATACAGAAGAGAATTTTTCAACATAAATATGTCATAAAAATTATTAGATATGGTTAAAGTAACATCAGTATGATCAGGAGACATTTTATTTGCCCCACTACATCGACCTTCAGATTTTAACATCCTAAAAATGCGACTTTTGCTTTTCACTCTAACATAATATAACATTTACTTTTTTCAGGGTTGGGTTTATAACTATTCAAAGTATTTTAAAAAATATTATGACTAGTGAACACAGAATTAATCAATTTAAGAAAAGTATTTGGATGAAAGAATTGGGAGCAATATTTAAAAATATATTTCCTGATTCTATAAGACAAATAGTACAATTCATATTGTCACTTTACTATAAATGTTTCAAGGTTTCTACATTGCTTTTATGAAAAGGGTTTTGCATGGCTATCTTTCTGCTTGCACTAGCAAAGCAAATTCAGCAATTTGAAAAAAATAGCAGTAGAATTTTGGCAGCAAGCAGATCAACATCATGTCAAAGAGAACATTTCTTTTTCTTAAAGATATTATGGCTAATTGTTCCTTTAGCAAAAATAGGGTTATACCCTCCTAAATGTATATTAACTTTGAAGGGAACTTGACATGCCAAATTTATATTACATGTGATTACAGAAGTATCCAAATTATAAAAGTAATATTACGTAGCTCCATTATTTTCTACCCAAGTAAAAACATGGATTATATCTTCCCAGATATACTCACAGCCTGTACTCTCTTTGGTTATTTTTCAGGAATGGAAAGTTATTAAATTCTCTTTAAGCTTTCCTTTCAGAAGGTTACAGTATTAAAGGACACTACATTCAATTAGACCATAAGGAGAAGAAACAAATCATCTCTTCACTGCTATCTTGACTCTCCCCAACCATCTATGTTATAGATAAACACGAACTCCCCCCGCCACTTTTCTTTTCAGAGCTTTCTTTCCTTGTGAGCAAGATGTAAAGAAAGACCCGGTCTGAGATCCCCCTTGTGGGAATTACTACTATGTGTTCAGCCAGGGGCCTTGGAGACTTGCCTTTCAACGTGGGACATCCACAAAGTTTCCCTGAAGATTTTCCTCCGGTGCGAGTCATAATAGTCTCACATCAGCAATAAAGAAAGAACAAAGGAAGTGTGGGAAACAGCAGAAATGTTTCTACAGGAACTGAAGAAATAGTCTCCTAATTGGCTTTATAATGCCACTGCCCATGGCATTCACCTGTCCTTCATGTATACAGATTGCACCCTTCAATATTTCAGCCAGAACAAGCATACCAAGAAGATCACACTGCCTAGCATACAAAGCACATACTGGATCGGTACTTAAAGCACTTCCTTTATAGTAACAGCACTACTAAACATGCAAAACAAAACAATGCTGGTGTGACATTCTCTTCATATCAAAAACTTCAAATCTCAATATTTACCAAGCATATGTGGAAAACAACACTGCTCAACTGAGTAGATATCAAAGTTAAGTCATTTCGCGCGCACACACACACACACACACAAATTGTTATAGTAGCATAGTAAATATGTATAGAGGGTATAAAAGACCGACAATCTACAAGAACAAAAGAAGGAAAAAATGACAATGTATGGGACTGAATAAGATAAATCTAGATTTTTTTTTACATACTAATGGCAAAAAGAGAACTTAGAATATAAGTGTGAGCTTGTTCACATTAAGTTCATGTTGCCAAGGAAAATATTTTCTTAAAAACTTGGTTTGTGAAAATTAGCCCATATGTAAATAGTTTAAAAATAAATCCTTATAAATAAAAGTCAAGCAGATCAAACATTTAAGCATTAAAGAAATAAACTGTAAATCAGTTGTTATCACTGAGAAAGTAGGAAGTACTAGGAGGTATTTATTTGAAACTATGCACAGGTAGCTTGTTGAAAGTAACATGGGATATTGGTGGCATGATTTAATATAAGCATGAAGAATGCTAATTATTTAGGGTTGTCAAATGCCCTACTAAAGGTATTAATAGTGTTCCCACTAAGAATCGCTATCTAAAGACAATAGAAGTTAATTTTTAAAATGAACTTTTTGAGCTCTAACTGACATACTATAAGATACAGCCTTTATAAGGATAGAGTTAGAGTTTTGATAAATGTATGCAAATGTAACTACAACTGCAATCAAGTAACAGAGCACTCAGAAAGTGTCCTATGGACCCATGCATTCAAATATTTTCTCCACCTAGACGCAAGAAATTGCTGCTTTCTCTGTTCTCACTGTAACTCTCGGGGGGAAATATGTTCCCAGCCCAGAAAAAATTACCTTTGACGGCAAAATCAGTCAAAGGGAAAAATAAAGTGGAATAAACCTGTTTATTGCTTACAAGCAGTTGTCCACTTCTGCTCACCAGTTTCTCTCCCGACTGGGCTGCAACTGACCCAACTCAAACTCTCCAGTAAAGATGTGTCTTCACTCTTGTGATAATCTATTGATATGGAGATGGACTACTTCTCTCCACAGCCTGGAAACACCTATTGATATGGAGATGCACTAAGGCCAGGCCAGAGAGTCTGGAAATATTGAAATTTTACCCACAGCCCACCCCTTCAGAAATCTCACCTTACAGTATACTCGATCCCCATCTTCCAAAATGGCCCCTGTGTGAGAAAACTGGAGCACTGTAACCAGACTCATAACATGCAATATCAATAGCAATAAAATCATGAAAATCCTCAAGGTGGAGGATTCAGCTAGGTTCAAAGTCCTATGCAGATTAAGTCAATAGCTCATCCATACTACAGGCGCCAATAGCTAAAGGATTTCAGAGCAATCATCATACAGCACTTGCAGCCAATCGGGACATCCAGGTCATGGGGAATGCAGAAGAAAATAACCGTAAGGACAATAAGATACATGTTTTAATGACACCAGCATAGGCAAACCTTGTCCATCTGATAGGATGTATGCAAGAGAGTGGTCCTGTGATAGGACACTGGCAGGAATGGGATCTCATCCTGGTCTGGTACACCAGACTTTCACCCCCTCCCTGTGGGAGTTACAGATGGGTCATTATATAGGGCTACAGGAGGTACATACCCTGGTCATAAGGAAAAAACAAACTTCCTGGTAAGAAGCTCTTACTCCGCAGACACTTTGGGTATACTACCATGATCTTTGGGGTCCACCCTCCTGTTACTCCTGGTACATACACAAGGCCAGCTTCCAGGGCTTTTCCCCAAGGTTCCAGAAGGGCCAGCCACCACTGGTCTGTGTGTTGGAATGTGCAGGGCCACGTCCACTCAACAGAGTCTCCAGGGTTTAAAGCAGTTGGGGCTGGCAGCAGGATGTTGCTCTGCTGGTCATATCCTGGCGTCAATAATTCCTCTTTGGTTTGCACATACATGTGTAGGAGAGGCATCACTGTGTGTTAGCATATCCACAGGGTTCAAGGCTCTTTTCTGGGGCTTCTCATTCAAATGTGATTCCATCATCCATACGTGAACTGACCAGCCCTGTAGACTATTAGTGTCCAACTTCAGGCCAGATTTAAACAAAAAATTGTACCTCTCTATCATTCCTGCCCAAGTAGAGTTATATGGTACCTGAAAGTTCCATTTTATTTCTAATTGCTGCACCCATTCTTGTAATGCATGTCAAGTAAAGTGGATATATTGTTCTCTCTCAATTACCTGTGGCCAGCCACAGGCTGCAAAGAGATGCTCTGAGCCCTCTTGCCAGTTTGCTGATCTGCACAAGATGCAGGAAAAGCAACCAAGAGTCCAGTAGCTGTGTCCAGACAAGTCATGGCATACCGATATCCTTCTCGTATTTGCAGATCCCTAGTATAGTCTATCTGTCACCTGATAAGGGGTATTGCCCCATTGCTATTGTCCCATGTTGCTGCAGGACTCAGCATAAGTCTCTGTTAGAGCACACAAGGAACTCCTTCCAGGCTCTGCTGACTTCTTCAAAGGTCAATTTAAGCCCTATCAACAGACCACAGGCCACCTTTTCTTTTACCCATGTGCAACAAATGCTGATGTAACCATTGGGCTCCATCAGAGAGAGACTTTCTTTCCTGCCAGTGCTCCTGGACCAATGTGATTGCTTCATCATTCTGTGATGATGACAAAGGCAAATGGCCAGTCACATAATGTATGGTAATTGTCTTAGTATGAGCAGAGACCCATAGGGTTTTGCCACAGCCCTTGCCCCTAAAAGGTCCAGTGACCAACCATCCAGTGGCATGGTACCATGTCGGTAGTCATAGGTCAAGCCCCAATAGATGTCCCAGCTCTTAGTGCACACAGCTATAGGGGAAGGCTCCTGGGTGATTATGAGCCATACTGCCTGCAACTCAGCCCATTGACTGCTCTTCCCCTCTCAATCCTCCATCCATATTGTCTCACTCTTAGGATGGAAAGCCACAGCCCTCCACCTCAGGGGCTGCCCACAACTGGAGCTCTCTGTATACTAAGCATTTTCAGATATAGGGGCTTTTCCCTCCTGATAAGCACTCTTGGCTACCAATGGCTCAAAAGCAAGTTCTTCCTGCTTTTCCACTGGTAAACGTCACTGGCCCCAATAAGCATTGCATTTCTCCACTTAAGGGGCTATTGGAAAGCATGTTAATCTACTGTGAATATGTGTCCGATTTGGCTAGTGTAGGCATCTGTGCCACACCACTCCATGGCCTTTGGGTCCAGTCTTGCACCCACCCTGTAATGGGATAGGTGGTTTTTACCCAGGTCAGAGCTGTTCTGGTGATGGGCTCCATGGTCAAAAAGGTATGGTACCCAGCATCTGGTTGCTTCACTGTCAAAGTATACTGGACTTCTGCTCCTTTTCATAGTTTGTGTCCAGAATACAAAAGGTTGGCAGATTAGTTCAAGCTGCTGCCAAAGGTCCCATCCATAACCATCTTCATTTACATGAACATCTACCTCATAGGGCTTGATGAGTCTATTACACTCAAGGCATGTATGGCAACACTCAATCATCATCCTCTGATGGTGAGGGCCCAGGTAGGGCCTTAGTACTGTCCCCCAGGAAGTCCTGCAGTGACACAGGCTGAGCATGGGACTTTGCCTCTCTCTTCCATATCCTGGACCTCAGTGGGTGGAACTGTTGCTCTGGCTTAGTTGTTCCCACAGTTATGATATCATCTTATTGGGTTGCCCATCAAGTTTTTCTTTCACTACCCCAGCCTTTATCAAATCAACCCACATCTGAGTCCTCAAGACCTTCACGGGGCCCTTTGCCCCTCTCCTTTCAGTTGTAGGCTGTACTTCCTTCCATTTTCTTATTATTTCAACCTCCCCCAGATCTGCTAAAGTACAAGTAGCCTCATTTATGGGTTGCTTTATGTGGAGGGCAAGAATAGTCATTCCAGACCCAAGGAGAGATGGGGTCGCTATATGGAGCACCATATTTCTCATTCCTACAGTGAACAACTCTTCATTGGAGCGTTGAGTTTCCATATTATAGATGATATTTTTCATGCCCATCTCCCATAACACCTGCTGTAGCTGTGCATACATTTTCCTGCTAGTGGGTGAGTATGGTAAATCACCCTGATTAGGTCAAAGTGCCCTGAGGACCACTGCCAGTCAATCCAGAAGAGCCTGATTCCCTGAGTTGTGGTGTGCACTTTACAACTGCTGCCAGAAGGAAGGATGAGTTGTCAGGGAAGCCAGTACACTCATCTCAGTACCTGATATAGCAATGTTTTCCACCTGCATATCCCAGAGATGTAAAAGCCATGTAGGCAGATATTCCAATGGCTTCTGCCTATACCAGATGCTCATTAACACCTGCTCATCCTGGGTATAGAGACAGATCACAGAATGCTCCATAACCTGGGGAGAAGGCAGCTCCTCCCTCTGAAGAGCCCACAGTTGGTGTGTTTTTATTTTTTTAATTACAACACACAGAACTTTAACATGGGAGAGGTTGGTTCCTTGAGTTGTGACCTCAGCAACAGAGCAGCCCCTCGTCCTACCCCCTTTTTCCCTCCTGATGACTCCTCTGCCATCTCCAGGGGTGAAGGTACCACTCTTCCCCCTAAATGTTTAGATTGTTTCCAATTTAGAGTTATTAAGGGTAAAACAGCAATGAACCTTACACATACAAATCCTTGTATGAAGATATGCTTGCTTATGCTTGAATAAATAGCTGAGATGATAGTTTGTATGTATAGTGTTAAGTATTAAACTTAGTAAGAAATTATTACCAAAATAGCCAGATTTGTTGGAACACTGCACATTCCAGTGAGGAGTGACAAGTGCCCCACTGTCCATATCCGCACCCTCACTTAATTCTGTTCTCTTTAATTTAAGCTATTCTGGTGGGTATGTAATGAACATCATGTCTCAGCTTGTGCTTTTATTACAACTAATGGCAGTGAGCATGTTTTCATATGTTCACTGGCCAATCTTATGAAACTTTTTGTCAAATGTACAAATTCTGGCATTTTAAATTTTATAGTTTATTCTCCTATACTAATGTTTTACTATACATGTGTATGTATTTTTACCCCAGTTTTCTACTTGATTTTCCATAGCCTTAGCAATGATTTCTAAATGGGAAGAGTGTAAATTTCATTGGGATTTATCTCTATTATCATTTGTATCTTTCATATTTCATGGTTTATGATTTATGGCATGTGTCTTATAAGACTTCTTATATTTTTCCAATTTTTTGAAGACAGTTTTCTCTATGTTCTTCTATAGAATGTAGTTTTACATCTTATATTTAAGTCTATCATCTTTTTCTAGTGAATTTGTGTATGGCCTGAAATATATGAGATTCTATGTTTTTCCTATACTGGTTTCCTACACCATTTTATAACCCTTTCTTTATTAAATTTTCATAGCCTATTAGAAAAAAGCTCATTGTAAGTCTATATAACTATTTCTAAAGTCTTATCTGACTCATTTGTTTATATTTATGCTAATAACAGTCCTTATTAACATACCTGTATAGTCATTCTGAAAATCAGGCGGTAAAATTGGACAATATGGTTTCCTATTTCCAAAATTGTTGATTTTCTGAACATTTGGACTCCATGTGCATTTCAGAAAGAGTTAATCAACATACACACACACACACACAACCTTCTGAAAACTTGTATGTGGAATCTAAAAACGGAACAAAATGAATCAAACCGAAGTACACTCATAGACACAGATATGACTGGTGGTTACCATGGAGAGGTGTTGAAATGGGCAGTTGAAATATGTGAAGGGGATAAAAAGGCAGAAACTCTCAATCATAATATAAACTAGTAACAAGGATGAAAGTACAGCCTAGAGAATGTAATCAATATCTCTTTAATATGTTTCTATGCTGACACATAGTAACTGCACTATTTGTGGTACACATTTAGAAATGTATAAAACTGTTGAATCACTGTTGTATATTGAAATAAATATAATACGTCCACTATAATTAAAACGTATAAAAATTAAAAAGATGTTTCATCAATTAAACATCCATAGTGAAAATGTTTCCTTAAACATCACTAACACCATAGATAATATCAGCTGCACTGTAATTCTAAATTTGAAATATAAATTACTGAATATTTTAGAAGAAAACACATGCAAGCATAGGTGTATGTAACACTTGTCTGTTTGATGCAACATTCACATTTGACCTTTTTGCAACCAGCTTAAAACTCTTTGGTGGGTTTCAATTTTTTGTTATTATATAGAATATTATGAGGAATATAGATAGTACTTATCCACTATCTATCCTGGATCATCTGTTTCATACTCATCAATCTTGGCCCCTTTGCAATCTCATCACTGGGATATGAGACCCTTAATGTTAGTATAACTATAATGGACACATTATTTCTCGATATTACAGGTATTTTCTGGTGGGATAGTGAGGGTTGCAGAGTGGTCATGACACCATGAAGAACAAGTTTTAGGCATGTGTTGCCAGGATTCAGCCAATACTCTTAAGTACATTTTATTCGTGTTGCACATATATGTGCACGAATGTGAAACAAGGACATTTGGTACAACCCAACCAGCATTATTCGAGTAAGAAGTGCCTTATCCTCATGTGTATTAAAGCCATAGATCAAGGGAGAAAAGTTACATGATCAAATTTTTAGACATTGAAAGTATGTGACATATTTAACACCTATTGCTGACCACTATGTTTCTTTACCCCAAGTAAACACACATACACAACACAGGTGCTCACACAAAGCAAAGGAAAATGGAAATTAGAGAAATATATACATATACAGAGAGAGAAAGCAGAAAAAATAGAGAGATAAAATAGAAAATAATATATAGATACATTTTATAAAATAATATATACAAAATAAATAGAAAATAAAATTTATATATGTAAAATAAAGTAATTATATACATTATTTTATATATGTATATAGAAACACATTCCAACATCTTAAAAACATGATAAAATTGAAAATAAACAAGTTGAAAATGAAAACATTTTAAAATTGAAAGTAAATGAAACAGGATGCCCACTACACCTATTTTTTATATGTATTAGAGTTTATTACCAATACAACTCACCTAAAAGATACAGATAGTGAAAATTGGAAATTAACTGATAAATATATTTCTATTTGCAATGATTTGACTTTATACTTAGAATATCCAAAAGAATCAACCTAAATACAATCAGAACTAATATTAAATAAGTGTAATTATTCCCTTTTGAATAATGTTATTACATAATATTTAATCATATCCAATAGAATAAATTTTAGAATAAATATATTTGAGATTTATTTGACATTTTAGGATTCGTCAGGTTTGTAGAAATCCTAGAAATTAGAAATTTTTTTCTACAGCATCTACAATATTTATGATACACAGGTTTATGTACTTTTAAAATTGTATGCTAACAGTTCTGTTAAGATATTATAATTCATAAATTATTATACACAAACAAAATAATCTACTGAAGAAAGTATGTTAGCTTTACAGTCACAAAAAGCAGATGAAAATGGGAACATTTAATAAAATTATTGACTCATTTATATGTTCACCTGAAAAGTCCCCACACCTTGACATATATCATATAAGCAATTTCTTTTGGATGGTTTTCCTAAGAACTCCTGTCAGATTACTATTCCTTAGACTACAGATAAAAGGGTTGAACATGGGAGTGATCACAATGTACATTACAGCTGCTGCTCTGTCTGTTTCAGCTGTGTGGAAAGTGGAAGGACATAAATAAACAGCAATTATTGTACCAAAAAACAAGAGGGCCACACAGATGTGAGAAGAACACATGGAGAATGCTTTAAACTTCCCTGTGGTTGATGGTGTTTTGACTATAGCACAACCAACGAGTATGTAAGAAACTAAAATACAGGTAAAGTTCACCACCATTACAGTCCCCCCTCAATAAAAATAAATAACTCATTGATGTGGGTATTTGAACAGGACAACTTTAGCAATGGATGAATATCACAGAAGAACTGAGGAACTTTGTTATCCTTACAGAAGGGTAATTGCACCAATAAGATGGTGTGTATCTGTGCACTCAAGACAGGAAAGATCCAGGATCTGGCCAGCAGATAGGCACAAAACTTGGGAGTCATGATGGATAAGTAGGACAAAAGGAGGCAGACGGCCACAAAATGGTCATAGGACATGATAGGAAGAAGCAATGTTTCCAACCCTAAAAAGCAGATAAACAGGTACATTTGCATCATGCAGCTACTGAAAGAGATGGTGGAATTTCCTGTCTGGATGTCTACAAGAATTTTGGGAACTGTAGTGGAAGACAAACAGAGATCAATCAAGGACAAATTGCTAAGGAAGAAATACATGGGGAGTAAAAACAAGCATTTGATATGATTGTTAGGAAGATCATCAGGTTTCCAACCATTGTGTTCAGATAAATGCAGAGGAGCAGGGAAAATAGGAGAGGCTATTTATCTGGGTCATCAGAAAACCCCTTGAGGAGGAACTTCACAACACTGGTCTGGTTTAGCCTCTTCAAAAATTCCATCACCTGAAACTCCAATGAGTTCTACACAAGGGTATAAAGGGCATATAAAAGTGTAGACAAAGGGTCTGTTTGTGTTTATACAGAGGATCAAAGCCTAATTGGGCTACCTCGAAAATGATCTAAGATACAATATGAAAAAGAACTTCCAACATCAGTACTCTCTGGAAGATTCATGCCAGAAGATGATCATCAAAAAACCCCAACAAAGATCCACGCACTGCTACAGCTGTAGATGCACTCATCCCAACAGTTCCTGGACTTGCCATGGGAATGATGAAGGAGATATCTAAGCTGCCCTGTGCATACAGTAAAACAACAAATTTGACTGGATCTATACTGTAGGAACTCAATCAAGAATTAGGAGAAGTGCAAATTGTAGCACTCTAAAATATTACAACTACAGACTATTTACTGTTAAAAGAACATAAGGGATGTGAACATTCCCCAGGAATGGGTTGTTTTAATTTGTCTAATTTCTCTCAGACTGTTCAAGTTCAGTTGGACAATATCCACCATATCATAGATAAGTTTCCACAAATGCCTAAGGTACCTAACTGGTTTTCTTGGTTTCACTGGAGATGGCTGGTAATTACAGGTATGCTTTGGTTATGTAACTATACTCCTATTATGTTAATGTGTGTGCACAATTTAAGTAGTAGCTTAAAACCTATACATGCTGAAGTTACTCTACAAGAAGATATGTCAAAGAAATAATCAATCTTCCCATGTTTTCTTCCGCCTGCTACTTGTATAGCTTTTCTTCTTCCTTCCTAATTACAACCCTTAAAAAGAATTCGTGCCTCATATCGAATTTACTGAGTATCATAATTCTTCCAAGTGGTAAAGATACCTCAAGACAAATGCAGGGCATAGAAGCTACAGGGCATAAATATGCAAAGAAATAAAAAGCTAACCATTTCAAACAATAAGGCTTCTCTCTCACTTACCAACTTTACATTTCCCTGTATGGCCCTGGAAGATGACTGGTTAGCCAGAGACGGGTAAGATTCCTCAAGGGAGGAACAACCTAAGACAGGCACAGCCGCAGTGGGGTCATCAGGTGAGAAATTGGGGATCAACAGAGGTGAGGCTTAGAACCTCACCCTCCCTGTTCTGAGAGAAATCTTCTGCATCCGTGGATGTTTTATTGCCCTTGTCTAACTTGGATTAACACATAGTCTACAGGCACACACCTGATCATCTACATTTGCTCTCTTACAACACTAAACTATGTTTTCTACCTTTATCTTGTATCTACCTACCACTTCAGCATTTTATTATAAATAATAATAATAAAGAGAGAAATGTGGTATCCACATATAAATCAAGTATAAAAATCAAATTAGTGTTCATATTTGAACTGACTGTTTATAGTTCATAATGCATGAGCATAACCGAAGGTTTCTGGGATGGCTGCCCTTGTACTGTTCACCATATAAGAACTTATTCCCTATGTAAGAATTTGTTCTCCATGTAAGAACTTGTTTGTTATGCCTCAGAAGATTGGAGACTGACGAAAATTAGGCTTGGGGTGGATTAATGATTGTGCATTGAGCATTGACTCCCCTATACAGAATTTTATTGTTGTTAACAACCATTTGATCAATAAATATGAGAGATGCCCTCACAAAAAAAAAAAAAAGTATACACTTCCAATGGTAAAATAATAAGTAACCGGGATGTAATGAATATAGTCAAGATATTGTAACGGCTTGGTATGGTGATAGCTGGTACCTAGAATTGTCATGTATATAAATGTTGAATCACTATGTTGTACACCTGAAACTAATGTAATGTAATACCGTGTGTCAACTACGCTTCAATAAAAAAATAATTATCTAAAAAAAAAAAAAAGGATGAGTTGTATAGTATGTGAATTGTATCTCAATAAAGCTGCCCTTTTAAACGAAAAAAAAAATTCCATCACCTGCATGTAGATCCTGTGGTTTACAGAATCATGAAGCTCAGAAACCAGATTTAATCAGGCCATCAATCCATATTGGATTTTTTTCTGTAAAATATAATAAACACAATTTATTTGGGATATGGTGTAATCATATTGGTTCAATTGATTCATCGCCATCAAATTAGTTCAAGAATAATTAAATTCTATATTAAAACAAAAACATTTTATCACACCCAAACTAAGCTATGTCATACATTCTCTAATTCATTTTCATTCAATCCCCCTGGAAGTCATATTATCTGTTTACCAATGAATAAACTGAGATTCATAAGATGTTAAGTCTTTCCCATGATTTGTCATATACTTATAAGTAAGTGAAACTAAAATTTCAACACAGATTTTCTGACTGTTTTTTGCAATTCATATCAGGTGTAATTTCACCAAGAAAATGATGAAAATGCCAAATGTAAATTATTGATACACTCTCGTTTTTTTACTATCAAGAGTAGTAGTTATAATCTATATTCCACTTTCTTTCTGCTTTACAACCTCCCTAAGACTCATTCCAGCATATTTTGGGTGTGTGTCCCACAGCCCTTAAACTTTTTCAGAACAATTAAGCTGTAGCAATTCAATTGATCCTTAATTTATGTGTTTTTAGATTAATTTGCAAGGCCCTTGAATAATAGAGTCTATGTCATGTTTACCCTTGTATCACATCTTTTAATAGTTCAGACTTAGATAATGGAATAATTACATGAATGAAAAACTATCAAAACAAAATATTACATTTCATGAAATCCTGGGAAGATAGGGAGTGGCTCCCCTATTTTCATAACATAAAGCCTATGTGTTCCCACTTGTAAAAAATAAGGAATAAATGATTTTTAAGAATTAATTGAAGCAATTCACAATTTTTCATTGTGCCCATTTGTGAGATTAATCTCATATCAGAGAATTGTTGAACAGCAAATAAATGATTTGAAATACATGAATCAAAATTATGTAATTCTTAGTGAATGAACCTGGACAGAAAAGGATTCAAAGCTTATTAGCTCTGTAGCTGTTGAATGAAAATTTGTTATTAAAAACTTTCTGGTATATAGAATAATGAAAACAATTGCTTTACTTAAGAAAAAAACCTTTATCTGTTTGAATTAATAATAGAACAAATATAATGAATATACAACTAGTCTAATGTGTTTGGAGAATAATAGCTGAATTGAATGAAATGGAGATGACATTTCCAGGAGTAGACTATGGCAATGATTGCATAGAGGGACTATTAAGATTGACATCCTTCCTTTGTGTTATTTATGTCACCTGTGCCTATCTTGTTGAAAGTTTAAACTCATCTTGAAGTTCAATGTGAGTTTTCCTTTTATAATTCTCTTGAAGTGGATAGAAGCTAAGTTTTCAATTAAAATTAATTCCAAGAAACAGTGAGATGTATGGTTTTTTTATCAAAAAAGTCTCTTTTGGAAAACAAATGTAACCAGTACCTCAGTTTTTCTCATATCTCCCTGGGCATATTCTTTTTTCTTAGATTACTGGTCCACAGGGCTCCTCCAAATATAGCCATTTTTACACATCTATTGAAACATACCTGGCTTCTAAAAGAGGAAAAGCCAAGAAGTCAGAATAGGTGACAAAATTAAGGAGATAGAGTCTAACTCTCATACATTAGAGATAAATAAAACTCCAAAATGTAGAATTCTAAAAGAATATTAATTGAAAATTGTGCTCAAGGCATCCATGGAAATTATCATAATTTCTGACTATGTGTGGCCCAAAACAATCATGTTATCTTTAGTAACAAATGCGTGGATTTAGTTGTTCTTCCTCAAATACCACATTCCAACCCTGGTGTACACAAAATATTCATTGAAGCAGATCATGTGTATAACATAAACATCTGGAAAAGTCACACTAGAACCAATCTTGTATGTGTTGACTGCATAGTTGTGTTTAATGATATGAACATATTTGAAGACTTAATTTATGACATTGACCGAATTTTTATTTTTTGGAAAATTTATATTCTCATCAGCATAAAATTAAAGACCAACTTATCTCATGCTACAAAGAACACAGAAATTCAGTAATGTGTAATATATATGTCTACAACATATATGATAGACAAACCCTTAGGCAGAGATATCAAGGAAAATAAAGAAAAGATCAGAAATGTAAAGAGAAGTTACAACTGACACACACAGAAAAACTCAAACAATTATGAGAGAATCACATGGGAAATGATTTGCCAAAAAACTTGACAAACTAAAAGCAATATATAAATTCCCAGAAACATACAATCTTTCAAGACTTAACCAGAAATAAATGGAAAACTTGAACAGACAAAATACTTCTAACAAGATTGAATTGGTAATAAAAAAGTTCCCAATGAACAAAATTCCACAACCAGACAGTTTCATGGGTGAATTCTACCAAACTTTTAAAGAGCTATTATTCTTTTGAAAGTATTCCAGACAAATGGAAGAGGAAGGAATAATTCTAAACTCATTCTAGGAGCTCAAACTACAAAAACTAGACAAATATGAAAAAAGAAAACTACAAACCATAATTCTACATTCACTGAATTGTCATGGTTTGGACATTTTATAGTCTCATCAGTATAAAACCAAGGCCAGCTTATATTATAAGGAAGAGAAATTCAGAAATGTGTAATGACATATACTTTTAAATATTTCTAAAACAGCTTTGGAAATGCAGATGTTAGAAGAGTTTTCACACTAAAAGTCATTTAAAAATATGAACTATAACCCATAGCTATAGTTTTCAGATACTGAATAACATCAGTACCTCTAAGCCTTATTATTTGGGTGGACATCTGTATACTAAATCTCTCAGGATAACTTTCTTTGAGAGCAGGAACTACTACATTTATAAAACTAAAAGATGCCCATGTAGACATTCTATGTATCATAGGCTGCCAGCAAAGGGGCTTTTGTAAAAAACTGGAAATAACTTACTTAAATTAATGTTTTTATTTGGGTATTTTTTCACTGCTGTCATTACTGTTTCTTCTCATGAAGAAAGTGGGCTTGATTGATCCACCAGTTTCTTCTTCAGCAGCAATGATAAAGCATGTGCATGATGAATTCGTGATTGGTCATAATGATCTAACCAAAGGATATGGGGTTGAAAAAGGTAAAAAAGGAAGCATGAATAACATGAACGTGCTCTTAGGTGGCCTCCAAGGTACATTCAATTCACTTTCTCAGGAGAAAGGGATACTAAGCAGATAGTCAACCTCAGGTGTGTTCCCCAGAGACATTTTCTCTGGAGATGAATAAAGATTTATGAAGTTATCTCTTCTTTCAGTAATACTCACAGTAATCTAATGATAACATTTTTTCACCACAGAGATTAGGAAGTTGTTACATTGCCCAGGAGTTTCTGTTAACACTCTCTAAAGTCAAATCTCAGGTGTGAACTTATGGTAATATCACCCGACAGTCTGAACTCTACTGTATCTAATTGGTTCCCTTATCAATAAACAAATATCCTTCATCTGAACTGTTGTGTTTAAAAAAATTAAGTTGTGTTACTTTCTTTTTGTCTACCACGTTGTATGACATAACTTATTTATCCAGGAGTTTGTACACATTTAATAGCTTATTATTTATACTTATTACTTTTCACATGAAATTGTATAACCTTTATGCTAATAACCTCTTCAATACAGATGACACATATTATTTAGATCAGTATTTCCAAGACTTTTTGGAAAAGTAGAAAACTTTTCCTTTACTAAGATATGCAACTGTATGAAGTAAAATGATAAATAATGCATCAAAAAAATAAAGATATAATTGAAAAGTACTGTATTGTGTGCTAGATATCTAAAACTTAGATTAATGTACCACCCTACCTTGTCTATCACCTCACTTAAACAGTTAGTGAATATTGGCATCAGCAAGCATAATATCCTCAAATATTTTAATTTGTCATTATTTCTATTTTCTCCTAAACATGGCTGTTAGTTGATAATACAGACATAAAAGCCTTAAGAGACTACTTATAATTTGTATCCTTTAAATTTTCCCATGTGTAATTTTAATGGTGAATTTCTCATTGTTATTTTATAAGTTACCAATTATAAATGACTATTGTGAACAGATATTAAAGCATATATAAGAATTATACAAAACATTAATGTTGATTTACATGACTGTATTAATACACTTAGTATATTTTTCTAGTTTTATTGAGACATAATTGATGTACAACGTTGAGTTTAAGGTGCATAATTTGATGATTTGATACATTTATATACTGCAAAATGATTACCATAATGATGTTAATTCAGACATACATCACCTCTCAAAATTACCTCATGTGCATATGAGTCTGTGGTAATATATTTAAGATTTACAGTCTCAGCACCTTTCAACTGTGTAACACAATATTGGTACCTCTAGTCACCCTGCTGTACATTAAATGCCCAGAACTTATTCCTATTAAAATTGGAAGTTTGATCACTTTGATCAATATCTGCTATATATTCCAAAACCCCTGCTCCTGAAAACCACTATTCTCTGTTTTTATGAACTTGGCTTACTTAGATACCATGTATAGGTGACACTATACAGTATTCATCTTTACTATCTAACTCATTTCACTTAGAATAATGTCCTTTAGGTTTATCTATTTTGATGCAAATGGGAGGATCTCCTTGCATGTATATATTGTATTACCTTTATTCATTCATCTTTGAATAGACACAAGTTGTTTGTATGTTTTATTTTGACTTTTGTGACTAATCCTGCAATGAACATAGGTATGGAGCTGTCTTTTCAAAACAGATTGCTAGGACATATGACTCCTTTGTCGAATATTAATTAGTTCAATATACATGCATGAGTTTATATCTGAAATGTTTATTTGCTTCCATTGTTCTATGAGTCTACTTTCATGCCAATGCCATATTGTTTTAATTACAATATCTTTGTAATGTAGTTTGAAATCACAAACTGTGAAGCCTCCAATGATATTCTTCTTCTGTCTACTAGGGTAGTTTTATACTTCTATATGACTTTCAAAATTATTTTGTATTTCTGTGAAAAATGCCTTTACAATATTGATAAAGACTGCATTTAATCTACAAACAGCTCTGGATAATTTTGTCATTATGACAATATTAAGTTTTCTAATCCATAGATATGATACATATTTTCATTTATTTGTATTTTATTCAATTTCTTTAATCAATGTTTTATAATTCAGAGCACAGATCTTTTATCTCATTTGAATTTCTTGCTGAATACTTTATAGTTTTTGAATGCATTATATATAGGTTTGTTTATTTTCATATAGTTCATTTTTTTGTTTAGAAACAACTGAATGTGTATGTTGATTGTATATCATAGAAATTTACATTGTTTTTTATGATAGTGTTTTATGGAGTTCTTGGGATTTTCTCTATAAAAGATCATGTCATTTGCAAACAATGACAATTTACTTCTTCATTTCCAATTTGGATATATTTCAAATGTTTATTTATTTGTCTAATTGCTTTAGTTAAGGTTTTCAGCACCTTACTGAAAAGAACTGGAGGGAGGGGACACACATGCCTTGTTCCTGATCTTGGAGGAAATTATTTGATCTTTCTATCATTGATTATAATGTTAGTTGTGGGATTGTCATGTATCTCCTTAAACAAGGACAAATGAAACTGAGAAACAGAGAGAAAAATGGATCTCTAGGAATGAAAGAATAATAAGAGAGTTGTATGATAACTCACAATGAATCAATATTTGTGTAATAGGGATACAAGAAGGACAAGATAGAGACAAAGGGTTAGAAACACTCTTTGAGGAAATAACTGTTGAAAACTTCTGGGGAAGTTTTCTTTGGGGAAGAAAATAGACACTCAGGTCACGGAAGGCCAGAGACCCTCTAACAAAGGAACCCCAGTAGGACACCACCAAGACATACAATAATTAAAATGGCAAAGATTAAGGATAAGAAGAAAGGATTGAAAGGAGCCAGAGAGAAAACAAAGATTACTTATAATGGAAATCCCATGAAACTATCATCAGACTTCTCAGCAGTAACTTTATAGGCCAGAAGGGAGGGGCATGAATAATTTGATGTACTGAAACAGAAGGACCTCCAGCCAAGAATCTCACCCCAGCAAGATTTTCATTCAAATTTGAAGCAGAGATTAAACATTTTCTGGGTAAATGAAGGCCTAAGGAATTTATAACCATTAAACTAGAATTACAGAACACATTAAAAGGACTGCTATAGACAGAAATGTTCCTTAGGCTGAAGAGCTTTAACCAGTGAAAACAAATGCACATTAAAGGTAGTAGATCAATTAATTACCAAGCACACACAAAATTAAAACAAAACAAAGGTAGTAAAGTTAACCACATAAGATGGCTCAAAGGATACATAAAAAAAATGCAAATTATGACATCTAATACATAAAGTGCGGAGGAGGAAAAAGAAGACAAAAGCATTTTTAGATTGTGTTTGAAATAAAGCAATCATCAACTTAATATACACTGTTATGTACTTCAGAAGCTATCCTTGAACCTTATGATAACCACAAACCTAAAGCCTGTAACAGACACACAAAAGAATAAAAAAGGGAATACCAAACACACAACACTAAAGAAAACCATCAACAAGAGACGAAGAAAGCAACAGAGAGGAACCACAAAACAAACAGAAAATAGTTAATAAACTGGTGATAATATATATCTACCAATAATTACATTAAAATGTAAATGGGCTGAATGTACCAATCAAAAGACATGAGTGGCAGAATAGATAAAGAAACAAGACCAATATATATGCTGCCTAGAGGAGATTCATTTCAGACCCAAAGACGTGCACAAATTAAAAGTGAAGGGATGGAAAAATATGTTTCATATAAATAATAGGGAGAAGATAATTCTAGTCCATGCTTTCTCTTCCATGGATGGAAGTTACACCCTGCCATAAATTTCAAATTTATTTGTAGTTCAGGAAGTCCAAAGGTAAACTCCATATAATAGTTGTTATATATATAATAATATGATTTCTTTGTTTATAGTATTTCATAAAGAATGGAGTATATCAGAGAGGAAGTTATTATAGGTAGAAAGGAACATTAGTTTGATAATCACTGATATAAAGATGGTGGCACAATAAAATACCTAATTTGTGGCAACACATGCCTTGATGAATTTATTTTTATAAACAAAATTTGGCAATAATTTAAACATATATCAAATACATAGCTCCAGTAGAACCAGTCAGTAAGAGCATGAGACAGCCAGCTAGGCAAAAGTAGCCAAGTTAATTCATTGAATAAATGTATGAGGTGTGGGGTGGAAACACTGTAATAAGGATTTGTGATCAACAGACTTTAACAACCACAATTTATTCTTTTTTTTCACAATTTATTCTTGGTAACAATGTAATAGACAATCCCAATGTATGGAGGTCCATCTGTATTTCAAAGAAAAAGAGAAATAACCGTTATAGATATAATGCATATATAACTTCTCTCTGGGAATCTTACCCTCAGTCATTATTTAAGGCAGGACACTGGCCCATAAACCTTGTCAGGGCTCCCTAGACCTCACTGTTCCTCAGACTGTAGATGAAGGGGTACAGCACAGGAGTTAAGATAGTATAAAATGCTGATACAACCTTGTCATGGTTAGCTGACCTATAGGACTTGGATCTCATGTAAGTAAAAATGCCTGCTCCATAGAACAGTCCCACCACAGCCAAATGTGAGAAGCAGGTGGCAAAAGGCTTTTTGTGGGCTTCTGTAGAACGCATCCGAAGAGCAGCCAGGGTGAGACTATAGGAAATCTGGATGAGGGAAAGTGGGACCAGGATCATTAACACACAGCAGGTGTACACGTCAGCACAAGTCAAACGCACCAGAGTGAGCACGTCACCGAAGAAATGGTCCTCATGAGCCCTGCAAAACAGGAAGCCCAGGGTGGCAGCAGCCTGCATGAGTCCATCAGCTGCTCCCAAGAACCAGGACCCCCAGGTCATTAGCAGGCATAGTCTTTAGTTCGTGAGGATCGGTATCTCAGGAGGTGGTAAATAGCCATATAGCAGTCGTAGGACATGGCCACCAAGAGGAAGCACCTACCTCCTCCCAATGTGAGGAAGAATATCTGCACCCCACAGCCAGTGGGGGAGATGGACTTTCTCCCTCTCACGTAGTGAGCAGCCATCTTGGGCACAGTAGTGCAGACCAGCACCCAGTCCGTGAGGGAGAGCTGGCTCAGCAGGAGGTACATGGGCGTGTGCAGTTGGGGTTCCCGGTGAATCAGCAGGATCATGAGGGCGTTCCCCACGAGGGAGGGGAAGGCAACTGTCGGAGCCATCACAAATAGAACGGGTGGGCTCCTGAGTGGTTAAAGAGTCCTAGTAGAATGAACTCTGAGGTGATGTTCCCACTTTCCATGATTTCAATAGGATTGACAGAAAACGGGGAAATAGATGAGTTTTCATCAGTTACAGTGCGCCATTTCAATTACATTTTTCATAAAAATAACTGAAAATAATGAAACTTATTTCAAATACTTGATCTGCCATTTGAAAAATCTTTTAACTATAGCATAAAATTAATTTCAGTATTTTCTTGTTTTCAAGGTTTGAATTTTTAGTATTTCTCTGTTTAGTTTTTTTAATTGACACGATGAATGAGAATTCTTCGTAAATCCAATTTGCTTTGTAAGTGTATCTTTATGCTCTATGACACCAACACAAATGGAAAGGTATTAATTACATAATTTATAAAATATTTGTTCTAGCCTTGTATCAAACACAGTAATATTCTTGGAAACAGAATTAAATCGATGCATTTAACTGTGTAAAAGCTAAGTACTTGATAATGGAGTTATACCTATGTAACATTTCAAAAGTTATTGAAACTTAACGAAAATCAGATAATTTTTCCTGATGTTGAGTAATCTTAGGAGGCATTCTTTCCTTTCCAAACAAGACAGCTTATTTCCCCTGGTCTAGGAACTGACAGGCCTGAGTCTGCAGATGGAAACATAACTACTTGGAATTGGCAGTGCCTTCAGCTTGAATGTATCACGTTATACACTGAAAACAAGAGTGACCTTCTTTGAATGCTTTCCCCCAAAGCAAGTCTGCACTGCTTAGTGCGCTCTCATTTACTATATAAAGGCATTCATGTAATGACACTGTTTCCCCTCAAATTCACAGAAATATAGTATCTTCTGATAAATAAGAAAAAATAAAAACTCTTTCGTTTCTCACCCAACACAGAGATAAATTACTTTCCTCCTCGGTGCCAAGAGAACATACATATTTAAAGGCAATTTCATTTCCTATCTGCTGGTACAGGAACTATTCATTCTTTTTGAATAAAAATGACCAGAGATGGGGATGGTAATTCAGTCTCAAGGATGTGATGTAATTCAATGAAGTGACATGGCGGCAGGAGTCCCCATCCCCCACGGTCATTCCTTCTCCCCACTGCACACAGCCCTCCCATACTGGAAGGCCAATGAAGACAGACAAAGGTAGTGCAAGGCCTCACTCAGTCCCCAGCCCCACTGTAGGAGCATCACGGTTGTAGAGGCGGCATTCTGCTTGAGGGTTTTAGTTGGTTGATTCAAAGTTACACATCACATAAGCCAATTCCTCTTTGCATTTTCCAAAACTTTTCTATCTGTAAAGCCCTATATTTGTAACTTGCACTCTGAACACCTAGTAACTAATCCTCCTGACTCATTTCTTTGATTGGAAGACTTCTTATTTTCCATTATTCTGATCTCTCCTTGTTGAATGTTGACAAAACTTTAAACTTGTTTAAAAATCAATGCATAAAAAGTAAATGGTGCCTTTGTGTGTGCATGTGTGTGAGTGTAGTAAGAGAGCACTAGAGAAAGAGAAAGAACATTTTTAAGAGGTGGGGAGTCTGAATGCCACTTACTGTTTAGTTTTTAAAAAACAACAATAAAAGATAAGACAAGTAAGTGTTAAAAAATCTGTAGTTTAGTCATTGTAGGGTGTTGGGTCATTTTCTTAAAATAATTTTTGCTATTGTTGTGCCCATTTTTAAGTATTCTGTAGTACGGTGACATGCACATTTGCATTTTTTCTGCAACTGTCACCAATATCCATTGCCAGGACTCTATGCATATTCTCAAACTGAAAATACCTGCCCATTAAACAGTGACCCTCTAACCCTCCTGCCCCCAGGAACTGGCAGGCATCTTACTACTATTCTGTCTCTTTAAATTTGACTCTTATAGGATCATCAGATAAGTGGAATTACACAAAATTTGCCCTTTTGTGACTGGCTTATTTCATTTAACATAACATCCTCAACACTCATCCACGCTCCACATGTGTCAGAATTTCATTCCTTCCTAAGCTGAATAATATATTCCTTTATATGTATAATGTTTTCCTTATTAATTCCATCCATCTGTGGACGCTTGGGTTGATTGATGCTGCATTAATATTCCTAACTCTACCTTCACACTATGTGAATGAGTCAGTTTTCCACTGATTTAAGTATCTGTAAACCTACACAAATAAGATATTAAGAGATAATTCCTAACTAAATTGCCAATGCATAAAAAGTGTGGTTGGAAATAAAAATGAAGAATTAGCTCATCTTGCAAGTAAAGAATAGAGGCACTAAGTGGAAGAATGGAAGTTTAACGTTGTCTAGTGCAGGAACAGGATGATTTACTACTCTAAAACATAAGTATTTATCTTTTTTTTTTCACTATGGCTTCAGAAATCTTTTTTTCTCTCTGTTCCAAGACTTTTGCTTAGAATATTTCTAAAACTTCTAGATCTTTATGTTCAGTCTCAGAATCATCTCTTTGACAATGCTTATAGAAGGCATAAAGATACACACTTCCTATTATATAGTTATCACAGAAAATTTAGAGTAGTGTCTATAATTTTCCTTCTGCATTTTTCTGATCCTTGTTGCCCTAACATGAAAACTGAACTCTTTTTCTTTAGGATGCTGAGATGATTAACCAACCTATGCTCTAAAAACTAAAATAGTAACATTCAAATCATTCACTGGACTGAGTTGACAGGTTATTACTATAGTTTTTACCTGATGACTGTGTCAGCTTGCATACATTTCAGTTCTTCAGATTGTAGGATAGACAAATAGAGGCTTTTATCTGTGAATCTATATGGAGTAAACAGCAGAACTATGGATTTTCTATGGTTCAAAAGTCAGTCTATGGAAAGGGATGAAATATTTGCCAACCACATATGCTATAAGGGCTTAATATCCAAAATATATTAATGAAACATACACAGCTTAGTATCACAAGAGCAAATAATGTAATTAGAAAATGAAGACAAGACCTGAGTATAATTTTTCCAAATTGGATATGCAAAAGGCCAACAGGTATTGAAAAGGTGCCTCAACATCAATAATGGTCAGAGAACTAGAAGTCAAAACCATAACCAGGTATGAACTCATATATCTCACCATGGCTGTTGTCAGACAGGAAACAAATACCAACAAGATATGGGAAAAGGTATCTCTTAGATGCTGTTGATGTAAATGATGTAAATGTGAAATGGAGCAGTCTATGTATGGAACACAGTACAGTGTGACTCAGAAACTTAAAACGTAAACCCCATTTGATCCAGCGATACCACTACTGGGATGTACCTGAAAGAACGGAAATCAATATATCAATGAGGATCTGCACAGCCATGTTCATTGCCACATTATTGACAAAAGCCGAGCTATAGAAACAACCTAAAATATCTTTGATGGATAAGTGCTCAAATAAAATTATACACACACACATCCATAGTATATCATTCATAGATAAAAAAGAGGAAAGTCTTGCCATTGGTGACGAAATGGGGGAATCCGGAAGGCATTATTCTAAGTGAGGTCAGCCAGACAGAAAGACAAATACTGTATGGCCTCAATTACATGTGGAATCTAAAAAACAAGAAAACAATTTCATATTTACAGAGAATATGATGGTAGCTGCCTCAGGCATCAGTGATGGAAAAAAGGGGCGATGAATGTCAAAAGATAAAACTTTTTAGTTAGAAGGAAAAGTTCCGAGGATCTTATGTAGAGCTTGGTGACTATAGTTAATAATATGGTATTCTATATTTAACAGTTGCTTAAAACATATCTTATAAATTATCACTAACACGCAATGAGATAGTTCTGTGAACTATGTGAGCTGATGATGCATTAACTATGCTCATCTTGGTAATGATTCAACTATATATACACTTACATATAAATATGTATATAATTTTCATACTATATAATTTGTTTTTATTTATTATTAGGATTTACAATATCATATTTGTTTCAGAGGTACAATATAATGACTCAATAAATATATACACAAATACAATTATATTTGTCAATCATCCCACAATAAAAAATGGTTTAAAAAGCAAAACCAGTCACATCATAAAATCAAGGACAAAAACAGAGTTAGAGGACTGATACTGCCCAATGTCAGGACTTGGGAAGCTAAAGATAGTGCGGAAATGACCAAAAAGCATGAAAGAGGTCAATGCAATATAATAGACAGCTCAGAAATAGACCTCTGTAAATATAATCAGCTTATCTTTGACAAAGTGCAGATTGTTTATTCAACTAATAATGCTGCTGGAAAAACTTGGCATAAAAAAACAGTCCATATATAGACTGTACACACTTTACAAAATTTAATTCAAAATGGATCTTATACCTGAATGCAAAGCATTGTAGTATAAAACCCTGCTTGACAGCCTAAGAGAAAGCCTAGATAACCTTAGTTATATGAGTCCTTTTTAGATACAACGTCAAAGGCAGGATTCATGAAAGCAAATGTTGGTAACCTGGACTACAGTAAAATTAAAAAATTTAAAACTCCTGAGAAAGAAGATATCAAGAGAAAGAGAAGACAAGCGACAGGCTGGGAGAAATAATTTGTGGAAGACATATAGGATAAAAGACCCTTATTCAAAACATGCAAAGAACAAATAAAATTCAACAATAAGAAAACAAACAATCCCACTGAAAATTGGGCACTTCACTGACGAAGACAGACAGATGTCAAATACACATTTGAAAAGATGCTCCATATCATACGTCATCAAGAAAATTAAAATAAAAACAATGATATACCACTTCACACAATTTGAATGGCCAGTTCCAACATTAATAGAAATGCTGCTGAGAAGGTGCAGCACCAGGAAGTCGTGCATATTAGTTACAGGAATTCCAAATGGCACAGCCACTTGGAAGCCAGATTTGGTGGGTTTTTTGCAAACCATATATAATTTTATCATGTGGTCCAACAAACATGTGAGTTGGTATTTACCCAAAGGAGTTGAAAACTTATGTACACAAACGAAAATGCAAAAGAATATCTATAGCAGCTTTGTTCTTAATTGCTAAAATTTGGAATGAACCAAGGTGGCATTCAGCAGGTGGAAAGGTAAATGAATGTGGTGCATGCAGACAATGGGGTATTATTCATAAATAAAAGGAAACGAGCTGTCTAGCTATAAAAAGACATGGATAAACTGAAATGCCCATTACTAAGTAAAATAAGCTAATTTCAAAATGTTCTTTATTGCATGATTCCAACTGAATCACATTCTACAAAAGCCAAAATTATGGAGAATGGAAGAATTCAGTGGCTGCCAGAAGCTGACGGAAGTAAGGGAGAAAAGTAGGCAAAGCACAGAAGATTCTGGGGGTAGTAAAATGCTCTGTGTGATGTTATACTCATGAGTAAATATCATTCTACATTTAAAAAACTCATAGAAACCCTAATGTAAACTATGAATGTTGAGTAATTATGAAATGTCAACGGTATATTCTTGGTTTAAAAGAGGCATGACTCTAGTTAGTACATTGCTCTTATGGGAGGCTATGTATTTGTGGGTGGGTATAAGGGTTATGTAGAAAATCTCTATACATCACAATCAATTTTGTTACATACCTAAAAATCTTCTAAAAAGAGTCTTCAAAGGATTTTAAGTAAAAATATTACAAAATAATGGACACATAATTATTGATGATAATTGTTATTGAAATAAAAGATGGAATACCTAATGATTTGGGATGAATAGTCCCTTCAGCAACATTTCCAGAGACTTTTTTATGGCATTATTTCTTAGACTATATATCATGGAATTAAAGGTTGGGGCAGCCATGGTGTAGAACATAGAAATGACAAGGTCAAAAATGGAAGGGGCCTGTGAAAAAGGTCTTAGATAAGCAGAGAAACCAGTGGAGAGAAATAACACAATCACAATCAGATGTGGAAGGCAAGTGGAGAAGGCTTTTGACTGACCTTCTGTTGATGGCATTTTCTTGACAGTGGAGAAGATGTAGACATAGGAAACAATGATGAAAATAAAACAGCAGAAAACCAATACCACACTAATGAGGATAGGTACAATCTCTCTTATTATGTTTTCTGAGCAAGAAATAGCCAATAACTGTGGGATGTTGCAAAATAAATGATGGACGACATTAGAACCACAGTAGGATAAGGCGAATGTACTGGCTGTGTGCATTAAGGCGATCAGACCCCCACCCAGCCAGGACACAGCTGTCAACTGAAAACGCATATTCACATTCATGATGACCTCGTAGTGCAGGGGGTGGCACATGGCAGCATAGCAGTCAAAGCACATCACGGTGAGGAGATTCAGCTCTGCAGTTGCTAAAAACACAAGCAGAAAGACCTGGGCTACACAGCCAAGAAATGAGATGGAGTTACTGTGAGACAAGGAGTTGGCAATAGATTTGGGAATTGTGAATGTAACTAGGCAGAGATCCAAGAAGGACAAATTCTTCAGGAAGAATTACATGGGGGTTCAGAGATGCTTGTCCAAAGTTATGATCATTATGAGGACGTTTTCCATTAGTGCAAAGAAGTATATCAAGATGAAGAACACTGAGTGCAAAATGTACATATTTTCATTGTTAGAAAATCCAGTGAGGATAAATTCTGTCACAGCTGTGAGATTTTTTGTGCTTGGAGACGTAAATCTGTATTAAAATAAAAAGAGAAATGAAACGTCATTTTCAAGTCCTTCCATATTCAATTTACAATATAGTTGTATATTCATATAGTCATCACACAATCTATTTAATAAAAATGTTTCTCCTATCCTGTGGATTGATCACTAACAGTACCTGAATAACACTGCTTTACTGAATGACTTTAAACTCAGTGCACATGCACAGGCCATTTTTATTACCCAAATATGTTCTATGAAAGATGCTGAAGGACTGAAAATTTGAACCGACCTTAATGTGAGTGTCCTGATGAAAAGCACCCTCCCAATATCTATAAATGAATCCTGAGAAACAAACTGATAACTACTAAAAATTGTGCCCTAATCTTAATGTCCTTACATCCTATCCCATGACTAACATTTGTTTCAGCACATCTTCCAAGAAATTGAACAGTAAACAATTCTTTAAAAAACTGAATTACAGACCTTCCTCAGTCCTGTAAGCTATTTAACCTACATTCTCTCTACAAAATACTCAATCTGGAGATGTTCTTCCATTTAACATTTTAATATAGAGATAGATCTAACTGCATTTTTCTCATTCATAATACTCAAATTATTTATCATAAACGTAGGTGGTTTTATGCATATATGCATTATGGTTCTATGTGACACATATCCTGATTACCTTAGGTATCAAATCCTACAGGGAATGACCTAAGATTGTTGGCCTCATATTCATCAATTTATCACTTCCTCTTATTATTTTCCATTTTATCTGACTTTTTCCCCATATCTAATAAGTTAAAAAGTGTTTCTCCATAATCTTTTTTCTTTTCATCATGTCTGAACTTCCAGCTCCACAATTACATGAACTTGTAAGTATGATATTTTCCACGTTCATCTATTCCCCAACTATTTTCCTGTCTCCTATCCCTAATATAAGATTAATGCAAATACGTGGTGGGGGAGAAGGGACCATTTATAGCAGGAGCTAAATTCAGTCTTGTTCTGTCAAGTGTAATTTTCCAATTTTTGCAATAACACATTGATACCTTCTGTTTGTACAGATTTTGTTCATCAACCTTCATGCAAATGTGGTAAAATATTAAGCCTTTACTATACAATATTCTATCACACACACTCTTCTTATTCTAATTCTCTAAAATATTATGTTCTAGGAGGCGGAGCCAACATGGCGGCGTGAGTAGGACAGTGGGAATCTCCTCCCAAAAACATATATACTTTTGAAAATACAACAAACACAACTAGCCCTAAAAGAGAGACCAGAAGACGCAGGACAGTGGCCAGACTGCAGCTACACCAGCGAGAACCCAGCGACTGGTGAAAGGGGTAAGATACAAGCCCCGGCCCGGACGGACCAGAGCGCCCCTCCCCCCAGCTCCCGGCGGGAGAACAATAGGCAGAGCGGGAGGGAGACGGAGCCCAGGACTGCCGAACACCCAGCCCCAGCCATCCGGGCCAGAGCGCAGACACAGTACATGCCCAGGGGGCCCTGGATACTGGGGGAACAGGGAGTAAGAACTCTGAGCGGGTGCTGAAGCTGATGCCCCTGTGACAAAGAAAAGCGGGGGCTTTTTGAAAGTCTTAAAGGGACAGGGACTTAACAGCTTGACGGAAACAACCCAGGTCACAGTACAGCAGCTGGAAATTACAGGGAAAACCGGGTGCACTAACCCCCTGGGCAACAGCTCTGAGACCCCTCACGGAGGCAAACAGTCAAGCAGCCGCCCCATCCATCACCCCACCGGGCGCTGCGAAAGCAGAGAAGCAGGCTGAGACAAATTCCGCCCACAGAAAGGGAAATTTCTCCCTCCGGGCCAGGAAAGACACAAAGACCCACTCTACACGCAATTACCCAACACAAGCCTCTAGGGGTCGCAGTTGCCCCAGTAAAGAAAGGCCAGTAGTAAGTGAAAATTTTGGCCCTCCCAGCTGACAGTCAATAGCACCTGTCAACATGAAAAGGCAAAAAAATATGATCCAGACAAGACTAACCCAGACAGCTTCAGCATCTGCTACATCTTCCCCTGAGAAGGAATCTGGGGAGATAGATTTAGCCAGTCTACCTGAAAACGAATTCAAAACAAAAGTCATAACCATGCTGATGGACTTGCAGAGAAATATGCAAGAACTAAGGAAGGAGAATTCAGAAATAAAACAAGCTCTGGAAGGACTTCAAAACAGAATGGACGAGATGCAAGAGACCATTAATGGACTAGAAAACAGAGAACAGGAACGCAGAGAAGCTGATGCAGAGAGAGATAAAAGGATCTCCAGGAATGAAAGAATTTTAAGAGAGCTGAGTGATCAATATAAAAGAAATAATATAAGAATCATAGGCATTCCAGAAGAAGTAGAGAGAGAAAAGGGGATAGAAAATGTCTTTGAAGAAATAATTGCTGAAAATTTCCCCAAACTAGGGGAAGAAATGGCCTCTCAGACCACAGAGGTACACAGAACTCCCATGACAAGGGATCCAAGGAGGGCAACACCAAGACACATAATAATTAAAATGGCAAAGATCAAAGACAAGGACAAAGTATTACAAGCAGCCAGAGAGAAAAAAAAGGTTACCTACAAAGGAAAACCCATCAGGCTATCATCAGACTTCTCAACAGAAACCCTACAGGCCAGAAGAGAATGGCATGATATACTTAATGCAATGAAACAGAAGGGCCTCGTACGAAGACTACTGTATCCAGCACGAATATCATTTAAATATGAAGGAGGGATTAAACAATTCCCAGACAAGCAAAAGTTGAGGGAATTTGCCTCCCACAAACCACCTCTACAGGGCATCCTACAGGGACTGCTCTAGATGGGAACACTCCTAAAAAGAGCACACAACAAAACACCCAACATATGAAGAAGGGAGGAGGAGGAATAAGAAGGGAGAGAAATAAAGAATCATCAGATTGTGTTTATAATAGCTCAACAAGCGAGTTAAGTTAGACAGTAAGACAGTAAAGAAGCTAACCCTAAACCTTTGGTAACCACAGACTTAAAGCCTGCAATGGCAATAAATTCATACCTTTCAATAATCACCCTAAATGTAAATGGACTGAATGCACCAATCAAAAGACACAGAGTAATAGAATGGATAAAAAAGCAAGATCCATCCATATTCTGCTTACAAGAGACTCACCTCAAACCCAAAGATGCGCACAGACTTAAAGTCAAGGGATGGAAAAAGATATTTCAAGCAAACAACAGAGAGAAGAAAGCAGGAGCTGCAATTCTGGTATCAGACAAAACAGACTTCAAAATAAAGAAAGTAACAAAAGACAAAGAAGGACATTACATAATGATAAAGGGCTCAGTCCATCAAGAGGATATAACCATTATAAATATATATGCACCCAATACAGGAGCACCAACATACCTGAAACAAATATTAACAGAACTAAAGGAGGAAATAGAATGCAATGCATTCATTCTAGGAGACTTCAACACACCACTCACTCCAAAGGACAGATCCACCAGACAGAAAATAAGTAAGGACACAGAGGCACTGAACAACACACTAGAACAGATGGACCTAATAGACATCTACAGAACTCTACATCCAAAAGCAACAGGATACACGTTCTTCTCAAGTGCACATGGAACATTCTCCAGAATAGACCACATACTAGGACACAAAAAGAGCCTCAGTAAATTCCAAAAGACTGAAATCCTACCAACCAACTTTTCAGACCACAAAGGCATTAAACTAGAAATAAACTGTTCAAAGAAAGCAAAAAGGCTCACAAACACATGGAGGCTAGACAACACGCTCCTAAATAATCAATGGATCAATGACCAAATCAAAATGGAGATCCAGCAATATATGGAAACAAATGACAACAACAACACTAAGCCCCAACTTCTGTGGGACGCAGCAAAAGCAGTCTTAAGAGGAAAGTATATAGCACTCCAAGCATATTTAAAAAAGGAAGAGCAATCCCAAATGAACGGTCTAATGTCACAACTATCAAAATTGGAAAAAGAAGAACAGATGAGGCCTAAGGTCAGCAGAAGGAGGGACATAATAAATATCAGAGAAGAAATAAATAAAATTGAGAAGAATAAAACAATAGCAAGAATCAATGAAACCAAGAGCTGGTTCTTCAAGAAAATAAACAAAATAGATAAGCCTCTAGCCAGATTTATTAAGAGGAAAAGAGAGTCAACACAAATCAACAGTATCAGAAATGAGAAAGGAAAAATCACAACAGATCCCGCAGAAATACAAAGAATTATTAGAGACTACTATGAAAACCTATATGCTAACAAGCTGGGAAACCTAGGAAAAATGGACAACTTCAAAGAAAAATACAACCTTCCAAGACTGACCCAAAAAGAAACAGAAAATCTAAACAGACCAATTACCAGCAACGAAATTGAAGCGGTAATCAAAAAACTACCAAAGAACAAAACACCCGGGCCAGATGGATTTACCTCGGAATTTTATCAGACATACAGGGAAGACATAATACCAATTCTCCTTAAAGTTTTCCAAGAAATAGAAGAGGAGGGGACACTCCCAAACTCATTCTATGAAGCTAACATCACCCTAATACCAAAACCAGGCAAAGACACCACCAAAAAAGAAAAATACAGACCAATATCCCTGATGAACGTAGACGCAAAAATACTCAACAAAATTTTAGCAAACCGAATTCAAAAATTCATCAAAACCATCGTACACCATGACCAAGTGGGATTCATCCCAGGGATGCAAGGATGGCACAACATTCGAAAGTCCATCAATATCATCCACCACATCAACAAAAAGAAAGACAAAAACCACATGATCATCTCCATAGATGCTGAAAAAGCATTTGACAAAGTTCAACATCAATTCATGACAAAAACTCTCAGCAAAATGGGAATAGAGGGCAAGTACCTCAACATAATAAAGGCCATCTATGAAAAACCCACAGCCAACATTATATTGAATAGCGAGAACCTGAAAGCATTTCCGCTGAGATCGGGAACTAGACAGGGATGCCCACTCTCCCCACTGTTATTTAACATTGTACTAGAGGTCCTAGCCACGTCAAACAGACAAAACAAAAAAATACAAGGAATCCAGATTGGCAAAGAAGAAGTCAAACTGTCACTATTTGCAGATGACATGATACTGTACATAAAAAACCCTAAAGATTCCACCCCAGAACTACTAGAACTGATATCGGAATACAGCAAAGTTGCAGGATACAAAATCAACACACAGAAATCTTTGGCTTTCCTATATACCAACAATGAACCAACAGAAAGAGAAATCAGGAAAACAACTCCATTCACAATTGCATCAAAAAAAATAAAATACCTAGGAATAAACCTAACCAAAGAAGTGAAAGACTTATATTCTGAAAACTACAAGTCACTCTTAAAAGAAATTAAAGGGGACACTAACAGATGGAAACGCATCCCATGATCATGGCTAGGAAGAATTAATATCGTCAAAATGGCCATCCTGCCCAAAGCAATATACAGATTTGATGCAATCCCTATGAAACTACCAGCAACATTCTTCAATGAACTGGAACAAATAATTCAAAAATTCATATGGAACCACCAAAGACCCCGAATAGCCAAAGCAATCCTGAGAAAGAAGAATAAAGTAGGGGGGATCTCACTCCCCAACTTCAAGCTCTATTATAAAGCCATAGTAATCAAGACAATTTGGTACTGGCACAAGAACAGAGCCACAGACCAATGGAACAGACTAGACAATCCAGACATTAACTCAGACGTATATGGTCAATTAATATTTGATAAAGGAGCCATGGACATACAATGGCGAAATGACAGTCTCTTCAACAGATGGTGCTGGCAAAACTGGACAGCTACATGTAGGAGAATGAAATTGGACCATCGTCTAACCCCATATACAAAAGTAAACTCAAAATGGATCAAAGACCTGAATGTAAGTCATGAAACCATTAAACTCTTGGAAGAAAACATAGGCACAAACCTCTTAGACATAAACATGAGTGACCTCTTCTTGAACATATCTCCCCGGGCAAGGAAAACAACAGCAAAAATGAACAAGTGGGACTATATTAAGCTGAAAAGCTTCTGTACAGCAAAAGACACCATCAATAGAACAAAAAGAAACCCTACAGTATGGGAGAATATCTTTGAAAAATACACATCCGATAATGGCTTGACGTCCAGAATATATAAAGAGCTCACACGCCTCAACAAACAAAAAACAAATAACCCAATTAAAAAATGGGCAAAGGAACTGAACAGACGGTTCTCCAAAAAAGAAATACAGATGGCCAACAGACACATGAAAAGATGCTCCACATCGCTAATTATCAGAGAAATGCAAATTAAAACTACAATGAGGTATCACCTCACACCAGTAAGGATGGCTGCCATCCAAAAGACAAACAACAACAAATGTTGGCGAGGCTGTGGAGAAAGGGGAACCCTCCTACACTTCTGGTGGGAATGTAAACTTGTTCA
The DNA here is from genome assembly GCF_030020395.1 of Manis pentadactyla. Classification (NCBI taxonomy): domain Eukaryota; kingdom Metazoa; phylum Chordata; class Mammalia; order Pholidota; family Manidae; genus Manis; species Manis pentadactyla. The sequence continues at coordinate 74,601,591 of NC_080031.1, forward strand.
ACCATTGTGGAAAGCAATATGGAGGTACATCAAAATGCTCAAAACAGACTTACCATTTGACCCAGGAATTGCACTCCTAAGAATTTACCCTAAGAATGCAGCAATCAAGTATGAGAAAGATCAGTGCACGCCTATGTTTATCGCAGCACTATTTACAATAACCAAGAATTGGAAGCAACCTAAATGTCCATCGATAGATGAATGGATAAAGAAGATGTGGTACATATACACAATGGAATACTACTCAGCCATAAGAAAAGGGCAAATCCAACCATTTGCAGCAACATGGATGGAGCTGGAGGGTATTTTGCTCAGTGAAACAAGCCAAGCAGAGAAAAAGAAATACCAAATGATTTCACTCATCTGTGGAATATAAGAACAAAGGAAAAACTGAAGGAACAAAACAGCAGCAGAATCACAGAACTCAAGAATGGACTAACAGGTACCAAAGGGAAAGGGACTGGGGAGGATGGGTGGGTAGGGAGGGATAAGGGGGGGAGATGTAGGGGGGTATTAAGATTAGCATCCATAGCGGGGTGGGAGAAAGGGGAGGGCTGTACAACACAGAGAAGACAAGTAGTGATTCTACAACAGGTTGCTACGCTGATGGACAGTGACTGTAAAGGAGTATATGGGGGGACCTGGTATAGGGGAAAGCCTAGTAAACAAAGTATTCGTCATGTAAGTGTAGATTAATGATTAAAAAAAAATAAATGCAGTTCCTATGTGGTGACCTCTAATGAGTTCTACACAATAATATAAAGGACATATAAAAGTGTAGGCAAAGGGTCTGTTTGTGTTTATACAGAGGATCAAAGCCTAATTGGGCTACCCAGAAAATGAACTAAGAAACGATATGAAAGAGAACTTCCAACATCAGCACTCTCGGGAAGACTCATGCCAGAAGATGATCATCAAAAAACCCTAACAAAGATCCACGCACTGCTACAGCTGTAGATGCACTCATCCCACCAGCTCCTGGACTTGCCATGGGAATGAAGGAGATATCTAAGCTGGCCTGTGCATACAGAAAAAAAAAATTTGACTGGATCTATACTGTTGGAACTCAACCAAGAATTAGTAGAAGTGCAAATTGTAGCGCTCCAAAATCTTACAACTACAGACTATTTACTGTTAAAAGAACATATGGGATGTGAACAGTGCCCAGGAATGGGTTGTTTTAATTTGTCTGATTTTTCTCAAACTATTCAAATTCAGTTAGATAATAACCATCATATCATTGATAAGTTTTCACAAATGCCTAGGGTGCCTAACTGGTTTTCTTGGTTTCACTGGAGATGGCTGGTAATTACAGGTATGCTTTGGTTATGTAACTATACTCCTATTATGTTAATGTGTGTGCGCAATTTAAGTAGTAGATTAAAATCTATACATGCTGAAGTTACTCTACAAGAAGATATGTCAAAGAAATAATCAATCTTCCCATGTTTTCTCCCGTCTGCTACTTCTATAGCTTTTCTTCTTCCTTCCTAATTACAACGAATTCTTAAATATAATTCGTGCCTCATATCAAATTTACCGAGTATCATAACTCCTCCAAGTGGTAAAGATAAATCAAGACAAATGCTGGGCATAGAAGCCACAGGGCATAAATATGCAAAGAAATAAAAAGCTAACCATTTCAAACAATAAGGCTTCTCTCTCACTTACCAACGTAACATTTCCCTGTATGGCCCCGGAAGATGACTGGTTAGCCAGAGACGGGTAAGATTCCTCAAGGGAGGAACAAACTAAGACAGGCACAGTCGCAGGGGGTTCATCAGGTGAGAAATTGGGGATCAACAGAGGTGAGGCTTAGAACCTCACCCTCCCTGTTCTGAGAGAAATCTTCTGCATACGTGGATGTTTTATTGCCCTTGTCTAGCTTGGATTAACACATAGTCTACAGGCACACACCTGATCATCTACATTTGCTCTCTTACAACACTAAACTATGTTTTCTACCTTTATGTTGTATCTACCTACCACTTCAGCATCTTATTAAAAATAATAAAGAGAGAAATGTGGTATCCAAATATAAATCACGTATAAAAATCAAATTTGTATTCATATTTGAACTGACTGTTTATAGTTCATAATGCATGAGCAAAACCAAAAGTTTCTGTGATGACTGCCCTTGTACTGTTCACCATGTAACTTATTCACTATGTAAGAATTTGTTCTCCACGTAAGAACTTGTTCGTTAGGATTCAGAAGATTGGAGACTGACGAAAATTAGGCTTGGGGTGGATTAATGATTGTGCATTGAGCATTGATTCCCCTATACAGAATTTTATTGTTGTTAACAACCATTTGATCAATAAATATGAGAGATGCCCTAACAACAACAACCAAGAAAAAGTACACACTTCCAATTGTAAAATAAATAAGTAACCGGGATGTAATGTATAGCATAAGGAATATAGTCAAAATATTGTAACAACTTGGTATGGTGATAGCTGGTACTTAGAATTATCATGTATATAAATGTTGAATCACTGTGTTGTACACCTGAAACTAATGTAATGTAATACTGTGTGTCAACTACCCTTCAATAAAAAATAATTATCTAAAAAAAAAAAAAAAAAGAAGATATGTCAAAGAAATAAAAAAAAAATAATAAAATATTATGTTCTACTTTTCTCCATGGTGCTGGACAACATGAACATCTTCAGTAAATATTGGTTGTTAAGTTTGGGAAAGTAATAATGTAAAGCAGTTTGAACATATTAGTGGAAATAATTCCACATATTTTAATGAAAACAAAATAAAGTTTAGAACATATTCCTGTCAACGATGCAAAAATTTTGGGGTGACTTAAAATACATGTTCACAATGATAAAATTACATTTGATATACATGTCCTGATGTCCCTGTTAAAATATTATGAATTCTTCATTTTACAAGATCCATGGTAGCCTTTCAGTGGTAGACTAAGAAAAACCAAGGTGTTCATCATGATAAATAGATTTCCATATCTGTCCATCACTTCTACTGTGATATATTAAATAATTTAAAATAATGCTTCATAGAGTCCATGAAGATACAATCTGACTCATATATGTCATTAATATTTTACGGGTTGAAAAATGTAACAGACATTTTTTGAAGGCTCAACATTATTTTATTTTTAGTTTCATCTTGAGGCTCTTCATTATTTACTGTCTACTTCTCATTGTTATTTCATTTAACATTTTATACACTTTCATCTTAGTATTCTAAATGCTAAATTCAGCACTAACAGATATGAATGTAATACTATAACAAAACCACTAAAAATCATAATCAGTGGAGTACCTTAAATTTAAGAAAAATAATATTTTCTCCCACTGAAACTCACCTAAAAAAAGTTGATGTTGTTAATTGAATAATTTGAGTACCACAGAATAAATTGATCCCTCTAGATATTTTTTTTAGTGTTCATTCTTATAAAATGAGTATTTTAACTACTGTTACTTTTTCTCAAATATAAAATGAAAATTTAAATCTAGAATACTTTAAATTTAAAATGATTTTCCAAAAAAATTATTTAATGGTATACCTCCAAATCCTGGTACATAAAAGTTCCAGTTGTCTACATAAGCTTTTTTCTAGTGAAATTTACTGCCATCACAAGGACAGAAGGCTACACATCTCAATTGAGTAGAGATGATTAGCTTTGTTGATTTTTCTGAAAAGTCTTATGAGTCTCAACTCTGGCATCATCAATGACTCAGTCAAAAAAACAGGAGACCTGAAGAGCTTGACCATTTTACCTCTCCTGCTGATCTCTTGTGTGTTTAACCATAGTCCAAGAGTTGTAATTTATCAAGCTCTTTTATTCCAAAGGGAATATAGTGTTATTGTTTTCTCCATTAAACTGCTCAGTCACTATCAGCCTATACTAAATCTCACTCAATTATTAGTGCTATCAGTGTGCCATAATTTAACTTTGTTAGTGGTGTACATATCTGTGACAGGACTCCAGTTAATCTAGCATCCAATGTTTCAGTCATTTATTGAGTGCCTACTATGGGTCAGACTCAGTAGATGGCAATACGGCATTAAAAGCAATGCAGTGAGTCAAAGTCCAAAGGTGAGTGTGAATGCACTGTCTCTCGCCCAGAGATGGAGGCTTTGGAGAGAGACTGGAGGAAGAGAATACAGTGCAGTCCCAGAGGGAGGGCCACTAACAGCAGGTCCGTTAAGAGCACAAGCGGAGGTGTGACAGGTGAGCTTGGCCATCTCCGCAGAGCAGGGAAACAAGAGGCTAGAATATGAGTGAACAAAAAGATTTCATGATCAGGAATACTGCACTTCAGGTGAAGCTGATAATTTTTACTGTGAGAGAAAAGACACCGGTGGTTTTGAGTAGGAGAGAAGCATGTCATGTTATACTTACCTTGATCACTCTCTGGAAAGTGTACACTGTAGAGGAACTAGACTGGGAGGAGGACTGGATGCAAATACATGGAAAGGAAATATGACCACAGGTTCTAAGAATTACTATTGTTAATACACTATACTACACCAAACCATCTTACAGATTCAATTAATCACTATCAAAATTATAATGCCATTTTTTAAAGAAATAGAAATTATCATAAATTAGTAAGAAATAAAAAAATACTCTGACTAGCAAAAGCAGCCTTGAAAAGAGGGAAAACGTTGGAAGCTCTCACTCTCATTTCAAGCATTATTAAAAACCGCAGTAATTAAACTAGTATAGTACTGGCATAAAAATAGATACATAGATCAATGGAACATATTGGCTACCCAGAAATTAGTGCACTTGTACATATTCAAATAATATTCATCAAGGGAGCCAAGAAGATGAAATGAGAAATGATATCCTCTTCAATTAACAGTGGAGAAAGTGAATAACTATATGAAAATACAATTGTCCCCTATTTTACAAAACTCACAAAAACTAACTCAAGGTGGATTAAAGACTTACACGTAAGATCTGATACCATAACACTCCTAGAAACCAGACCCAAGAGCTGCCTTGACATTGGTCGTGGCAAAGTTTTTTAGATATGACACCAAAAGCATAAGCATCAAGGCAAAAATAAACAAGTAGGACTACCCTGAACTACAGCGCTTCTGCAGAGCAGAGAAACAATAAAAGAAAAGGCAATGCATGGAAAGGGGAAAAATATTTGCAGACTGTCTACCTGACAAGGAATTAATACCCAGAACACATACATGCAATGTAATAGCAAAAACTAAGCAAATAAAATAAACAAAAAGTGGTTTAAAAATAGATATCTGCAATAAAATCCAAATTAAATGAGGTATCACTTTATGATCTGTTAGAGGGCTATTACCAATAAAATGAGAGACTAAGTGTTGGCAAGGATGTGTGGAGAAAAGAGAGTCCTTGATGGGAATGTAAATTGGTACAGCCAGTGTGTAAGACACTGTGGATGTCACTCAAAAAATAAATCTACCATACAATTCACCAATCCCACTTCTGCCTATATACCTGAAAGAAATGCAAATATTTTATTCATTTCAGTACTACACCCATAACCAAGAAAGATGTGGAAACATCTAGATGCGGAAATCCTAAATGTCCTTCAATGAATGATGGAAAAAGTGTGACTTCATATACATTATATATATATATATATATATATATATATATATATATATATATATATATATATATATATACTGAAATATAATGCAGTTCTATAAATGGTAATTTTGCTTTTCTCAATAATTTGGATAAACCTTGGAGGCATTATGCTGAGTGACATAAGTGAGATATACAAAGAATAACACTATGTTTTTATTTATATGAGGGGTCTAAAGAAGCCAAACTCATAGAAATAGAGCATCAAATGTTCATTGCTGGGTCTTGGATGAGGGAGAAATTTGGAGTAGTTGGTCAAATGGAACAAATTCCCAGGTGTAAGACAAATAAAAGCCGTTTCTCTAATGTACAGCATCATAACTATAATTAACAATACTGCGTATATACTTGGGGGTTATTTAGAAAGTAGGTCATATTATCACTACACACACAAATCATGATTATGTTTGAACTTAAAGGTGTTAACTAACCTTACATTAGGAACAATTTTTCAATGCATTTGTGTCTAATTATAACATTATAAACTTTAAGTCTACTTATGTTTTGTTTCAATAATACCTATATAAATCTAGGGAAAAATAATGCAAGAACAAAAGGAGACACACTATGACAATTTCGCTGCTATTGATACTAATTTTGATCACTCTCTTGAGATGATGGCTGCCAACTTTTCCAGGAGTAATGATCAGTACTAGGTGGGAAGATAACTTGATACTAGACCCCTTGTTAGACTGAAAGTTATCATTCCATTTTTTAATCCCTTAAGTTATTTATATGCTTGCTATACACTCTCCTGACATTCTGTGCAATGTGCTTAGTGGGGTTTTTTTTAGTGAATAACACATTTTTTATTAAGTTATCATTGATATATACACTTATAAAGGTTTCACATGAAAAACATTGTGGTTACTACATTCACCCATATTATAAAGTACTCCCCATACCCCAATGCAGTCACTGCCCATTAGTGTAGTAATATGCCACAGAATCACTACTTGTCTTCTCTCTGCTAAACTGTCTTCCCTGTGACCTCCCCATTCCCCACGTGTACTAATCATAATACCCCTCAATCCCCTTCTACCTCCCTCTCCACCCACCCACCCTCTCCCCTCCCCTCCCCTTTGGTAACCACTAGTCCCTTCTTGGAGTCTGTGAGTCTGCTGCTGTTTTGTTCCTTCAGTTTTGCTTTGTTGTTATACTCCACATATAAGTGATATCATTTGGTACTTGTCTTTCTCCACCTGGCTTATTTCACTGAGCATAATACCCTCTAACTCCATCCATGTTGTTGCAAATGGTAGGATTTGTTTTCTTCTCATGGCTGAATAGTATCCCATTGTATATATGTACCACAGCTTCCTTATCAATTCATCTGCTGATGTACACTTAGGTTGCTTCCATATCTCGGCTATTGTAAATAGTGCTGCGATAAGCATAGGGGTGCATGTGTCTTTTGAATCTGAGATCTTGCTTTCTTTAGGTAAATTCCTATATGTGGAGTTACTGGATCATATTGTATTTCTATCTTTAGTTTTTGAAGAACCTCCATACTAATTGCACCAATTCATATTCCCACCAACAGTGTAGAAATGTTCACTTTTCTTCATATCCTCATCTTCAGTTTTAAATGTTTGTACCAGTGGAAAGTGCTCATATAATGTCAGATTCTATATACTTTATGAAATTGGAGCCAAGACAAGTTGATAACGTGGAACGTGCAGTTAAGAAGGGATCCAAAAGAAACAAGTGTCCTTTGCTCTTCAGAAGACAGGGATCTATGAACATTATGCTTCTCTACACCTCTGGGGAGTCATATAAGAAGGGGACCTGTGAGACCTGACTGTGGTTGGAAGACCACTCTCTCTCTCCTTCCTGTATGCACAGCTTCTCCTGGTTAATCTTCCTTTAGATGTAAGTCACAACGTGGAGCCTTGTAATCCCTAAATGCATAAACACATGGCTGTGAAAACTCATTTTTCTACCAAATATCTTCTCCTTCAGAAGTGTTAAAAATCTTCCATGCCATCTGGAAATTATTAATCAGCAAAATCCTTTAGAGTTTAAAACTTTACCCTGCAAGTCCATTCAAACATCATCATCTCCTTAAAATGCAGAATACATCCCACAATCAAACATCATTATCTCTTTAAAGCGCAGAATACATCCCTCCCTGAAGTCCTCTCGAATGGTGTTGATATGTCTCTGGAAGAAGGACTTGTTGCCTAACTGAGGTCAGCAGACATGCTCATGTAGTCACCATCTCAGGACATACCTGGGGAAAAGTAGTCCATGCCCTGCCATGACAGCCCACTATGACTGAGCAATGTTGGGGTGAAGGGACATCACGGTAGAAAATGCTGGCTCTGAGCCCTAACTGGATGTTGGTTCACGACCTTGGGAGTTCTCCAGATGAGATTAAAACTGACCACCACTCAATGGTGGGCAAGGAAAAACTAAAGAAAGAGGCAGGCCACTCCATGTAGGTAGGATGCAGGTTTGGTAAGCAAAGGAACTTACATATATTGTTATTCTTGGGTGGCTGCAAGATGAGTACATGTCTGTGCCTGCCCACCAGTATCTTAAAAGTGTACACAGAGGTCTTAATGGCTTCAGGAATTTATAGGATCCAGATGGTCTCAATAACATTAATCTGTCATGGCTGTATTCTTGAAACAGCTTCTACAGTGGGAAGGTGGCACAATCTAAGGAGAAGGGAGAGAGAGAAGCCTTCCACTTCCCAGTTTCAGCTTTCTCATCAATAGCGGTTACACCCTCTCAATGACCTCCTCCAGCACTAGGTAGGGAAAAGGTTTGCTGACTCACCCTCTGCCCAATCCTACTTCTTTCTAATTCTTTCCACTGGTGGTGTTGATTTCTGGAGTATATACATCTCAATTTAATATCTGTGTCCAGGCAACCCTACCTGCAACACAGGGGGTGTTGCCTTCTCTTTCACCCCCTTGTATCATTCAGTCTAAGGAAGAGCATGTCTGCCTTACTGTCCATCACCAATTCTAGATCCTTCTCCCTGATTCTTCCAGGGGTGATGAGTTGCTTGAAATTTATGTCATAAGCCTATACTTCCTTCTCACCACTTCTGCTGAGTCATTTACCCTCCAAGATTCCCCACCTGGATGATCATGCCCAGTTTGACTTCTCATTGTCATTATCCTAGACAAAATGAAAGATAAGGAATGTGGTATATGATTAATATAATCATTTTCAGAATGAACTATTTCAATAACTGATTTTTTATAAGAACAGTATAACTTAATGCACATTTAGAATGAAATTCTTCAGTTCCAGAGAAATTAACCACAGTGATGGTGTGATTTCATTTAATTTATTAGTACTTCTGATAGGAGCTTTCAATTATGATATGTTTTAGTCTTACATCTGAATGTAGAATTTTCTCAAAGTATCATGTACATATTTTTGAAAACTTGAAATTTTTTGCAAAATAGATTTTATACTTACCCTTAAATGCTATACCAAATTGATATATCTTGATTTTAACAATATTATGATATCTGTAATATTTTTGGTGTGCTTTTTACAAATAATGGAGAAAATATAATATATTTTATTATTTTACTTTTTTACTGAAACCATTCTAGTTTCATCATATATTAGATCAAAAAGATACTTTGGTATTTAATTTTTAAACTTCAACTTAATATTATTCTTCTGAAGATCATTATTGTAGTCACATAAGTTTAATTATTAATGTATTTTAAGATAGAGATATGACATAAATAGAAATAGAAGTTCAAATAGTAATTGAATCATGTATACAATCTGGAATATTTTAAAGAGATAGCAATCTGACTAGGAAATACACACTGCCTTTGTTAAAATGTTCTGTGAGTTATACATATGAGAGTTTGGAAGGTTTGAAACAGAAGTGAACTGGAATATTTTAAAAAATCATTAGTCATATCAATAAAACCAAAAAATGTGATTTTCTTTGGCAAGTTCAATGTATTCATATTTCCCTGTTTTAAAACAAAAATACTTAGAGTATATTGGAGGGGAAAGTAAGTATATTGGAGGGGAAAAGGTTGGCAGTGTGAGAAAAGAAGTAAAAACCTCCCCAAACCATATATAACACAAAAATACATCAAATACAACTAATCCTGAAATAGCAACTCAAAGATGGCGGAACAGACTTGCTACATCTGTGGGAAATAGAAGACCTCACAGAAAAGGACAAAGTAGAAAAGCTGCCCTCTGGCAGGACCCAAAATCTCTAGAATATAAACTTGAGCAACTTTTCCCTTCAGACATCTCCTTGGGCAAGAGAAACAAAAGCAAAAATGAAAAAGTGGAACTATATCAAACTAAAATGTTTCTGTGCAGAAAAGTATACCATGAGCAGAAAAAAAGGCATCCTATAGTATTATAGAATATATTCTTAAATAACTTATCCAATAAGAGTTTAACACCCAATATATATAATGAGCTCCTCACACATACTAACACCCAGAAAACAAATAACCCAAATATAAAAAGGGTGGAGAATGTGAACAGACACTTCTCCAAAGTAGAAAATTAGACGGCCAATAGGCACATGAAAAGACGTTCCACATCACTAATTATTCAGGAAATGTAAATTAAAACCATAAGGAGTTATCACCTCACACCAGTTAGGGTGGCCAATATCCAAAAGACAAGAAACAACAAATGCTGATGAGGATGTGGAGAAAGGGGAACCCTCCTACACCACTGGTGGGAATATAATCTAGTTCAACCTTTGTGGAAAGCAATATGGAGGTTCCTCAAAAAACTAAAATTAGAAATACAATTTGACCCAGGAATTCCACTCCTAGGAATTTACCCAAAGAAAGCAACTTCTCAGATTCAGAAAGACATATGCACCCCTATGTTTATTGCAACACTATTTACAATAGCCAAGATATGGAAGCAACCTAAGTGTTCATCAGTAGATGAATGGATAAACAAGATGTGGTACATATACACAATGGAATACTATTCAGCTATAAGAAAGGAACAAATCCCACCATTTGCAACAACATGGATGGAACTAGAGGGTATTGTGCTCAGTGAAATAAGCCAGAGGGATAAAGACAAGTACCAAATGATTTCCCTCATTTGTGGAGTATAACAACGAAGTAAACCTGAAGGAACAAAACAGCAGTAGACTCACAAACTCTAAGAAATGACTAGCGGTTACCAAAGGGAAAGGGTTGGGGAGGGGGGTGGAGAGGGATGGAGAAGGGGATCAAGGGGTATTACAGTTAGCACACATTATAGATAAGTCATGGAGAAAGCAGTATATGATGGAGAAGACAAGTACTGACTATACAGCATCTTGGTCTCCTGATGGACATTGATTGCAATGGGGTTGGGAGGACTTGATAATATGAGTGATTGTTGAAATCACAATGTTGCTCATGTGAAATCTTCGTAAGACTACATATCAATGAGACCTCAATTTAAAATCCAAAAAGAATTCAGGAAAAAAAGTTCATTTCCTATTAAATTCTTAAACTGATTAAAAATGTAGGATCTATTCTGAACTCTGAATTCTACTGCATGTGTCTATATGTCTGTCACATATAGTTGACTACTGTACCTTTCCAGGAAGTTTAAAATAAGGAAGTATATTCGCTAATCTTAAGTTTTCTCTCAATTTTTCTCTGACTATTCTGGGTCCTTTGAATTTTTACATGAAAACAAATGGAACCCATGCATATCCATGAATTAATTATGTTATTGGTTTATCAATTTTTACAAAAAATCCAAGTGGAATTTAACTGAATATGTAAATCAATTTGGAGAATATTGCCATCTTAAAAGCATCATAATTTCTGTCAACAATTTCTTATACTTTCCTGAGTATAAGATTTATACTTGTTAATTTAAAATTTTTAATCAAAATATTTATAATTTTTTTGTTGTAAATTGAATGGTATTTTTAATTTCATACCCCTGCTATGACAGATGCCTATAGGGTTAAGGTAATTAGGGTGAAGAAAGGCCAAATACCATAGGAGATAGAACATGTACTCCAACAGGAGTATACTGTGTATATTATTCCCATCCCTGAATATATTTTGGGGGTGGATATAACGCAGGGCCTGTGGTTACAGACCATTGCAGGTGAGTTCAGACCAAGGGTACGTGTGGTAAAGGAAGTTCTGAAGGGACATGTTAAGCACCCACCCATAGCTCTGCCTATGCCTAGGTGAGTGACAAATATTAAGCATTATAAATTGCTGGAGGGGCACATGGAAATTGGAAAAACTCTGCAGTAGTTGGAGAAGGTGGGCATCATAATGCCCACTCATAGTAATTTTAATTCCCCAGTGTGGCCAATGAATAAGCAAGACAGCTCTGGACTATAGTGAATTAATCAAAGTCACACCCCCTTTGCATGCTGCTGACCCATTTATAGCAGCCCTAATGGACACATGAAGTCATGAACTGGGGACTTCTCATTATGTAGTAGACCCTGCTAATGCTTTCTTCTCTATTTACATAGTACAGAAAAGTCAGGAACAGTTTGCCTTCATGTGGGAAGGCTGGCAGTGGACATTCATTGTCCTTCCACAAGGATAATTCCACAGTGCCACCATCTGTCTTGGACTTGTAGCCCAGGACTTGGCCACATGGAAGAAACCACAAACAGTGCAGGTGTATCACTACATTGATGATATTATGCCCATGACTGATTCTCTTTCAAATTGAGAAGCAGTTCCTAGATGCTCCAACATCTAGAGGAGAAGCGATGGACTGCAAACAGCACTAAGGTTCAGGGACCCGGTTTGTCTGTAACATCCTTGGGGGTAGCTGAGTTGGGTAGAACTAAAGTTATTCCTGAAATAGTCCTAGACGAGGTCCAGGCTTTCCCTACCCCAACCACAATGGTGGTCTTTCAATAGTTTTTCGGTCTTTTAGGATACTTGACAGTATTTATCCCACACTTGGCACAAATTATGAAGCCCTTATACAGGTTGGTATGAAAGGGCATCAGGTGGCACTGGGGTGAGACATGTGCAGCTGCTTTTTCTGCTGCTAAGTAAGCAGTGAGGGCCGTAGAGACCTTGAGTGTAATGGACTCATCACAGCTCTGTGAGCTAGATATTGATTTAACCAAAGGTGGTTATGGATGGGGTCTTTGGTAGCAGCTTGAATGGACATGACAAACCATTGGATTCTGGTCACAACTATGGAAAGGAGTAGAAGTCCAATACACCTTGATAGAGAAGCAACGGCCTGCTGGTTACCACAACTTGCTGGCTATGGAGCCCATCACCAGAACAGCTTCAAGATAATTACCACCTATCCCATTGAGGGGTGGGTGCAAGACTGGACCAAAGGGCCATAGAGTGGTCTGGCATAGATGCCTATACTGGCCAAATGGGGCTCATATGTACAGCAGCATAACACCTGTTCTACTAGCCCCTTAAGTGGAGAACTTCAATACTTACTAGTGTCAGTGATGTAAACCAGTGGAAAGCAGAAAGAACTTGCTTTTGAGCCATTGGTAGCTGAGAGTCCTTAAAGGAGGGAAAAGCCCCTACATATACTGGGTATACAGATGGCTCCATTTGTGGGCAGCCCGCAATGTGGACGGCTATGGATTTTCATCCTAAGATGGAGACAATATGGGTGGAGGATGGAGAGGGGAAGAGCAGTCAATGGACGCAGTAGCCGGCAGTATGGCTGGCTCATAATCACCCAGGAGCCTTCCCCTATAGTTGTCTACACTGACAGATGGGCTGTCTATTGGGGCTTGACCCTGTGGCTACCTACATGGTACCATGTCAACTGAATTGTTGGTCACTGGCCCCTTTGGGGGTAAGAGTTCTGGCAAGACCTGTGGGCCTCTGGTAAGACTAAGACTGTTACTGTATAACATGTGACTGGCCATTTGCCCTTGGCATCCCAAGGGAATGATGAAGCAGACACACTGGCCCAGGTGCACTGGTTAGAAGGAAAGCCTGCCTCTGATTAACCCAATGGTTACATGAGCATTTGTTGCAAGTGGAAAAAAGACAATGTGGGCTGTAGCCTGTCGGTGGGGCTTGCTGTTGACCTTTGAAGAAGTCAGCAGAGCCTGGAAGGAGCACCTTGTGTACTCAATGAAGTACTTACACTGAGTCCTATAACAACAATGGATAATAGTAAAGGGGCTGTTACCACTTGCCTGGTTGCAGATAGACGCTATTGGGCCTCTGCCCATAACAGAAGGTATGCCATGATTTGTGTGGATATAGCTATTGGCCTATTGGTTGCTTTTCTTGCATGTGGTGCAAATTAGCAAACCCTCAAGAGGGGTCTAGTACATCTCTGTGCAGTCTATGGCCAGCCACAGGTGATTGAGTGATCAAGCACCCACTTTTTTGTACATGCATTACAAGGATGGGTGCAGCAACTGGAATAAAGTGGAAGTTTCATGTACCATATAACCCTCCTGGGAGAAGCATGATAGAGAGGTACAATGTTTTATTGAAATCAGATACCAATAGTCTATTGGGCTGGTCAGTTCAATTATGGACAGTGCTATGGTGTTTGAATGAGAAGACCTGTAAAGGATCTTTGAGCCCTGTGGATATGCTAACACACATTGCTGCATCTCCTATACACCTGCGTGTGCTAACCAAATAGGAGTTATTGAAGCCAGGATATGGCCAACAGAGTAACATCCTGCTGCCAGCCCCTACTGCAGTAAGCCCTGGAGATGCTGTTGAATGGAAATGGCCCTGGAAATTTTGCCACATGGATGAGAGTTGGCTCTTCCTTTTGGCACCTTGAAAAAAGGCCTGGAAGCTGGCCTTATGTGTATTCCTGGAGGAACAGCAGAGTGGCCCCCAAAGATCACAGTAGTGTACCAAATGCATCTTTGAGGTGAAAGCATCTTACTGGGAAATTTTGTTTTATCTTTATGGCCAGTGCATGTACCTCCAACAGCCCTACATAATGACCCATCTATAACTCCCACAGGGAGAGGGGTTAAAGTCTGGTATGCTAGACCAGGATGAGATCCCATTCCTGCCACTGTTTTATCATAGGACCACTCCATTTCATTCATCCTACCTGATGGACAAGAGTTGCCTATGCTGGTGTCATTTAAAACACAAGACTTATCACCCTTAAGGTTATTTTCTTATACAGTCCTTATGGCCTGGATGTGCTCCCTGGCTGCAGGTGTGGCATGATGATTGCTCTGAATTACCTGTGCAGCTTCTTAATGACTGTGGAGTAGGTGAGCTTTTGACCTACTCTGCCTAGGTCTTTGAGCCTTGCTGAAGCCTCCAACTTGAGGATTATCATGATTTTATTGCTTTTGTTATTTATATTCTTAGCCTCCTTGCAATGTTCCAGTTTTCTTGAACAGTGCCATTGCAGAAAATGTGTAATGTGTACATTGTGAGGTGAAATTTATTGTGTGGTGGGCTGTGGATAAAATTGTAATATTTCGAGAATCCCTCATCTGGCTTTAATGCTTCTGCATATCAATAGGTGTTTCAAAGGGGTGGAGATTAGTAGTCCATCTTTCTATCAATAGGTAATTAAAAGGGTGTGAGAGGATTATTTGGACCAGGAAGGTTTGGTGAGCTATTTTCTGCTGCAGCCTGGTCAAGAGAGAGATGGGATGACTGCTTGCAAGAAATAAATGGGTCTCTTAACTTAATTTCTCCCTTTGGCTAATTTTGGTTTCAGAGGTATTTTGCCCCAGGACTGTCCCCCTTGGACTTGAGCTACCGTGTATCTCACCCACAGTATCTCTAATAGTTTGCTATTGAGGACTCCTCATCCTGACATCTTCCTAATGACAAGCAACAATTTAGATATGATTTTTGACAACACATATTATATTTTTACTGTGATTTCCATGGCTTGGTATATGTCCTTCATTTGTCATTATACATTGATTAAATTAATTCAATATTTCACATGTTATATTAAAAAATCCCAAGTTTGGTAGCTGGAAAATTTGATACAACCTTGGGAAGGGTCTAATGGTCTTGCTAAATTAACTCCAGCCATGTACAAATGGAGGCCCAATAGATTTACTGGATGGTGCATTGTCTTCCTCATTTATGCAGCCATTATTTTAGCTACTGCCTCTGTAGCAGCAGTGTCTCTCACAGAATCTATTCATATGGCTAAGGTGGTGCAACTCTAGGGAGAAAATATTTTCCCAGCCTGAGGCAAAATAGCTTTGAACTGAAATCAGTCAAAGGGAGAAATGAAATGGGAGAAACCTCTTTATTGATTACACACAGTTGTTCACTTCTGCTTAACAATGTCTCTCACAACCTGGCTGCAAAAAGGACCCCACCAAACCTCTCTAGTCAGATATTCTCTGCTCCCTTTGTATTTACCTATTGATGTGGAGAAGGCCAGGTGAGAGATTCTGATAATATTGCAATTTTACCTACAGGTAGTGTACCATGTTATGACTAACATCACTTGAGCAATGATAACACAAACAAAAGTTGATAATCGCATTGTGCAGAGGCTGCAGGCTATGAAGGCTCCTCTTGAGTAACAAGCTCTGTTGATCAACAACACATGCAATGCCATTGACAACATGACAAAATCTGTGTCAGCCCATTGCTGTATAATCAATCCCAGCACTCATGGGACCATGTAAATCAACACTTGCAAGGAGCCTTTTTCCTCTAATCTTCAGATGGAAATTAATAATCTCTCTACTCAATTTCATCAACAATTACTTGACATCTAACCAGTAACACAAATACAGGTTGAACAAGATTTATTCAGTGTCGTGAAATGGTTACCCAACAAAATGGTTCCATAGCATTAATTGATGTATTGGGTCATTGTAGCTCTTTGTCTGTTAATATTTTTCATTTTTCTCATAGCCTTATAAATTATTTGTATTGTTATGACCGACGCCAAGCATCAGGAACAACAGCTGGTTAAGTTGCTATTTTCTGAGAAGTCTGAAGGATATTATAACCATAAATGGGGTTATGTGGGGAACCAAATGGCTATGTCCTGGATTGGAAAGCTGTAGGGCCACCTGGCATAGCAGAACACTCCTTCCTCATCATGTTCAAAACAGCACAATATGCTACGCTTACCTATTCACTGGTGCATAGGATTTTACTTTCCTTTGAAATCATGGAAATGGCTATACTTGACTGCATGCATGTTCCCCACAACATCCTATTTGGCACGTAGCCTTCTGACATACTGTACATTGCTTTTGTAAATGTAGGCTTAAGAAATATGAGAGCTTGAGAGCAGTTTGGGGAGACCTCCCTTAGCCTCCATTTCACCTCTCCTGACTTTCCCATCTTGAGTAGTTCATTCTGCCACCGCTATCTGGGATAAAGCCCACGGAGTATTCTGCACTTCAAAATTTACTAAATGAGTAGATCTCATGTAATGTTCCTACCACACACACTCTCATGCACAAATACACATAAGAACACAAGGAAACTCTGGGAGATGTTGGCTATACCATTACCTTAATCGTTATGATGGTATGATAGCTATTTGCATATGTCCAAACATGTCAATTGAATACGTTAAATATGCACTTTTTGTATATCAATTTATGCCTAAATGAAACTGTTGAAATACATAAAATGTAACAAAAATAAATAAATGAAGTTTTTAAAGCCATCATCCTTACTCCCAACACAAAACTATTAGGGCATTGAAGATCTGGAGATCTAATTTTATTAATTCATCTAACTTATTAAGCTTTAAACAGTGAAAATTACCTTACCTTAGTTCTTTATCCATGTTATCATTGCTTCTCAGACTAATCTACTTTTTTTGCAGTTCCTTAAAACTCATTGATATTTAGAATTAGTGTATGCCCTCTTCATGACATCTCTCCTCACCGAAGAGATAGAATACCACTTTGGGATCGTGACAATAAAATGTAGAACATTTACATTTTCCCCACTCTGGACATACCTCAAATTATTTCTACTCAAATATTGATATCATCTCAAAATCAGTCAGGATTCTTTCTTTACTATCCTTCAAAAGCAGTAAAGGAGCAGAGACTAATTCTAAGCTTTAAGGTTAGAATCTTACATTTTTTTAATAGATATTTTCCTGTTGTATTCTGTGTCTTGTGATCTTCAAACTTATCCTAGTTTATTTACTATTAATGTTGGTGACATTGAGGCTGTTTCAAACACTTAATTGTAGATGTGAGAATTAGGTGAATAGATATATTTTTATTTCCTGTTTTCACACAATTTTAGACATTTATTTTTCAAAAGTGATAATTGTATTGCTAATACTTCAATTTCAATATGTTATAATATTTATATGTGCGTACATGTACAAATAAAACATTATATTATAGAGTTTTAATTTTCACTCGAAGTATATTGTTCTTATTATCATGAGGCATTAACTTGGAATGTTTTTAAACCAACACTGACCCAGATCCCATTTTAGAGAAATTATGTTTTCTCAAGTAGTATAAAAACCTCTAGTCAAAGTTATCTCCTAAAAAAGTCTATTATGAATCTAATTAATCTCACTGGATTGGCCAAAATATCTATGGGAAACAAGGTGTTGAAGGCTCTCAGCTTTTCAGAAGTCTGCAATTATTAATTCCTCTGAGGGCTGTAAGATATATAAGTACCACAGTGCCCTCCAAAAAGAAATTACTGAGCAAAATGGAGAAACAGTACACACTTCCTAACATGATTTAGTGTAACTATACACTCTGAGAAAGGTCTCTCAGGATCATTAGTCATCAAGTAAAATGAAGGTTAATGGTATTGCACTTCAGTGATTCTGTAAAAGATGCTGGTGTGTGGGAAGACAGACCTTATGTCTAAGCTCTCAGGTATATCTGTTTTTTCATCATGTTCAGGTCTCTGTGGGACTGTAGTTTAGATTTTTAAATTCCATTTTACAAATTTCTAAGATGTCCAGTTTGCAGTTATAGCATTTTTGTATTTTCCTTTATTTCATTTTATTGATTTCATTCATTTGACTAATATGTACTGCACATTGCTTGGTGATTATAAGGCATGCAACCTTAAAATCAGTAATCAATTCATAAAAAGTATTTCACAATATATGACCATCATTTTGTTCTCTATTTTGAGTGAAGCATCATCTTACTACATCATCTTCAGACTCGAGGTTACAGAGCATATTAGTAGACATGGACAATCTCACCATCTTCACAGAATTTGTTCTCATGGATATCTCCAGTTCCCCGGAACTTGAAATCTTGCAAGGTCTCATGTTCTTAGTAATTTATCTAGGTACCTTGGCTGGAAATCTTCTGACCATTATTATCATTGTGATGGACTCAAGTCTTCACTTAACTATGTACTTCTTTATAGGTAATTTATCTCTCATAGATTTTGGTTTCATCACAGTTATCATTCCAAATCGATCATGAATTCTCTAATAGGCAGTAAACTGATTTCGGTCAAAGCATGCACTGCTCAGACTTTCCTGTATATTTTCTTTGGGTCCACAGAGATCTTCTTCCTGTGGTGATGTCCTATGACCACTATATTGCCATTTGCCATCCTCTTCACTATGGGCTCAACATGACCCCACGTCTGTGCACACAGGTGGCAGGTGTCTCATGGCAGGTGGGCTGGTCAACTCTGCTGTCCACACAGGGACCATGTTCAGGCTTCCCTTCACAGTGTCCAATGTGATTCACCAGTTTTTTTGGTTGTTCCTCAAGTCCTGAGCATCTCATCCCAGGAGGTGCAGTTTCCTGAGTGTGTAACTCTTGCTGTAAGTGCTTGCGTTGTTTTATTCTGCTCAGTCATCTTATTCAACTCATATATTCACATATTTTCAGCTGTGCTCCAGATGCATTCTGCGGAAGCCCAGAATAAAGCCCTGTCAACAGGCACCCCCCAAATAGCTACTTTCATCCTATTTGTAATGTCTGCATTGTTTGCTTACTTGAGCCCCATTTCACATGTATCAACCATTCAAAACCTTCTTACAGCCATGTTCTATTGCATGGTGCCCCCCTTTGCAAACCCTAGTATCCTTAGTCTATGAAACAGGGAAATTAAGAGTGCTCTGGTTATCATATTTATTAGAATGTTTCATTTCCCTAAAAGAGTTTGTATGTGTGTGTGATTGGAAATATTATTTTAAATAATCAAAGTGGAAAGTGACTTCCTATTAACCATTAATCTAAAATTAAAATATAGTTAAAATTAAAGCCACATAATTGTTTTATACTTCAAAGGATATATAGATAAATTAGGTATATTTAATCATTTGAATTAGATCATGAATTGTGTAAAAATAATTTCTTATACTCTTTTTGAAAGATAACATACGGTAGCAAATTTTTTGTCTTATCATCTCATGGTGTAAGTGAATTAAGATGTCAAAAGAAAATCTTTTTCCT
This sequence comes from Manis pentadactyla, assembly GCF_030020395.1. Classification (NCBI taxonomy): domain Eukaryota; kingdom Metazoa; phylum Chordata; class Mammalia; order Pholidota; family Manidae; genus Manis; species Manis pentadactyla. The sequence goes on from NC_080031.1 coordinate 74,621,543, forward strand.
ATGGGAATAATGATTTAATTGCAGAAAAACTAAGTTGGAAATGTAGTCATAACTAACTGCAATATTGTGCCATAATCTCTTATTTTATCAACATTTAATTTGTTTAGACATACAGGTCTATTGCATTTTCATAAACATAAGGGGTAGAATACTGAAATAAAGTTCTGCATTTCAAATACATATATATGTATATGTCTGTACATATATGCATATAGAAATAAATATATAAGACATAAATGCAAATAAATACAAACTTTATATATAATATGTATGAAAGTTACATAAACAAACATAAAGATCTGGTGTTTAAATAACAATGTATATATTTGCATTAAATATGTGTGTATATGCTTCTTTTTTTGTAAAAAAAAGTATATATACAATTTGAACGACAGAATTTTTTTCTGTATATCTACTTATCATATCTATGAAAATATAACCTGGGCTTTTTCTGGGCAATTACAAAGGGAAATACATACACCTACAAAGGAATTCAATCACATTTATATCATATACAGTATAAAATACTTGTCAAAGTTCCTGTAACTAGTTGTGGTGAGAAAAAGGCAGGTGGTAAAATCCCCAGTTTGTAAGAGTCACTGGTTAGTAACGTGAAAAAAATGTAGATGAACAATATGTAATCATATCCAACATAGGAAACAGATGCATCTAGTAAAGTTTTAATGCTTAACATAAATATAAATAATTTAGTAAAACAAAGATTAAGAAAATTACAATAAGGTGGACACATTCGATCATTTATACTCCAATATATATGGCAATAATAACAGGAAATAGTGAAGGGCAATGAATTAAAATGCAGATCTAGGAGAAGCTAGTGACAATGCAGATTGGAGAAGAAAACAGATTTTGGCACAAACTGTATGAATCGCAGGGAAATATATTTTGTTCTCAGTACCATTCAGAACTGCGTATGCAATTATTACTGTCTTATAATGTTTAATTTTGTGTGTGGTTGAATAGTTTAGTTCCAGAAATGATGTAGGTGATATGCTCAGGAAAAAAAGCATTTTCTAATTCAAAGATGCCTGGATATTAGATAATTTTGGTCTACTGTAATGTTAATCTTTCATTGAACAAATTATGACAACTGACATTCAGGACTCAATAGGCAGTGCCCAAAAACATTTTTCCTTCAAATGCAATTAGTACTGAAGGTTTTATTCATATTGAGTGACACTATCGGTGTTTATGCATTTCATTAATTATAATAAATATGGGAATAATATAATATCAGTTGTTGGTTTTTGTTTAAATCAAGTGGGTCAGTGAAAGCTTTTGAACTTAAAACTAAATATACAAATTTGTACCAAATGCATTGAATCTCATACCACTCACCACATTTCACCCATTTATTCCATAGTCCATGAATATCTAAGTAGTTACAACCATAAGCATATAAAATGTTTGTGTTTTCAGAAAAAAATTTCACATATTTAAACTCCTATCAGCAATTCACCAGCTTGGCACTTATTCCACAACTATGTAAAAATATGGCCAAACCAATCATTCTAATTGTTGCTTTTTAATGTTTATTAAGTTATGTGTCATTTTTGTCTGAGTTGCATTTTTCAGATTACTAGTGAATTAGATGTCATAATTGAATCTACATGTGGGAATTATCTTACACATATTAAAAATATTAGTTCTCCCAAATGTTTTAGTTGATGTATTAATGCGAGAATTAATTTTTTTATATACTTGCACATTGTGAAAAAATTACCACAATTATGATAATTAACACACCCACCGTCTCACATAATTACCATTTTTTTTGTATGTGTCATTGGAAAACAGGATCTTCCTTCTAAGAAAATCTCAAGTACACAATACCTTAGTGTTACTTATAGTCACCGTGGTATATATTAGTTCTCCAGAAAACTGGAGTTACAGGCAGGCTTATACTGAAAGCCACGCCTTAACTAAATATAGACTCTCAAATGAAAACCAGCATTGGAATCGGCACAGGGATGGGTAGGAAAACCTGAAGAGCAATTGACTAATTGCTGGAGACTCAGTTTTGCACTCATTTTGCACAACTCTTGGAATCAAAAACGCCAGGAAACTCAAAGTGATGCTGATATCTCATGTCATTTTGATTTGCACACCATGATGATTAATGAGGAGGAGCATCTCTTTAAGTGCCTGTTGGCCATTTGTATTTCTTCTTTTGAGTCAAAGTCTGTTAAGGTCTTCCACCCATTTTTTAATCAGGTTATTTGTTTGGTTGGTGTTGAGGCATAAGGTTTCTATGTATATTTTGGATGTTAACCCCTTATAGGAGAAATCATTTATGAATATATTTTCCCATAATGTAGATTGTCTTTTTGTTCTGTGGATGGTGTCCTTTCCTGTACTGAAGCTTTTAGTTAGATGTAGTCCCACTTGTTCCTCTTTATATTTTGTTTCTCTTACCTGCGATGTGTCCAGAAAAAAATTTGCTCCTGTTTATGTTCAAGAGGTTTTTGCTTATATTTTGTTGGAAGAACTTCATGGATCAATGTCATCATTTAGTTCTTTAATTGATTTTCAGTTTATTTTTAAGTTTGGAGTTAGACAGTAATATTTTCATTGTGTTGTATGTAGCTGTCTAGTTTTCACAATAAAAGTTATTGAAGAGACTTTCTATCCTTCATTGTATTTTCATGGCTACTGTATTACATATTAATTTACCATAAATTATTTCTGCTCTATTCTCTTCCACTGATCTCGGGGTCTATTCCTACATGAGTACAATACTGTTTTGTTTACGGTAGCTTTGTCATATAGCTTGAAATCAGGAAACATACCCTCAGCTTTGTTCTTCTTTCTCAAGATTGCTTTGACTATTGGAGTCTTTTGTGGCTTCATATGAATTTATGGTTATTTGCACCAATTCTTTGAAAAATGCCATTGATATTTTGATAGTTATTGCATGGAAGCTGTACATTACTTTGCAGATAATGGGCATTTTGACAATAATAATTCCTCTTATCCATTAGCATGAGATAGATTTCCACTGATTTTTGACATCTATAATTTCACTCATAAATGTTTTATAGTTCTCACAGATGTCTTTTACCTTCTTGGTTAGGTTTATTAGCAGGACTTTTATTATCTTGGATGATGCAGATGTAAATGGAATTGTTTTCCTGAGTTCACTTTCTGCTATTTCATTGTTAGAATACAGTAATGAAACAGATTTCTGTCTATTAATTTTATGTCCTACGACTTTGTTGAATCCAGTTATTTTTCTAATATGTTTTGGTGGAGATTTTAGGGTATTCTATATGTAGTATCACTTCATCTGCAAATACTGAGTTTCCCTTCACCCATACCAATTTTGATGTATTTTACCTTTTTCATTTTCTGATTACCTTGGTTAGGAATTCCAATACTTTGTTGAATTAAAGTGCTGAAAGTGAAGAATCTTGTCTTGTTCCTGATCTTAGAGGAAAAGCTTTCATGTTTTCACTATTTATTATGATGTTAGCTTTGCGTCTGCTGCATATGGCATTTATTATTTTGAGGTTAGTTCCCTCTAGAACCATTTTGTTGGTAGTTTTTAATCATGAATGAATGTTGAATTTTTCAAATGCTTTTTTAGCATCTATTAAGGTGATGACATTGACTGATTTATGAATAGTGCACCATCCTTTCATCTTTGTAATTAATCTGACTTGGTAATTGATGAACTTTTGATATACAGATATATATATTTTTGATTCACATATGCTGTCTTTATTCTTAAAATTCAGATATTCATTATTCTTTTTTCTTTTATATATATATATATATTTTGTTATCATTAATCTACAATTACATGAAGAACATAATGTTTACTAGGCTCTCCCCCACCCCAAGGACCCCCCCAACAAACCCCATTACAGTCACTGTACATCAGCATAGTAAGATGTTGTAGAATCACTACTTGTCCTGTCTATGATGCAAAGCCCTCCCATTTCCCCCAACCCCCACATTATACATGCTAATCATAATAACCCCTTTCTTCTTCCCCACCCTTGTCCCTCCCTACCCTCCCATTCTCCCCAGTCTCTTTCCCTTTGGTAACTGTTAGTCCATTCTTGGGTTCTGTGATTCTGCTGCTGTCTTGTTCCTTCAGTTTTTCTTTTGTTCTTATACTTCACAGATGAGTTAAATCATTAGGTATTTGTCTTTCTGCACTTGGCTTATTTCACTGAGCATAATACCCTCTAGCTCCATCCTTGCTGTTGCAAATGGTAGGATTTATTTTCTTCTTTGTGTATATGTACCACATCGTCTTTATCCCTTCATCTGCTGATGGACACTTAGGTTGCTTCCATTTCTTGGTTATTGTAAATAGTGCTGCGATAAACATAGGGGTGCATCTGTCTTTTTCAAACTGGAGTGCTGCATCCTTAGGGTAAATTCCTGGAAGTGGAATTCCTGGGTCAAATGGGAAGTCTATTTTGAGCATTTTGAGGAACCTCCATATTGCTTTCCACAATGGTTGAACTAATTTACATTCCCACCAGCAGTGTAGGAGGGTTCCCCTTTTTCCACAACCTCACCAACATTTGTTGTTGTTTGTCTTTTGTATGGTAGCCATCCTTACTGGTGTGAGGTGATATCTCATTGTGGTTTTAATTTGCATTTCTCTGTTAGCTAGCAATGTGGAGCATCTTTTCATGTGTCTGTTGGCCATCTGAATTTCTTCCTTGGAGAGCTGTCTGTTCAGCTTCTCTGCCCATTTTTTATTTGGATTATTTGCTTTTGTATGTTGAGGTGTGTGAGATCTTTATATATTTTGGATGTCAAGCCTTTATTGGTTCTGTCATTTACGAATATATTCTCCCATACCGTAGGATACCTTTTTGTTCTATTCATGGTGTCCTTTGCTGTACAGAAGCTTTTCAGCTATATATAGTCCCACTTGTTCATTTTTGCTTTTGTTTTCCATGCTTAGGCAGATATGTTCATGAAGAAGGTGCTAATGTTTATGTCCAAGAAATTTTTGCCTATGTTTTTATCTCAGAGCTTTATGGTTTCATGACTTACATTCAGGTCTTTGATCCATTTTGAATTTACTTTTGTGTATGGGGTTAGACGGTGATCCAGTTTCATTCTCTTACATGTAGCTGTCCAGTTTTGCCAGCACAATCTGGTGAATAGACTGTTATTTCCCCATTGTATGTCCATGGCTCCTTTATCAATTATTAGTTGACCACATATTAATTGACCATATATGTTTGGGTTAATGTCTGGAGTCTCCAATCTGTTCCACTGGTCTGTGGCTCTCTTCTTGTGCCAGTACCAAATTGTCTTGATTATTATGGCTTTGTATTAGAGCGTGAAGCTGGGGAGTGAGATCCCAGCCACTTTATTCTTCTTTCTCAGGATTGCTTTGGCTATTCGGGGTCTTTGGTGGTTCCATATGAATTTTTGAATTATTTGTCCCAGTTCGTTGAAGAACATTGTTGGTAATTTGATAGGGATTGCATCAAATCTGTATATTGCTTTAGGCAGGATGAACACTTTGACAATATTAATTCTTCCCAGCCAAGAGCAAGGGTTGAGTTTCCAATAGTTTGTGTCCTCTTTAATTTCTCTTAAGAGTGTCTTATAGTTTTCAGGGTATAGGTCTTTCACTTCTTTGGTTAGGTTTATTCCTAAGTATTTTATTCTTTTTGATGCAATTGTGAATGGAATTGTTTTACTGATTTCCCTTTCTATTGGCTCATTGTTAGTGTATAGGAAAGCCACAAATTTCTGTGTGTTAATTTTGTATGCTGCAACTTTGCTGTATTCTGATATCAGTTCTAGTAGTTTTGGAGTGGAGTCTTTAGGGATTTTTATGTACAATATCATGTCATCTGCAAATAGTGACAGTTTAAGTTCTTCTTTGCCAATCTGGATTCCTTGTATTTCTTTGTTTTGTCTGATTGCCATGGCTAGGACCTCCAGTACTATGTTGAATAACAGTGGGGAGAGTGGGCATCACTGTCTTGGTCCCAATCTCAGAGGAAAAGCTTTCAGCTTCTCGCTGTTCAGTGTGATGTTGGCTGTGGGTTTATCGTATATGGCCTTTATTATGTTGAGGTACTTGCCCTCTATACCCTATTTTGTTGAGAGTTTTTATCATGAATGGATGCTGAATTTCATTGAATGCTTTTACAGTGTCTATGGAGATGATCATGTGGGTTTTGTCTTTTTGTTTATGTGGTGGATGATGTTGATGGATTTTCGAATGTTGTACCATCCTTGCATCCGTGGGATGAATCCCATTTGGTCATGATGTATGATCTTTTGATATATTTTTGAATTCGGTTTGCTAATATTTTATTGAGTATTTTTGCATCTATGTTCATCAGGGCTATTGGTCTGTAATTTTGTGATTTGGTGGGGTCTTTGCCTTGTTTTGGAATTAGGGTGATGTTGGCTTCATAGAATGAGTTTGGGAGTATTCCCTCCTCTTCTTTTTTTTGGAGAACTTTAAGAAGAATGGGTATATCTTCTCTGTATGTCTGATAAAATTCCGAGGTAAATCCATCTGGCCCAGGGGATTTTTACTTGGGTAGTTTTTCATTACCGCTTCAATTTCTTGGCTAGTAATTGGTTTGTTTAGATTTTGTGTTTCTTCCTTGGTCAGTTTTGGACGCTTGTATTTTTCTAGGAAGTTTCCCATTTCTTCTAGGATTCCCAGCTTGTTAGCGTATAGGTTTTCATAGTATTCTCTAATAATTCTTTGTATTTCTCTGGGGTCCGTCTTGATTTTTCTTTTCTCATTTCCGGTTCTGTTGTGTGTTGACTCTCTTTTCCTCTTAATAAGTCTGGCTAGAGGTTTATCTATTTTGTTTATTTTCTCAAAGAACCAGGTCTTGGTTTCATTGATTTTTGCTATTTTTTATTCTTCTCAATTTTATTTATTTCTTCTCTGATCTTTATTATGTCCCTCCTTCTGCTGACCTTAGGCCTCATTTGTTCTTCTTTTACCAATTTCGATAATTGTGACATTAGACCATTCATTTGGGATTGTTCTTCCTTCTTTAAATATGCCTGGAGTGCTATATACTTTCCTCTTAAGACTGCTTTTGCTGTATCCCACAGTAGTTGGGGCTTTGTGTTGTTGTTGTCATTTGTTTCCATATGTTGCTGTATCAACATTTTCATTTGGCCATTGATCCATTGATTATTTAGGAGCATGTTGTTAAGCCTCCATTTGTTTTTGAGCCTTTTTGCTTTCTTTGTACAATTTATTTCTAGTTTTATGCCTTTGCGGTCTGAAAAGTTTGTTGGTAGGTTTTCAATCCTTTGGAATTTACTGTGGCTGTTTTTGTGGCCAAGTATGTGGTCTATTCTGGAGAATGTTCTGTGTGTACTTGAGAAGAATGTGTAACCTGTTGCTTTTGGGTGTAGAGTTTTGTAGATGTCTATTAGGTCCATCTGTTCTAGTGTGTTGTTTAGTGCCTCTGTGTCCTTATATTCTGTCTTGTGGATCTGTCCTTTGGAGTGAATGGTGTGTTAAAGTCTCCTAAAATGAATGCATTGCAGTCTATTTCCTCCTTTAGTTCTGTTAGTATTTGTTTCACATATGATATTGCTCCTGTGTTGGGTGCATATATATTTATAATGGTTATTTCCTCTTGTTGGACTGAGCCCTTTATCATTATGTAATGTCCTCCTTTATCTCTTGTTACTTTCTTTATTTTGAAATTTATTTTGTCTGATACTAGTACTGCAACTCCTGCTTTTCTCTCCCTATTGTTTACATGAAATATCTTTTTTCATCCCTTTACTTTTAGTCTGTGCATGTCTTTAGGTTTGAGTTGAGTCTCTTGTAAGCAGCATATCGATGGTTCTTGTTTTTTTATCCATTCAGTGACTCTTTGTCTTTTCATTGGTGCATTCAGTCCATTTACATTTAGGGTGATTATCCATAGGTATGTCCTTATTGCCATTTCAGGCTTTAGATTCATGGTTACGAAAGGATCCAGGTTACTTTCCTTACTATCTAAGAGTCTAACTTAACTCACTTAGTATGCTGTTACAAACACATTCTAAAGATTCTTTTCTATTTCTCCTCCTTTTTCTTCCTCCTTCGTTTTATATATTTTGCATAGATTCTGTTCTTTTTGTATATCCCTTGTTTGACTTTGGGGATAGTCAATTTAATTTCGCATTTGCCTGGCAATCAGCTGCTCCACCCTCCCTACCATGATTTTACTACCTCTGGTGACAGTTATCCAACCCTAGGATCACTTCCATCTATAGCAGTCCCTCCAAAATAGACTGCAGAGATTGCTTGTGGGAGGTAAACTCTCTCAGCTTTTGCTTATCTGGAAATTGTTTAATCCCTTCTTCAAATTTAAATGATAATCTTGCCAGATAAAGTAATATTTGTTCCAGGCCCTTCTGCTTCATGGCATTTAAAACATCATGCCACTCCATTCTGGGCTGTAAGGTTTCTGCTGAGATGTCTGATGTTAGCCTGATGGGCTTTCCTTTCTTTGTGATCTTATTTCTGCCTCTGGCTGCTTTTAACACTCTGTCCTTATCCTTGATCTTTCCCATTTTAATTACTATGTGTCTTGGTGTTGTCTTCCTCGGGTCCCTTGTGTAGGGGATCTGTGGATCTCCATGGCCTGACAGACTATGTCCTTCTCCAGATTGAGGAAATTTTCAGCAACTACCTCCTCAAAGACACTTTCTATCCCTTTCTCTCTCTCTTCTTATTCTTCTGGTATCCCTATAATGTGAATATTGTTCCACTTGGATTGGTCACACAGTTCTCTCAATATTCTTTCTTTTTTAGAGATCCTTTTTTCTCTCTGTGCCTCAGCTTCTTTGTATTCATCTTCTCTGGTTTCTATTTCATTTATTGTCTCCTCCACTATATCCAACCTGCTTTGAATACCCTCCATTGTGTTCCTTATTGATTGGATCTCTGACCTGAATTCATTCCTGAGTACTTGGATGTCTTTCTGTACCTCCATTAGGATGTTGATTATTTTTATTTTGAACTCCCTTTCAGGATGAGTCATGAGGTCCATATCATTTAAATCTTTCTCGGGAGTTTTATTAACAATTTTACTCTGGACAAGGTTCCTTTGGTGTTTCATATTTGTATATGGCTCCCTCTAGTGTCCAGAAGCTTTATTTTGGAGCTGCTGAGCCCCTGAAACAACGTCAGGTGTCGCAGGTGAGCAGTACTGGTGCCTGGGGGTAGGAAAGAGCTGTTCCCTACCTCCTGGCTCCTGTGCTATCTCCACTGCCTACGCCAGTGGTCCAGTCACACAGGTAAAAGTTTTTGTCCCAGATCAGCCAGATATGGATCTCTCCTTTCCTCAAACAGCCGGAATCCCAGTGTCTCCAGGAACTCTGCCTGTATTAACTTTCCAACCATTAACAGTCATGCAAATCTCTTGAAAGCACCATGAAATGTAGGTTTGTGCTCACAGAGCAGATCTCCAGAGCTAGGTATTCAGCAGTCCCAAGCCTTCCACTCCCTCCCTGCTCCGTTTGTCTTCTTCCCACCGGTGAGCTAGGGTTGGGGAGGGGCTTGGGTCCCATGGAGCCACAGCTCTGGTATGTTAGCCCGTTCACTGAGGTCTGCTCTTTTCTCCAGATGTGTGCAGTCTGACGTCATCCTGTTTCCTGTTGCTCTCTCAGGATTAGTTGAGCCAATTAAATTTTCTAATTGTATCCAGTTTTAGGAGGAAGCCTCTGTCTCTCCTCTCACGCCGACATCTTTCTCATTCTTCTTGATATATATTTGAATATGTTTTACTAATATTTTATTGATGATTTTTGTATCTATATTCATCAGTGATACTGGTTTATTATTTTACTTTTGCAGTGTCTTTTTTTTTGGAATAGTGCTGCCCTCATACAATAAGTTTGCAAGATATTCCCTATATTTGTTTTCTAACAAATATTTTAAGAAAACATAATACTGAGATCAGCTGTGAAGTTGTGTGGTTTTGAAAATTTTTCTCTTGGGAATTTTTTTTATTACAAATTAAATTTCGTTTCTGGTTCAGATTTTCTGCGTCTTTCTGGGTCAGTCTTGGAGGCGTACACTTCTAAGAACTTTTCTATTCCTTCTAAATTGTCCAATGTATGGGCATATAATTATTCATAGAATTATCTTAAAACTCTTCATATTTCTGTGAAATTAGCTGTAACTTGACATATTATGTTGACTATTTTTAATTTAATTTAATTTTATGTTTTCTGGAATAATATCAGGGATATATGTAGAATGTTTCATGTGCTCCTTGGAAAATTAAAATTTTTTAAATTTTTAATGAAAAACATTTTCTTGTTTGAGGGTATTGTCAACATGTCTTTTATGTCAGGTTATTTTGTCATGCTATTCAAAATATGTACTTACCAATGTCCTTTCATTGATATTCCTCATGTTCTTTAAGAGATGTTAGCTGAAAAGTATATCAGCCTGGTGGTTATTAAAACAATGGTCATCCCTGAGGCCATCCCAGAGGAAAAGTTTGGCTTCACAAAACACAATACACATCCTTACAGGGCAAGGTTCTTACTGACCAACCCGACACCCACACATGAAATAGGAACGCAGTCCACAATGTCCATCTCTTTCTCTCATTGGATGGAGTAATGTGGGATGGTAGCCTTTCTGTGAAACATCAGAATTCACCCAAACGTGGAAGTATCTTTGCTTCTCAGACTTGCTCCCAAATGTTGCCAATGTTATTCTGGAGCTCTGATGTAGGGTTTCCTGAAAAGATATTTCCAGATCAATCGTTTCAGTGAATGGACTAATTCCCGGACTGTCCGTCTTCTATGACATCACTTTATTTTCTTATAGTTTTACAGATATTATTTTTTCCTGGGACATTTTTATTTTTGCTATATACTGTGAAAATGTCATTCCATTATCTTCTTACTTATACTGTTTAAATGAAAGTGTGCAATCAAACTTATTCTTTGTCCTTTATATGTTTATTCTCCAGCCGATTTTCAGTTTTACTCTTTAAAACTAGGAGAAATTTTACCATGATGTGTGTTTGTGAAGATTTCTTTATGTTTGTTTTGCTTATAATACATTTATCTCAGACATGGTGGTTTATAGTTAACATCAAATTTGTAAAATTTTGGCCATTATTTTTTTAAACATATTTCTTCCCCTTTTTCTTACTTTTCTCCTTTGTGGATACTGATTATATGTAAAAAGGGCTAATTTTAGTTGAATTTTTACATTTTAAAACTCGTGTGTTTTATTCCCAATAGTTTCTGTAACTGTAATTTCAGTTCCATTCTTTTCTTCTGCAATGCCTAATATACCATTGTTCACAAATATATTTTAATTCTAAAATTCTGATTTGGATAAAAGAGTTCTGGGTCTTCTAAAATTTAAACTAAACTACAGACCTCATAGGCAGTTTCTTTGCTTTTCCTTCTTTTATTTTCTTTTTTTTTCCTCTCATTTCAATCCAGCATCCAGTTATGAGATGGATTCATGGCATTCAATCCACTATATTACATGTTGTCTATTGTCCTCACATCTGTGACTAATTCTCAGTCTTCCCTGTGTTTCATGACCATTATTTCATTTTTTTGGAATATAGTGGTCAATGATTTTACAGAATGCTTCTCATTTTGTGTCTGATGCTTTATCATGATTAGATTTGAGCTATAAATTTTGGGAAGAGAAACACAGAAATGGAGTTCCCTTCCACTCTATCACTATATATTAAGTTAATTAACACTGAATATGTTGAGACTGATATTTTGTTAAGGTGCCGTCTGGTGTCACCACCACCATATACATATGCTAAAGCAAAAGGACCAATGTATCTTAGCCCAGCACCTGGCTACAGAAACAAGAGCAATGACATAGGTGTGAGAAAAATGGCCAAGAAATGGAGTCTCCATGACAAAGAATCTCAAACTTACCAGTAAAATGATAATTTACAACAATTGGTTTAAGAGAAATGGGGATATTACTATTGATGGAATGAAGATGAAAGTTTGGATAATATTGAATATATGAACAAAGTTTATGTGAGTAGTTTCATTTTTCTGAATTTATTATGGACCCTAATATTATGATTAATTGGGGAACACTTCTGTCGACTCTTGTATAAAAAAAGAAGCATGTATATCCAACATCCTTCATGTACCAACTGTGTATGCCAAATGGGAATGTATAGAAATGCTGAAATGCCCCAAGGTTGTTGTTTTGGAGTAGATAAATATACCTGGTGGATAAAAAGAGATTAACATTTTAATACATAACATGTTAGAAGCCCAGATTTTTTTAGACTCCGTATTCCACATCTGGGGATAATGCTACCTCTTATCCATAAAACTACCTAAGTACATCTTTAAATGGTTAAATAAATAGTGGACAATCTAATCTGAAAATAGTGGTCTTCCTCTAGATTCCCTGAGCCCCAAAGATCCTCACTCATATTTGATTTTGGAAGTGCCTATAACACATCCTTGTGCAGAATGGAACTTTTGGAAAAGGTCGTGAGAAGCTTCTAACAGGGACTACTTGAATTTAGACCATAGAATTTTCAGTGGAGAGATACTAGCTTGGTATTCTTCTTAATGATATTGTAGTCTGGCTGAAGGACCTACAGTAATCATAAAAGTTAAGATATCCCACATATTTGGTTGATTCTGAATACTCTGATGGGGATGGTGGTGTCCAGAGGAGTTCCACAGTAAAGTGGAAATGGATTCTGCAAGAACATGCTACCAGGTAATGAAACCACCCACCTTATTCACAAGCTTATATCTTTTTTCCCAGACTGACATTGGAACCCCCTGAGGAACGTCTGAAGCCTGTAATCCCATGGGGAGTCCTATGAACAAATAAATTTTGAACAAAAGAGCTGCCTGGTTTATGGTTTGTCATTGCAACATGAACAGACAACATCTTACTGGGGAGCCGTCTACAGTGATAGAAAAGGAAAATCACATCAGCCTGGTGGGCTGAATTACATGTTGTTTCTTCTTATCCCTGGGCTGTTACTGCTTCATGGCCAGTGATTAAAGGCCTGTCAAAAATAATATATATTTTGAGCAATGGAATACTTGTTTGTTTAAGGAAAACCCTTGTTGACTATGGACTTTGAAAATTACCATAAGAATTCAAGGTATCAGAAGAAACCTTCACAGCATTGGAAGTTGATTGGAATTGAAAAGAGGGCATCCTGATGCTGTCATGGAGGTGGCCACTGAGTTCATGAAACGATAGGAAATGGAAGAGCTGCTGTGATGGAGAGATACTCGGATATTTTCCTTACATTCTCTAATCACCAAATTCTATCTCCCACATAGATGGAAGTTTGGAATGATGCATGTACACACAAGAGACTTCAAATGGGTCCTGACAGGAATAACAATAAACTATTGAATGGGCTTGCATACACAGTTGTAGAAGCAACTGTGTACAAAAATCCTGAAATGGAAGATATTGGGACAGTGTTATCACATCAAGTGAATATACTATTTTGCATATCATTTTCAGAGTAACGGATTCCTAGACAATTGGAAAGAGCAACTGAAATATTTGTTGACAGAAACTGTGAAGACACAGGCATGAAATGCTGTCTTATAACTTTCATAGATCTGAGAATCACACCCAGTAAGAGGAAGACTAATGGAAGGTCCCCTAAATAGATTCCTCTCCTTTTTTAGGACTTGTGGGGAGGAGGGAGGAGAAGACGCTGCTATGACTGTACAGTTCTTCAGCACATGACTTCAGCTTTATTTTTGTCCAAGATCACCTCAACCTTTTATTTAAAACAGGTTTTGTTGCCTCAGGCCAACACTACATCAGTGGGTGCTTGAAGAGAGGATGTTCTTGAGACAAGAAACCACAACTATACTCTAAAATTTTTTGGTTAGCATTTGTAAGGGCCTGATGGAGTGGGTTATGCATTTGCCTCATATGGAAACACTGGAGTTTATATTAAAATCTACATTGCTTAATAGTTGAAAGGGGCTACAAGTTCTCTACTTATGAATCCCTACCCTATATTATAGGAATGGACCAAAGGTGATAGTAGCCCAGTACTGTTTTCAAGAAATAGAGCATCACAACAGCTGAACTAAACACCCCTTCCAAAGACAGAAGAGTGTACAATATATTTTATGTTACTTTAATCTCCAAAGTTTACCGAAATATGAGCCACTAGTGTCTCATGTATTTAGGGACACAGGCACATGCTATATTTGATAAAGTAAATATGATCAAACTCCTCTTGTCATGTTTCAAATCTCTATGTAGCTCTCCTCCATGACAAGTCAGTTGGTCCATGCAGAAATCACTAGAAGATATATTTGGTCATGTAGCACTTAAGGTCTAGATGAATGATATTCAATTATGATAACATCTGTATGCTCTCAATAAATGTGGATGTACTAGTTCCTATGTAAATTATGTAACTCCTTTAAGTATACCAATTCACTCAAGATGAACTGGTGTTAGACTTTATTAAATATTGAAATAATATTAGGAAAGAACTGTAAAAGTTTAGACTGAGAAAATAATTCTAAAACTATTGGCATATCTAGCTTGATGTCTAGACAACTACTTAGAGATGCACTGTGTGTCCTGGTGGTTAGGAAACAAGGTCTACTGGTTTCATGATAGTGCTGACTGTATGGTCACTCAGGCTTTCATCTGATTTAATTAGCTGAATATTACAGTAGTACGAACAATTTGTACCATTTAATTAATTATTAACAGTGGAATAGTCTCATTTAAATATTCGGAAGTATTTTATGCAAGCCTGAGTCAAAACTTTTGTGTTGACTTTATGTTTTTAAGTCAAATCAATGACTTTAAAGAGAAAGCAATTTACAGCATGAAAAGTATAAAATGGGGTAGTAATTTATTGATTGTGAAAATACTTATTAAGACAGATACTTTATAAATTGTAAATAATAGCATAAAAACTAGAAAAAAAGCCTAGATAACCAAAATTAACCAGAAAGTAAAAATCATTTCCCAGCTGAGAGAAAATCAGAAAGAAGAAAATTTGGACAGAGTGTCAGCTTGTGCTTGAGCAAAGAGATGTTCCCGGGGCAAGGAGACCACAGCAGGCCTTCTAAACACTGGGTGCTGCCACGATAAGTTCTGAAGTGGTTCACATGCATCATCCATTCTCCTGAAATTGCCACAAGGAACTTCTGAGGACATTTCAGTCCTAGGAATTTTTAATAATTGTTAATTCAATTTGCTTGTTAAATTGTTCAACAGTGAAAAGTACACTATATGTTTTTTAATCATTTTTGCATTCTATACTCATTTACATTTAATTACTATGTACCCCAAAGCAGGGTACTATTCTTAGTATATTTGTGTTGTTAATACCAGTCTTACTGGTGTCATG
Source organism: Manis pentadactyla (assembly GCF_030020395.1). Lineage (NCBI taxonomy): Eukaryota > Metazoa > Chordata > Mammalia > Pholidota > Manidae > Manis > Manis pentadactyla. The sequence goes on from NC_080031.1 coordinate 74,636,911, forward strand.
GTTATTAAAATATATAATTTTGAAATTTTTCTCCTAGTATTTATTCAAGATTTTTAAACTCATTCTTCTTGACAGTTTCAGAATCACCTTAAAAATTTTCCCATTTGACTTTTTCATTATAACCTGTGCATTAGCTACTCATCAGGGGCTCATCCTAGCATAGGTAATAATTTACATTGTCATCTATAATAGCCATTTTCAGTTTTCATCCTGTGGCAGCCAATTTTCAGAATTATAGCAGTAACTTCACCACTTACAAGGATGAATTTGTGTCTGCATCAGACACTTTTGGTAGTTTAATTCAGATATGAAAGTTGAACACACCTTCTGATTTTTTAAATTGAAGTATTACTGATATATGATCTTATATTGGTTTCAAGTATAAAACACAGTGGTTGAACAGGTACACATATTACTAAATCCTCATCCCCACTAATGTGGTTGCTATCTGTCAAAACAGAAAGATGTTAGAGACCCATTGACTATATTCTTCATGTTTTATTACTATCCCTTCGATCAACTTACATTATGATTGAGATTTTTTTTGTCCCCTTTTATTCCTCTCACCCTCCCAATCCATCCACACCAATTGCTCCCCCATGGTAACCCCTAGTCACTTCTCAGTGTTTCTGAGTCTGCTGTTGTTTATTCTGTTTTGCTTTGCTTAACAAAAGAAGTTAAGACATATGGTATTAATTTGACTCTATTAATACACATTTTATAAATATATTTATTTATTAACTGCTATTGACCCATGAACCATTTGAGGTTTGGTGCTATCTCAAGTTTTATGAAACATGTTACAAATATCATCTCTAAAGTTGGACTCTTGCTGATTTAATTAATCTCAGTGGAGTGGCCAAGATATCTGCAGAAAACGAGATATTGAAGAGCCTTTTGTATTTCAGAAAGGTGAATTTACTAGTCTCCTGGGGCTTCCCAGGGGTTCAAATAAAACATGGCCTTTCAGAGAGAGATCACCTAGTAAAACAGAAGAGCCCAATGCACATCATCTTATGTGGCTTAGAGTAAAAGTCCTTTCACCTTCAAGAAGGGACCCTCTGGTGTGCCTGATGAAGGAAATTGAAGAGTATGGTATTGAAGAGTTACCGGAGCAAGTCTTTGTGAGAAGTACTGATATGTGGGAGAGAGACCTCACGTCTCAGTCATCAGCATATCTGTGTTTACCCTTCCTGCTCATTCCTTATTTGGACTCTATTTATTTTTTATACCCCATTGGACAAAACAGATTTTTTGAAGGTATATAGACAGTATTTAATATTTTAGCTTTATTGTATTTCTTATACCTTGATTATTTCATTTGATTAATCAATAAGCACTCTTCAAGGTAAAAGCTTTGTATATGAGTAGTGCATATTCAATTCAGTTAACCAATTTATACCACATATTTACAGCATATAAGGACATAATTGTTCTCTCACTAGCACGAACTTATCCCTTTGCAATTGACTACGGGTTACTGAAGTATGTTAGCTGATATGGACAACCTCACCATCTTCACAGAATTCCTCCTGATGGATGTCTCAAGCTCCCGGGAGCTCCAAATCTTGCAAGGTTTGATATTCTTAGTGATTTATCTGGGTGCCCTGGCTGGAAATCTAGTGACATTTACCATCATTGTTATAGATCCACATCTTCACTTCCCCATGTACTTTTTTATGGGCAACTTATCCCTTATAGATTTTGGCTACATCACAGTTACTGTTCCCAAATCCTTCACAAATTCTTTGATGGGTCATAAAGTGATTTCTCTTAGAGCATGTGCTACTCAAACTTTCCTATATATTTTCTTTGGATCTGCAGAGTTCTTCTTCCTTGTGGTCATGTCCTATGACCGCTATGTTGCCATCTGTCACCCTCTGCACTATGCATCCACTGTGAGCCCCCGTTTCTGCACACAGGCGGCATGTGGCTCATGGGCCAGTGGGCTGGTCTATTCTGCTGTCCACACAGGGACCATGTTCAGTCATCCCTTCACAAAGTCCAATGTGATTCCCCAGTTTTTCTGTGATGTACCTCAAATTATGAGCATTTCAGCCCAGGCTGTGCAGTTTTCTGAGTTTGTGGCCCTTGCTGTCAGTGCCTGCATTGCATTACTTGGCTTTGTCATCTTAGTTGCCTCATATGTTCACATCTTTTCAACCGTGCTGCACATGCGTTCTGTGGACGCCCGGAACAAAGCTTTGTCCACCTGCTCCCCCCAGATAGCTACACTTACTCTGTTTATAATTACAGGAATGTTTGCTTCCTTAGGCCCTGTTTCAAACTCACCAAGCATTCAAACCCTCCTCACAGCTATGTTCTACTCCATGGTGTCCCCCTTAGTCAACCCCATCATCTTTAGCCTGAGGAACAGGGAGATTAAGTCTGCTGTGCATAGAATGTTAAAGAAAGCTTTCCAGTCCCATAGAAGCAATTTTGTTGCTTAACCAGAAATTAATGTTGCTCTAATCAATGTGGGGAAATGTGTACAAAAATATTAACTTTAATTTTAAAGTTACATATTAGTAGTGTGGTCATTTCATAAAAGAGAGATGGATGTATTAACAAATTTGAAGTAAATCATTTGAACAAAATATCTGTTTGAATAAAATGAGCTATTATTTCTTGTAGTCACTGTTTTGAAACGCTAATTGTTATACAGTATGTAGAGGTATTTCATGTAGTTTCATTCCCATGATTTTGCAAGTGAATAAAGATCTAAAGTGATAAATTTATTTCCTCACATGTGCACTGATTTTTTGTAAAGCTTGAGATGAAAAATCAGTTCTGTTTTTCTGTAAGATAATCCATACCTATAATTTTTCACTTTATCTGTATTTCAGTGTAATTTCACATTCCACCGATGAACATAAAGCATGTGATTTTATTAGATACCTATAGAAAATACTTGTATCTGTTAAATGCCCATGCATATGCATAAACATGCACCACATAAATCTGTTTTTAGATTGTCCAACTCTCGAAGACTTAGTAAAGTGAAAGTTGATAATTTGTACACATACTAGGAAACACTGAATAGCTCCTTATAGACATATAAAACAAAGCATCATAAAATAGTGCTTATTATTGCAAACATATAATTGTGATATTGTTTTAATTAATGCTTAAAAGAAGTATTAATCATTTACAAGACAAAGAATAAAAACATGGAGATAAGTTAGTTGCAGTCAGTCATTGACCTTCTTGCACATGGAACCTGGTTGCATGTGATGGGGTGAGACACAGGGAAATACAATTTTGGGGCCAGTAGAAGCTAGCCATTATAGTAGGTAGGAGAGAAAATACAGCTTAACACATATTGAATGGTTCCTATCAGATAAAAAATATTTGTTGTTCTCTGTAACCTTAAGAAGTTTTGGTGAAATCGTGTGTATAATTCCTATTTCAGTGTTGAGTTAAATATTTTTACTCCAGCAGAGCAGAGGAACTTATATTTATAAAAAGACATATGATTTCTATGAATTCCAGATATACAGTAACCTTAGTCTAGCCTAAAATTAAAACTTAAATTGAGCAAGCTATGGCATGTCATGATCTACAACCCTAACTGAAAAAAATCAAAGGGAGAACTCCCTCGTTTAGTTGTTAGATAAGTCAGAATTCATACTAAATATGGCAATCTGTTTTTGTTGTGTGATCCATTCATTCTAATAAATATTACTAAAAGTTAATCTCATGTCTGTTTTGTTTTAACCCAAAGGGATTGTTGAAGTTGCTGAGTATAACTGTTTAATTTATTCTTCCTACAACATTGCACCTCATAGAATAGGACTCACCATATTTCACTTATTCATAACCTAGCCAGTGAATATCTACATTATTCCAACACACCTACACTAAAAGATTTTGTTAAAAAAGACATCCACCTATTTGTACTCCATTCGTATTCCTCTATATGATGATTACCGCACATCATTAGAAAATTGGAAACCCAGTTTTCCAAATGTTGTCAGTTATGTGTTAAGAAAGTTTCATCTCAGTTGTATTTCAGAATATTAGAGAATTAGAATTTCTTTTAAATGATATACATATTGTACTTAAAATATGTGAGGAGTTACTTTATAAATATGTAAAGCTTGTTTTTGCCATTTTTATTGTTATTGAATTTATGATATCACTGTGATTTGAAAATATTATATATATTAATTTGTTAATAACATATATATTCCTTTCTCATTTTGAGGAAAGAGAAGCAATTCCTATATTTACACTTCTATTTAAGTGATGGCATCTTCTTTTTGAAGAAAGAAGTTTTATTACCATCAAACTATTTTATCTGAATTTCTGGGTTTCAATATTATTTGAGAAATTGTTATTAACCCAAGAGCATAAATGTATCTAATTTTTTTATTTTATCTGATATTGTACTGTTTACAGTTTGATTTTAATTATTCAAAGTCCAGCATTTTAGAGCAGAAAGAATGCAGGTGATTATATAAGTGATTTATCTCCCAATGATGATACAGTTTTATTTGTCACTATCTACAAATCCACTTTTATTTTGCTTTGGGAAAACCCATAATTAAAATATAAATTTACCTCGAATGCATACACTTATTTATGATCATTTTATGTTCATTTTATATATTTAGTTCTCCATCAAAATATTAGTCTGGCTACCTAGAGCTACTGAAGAAACATTAATTTGATTTATATACTTGTTCTTTTACAAGTTGAGTAACACCAGGAATAATCTGGGAAAACTGATTTTATATATACGAGGTATTACAGCCTTTTTTCAGACAATACTTAGGCATGGAATTAATACATATTAATTGCAAAATTGAAGTATAGAAAGAAATGATATATTTTAATAGTTCTACATAAGGTAGATCCAAATTTCCTGAAAATAATTGCATATTCGTATGTATTTATCCTAAACTTGATTTCTTTCTAATTTTAAAGGTACCCTTGAGCACTTTCATTAAATACATTGAGTTTGGTACAGTGCTAATAGAATCCAATTCTGCATAGTGAAAAATGCACTGTTATATAAAACCTTCACTCTCCTAAGATGTACCCACTATATGCTTAGCAATTTAGAGTTGGAGAAAGGAACATGTTTAGCTTCTCAAATATTTATTATTCTAAATATTATCAATTTACTAGCTTTTTCTGTTTAGGCATTAACAGACTTAGGGCAGGAGAAGAAAGCAGATAAAGAAAGATAAAGAAAATTCTAAATGGCTATTTTACTGGTAATTGTCATTGATACCCTATATGTATTATGAATACACATTTGAAGACCTTTTTCCAATGGTACACTGTTTATTCACATACACTAGCATACATTTTTACCAGGTCTATTGAGTGATAACTGAAAGCCGTGATGTGGAAGAAACCAAACTGTCCATCAATAGATGAATGAATAAAGAAGAGTGTCATGTATATACAATGGGATAACATTCAGCCATAAAAAGAAATAAATCTTGCCATTTGTGACAGCATGGAAGTATCTAGAGGATATTATGCTAAATGTAACAAGTCAGGCAGAGAAAGACAAATACCGTATGATTTTATTTACTTGTGGAAACTAATATAAAAACAATACAAAATTAACAAAATAGCAGTACACTCATAAACACTGGGAAGTGACTGATGTTTACCATGGGGGAGGGTTTGTGATGGGGGTTTGTGGAGGTTGATGGTGATAAAGAGGAACAAAAATTCTTAATCGTAATATATTTTGGTGAATCAGACATTTTGTGGATGGCAGTATAGCATAGAGAATACATCTAATGATTCTGTAACATGTTCCTATATGGGAAGATCATAACCGCACTGGTTGGGGTGAGAATTTAATAATATGGGTAACTGTTGAACCACCATGTTGTATACTTGGAGCTAATATAAGATTGTATATCGATTACACTTCAATTAACAAAAATAAAAGGATCATTGTGCATGTTTATGTTGCAAACCATGAAAATTTAAAACCATATATGTGGTGAATGACAACTGCAACAATGTTGCTAAACACATTACCCCACATAATTACATATTTTTGTTTTGTGACATCTTTTAGAATTTACTCTCAGCATCTTTAAATAATATAATGCAGTATGGTTAATTTCATTCAACATGCTGTACAATAGATCCCCAGGAGATATCATTTTTTTACTAGTTGTATAAATTTATTTTAAATTTTTTTATGAAGGTATGATTGATATACACTCTTATGAAGGTTTCACATGAAAAAACAATGTGGTTACTACATTCACCCATGGCATCAAGTCCCCTTCCATAAGCCAAAGCAGTCACTGTCCATCAGTGCAGCAAGTTGCCAGAGATCCACTATGTGCCTTCTCTGTGCTACACTGTTCTCCCCATGATCCCTGAACACCATGTGTAGTAAACATAATACCCCTCAGTCCCCTTCTCCCTCCCTCCCCACCGGCCCTCCCACACCCATCACCTTTGGTAACCACTAGTCCCTTCTTGGAGTCTCTGAGTCTGCTGCCATTTTGTTCCTTCAGTTTTGCTTCATTGTTATACTGCAGTTGTATAAATTTTAATAAAATCATACAGCAGTGTAACCACTACCACAATCAAGATACAGAACACGTCCGCCACCTTCCAAATTTTCCCTGTACCCCTTTTTAGAAAATTCCTTTTCCCTCCTTACGGTGGCAACCACTCATCTCTTTATGACCCTATAGGTTTGCCTTTTCCAGACTATCCTGTGAATATAATAATGAAGTATGTAATCTTTTCCTTAAATTAAACTTTTAATTTTAAGATAATTGTAGATTCACATGCTGTTGTGAATATTCGCTCTAATGGTAATGTCTTGTGAGAACTATAGTGAAATATCAGAAGCAGGATTAACTTTGATACAGTCAAGGTACAGAACTTTTCCATCACCACAAAGAAACCTCCCATGTCCTTTTTATAGCCATGCCTACTTCCCTCCCTCCCAAGCCCCTAATCCTCACCCCTCGGCAACTACTAATTTGGTCTTTGTTTCTAATTTTGTCATTTCAAGATTATTGTGTAAATAGAATCATACAGTGTGTGTAGTACTTTGGGACTCGCTTTTTCTTTTCTTTTAATTTATGGTATCATTGATATTACAATCTTATGAAAGTTTCTCATGAGCAACATTGTGGTATCAACATTCATCCATATTATCAAGTTGCCCCACACCCCACTGCAGTAACTGTCCATCAGCATAGTAAGATGTTACAGAGTCATTACCTGTCTTCTTCCTGCTATACTGCTTCCCTCTGACCTACTGATATTATGTGTGCAAATTATAATGCTCCTTAATCCCCTTTTCCTTCCCCGCTTGCCAACCCTCCCCAAACCCTTTCCTTTGGTAACTGCTAGTCACTTCTTAGAGTCTGTGAGTCTGCTGCAGTTTCGTTCCTTCAGTTTTGCTTTGATGTTATACTCCACAAATGAGTGAAATTATTTGGTACTTGTCTTTCTCCAACTGGCTTATTTCACTGAGCAAAATACCGTCTAGTTCTATCCATGTTGTGGCAAATGGTAGGATTTGTTTTTCTCTTATGGATGAATAGTATGCCATTCTGTATATGTATTACATCTACTGATGGACACTTAGGTTGCTCCCATATCTTGCCTAATATAAATAGTGCTGTGATAAACGTAGGGGACCATATATCTTTTTGAATCAGAGATCTTGTTCCCTTTGGGTAAATTCCTAGGAGTGGAAGTTCTGGGTCAAATGGTATTCCTATTTTTAGTTTCTTAATAAGCTTCTATTGCTTTCCACAATGGTTGAACTAATTTACATTCTCACCAACAGTGTAGGAGGGATCCCCTTTCTCCACATCCTTGCCAGCATTTGTTGTTTCTTGTCTTTTGGATGATGGCCATCTTAACTGGTGTGAGGTGATACCTCATTGTGGTTTTAATTGGCACTTCTCTGATGATTAGTGATGTGGAGCATCTTTTATGTGCCTGCTGGCCATCTGAATTTCTTCTTTGGGGAAGTGTCTTTTCAGATCCTCTACCCATTTTTTAATAAGGTTATTTCTTTTTTGGGTGTTGAGGGAAGGGAGCTCTTTATATACTTTGGATGTCAACCCCTTATTGGATATGTCATTTATGGAAATATTCTCCCATACTGTCGAATGCCTTTTTTTTCCTGCTGATGGTGTCCTCTGCTGTATGGAAGACTTTTACTTTGATGTAGTCCCACTTGTTCATCTTTCTTTTATTTCCCTTGCCCGGGGAGATATGTTCATGAAGAAGTTGCTCATGTTTATATTCAAGAGAGTTTTGCCTATAGTTTTTTCTTAGAGCTTTATGGTTTCATGACTTACATTCTGGTCTTTGATCCATTTCAAGTTTACTTTTGTGTATGGGGTTAGACAGTGATCCAGTTTCATTCCCTTAAATGTAGCTGTCCAGTTTTACCAACACCAGTTTTTGAGGAGGCTGTCATTTCCCCATTGTATGCCCATGGCTCCTTTATATATATTAATTGGCCATATATGTGTGGCTATATATCTGGGCTCTCTATTCTGTTCCATTGATCTATGTGTCTGTTCTTGTGCCAGTACCAAATTGTCTTGATTATTGTGGCTTTGTAGTAGAGCTTCAAGTTGAAGGGACTAATTACCCCAGCTTTATTCTTGTTTCACAGGATCGTTTAGGCTATTTGGGGTCTTTAGAAGTTCCATATGTATTTTAGAACTATATGTTCATGTTCGTTGAAAAATACTGTCAGTATTTTGGTAGGGATTGCATTGAATCTGTAGATAGCTTTACGCAGAATGGCCATTTTGACAATATTAATTCTTCCTACCCAAGATCAAGGGATAAATTTCCATTTATTAGTGTCCTGTTTAATTTCTCTCAAGAGTGTCTTGTAGTTTTCAGGGTATAGGTCTTTTACTTGCTTGGTTAGGTTTATTTCTATGTATTTTATTCTTATTTTATTCTTTTTGATGCAACTGTGAATGAAATTGTTTTCCTGATTTCTCTTTCTGCTAGTTCATAATTAGTATATAGGAATGCAACAGATTTCTGTTCATTAAATTTGTATCCTGAAAATTTTCTGAATTCAGATATTGGTTCTGGTAGCTTTGGAGTGGATTCTTTTGGGTTTTTATATACAATGTCATGTCATCAGCAAACAGTGACATTTAACTTCTTTCTTACCAATCTGGATGCTTTTTATTTCTTTGTGTTGTCTGATTTCCAAGGCTAGGACTTCCAGTACTATGTTGAATGAAAGTGGGGAGAGTGGGCATCCCTGTCTTGTTCCCAATCTTCAAGGAAAAGCTTTCAGCTTTTCACTGTTAAGTATGATGTTTGCTGTGGGTTTGTCATATATGGCCTCTATTATGTTGAAATATTTGAACTTAATACCCATTTTGTTGAGAGTTATCATGAATGGGTGTAGAATTTTGTCGAATGCTTTTTCATTATCTATGGAGATAATCATGTGATTTCTGTCCTTTTTATTGATATGGTGGATGATGATGGATTATTGAATGTTGTACCATCCTTGCATCCCTGGGATGAATCCCATTTGATCATGATGGATGATCCTCTTGATGCATTTTTGAATTCAGTTTGCTAATATTTTGTTGAGCATTTTTGCATTTATGTTCATCAGGGATATTGGTCTGTAGTTTTTTGTAGTGTCTTTGCCCGGTTTTGGTAATAGAGGGACGCTGGCTTCATAGAATGAGTTTGGAAGTATTCCCTCCTCTTCTATTTTTTAGAAAACCTTAAAGAGAATGGGTATTATGAGATCTGTAAATGTCTAATGAAATTCTGTGGTGAAGCCATCTGGTCCAAGCATTTTATTCTTGGGTAGTTTTTTGACTACCGATTCAATTTCGCTGCTGGTAATTTTTCTCTTCAGATTATCTTTTTCTTCCTGGGTCAGTCTTGAAAGATGGTTACTACAGAGTTGTTCATTTCTTCCAGGTTATCCAGTTTGTTAGCAAAGAATTTTTCATAGTATTCTCTTCTAATTATTTGTATTTCTGTAGTGTCAATAGATTTTTCCTTTCTTATTTCTGACTCTGTTTTTGTGCGTAGAATCTCTTTTTCTTGATAAGAAGTCTGACTAGGGGTTTATATATTTTGTTTTTTTCTCAAATAACAGACTCTTGGTTTCATTAATTTTTTCTATTGTTTTATTCATTGCAATATTATTTATTTCTTCTAATCTTTATTATATCCCCCCTTCTACTGACTTTTGCCGTCATTTGTTCTCTTTTACAGTTTCAATAATTGTTAATTTAAACTGTTCATGGGGGATTGTTCTTCCTTCTTAAAATAAGCCAGAATTGCTATATACTTTCTTCTCAACAAAATGGGTAGAGGGGACAAGTACCTCAACATAATAAAGGCCATTTCCACTGCCTTCACTGCATCCCACAGAAGTTGGTGTGCTGCACTGTTGTTTTCATTTGTCTGCATATAATGCTTGATTTCTGTTTTAATTTGGTCATTGACCCATTGATTATTCAGGAGCATGATGTTAAGCCTCCATGTGTTTGTGAGCCTTCTTGTTTTCTTTGTACAATTTATTTCTTGTTTCATACCTTTGTGATATGAGAAGTTGGTTGGTGGAATTTCAATCTTTTTAAGTTTACTGAGGTTCTTTTTGTGGCCAAGTATGTGGTCTATTCTGGAAAATGTTCCATGTGCACTTGAGAAGAATGTGCAACCTGCTGCTTTTGGGTGGAGTGTTCTATAGTTTGTTAGGTCCTTTTGTTTTAATGTGCTGTTCGGTACTTCTGTGTCCTTACTTATTTTCTGTCTGGTTGATCTGTCCCTTGGAGTGAGTGGTGTTTTGAATTCCCTAAAATGAATGCATTGCATTCTATTTCCCCCTTTAATTCTGTTAGTATTTTTTTTTACATACGTAGTTGCTCCTTTATTGGGTGAATAGATATTTATAATGGCTATATCCTCTTGTTGAACTAACTCCTTTATCATCATGTAATGTCCTTTTTTGTTTCCTGTTAATTTCTTTGTTTTGAAGTCTATTTTGTCTGATACAAGTACTCCAACACCTACTTTTTTCTCCCTATTTTTATATGAAATATCTTTTCCCATCCCTTTACTTTTAGTCCTTGCATGCCTTTGGGTTTCAAGTGAGTCTCTTGTAGGCCACATAGAGACAGGTCTTGCTTTTTTATCCATTCTGTGATATACATTTTGATTGGTACATACAGTCCATTTATATTGAGGGTGATTATTGATAGATAGGGATATGTACTTATTCCCATTACTGTATTTAGATTCATGGTTACCAAATGTTCAAGGGCAGTTTCTTTTATATACAAAAGTCTACTTTAAGTCACTTATTACACTATTATAAACATAGTCTTAAGATTCTTTTCTCTGTCCCTTCTTTTTCTTCCTTTTCCACACTTTATATGGTAGGTAGCATATTCTGTACTCTTTGTGTATCCCTTGATTGACTTTCTGGGTATCTCATTTAATTTTGCATTTGGTTAGTATTTAGTTTGTAGACTTCCTTTGCTGTGGTTTTATTTTCTCTGGTGACAGCTATTTAGGCTTAGGCACACTTCCATCTAGAGCAGTCCCTTCAGAATACACTGTAGAGATGGTTTCTGGGTGGTAAATACCCTCAACTTTTGCTTATCTGGTAATTGTTTAATCCCTCCTTCAAATTTAAATGATAATCTTGCTAGGTAGGGTATTCTTGGTTTGAGGCCCTTCTTATTGCATTGAATACATCATGCCATACCCTTCTGATCTGTTAGGTTTCTGCTTAGAAGTCTGATGATAGTCTGATGGGTTTTCCTTTGTAGGTGTTCTTTTTTATCTCTCTGGCTGCATTTACTACTCTGTCCTTGTCCTTGATTTTTGCCATTTTAATTATTATATGTCTTGGTGTTGTCCTCCTTGGATCCCTTGTGTTGGGAGATCTGTGGACTTCCATGGTAGCACACCTTTCTTGACCAATAACTTCCTCCTTGACACAGAGACAGTTGCACAAGTAAATCAGGTCACCTCCCTGGCCCAATTTCAGCAAACCCTCCAGAAACTAGAAGAAGCTGGAGAAGGGAAGAAAGTCCTCATTTTAAGCCAGGATACTTAGTCTTAGTTAAGACAGTGCCCTCTACTGATTCTTTTCTCACCCACCCCCATCTTGGAAGGACTGCTTAAAGTAATTCCCTTCACTCCCACTACAACAAAGGTGACAGTGCACAAGTCTCCAATCCATCACTCCTGACTGAATGCCTCGGTGTCTGAAAAACCAAGCCATCCTCTGATCAAGGAGGACTCCCTGCCCCATTATTCCTGTAACTTTCTAGGAGATATGAAGATCCTTTTTAAGTGGCAGATGCCTAAGAGAAGCACCTCATAACTCCAGAGTCCTGGGACCTTTTCGGCATCACTGTGGGAGTGGAACTTCTTGTTTTCCTGTTGTTCAGTGTTTTTGTGACCCCCTCCCAGTGGCCAGCAGTATATCTGCCCCTGCTAGGTTTAAAGTACAAGCAATGGCTTTAAACCACACTTATTGCTATTATGGACACCCTCCTTATTGACTCCTCTCATGGCAGCAGTGTATCCTCTGACTCTAGTAGTTAACAAAATTGCTAATCTAACTAATAACTGGATCTGCCCCTGCTGAGATCATTTGGTGGATGATACAGATCTCCTTAGAATTCTGATATCACTAGAAACAATTGCTAATACCATAACACAATATTGGGGATTTTCTTGTTCAAACTACACCACCACCAAAAACTATGTACTATGTAGATGCCCGTGGTCCCTTGATCCACAGTTGGTTACTCCATTACTAACTAAGCAAGTAGGCAAGGTCCAGCACCTTGTTGCCAAAGCCAGTCTGTGCTTCTCTGATTCATGGGACATGGGTATTCTATTTCTACCCCTGCTGAAGGAATGGAGAGGGTGCACAATAATTGCAACTATACCTGATGTATTGACTCATAACAAACCTTCTTCCTCACCTCCAGGCAGCTGCCTGACCCAGGTCCCTTCCTGGATGTGTCACTATGGCACCAGCATAGGAGCCAGGTGCCCCAGATCCCTGATTTCAGTGGGCCATCCACAGATAGTGTAATATTAGAGATGAATGGCCTGGATACTTAATATTCATTGACCTCTTTTGGTTTATAGGGATTCCTGAGCTTGAAAGGAGCATTAGAAACATCTCCCTAGTGATGTAGGGCACCTGGAAAGTGATAGTAGGAGCCATAGAAACCCAGAAAGAAGCCTCAGCTCAGGCGGTTCTTTGATTATGAGAGGCTTGGATATGCTCACGGATGAGGCCAGGGGCACCTGTGCTGTGCCCAGTGAGACCTGCTGTTTATATGATATCACCTCTGGACTATTAGAAGATTATTTAGAGAGGATCAGGAAGCACATCCATCTCTTTAATGAGCTCACAGAAAGGGAAATGCAAGACTCCTGGCTGGGCCAGATGGTCAAATCCACCATGGGTGGCTGTGGCCCCAGCTGGCACCCTTCATTCCCCTCCCTGCAGTGATACTATTTGCTCTCATATTTGGACCATGTCTACTTAGTCTTCTAATTAAATCTTTCACCTCTGTTTTAGAGTCCATCAAGCTCCAGATGGTGATGCAAATGAAACTCCCCATGACCGTCATCCCACATTTACCAAGGGTCACTAGATAGGCCACTCATAGACTGACCCCAGCCTGTTGTTCACCAGGAGTTGCCCATTGTCAGTAGGAAGCAGCCCAAGTGGTCTTTCCCCTTCTGCCTAGTGACAGTGAGGGGTACCTCTTCTGAGGTGGGGTTGAGGCAGGTGGGACTTAGACAGACAAAGCTCAAGGCCCTGGTAAGGCAAAGTCACCATCAAGGCTTCCCAGTAAACAAGAAGCCTCACCCTGGACATCTGGGAAAATAAGCCAAAGAAAAAATGTTTTTTTCTCTTCCCTTTTATCCCAACTTGGCCATAGTAACAGGTCCCAGCAATAACTGCCAGCCACCTGCATGCTTTCTGTGCTGATAAACCCCAGACAATGCAGCTCTAGTGGCATCGCCTCTTGGGCCCTCCTGGTCAGTGGGAGTTTTACTCTTTCCTTTTTACTTTTCATTAAAAACTGCTGGTTGCTCCATACTCTTGTCTGCTTACTTCATTCTTCATAGCCTCCAAGACACGATCCTGGGAAAGCAGCATCTTCACTGGTAACAACTTCACCTAACACATGTCATTTAAAAATCATTTCTATGCAGGAAAAGCTAAGGACTAGATCTACCTCTACTGCTGTAGTAATGTTTGCATTTGATAGGACAGATTTACACCTGCTTTGTTTTGTTAATTGTAGATTCATGTGTAATTACCATTTCTGATTTCAGATTTCAGTGTGTCTCAGGTAATGGTTTAGTAAAAGTAATATACCTTGGAGTATATTTGGGCTTGAATACATTTTCCTTAAAGAAATTTCCATTTTTAATATATTAAAGGAGATGTAAGGCATTTAGAAATCAAGAATGGTTATCTTATGTTTTCCTGTTGATCCTATAAGATACAGTTTCCTCTTAGTAAACCATGTTGGAATAACCACCTCATGATGTTCACATAATTTTTATTATGATAGACTTTTTAATTTACCAAATAAATACTGAAAAATTATGTTTGTGTATTTCATTCTGGGAATGTGACACATACCACCTTACTGTAGAATCACAATAACTCATGGAAGTAGAATATGTTTTGACCAAAGGTTTAAGATGCATATTAAAAAAATTGCCAAATTGCACAAGTTTGCTGTGGAGACAAATCAAACTCATGCCAGCACATTCCTGGATTCAGTTTCTTTATTTCAGTAACATATTTTGTGATCATTTTTATCCAGCCTTGTTCAAATATAATTGACACATGTACATTTAAGGTATAAAATGGGATGATTTGATATGTGTATATGTTACAAAATGATTGCCACATCCACCACTTCACATAATAACCGCATTTTTATTGTAATGAGATTTAAGATCTGCTCTTTAAGCAAGTTTCAAGAAAACAATGCATAATTATTCATTGTATTTACATGCTGTATATTAGCTCTCCAGGATTTAGTCATCTTATAGCTATAAGATGGTACCTTTGACCACCTTCACTTACCTTCCACCCCTATTACCAGTCCTCGAAAACAATAATGTACTTCTACTTTCTATAAATGATTTCATATTTATTTATATTCCATACATAAATGAGCTAATGTATTATTTTTTCTGTGTGTTTCATTTCAAAAAATATTTATACATGTCACAAATGACAAGATATTTTGGCTATATATATAATCTTTCCTTTTTACATTTTAATTGAATTACTGTTGACATACCATCTTATATTCGTTTCAAATATACACACAGTTCCACATATAATTATATCCTCACCCCATGACTGGAGTTATTACCTATCAACTTATAAAGATGTTGCAGAATCATTGACAATATTCTCCATGCTATACTACCACCCCTATGTGCATATATATATATATATATATATATATATATATATATATATATATATATATATATAAAACAACTTATTAGTCTATTCACACGTTGATGGACACTTTTGTTGTTTGCACGTCTTGCTGTTATAAATAGTGCTGCAATGGGCACAGAGGGCAGATACCTCTTTGACAAAGTGATTCCATTTCCTTCAGTTACCTACCCACCTAACCTGTCAAATAGGTCAGTGTTCAGTTGTTCCTAGCAGGCTTTTGAAGAAGGGTCACCAATATACTTGTCAATGTCAATCAGAGAGTTCTGTATTATAATTTTGGTTATAAATATTTGTCTATCGTGTGCATAGAAAAGACACTGGTCATTACCACAGGGGAGAGTGGTGAAGGGATTGCTGAACTACGGGAAGGAAGAAAAGTAGTGAGATTGTTTGACATCCTGATCTGGCTGATGGTGACATGACTGTATCTATGTATATATACATACATGTCAGAATTCATTTAAATCTACCCAGGATTTTGCATTTTATTGTATGTACTACACCACAAAAAAAAGAAAAACAAAAAAATAAATAAATGTCTGTCCAGAGAAGTTGATCAGAGCTAACCTTAACTTAAAGGAAGGTAAATTAATCATTTTACATAAAACAATGTGCATATAGAACATTAGTATCTTCACATCTTACTTTGCATAACCAGGAATAAATGTAGTGATTTAGTAAAAATTATAGGCAAGTGTTATTCTCCACATAATGGTAGCTTCATTCATTTAGTAAGCAGTGCAGAAGGATGGAAGAGTTGAACAATGACACAAGGCCTGACCCAAGGCAGTGGGGCCATCTGAGCATCTCCAGCTCTCAGGATCAACCAGGGTTCACCTTGCGGTTTGTGCAGCCACGTGATCTCTATCAACAACTACATAATAGATGAGTTAGGGAATTCCTGTAGGATGGTGCAGACATGTACTCACTGCAATGTCATACAAAACATAGATCGCTAGAAATATGGCTTTAATTACTGAGGCTAGTTGGGAGAGTATCTATGTTGTTGTAGGTACTACTAGGAATGGGAAAAATGTGTGAAATACACGTCAGAGAATGTACCCTGTTCTTAACAGTATTTATTTACATGATATCAAATGGACAGAGATGGATCATCAACTACAAAACAAAACAATAGGCAGGTGCATTGGTTAAATCACTCCTAAACTTTCCTCAACTGCAGTCTGCTTCTGTGGCACTTTCTGTGGACACTTGTGAATTTGCAATGAATCCTTCTGCTCCCCTAATGAATGTGATGATGAAGCTTTCCTGGAACAATTCAGAACTGAACTAGACGCCCTTTTTTCAAGAGTTCATGCATATTTAGAGGACCGTGATTTCTATAGACTCCTGCTTCTTAAAAGCTAAACCAAGTAACTCACCCTCCTCCTTATCACACTACATTGGGACTAACTTGAAAATGAGATACACCAATGTCCCTAGAATATTGTTTCAGAAACATTATCCCAAATTTTTCACACTGCAAGTTTCAAAGTTCATCAATCAAGGATCAACTATGAATCATCATCCTGTGATGTTTTTGTGACAACATAAATTGTAAAACACTTCTCTGCCTCACTGATGTCCAATATGAAGCATGCACCTTTGTTAGAATTTAAGAAATGTATTATTTCCCCAGCACTCTCAAATATAGTTAAAATATTTTCTGTACTTCTTTAATCAGAACCCTCTCCAGTGCTGCCTTCATAACCTTATTTCTCAGGCTGTATATGATGGGGTTCATAATTGGAGGCAACACAGTATAAGAAACAGACAGAAGGAGGTCCAGGATGGTCTGAGAGGGAGAGGGAAGCTTCAAGTAGGCCAAGGCACCTGTGAAAGTGAACAGTGCCACAACCACCAGATGAGGGATGCATGTGGACAGGGTTTTGGACCTTCCCTCCTTGGAGGAGATCTTCAAGACAGCAGAGAAGATGTTGACATAGGAATATAAAATGGAGGTGAAACACATTATTGTCATAATTGCACCGATTAATGACACTGAAGCTTCATCTATGTTCATTTTGGGGTCTGAGATCACCAAAATCTGAGGGATATCACAGAAGAAATGGTGGATTTTATTGGAACTGAAATTTGTTGAAAATGTCGCTGAAGCAAGCATGGCTCCATAAACCAATGCACTGACATATGAAGCCACCGCCATCCGCCTACAGGCCCCCTTGTTCATGATGATCTCATAGTGCAGCGGGCGGCAGATGGCCACGTTGCGGTCATAGGACATCACTGTGAGGATAAGCAATTCAGCAGCACCAAAACCTGCAAAGAACAGCACCTGGAAAACACACCCAAGGAAGGATATTGTGTTCCTGTTCATCAGGGAGTTGAGAACAAATTTAGGAACAGTGACAGAAATGTAGCAGAGATCTATGAGTGACAGGTTCTTCAGGAAGAAATACATTGGTGTGTGAAGCTGAGGGTCCCAAGTAATAAGCATGATGATGAGTCCATTTCCTAACAGGGCTGCCTGGTAGACCATGAGGAGCATGATGCCCTGTAGTGTTTGCATCCTCGGATCTTCAGACAATCCCAGAAGAAACTCAGTGATTCCTGTGTAGTTGATCATCATATCCATGGTGTGTTCCCAAGGGTCACTGACGTAAATGAAGCACACATAAGTCACCAGGCAAAGGTGCTTCCATGTCCCAACTGCATAAAAAAACAACAAACAAAAACTTATAAAACCGCCTTTGGAGTGAATTACAGGTAACAAAGGCTAATTCATCCTAAAATGTATATTAACATTTTTGTGCAATGCAATTTGGCTGTTTTATAAATGACAGCAAATTGCATGTTTTTATGAAGGAAATGTTTGTCTTGCAAAATTATTGCAATATAAAACGTGAATCACTAGGAATCTGCTGTAATCAGGGAGCACCTCTCCATTACATTGCACTGTACTATTGCTTTTTAAAGCTGTAAACTCAAAATTTGCTTTATGTTCCTCGGTGCTTTCCCAGAACTATCTGTGTTCTCTGAATATATTCATATATTCATAGTAGGTTGAAGTGTTTATAGCTAATGTTTCAAATATTATTATATTCACAAGTGAAACTGAATATATTAGGATTTTCCATAGAGGGCTACTCAGTTTGGTACTGTAATGGTAAATGAGACAAAAATATATACCCACCAACTGGAGGTGAAGAATAAACTACATGTATTCTTTCATAGGTCTGTAGCTCCATGTTATTCATTATAATATAGGGAACATAATGTGATAAAGATTTGTGGAAGGATAGAATGTACAGATATTATGTGCACATAGTAAGAAGTCAGTAACATAGTGCAAAATTTGTTACACTTTCATACAATGAAAATGCTGGCTTATGGACAGGTTTATACCACATAGAAGGTTTGTGATCTATTGTGTCATACAGTGATTTTAAGTCACACAGGAGTCCTGGTATTGTGGATATTGACTCTGCCAGTCACCTGCCAAAGAAATGAAACCATGGACACACTTTTCCACCTTAAGGATGCTCATCTGCAAAAAAAAAAAAGGAGTAAATAGAGGCAGATGCTCATAGGGGGCTTTGGAGCATTAAGTCAGATCAAATGTAAGGAGACTGGTTTATTTCATTTATTCCTTACAGTATATCAAGGATTTTATTCTAGTAGAACACAAATGCAATGGCTCCATGAAATTGCACAATAGCAGGACTAGGATTTGCCCAACTCCTGGGCAAACTCTGTGCTGGCTTTGGAATATGCAGAATGAAATGGACAAAAATTATGTAACCTATTGAAATACTTCCAGCACATATTAAATGTTAAGGTAATAGGTATGTGTACTGTGCAATTTGATGGTGGCAAAAGGTAAATCAAATAATTTACTGCCATTTTCTTTGATGGTGTGCATATCACATGCACGTTTGTTTAAAATTGCAGAATTAGTACATTGTGATTGTCATGTTTATCAAAATAAAACTGAAAATTTCATTGTTTTTCAAGGATGATTTTTTCATTGTATGTATGTAACACATCTTTTTTAACCTTTCATAATGAAAGGACATTTAGGTTGTGTCAGTATTCTGCCTATTGTGAATAATGCAGCTAACCTGGGAGTGAAGGGAAGACATTTATAATAGAAATGTTTCCTAAAGGTACTTTCCCCAACCCACAGCACTGTATTTTATGCTCATCCACTTTTAATACACTAAATATTTTATTTATTTTCTATGACCACAAGTATAACAAAATATTTATTCATTGCTGTGTTTTCAAAAACCAGAGAGAACCAGCCAAAAAATAGCGGGGTCAAAGATATTTGTTGAATTAAAACACATGAATGAATAGATTTAAGTACATCAGGAGAGCTTTTTTTATTTTCCAGAAATCATATGGTTTAAATTTCTTTATTATTAATATTTAGCTCTAAGCTTGCTTTCTGGTTTTATACCTTTAAGTAGATGTGTCATCATAGATGAATTTCTTATTATAATTTATGCAAAATGTATCAAATTACTGGATAATTTGATATCACATAACATAATTTATTAGCTTTTGAATAGATTTTCCTTAGAGTTCACAATTAACTGTTTTCATTATCTGGGGTTTAATACTGTGTTGCGATAAATTGGAACCTTCAAATGTACAAAATTCTAATTGATACTCTACGATGACAATGAGCACTTGGCAGTGAACAGAACTGAATAAAATGTGAGAAATATTTTTCCATTTCTATAGACAATGGCACATCAAACTATGGGGAGTTTACTTACACGGTGGTTATGTGTCAGTCTGTGATGTGATGATGTTTTTTGAGAAGGTTCCTCTATTTGCCACGGTTTTGTCACATTCATTTGTGGATTTGAAGCTGTTGTTCTTTATACTGGCTTCACATTCTGACCAAATAATAGAAAAAACATTATATTTGTACCAACCTTGAAACAGAAAGGACAACTATCAATCACAAGAGGATGGAGACTCTCAGCAGATATGAGCAGTGAGTGGCCTCCTGGAATAAGATATGAACTGAGTAGCCTAACATGTCACATCTTTTCAAGGCCTGGCCCAGCCAGGAGGGACGTGATTAGAGACCACAGTCCAGGAGTGACCTGGAAACTAAACGAGTTCAGCATGTTGATTAAGCCCATGGGAATCAGACAGTATAACGTTAAATTTTCTGCAATAATTGAAGTGGTACTGGTGGCAGGTGGGTGACTTGGAAAGGGGAGAAAGTAATGAAAACTCATTTTAAGTGACATCAAGGCAAACACTCTCACAGATACAATCCATTCTTAGAGCAGAGAACAATGCAGAACTGCCCCATGGAAACTTCACTGAACACATGGTTTCTGATAAGGCATTTTATGCAACACAAGCTAACAGCTGTATCTACCTCTGCTACAGTAGAGTTATTACTATTTTTAAGGGCACAACTTATGCCTTCTTGAATGATTAAGTGAAGTTTTATATCTAATATCCTTTTCTGATTTCAGTGTGTGTTGGGTAATATTTTAATAAAAATAATATACCTTGAAAATTACATATAGCTGAACTTGAATTTATTTTCTGTAAGGAAATTTCTATTTTTAGTATACTTAGTGCAATTAGATATCTAGGATGGTTTTCATATGTTGTACTACTGATTTTTTAATATACAATTTTCTATTTGTTAGCCATATTGGAATAAACAACTCATGATTTTCATATAATTTTTATTATGACAGACATTTTAATTTATCATATAAATAGTGGAAGATTATGTTTGCTTATTTGATTCCAGGAATGTGACACATGCCACCTTACTGCGGTATCATAGTACCTCTTACAGGTAGAATATGTTTTCAACAGAATGGTAAAGGTACAGTTAAGAAAATTGCCCATTTGCACAAGTTCACTCGAGCCAAATCAAACTCAGGCCCTTCTGAATTCACTCGTGTTGATTCAGGAACACATTTTGTGATCATTTTTATCCAGTCATACTCAAATATAATGGACACATTTACATTAAGGTGTTAAATTGGATGATTTGATGAGTGTACATGTTACAAAATGAGTACCACATGTGAGCTACCACATACAGCACTGAACATCGTAACCGCATTTTTATTGTAATGAGAAGGTTTGAAATCTACTCTTCTAGCAAGTTGCAAGAATACAATGCATATGCATTAACTGTTGTCATGCGCTGTATATTAGATCTCCAGGATTTAGTGAACTTATACCTGGAATTCGGTACTTTGACCCACTTCATCTAGCCTCACACTCCCATTTCCAGCCCTAGCATGTACAATGTATGCCTAGTTGCTATGAATCATTTGATTTTTATTTATATTCCACATGCAAGTGAATGAATACAGTATTTATTTCTGTGTGTCTTATTTCACAAATCAGAATATCCTCCATGTTTACCCATGATGTCACAAATGACAATATTTCCTTCTTTATGGCTGTTTCATATTCCACTGTGTGTGCTGTATATTACAATATCTTAGAACATAAATATGTTGATGGAAACCTCTGCTGTTAGCATGTCTTGCTGTTATAAATAGTGCTACAATGAGCACAGAGGGCAGATACCTCTTGGACACAGTGACTTCATTTCCTTCAGATATATACCCACCTCCACTGTCAAACAGGTCAGTGCAGAGATTTTCACAGTGGGATTCTGAAGGAGAGTCACCAATGCATTTCTCAATGTCAACCAGAGAGATCTGCAGTATCATCTTGATTATGAATTTCAATCCATCACTTGGACAGAGAATACACTGGTGGTTGTCACAGGTGAGGGTGGTGAGGGGACTGATGAGCTAAGGGAAGGTAAAAAGATTTTGCTATCACTTCACATCTTGACCTGGGGGTTGGTAACCTGAGTGTATATCTGCATGTCTGAATTCATTTAACTCTACTCTAGTATTTGTGCATTTTATTATATGTACTTAACAAAATGTAAAAACAAGTCAATAAATAAATATTCTGTCCAGAGAAAGCCCATTTTTTTCAGAGCTAACACCAACCTAAAGAAAAATAAATTAATCATTTTATATGAAACAATATGCACATAGAATGTTTGAGTATTTTCATATGCTACTTTGTATAAACAGGAATAAATGTAGTGATTAGTAATAATGAGAGGCAGGTGTTATTCTCAATGTAACGGTAGCTTTATTCACTTAGTAACTAGTACAGATGGACTGGAGAGCTGAACCATGATCCATGGCCTTGCCCAGGCAGCGGGGCCATTTGAGCATCTCCAGCTCTCAGGCTCAATCAGGGGCTCACCCATATGGTTTGTGCAACTGCCTGATCTCTATCAACAATTACAGAATAGATGAGTTAGGGAATTACTGTAGGACGCTGCAGACATGGCTCCACTGCATTGTCGTATTTCTTGTTTCTTATATCATTGTCTGTTTCTTATACTCTGTTGCCTCCAGTCATGAACCCCGTCATATACAGCTTGAGAAATAAGGATATGAAGGTCGCTCTGGGAAGGGTTCTGATTAAAGAAGTACAGAAAATATTTTAACTATATTTGAGAGTGCTGGGGAAATAATACATTTCTTAAATTCTAACAGAGGTGCATGCTTCATGTTGGACATCAGTGAGGTACAGAAGCGTTTTACAATTTACGTTGTTGCAAAATAATCACAGGATGATGATTCATAGTTGATCCTTGATTGATGAACCTTCATTGAAACTTGCAATACAAAAGTGGTTAGAACAATGTTTCTGGAAGAATATTCTAGTCATTGGTGGAGCCCATTTACAGTTTAGTCCAAATTTAGTGGGATTAGAAGGTGGAGGGTGAGTTATTTGGATTTAACCCTTCAGAACCACGAGTCTAAAAAACTAAGGGTCCATTGAGTACTGTGAACTCTTGAGCAGAGGGCCTCTAGTTCGTTCTGAATTGTTCCAGAAAGCTCCATCATCAATTTCATTAGTAGAGCAGAAGGATTCATTGCAAAACCACAAGTGTCCACAGAAAGTGCCATAGAATCAGAATGCAATGGAGCAAAGTTGAGGAGTGATTTAACCAATGCATCTGCCTATTGTTTCATTTTGTAGTTGATGAACCATCTCTATCTGCAGAAAATAAAAATTGTTAAGAACAGACTGTATTCTCTCACATGTGCATTTCACACATTTTCCCTATTCCTAGTAGTACCTACAACAACATAGAAACTCTCACATCTAGTTTCAGTGATAAAAGCCACATTCAGCAATATATGCCTGACAACTCTGAAGACCCGAGGTTACAATATCAGCATTTAAAAAAATCAGTGGTATACTTGTGTACTAACAAAGCCAATTAGAATATTACATTTGTAAATTTAGTTTGAAACCAAATCCCAAGAGGCATTTTAGAGAACCTTCATAGCTTATCCTAAAATTCATATGG
This sequence comes from Manis pentadactyla, assembly GCF_030020395.1. Taxonomy (NCBI): domain Eukaryota; kingdom Metazoa; phylum Chordata; class Mammalia; order Pholidota; family Manidae; genus Manis; species Manis pentadactyla. The sequence goes on from NC_080031.1 coordinate 74,660,775, forward strand.
AAGCATATGCTTCATTTTCTATTATCATGGACTCCCGATCCATGGGAGTCATATAATATACGTTATGTTCACTGTCTTGCTAATTTGGCCTAATGTTATTTTTTTTCTTAGATTCATATTAATTTATATGCATTTTTAAAAACTTGAAACTCAATATTTGTCCTCAGTTCCCTTGATGCTTTTCCAGGTCTGCCTATGTTCTCCAAATATATTCCTATATTAACAAAAGGTTGAAATATACATAATTAGTATTTCAAATACTAAGATATCCAATAATGAAATAAGGGGTATATTAGGATTTTCCATAGAGACTTGCCAAGGGTGAGGATGGCAACAGTGAAGGAGGCTGCCACCCATGTGCCTCTAGAGGTAATGATTAAACTACACATATTTCTTCACAGGTTCAGGCTCCATGGTATGTCTCTGTGACACTGAGAAGATAATGTGATAAGCTACAAATATTTATTGACAGATACAATGTATTGAAATTATGTGCACTTAGTAAGAAATCAATAATATTTCATGCCGTGAAAATGCTAGCATAAGGACTGGCTTATCCCACCTAGTGGGCGTGTGATTTACTGTGCCCCACACTCATTTTAATATTTACTGGAGACAGAGTTCATGGCATTGTGGACATTGCCTCTGCCAGTCACCTGCCAAAGAAATGAAACCTCACGTGGACCTTCCCTCCTTACGGATCTTCATTTGCAAAACAGGACTAAACAGGTATAAATAAGCTCTCTTGGAAAGTGAATCTGAGCCCATAATATTTTTTATATACATTCCCCCATTCTATACCAATGGCCACAGTTTCCTCCACATCAGCTTAGGGAGTTTTATACTTTCATGGGGATTATGTGTCTGCCTACAATGCACTGAATGAAAATTGTGATGGTTGCTCTTTTTTTTATCACATAAGAGTCACTTTTAAATTTGGGTATGAATGCATTGTTCTATAGAACTCCAACAATTCTGAAAAGATTAAAGCATAAAGTTACATTTGTATACCAACCTCAGAATGGAGACACAACTTTCTATCACAGAGAACATGGGAGACAGTGGCAGATCTGAGCGGTGCATCACCTCCTGGCACACTGTGGACTCTGAGTCCAAGCAGCATTCTAACATTTCAATTCTTTTCAAGGCCTGGAACCATCAGGAGGGACAGGATTGGAGAGAATCCAGTAGTGACACGGCTTAGAAACTAAGGGACTTCAGAATGTTGATTAAGCCCATGAGACCAGACAGGGTGCCTTACTCTTGTGTTTGGGTTGAGATGGTCTTGGTGTCAGGAGAGTGAGCTGAAAGGGGGTCAAAGCAATGAAAAATCCATGTAGAAAAGATCTGAGGTGACATCAAGGTAAAGTCTATTTCATACTCAAAAGTCATTAGAGCAGAAGATATGCAGAGCCTTCCCATGGAAACTTCATCCAAGTATATGTATAAAACACAAGACTCAACAGCAAATCAAACAGCTTAAAATGAGCATATATCTGAGTTTACATTTTTCAACAGAAGGCATACAAGGGGCCAATAGTTTAATGAGGAGGTGCTTAATAGCACTTACATTATGAAAATTCAAATCAAAACTACAAGATTGCCTCACAAATATTACATGGGCTATTACCAAGGTGCTTAATAGCAGTTACATTATGAAAATTCAAATCAAAACTACAAGATTACCTCGCAAATATTACATGGGCTATTACCAAATTTCAGAAGACTGTAAAGGTTGCTGTGGGTGTGGATAAAAAGTACACCTTGTACACTCTAGGTGGGAAGGTAAATTGGCACAGACACAAGTCAAAATAACATGGTAGCCCCTAAAATTAAAACTAGGACCACCATATGATCCAGCAAATCCTCTTTTGGACATGAACATCGTGGAAATTAAGTAGCTATCATGAAAGGCAGAGGTACCTGCGTGTCACTTCAGTGTTATTTACCCCCTCCAATGCATGGAAACCACTTTTAATGTGCATCACAGAGGAATGGATATGGTGGCCCATACAGTGGATATACTGGAATGTCTATAAATTAGGATTATTTTATTCTCCCCCTTTATTGACTATTTCTCATGTAGTGACTTTCTTAGTTTCTGTGAGGTTTTGACAAAGCTTAAATCCTTTGATAGCTATACAACCCACCCCCTATTCATTTGTGGTTTCCATTTGCATGGAATATAGTTTTCCTTCTCCTCACTTTAAGGCAATGTGTGTCTTTGGGCTACAGTGACTCTCTTGTAGGGAGCATGTAGTTGGGCCTTTCTTTTTTAATCCATTCATCCACTCCAAGTTATCTAATGTCTCTTTAAAACTTGTCCTTTATCACTATTCGCATATTGTGTAAAAATTAAAATTTTAAGTGTGTGAAAAGGAACATCAAAATCCTACACATCACGGGCAGAGTGAACATGGAGGCATGAGTAGTTCAGTGGAAATCTCCTCCTCAAAACATATATATTTATGAAAACCCAATAAATACAACTATTCGTAAAAGAGACGCCAGTGGATACAGTACAACAGCCAAGATATGTCTACATCTGTGAGAACTCAACATCACATGAAGGGGGTAAGACACAAGCCACAGACTGGCAGGACCTGAGCACAACCCCACCCCAGAACCCAGTGGGAAGAAAGGAGTAGGAACAGAGAGGGAGTGAAAGCCCAGGACTCCTAAACAACCAGCTCTAGAAATCCTCACCCAGAGTGCAGACACAAGGTGCATGGGGTGCTGGATATTAGAGAAACGGAAAAGCAAAACATGTGAGCCGGTCTCCGTAACCAGAGCTCCTGAGACAAAAGAAAAGTGAGTGCTTTTTGCAAGTCTTAAAGAGACAGGGACCCCACAGCTGGACGAAGTCATCCCGGCACACTTAGCCAGCAGCTGGGAAAGCCAGGGAAACTTAGGTGCCCTAACCCCCTGGGTGGCAGCACAGCTCTAAAGCCCCTCATGGCACTAAGCAGCCAGCCAGTTGCTCCCTGAACTGGCACGGACCCTGACACACCAGTCAAGTAGTGGGAGAGTGGCAGCACACGCTGGGGGCGTCGTCGAAAGAAGGGAACAGGAGTGGCCTGTGCGAGCCCACTGTGGCAGCAACCATGTGGCCCAGGAGCGGCCTGTGTGCACCGGCGGTGAGGTGGAGGAGCAGCCCAGGAGGAGCTGCACACCCAGCAGCTGACCAGAATCCCAGCCCAACATATAGCTGCCTGGATCAGACCCAAAGGCAGGTGCTGGAACACAGCTGCCCAGCAAGGACGCCGGTATCGTGGAGGAGCACACCTGGTGTGCCTGCCTGTCCCCACATGGAACTGTGCTGCTCTGAAAGACACCACGCCCACAGCAGCTTACAGGATTAACCTGGTGGTTGCTACAGGCAGTGGAGAAGGGCAAGGCATCCAGAAAGCAGGAAAGAACTTTCTTCTCTGAGCTGACACACCTGCAACCTGCCTACAGCCACCACTATCACCACGAAAAGTCAGAAAAATTCAGTCCAGTCCAAAATAGTCCAGACAAATCCTGAGAGAGGATCTGCAGAGATAGACTTAAACAGTCTCCCTGAAAAAGAATTCAAAATAAAAATCATAAACATGCTGATGGATCTGCAAATAACTATGCAAGAGCTAAAGGAGCAAGTACAGAAAGAGACTACAGAAACAAAACAATCTCTGGAAGGACTTAAAAGCAGAATGGACGGGATGCAAGAGGCCATTAGTGGATTAGAAACCAGAGAATAGGAATGCATAGAAGCTGATGCAGAGAGAGATAAAAGGTCCTCCAGAAATGAAACAATATTAAGAGAACTGTGTGAAAAATCCAAAACGAAAAATATACACCTTATAGGGGTACCAGAAGAAGAAGAGAGAAAGGGGTAGAAGGAATCTTTGAATAAATAATTGCTGAAAACTTCAACAAACGGGGGCAGGAAATAGTTGCTCAGACTATGGAAACACAGAGAACTCCCAAAAGAAGGGACCCAAGAGGACAACATCAAGACACACAATAATTAAAATGGCAAAGATCAAGGACAAGGACAGAGTACTAAAGGCAGCATGAGGGAGAAAAAAGGTCACCTACAAAGGAAAACTCATCAGGCTATCATTCGACTTATCAACAGAAACGATACAGGCCAGAAGAGAATGGCATGATATATTTAATGCAATGAAACAGAAGGGCCTTGAACCAAGGATACTGTATCCAGCATGATTATTAGTTTAATATGAAGGAGGGATTAAACAATTCCCAGACAAGCAAAAGTTCAGGGAATTTGCCTCCCACAAACCACCTCTACAGGGTATCTTAGAGGGACTGCTCTAGATGAGACCACTCGTAAAAAGAGCACAGAACCAAATACCCAATATATGAAGAATGGAGGAGGAGGAATAAGAAGGGAGAGAAATAAAGAATCATCAGACTGTGTTTATAATAGCTCAATAAGAGAGTTAAGTTAGACATTAAGGTAGTAAAGAAGCTAACTTTGAAACTTTGGTAACCACAAACTTAAACCCTGCAATGGCAATAAGTACATATGTTTCAATAATCACCCTAAATGTAAATGGACTGAATGCACCAATCAAAAGACACAGAGTAATGGAATGGATAAAAAAGAAAGATCCATCTATATGCTGCTTAAAAGAGACTCAACTCAAACCCAAAGACATGCACAGATTAAAAGTCAAGGGATGGAAAAAGATATTTCATGCAAACAACAGGGAGAAAAAAGAAGGTGTTGTAGTAATAGTATCAGACAAAATAGACTCCAAAACAAAGAAAGTGACAAGAAATAAAGAAAGACATCACATAATGATAAAGGGCTAAGTCCAACAAGAGGATATAACCATTATAAACATATATGCACCCAACACAGGAGCACCAGCATATGTGAAACAAATACTAACAGAACTAAAGGGGGAAATAGAATGCAATGCATTCATTTTGGGAGAATTCCACATGAGACTCACGCTCCAAAGGACAAATCCACCAGACAGAAAATAAATAAGGACACAGAGGCATTGAACAACACACTAGAACCGATGGACCTAATAGACATCTATAGAACTCTACATCCGAAAGTAACTGATACACATTCTTCTCAAGTGTATGTCGAACATTCTCCAGAATAGACCACATAATAGGCCACAAAAAGAACCTCTGTAAATTCCAAAAGATTGAAATTCTACAAACCAACTTTTCAGACCACAAAGGTATCAAACTAGAAATAAATTGTACAAAGAAAGCAAAAAGGCTCACAAACACATTCAACAACATGCTCCTAAATAATCAATGGATCAACAACCAAATTAAAATGGAGATCCAGCAATATATGGAAACAAATGACAACAAAAACACAAAACCTCAACTTCTGTGGGACGTAGCGAATTCAGTCTTAAGAGGAAAGTATATAGCAATACAGGCATATTAAAAGAAGGAAGAACAATCCCAAATGAATAGTCAAATGTCACAATTATGAAATTGGAAAAAGGAGAACAAGTGAGAAATAAGATCAGCAGAAGGAGGGACATAATAAAGATCAGAGAATAAATAAATAAAATTGAGAAGAATAAAGTAATAGAAAAAGTCAATGAAACCAAGAGCTAGTTCTTCGAGAAAATAAACAAAATAGATAACCCTCTCACCAGACTTATTAAGAGAAAAAGCGTCCACACACGTCAACAGAATCAGAAACGAGAAAGGAAAAATCATTATGGACCCCACAGCAATATAATGAATTATTAAAGAATACTATGAAAACCTATATGTTAACAAGCTGGAAAACCTAGAAGAAATGGACAACTTCCCACAAAAATACAACCTTCTGAAACTGACCAAGAAAGAAACAAAAAATCTAAACATACCAATTAAAAGCAACAAAATTGAAGCAGTAATAAAAAAACTACCAAAGAACAAAATCCCCGGGCCAGATGGATTTACCTCAGAATTTTATCAGACATACAGAGAAGACATAATACCCATTCTCCTTAAAGACTTCCAAAAAATAGAAGAGGAGGGAGTATGCCCAAAGTCATTCAATGAAGCCAATATCACCCTAATAACAAAACTGGGCAGAGACCCCTACAAAAAGAAAACTACAGACCAATATCCCTGATGAACGTAGATGCAAAAATACTCAACAAAATATTAACAAACCAAATTCAAAAATACATCAAAAGGATCATACACCATGACCAAATGGGATTCATCCCAGTGATGCAAGGATACTATAACATTAGAAAATCCATCAACATCATCCACATCAACAAAAAGTAGAAAAACCACATGGTCATTTCCATAGATGCTGAAAAAGCAGTCGACAAAATTCAACATCCATTCATGATAAAAACTCTCAACAAAATGGGCATAGATGACAAGTACCTCAACATAATAAAGGCCATATATGGTAAACCCACGGCTAACATTATACTGAACAGTGATAGGCTGAAAGCTTTTCCTCTGAGATCGGAAACAACACAGGGATGCCCACTCTCCCTACTGTTACTCAACATAGTGCTGGAGGTCCTAGCAATGGCAATGAGACAAAACAAAAAAAATACAAGGAATTCAGATTGGTATAGAAGAATTCAAACAGTCACTATTTGCAGATGACATGATATTGTACATAAAAAACCCTAAAGACTCCACTGCAAAACTACTAGAACTAATATCGGAATTTAGCAAAGTTGCAGGATACAAAATTAACACACATAAATCTGTAGCTCTCCTATACACTAAAAATGAAGTAATAGAAAGAGAAATCAGGAAAACATTTCCATTCACAATAGCATCAAAAAGAATAAAATACATAAGAATAAACCTAACCAAGGAAATGAGAGACCTATACCCTGAAAATTGCAAGACCCTCTTAAGAGAAATTAAAGAGGTCACTAACAATTGGAAACTCATCCCATGCTCCTGGCTAGGAAGAATTAATATCATCAAAATGGACATCCTGCCCAAAGCAATATACAGATTTGATGCAATCCCTATAAAATTACCAACAGCATTCTTCAACGAACTGGAACAAATAGTTCAAAAATTCATATAGAAACACCGAAGACCCTGATTAGCCAAAACAATCTTGAGAAAGAAGAATAAAGTGGCTGGGGATCTAGCTCCCCAACTTCAAGCTCTACTACAAAGCCACAGTAATCAAGATAATTTGGTACTGGCACAAGAACAGAGACACAGACCAGTGGATCATAATAGATACCCCAAACATTAACCCAAACATATATGGCCAATTAATATAAGATAAAGGTGCCATGGACACACAGTGGGGAAATGACAGTCTCTGCAACAGATGGAGTTGACAAAACTGGACAGCTACATGTAAGAGAATCAAACTGGATCACTGTCTAACCCCATACACAAAAGTAAATGCAAATGGATCAAAGACCTGAATGTAAGTCGTGAAACCATAAAAATCTTAGAAAAAAATATAGGCAAAAATCTCTTAGACATATACATGAGTGACTTCTTCATGAACATATCTCCCTGGGAAAGGGAAACAAAAGCAAGAATGAACAAGTGGGACAATATCAAGCTGAAAAGCTTCTGTACAGCAAAGGACACCATCAATAGAAAAAAAAGTTACACTAAAGTATGGGAAAATATATTCATAAATGACAGATCTGAAAAGGGTTGACAGCCAAAATATATAAAGAGATCACACAACTCAACAAACAAAAAGCAAAGAATTATATTAAAAAATTGGCAGAGGAGCTGAATAGACAGTTCGTCAAAGAAGAAATTCAGATGGCCAACAGACACTTGAAAAGATGCTCCACATCGCTTGTCATCAGATAAATGCAAACTAAAACCACAATGCGATATCCCCTCACACCAGTAAGGATGGCCACCATCCAAAAGACAAAGAACAACAAATGTTGGAGATGTTGTGGAGAAAGGGGAACCCTCCTACTCTGTTGGTGGAAATGTAAATTAGTTCAACTATTGTGGAAAGCAGTATGGAGGTTCCTCAAAATGCTCAAAATAGAAATACCATTTGACCCAAGAATTCCACTTCTGGGAATTTACCCTAAAAATGCAGCACTCCAGTTTGAAAAAGACAGATGAACCTCTATATTTATTTCAGCACTATTTACAATAGCCAAGAAATGGAAGCAACCTATGTGTCCACCTGTACATGAATGGATAAAGAAGATATGGTAGATATACACAATGGAATAGTATTCAGCCATAAGAAGAAAACAAATCCAACCATTTGCAACAACATGGATGGAGCTAGAGGGTTTTATGCTCAGTGAAATAAGCCAGGTGGAGAAAGACAAGTACCAAATGATTTCACTCATATGTGGATTATATGAACAAAGAAAAACTGAAGGAACAAAGCAGCAGCAGAATCACCAAACCCACGAATTGACTAACAGTTACCAAAGGGAAAGGGACTGTGGAGGATGGGTGGGAAGGGAGGGTTAAGGGTGTGGAAAAACAAAGGGGGCATTACAATTAGCATGTATAATATGGGGGTTACGGAGTGGGCTCTAAAACACAGAGAAGAGAAGTAGTGATTTTACAGCATCTTAGTAGCTGATGGGCAGTGACTGTGAAGGGGTATGTGGGGGGGATTTGGTGAAGGGGGGAGCCTAGTAAACATAATGTTCTTCATGTAATTGTAGATTAATGATACCAAAAAAAAGCCTACACGTCATTTAAAGAAATTGTAATTTGCATAAAAGAGAAATACGAAGAGCAGTTTCAATAACCCAAAATATGCTGTGTCTCATGGGTGAATTGGTGGCACATCTTCATACCTCTGGTTAATATACTCACAGATAATCAATTTTTTGCCCATAATTTTCCATGCAGAATGTAAGTCACAGATTGAAAGATGTAGAATGATAATGGAAATTATTTTAGCATACATAATTTGAAGCATTATAAAGAGTATTTGAATCTTTGAAAGTTTGAATATTTCTTACAAGAGAATTAAAATACCTATATATTTAAAGAAAAGGAGCAAATACTGATTTCCCTAATCTTAAAGCAAAATATTGGAGATAAAGACTTAACAAAAATGGTTGGAAAAAAACCATTTCATCACTGAAATAGCCTACCAGAAAGATTAATTATAAGCACACACTCAGAAACATCAATATGGACTTTCATTAATTAATCCATTATTTGATATTATATGATGTAATAAAGAGATGTATAAAGGATAAAGAATCACAAGTGTGCTTTATTTTTATCAAGTATCACAGTGATTGAAATACAATAGATCTTGAAAATCAAACATTTTAGAGATTAAATCCATGGACATAAATTCTACATATAAATTTATATATATATATATACATTATATATCCATCATCTATATATTTATATATATATGGAGACAGGACTTAAGAAGGGCATATTCACTCATATGATGACTATAAATGTAAACCCTAAAATTTATAAGTGTGTTACTGGAATGCAAAAACTGAGCAATGATTTATTTTCCCAGGAAACAACATTGCACGTGGCCCAGGTATGAAAAAGTGTATTTTAAGAGGAAACACAATGGAATGTTAAATTAACAAATGTCTTAAAAGAGTGAGGACATATTTCAGGCATTGGAGAACTGTGGCCAAAGTTTGAAGTTGTTCAAGTATTTTTTGTTCAAGCTTTTCATACTCATTTATTACTTGTTTTTACACTGAACAATACCTAATGAGTCACCATGAATCTTTTAAGTCAGTTACACAAGTTCCTAAATCCTGAGCCTTTTGCTCATGGGGATTTGGTTTGTGAAGTATAAGTGCAGACTTTTATGGGATTCAGTTCTCAGATATATAAGGTTAACATCTTTACCCAGGGGAATTCTGGCTTAGCTATAGAAAATGACACAAATCAAACTGTTTCTGTTTGAAAAGTTTCACATTCATGTCACCTTTTTAGTGGGCAAAATTCTAGTGCAAGGAACATCTGGCTCCACCCAGGAAAACTCCAGCAAAAGTTATTGCCGCCTCTCACTCCACGATGTAGCTACTTATTCCTTTAATTCATCATGCAAAATGTCTGGATAAATCAGGCATGACCCTCATTTTTGTCTCCATAGATTAAGGAGGGAACAAAAGCATCAAACTATGTTCATAGTTGAAGGTCAGTGTTTCGAAAGTCCACCATTGCACGTAGTAAACTAACGTTTCAAGGCTTCCAGAAACCAGAGAGAAGCTGGCTACCCATATTTTCCATATTTTAACCCTGCCCCCTCTGTGTCTAAATTCCTTACTTGTCTTCCAGCTCTAATCCTTCATTATTTAGCCCACCTTCTGTTTAAGAATGAACACAAACAGAAGAATACACTTTTAATTTTATTGAACTACTTTGATATACAACATTATATTGGTTTCAGTTGAACAATGTGGTAATTAGGCAAGTATATACATTACAAAATTCTCACCTGGATGAGCGTAGTTACCAAATGTCAGCATACAAAGAAATTACATTATTGACTGTATTCCCTATGATGCACCTTTCATCCCCATAACTTGCTGATTTTAAATGAAAGTTTGTAGCCAAAGAGAACAATTTAAATAGTGAAGTTCTCCACCCAAGCCACTACAGTCAGCAGGACCCAGGATCCTGAAGTTCTCTTACACAAACAGGTGCTTGTAAAGAACTAATATACAGACATGGTTTTCTCCATATGAGGTCTTCCTTTATGTTGTGATCAAATCATTCCAACCATTTACCAAAACTCTTTCAGAATATTCTCAGGTTTGTTTTACTCTCAAGAATCATGTATCAATTATATGAATAGTTTTCAGTAAGAAACAAATATTATAAGGAAAGCTAAAGTTCACTTCAAAAAGAGTATATGAAACAAAGAATACTAGCACTAGATATTTCATTCAAAGAGATTAAAAATTAAGTGTATCTGTTTATCCATCCATCTGTATTCACACTGTGGGGTAAATGACAGAACTTCCAGAATCTCCTGCCCAGCCTTAGTTCATTTATATATCAGTAGATGTTTACCACTGTAGAGGCCCCATGGATCTGGGCGAACGGTGGAGATATAATGTCCAGTCTCTCCTCTCCTCGATTCCTCGTACATACTTGGTCTGTCATCTGCTAGTCACGATGGAACCACAAATGAAGTTCCTCAAAGACGGGATGCTCGGGAGTTAGAGAGCATGCCAGGGCAGCAGAGATTGAGCCCCAATAGGAGGAGATTTACAGTGTCAAGCCTGGCCAGCGAATTTGAGCAAGACATGAGCAATAAAAATGGTTTCTCTCAATTTACTCTTTCCCTCGACTTATTATGGTTTCTTTGGTTTCATAGAGATTTCAACCCAGGCCAGAAACACCTTCCCCCTGGATCTGTACACACACTAAACTTATATCAAACAGTCCTGTTTTTTAAAATTTTTTTGGAGAGAATTATTGTGTGTTTTCTCAAAATAGCTCTTGTACATCTTGCGTAGATCAGTGTTTATCTGCCTGTTCCACAGACTGTCAATGATGGGGTTTAAGAAAGGGGGCACCATGGTGTAGAACACGGACGTCAGCAGATTTTCAAGAGATGCTTTATTTGCAATGGGACCTAAGACAGCAAATAATCCAGAAAATGAAAACAAAAGAAGAATTACCAACTGAGGGGTACAGGTGGATAAGGCTTTATTACAGGCTTCCACTGAATGGATCTTAAATGCTGTTGAGATTATATTGACATATGATATAACCAAAAAAGAAAGGCATGTTAAGACAATACAAGCACTTATTACAAAGATCACTGATTGAGAATACTGAACATCTAAAGATGATATTCTCATTATCTGGGCAACGTCACAGAAATATTGGTTAATCACATTGGACTTGGTGAAGGGAAGCCTGAACAGGTTACCAGTGTGGGTGGCAGAATAGACCAGCCCACTGCCCCACGAGCCCCCTGCTGCCTGTGAGCACACACAGGGGGTGATGGACAACCTGTAGTGCAGAGGGTGGCAAATGGCAACATAGCGGTCATAGGATATGAACACAAGGAAAGCAAGCACAGCAAATGCTAAGAAGGAATACAGGAAAATCTGAGCAGCACATCCTGTGAGGGAAATGGACTTACTACCTGTCAGGGAATTCACAATTGATTTGGGAACCACAACTGAGATGCTGCAAAGATCTATGAGGGATAAATTGCATATAGAAAAGCACATTGGAAAGTGAAGGCATGGGTCTGTCACAATGACAGCAGTGGTCACCAGATTTCCAGCCAGGGCACCCAGATAGATCAGTAAGAATAGCAGACCTTGCAAGACTTGGAGCTCTTGGTAACTTGAGATGTCCATAAGGAGGAATTCCGTGATAGTGGTGAGGTTATCCATGCCTGCTAATCTGCTGCGGGTATCCTGAAGTCACAAAACAAAGGGATAAGCTGGAGTGGTAAGGGACCAAATGGAGATACTCCATAAAATCCATAAATTAGATTAGCATCACTGTATGGCTTTGAACCACCACATACAACAGAGGAAATGGAGAGAAAGAGAGAGCCTATCAAATTAAATTAATGTGCATATTTATTGTTTGTGTTTTCTTTCAGTCTCAGCTGAGATATCATATGAGTTTCAACTGTCATATGTTGGGAGAATTGAACATACATAGGATTTAAAATGAAACCAAGCCCTTGGCAACCATTTCGCTCATGAGACACATGCAGTATTTCCTTAAAAATGTCTAATTCTGCCTGGACACATCCCACGACTATGTTCCCATTTATTTCAAAATCTAACATTTGTCCGAGAAATACTCTGTACAGGATTCTGTGTCAGCCCTCTGGGTTTGAACACTCCACGATCTGTTCACACTGTGCACTCTCATGCACTAGAGGACTGGGATGATTTTCATGTCTCCCATTTTGTGTCCAGCTGCTCTAGAAAGTTTTACTTAACAAAGTTCATATTGACCCTGAGCTCCCTCAGAAGTAAGTAACTACATCAGATATCTCAACATTTCTTTCAATTTTTTAAGAAGTGTCTTACTTTTCTTTAAATTTTATTTTGGTATCATTAATCTACAATTACATGAAGGACATTATGTTTACTAGGCTCCCCCCTTCACCAAGTCCCCCCCACATACCTGTTCAGTCACTCTTCATCAACATAGTAAGATGCTGTAAAATCACTACTTGTCTTCTCTGTGTAGCACAGCCCTCCCCATGCCCCCCGACTATATATGTTAATCATAATGCCCCCTTTCTTTTTCCCCCACCCTTATCCATCCCTTCCCACCCGTCCTCCCCAGTCCCTTTCCCTTTGGTAACTGTTAGTCCATTCTTGGATTCTGTGCATCTACTGCTGTTTTGTTCCTTCAGTTTTCTTTTGTTCTTATACTCCACAGATGAGTGAAATCATTTGGAACTTGTCTTTCTGCACCTGGCTTATTTCACTGACCATAATACCCTCTAGCTCCATCCATGTTATTGTGAATGGTAGGATCTGTTTTTTTCTTATGGCTGAGTAATATTCCATTGTGTATATGTACCACATCTTCTTTATCCATTCATCCCCTGATGGACATTTAGGTTGCTTCCATATCTTGACTATTGCAAATATTGCAGTGCTAAACATAGGGGTGCATCTGTCTTTTCAAACTGGAGTGCTGCATTCTTGGGGTTAATTCCTAAAAGTGGAATTCCTGGGTCAAATGGTATTTCTATTTTGAGCATTTTGAGGAACCTCCATACTGCTTTACACAATGGTTGAACTAATTTACATTCCCACCAGCAGTGTAGGAGGGTTCCACTTTCTCCACAACCTTGCCAACATTTGTTGTTGTTTGTCTTCTGGATGGTAGCCATCCTTACTGGTGTGAGATGATATCTCATTGTGGTTTTAATTTGTATTTCTCTGATGACAAGCAATGTGAAGCATCTTTTCATGTGTCATTTGGCCATCTGAATTTCTTTAGAGAACTGTCTATTCAGCTCTTCTGCCCATCTTTTAATTGGATTATTTGCTTTTAGTTTGTTGAGGTATGTGAGCTCTTTATATATTTTGGATGTCAACCCTTTCTGGGATCTGTCATTAACAAATATATTCTCCCATACTGTAGGATATTTTTTGTTCTATTGATGGTGTCCTTTGTTGTACAGAAGCTTTTCAGCTTGATATAGTCCCATTTGTTCATTTTTGCTTTTGTTTCTGTTGCCCAGGGAGAAATATTAAAGAAGAGCTCACTCATGTCTATGTCTAAGAGATTTTTGCCTATGTATTTTTCTACGAGTTTTATGGTTTCATGACTTTCATTCAAGTCTTTGATCCATTTTGAATTTAGTTTGTGTATAGAGTTAGACAGTGATCCAGCTTCATTCTTTTACATGTAGCTGTCCTGTTTTGCCAGCACCATCTTTTGAATAATTAGTCATTTCCCCTTTGTATGTTCATGGCCCCTTTATAGAATATTAGTTGACCATATATGTTTGGGTTAATGTTTGGAGTCTCTATTCTGTTCCATTGGTCTATGGATCTCTTCTTGTGACAGCACCATATTGTCTTGATTACTGTGGCTTTGTAGTAGAGCTTGAAGTAGGGAATGACATCCCCCCACTTTATGCTTCCTTCTCAGGATTGCTTTAGCTATTTGGGGTCTTTGGTGTTTCCATATGAATTTTTCAACTATTTGTTCCAGTTCATTGAAGAATGCTGTTGGTAGTTTGGTAGGGATTGCATTGAATCTGTATATTGCTTTGAGCAGTATGGCCATTTGACGATATTAATTCTTCCTAGCCAGGAGCATGGGATGAGTTTCCATTTGTTAGTGACCTTGTTAATTTCTCTTAAGAGTGTCTTATAGTTTTCAGGATATAGGTCTTTCACTTCCTTGGTTAGGTTTATTCCTAGGTATTTTATTCTTTTTTTTTTTTTTTTTTTTAAATAATTATTTTTTATTGAAGGGTAGTTGACACACAGTATTACATTACATGAGTTTCAAGTGTACAACACAGTGGTAGAACATTTATATACATAATTCTAGGTTCCAACTATCACCCTACCAGGCTGTTACAATATCTTGACTATATTCCTTATGCTACACATTACATCCCGGTTACTAATTTATTTTACCATTGGAAGTCTGTCCTTTTTTTTTTTTTTTTTTTTTTTTTTGTGAGGGCATCTCTCATATTTATTGATCAAATGGTTGTTAACGACAATAAAATTCTGTATAGGGGAGTCAATGCTCAATGCACAATCATTAATCCACCCCAAGCCTAATTTTTGTCAGTCTCCAATCTTCTGAGGCATAACAAACAAGTTTTTACATGTAGAACAAATTCTTACATAATGAATAAGTTACATAGTGAACAGTACAAGGGCAGTCATCACAGAAACTTTCGGTTTTGCTCATGCAATATGAACTCTAAACAGTCAGTTCAAATATGAATACTCATTTGGTTTTATACTTGATTTATATGTGGATACCACATTTCTCTCTTTATTATTATTATTTTTAATAAAATGCTGAAGTGGTAGGTAGATACAAGATAAAGGTAGAAAACATAGTTTAGTGTTGTAAGAGAGCACATGTAGATGATCAGGTGTGTGCCTGTAGACTATGTGTTAATCCAAGCTAGACCGGGGCAATAAAACATCCACGTATGCAGAACATTTCTCTCAGAACGGGGGGGTGAGGTTCTAAGCCTCACCTCTGTTGATCCCCAATTTCTCACCTGATGGCCCCCCTGCGACTGTGCCTGTCTTAGGTTGTTCCTCCCTTGAGGAATCTTACCCGTCTCTGGCTAACCAGTCATCTTCCGGGGCCATACAGGGAAATGTGAAGTTGGTAAGTGAGAGAGAAGCCTTATTGTTTGAAAAAGTTAGCTTTTTACTTCTTTGCATATTTATGCCCTGTGGCTTCTATGCCCAGCATTTGTCTTGAGGTATCTTTACCACTTGGAAGAATTATGATACTCGGTAAATTTGATATGAGGCACGAATTCTATTTAAGGGTTGTAATTAGGAAGGAAGAAGAAAAGCTATAGAAGTAGCAGGCGGAAGAAAACATGGGAAGATTGATTATTTCTTTGATATATCTTCTTGTAGAGTAACTTCAGCATGTACAGGTTTTAAGCTACTACTTAAATTGCACACACACATTAACATAATAGGAGTATAGTTACATAACCAAAGCATATCTGTAATTACCAGCCATCTCCAGTGAAACCAAGAAAACCAGTTAGGCACCTTAGACATTTGTGAAAACTTATCTATGATATGGTGGATATTGTCCAACTGAACTTGAACAGTCTGAGAGAAATCAGACAAATTAAAACAACCCATTCCTGGGGACTGTTCACATGCCATATGTTCTTTTAACAGTAAATAGTCTGTAGTTGTAAGACTTTGGAGCGCTACAATTTGCACTTCTCCAAATTCTTGGTTGAGTTCCAACAGTATAGATCCAGTCCAATTTTGTTGTTTTACTGTATGCACAGGCCAGCTTAGATATCTCCTTCCTCATTCCCATGGCAAGTCCAGGAACTGGTGGGATGAGTGCATCTACAGCTGTAGCAGTGCGTGGATCTTTGTTGGGGTTTTTTGATGATCATCTTCTGGCATGAGTCTTCCAGAGAGTGCAGATGTTGGAAGTTCTTTTTCATATCGTATCTTAGTTCATTTTCGGGGTAGCCCAATTAGGCTTTGATCCTCTGTATGAACACAAACAGACCCTTTGCCTACACTTTTATATGCCCTTTATACCCTTGTTTAGAACTCGTAGGAGGTTACCACACAGGAACTGCCCTTTTTTTTTTTTCTATCACTAATCTACACTTACATGACGAATATTATGTTTACTAGGCTCTCCCCTATAAACCCCTTTACAGTCACTGTCCATCAGCGTAGCAACCTGTTGTAGAATCACTACTTGTCTTCTCTGTGTTGTACAGCCCTCCCTTTTCTCCTACCCCCCATGCATGTTAATCTTAATACCCCCCTATTTCTCCCCCCCTTATCCCTCCCTACCCACCCATCCTCCCCAGTCCCTTTCCCTTTGGTACCTGTTAGTCCATTCTTGAGTTCTGTGATTCTGCTGCTGTTCTGTTCCTTCAGTTTTTCCTTTGTTCTTATATTCCACAGATAAGTGAAATCATTTGGTATTTCTATTTCTCCGCTTGGCTTGTTTCACTGAGCATAATACCCTCCAGCTCCATCCATGTTGCTGCAAATGATTGGATTTGCCCTTTTCTTAAGGCTGAGTAGTATTCCATTGTGTATATGTACCACCTCTTCTTTATCCATTCATCTATCGATGGACATTTAGGTTGCTTCCAATTCTTGGCTATTGTAAATAGTGCTGCGATAAACATAGGCGTGCACTGATCTTTCTCATACTTGATTGCTGCATTCTTAGGGTAAATTCCTAGGAGTGCAATTCCTGGGTCAAATGGTAAGCCTGTTTTGAGCATTTTGATGTACCTCCATACTGCTTTCCACAGTGGTTGAACTAACTTACATTCCCACTAGCAGTGTAGGAGGGTTCCCCTTTCTCCACAGCCTCGCCAACATTTGTTGTTGTTTGTCTTTTGGATGGCAGCCATCCTTACTGGTGTGAGGTGATACCTCATTGTAGTTTTAATTTGCATTTCTGTGATAAATAGCGATGTGGAGCATCTTTTCATGTGTCTGTTGGCCATCTGTATTTCTTTTTTGGAGAACTGTCTCTTCAGTTCCTCTGCCCATTTTTTAATTGGGTTATTTGTTTTTTGTTTGTTGAGGCGTGAGAGCTCCTTATATATTCTGGACGTCAAGCCTTTATCGGATGTGTCTTTTTCAAAGATATTCTCCCATACTGTAGGTTTCCTTTTTGTTCTATTGATGGTGTCTTTTGCTGTACAGAAGCTTTTCAGCTTAATATAGTCCCACTTACTCATTTTTGCTGTTGTTTTCCTTGCCCGGGGAGATATGTTCAAGAAGAGGTCACTCATGTTTATGTCTAAGAGGTTTGTGCCTATGTTTTCTTCCAAGAGTTTAATGGTTTCATGGCTTACATTCAGGTCTTTGATCCATTTTGAGTTTACTTTTGTATATGGGGTTAGACAATGGTCCAGTTTCATTCTCCTACATGTAGCTGTCCAGTTTTGCCAGCACCAACTGTTGAAGAGACTGTCATTTTGCCATTGTATGTCCATGGCTCCTTTATCAAATATTAATTGACCATATATGTCTGGGTTAATGTCTGGATTCTCTAGTCTGTTCCACTGGTCTGTGGCTCTGCTCTTGTGCCAGTACCAAATTGTCTTGATTACTATGGCTTTATAGTAGAGCTTGAAGTTGGGGAGTGAGATCCCCCCTACTTTATTCTTCTTTCTCAGGATTGCTTTGGTTATTCTGGGTCTTTGGTGTTTCCATATGAATTTTTGAATTATTTGTTCCAGTTCATTGAAGAATGTTGCTGGTAGTTTCATAGGGATTGCATCAAATCTGTATATTGCTTTGGGCAGGATGGCCATTTTAATTATACTAATTCTTCCTAGCCACGAGCATGGGATGAGTTTCCATCTGTTAGTGTCCCCTTTAATTTCTCTTAAGAGTGACTTGTAGTTTTCAGAATATAAGTCTTTCACTTCTTTGGTTAGGTTTATTCCTAGGTATTTTATTTTTTTTTGATGCAATTGTGAATGGAGTTGTTTTCCTGATTTATCTTTCTGTTGGTTCATTGTTAGTATATAGGAAAGCCACAGATTTCTGTGTGTTGATTTTGTATCCTGCAACTTTGCTGTATTCCGATATCAGTTCTAGTAGTTTTTGGATGGAGTCTTTAGGGTTTTTTATGTACAGTATCATGTCATCTGCAAAGAGTGACAGTTTAACTTCTTCTTTACCAATCTGGATTCCTTGTATTTCTTTATTTTGTCTGATTGCCGTGGCTAGGACCTCCAGTACTATGTTAAATAACAGTGGAGAGAGTGGGCAACCCTGTCTAGTTCCCGATCTCAGAGGAAATGCTTTCAGCTTCTCGCTGTTCAGTATAATGTTGGCTGTGGGTTTATCATAGATGGCCGTTATTATGTTGAGGTACTTGCCCTCTATTCCCATTTTGCTGAGAGTTTTTATCATGAATGGATGTTGAACTTTGTCAAATGCTTTTTCAGCATCTATGGAGATGATCATGTGGTTTTTGTCTTTCTTTTTGTTGATGTGGTGGATGATATTGATGGACTTTCGAATGTTGTACTATCCTTGCATCCCTGGGATGAATCCCACTTGGTCATGGAGTATGATCCTTTTGATGTATTTTTGAATTCGGTTTGCTAATATTTTTTGAGTATTTTTGCATCTACGTTCATCAGGGATATTGGTCTGTAGTTTTCTTTTTTGGTGGGGTCTTTGCCTGGTTTTGGTATTAGGGTGATGTTAGCTTCATAGAATGAGTTTGAGAGTATCCCCTCCTCCTCTATTTTTTGGAAAACTCTAAGGAGAATGGGTATTATGTCTTCCCTGTATGTCTGATAAAATTCCGAGGTAAATCCATCTGGCCCGGGGTTTTGTTCTTTGGTAGTTTTTTGATTACCTCTTCAATTTCGTTGCTGGTAATTGGTCTGTTTAGATTTTCTGTTTCTTCCTGGGTCAATCTTGGAAGGTTATATTTTTCTAGGAAGTTGTCCATTTCTCCTAGGTTTCCCAGCTTGTTAGCATATAGGTTTTCATAGTATTCTCCAATAATTCTTTGCATTTCCGTGGGGTCCGTCGTGATTTTTCCTTTCTCGTTTCTGATACTGTTGATTTGTGTTGACTCTCTTTTCTTCTTAATAAGTCTGGCTAGAGGCTTATCTATTTTGTTTATTTTCTCGAAGAACCAGCTCTTGGTTTCATTGATTTTTGCTATTGTTTTATTCTTCTCAATTTTATTTATTTCTTCTCTGATCTTTATTATGTATGTCCCTCCTTCTGCTGACCTTAGGCCTCATCTGTTCTTCTTTTTCCAATTTCGATAATTGTGACATTAGACCATTCATTTGGGATTTCTCTTCCTTTTTTAAATATGCTTGGATTGCTATATACTTTCCTCTTAAGACTGCTTTTGCTGTGTCCCACAGAAGTTGGGGCTTAGTGTTGTTGTTGTCATTTGTTTCCATATATTGCTGGATCTCCATTTTGATTTGGTCATCGATACATTGATTATTTAGGAGCGTGTTGTTAAGCCTCCATGTGTTTGTGAGCCTCTTTGCTTTCTTTGTACAGTTTATTTCTAGTTTTATGCCTTTGTGGTCTGAAAAGTTGGTTGGTAGGATTTCAATCTTTTGGAATTTTCTGAGGCTCTTTTTGTGGCCTAGTATGTGGTCTATTCTGGAGAATGTTCCATGTGCACTTGAGAAGAATGTATATCCCGCTGCTTTTGGATGTAGAGTTCTATAGATGTCTATTAGGTCCATCTGCTCTACTGTGTTGTTCAGTGCTTCCGTATCCTTACTTATTTTCTGCCCAGTGGATCTATCCTTTGGGGTGAGTGGTGTGTTGAAGTCTCCTAGAATGAATGCATTGCAGTCTATATCCCCCTTTAGTTCTGTTAGTATTTGTTTCACATATGCTGGTGCTCCTGTGTTGGGTGCATATATATTTAGAATGGTTATATCTTCTTGCTTGACTGAGCCCTTTATCATTATGTAGTGTCCTTCTTTATCTCTTGTTACTTTCTTTGTTTTGAAGTCTATTTTGTCTGATATTAGTACTGCAACCCCTGCTTTCTTCTCACTGTTGTTTGCTTGAAATATGTTTTTCCATCCCTTGACTTTTAGTCTGTACATGTCTTTGGGTTTGAGGTGAGTTTCTTGTAAGCAGCATATAGATGGGTCTTGCTTTTTTATCCATTCTGTTACTCTGTGTCTTTTGATTGGTGCATTCAACCCATTAACATTTAGGGTGACTATTGAAAGATATGTACTTATTGCCATTGCAGGCTTTAAATTCGTGGTTACCAAAGGTTCAAGGTTAGCCTCTTTATTATCTTACTGCCTAACTTAGCTCGCTTATTGAGCTGTTATATACACTGTCTGGAGATTCTTTTCTTCTCTCCCTTCTTGTTCCTCCTCCTCGATTCTTCATATGTTGGGTGTTTTGTGCTGTGCTCCTTCTAGGAGTGCTCCCATCTAGAGCAGTCCCTGTAAGATGTTCTGTAGAGGTGGTTTGTGGAAAGCAAATTCCCTCAGCTTTTGTTTGTCTGGGAATTGTTTAATCCCACCGTCATATTTGAATGATAGTCGTGCTGGATACAGTATCCTTGGTTCAAGGCCCTTCTGTTTCATTGTATTAAATATATCATGCCATTCTCTTCTGGCCTGTAGGGTTTCTGTTGAGAAATCTGACGTTAGCCTGATGGGTTTTCCTTTATAGGTGACCTTTTTCTCTCTAGCTGCCTTTAACACTCTTTCCTTGTCCTTGATCTTTGCCATTTTAATTATTATGTGTCTTGGTGTTGCCCTTCTTGGATCCTTTCTGTTGGGGGTTCTGTGTATTTCCGTGGTCTGTTCGATTACTTCCTCCCCCAGTGTGGGGAAGTTTTCAGCAATTATTTCTTCTAAGATACTTTCCATCTCTTTTCCTCTCTCTTCTTCTTCTGGGACCCCTATAATACGGATATTGTTCCTTTTAGATTGGTCACACAGTTCTCTTAATATTGTTTCATTCCTGGAGATCCTTTTGTCTCTCTCTATGTCAGCTTCTATGCGTTCCTGTTCTCTGATTTAAATTCCATCAATGGCCTCTTGCATTCTATCCATTCTGCTTATAAACCCTTCCAGAGTTTGTTTCATTTCTGCGATCTCCTTTCTGGCATCTGTGATCTCTTTCCGGACTTCATCCCATTTTTCTTGCGTATTTCTCTGCATCTCTGTCAGCATGTTTATGATTCTTATTTTGAATTCTTTGTCAGGAAGACTGGTTAGGTCTGTCTCCTTCTCTGGTGTTGTCTCTGTGATCTTTGTCTGCCTGTAGCTTTGCCTTTTCATGGTGATAGGAATAGTCTGCAGAACTGGGACGAGTGACACCTGGAAGGACTTCCTTTCTTGTTGGTTTGTGGCCCTCCTCTCCTGGGAGAACAGCGGCCTCTAGTGGCTTGTGCTGCGCAGCTGCGCGCCGACAGGGTTTCTGCTTCCTGCCCGGCTGCTATGGAGTTAATCTCCGCTGTTGCTGTGGGTGTGGCCTGGCTCGGGCAGCTACTCCAAAATGGTGGAGTCGCGTTGGAGCAGGAGCTGCTGGGAGGCTATTTATCTCCGTAAGGGGCCTCCCTGCTCCCTGCAGCCCAGGGGTTAGGGTGCCCAGAGATCCCAGTTTCCCTACCTCTGGATTAAGTGACCCGCCCTGCCCCTTTAAGACTTCCAAAAAGCACCCACCAAAACAAAACAACGACCACAAAAAAAAACAAGAAAAAAAATTTTTTTAATTAAAAAAAAAAAAAAATTTTTTAATTAAAAAAAAAAAAAAGGTGCTCGTTCGTTTTTCTTTATTCTCCGGTGCCAGCCTCAGGCCTCTGCTCACCGTTCTTTCTGCCCTGTTTCCCTAGTATTGGGGTCCCTGTCCCTTTAAGACTTCCAAAAAGCGCTCGCCAAAACAAAGCAGCAAAAAAGCAAAAAGAAAAAAAATGGTCGCGCGCTTTTCTTATGTCCTCTGTCGCCCAGCCTCCAGTGCCTGCTCACTGTTCTTGCTGCCCTGTTTTCCCAGTATCGAGGGCCCTGCACTCTGGCCTGGATGGCTGGGGCTGGGTGTTCGGCAGCCCTGGGCTCCGTCTCCCTCCCGCTCTGCCTGCTCTTCTCCCGCCGGGAGCTGGGGGGAGGGGCGCTCGGCTCCCTCCGGGCCGGGGCTTGTATCTTACCCCCTTCACGAGGCGCTGGGTTCTCTCAGGTGTGGATGTGGTCTGGATATTGTCCTGTGTCCTCTGATCTTTATTCTAGGAAGGGTTGTCTTTGTTATATTTTCATAGATATATGTTGTTTTGGGAGGAGATTTCCGCTGCTCTACTCACGCCGCCATCTTCCGCCCCCAAGCCCTAGGTATTTTATTCTATTTGATGCTATTGTGAATGGCATTGTCTTCCTGATATCTCTTTCTATTAGTTTATTGTTAGTGTATAGGAAAGCCACAGATTTCTGTGTGTTAATTTTTTATCCTGCAACTTTGCTGAAATCCGATATAAGCTCTAGTAGTTTCGGAGTTGAGTCTTTAGGGTTTTTTATGTACAATATCATGTCATATGCAAATAGTGACAGTTTAACATCTTCTTTATCAATCTGGATTCCTTGTATTTCTTTGTTTTGTCTGATTGCTATGGCTAGGACCTCCAGTAGTATGTTGAATAACAGTGGGGAGAGTGGGCATCCCTGTCTTGTTCCTGATTGCAGAGGAAAAGCTTTCAGCTTGCTGTTCAGTATGAAGTTGGCTGTGTGTTTATCATATATGGCCTTTATTATGTTGAGTTACTTCACCTCTATAGCCATTTTGTTGAGAGTTTTTATCATGAATGGATGTTGAACTTTGTCAAATGCTTTTTCAGCATCTATGGAGATGATCATGTGGTTTTTTCTTTCTTTTTGTTGATGTGGTTGAGGATGTTAATAGACTTTCGAATGTTGTACCATCCTTGCATCCCTGGGATGAATCCCACTTTGTCATGGTGTATGATACTTTCGATGTATTTTTGAATTCAGTTTGCTAATCTTTCATTGAGTATTTTTGCCTCAACGTTCATCAGAGATATTTGTCTGTAGTTTTCATTTTGGTGGGGTCTTTGCCTGGTTTTGTTATTAGGGTGATGTTGGCTTCATAGAATGAGATTGGGAGTATTACTTCCTGTTCTGTTTTTGGGAAAACTTTAAGGAGAATGGGTATTATGTCTTCTCTGTATGTCTGATAAAATTCCAAGGTATTTTTTGTCAGTCTTGGAAGGTTGTATTTTTCTAGGAAGTTGTCCATTTCTACTAGGTTTCCCAGTTTGTTAGCATATAGGTTTACATTTACTCTCTAATAATTACTTGTATTTCTGTGGGGTCCATCGTGATTTTTCCTTTCTCGTTTCTGATTCTGTTGATGTGTGTTGAGTCCCTTTTCCTCTTAGTAAGTCTGGCTAGAGGCTTATCCATTTTGTTTATTTTCTCGAAGAACCAGCTATTGCTTTCATTGTTTATTGCTGTTGTTTTATTCTTCTCAATTTTATTTATTTCTTCTCTGATCTTTATTATGTCCCTCCTTCTGCTGACCTTAGGCCTCATTTGTTCTTGTTTTTCCAATTTTGATAATTGTGACATTAGACCATTCATTTGGAATACTTCTTCCTTCTTTAAATATGCCTGGATTGCTATATATGTTCCTCTTAAAACTGCTTTTGCTGCATCCCACAGTAGTCGGGGCTTGTGTTGTTGTTGTCATTTGTTTCCATATATTGTTGGATCTCCATTTTAATTTGGTCATTGATCCTTTGATTATTTAGGAGCATGTTGTTTAGCCTCCATGTGTTTGTGAGCCTTTTTGCTTTCTTTGTACAATTTATTTCTAGTTTTACGCTTTTGTGGTCTGAAAAGTTGTTTGGTAGAATTTCAATCTTTTGGAATTTACTGAGGCTCTTTTTGTGGCTTAATATGTGGTCTATTCTGGAGAATGTTCCATATGCACTTGAGAAGAATGTGTATCCTGTTGCTTTTGGATGTAGAGTTCTGTAGATGTCTATTAGGTCCATCTTTTCTAGTGTGTTGTCCAGTGCCTGTATGTCCTTACTTATTTTCTGTCTGTTGGATCTGTCCTTTGAAGTGAGTGGTGTGTTGAAGTCTCCCAAAATGAATGCATTGCATTCTATTTCCTCCTTTAATTCTTTTAGTATTTGTTTCACATATGTTGTTGCTCTAGTATTGGGTGCATATATATTTATAATGGTTATATCCTCTTGTTGGACTGAGCCCTTTATCAATATGTAATGGCGTTCTTTATCTTTTGTTACTTTCTTTTCTTGAAGTCTATTTTGTCTGATACTAGTATTACAACACCTGCTTTTTTCTGTCTGTTGTTTGAATGAAATATCTTTTTCCATCCCTTTACTTTATGTCTGTGCATGTCTTTGGGTTTGAGGTGAGTCTCCTGTATGCAGCATATGGATGGCTCTTGCTTTTTTATCCATTCTATTACTCTGTGTGTTTTGATTGGTTCATTCAGTCCATTTACATTTAGGGTGATTTTTGAAACTTATGTACTGATTGCCACGGGCTTTATGTTTGTGGTTACCAAAGTTTCAATGTTAGCTTCTTTACTATCTTACTGTCTAACTTAACTTGCCTATTGAGCTATTATAAACACTGTCTGATGATTCTTTATTTCTCTTCCTTCTTATTCCTCCTCCTCCCTTCTTCATATGTTGGGTGTTTTGTTCTGTGCTCTTTTTAGGAGTGCTCCCATCTAGAGCAGTCCCTGTAGGATGCCCTGTAGAGGGGGTTTGTTGGAGGCAATTTCCCTCAACTTTTGCTTGTCTGGGAATTGTTTAATCTCTCCTTCATATTTAAATGATAATCATGCTGGGTACAGTAGTCTTGGTTCGAGGCCCTTCTGTTTCATTGCATTAAGTATATCATGCCATTCTCTTCTGGCCTGTAGGGTTTCTGTTGAGAAGTCTGATAATAGCCTGTTGCATTTCCCTTTGTAGGTGTCCTTTTTTTTCTCTCTGGCTGCCTTTAATACTTTGTCCTTGTCTTTGATCTTTGCCGTTTTAATTATTATGTGTCTTTGTGTTACCCTCCTTGGATCCCTTGTCATGGGAGTTCTGTGTACCTCTGTGGTCTGAGAGGACATTTCCTCCCCTAGTTTTGGGAAGTTTTCAGCTATTATTTCTTCAAAGACACTTTCTATCCCCTTTTCTCTCTCTTCTTCTGGTACCCCTATAATTTGGATATTGTTCCATTTCGATTGGTCACTCAGCTCTCTTAATATTCTTTCATTCCTGGAGATCCTTTTATCTCTCTCTGCATCAGCTTCTCTGCTTTCCTGTTCTCTATTTTCTAATCCAATACTTGTCTCTTGAATCTCGTCCATTCTGTTTTGAAGTCCTTCCAGAGATTGTTTTATTTCTGTATTCTCCCTCCTTAGTTCTTGCATATTTCTCTGCAAGTCCATCAGCATGGTTATGACTTTTGTTTTGAATTCTTTTTCAGGAAGATTGGTTAAATCTCTCTCCCCAGGTTCCTTCTCAGTGGCAGATGTAGAAGATGTCAATGCTTTCTGGTTTAGTCTTGTCTGGATCAAATTTTTTTTGCCTTTTCATGTTGATAGGTGCCCTGTTGTGCTATTGACTTGTCTGTCAGCTGGGAGAGTCAAGACTTTCCACCTGCTCCTGGCCTTTCTTTACCGGGACAACTGCGACCCCCTAGTGGCTTGTGTTCGGCAATTGTGTGTAGATTGGGACTCTGTAACTTGCAAGGCTCGTATGGACGAAGCACCCTTGCTGTGAGCCTGGCCAGTTTCTGGCTGCTGCTCTACTATCATGGGGCCCCCGAAGGGTAATGGACAGCAGGCTGTTTGGATTTTTACCTCTGTGAGGGGTCTCAGAGGTGTTGCCCAGGGCGTTAGTACACCAGGAGTTCCCTGGATTTTCCAACCACTGGACTGTGTCCTGGGAAGCTTCCGTGTAGCTGTGGATTCCCTGTCCCTTTAAGACTTTCAAAAAGCACTCGCTTTTCTTTGTTCCAAGGGTGCCAGCTTTGGGACCCGCTCACAGATCTTACTGTCCTATTTCCCTAGTATCCAGGGCCCCGTGCATGCACTGTGTGTCTGCGCTCTTGTGTGGATGGCTAGGGCTGGGTGTTCAGCATTCCTGGGCACCCTCTCCCTCCTCACTCCAACTCCTCTCCTCCCACTGGGAGCTGGGGTGAGGGGCCTCGGGTCCTGTCGGACTGTGGTTTGTATCTTACCCCTTTCACCTCGCGCTGGGTTCTCGCAGGTGTGGATGTAGTCTGGCTGTTGTCCAATGTCTTCTGGTCTCTCTTTTACGGATAGTTATATTTGTTGTATTTTCAAAAATATATATGTTTTTGGGAGGAGATTCCCACTGTCCTACCCATGCCGCAATTTTTGAAGAAGTATCTTACCTTTATTAGACTATTTTTTAAAGCAGTTTAGGTTCACAATATAACTGAGCAGAAGGTACAGAGATTCCCCATGTACCTTCTGCCCCGACACATACATAGCGTCCCCCATTGTCAACATCCCCCACAAAAAATGGTATGTCTTTTCCAACTGATGAACCTACATTGACACATAATTATCATCTGAAGCCCAAAGTTCACATTATAAGTATCCTTTTATCATTTGACATCAGTGAATGTCCATGATAAATCACCAGCCTGCACATTTCTGTGTTACATTTAATATACAGCTCAAGAAATATATCATTTGTGGTATCTGCAGTCCTTCATTTCCAAGGAAATTTTTTTGTCAGGGTAACATATTTTTGACAAATACCATGTATCACACATCTTCAGAGACCATTTTTAAATTAAAAATTAATCACCTAAAATAAATCTAGAACCAGTAACATTCAACATACGATATAAGAACAGACGTTTTCTATGGGGAAAAAATAATGTTAGGGATATTGAGACATAGCAGAGCTATTTCAGTGATGTATTCATTAGCAACTTTGAAGAAACACATAAATTACGACTTACCAAAAATTCCTGAGAACTGAACTAAGAATCTTATCTTCCCTAACAGGTATACTGCTTTTGTGCAGTTTGAAGGCAGTTGACTTTTTTTGATTGTGCCTCTTTCTTCAGTGAGTAAAATTCAAGTAGCAAATTTTCAGAGATGTTCACACTTATAAATCATTCAAGAAATTCTGCTTCTGAATTATTTATAAACATGGTTATCCTTAAGAAGCAAATATCCGAGTCATACCTCTGGTGAGCCCTGGAGAATATGGAATGTTAGCCTTCAGGGATGCCAGCCTTATTCAAATTCTTGGCTGTTAAATATTGTTTGACCACACCATTTGAGATCAATTAAATATGTAAAAGTGTTTCTTGGCCATGGAATTAGTATTTTTTTTTACGTGTGTGTGGCACTTAAATAGGAGAATTATTTAAAAGTGTTTCCTAGGTCACTGGAGATCCAGTATATTTTCAAGTTGCTGAATAATTAGAAAAGTTATTTATATACATTACAGGAAATCCATAAAATACAGAACTCCTAATATAATTATATTTTCTTAAGGTTTTGGCTTTAAATTATGGCATAAAAAGTCATATTCAATTAAAATTATTAAAAAAGAGCAATCAACTAATTAATCTTAATTTAAAGAAACCTAAGTAACAATTCTCAGTGGAATTTCAAAAGAAGGCAAGTACAAGAAAAAGAAACCATGGCACCTATTGGGACTCATCTAACCAAATATGCTGGGAGCAGATCTGCACACAAGCAATACACAAGCCAGTAACAGTTCCCCTCGGAAGGCATGAACCACGCCTCAGAAGCAGTTCTTAGGGAGGATCCAATTTGTCAATATTCAAAAGGTCCTTATTAGTAGCTGCCTTATGGAGAGAAGCAAACTGTAGTAAAGTTGGAGAAGCTACAATGAAATGAAGACTGAAATACCACACTCTCTATTCCCCTACCACAGAATGTGGACACAGCTGGGAAAATCCACAGAGATACCCCAAAATTTATTGAGCATCAGTAAAACTAAAGCCTGTTAGCAAAAATCCCTCTGATGCTATATAACATTTAGGCTTCTCCAGAATTGGGAGCCTATAACTAGGGTGTCACAGAGCTCTGGCAGACCTTCATCTACCCTCCACCCCTGCTCCTTGCACTCAGTCTATGTCTGTGTATATTTGGGCAAAAAGCAACACACTGGTGGCTTGTGCAACTTGATTATTTTATAAACTGTCCCTGACATGTCAGTGGCAACTCATATGGTGTCACAGTGCAGATGTGAATGAGGCTTTGATTTTGCTGATTCATGGTTTTGTAACATAAGGTTTTGACCTTTTGGAATACATTGGATCAAAGAGTCATATAAATCTTATGAACATGACATGTTTCATTATACAATGCCAGAATAAATCACTATTTTAAATATCACTACTAATCTTAATAGGAAGGTCTTTACATATTACAAAAATATCAAGCTCATGTGAAGAACGTATTTCTGTTTTAATTTCAAAATTCTAATTTTGACTTAAAGCTCGAATTTTATCATGAGCAGCTCATTTTATAAATTATTTTCACTTCACTTTTGAGACAATGTCAAGTACAAAAGTCTGATTACTTGTATGTCTGTCAGGACAACCCCTATTTTTACTAATACATGTATTTTTTCCAAACTGTTTAAAGATGTATTTGACATGCAACATTGGGAAATTTTAAATTGTGCAATATGATAATACAATGCATGTGTATGTCATGATGTAATTATAAAGGTTAATTAGCATATCCATAAACTCACATATTTATTGCAAATTTTTGTGGTGAAAACATTTAAGATCTGCTTTCTTAGCAACTTTCAGTTATACAATGCAGTTTTTAACTATGGTCCATGCTGTACATTAGTTTCCCAGATTCTTAATTCATCTTGAAATTGGGAGCATATAATTTCTTTGTATCCCTTTTTTCAATTATTTTCTTGAAGAGAGTTTTGTTTACCTCAGCTGCTCCATTTTATCCATAGTGCACAAAGCCAAGTGGAGATTTGGTGAGAATTTGGTTAATGGGATCACACTAACAAGATGTTCCTTCAATAGTTACTTAACTTTTTTCCAGATTTCTAGGGATATAATTGAAAGAGATCACTGTATAAGTTTAAGGTGTACAGCATAATGGTTTGAGTTATATATATTATGAAAATTTTACTAAAATGATTTTAGCTTGCATCCATTATCTCCTACAGATAGAACAATAAAGGAAAAGCAAAGAAAAATTTCCTTGTTATGAAAACTGTTAGAATCTGCTCTCTTAATATGTATGTGTGTATTATATAGTAGTGTTAACTATAGTCATTATGTTGTACATTGTATTATGTTTACATATTGTACTTCCTTATTTTGTAACTGGAAATTTGTGCCTTTTAATCACCTACTATCAATTCTCCCTCTCCATCCCTTACCACTGGTATATCACAAACGTCATAAATCTGATCTATGTCTCTATGAGGGTTTTTCTTTTTTTAGCTCCCGCAATTAAGGGAGATCAAACATAATTTTTATTTGTCTGAATTTATTTACTCAGCATAATGCCTTCAAGATCCATCCATGTTGTTGCAAATGTCAGGACTCAATTTTATGACTTAAAACCTTATCTTGATCCTATCATGTGTTTACGGTACTAGGATTTTTTCCTCTTTCCTGGTTACTGTAAAGAATGCTGGTATGAGCATGGGGTAAAGGTACCTGTTAAAGTCAGGGTGATTTTTCCCATCAGATACATGCCTAGAAGTGCAGTTCCTGGATCATGTTGTAGTTGTACTTTTAAATTTTTGAGAATCCTCCGCACTGTTTTCATAGTGATTATACCAATTTATGAGCCCAGCAACAGTGCACAAACTTTCTCTTTTCTCTTCCTCCTCACTAGAATTTTTTTTGTCTAATTGATAATGACCATACTTATATGTTTGAGGTGATATTGTAATTTTATTTTCATTTCCCTCACGACTAGTGCTGTTGGGTGCCGTTTCAGGTACCTGTTGGCCATTTATATATCTTCTTTAGAATGTCAATTCAGGTCTTATGCCTACTGAGATTGGACTATTTTTTTCTGCTACTTAGTTTGATGAGTTTCTTATGTAGTTTTCATATTAATATATTCTCAGATATATGGTTTGCAAACAGTGTCCCATGAAGTAGGCTACCTTTGCAGTTTTGACTGTTTCCTTTGCAGTGCATAAGCATTTTAATTTGATGTGGTCCCACTTGTTTACTTTTTCTTTTTGTGCTTATGCTTTAGGTGTCATATGAAATCATTCTGTAGACATATCAAGGAAATTTTTTCCCACAGTTTTCCTCTAGTAGCTTTATGGATACATGTTTTCCATTTAAATCTTTAAAGCACCTTTTATTGAAGAATAGTTGACATACAATATTATAAAAAGTTCAGGTGTATAGTAAAG
Source organism: Manis pentadactyla (assembly GCF_030020395.1). NCBI lineage: Eukaryota > Metazoa > Chordata > Mammalia > Pholidota > Manidae > Manis > Manis pentadactyla. Next base: position 74,691,846 of record NC_080031.1, read on the forward strand.
AGATTCAACAATTATATGCATTGAAATATACTCATCATGATAAGGGTAGATACCATGTGTCACCTTACAAACTTATTACAATATATTGATTACATTCCCTATGTTGCAGTTGTAAGGGTACACATTTTTTCATTTTTTAATTTTGGTATCATTGATATACAGTCACATGAGCAACACTGTGGTTACTATATTCCCCCCATTATCAAGTCCCCAGCACATACCCCATTATAGTCACTGTCCATCAGTGTAGTAAGATGCTATAGAGCCACTACTTGTCTTCGATGTGTTATACTGCCTTCCCTGTGTACCCCTCTACATTAGGTGTTCTAATCGTAAAGTCCATTATTCCTCTTCTCCCTCCCTTCCCAACTATCCTCCCAAGTCCCTTTCCCTTTGGTAACTGTTAGTCCATTCTTGGGTTCTGTGAGTCTGCTGCTCCTTTTTTCCTTTAGCTTTTGCATTGTTCTTATGCTCCACAGATGAGTGAAATCATTTGGTACTTGTCTTTCCCCAACCACCTGGCTTATTTCACTGAGCATAACACTCTCTAGCTCCATCCATCCTGTTGCAAATGGTAAGATTTGTTTTCTTCTTATGGCTGAATAATACTCCATTGTGTATATGTACCACATATTTATCCATTCATCTACTGATCGACACTTAGGTTGCTTCCATTTCTTTGCTATTGTAAATTTTGCTGTGATAAACATAGGGGTGTACATGCCTATTTGAATCTGAGATCCTGTTTCCTTTGCATAAATTCCTCGGAGTGGAATTCCTGGGGCAAATGGTATTTCTATATTTAGTTTTTTGAGGAACCTCCATATTGCTTTCCACAAGGGTTGAACTAATTTACATTAACATCAGCAGTATAAGAGGGTTCCTCTTTCTCCAAATCCTCACCAGCATTTGTTGTTTCTTGTTCAAGGCAATTCTTATCAAATTACCAACTGCATTTTTCAATGAACTAGAGCAAATAATGTTAAAATTCATATGGAACCACAAAAGAGCCCAAATAGCCAAATAAATATTGATAAAGATGAACAAAACTGGATATTATGCTTTCCAGCTTCAAGCTATACTGCAAAGTTACAGCAGTCAAAACAGTATGGTAGTGACACAATAACTAACTCATAGATCAATGGAAGAGAATAGAGAGCCCAGAAATAAACCCAAACATATATAATAAATTAATATATGACAAAGGAAGGAAGAATAAACAATGAGGAAAAGAGAGTTTTTAATTAAGTCTGTAGGGGAATGTGGACAACAACATGCAAGAAAAGGAATCTAAATCACTCTCTAATCCCATACAAAAGTATAATCAAAATGGATTAAAGACCTAATGTGAATCCATAAAACTCTTAGAATAATAAATATGCAGAATGTTATTGAGTGCTAGAATGAGTAACATTTTTCTGGATATGTCTCCCTGGGCAAAGTAAAAAATGGAAAACATAAATAAGTGAGACTACATCAAACTAAAATTCTTATGCTCAGCCAAGGAATCCATCAAGAAAATAAAAAGACTACCCACAGTGTGGAATAATGTGTTTTTAAATGAAATATTCAATAAGGAGCTAACATCCAAAAATATATTAAGGACTCATATACCTCAACACCAAAAAAATTAACCCAATTAAAAAATGGACAGAGGATGTGTGTAGATATTTTTCAAAAGAAGTCTTACAGAAGGTCAACAGACACATGAAATGGTTCTCCACATCACAAATCATCAGAGAAAGGCAAACAAATGACAATGAGATATCACCTCACAGTAGTTAGAATGGCCACTATCCAAAAGACTGAAAACAAAACAGAAGTGAGCAAATGGTTGTAGGCTCATAGACACTGATAAATGACAGGTGAGGGAGGAGTTAGCGTGGGTAGCTGAAATAGATGAAGGGGATAAAGAGGCTAAAATTTCAATCATAATATATATAAATTAGTCACAGGGATGAAAGCACAGAGACAATAGCCAACAGTTCCAAACATCTTTCTTCATTGAGAGATAGTAACTATACCGTCTTTGGGGTGAGCACATAATAAAGTATATAATGCTGAAGTGCAGTTGTATAATTGAAAGCCAATATAATATTGTATATCAACTTTACTTCAATAAAAAGTTTAATAGAATAAACCCACACACACACATGCTTATTCTACTATGTTAGGTACTTGTTTAGATATTCAATTGATGTTGCTTTTTGTGGCTCCACTTCTAGGCACCCAGTAAGTGACTTTTAAATGTTTTTAAATAATTAAAAAACATCTTATTACACACCTTTCCTGGATATTAAACAAAATGGACAAAATAAATTTTAACCTGCTGTGCTTTTTAGTCAACCTGAGGGTGAATTTATATGAAAATAAATGCCAAAAAGGTGTTCTTGCTTTTCTACAAAATGCTGCTAAACATCAAAGGCACCATTTCTTTTCTTTATAACTCTTTATTTATTTTGCACATTTCCATAGTCATTTTATTGAAATACATTTTTTATACCATACTATATTGGCTTCAGATAAACAACACAGTGATTCAACAATTAAATGCATCAGTGATGCTCACCATGATCAGTGTAGTTGCCATCTGTCACTTAACAAAGATATTAAAATATTATGAGCTATATCCCCTATGCCCTACTATTATCCCTGTGAACTATTATTTTATGTGTTTCTCTTCATCCCCCTCATCTATGTCACACATCATCCCTCTCCCATGGTAATCAACCAACTGTTCTATGTGTTTATGAGTCTATTTCTGTTTGCATCCATCAATACATGAATGGATAAAGATGCGGTACATATATGCAATGGAATATTCTTCAGTCATAGGAAAGAAAGAAGTCTTGCCATTTGTGACAAAATGGGGATAGACCTAGAGGATATGATGCTAAGCGAAAAAAGTCAGTCAGAGAAAGATGAATATCATATCATTTCATTTGTATGAGGAATCTTAAAAACAAAACAAAAAAAACCAAAATGTCTCACACACCTCTTTTGTAATGGCTTTACTGATATATAATTTATATACAAAGAATGATGCATATTTTAATGTGTACAGTATGATGACTTTGGACATATGTATGTGTTTGATGAAACTATCATGACAAATAAAGTAATATATGTATCTGACACCCACCTTGTTTCACTCTTTTTCTGAGGGTTAAAAATACTCAATATTTTTCCTCTAAACAAATTTTGAGGTAACCACAACTGCAAGGTTGAAATTAGGCACTATGTTGCACATCAGATCTCTGTTTTCTATTATATATTCATATAGCAGAGTTGAAATTTCATATCCTCTGAATATAAACTGGGTAATTCTCCCACACACCAAGGCCACAGCAACAACTCCTCTATTTTCTGCTCCTATGAGTTTGATTGTTTTAGAAACTCCGTATAAGTGTAATCATTCAGTATGTGTACTTCTATGACTGACTTGTTTCACTTAACACAATGTGCTGCAGATTAATTCACATTTGTATATGTGCAGGATTTTTTTGCCTTTTCAAGGCTAAGTCATATTCCATTGTGTATAGAAACCACACTCTTTTCATTCATTCATCTGTCCATGGACACATGAGTTGTTTACACATCTTGGCTATTGTAAATGACGTTGCAATGAACATGGGAGTATAGATATCTTTTCAGGATCCTGATTTTAGTGTGACCTCCTCAATACAATACTATGTCCTCTGCATCTTAGGTATTTCTCAGATAAAATCATGTTATGACTTAGCCCATCCTTTGTCTAAGACTAAAGACAAAGAGGTGATTTTTACAAAGCAACAGTAGGTCTCTAATAACAACTGCTCAATATGTTCTCAGAGCTTGGCAGTGTGCATCACCCTGAAGTTCTCTCAAGAGTATAGCACTTGTTAATGTAGTAATAAATAAAGTATGCGCTTCTCAGTAGGATGTCCTCCTTTTGTTTAGCTAGAAACATAACATTTCCACAATAGTTTGGCAATGTGGGTCAGGCTTCTAGTATTTCAAGAACTATGAACAAATTATATAAAACAGTATTGATCAAGAAAAATGAAGACACTGATTTGTAGCTTACTATCACAAAAAAAGACAAAAACAATATATGTAGACAAACATAACTAATTCATGGGGATATATTCAAACATAAAAATATATATAAAATATAAATTTTTATAAATATAAATAGAAACGTCACCATCAATGTTGGCTTCTAACCAGGAAGTCAGGATAGGAAAAGTAGATAAATTACCTTGAAATTAAATGAAAATATATATTTCTCTGTATTTTCTTTCCCAACTCTGCTGAGATAACATTAATTTACACATTTGTAGGGTCAAAGAATCTAAGCGCATAACACATTAAAAGTCAGATCCATTTTCCCCAATGTTTTACTTATTGAGTACATTACAGTATTATGTAAAAGGCTTTAAACATTCTTCCTAAACACATCCATGGTATTTTGTATCACTTCTTCAGCATCACATAGTTGTCCTAGACATGCATCAAGTGGAGTTTGATATTGATGTTTGAAACTTCCACAGTTTTACTCACTCTTTCCAAACACCAGGAATCTAAATGTCTTTTAATGTATCCCCTTGATTAGATGCTCTAGATTTTCTGTCACAAATTTTTGAATGATAGATCTCCTCTGAAATGTTTTTAACACAAATGAGAAAAGATGTTATACCAAATTTCTTTCACTTCAGTTTCTCAATAGAACTAGTATGCGAACCCTTTCTTTCTTCCTTTACAGCACATAGTCCAAGGCAGGTGTGGTTCAATTCATATTTGATTGATTCTGTTTTCCTCTTGGCAAGCATGTAGTCATTTCTCTTGCTGTACTGTACTTCACCTCTGCACCTGCACATTTTATCTCAGAAAAGCATCCTCCCTGAAATTATTCCTTCAACAAGCACTCTTCCTTCTGTGTAGCATGCATTTCAGTGTTTAATGTATTACTAACTTTCTATGCAGTCCTCTCCACCTGCTTACATAGCTTTTGCTGAAATCTACTTATTCTAAAGTAACTATTTTAAATTCATTTCAGTTACTTGTGCTAGCCTTGAGCATTTCAAATCATAAAGAAATCTCACTTATATCTTAATGGCTTTTGAATAATAATGTTAGTTAATAGTGCACAATAAGTATTATTTAATATTCATCTGTGAAAAATCTAGAGTAAAGAATTATATCATTAAAATGTTAGTGTTCGCATTTCTGTGTCTTATTTATATGTAATTCATGTCCTAAAATGTTTTATAATTTTAGTGTCATATTTTGGGAATAATATTGATAATATTGTAAACAATAATATTTATATGCCTGCACTAGTGACATTTATATGACCTTTCCAGTGCTTTACCAAATTATTTTATGTTAGTTTTTTCTATGACAACTCTCTGAATTTAATGTGGTTTCTTCTATTAGTTTCATTTTTCTAATGCAAAGAAAGTCCTTTTAGCAGAGAATGTCATCTTCCAAAACAACACTCATTGATTTAGTTGATAATATAGATTTATATTTTTAGTTAGTGAAGGAAACCATGCTAACAGCTAATTAATTAATTAATTAATTATTTTTTATTAAGGTATTATTGATATACACTCTTAGGAAGGTTTCACATGAAAAACCAATGTGATAACTACATTCACCCCTGTTATTGTGTCCCACCACACGCCACATTGCAGTCACTGCCCATCAGTGTAGTAATATGTTACAGAGTCACTATCTGCCTTCTCTGGGCTACACTATCTTCCCCCTAGTTCCCCCACCCCATACCATGCATGCCAATCATAAAACCTCACAAACAGCTATTTTTAACTGACTTTATTTTTAAGAAAAACAAATTTTAGCTATAGGTCATTAGAAGTTTCATTTCCATCTCCCTGTCTTTAGTTGCATCTTCTTTTCCCTAGATCTAAAATTCTCATGTTTCCCTCTGCCAACTTTGCCTTACATCTCGTGTCTCAGAGTGTATCTGCTGGCCTTCTGAATAGTCTTGTTCAGTAGAGAATGTTCAGGAAAATTTCCCTTCTTATTATCTCAATTACATTTATTAGTTATTTAGTTCACAAAAATTTCAAATGTAGACAACTGAATGAGTAGAACTGCTAAGTCCCCACAAATGATTAAGCAGATGAAATTAAATGACATACTAAAAAAATCATTAGAACCATTTTAAGAGCTCATGAAATAAAACTGTCATCAAAAATGGATCATACTTATAAACATACAAGATGTTTTACATTTTATATTTTGTATTACTAATATTTTGCTTATGTGGTTCAATTTCTATGAGACATTGTTGCAACTCTTTTTGGCTGGTTGATTTTTTAGTTATTTTAAATTCAGATCAAGTGATATTTAAACCATGGGGCCCGCATTTCAATGCGCAGGGAATTTTTCTGTCACCTGTGTTTCAATACTTTGATATTTATCAAGCACAGATATTCAGACTATTTTAAATTAATCATTTAAAATAAACACTAGAATCAGAACCTTTTATTCTATTCCATTACAATACATACATCATATAAAACATAAACAATTTAATATGCTTAAGATACTCAAAGGTATCTTGGATATGTCAGGGAATTATTCATTAGTAACTTTAAATAAATACATAAATTAATACATACAAAATACCTGAGAAGTGAATTCATAACTTTATCTTCCCTATCATGAATATTTATTTTAACACAATTTAAAGAAACAACATAATCTTAGACTCTACTTATTCATTGAATAGTATTCATGGAGATACTTCCCATGGATATTCATACTGATCATAGACCATATGAACAGTTCTGCTTCTGGGTTATTTATAAGCATGGCTCTTTAGTAAAGGATGTATACAAGTCATATCTTGAATGAGCCCTGAAAGAATTGGGAGCAATATTTAAAAATATATTTCCTGATTCTATAAGACAAATAGTACAATTCATATTGTCACTTTACCATAAATGTTTCAAGGTTTCTACATTGCTTTTATGAAAAGGGTGTTGCATGGCTGTCTTTCTGCTTGCACTACCAAAGCAAATTCAGAAATTTGAAAAAAATAGCAGTAGAGTTTTGGCAGCAGTCAGATCAACATCATGTCAAAGAAAACATTTTTTTTTCTTAAAGACATTATGGCTAATTATGCCTTTAGAAAAAAAAAGGGTTATACCCTCTTTAAATGTATATTAACTTTGAAGGGAACTGGACATGCCAAAGGTATATTACATGTGATTATAGAAATATTCAAATTATAAAATTACTATTACGTGGCTCCATTATTTTCTACCCAAGTAAAAACATGGATTATATCCTCCCAGATATACTCACAGCCTGTACCCTGTTTGGTTATTTTTCAGGAATGGAATGTTATTAAATTTTCTTTAAGCTTTCCTTTCAGAAGGTTACAATATTAAAGGACACTACATTCAATTGGACCATAAGGAGAAGAAACAAATCATCTCTTCACTGCTATGTCATTGACTCTCCCCAACCATCTATGTTATAGATAAACACGAATTCACCCCCCCTTTTTTTTCAGATCTTTCTTTCCTTGTGAGCACGATGTAAAGAAAGTCCCGGTCTGAGATCCCCCTTGTGGGAATTACTATTATGTGTTCAGCCAGGGGCCTTGGAGACTTGCCTTTAAACGTGGGACATCCACAAAGATTCCCTGAAGATTTTCCTTGGGTGAGAGTCATAATAGTCTCTAATTAGCAGTTAAGAAAGAAGAAAGGAAGTGTGGGAAGCAGCAGAAATGTTTCTTCAGGAACTGAAGCAATAGTCTCCTAATTGGCTTTATAATGCCACTGCCAATGGCATTCACCTGTCTTTCATGTATACAGATTGCACCCTTCAATATTTCAGCCAGAACAAGCATACCCAGAAGATCACACTGCCTGGCATACAGAGCACATACTGGATCAGTACTTAAAACACTTCCTTTATAGTAACAGCACTACTAAACGTGCCAAACTAAACAATGCTGGTGTGACATTCTCTTCATAACAAAAACCTCAAATCTAAACATTTACTAAGGATATGCGGAAAACAACACTGCTCAACTGAGTAGATACCAAAGTTAAGTCATTTCACACACACACACACACACACACACACAAATTGTTATAGCAACATAGTAAATATGTATAGAGGGTATGAAAAACTGATAATCTACAAGAAGAAAAGAAGGAAAAAATGACAATGTATGTGTCTGAATAAGATAAATCTAGATTATTTCTACATATGAATGGCAAAAAGAGAACTTAGAATATAAGTGTGAGCTTGTTCACATTAAGTTCATGTTGCCAAGGAAAATATTCTCTTAAATACATGGTTTGTGAAAATAAGCCCATATGTAAATATTTTTAAAATAAATCCTTATAAATAAAAGTCAGGCAGAACAAACATTTATGCATTAAAGAAATAAACTGTAAATCAGTTGTTATCACTGAGAAAGTGGGAAGTACCAGGAGGTGTTTATTTGAAACTACATACAGGTAGCTTGTTAAAGTAACATGGGATGTTGGTAGCATGATTTAATATGAGCATGAAGAATGCTAATTATTAGGGTTGTCAAATACCCTACCAAAAGTATTAATAGCGGTCCCACTAAGATTCTCTATCTAAAGACAATAGAAGATAATTTTTAAAATGAACTTTTTGAGCTATAGCTGCATACTATAAGATACAGCCGTTATAAGGATAGAGTTTGAGTTTTGATAAATGTATACAAATGTAACCACAACTGCAATAAAAAAATAGAGCTCTCAGAAAGTGTCCTATTGACCCACGCATTCAAATATTTTCTCCACTTAGACACAAGAAATTGCTGCTTTCTGTTTTGACACTGTAACTCTTGGTGGGGAAATATGTTCCCAGCCCTGAACAAATTACCTTTGAGGGCAAAATCAGTCAAAGGGAAAAATAAAGTGGGATAAACTTGTTGTTTGCTTACAAGCAGTTGTTCTCTTCTGCTGACCAGTGTCTCTTCCGACTGAGCTGTAACTGACCCAACCCAACCTCTCCGGAAAAGATATGGCCTCACTCTTGTGATCATCTATTTATATGGATATGGACTGCATCTTTTCACAGACTGGAAATACCTATTGATATGGAGATGCACTAACGCCAGGACAGAGAGTCTAGAAATATTGAAATTTTACCCACAGCCCACCCCTCCAGAAATCTCACCTCACAATATACTCAATCCCCATCTTCCACAATGGCCCTGTGTGAGAAAACTGGAGCACTGTAACCAGACTCATAACATGCAAAACAACAGCAATAAAATCATGAAAATCCTCAAGGTGGAGGATTCTGCTAGTTTCAAAGTCCTATGCAGATTAAGTCCATAGCTCACCCATTCTACAGGTGCCAGTGGCTAACGAAGTTCAGAGCAGTCAACATGCAGCAACTGCAGCCAATGGGCACATCCAGGTCACGGGGAATGCAGAAGAAAATAACCTTAAGGGCAATAAGATACATGTTTTAATGACACCAGCATAGGCGAATCTTGTCCATTTGGTAGGATGCATGCAAGAGAGTGGTCCTGTGATAGGACACCGGCAGGAATGGGATCTCATCCTGGTCTGGTACACCAGACTTTCACCCCCTCCCTGTGGGAGTTACAGATGGGTCATTATATAGGGCGACAGGAGACACATGCCCTGGTCATGAAGAGAAAACAAAACTTCCTGGTAAGAAGCTCTTACTCCCCAGACACTTTGGGTATACTACCATGATCTTTGGGGTCCACTCTCCTGTTACTCCTGGTACATTCACAAGGCCAGATTCCAGTGCTTTTCCCCAAGGTGCCAGAAGGTCCAGCCATCACTGGTCTGTGTGTTGGAATGTGCAGGGCCACGTCCACTCAACAGAGTCTCCAGGGTTTAAAGCAGTTGGGGCTGGCAGCAGGATGTTGCTCTGCTGGTCATATCCTGGTGTCAATAATTCCTCTTTGGTTTGCACATACATGTGTAGGAGAGGCATCACTGTGTGTTAGCATATCCACAGGGTTCAAGGCTCTTTTCTGGGGCTTCTCATTCAAATGTGATTCCATCATCCATACGTGAACTGACCAGCCCTGTAGCCTATTAGTGTCCAACTTCAGGCCATGATTTCAACAAAAAAAACTTACTTCTCTATCACTCCTGCCCCAGTAGAGTTATATGGTACCTGAAACTTCCATTTTATTCCTAATTGCTATACCCATTCTTGTAATGCATGTCAAATAAAGTGGATACCTTGATCACTCTCAATCACCTGTGGCCGGCCAAAGGCAGCAAAGAGATTCTCTGGAACTCTCTTGCTGGTTTGTTGTTCTGTACGACATGCAGGAAAAGCAACCAAGAATCCAGTAGCTGTGTCCCTACAAGTCATGGCATACCGATATCCTTCTTGTATATGCAGAGGTCCAGTATAGTCTATCTATCACCTGACAAGGGGTATTGGCCCTCTTGCTATTGTCCCATGTTGCTGCAGAACTCAGTGTGAGTCCCTCTTAGAGCACACAAGAAACTCCTTCCAGGCTCTGCTGACTTCTTCAAAGGTCAATGTTAAGCGCCACCGACAGGCCACACTCATCTTGTCTTTTGCCCCATGTGCAACAAATGCTGATGTAAAGATTGGGCTCCATCAGAGGCAGGCCTTCCTTCTAGCCAGTGCTCCTGCACCAATGTGATTGCTGCATCATTCTCTGGGGATGCCAAGGGCAAACGGCCAGTCACATAATATACAGTAGCAGTCTTAGTCTGACCAGAGGCCCATAAGATTTTGCCACATCCCTTGCCACCAGAAGGGCCAGTGACCAACCATACATTGTCATGGTACCATGTCAGTAGCCATAGCGTCAAGCCCAGGTAGATGACCCAGATGTCAGTGCAGACAACTATAGGGGAAGGTTGCTGGGTGATCTTGAGCCATACTGCCTGCAACTCAGCCCACTTACTGCTCTTTCCCTCTACATCCTCCATCCATATTGTCTCAGTCTTAGGATGGAAAGCCAGACCCCTCCACTTTGTTGACTGCCCACAACTGGAGCTGTCTGTATATTAAGTATCTTCAGATATAGGGGCTTTTCCCTCCTGGTAAGCACTCTTGGCTACCAATGGCTCAAAAGCAAGTTCTTCCTGCTTTTCCACTGGTAAACATCACTGGCCCAAAGAAGCATTGGAGTTCTCCACTTAAGGGGCTATTGGAAAGCATGTTAATCTACTGTGAATATGTGTTCCATTTGGCTAGTGTAGGCATCTGTGCCACACTACTCCATGGCCTTTGGGTCCAGTCTTGCACCCACCCTGTAATGGGATAGGTGGTTTTTACCCAGGTCAGAGCTGTTCTGGTGATGGGCTCCATGGTCAAAAATGTATGGTATCCAGCATCCGGTTGCTTCACTGTCAAAGAATACTGGACCTCTGCTCCTTTTCATAGTTGTGCCCAGAATACAAAAGGTTGGCAGATTAGTTCAAGCTGCTGCCAAAGGTCCCATCCATACCATCTTCATTTACATGAACATCTAGCTCATAGGGCCTGATGAGTCTATTACACTCAAGGCATGTATGGCAATACCCAATCATCATCCTGTGGTGGTGAGGGCCCAGGCAGAGCCTTATTACTGTCCCCCAGGAAGTCCTGCAGGGACACAGGCTGAGCAAGAAACTGCCTCTCTCTTCCATGTCCTGGACCGCAGTGGGTGGAACTGTTGCTCTGGCTTAGTTGTTCCCACAGTTATGACATCATCTTATTGGGTTGCCCATCAACTTTTCTTTCACTAAACCAGCCTTTATCAAATTAACCCACAATTGAGTCATTGAGACATTCACAGGGCCCTTTGCACCTCTCATTCCAGTTGTAGCCTGTACTTCCTTCCATTATCTTATTATTTCAACCTCCCCCAGATCTGCTAAAGTACAAGTAGCCTCATTTATGGTTTGTTTTACGTGGAGGACAAGAATAGTCACTATAGACCCAAGGACAGATGGGGTCGCTATATGGAGCACCGTATTTCTCATTCCTACAGTGAACACCTCTTCATTGGAGCGCTGAGTGTCCATATTATAGATGATATTTTTCATGCCCATCTCCCATAACACCTGCTGTAGCTGTGCATACATTTTCCTGCTAGTGGGTGAGTATGGTAAATCATCCTGATAAGGTCAAAGTGCCCGGATGGCTACTGCCAGTCAATCCAGAAGTGCCTGATTCCCTGAGGTGTGATCGGCACTTTACAACTGTTGCCAGAAGGAAGGATGAGTTGTCAGGGAAGCCAGTCTACTCATCTCAGTACCTGACATAACAATGTTTTCCACCTGCATATCCCAGAGATGTAAAAGCCATGTAGGCAGACATTCCAATGGCTTCTGCCTATACCAGATGCTCATGACCACCAGCTCATCCTGGGTATAGGGATGGAGCCTGGAGTGCTCCATAACCTGGGGAGATGGCAGCTCCTCCCTCTGAAGAGCCCACAGTTGTTGTGTTTTTATTTTTTTAATTACAATGCACAGAACTTTAATATGGGAGAGGTTGGTGCCTTGGGTAGTGACCTCAGCAACAGAGCAGCTCCTTGCCCCACCCCCTAGTCCCCTCCTGATGACTCCTCTGCCATCTCCAGGGGTGAAGCTACCACTCTTCCCTCTAAATGTTCAGATTCTTTCCAATTTAGAGTTATTAAGGGTAAAACTACAATGAACCTTACACATACAAATCCTTGTGTGAAGATATGCTTGCTTATGCTTGAATAAATAGCTGAGATGATAATTTGTATGTATAGTGTTAAGTATTAAACTTAGTAAGAAATTATTAACAAAATAGCCAGATTTGTTGGAACACTTCACATTCCAGTGAGGAGTGACAAGTGCCCCACTGTCCTTATCCACACCAACACTTAATACTGTTCTCTTTAATTTAAGCTATTCTGGTGGGTATGTAATGTACTTCATGTCTCAGTTTGTGCTTTTATTACAAATATTGACAGTGAGCATGTTTTCATGTGTTCACTGGCAAATCTTATGAAACTTTTTGTAAAATGTTCAAATGCTGGCATTTTAAATTGGATAGTTTATCCTCATATACTAATTTTTTACTATACATGTGTATGTATTTTTATCCCAATTTTTTACTTGATTTTCCCTAGCCTTAGAAATGTTTTCTAAATACTAAGAATTTAAATATCATTTGGATTTATCTCTATTATCATTTGTATCTTTCATATTTCATCGTTTATGATTTATGGCATGTGTCTTATAAGACTTCTTATATTTTTCCAATTTTTTGAAGACAGTTTTCTCTATTTTCTTCTATAAAATGTAGTTTTACATCTTATATTTAGGTCTATCATCTTTTTCTAGTGAATTTCTGTTTGGCCTTAAATAACATATGAGATTCGATGTTTTTCCTATACTGGTTTTCTACACCATTTTATAATCTTTTCCTTATTAAATTTTCATAGCCCATTAGAAAAAAGCTCAGTGTAAGTCTATGTAACTATTTCTAAAGTCTTATTTGACTCATTTGTTTATATTTATGCTGATAACAGTCCTGATTTACATACCTGTATAGTCATTCTGAAATCAGGTGGTAAAATTGGACAATATGGTTTCCTATTTCCAAAATTGTTGATTTTCTATACATTTGGACTCCATGTGCATTTCAGAAAGAGTTAATAAACTTACATACACACACACACGCACACACACACAACCTTCTGAAAACTTATATGTGGAATCTAAAAACAAAACAAAATAATACCGCAGTAGACTCATAGACACATATATGACTGGTGGTTACCATGGGGAAGTGTTGAAGTGGGCAGTTGAAATATGTGCAGGGGATAAACAGGCAGAAAATCTCAATCATAATATAAATTAGTTACAAGGATGAAAGTACAGCCTAGAGAATGTAGTCAATATCTCTTTAATATGTTTATATACTGACACATAGTAACTGCAGTATTTGTGGTACACATTTAGTAATGTATATAACTGTTGAATCACTATGTTGTATATTGAAACAAATATAATGTATCCACTATAATTAAAATGTATAAAAAGAAAAAAGATGTTTCATCAATTAAACATTCATAGTGAAAATGTTTCCTTAAACATCACTAACACCATAGATAATATCAGCTGCACTGTAATTCTAAATTTGAAATATAAATTACTAAATATTTTAGAAGAAAACACATGCAAGCATAGGTATATGGAACACATATCTGATGCAACATTCATATTTGACCTTTCTGCTACCAGCTTAAAACTCTTTGGTGGGTTTTCATTTTTTGTTTATATAGAATATTATGAGGAATATAGATAGACAGTACTTATCCACTATCTATCCTGGATCATCTGTTTCGTACTGAACAATCTTGACCCCTTTGCAATCTCATCACTGGGATATGAGACCCTTAGTGTTAGTATAACTATGTTGGACATTTTATTTCTCGATATTACAGGAATTTGCAGTGGGATAGTGAGGGTTGCAGAGTGGGCATGACACCATGAAGATCAAGTTTTAAGCATGTGTTGTCAGGATTCAGTCAATACTATTAAGCACAATTTATTCCTGTTGCACATATATGTGCACAAATGTGAAACAAGGACATTTGGTACAACCCAACCAGCATTATTGGTGTAAGAAGTGCCTTATCCTCATGTGTATTAAAGCCATAGATCAAGGGAAAAAGTTTACATGATCAAATTTTTAGACATTGAAAGTATATGACATATTTAACACCTATTGCTGACCACTGTCCTTCTTTACCCCAAGTAAACACACATACACAACACAGATGCACATGCAAACCAAAGGAAAATGGAAATTGGAGAAATATATACATATACAGAGAGAGAAAATAGAAAAAAAGAGAGATAAAATAGAAAATAATATATAGATACATTATATAAAATAATATATATACAAAATAAATAGGAAATAAAATCTATATATGTAAAATAAACTAATTATATACATTATTTTATATATGTATATAAAAACACATTTCAACATCTTAAAAACATGAAATTGAAAATAAACAAGTTGAAAATGAAAACATGATAAAATTGAAAGTAAATGAAACAGGAAGACCACTACACCTGTTTTTTTTATATGTATTACAGTTTATAACAAATACAATTCATCTAAAAGATACAGATAGTGAAAATTGGAAATTAATTGGAAAATATATTTCTATTTGCAATGATTTGACTTTATACTTAGAATATTAAAATGAATCTTCCTAAATACATTCAGAACTAATATGAAATAATTCTAATTATTCCCTTTTGAATAATGTTGTTACACAATATTTAATCATATCCAATAGAATAAATTAGAGAATAAACATATTTGGGATTTATTTGACATTTTAGGATAAGTCAGGTTTGTAGAAATCCTAGGAATTAGAAATTTTTTTTCTACAGCATCTACAATATTTATGATACTCAGGTTTATGTACTTTAAAAATTGTATGGTAACAGTTGTGTTAAGATATTATAATTCATAAATTATTATACACAAATAAAATAATTTACTGAAGAAACTATAAGCCTTACAGTCACAAAAGCAGATGAAAATGGGAACATTTAATAAAATTATTGACTCATTTATATGTTCACCTGAAAAGTCCCCACACCTTGAAATATATCATATAAACAATTTCTTTTGAATGGTTTTCCTAAGAACTCCTGTCAAATTACTATTCCTTAGTCTATGGATAAAAGGGTTTAACAAGGGAGTGATCACAGTGTACATTACAGCTGCTGCTCTGTCTGTTTCACCTGTGTGGAAGGTGGAGGGACATAAATAAACACCAATTATTGCACCAAAAAACAAGAGGACCACACAGATGTGAGAAGAACACGTGGAGAATGCTTTAATCTTCCCTGTGGTTGATGGTATTCTGACCATAGCACAACCAATGAGTATGTAAGAAACTAAAATACAGGTGAAGCTCACCACCACTACAATTCCCCCCTTAATAAAAATAAATAACTCATTGATGTGGGTATCTGAACAGAACAACTTTAGCAATGGATGAATATCACAGAAGAACTGAGGAATTTTGTTATCCTTACAGAAGGGTAATTGCACCAATAAGATGGTGTGTATCTGTGCACTCAAGACGGCAAAGATCCAGGAGCTGGCCAGCAGATAGGCACAAAATTAGGGAGTCATGATGGGTAAGTAGGACAAAAGGAGGCAGACGGCCACAAAACGGTCATAGGACATGATAGGGAGAAGCAAAAGCAGATAAACAGGTACATTTGCATCATGCAGCTATTGAAAGAGATGGTGGAATTTCCTGTCTGGATGTCTACAAGAATTTTGGGAACTGTAGTGGAAGACAAACAGAGATCAATCAAGGACAAATTGCTAAGGAAGAAATACATGGGGGAGTGAAAACAAGCATTTGAGATGATTGTTAGGATGATCAGCAGGTTTCCAACCATGGTGGTGAGATAAATGAAGAGGAGCAGGGAAAACAGGAGCGGCTGTCTAGCTGGGTCATCAGAAAACCCCTTGAGAAGGAACTCCACAACACTGGTCTGGTTTAGCCTCTTCCAAATTTCCATCACCTGCATGTAGATCTTGTGGTTTACAGAAACATGATGCTCAGAAACCAGATTTAATCAGGCCATCAATCCATGTTGGAATTTTTTCTGTGAAAATATAATAAATACAATTTATTTGGGGTATGGTGTAATCATAATGGTTCAATTGATTCATAGCCATCAAATTAGTTCAAGAATAATTAAATTCTATATTAAAACAAAAACATTTTATCACACCCAAACTAAGCTATGTCATACATTCTCTAATTCATTTTCATTCAATTCCCCTGGAAATCATATTATCTGTTTACCAATGAATAAACTGAGATTCATAAGGTGCTAAGTCTTTCCCATGATTTATCATATACTTAAAAGTAAGTGAAACTAATATTTCAACACAGATTTTCTGACTGTTCTTTTGCAATCATATAAGGTGCAATTTCACCATGAAAATGATGAAAATGCCAAATGTAAAATTATTGAAACACTCTTGTTTTTTTACTATCAAGAGTAGTAGTTATAATCTATATTCCACTTTCTTTTGGCTTTACAACCTCCCTAAGACTCATTCCAGCTTATTTTAGGTGTGTGTCCCAGAGCCCTTAATCTTTGTCAGAACAATTAAGCTGCAGCAATTCAATTGATCCTTAATTTATGTATTTTTAAATTAAATGCAAGGCCTTGAATAATAGTGTCAATGTCATGTTTACTCTTGTATCACATCTTCTAATAGTTCAGACTTAGGTAATTTAAATTTGCATGAATGAAAAATTATCAAAACAAAGTAATACATTTCAGGAGATTTTGGCTAATATAGCATCTGGCAAGATAGGGAGTGGCTCACCTATTTCATAACATAAAGCCTATGTGTTCCCACTTGCATAAAATAAGGAATAAATTATTTTTAATAATTAATTGAACCAATTCACAATTTTTCATTGCCTCTCTTTGTGAGATTACACTCATATCAGAGAATTGTTGAACAACAAATAAATGATTTGAAATACATGAATCAAAATTATGTAATTCTAAGTGAATGCACCTGGACAGCAAAGGATTCAAAGCTTATTAGCTCTGTAGCTCTGAAATGAAAATTTGTTATTAAAATATTTCTGGTGTATAGAATATTAAAAACAATTGCTTTACTTAAAAAAAACCTTTATCTCTTTGAATTAATAATAAAAAAAATATAGTGAATATACAACTAGTCTAATGTGTTTGGAGAATAATAGCTGAATTAAATGAAATGGAGATGACATTTCCAGTAGCAGACTATGACAATGATTGCATAGAGGGAGTATTATGATTGAGATCCTTCCTCTGTGTTATTTGTGTTATCTGTGCCTATCTTGTTGAAGGCTTAAACTCATCTTGAATTTCAATGTGAGTTTTCCTTTTAGAGTCAGGCTAATGATCCTGAAGTGGATAGAAGTTAAGTTTTCAATTAATATTAATTCCAAGAGACAATGAGGTGTATGGGTTTTTTTAAGCATCATGTTATCAAAAAGTCTCTTATGGAAAATGAATGTAACCAGAACCTCAGCTTTTCTCATATCTCCCTGGGCATATTCCTTTATCTTAGATCACTATTTCACAGTGCTTCTCCAAGTATAGCCAATTTTACAGATCTATTGAAACATACCTGGCTTCAAAAAGAGGTAAAGCCAAGAACTCATTATTGAGTAGGTGACAAAATTAAAAAGCTAGAGCCTAACTCTCATACATTAGAGATAAATAAAACTCTCAAATGTAGAATATTTAAAGAATATTAATTGGAAATTGTGCTCAAGGCATCCATGGAAATTATCATAATTTTTGAGTATGTGTGGCCCAAAACAATCATGTTCTCTTTAGTAACAAATGCTTGGATGGAGTTGTTCTTCCTCAAATACCACATTCCACCCCAGGTGTAGACAAAATATTTATTGCATCAGATCATGTGTATAACATCAACATCTAGAAAAGTCACACTAGAACCAAATCTTGTATGTGTTGGCTGCATAGTTGTGTTTAATGATATCAACATATTATTTGAAGGTTGAATTTACCACATTGACTGAATTTTTACTTTTTGGAAAATTTATACTCTCATCAGCATAAAATCAAAGACCAACTTATCTCATGCTACAAAGAACACAGAAATTCAGAAGTGTGTAATATATATTTCTACAACATATATAATAGACAAACCCTTAGGCAGACATATCAGGAAAGAAAGAGAAGACAAAAATAAAGAAAAGATCAGAAATGTAGCAGGACGTTACCAGTGACACAGGTAAACTCAAACAATTATAAGGAAATTACATGGGAAATGATATGCCAATAAATTTGACAAACTAAATGACATGTATAAATTCCTAGAAACATACAATCGTTCAAGACTTACCAAGGAATAAACTGGAAACCTGACAAACCAATTACTTCTAACAAGATTGAATTGGTAATAAAAATATTTCCAATAAACAAAATTCCACAACCAGACAGCTTCATGGTTGAATTCTAGAAAACTTTTAAAGAGCTAATACTCTTTTGAAAGTACTCCACAAAAACGGAAGAGGAAGGAATAATTCTAAACTCATTCTAGGAGGTCAAACTACACAAACAACACAAATATGAAAAAAGAAAACTACAAACCATAATTCTACATTAACTGAATTGTCATGGTTTGGATATTTTATAGTCTCATCCACATAAAATCAAGGACCAGCTTATTTTATATTATAAGGAAGAGAAATTCAGAAATGTGTAATGACATATACTTTTAAATATTTCTAAAACAGCTTTGGAAGTAGAACTGTTAGAAGAGTTTTCACCCTAAAAGTCCTTGAAAAATATGAACTATGACTAAATAACATCAGATACTAAATAACATCAGTACCTGTAAGCCTTATTATTTGGGTGGACATCTGTATACTAAATATCTCAGAATAACTTTCTTTGAGGGCAGGGACTACTACATCTATAAAACTAAAAGATGCCCATGTAGCCATTCTATGTATCATAGGCTGCCAGCAAAGGGGCTTTTGTAAAAAACTGGAAATAACTTCCCTAAATTAAGGTTTTTATTTGGGTATTTTTTCACTGCTGTCATTACTGTTTCTTCTCATGAACAAAGTGGGCTTACTTGATCCACCACTTTCATCTCCAGCAGCAATGATAAAGCATGTGCATGATGAATTCATGATTGGTCATAATGATTTAACCAAAGGATATGGGGTTGAAAGAGGTAAACAAGGAAGCATGAAGAATATTAACATGCTCTTAGGTGGCCTCCAAGGTACAATATATTCAGTTTCTCAGGAGAAAGGGATACTAAACAGATAGTCAACTGCAGGTGTGTACCACAGAGACATTTTCTCTGGAGATGAATAAAGATTTATAAAGTTATCCCTTCTTTTGGTAACACAGCAATCCAATGATGGCATTTTTTCATCACAGAGATTAGGAAGTTGTTACATTTCCCAGGAGTTTCTGTTAACACTCTCTAAAGTAAAATCTCAGGTATGAACTGATGGTAATATCACCTGACAGTCTGAACTCTACTGTATTTAATTGGTTCCCTTGTCAATAAACAAATATCCTTCATCTAAAATGTTGTGTATAGAAAAATTAAGTTGTGTTACTTTCTTTTTGTCTACCACGTTGTATGACATAACTTATTTATCCAGGAGTTGTACACCTTTTATAGGACTTATTACTTTTCACATGAAATTGTACAACCTTTATGCTTAAAAGCTCTTCAATACAGATGACACATGTTATTTAGATCAGGATTTCCAAGACTTTGTGGAAAAGTAGAAAACTTTTCCTTTACTAAGGTATGCAACTGTGTGAAGTAAAATGATATATAATGCATCAAAACAATAAAGATATAATTGAAAAGTACTGTATTGTGTGCTAGATATCTAAAACTTAGATTAATGTGAGTACCACCCAATCTTGTCAATCACCTCACTTAAACACTTAGTGAATATTGGCATCAGCAAGCATAATATCTCTAAATATTTTTATTTTGTCATTATTTCTATTTTCTCCTAAATGTGGCTGTTAGTTGATAACACAGACATAAAAGCCTTAAGGGATTACTTATAATTTGTATCTGTTAAATTTTCCCATGTGTAATTTTAAGGATGAATTTTTCACTGTTATTTTATAAGGTACCAATTATAAATGACTGTTGTGAACAGATATTAAAGCAGATAGAAGAATTGTATACAACATTAATGTTGATTTACATGACTGTATTATATATTTAGTATATTTATCTAGTTTTATTGAGACATAACTGATGTACAAAATTGAGTTTAAGGTGCACAATGTGGTGATTTGATATATTTATATATTGCAAAATGATTACCACAATGATGTTAATTCATACATACATCACCTCACAAAATTACCTCATGTGCCTGTGAGTCTGTGGTAATATATTTAAGATTTACAGTCTCAGCACCTTTTAACTGTATAATACAATATTGGTACCTCTAGGTAGGCAGCTTACAATAAATACCCAGAACTTATTCCTATTAAAATTGGAAGTTTGATCCCTTTGATCTACATCTCTCAAAACAGATTGTTATTTCATATGACTCCTTTGTCAAATATTAGTTACTTCATTGTACATGCATGAGTTTTATTTCTGGAATGTTGACTTGGTTCCACTGGTTTATGAGTCTGCTTTCATGCCGGTGCCATATTGTTTTAATTACAATATGTTTGTAATGTAGTTTGAAATCACAAACTTTGAAGCCTCCAATTTGTTCTTCTTTTTAAGAATTTCTTGGATACTATGGTATTTCTATGCTTCTATATGACTTTCAAAATTATTTTGTATTTCTGATAAAATGCCTTTACAATTTTGATAAAGACTGCATTTAACCTATAAACAGCTCTGGATAATTTTGTCATTATGACAATATTGATTTTTCCAATCCATAGATATGATACATATTTTCACTTATTTATACTTTATTCAATTTCCTCAATCAATGTTTTATAATTCAGAACACAGATCTTTTATCTCATTTGAATTTCTTACTGAATATTTTATTGTTTTTGAATGTATTATATATGGGATTGTTTTATTTATTTTCATATAGTTCATTTTTCTGTTTAGAAACAACTGAATGTGTATGTTAATTGTATATCATAGAAATTTACTTTGTTATTGCTAACAGTTTTTCATGGAGTTCTAGGGATTTTTTATATAAAAGATCATGTCATTTGCAAACAAAGACAATTTAATTCTTCATTTCCAATTTGGATATATTACACATGTTTTATTTATTTTTCCAATTACTTTAGTTAAGATTTTCAGCACCACACTGAAAAGAACCGGAGGGAGTGGGCACACATGCCTTGTTCCTGATCTTGGAGGAAATTATTTGATCTTTCTATCATTGATAATAATGTAAGTAGTGGGATTGTCATGTATCTCCTTGAACAAGGACACATGAAACTGAGAAACGGAGAGAAAAATGGATCTCTAGGAATGAAAGAATTATAACAGAGTTGTATGATAACTCCAAATGAATCAATATTTGTGTAATAGGGATACCAGAAGGACAAGATAGAGACAAAGGGTTAGAAACACTCTTTGAGGAATTAACTGTTGAAAACTTCTGGGGAAGTTTTCTTTGGGAAGAAAATAGACACTCAGGTCATGGAAGGCCACAGCCCTCTAATAAAGGAACCCCAGGAGGACACCACCAAGACATACAATAATTAAAATGGTGAAGATTAAGGATAAGGAGAGAGCATGGAAAGCAGCCAGAGAGAGAACAAAGATTACTTATAATGGAAACCCCATGAAACTATCATCAGACTTCTCAGCAGAGACTTTATAGGCCAGAAGGGAGGGGCATGAATAATTTGATGTACTGAAACAGAAGGACCTCCGACCAATAATCGCAACCCAGTAAGACTTATTTTCAAATTTGTAGTAGACATTCAACATTTTCCTGGTAAATGAAGGCCTAAGGAATTTATAACCAGTAAATTGGTATTATAGAACACATTAAAAGGACTGCTGTAGACAGAAATGTTCCTTGGGCTGAAGAACTTTCACCAGTGAAAATAAATGCACATTAGAGGCAGTAAACCAATTAATTACCAAGCACATACAAAATTAAAACAAAATAAAGGTAGTAAAGTTAACTACATAAGATGGCTCAAAGTAAATAGAAAAAAATGCAGATTATGACATCTAATGCATAAAGTGCGGAGGAGGAAAAAGAAGACAAAAGCACTTTTAGATCTTGTTTGAAATAAAGCAATCATCAACTTAATATAGGCTGTTATGTACTTCAGAAACTATCCTTCAACCTTATGATAACCACAAACCTAAAACCTGTAACAGACACACAAAAAAGTAAAAAAGGGAAATCCAACCACACAACACTAAAGAAAACCATCAACAAGAGAGGAAGAAAGGAACAGAGAGGAACCACAAAACAAACAGAAAACAGTTAATAAACTGGTGATAATATATACCTACCAATAATTACATTAAATATAAATCGACTGCACCAATCAAAAGACACGAGTGGCAGAATAAATAAAGAAACAAGACCAATACATATGCTGCCTACAGGAGATTCTTTTCAGACCCAAAGACATGCACAAATTAAAAGTGAAGGGATGGAAAAAGATGTTTCATGTAAATAATAGGGAGAAGATTATTCTAGTCCATGCTTTCTCTACCATGGATGGAAGTTACACCCCACCATAAATTTCAAATTTATTTGTAGTTCAGAAAGTCCCAAGGTAAAGTCCATATAATAGTTGTTAGATATATAATAATATAATTTCTTTGTTTATAGTATTTCATAAAGAATGGAGTATATCAGAGAGGAAGTTATTATAGGTAGAAAGGAACATTAATTTGATAATCACTGATATAAAGATGGTGGCACAATAAAATACCTAATTTGTGACAACACAAGCCTTGCTGAATTTCTTTTATAAACAAAATTTTGGCAATAATCTAAACATATATCAAATACATAGCTCCAGTAGAACCAGTCAGTAAGAGCATAAGACAGCCAGCTAGGCAAAAGTAGCCAAGTTAATTCATTAAATAAATTTGTGAGGTGTGGGGTGGAAACACTGTAATAAGGATTTGTGATCAACAGACTTTAACATCCACAATTTATTCTTGATGACAATGTAATAGACAATCCCAATGTATGGAGGTCCATCTGCATTTCAAAGAAAAAGAGAAATAACCGTTATAGGTATAATGCATATATAACTTCTCTCTAGGAATCTTACCCTCAGTCTTTATTTAAGGCAGGACACTGGCCCATAAACCTTGTCAGGGCTCCTGTGACCTCAGACTCCCGTGTTCCTCAGACTGTAAATGAAGGGGTACAACACAGGGCTTAAGATAGTATAAAATGCTGCCACAACCTCGTCATGGTTAGCTGACTTACAGGATTTGGATCTCATGTAAGTAAGAAGCCTGCCCTATAAAACAGTCCCATCACAGCCAAATGTGAGAAGCAGGTGGCAAAAGCCTTTCTGTGGGCTTCTGTAGAACGCATCCGGAGAAGAGCAGCCAGGGTGAGACCATAGGAAATCAGGATGAGGGAAGGTGGGACCAGGAGCATTAACACACAGCAGGTGTACACGTCAGCACAAGCCAAACGCACCAGAGTGAGCACGTCACCGAAAAAATGGTCAACCTCATGAGACCTGCAAAACAGGAAGCTCAGGGTTGCAGCAGCCTGCATGAACCCATCAGCTGCTCCCAGGAACCAGGACCCCCAGGTCATTAGCAGGCATAGTTGTCAGTTCATGAGGATGGGGTATCTCAGGGGGTGGCAAATAGCCACATAGCGGTCATAGGACATGGCCATCAAGAGGAAGCCCCTACCTCCTCCCAATGTGAGGAATAAGTAGATCTGCACCCCACAGCTAGTGAGGGAGATGGACTTTCTTCCTGTCACGTAGTGAGCAGCCACCTTGGGCACAGTAGTGCAGACCAGCACCCGGTCCGTGAGGGAGAGCTGGCTCAATAGGAGGTACAGGAGCGTGTGCAGCTGGGGGTCCTGGTGAATCAGCAGGATCATGAGGGCGTTGACCACAAGGGAGGTGAAGGCAACTGTCAAGAGCCATCACAAAGAGAAACGGGTGGTCTCCTGAGTGCTTAAAGAGTCCTAGGAGAATGATCTCTGAGGTGCTGTTCCCACTTTCCATGATTTTAACAGGATTGACACTGAAAACAGCGAAATAGATGAGTTTTCATCAGTCACAATGTTCCATTTCAATTACATTTTTCATGAAAATAACAAAACTTATTTCAAATACTTGATCTGCCATTTGCAAAATCTTTTAACTAGGGCATAAAATTAATTTCAGTATTTTCCTGTTTTCAAGGTTTGAATTTTAAGTACTTCTCTGTTTAGTTTGTTGAATTGACAATGAATGAGAATTCTTCATAAATCCAATTTGCTTTTTAAGTGTATCTTTATGCTCTATGATAGCAACACAAATGGACAAGATATTAATTATATAATTAATAAAATATTTTTTCTAGCCTTCTATCAAACACAGTAATATTCTTGGAAGCTAAATTAATTCGATGCATTTAACTGTGTAAAGCTAAGTACTTGATAATGGAGTTATACCTATGTAACATTTCAAAACTTATGGAAACTTACTAAAATCAGATAATTTTTCCTGATGTTGAGTAATCTTAGGAGGCATTCTTTCCTTTCCAAACAAGACAGCTTATTTCCCCTGGTCTAGGAACTGACAGGCCTGAGTCTGCAGATGGAAACACAACTACTTGGAATTGGCAGTGCCTTCAGCTTGAATGTATCACATTGCACACTGAAAACAAGAGTGTCCTTCTTTGAATGCTTTCCCCCAAAGCAAGTCTGTACTGCTTAATGCGCTCTCATTTACTATATAAAGGCACTCGTGTAATGACACTGTTTCCCCTCAAATTCACAGAAATAAAGTATCTTCTGATAAAGAAGGAAAAAAACACTCATTCGTTTCTCACCCAACACCGAGATAAATTACTTTCCTCCTCAATGCCAAGAGAACATACATATTTAAAGGCAATTTCATTTCTTATCTGCTGGTACTGGAACTACTTATTCATTTTGAATAAATATGACCAGAGATGGGGATGGTAATTCAGTCTCAAGTATCTGATGTCATTCAGTGAAGTGACATGGCAGCAGGAGTCCCCATCCTCCATAGTCATCCCTTCTCCCCACTGCACACAGCCCTCCTTTACTGGAAGGCCAATGAAGACAGACAAAGGCAGTGCCAAGCCTCACTCAGTCCCCAGCCCCACTGCGGGAGCATCATGGTTGTACGGGCAGCATTCTGCTGGAGGGTTTTAGTTGGTTGATTCAAAGTTAGACATCTCAGAGCCCACTTCCTCTTTGCATTTTCCAAAACTTTTCTATCTGCAAAGTCCTATATTTGTAACTTGCACACTGAACACTTAGTAACTAATCCTCCTGACTCATTTTTTTGATTGGGAGACTTATTTTCCTTTATTCTGATCTCTCCTTGTTGAATGTTGACAAAACTTTAAACTTGTTTAAAAATCAATGCATAAAAAGTAAATGGTGCCTTTGTGTGTGCATGTGTGTGTGTGTGTGTGTGTGTGTGTAGTAAGAGAGCACTTGAGAAAGAGAAAGAACATTTTTAAGAGGTGGGGCATCTGAATGCCACTTAGTGTTTAGTTTTTAAAAACAATAATAAAAGATAAGGCAAGTAAGTGTTAAAAAAATCTGTAGTTTAGTCATTGTAGGGGGTTGGGTCATTTTCTTAAAATAATTTTTGCTATTATTGTGCCCATTTTTAAGTATTCTGTAGTACAGTGATATGCATATTTGTATTCTTTCTGCAACTGTCACCAATATCCATTGCCAGGACTCTATACATATTCTCAAACTGAAAATACATGCCCATGAAACAGTAGCCCTCTATACCCCCTTCCCCCAGGAACTGTCAGGCACCTTACTACTATTCTGTCTCTTTAAATTTGACTATTATGGGAACATCAGATAAGTGGAATTATACAAAATTTGCCCTTTTGTGACTGGCTTATTTCATTTAACATAACATCCTCAACCCTCATCCACGCTACAAATGTGTCAGAATTTCTTTCATTCCTAAGGTGAATAATATATTCCTTTGTATGTATAATGTTTTCCTTATTAATTCCATCCATCTATGGACATTTGGGTTGTTTGATGCTGCATGAATATTCCTAACTCTACTTTCACACTATGTGAATGAGTCAGTTTTCCACTGATTTAAGTATCTGTAAACCTACACAAATAAGATATTAAGAGATAATTCCTAACTAAATTGCCAATGCATAAAAAGTGTGGTTGGAAATAAAAATGAAGAATTAGCTCATCTTGCAAGTAAAGAATAGTGGCACTAAGTGGAAGAATGGAAGTTCAACATTGACTAGTGCAGGAACAGGAAGATTTCCTACTCTAAAACATAAGTGTTTATCTTTCTTTTTTCACTATGGCTTCAGAAATCTTTTTCTTCCCTCTGTTCCAAGACTTTTGCTTAGAATATTTCTAAAACTTCTAGATCTTTGTGTTCAGTCTCAGAATCATCTCTTTGACAATGCTAATAGAAGGCACAAAGATACACCCTTCCTATTATAGAGTTATCACAGAAAATTTAGAATAGTGTCTATAATTTTCCTTCTACATTTTTCTGATCCTTGTTGCCCTAACATTAAAACTGAACTCTTTTTCTTTAGGATGCTGAGATGGTTAATCAATCTATGCTGTAAAAACTAAAATAGTAACAGTCAAATCATTCACTGGACTGAATTGACAGGTTATTACTATAGTTTTTATCTGATGACTGTGTCAGCTTGCTTACATCTCAGTTATTCAGATTGTAGGATAGACAAATAGAGGCTTTTATCTGTGAATCTATATGGAGTATACAGCAGAACTATGGATTTTCTGGGGTTCAAAAGTCAGTCTATGGAAAGGGATGAAATATTTGCCAACCACATATATTATAATGGCTTAATATCCAAAAATGTATTAAAAGAACATACACAGCTCAGTATCACAAGAGCAGATAATCTAATTATAAAATGAAGAAAGGACCTCAGTATAATTTTTCCAAAGTGGATATGCAAAACAGGTTTTGAAAAGGTGCCTCAACATCACTAATGGACAGAGAACTAGAAATCAGAACCATATCCAGGTATCACCTCACATATCTCACCATGGCTGTTGTCAGACAGATAACAAATATTAACAAGATAAGGGAAAAAGTATCTCTCAGACACTGTTGATGTAAATGTAAAATGGAGCAGCCTATGGAATACAGTATGGTGGTGACTCAGAAATTTAAAACATAAACCCCACTTGATCCAGCAACCCCACTGCTGGGATGTACCTGAAAGAACAGAAATCAGTATATCAAAGAGGATCTGCACACCCATGTTCATTGCTGCATTATTCACAAAAGCTGAGCTGTAGAAACAACCTAAAAGATCTTTGATGGAGAAGTACACAAATAAATTTATATACACACAACATCCATGGTATATCATTCAACAGTAAAAAAGAAGGAAGTCTTGCCATTGGTGACCAAATGGGGAATCTGGAAGGCATTATGCTAAGTGAGGTCAACCAGACAGAAAGACAAATACTGTATGGCCTCACTTACATGTGGAATCTAAAAAACAAGCAAACAACTTCATATTTACAGAGACTACAATGGTAGCTGCCTTGGGCTTCAGTGAGGGGAAAAAGGGGCGATGAATGTCTAAAGATAAAAATTTTTAATTATAAGAAAAAGTTCAGAGGATCTTATGTAGAGCTTTGTGACTATAGTTAATAATATGGTATTATGAATTTAACAGTTGCTTAAAATAAATCTTATAAATTATAACTAACACACAATGGTTAATTCTGTGAACTATGTGAGTTGATGCTTTAACTATGCTCATCTTGGTAATCATTCAACTATATATATACTTATATATAAATATATATATATAATTTTCACATTGTATACTTTATTTTTATTTATTAATAGGATATACAATATCATATTTGTTTCAGAGGTACAATATAATGACTCAATAAATATATATATAAATACAATTATATTTGTCAATCATCCCATAATAAAAAATAGTTTAAAAAGCAAAACCAGTCACATCATAAAATCAAGGACAAAAACAGAGTTAGAGGACTGATACTGCCCAAGGTCAGGACTTAGTGGGAAGCTACAATAATCAAGATAGTGTGGTAATGACCATAAAGCATAAAATAGGTCAATGCAATAGAATAGAAAGCTCAGAAATAGACCTCTGTAAATATAATCAACTCATCTTTGACAAACGAGCAGATTGTTTATTCAACTAATAATGTTGTTGGAAAAACTTGGCATGAAAAAACAGTCCAGATATAGACTGTACACACTTTACAGAATTTAATTCAAAATGGATCTTAGACCTGAATGCAAAGCATTGTAGTAAAAAACCCTGCTAAATAACCTAAGAGAAACCCTAGATAACCTTAGTTATATGATGCCTTTTTAGATACAACATCAAAGGCAGGATTCATTAAAGCAAATGTTGTTAACCTGGACTACAGTAAAATTAAAAAATTTAAAATTCCTGAGAAAGAAAATATCAAGAGAAGGAGAAGACAAGTGACAAGCTGGGAGAAATAATTTGTGGAAGACCTATAGGATAAAAGACCCTTATTCAAAATATTCAAAGAACAAATAAAATTCAACAATAAGAAAACAAACACTCCTACTGAAAATTGGGCACTTCACTGATGAAGACAGACAGGTGTCAAATAAACGTTTGAAAAGATGCTCCATCGGATAAGATTCCTCACTGGAGGAACAACCTAAGACAGGCACAGTTGCAGGGGTCCATCAGGTGAGAAATTGAGGATCAACAGAGGTGAGGCTTAGAAACTCACCCCCCTGTTTTGAGAGAAATCTTCTGCATCTGTGGATGTTTTGTTGCCCTTGTCTAGCTTGGATTAATACTTAGTCTATAGGCACACACCTGATCATCGACATTTGCCCTCTTACAGCACTAAACTATGTTTTCTACCTTTATCTTGCATGTACCTACCACTTCAGCATTTTATTAAAAATAGTAATAAAAAAACAATAATAATAAAGTGAAAAATGTGGTATCCACATATAAATCAAGTATAAAAATCAAATGAGTATTCATATTTGAACTGACTGTTTATAGTTCATTATGCATGATCAAAACCGAAAGTTTCTGTGATGACTGCCCTTGCACTGTTCACCATGTAAGAACTTATTCACTATGCAAGACCTTGTTCACCATGTAAGAACTTGTTCGTTATGCTTCAGAAGATTGGAGACTGTTGAGAATTAGGCTTGGGGTTGATTAATTATTGTTCATTGTGTCCCCAATACAGAATTTTATTGTTGTTAACAACCATTTGATCAATAAATATGAGAAATGCCCGCTCAAAACAAAAAAAAAAGATGTTCCATATAATATGTCATCAAGAAAATAAAAATAAAATCAATGAGATACCACTGCAGACAATTTGAACGGCCAGTTCCAGACATTAATAGAAATGCTGCCGAGAAGGTGCAGCACCAGGAAGTCGTACATATTAGTTACAGGAATTCCAAATGGAACAGCCATTTGGAAGCCAGTTTTGGTGATTTTTTTACAAACCATATATAATTTTATCATGTGGTCCAGCAAACATGTTCATTGGTATTTACCCAAAGGAGTTGAAAACTTATGTACACAAATGATAATGCAAAAGAATATCTATAGCAGCTTTGTTCTTAATTGCTAAAATTTGGAATGAACCAAGGTGGCATTCAGCAGGTGGAAAGGTAAATGAATGTGGTGCATGCTGACAATGGGATATTATTCATAAATAAAAGGAAACGAGCCGTCTAGCTATAAAAAGACATGGATAAACTTAAATGCCCATTACTAAGTTAAATAAGCTAATTTCAAAATGTTCTTTATTGCATGATTCCAACTGAATCATATTCTACAAAACCAAAAATTATGGAAAATTGAAGAATTCAGTGGCTGCCAGAAGCTGACAGAAGTAAGGGAGAAAAGTAGGCAAAGCAGAGAAGATTTTGGGGGTAGTAAAATGCTCTGTGTGAGATACTCACAAGTAAATGTCATTTTACATTTATACAACTCATAGAATATAAAACACTAAGTTAGAAACCCTAATGTAAACTATGGATGTTGAGTAATTATGAGATGTTAACAGTACATTGTTAGTTTAAATGAAGTGTGACTCTTGTTAGTTATATTGCTCTTGTGGGAGGCTATGCATTTGTGGGTATAAGGGCTTTGTGGAAAATCTCTATACCTCACAATCAATTTTGTTACAAACCTAAAAATCTTCTGAAAAATGTCTTTAAAGGATTTTAAGAAAAATATTACCAAATAATGGACATTTAATTATTGATGATAATTGTTATTGGAATAAAAGATGGAATATCTAATGATTTTGGGTGAATAGTCCCTTCAGCAACATTTCCAGACACTTTTTAAGGCATTATTTTTTAGACTGTATATCATGGGATTAAAGGTTGGGGGAGCCATGGTGTATAACACAGAAATGACAAGGTCAAAAATGGAAGGGGCTTGTGAAATCGGCCTCAGATATGCAGAGAAACCAGTGGAGAGAAATAATACAATCACAATCAGATGTGGAAGGCAAGTGGAGAAGGCTTTTTTGACTGACCTTCTGTTGAAGGCATTTTCTTGACAGTGGATAAGATATAGACATAGGAAACATTGATGAAAATAAAACAGCAGATATCCAATACCACACTAATGAGGATAGGTACAATCTCTCTTATTATGTTTCCTGAGCAAGAAATAGCCAATAACTGTGGGATATCACAAAAGAAATGATGGACGACATTAGAACCACAGTAGGATAAGGAGAAGGTACCCTCTGTGTGCATTATGGTGATCAGACCCCCACCCAGCCAGGACACGGCTGTCAACTGAACATGCATATTCACATTCATGATGACCTCGTAGTGCAGGGGGTGGCATATGGCGGCATAGCTGCCAAAGCACCTCACGGTGAGGAGATTCAGCTCTGCAGTCGCTAAACACATAAGAGAAAGACCTGGGCTTCACAGCCAGGAAATGAGATGGAGTTACTGTGAGTCAATGAGATTGCAATGGATCTGGTGATTGTGAATGTAATTAGAGATCCAAGAAGGACAAATATTTCAGGAAGAAGTACATGGGGGTGCAGAGACGCTTGTCCAAAGTTATGATCATGATAATGAGGACGTTTTCCATTAGTGCAAAGAAGTATATCAAGATGAAGAGCACTGAGTGCAAAACGTACATATTTTCATTGGTAGAAAATCCAATGATGATAAATTCTGTCACAGTTGTGAGATTTGTTGTGCTTGGAGACATAAATCTGTATTAAAAAAAAGAGAAATGAAACATCATTTTCAAGTCCTTCCATATTCAACTTACAATATAGTTCTATATTCATATAGTCATCACACAATCTATTTAATAAAAATGTTACTCCTACCATGTGGGTTGATCACCAACAGTACCTGAATAACACTGATTTACCAAACCACTTTATACTCAGTGCACATGCACGTGCCATTTTTATTACCCAAATATGTTCTATGAAAGATGCTGAAAGACTGAAAATTTGAACCGACCTTAACGTAAGTGTCCTGATGAAAAGCATCCTCCCCATATCTATAAATGAATCCTGAGAAACAAACTGATAACTGCTAAATAGTGTCCTAATCTTAATGTCCTTACATCCTATCCTGTGACTAACAACGTTTGTTTCAGCATATGTTCCAATAAATTGAACAGTAAACAATTCTTTAAAAAAATGAATTACAGACTTTCCTTAATCCTATAAACTATTTAAACTACATTCTCTCTACAAAATTCTCAATCTGGAGATGTTCTTACATTTAACTTTTTAATATAGATATAGATCTAACTCCGTTTTCCACGTTCATAATACTCAAATTATTTATCATAAAAGTAGGTGGTTTTATTCATATATGCATTATGGTTCTATATGACACATATCCTGATTACCTTAGGTATCAAATCCTACAGGGTATGACCTAAGATTGTTGGCCCCATATTCATCAATTTATCACTTCCTCTTATTATTTCCCATTTTATCTGACATTTTCCCATATCTAATAAGTTAAAAAGTGTTTCTATATAATCTTTTTTCTTTTTTATGTCTGAACTTCCAGTCCCACAGTGCATGAACTTGCAAGCATGATATTTTACACATTCACCTATTCCCCATCTATTTTCCTGTCTCCTTCTATCCCTAACATAAGATGAATGCAAATATGTGGTGGGGGACGTGGGACCATTTATAGCTGGAGCTAAATTCAGTCTTGGTCAGCCGAGTGTAATTTTCCTCTTTTTGCAGTAACACATTGATAACTTTTGTTTGTACAGACTTTGTTCATCAACCTTCATGCAAATGTTGTAAAATATTAAGCCTTTACTATACAATATTCTATCACACACAGTCTTCTTATTCTAATTCTCTAAAATATTATGTTCCACTTTTCTCCATGGTGCTGGACAATGTGAAAATCTTCAGTACATATTGGTTGTTAGATTTGGGAAAGTAATAATATAAAGCAATTTTAATATATTAGTGGAAATAATTCCACATATTTTAATGAAAACAAAATAAAGTTTAGATCGTATTCCGGTCAAAGATGTAAAAATTTGCAGGTGACTTAAAACACATGTTCATAATGATAAAATTAGATTTGATATACATGTGCTGATATCCCTGTTAAAATATTGTAAATTCTTCATTTTATAAGATCAGTAGCACCCTCTCAGTGACAGCTCAGAAAAACCCAGGTGTTCATCATGATAAATAGATTTCCGTATCTGTCCATCACTCCTAGTGTGATATATTAAATGATTAAGAAATAATGCTACATAAAGTCCCTGAAGATAAAATCTGACCCATATGTTTCTATATTTTAGGGGTTGAAAAATATAACACACCTTTTTTGAAGACTCAACATTATTTTATTTTTAGTTTCAGCTTCAGGCTCTTCCTTATTTACTCCTACTTGTCATTAATTGTTATTTCATTTAACATTTTATACACTTTCACCTTAGTATTCTTAATGCTAAAATCAGCACTAACAGATAGGAATGTAATACTGTAATAAAACCACTAAAAATCATAATCAGTGGAGCACTTTAAATTTAAGAAAAATACTGTTTTCTCCCACTGAAACTCACCTCAAAAAAACTGATATTGGTAATTGAACAATTGGTGTACCACAGAATGAATTGATCCCTTTAGATATTTTTAGGGTTCATTATAGTAAAATTAGTACTTTAACTACTGTTACTTTTTTTAAATATAAAATGAAATTTTAAATCTAGAATACTTTAAATTTAAAACGATTTTTATGAAAAAATTATTTAATAGTATGACTCCAAATCCTGGTACATAAAAGTTCCAGTTGTCTACTTAAGCTATTTCTAGTGAAATTTACTGCCATCACAAGGACAGAAGGATACACATCTCCACTGAGTAGAGATGACTAGCTTTGTTCATTCCTCTGAAAAGTTGTATGATTCTCAACTCTGGCTTCATCAATAACTCAGTCAAAAGAAACAGGAGACCTGAAGAGCTTGACCATTTTACCTCTCCTGCTGATCTCTTGTGTGTTTAACCGTAGTCCAAGAGCTGTAATTTATCAAGCTGTTTTATTCCAGAGGGAATATAGTGTTATTGTTTTCTCCATTAACCTGCTCAGTCAGTATCAGCCTATACTAAATCTCACTCAATTATTAGTGCAATCAGTGTGCCATATTTTAACTTTGTTAGTGGTTTACATATCTGTGACAGGACTCCAGTTAATCTAGCATCCAATGTTTCAGTCATTTATTGAGTGCCTACTATGGGTCAGACTCGGTAGACTGCAATATGTCATTAAAAGCAGTGCAGTGAGTCAAAGTCCAAAGGTGAGTGTGAATGCACTGTTTCTCGCCCAGAGATGGAGGCCTTGGAGAGAGACTGGAGGAAGAGAATACAGTGCAGCCCCAGAGCGAGGGCCACTAACACCAGGTCAGTTAAGAGCACAGCGGGGGTGTGACATGTGAGCTTGACAATCTCTGGGGAGCAGGGAAATAAGGTACTAGAATATGAGTGAAAAAAAGATTTCATGATCAGGAATACTGTACTTCATGTGAAGCTATTAATTTTTACTGTGAGAGGAAAGACACAGGTGGTTCTGAGTAGGAGAGAAGCAGGTCATGTTATACTTAACCTTGATCACTCTCTGGTAAGTGTAGACTGTAGAGAAACTAGACTGGGAGCAAGACTGGATGCAAATACATGGAAAGGAAATACGTCCACAGACTGTAAGAATTACTATTGTTAACACACTATACTACACCAAACCATCTACAGATTCAATTTTATCCCTTTCAAAATAATAATGCGTTTTTCACAGAAATTGAAAGCTATCATAAATTAGTATGAAATAAAAAAAGTACTCTGACTAGCAAAAGCAGCCTTGAAATGAAGGACAAAGTTGGAAGCATCTCACTATCTCATTTGAAGCATTCTTATCACAGTAATCAAAATAGTATAGTACTGGCATAACACTAGATAGATAAATCAATGGAACAAATTGACTACCCAGAAATCAGTACATTTATATATATTCCAGTAATATTCATCGAGGGAGCCAACAAGATGAATTGAAAAATGATATTCTCTTCAATTAACAGTAGTGGGGAAAGTGGATAACTACATGAATAAAAATACAATGGTCCTCTATTTTACAACACTCACAAAAACTAACTCAAGATGGATTAAAGACTTACATGTAAGATCTGATACCATAACACTCCTAGAAACCAGACCCAAGAACCTCCTTGACATTGGTCGTGGTAAAGTTTTTTGTATATGACACCAAAAGCATAAGCATCAAGGCAAAAAATGAACAAGTAGGACCACCCTGAACTACAGGGCTTCTGCAGAGCAGAGAAACAGTAAAACAAAAAACAATGCATGGAAAGGGAAAAAATATTTGCAGACCATCTACCTGACAAGGAATTAATACCCAAAATACATACATGCAATGGAACAGCAAAAACTAAGCAAAAAAAATAAACAAAAAGTGGTTTATAAATAGATATGTTCAACAAAGTGCAAATAAAATGAGGTGTCACTTTATGATCTGTTAAAGGGCTATTCCCAGTAAAATGAGACACTAAGTGTTGGCAAGGATGTGTGGAGAAAAGGAAACCCTTAATGGGAATGTAAATTGGCACAGCCAGTGTGTAAGACACTGTGGACGTCACTCAAAAAATAAAACTACCATGCAATTCACCAATCCCACTTCTGCCTATATACCTGAAAGAAATGCAAATATTGTATTCATTTCAGTACTACATCCATAACCAAGAAAGATGTGGAAACATAGTGCAAATTTTTGTTACACTTTCATACAATGAAAATGCTGGCATATGGACAGGTTTATCCCAAATAGTGGGTTTGTGATCTATTGTGTGCACAGTGATTTTAAGTCATACAGAAGTCTTGGCATTGTGGATATTGCCGCTGCCAGTCACCTGCCAAAGAAATGAAACCTTGCACACACTTTTCCACCTTAAGGATCCTCATCTGAAAAAAAAAAAAAAGGAGTAAATAGAGGCAGGTCCTCATAGGGAGCTTTGGAGCATTAAGTCAGATCAAATGTAAGGAGACTGGATTATTTCATTTATTCCTTACAGTGTATCAAGGATTTTATTCTAGGAAAACACAAATGCAATGGCTCCATGAAATTGCACAATAGCAGGACTAGGATTTGCCCAACTCCTGGACAAACTCTGCTGGCTTTGGAATATGCAGAATGAAATGGACCAAAAATATGTAACCTTTTTAAGTATTTCCAACACATATTAAATGTTAAGGTAGTAGGTATGGGTACTGTGCAATTTGATGGTGGCAAATGGTAAATCACATACTTTAGTGCCATTTCCTTTGATGGTGTGCATATACACATGCACGTTTGTTTAAAATTGATGAACTAGCACATTGCGATTGTCATGTTTATCAAAATAAAACTGATGATTTCATACTTTTTCATGGATGATTTTTGCATTGTATGTATGTAACACATCTTTTTTAACTTTTCGTCATGAAAGGACATTTAGTCTGTGTCAGTATCCTGCTTATTGTGAATAATGCAGCTGATCTGGGAGTGAAGGGAGGACATTTATAATAGAAATGTTTCCCTAAAGGTACTTCCTCCAACCCACTGTGCTGTATTTTATGTTCATCCACTTTTAATATACTAAATGTTTTATTTATTTTCTATGACCACAAGTATAACAAAATATATATTCATTGTTGTATTTTCAAAAACCAGACAGAAACAGACAAAAAATAGCTGGGTCATAGTATTTGTTGAATTAAACACATGAATGAATAGATTTAATTCAATCAACAGAGCTATTTTTATTTTCTAGAAATCATATGGTTTAAATTTCTTTATTATCAATATTCAGCTGTAAGCTGCTTTCTGGTTTTTTACCTTAAGTAGATGTGTCATCATAGATGATATTTATCATAATTTATGTAAAATGTATCAAATCACTGCATAATTTGATATCACATAACACATAATTTACTAGCTTTTGAATAGATTTTCTTTAGAGTTCCCAATTAACTGTTTTCATTATCTGGGGTTTAATACTATGTTGAGATAAATTGGAACCTTCAAATGTACAAAATTCTAATTGATACTCTATGATGAAAATGAGCACTTGGCAGTGATCAGAACTGAATAAAATGTGAGAATTATTTTTCCATTTCTATAGACAATGGCACATCAAACTATGGGGAGCTTACTTATATGGTGGTTATGTGTCAGTCTGTGATGTGATGATTTTTTTTTATGAGAAGGTTCTTCCGTTTTTCCACAGCTTTGTCACATTCATGTGTCAATTTGAAGCTGTTGTTCTTTATACTGGCTTCACATTCTGACAAAATAATAGAAAATAACATTATATTTGGTACCACCCTTGAAACAGATAGGACAACTATCAATCACAAGAGGATGGAGATTCTCAGCAGATCTGAGCAGTGAGTGGCCTCCTGGAATAAGAAATAAAAAGATTGGTCTAAAATGTCCCATCTTTTCAAGGCCTGGACCAGCCAGGGAGGATGCAATTAGAGACCAGAGTCCAGGAGTGACCTGAAAACTAAAGAAGATCAGCATGTTGATTAAGCCCAAGGGAAACAGACAGTATAACGTTAAATTTTGTGCAATAATTGAAGTGGTACTGGTGGCAGATGGGTGACTCAGAAAGGGGAGAAAGTAATGAAAACACATTTTAAGTGACATCAAGGCAAAGACTTTCCCATATAAAATCCATCCTTAGAGCAGAGAACAATGCAGAACTGTCCCATGGAAACTTCACTGAACACATGGTTTCTGATAAGGTATTTTATGCAACACAAGCTAACAGCTGTAACTACCTCTGCTACAGTAGGGTTATTATTATGTCATAGGGGAACAACTTATGCTTTCCTTGAGTGAATAAATGAAGCTTTATTTCTTTTATTTTTCATTTTTTATTTTTTTTTTATTGAAGGGTAATTGACAACAGTATTACATTACATTAGTTTCAGGTGTACAACACAGTGATTCAACATTTATATACATGATCATTCTAGGTACCAGCTATCACCATACCAAGTTGTTACAATATTTTGACTATATTCCTTATGCTATACATTACATCCCGTTTATTTATTTATTTTACAATTTGAAGTGTGTTTATATATATATATATATATATATATATACTTTGTGAGGGCATCTCTCATATTTATTGATCAAATAGTTGTTAACAACAATAAACTTCTGTACAGGGGTGTCAATACTCAATGCACAATCATTAATCCACCCCAAGCCTAATTTTCGTCAGTCTCCAATCTTCTGATGCATAACGAACAAATTCTTACATGGAGTACAAATTCTTACATAGTGAATAAGTTACATGGTGAACAGTGCAAGGGCAGTAATCACAGAAGCCTTCGGTTTTGTTCATGCATTATGAACTATACACAGTCAGTTCAAATATGAATATTCATTTGATTTTTAAACTTGATTTATATGTGCATACCACATTTCTCTATTATTATTTTTTTTAATAAAATGCTGAAGTGGTAGGTAGATACGAGATAAAGGTAGAAAACATAGTTTAGTGTTGTAAGAGAGCAAATGTAGATGATCAGGTGTGTGCCTGTAGACTATGTGTTAATCCGAGCTAGACGAGGGCAATAAACATCCATGTATGCAGAAGATTTCTCTCAGAACATGAGGGGGGAGGTTCTAAGCCTCACCTCTGCTGCTCCCCATTTTCTCACCAGATGGCCCCCTGCGACTGTGCCTGTCTTAGGTTGTTCCTCCCTTGAGGAATCTTACCCGTCTCTGGCTAAACAGTCATCTTCCGGGGCCATACAGGGAAATGTGAAGTTGGTAAATGAGAGAGAAGCCTTATTGTTTGAAAAGGTTAGCTTTTTACTTCTTTGCATATTTATGCCCTGTGGCTTCTATGCCCAGCATTTGTCTAGAGGTGTCTTTACCACTTGGAAGAATTATGATACTCGGTAAATTCGACATGTGGCACGAGTTCTATTTAAAGGTTGTGATTAGGTAGGAAGAAGAAAAGCTATAGAAGTAGCAGGCAGAAGAAAACCTGGGAAGATTGATTATTTCTTTGACATATCTTCTTGTAGAGTAACTTCAGCATGGATAGGTTTTAAACGACTAATGAAATTGTGCACACACATTAACATAATAGGAATATAGTTACCTAACCAAAGCATACCTGTAATTACCAGCCATCTCCAGTGAAACCAAGAAAACCAGTTAGGCACCTTAGGCATTTGTGAAAACTTATCTATGATATGGTGGATATTGTCCAACTGAACTTAAACAGTCTGAGAGAATTCAGATAAACTAGAACACCCCATTCCTGGGGACTGTTCATATCCCATATGTTCTTTTAAC
This sequence comes from Manis pentadactyla, assembly GCF_030020395.1. Classification (NCBI taxonomy): domain Eukaryota; kingdom Metazoa; phylum Chordata; class Mammalia; order Pholidota; family Manidae; genus Manis; species Manis pentadactyla. Next base: position 74,731,484 of record NC_080031.1, read on the forward strand.
GATAAATAGTCTGTGTTTGTAAGATTTTGGAGTGCCACAATTTTCAGTTCTCCTAATTCTTGGTTGAGTTCCAACAGTATAGATCCAGTCCAATTTTTTGTTTTACTGTATGCACAGGCCAGCTTAGATATCTCCTTCATCATTCCCATGGCCTGTCCATTAACTGGTGGGATGAGTGCATCTACACCTGTGACAGTGCGTGGATCTTTGTTGGAGTTTTATTTTTTTTGCTGATCATCTTCTGTCATGAGTCTTCCCGAGAGTGCTGATGTTGGAAGTTCTTTTTCATATCGTATCTTAGTTCATTTTCGGGGTAGCCAAATTAGGCTTTGATCCTCTGTATAAACACAAACAGACCCTTTGCCTACACTTTTATATGCCCTTTATATCATTGTGTAGAACTCATTAGAGGTCACCACATAGGAACTGAATTTTTTTTTTTAATCATTAATCTACACTTACATGACGAATACTTTGTTTACTAGGCTCTCCCCTATACCAGGTCCCCCCTATATACTCCTTTACAGTCACTGTCCATCAGCGTAGCAACCTGTTGTAGAATCACTACTTGTCTTCTCTGTGTTTTACAGCCCTCCCCTTTCTCCCATCCCGATATGGATGCTAATCTTAATACCCCTCTTTTTCTTCCCCCCCTTATTCCTCCCTACCCACCCATCCTCCCCAGTCCCTTTCCCTTTGGTACCTGTTAGTCCATTCTTGAGTTCTGTGATTCTGTTGATGTTTTGTTCCTTCAGTTTTTCCTTTGTTCTTATATTCCACAGATGAGTGAAATCATTTGGTATTTCTCTTTCTCTGCTTGGCTTGTTTCACTGAGCATAATACCCTCCAGCTCCATCCATGTTGCTGCAAATGGTTGGATTTGCCCTTTTCTTATGGCTGAGAAGTATTCCATTGTGTATATGTACCACATCTTCTTTATCCATTCATCTATCGATGGACATTTACGTTGCTTCCAATTCTTGGCTATTGTAAATAGTGCTGCGATAAACATAGGGGTACATTGGTCTTTCTCATACTTGATTGCTGCATTCTTAGGGTAAATTCCTAGGAGTGCAATTCCTGAGTCAAATGGTAGGTCTGTTTTGAGCATTTTGATGTACCTCCATACTGCTTTCCACAATGTTTGAACAAGTTTACCTTCCCACCAGCAGTGTAGGAGGGTTCCCCTTTCTCCACAGCCTCGCCAACATTTGTTGTTGTTTGTCTTTTGGATGGCAACCATCCTTACTGGTGTGAGGTGATACCTCATTGTAGTTTTAATTTGCATTTCTCTGATAATTAGCGATGTGGAGCATCTTTTCATGTGTCTGTTGGCCATCTGTATTTCATTTTTGGAGAACCGTCTGTTCAGTTCCTTTGCCCATTTTTTAATTGGGTTATTTGTTTTTTGTTTGTTGAGGCGTGTGAGCTCTTTATATATTCTGGACGTCAAGCCTTTATCGGATGTGTCATTTTCAAATATATTCTCCCATACTGTAGGTTTCCTTTTTGTTCTATTGATGGTGTCTTTTGCTGTACAGAAGCTTTTCAGCTTAATATAGTCCCACTTGTTCATTTTTGCTGTTGTTTTCCTTGCCCAGGGAGATATGTTCAAGAAGAGGTCACTCATGTTTATGTCTTAGAGGTTTGTGCCTATGTTTTCTTCCAAGAGTTTTATGGTTTCGTGACTTACATTCAGGTCTTTGATCCATTTTGAGTTTTCTTTTGTATATGCGGTTAGACAATGGTCCAGTTTCATTCTCCTACATGTAGCTGTCCAGTTTTGCCAGCACCATCTGTTGAAGAGACTGTCATTTCGCCATTGTATGTCCATGGCTCCTTTATCAAATATTAATTGACCATATATGTCTGGGTTAATGTCTGGATTGTCTAGTCTGTTCCGTTGGTCTGTGGCTCTGTTCTTGTGCCAGTACCAAATTGTCTTGATTACTATGGCTTTATAATAGAGTGAAGCTTTATTTCTAATATCCTTTTTTTGGATTTCAATGTGGTTGGGTAATATTTTAAGAAAAATAATATATCTTGGAAATTACATATATTTGAACTTGAATTTATTTTCTGTAAGGAAATTTCTGTTTTTAATATACTTAAGAGATAGTGCAGTTAGATATCTAGGATTGTTTTCATATGTTGCGCCACTGATCTTTTAATATACAACTTCTGGTTTGTTAACCACATTGGAATAAACAACTCATGATTTTCATATAATTTGTTTTATGACAGACATTTTAATTTATCATATAAATAGTGGAAGATTATGTTTGCTTATTTGATTCCAGGAAGGTAACACATGTCACCTTACTGTGGAATCACAGTACCTTGTACAGGTAGAATATGTTTTCAACAGAAAGTTTAAGGTACAAGTTAAGAAAATTGCCCATTTGCACACGTTCACTCTGGAGCCAAATCAAACTCAGGCCCTTCTGATTTCACTCCCGTTGATTCAGAAACATATGTTGTGATCTTTTTTATCGAGCCATACTCAAATATAATTGACACATATACACTTAAGGTGTAAAGTGGGATGATTTGATGAGTGTACATGTTACAAAATGATTACCACATGTGAGCTAATATATCCAACACTGCACATCATAACTGCATTTTTATTGTAATGAGAAGGTTTGAAATCTACTCTTTTAGCAAGTTGCAAGAATACAATGCATAAGTATTAACTGTAGTCAAGCACTTTATATTATATCTCCAGGATTTAGTGAATTTTTACCTGGAATTCGGTAGTTTGACCCCCTTCATCTAGCCTCACACTCCCATTTCCAGCCCTAACATACACAAAGTATGCCTAGTAGCTATGAATCATTTGATTTTTATTTATATATTCTGCATGCAAGTGAACTATTATACTATTTATTTCTGTGTGACTTATTTCACAGAGCAGAATATCCTATATGTTTATCCATGATGTTACAAATGGCAATATTTCCTTCTTTATGGCTGTATCATATTCCATTGCATGTGCTATATATTACAATTTCTTAGAACATAAATATGTTGATCAAAACTTCTGTTGTTAGCATGTCTTGCTGTTGTAAATAGTGCTGCAATGAGCACGAAGGGCAGATACCTCTTTGACACAGTGACTTCATTTCCTTCAGATTTATACCCACCTCCACTGTCAAACAAGTCAGTGCAGAGATGTTCACAGTGGAATTCTGCAGGAGAGTCAACAAAGCTTTTCTCAAAGCCAATAAGAGAGGCCTGCAGTATCATCTTGATTATGAATTCCAATCCATCACTTGGACAGAGAAGACACTGGTGGTTGTCACAGAGGAGGGTGGTGAGGGGTCTGGTGAGCTAAGGGAAGGTAAAAAGATTCTGCTATCACTTCACATCTATGATCTGTGGGATGGTAACCTGAGTGTATATCACATGTCTGAATTCATTTAACTACTCCAGAATTTGTGCATTTTATTGTATGTACTTCATAAAATGTAAAAACGTCAATAAGTAAGTATTCTGTCCAGAGAAAGCCCATTTTTTTCAGAGCTAATATCAACTTAAAGAAAGATAAATTTATCATTTTACATGAAACAATATGCACATAGAATGTCTGAGTATTTTCATATGCTACATCGTATTACCAGGAATAAACGAAATGATTAGCAATAATGAGAGGCAGGTGTTAATCTCAATGTAACGGTAGCTTTATTCACTTAGTAATTTGTACAGATGGACTACAGAGCTGAACCATGATCCACGGCCTGGCCCAGGCAGTGGGGCCATCTGAGTATCTCCAGCTCTCAGGCTCAACTAGGTGCTCACCCTTGTGGTTTGTGCAGCCACCTGATCTCTATCAATACTTACATAATAGGCAAGTTAGGGAATTCCTGTAGGACGCTGCAGACATGGCCTCACTACAATGTCATACAAAACATAGATTGTTAAAAATGTGGCTTTTATCACTGAAACTAGATGTGAGAGTTTCTAAGTTGTTTTAGGTACTACTAGGAACAGGAAAAATGAGTGAAATGCACATGTGAGAGAATACATCCTGTTCTTAACAATTATTATTTTCTGCAGACAGAGATGGTTCATCAACTACAAAACAAAACAATAGGCAGATGCATTGGTTAAGTCACTCCTCAACTTTGCTCCATTGCATTCTGATTTTATGCCACCTTCTGTGGACACTTGTGGTTTTGCAATGAATCCTTCTGCTTTACTAATGAAAGTGATGATGGAGCTTTCTGCAAGAATTCAGAACTGAACTAGATGTCCTTTGCTCAAGAGTTCACACATACTCTGAGGACCCTGATTTTTTTAGACTCCTGCTTCTGCAGAGCAAAATCCAAATACCTCACACTCTTCCTTCTAATCTCACTAAATTGGGACTAACTGTAAATGGGCTCCACCAATTACTCGAATATTCTTCCAGAAACATTGTTTTAACCACTTTCGTACTGCAAGTTTCAATCAAGTTTCATCAATCAAGGATCAACTATGAATCATCATACTGTGATGATTTTGCAACAACATAAATTGTAAAACACTTCTCTGCCTCACTGATGTTCAATGTGAAGCATGCACCTCTGTTAGAATTTAAGAAATGTATTATTTCCCCAGCACTCTCAAATATAGTTAAAATATTCTCTGTATTTTTTAAATCAGAACTCATTCCAGAGCTGCCTTCATATCCTTATTTTTCAGACTGTATATGACAGGTTTTATGATTGGAGACAACACAGTATAAGAAACAGACAAAAGGAGGTCCAGGATGGTCTGATAGGGGGAGGGTTGCTTCAAGTAGGCCAAGTCAACAGTGAAAGTGAACAATGACACAACCACCAGATGAGGGATGCATGTGGACAGGGTTTTGGACCTTACCTCCTTGGAGCAGATCTTCAGGACAGCAGAGAAGATGTTGACATAGGAATAGGAAATGGAGGTGAAACACATTTTTGTCATAATTGTCGCTATTAATGTCACAGCTGCTTCATCTATGTTCATTTTGGGATTTGAGATCAAAATAATCTGAGGGATATCACAGAAGAAGTGATGGATTTTATTGGAACTGAAATTTGTTGAATATGTCACTGAAGCATGCATGGTTCCATATACCAACACACTGACATATGAAGCTACCACCATCCGCCCACAGGCCCCCTTATTCTTGATGGTCTCATAGTGTAAAGGATGGCAGATGGCCACGTAGCGGTCATAGGACATCACTGTGAGGACGGCAATTTCAGCAGCACTGAAACCTGCAAAGAACAGCACCTGGAAAACACACCCAAGGAAGGATATTGTGTACTTGTTCATCAGGGAGTTGAGAGCAAATTTAGGAACAGTGTCAGCAATGTAGGATAAATCTATGAGTGACAGGTTCTTCAGGAAGAAGTACATGGGTGTGTGAAGTTGTGGGTCCTACGTAATGACTATTATTATGAGTCCATTTACTAACAGGGCTGCAGGGTAAGCCACAGGGAACAGGAATCCAATAAGGTTTTCATCCTCAGGTCTTCAGAGAATCCCAGAAGGAGAAACTCAGTGACTCCTGTGTAATTGATCATCACATCAATGGTGTTTTCCCAAGTGTCACTGCTGTAAATCAAGCGCACGTGAGCCACTGGGCGAAGGTGCCTCCATGTCCCAACTACATAGAAAAAACAGCTTTGGAAGTGTAATTACATGTAGCGAAGTCCAATAAGTCCTAAAATGCATTTTAAACATTTTAACTCATTTATCCTGTTCCTAAATATATTTTAACTATATTTGAGAGTGACAGAGGTGCTTGCTTCATATTGGACATCAGTGAGGCAGAGAAGTGTTTTACAATTTATGTTGTTGCAACATCATCACAGGATGATGATTCATAATTGATCCTTGATTGATGAAACTTGATTGAAACTTGCAGTACGAAACTTGCAGCCAGTAGTCTTGCTGTTTTTACAATGAGAGCAAATAATAAATTTTTATTTAGGAGGAAGTGTCACTTACAAAGTTAATGAAATGTAAAAAATGAACCAGTATGAATTTTCTGTAATCTGAGCCAGGGAAAAACCTCTCTATTATTTTATCTACCTGTATAATATGTTATTTTGTGTTGCATTTTATTGTGCTTAAAAAATTAATTAAATGTCTTTAATGCACGTTTTCAAGGGGAACATGACATTAAAACAGTGCCCCATTTTTCACAAAGATTTTCCTGTTGTCAGGCATCAAGGGTGTCTGCTGATATTTTTCCAATACATTTAACCATGTGAGTCAAGGCGATCCATTATCATCATTTACTAGGCAACTTAACATTTTAGAATGACATGAAGAAAAGAAGTCATAATCTGTAAAACAAAATCATCTCTCTTTTTTGGGTAGATGATGATTGGCAACATAGAAATCCATGATAAAAAATAAATATTGCATTAGAATGAATAAGAGAATCCAACATCATTGGTGGGTCCAAGATCAACATTTTAAAAAATCAGTGATATTCTTGTATACAGGAAAGCCAAATAGAATATTACATTTGTAAATTCAGTTTGAATCCAAATCCCAAGAGGCATTTTAGAGAACCTTCATAGATTATCCTAAAATTCATATGGAAGCATATGCTTCATTTTCTATTATCATGGGCTCCCTATCAATGCTATCATAAAATATACATTATCTTCAGTGTCTTGCTATTTTATCCTAGTGTCATTTTTTTTTGAGATTCATCCTAATATAAATGGATTTTTAAAAATTTGAAACTCAATACTTGTCCTGAGTTCCCTTGATGCTTTTCCAGGGCTGCCTATGTTCTCCAAATATATTCCTCTGTTAACAAAAGGTTGAAATATACATAATTAGTATTTCAAATATTAAGATAGCCAATAATGAAATAAGGGGTATATTAGGATTTTCCATAGAGGGCTGCCAAGGTGAGGATGGCAGCAGTGAAGGAGGCCACCACCCACATGCCACTAGAATTAATGATTAAACTACACATATTCCTTCACATGTTCAGGCTCCATGGTATATGTCTGTGACACTGAGAAGTTAATATGATAAGCTACAAATATTTATTGAGAGATACAATGTATTGAAATTATGTGCACTTAGTAAGAAATCAATAATATTTCATGCCATGAAAATGCTGGCATAAGGACTGGCTTATCCCACCTAGTGGGCGTGTGATTTACTGTGCCCCGCACTGATTTCAATCTTTGGTGCAGACAGAGTTCCTGGCATTGTGGACATTGCCTCTGCCAGTCACCTGACAAAAAATGAAACCTCGCGAGGACCTTCCCACCTTACGGATCTTTATCTGCAAAACAGTAGTAAACAGGTATCAAGAAGCTCTCTTGGAAAGTGAATCTGAGCCCATATTTTTAAAATATACATTCCCCCATTCTATACCAATGGGCACAGCTTCCTCCACATCAGCTTAGGGAGTTTTATACTTTCATGGGGATTATGTGTCAGCCTACAATGCACTGAATGAAAATTGAGATGGTTGCTTTTTTTTCTTTATCACATGCGAGTCACTTTTATATTTGGGTATGAAAGCATTGTTCTATAAAGCTCCAACAATTCTGGAAAGATTAAATCATACAGTTACATTTGGATACCAACCTCAAAATGGAGACACAACTTTCTGTCACAGAGAGCATGGGAAACAGTGGCAGATCTGAGCATTGCGTCATCTACTGGCACACTATGGACTCTGAGTCCAAGCAGCATCCTAACATTTCACTTCTTTTCAATGCCTGGAACCACCAGGAGGGACAGGATTGGAGAGAATCCAGTGGTGACATGGCTTAGAAACTAAGGGACTTCAGCATGTTGATTAAGCCCATGAGACCAGACAGGGTGCCTTACTCTTTTGTGCGGATTGAGATGGTCTTGGTGCCAGGGGAGTGAGCTGGAAGGGGGACAAAGCAATGAAGCGTCCATGTAGAAAAGATCTGAAGTAACATCAAGGTAAAGACTATTGCATACCCAAAAAGTCATTAGAGCAGAAGAAATGCATAGCCTCCCCATGGGAACTCCATCCAAATATATGTATAGAACGCTTAAGACTGAACAGCAAATCAAAAAAACTGTTTAAAATGAGCATATATCTGAGTTGACATTTTTCAACAGAATGCATACAAGGGCCCAATGGTTTTATGAGGAGGTGTGTAATAGCACTTACATTATGAAAATGCAAACCAAAACTACAATATTACCTCACAAATATTACATGGGCTATTACCAAATTTCAGAAGACTGTAAGGGTTGCTGTGGGTGTGGATCAAATGTACACCTAGTACACTCTAGGTGGGAAGGCAAATTGACACAGACACAAGTCAAAACAACATGGTAGCCCCCCAAAATTAAAACAAGGATGGCCATGTGATCCAGAAATCCCTCTTCTGGACATGTACATGGTGGAAATTAAGTAGCTATCATGAAAGTTAGAGGTCCCTGTGTGTCACTTCAGTGTTATTTATTCCCTACAAGGCATGGAAACCACTTTTAAGTGTGCATCACAGATGAATGGATATAGTGGCCCATACAGTGGATATACTGGAATGTCTATAATTTATGATTATTTTATTTTCCACCTTTATTGACTATTTCTCATATAGTGACTTTCTTAGTTTCTGTGAGGTTTTGACAAAGCTGATATCCTTTGATAGCTGTACAACCCACCCCCTATTCTTCTGTGGTTTCCATTTGTATGGAATATAATTTTCTATTTCCTGACTTTAAGGCAATATATGTCTTTGCACTATGGAGACACTCTTGTGGGGAGCATAAAGTTGGGATTTTCTTTTTAATCCATTCATCCTCTCCAAGCCATCTAATGTCTCTTCCCAATTTATAATTCATCATTATTCACATATTTTGTGAAAAATAAAATTTTAAGTGCATGAAAAGGAACATCAAAATCCTATACATCAAAGGGTGGAGCCAAGATGGCAGTGTGAGTATCACAGAGGGAATCTCCTCCCAAAAACATATATATTTTTGAAAATACATCAAATGCAACTATTCCCTAAAAGGGAGACCAGAAGACAGAGGACAACAGCCAGACCACATCCACACTTGCGAGAACCCAGCCCCTGGTGAAAGGGGTAAGATACAAGATGCAGCCCGGTGGGACCTGAGGACCCGCTCCCCAGCACCCAGTAGGAGGAGAGGAGTCGGAAAGGGGAGGGAGAGGGAGCAGAGGATTTCTAAACACCCAGCCCTAGCCATCCGCACCAGAGCGCAGAAACAGTGCGTGCGTGGGGTCCTGGAAACTAGGGAAGCAGGACAGTAAGACCTGTGAGCAAGTCCCACAGCCAGAGCCCATTAGACAAAGAAAAGCGAGTGCTTTTTGGAAGTCCTAAAGGGACAGGGACCCCACCACTGGGCAGAATCATCCTGGGTCACAGTCCAGCAGCTGGAAATTCCAGGGAACTCCAGGTGCACTAACCCCATGGGCAACAGCTCTGAGACCCCTCACAGAGGTAAACAGCCAAACAGTCCCCCGTCCATTAGCCCTGCGGGGCCTGCCATAACAGAGCAGAAGCCTGAAGCTGGTGACGCCCATAGCAAGGGAGCTTCCTCCATACCGGTGGACAAGATACAGAGAGCCAGTCTACATGCAATTGCCCAGCACAAGCCACTAGTGGTCGCAGTTGTCCCAGTAAAGAATGGCCAGGAGCCAAGTATAAAGAGGCTTAACTCTCCCAGCTGATAGACGTGTCAATAGCACTCCACAGCACCTACCAACATGAAAACGCAAAAAAATTTGATCCAGACAAGATTAACCCAGACAGCTTTGACATCTTCTTCAACTTCCCCTGAGAAGGAACCTGGGGAGATAGATTTAACAGTCTTCCTGAAAAAGAATTCAAAACAAAAGTCATAACCATGCTGATGGACTTGCAGAGAAATATGAAAGAACTAAGGAGGGAGAAAACAGAAATAAAACAAGCTCTGGAAGGACTTCAAAACAGAATGGATGAGATGAAAGAGACCATTAATGGACTAGAAAAAAAAGAACAGGAACGCAGAGAATCTGATGCAGAGAGAGATAAAAGGATCTCCAGGAATGAAAGAATTTTAAGAGAGCTGTGTGACCAATCTAGATGGAACAATATCTGCATTATAGGGGTACCAGAAGAAGAAGATATAGAAAAAGGGAGAGAAAGTATCTTTGAAGAAATAATTGCTGAAAACTTCCCCAAACTAGGGGAGGAAATGGCCTCTCAGACCACAGAGGTACACAGAAATCCCATGACAAGGTATCCAAGGAGGGCAACACCAAGACACATAATAATTAAAATGGCAAAGATCAAAGACAAGAACAAAGTATTAAAGGAAGACAGATAGAAAAAAAAAGTCAAATATCAGACTTCTCAACAGAAACCCTACAGGCCAGAAGAGAATGGCATGATATACTTAATGCAATGAAAGAGAAGGGCCTCGAACAAAGAATATTGTATCCAGCATGATTATCATTTAAATATGAAGAACGGATTAAACAATTCCCAGACAAGCAAAAGTTGAGGGAATCTTCCTCCCACAAACCACCTATAATGGTATCCTGGGGGACTGCTCTAGATGGCAGCAATCCTAAAAAGAGCACAGAAAAAACCACCTAACATAAGAAGAAGGGAGGAGGAGGAATAAGAAGGGAGAGAAATAAAGAATCATCAGACCGTGTTTAAAGTAGCTCAATAAGCGAGTTAAGTTAAACAGTAAGATAGTAAAGAAACTAACCTTGAATCTTTGGTAACCACAAACTTAAAGCCTTCAATGACAATAAGTACATAACTTTCAATAAACACCCTAAATGTAAATGGAATTAATGTACCAATCAAAAGACACAGAGTAATTGAATAGATAAAAAAGCAAGACCAACCCATATGCTCCTTACAAGTGACTCACCTCAAACCCAAAGATATGCACAGACTTAAAGTCAAGGGGCGGGAAAAGATATTTCATACAAAAAACAGAGAGAAAAAATCAGGTGTTGCAATACTAGTATCAGCCAAAATAGACTTCAAAATAAAGTAACAAAAGATAAAGGACATTACATAATGATAAAGGGCTCAGTCCAACAAGAGGATATAACCATTATAAATATATATGCACCCAATACAGGAGCACAAACATATGTGAAACAAATACTAACAGAATTAAAGGAGGAAATAGAATGCAATGCATTCATTCTGGGAGACTTCAACACACCACTCACTCCAAAGGAGAGATCCACCAGACAGAAAATAAGTAAGGACACAGAGGCACTGAACAACACAATAGAACAGATAGACCTAATAGACATCTACAGAACTCTACATCCAAAAGCAACAGGATACACATTCTTCTCAAGTGCACATGGAACATTCTCCAGAATAGACCACATACTAATCCACAAAAAGAGCTTCAGTAAACTCCAAAAGATTGAAATCCTACCAACCAACTTTTCAGTCCACAAAGGCATAATACTAGAAATAAACTGTCCAAAAAAGCAAAAAGGCTCACAAACACATGGAGGCTAAACAACATGCTCCTAAATAATAAATGAATCAATGACCAAATTAAAATTCAGATCCAGCAGTAAATGGAAGCAAATAACAACAACAACACAAAGCCCCCAACTACTGGAGGTCGCAGCAAAAGCAGTCTTAAGATGAAAGTATATAGCAATACAGGAATATTTAAAGAAGCAAGAACAATTCCAAGTTAATGGTCTAATGTAACAATTATCGAAATTGGAAAAAGAACAAATGAGGCCTAAGGTCAGCAGAAGGAGGGACATAATAAAGATCAGAGAAGAGTTAAACAAAATTGAGAAGAATTAAACAATAGCAGTAATCAATGAAACCAAGAGCTGGTTCATCGAGAAAATAAACAAAATAGATAAGTCTCTAGCCAGACTTATTAAGAGGAAAAGATTGTCAACACACATCAACAGAACCAGAAAAGAGAAAGGAAAAATCACGACGGACCCCACTGAAGTACAAAGAATTATTAGAGAGTACTATGAAAACCTATATGCTAACAAGTTGGGAAACCTAGGAGAAATGGACAACTTCCTAGTAAAATACAACCTTCCAATCTGAGCCAGAAAGGAACAGAAAATCTAAACAGACCAATTACCAGCAATGAAATTGAAGCAGTAATAAAAAAAAACTATCAAAGAATAAAACCCATGGGCCAGATTGATTTAACTCAGAATTTCATCCGACATACAGAGAAGACATAATACCCATTCTCCTTAAAGTTTTCCAAAAAATAGAAGAGGAGGGAATACTTCCAAACTCATTCTATGAGGCCAACATAACTCCATTACCAAAACCAGGCAAAGATCCCACCAAAAAAGAAAACTAAAGACCAATATTCCTGATGAACAAAGATGCAAAAATACTCTAAAATATTAGCAAATCGAATTGAAAATTATATCTAAAGGATCATACAGCACGACCAAGTGGGATTCATCCCAGGGATGCAAGGATGGGACAACATTCAAAAGCCCATCAACATCATCCACCACATCAACAAAAAGAAAGACAAAACCACATGATCATCTCCATAGATGCTGAAAAAGCATTCAACAAAATTCAACATCTATTCATGATAAAAACTCCCAGCAAAATGGGTATAGAGGGCAAGAGCCTCAACATAATAAAGGCCATATATGATAAACCCAAAGCCAACATTATACTGAACAACGAGAATCTGAAAGCTTTTTCTCTGTGATTGGGAACAAGACAGGGATGTCCACTCTCTCCACTGTTATTCAACATAGTACTGGAAGTCCTAGCCATGGCAATTAGACAAACAAATACAAGGAATCCAGATTGGTAAAGAAGAAGTTAAGTTAAACCGTCACTATTTGCAGATGACATGATATTGTACATAAAAAACCCTAAAGACTCCACTCTGAAACTACTAGAGCTCATATCGGAATTCAGCAATGTTGCAGGATACAAAATTGACAGAGAAATCTGTGGCTTTCCTATACACTAACAATAAACTAATAGAGAAATCAGGAAGACAATTCCATTCACAATAGCATCAAAAAGAATAAAATACCTAGGAATAAACTTAAGCAAGGAAGTGAAAGACCTATACCCTGAAAATTATAAGACACTCTTAAGATAAATTAAAGAGATCACTAACAAATGGAAACTCAACCCATGCTTCGGGATAGGAAGAGTTAATATCGTCAAAATGGCCATCCTACCCAAAGCAAAATACCAATTCAATGCAATCCCTTTCAAACAACCAACAGCATTCTTCAATGAACAGGAAAAAATAGTTCAAAAATTCATATGGAAACACAAAGACCCCGAATAGCTAAAGCAAGCCCGAGAAGAAAGAATAAAGTGGGGGGGATCTCACTCCCCAATGTCAAGCTCTACTACAAAGCCATAGTAATCAAGACAATTTGGTACTGTCACAAGAGCAGAACCACATACGAATGGAACAGAATAGAGATTCCAAACATTAACCCAAACATATATGGTCAACTGATATTTGATAAAGGGGCCATGGACATACAATGGGGAAATGACATTCTCTTCAACAGATGGTGCTGGCAAAACTGGACAGCTACATGTAAGAGAATGAAAGTGGATCACTGTCTAACTCCATACACAAAAGTAAATTCGAAATGGATCAAATACTTGAATGTAAGTCATGAAACCATAAAACTCAGCAAAAAACATAGGCAAAAATCTCTTAGACATAAACATAAGTGACTTCTTCTTGAACATATCTCCCCGGGCAAAGATAACATATGCAAAAATGAACAAATGGGACTATATCAAGCTGAAAAGCTTCTGTACAGGAAAGGATACCATCAATAGAACAAAAAGTGTCCTACAGTATGGGAGAATATATTCATAAATGACAGATCCGATAAAGGGTTGACATCCAAAATATATAAAGAGCTCACACACCTCAACAAACAAAAAACAAATAATCCAATTAATAAATGGGCAGAGGAGCTGAATAGACAGATCTCTAAAGAAGAAATTCAGATGGCCAAAAGACACATGAAAAGATGCTCCACATCGCTTGTCATCTGAGAATTGCAAATTAAAACCACAATGAGATATCATCCCACATCATTAAGGATGGCTACCGTCAAAAATACAAACAACGACAAAAGTTGGCGAGGTTGTAGAGAAAGGGGAACCCTCCTACACTGCTGGTGGGAATGTAAATTAGTTCAACCATTGTGGAAAGCAGTATGGAGGTTCCTCAAAATGCTCAAAATAGAAATACCATTTGACCCAGGAATTCCACTTGTAGGAATTTGCCCCAAGAATGCAGCACTCCAGTTTGAAAAAGACAGATGCACCCCTATTTTTATCACTGCACTATTTACAATAGCCAAGAAAAGGAAGCATCCTAAGTGTCCTCAGTAGATGAATGGATAAAGAAGATGTGGTACATATACACAATGGAATATTACTCAGCCATAAGAAAAAAGCAAATCCTACCATTCGCAACAACATGGATGGAGCTAGAGGGTATTATGCTCAGTGAAATAAGCCAGGTGGAGAAAGACAAGTACCAAATGGTTTCACTCATCTGTGGAGTATAAGAACAAATGAAAACTGAAGGAACAAAACAGCAGCAGAAGCACAGAATCCAAGAATGGACTAATAGTTACCAAAGGGAAAGGGACTGGGGAGGACGGGTGGGAAGGGAGGGAAAAAAAGAAAGGGGTCATTACGATTATCATGTATAATGTGGGGGGGGGCACGGGGAGGGCTGTGCAACACAGAGAAGACAAGTAGTGATTTTATAGCATCTTACTATGTTGATGGACAGTGACTGTTAACGGGGATGTTGGGGGGGGGACTTGGTGAAGGGGGGAGCCTAGTAAACATAATGTCCTTCATGTAATTGTAGATTAATGATACCAAAATAAAATTTAAAAAAATAAAAATAAAAATAAAAATAAAAAGAGGCCAATAAATAAATAAATAAATAATTCCTACCTGAGACCAAAGGATTATTCTCTTAGTATACTAAGAAATATTTATTCTACTATCTATGTAATGTGTATTCAATGTACACCTAAACAGCCTCGCTACAGGAATGGATTGGGTTTAATGCTGACAAAACACCGTCTTTGCCATTTCTATTGCATCTAGATATATAGAAAAACTTGAGATTTTATGATAAAAGATATTAAATGTATGACTGCTATTATTTGATGCCCCAATTTTGCTAAATCCGCAAGAGGTTCTCCTTCAAATACAAGGACTCAGTAAGAATGTATACACCTGTATACATTTGTTTGCTTTTTAATTCTAATAAATCTTGCTTCAAAATAAGTATATCTTGTACTTTTATTTGGTTTAAGGTAATAAAAATTCGCTGAATAAAAACCAAATGTATTTATTTTAACTATGGCACTATATTTTGTGGTACATTTTATTTATACTTTGCCTAACCTAAGTTGTTTCAATGCCTGGTTAATGAATTAATTTTGTCTTCAAAATATCTTTGTCCATTTATACTCCCATCAACAATGCTTCAGTGTTATGCTTATGCCAGTTCCTGGCTAAAGCATGATAAAGCCTAGTGTTCCAATTTTATTATTTTGTTTTAAATCTATGTTTTAGTTTTTATGTGATAGATGACCAGTGAATTAGAGTGTCTTATAGTTGATAGCCTTCTGGGAATTTGGATCTTATAAAAGTAGTTTTACACTCTTATTGGGTTTCTGTTTATTCCTTTGTTTTAAAAATGTTTTATTTTTATTAACATGGACTTACACCTTGTGAAATTAGAGCAAGAGAAATAATCTTCAATGTTTTAAACTTTGTATGTCTTAGCTTACTTTTTGAATTTGTAACCTTTATTTTTTTAAAAACTCATTTTTAACATGTCTTGCAATTTTAGATGTTGTTTAGGGATCTCTTATCACCACAAGCTTACCCCAATATTACTAGGTCTTACCTTTAGTTTTAGGGTTCTCATTTATCTGGAAGTAAATATAAAGCAGAAAAGATACAGGTGATTTTTTTCCCTCTGGTGATGCAGGTTTCCTATCACCATCTCCCTAATATACTTCCCTTTTACTTTATGACTACTCCTTTAATAAGGCATAAAATTGACTTTGCATATATGCAAATATTTCTGAGCCCTCTCTGCATGCTGCCTTCACGGATTACTGTTGCATCAATACTGTGCTATAGTGTTTGTCATTCTATTAGCACTTTTATCATTTATTTTGCTGTAGTGATTCTCCTTCAAAAGATGGGTGATTTGTTTTGCTGGCCACTATGTCTCAAAGTTAAATTTAGAAGGTATTATGCCAAGTGAGATAATCCAGTCAGAGGAAGAGGAATACTATAAGGTCTCACTTACACATGGAATTTGAAAAACAAAACAGGAAAAAACAGAACAGACTCACAAACCCAGAGAATGGATAACTACCATGGAAAGGGGTATGGGTGAAATAGGTGAAGGGTAAAAATAAATTAGTGAGAAGGTTTGGTGTCTTGGTCAGGGCAACAGTTTCATTAGTGTGTATACATGTCAAAATTCATCAGGCTATACACTAAGATTTGTGGATTTTATTTTATGTACCTCAATATAAATAAATAAATAATGGAATTTTAAGATACATAGGTCTTCGTAATTCATATACACTCAACAGTAATTTTCAAGCTCAATTTCAACATGCTGTGAAATAAAAGCAGTACTGTTTCTACACTCCATAAACTGTCATTTAATGTACATTATTGCTCTGTATGTGTGATTTGGGTCCTCATTCAAAGTAAAATATGAATTTTCTAACAAATAAATGATAAAAATTAAGTTTTATAAAAATTGAGTGTAACATCACCCTAAGCAAAATTTTTAAAACAAGCCAGATCCTACTTGAAAATCTTCAGGGTATAGACCTGTTTCTCAAGCACCCTAAATATGCAACCTCATAAATTAGATTGCAGATTTTTGATAAACTTAAAGTTCAATTAATGTAATATTGGACTAATACAAATTGGGAGAACTGAAGCAATTAAGAGGTTCTCTGATAAACAATGCATAGGTGCTTTTAAAAAAAGTTTTGATTACCTTATAATTTAATTTCAAATTTCAGGATATTGAAATACAAAGTACAGTTATTTATACACCAACATTTATATTATTTTACATATAGTATAGAAATAATACATTTTCCTCTCTCATATTTTGTATTTATGTTTAAGACTTACACAATTATGTTTGTAAAGTGCACCATTGTTAGACTCATGATCAGTTTAATGATGAAGATATTAATCATTCCTACAATGCATGAACTTCCTTTTGTGTAGAGTCACTATACTTCCAATATTTTGATATTGAAATAATTTAGAGTTCTAGAATGAAATGCATTTAAGTGACTCATTATATATTTATAGTTTTGTTTATGACAACAATTCTAAATCTTTTAATCCTTATGCCTATGGAATGACTTTATTCCCCAGAGAATATTAGGCAATGCGTTTTGAATTTATTATTATTATTATTACTTTATATTTTGCAAAATTTTGAAATAGACAGTAAAAGAAATTTTTCATCCATTTGAATTTAAATATAGTTAGTATACAATGTTATTTTGGTTTTAGATAAACAGCTTAGTGATTCAACAATTATATAAATAAATGCTCAACATAATTATATATAGTTACCATTGGTCACCCTACTAACATATTACAATATTCTGAGTTATATTACTTATGATATACCTCCATCCCTGTAACTAGATCATTTTATAATTTAAATTTTGTACCCATATATCCCCTTCATCTGTTTCTTTTTATCCTGATGTAGGAACTGGTAACATCCCCCATAGAAGCTGTTCTGATACCTGCCAGAGTGTGGGTGCTGAGCCCCAAAGCCATACCCCACACACAGGGGCATAAGTGGGAAATAATCTTTGTTGCACTGGTCACCAGAATTTCAACTAAATTGGTACCAACACATCACCTAAACTTCTTTGGCTGTCAGGATGTCCCACTGTTCCCCAAAGCAGGTACAGCAAACCCCGCACTCACCAGCACTCACTACATAAGCATTACCTTTCCTCTGCATACTTGTTAAGAGTTGGTGATTTCAGATTATATTTTCAATCTACTGATGTGCAGTGAGACCTCACTGAGATTTACTATTAATTTTCCTTCAATACAAATAGTGCACAACACACTCCCATGTGTTAATGATGTATTTGTGCTTCCTCTTCTCTGGAATTCCTTTTTGTGCTTTGGGAGTGGCACTTACTTGCTGTGATTTCTAATGTGCATCTTGGGACTCACCTTGTGGCTCTTGAGAAAAAAATCTTAATTGGAGTGAAATTATATTCAGGGGTATGTTTCCACTGTGTGAATTTTGTGGGTTTTTCCCAGCTCTTCTCCCTTATCCTCCTGCACCTTCTCTGAGCCCTTCTCTTACTCCTTCTCTTCCTTTTAAAATGATATACTACTTTGAGGGTCTGAAGACATATTCCAAAATATTGTAACATTGGTTTTCATATTTCTTTATTTAATGTACTTACAATTGATGAGAGTAGATCAGGAAAAAGGAATTCAATTCACTTTGTCCAGTATTTGTTACTCACTTTTTCTGGACCAAACTATTGAGGTACACTTATTGTTCACAGAACCATAGTGTTCCTGCCATTTGTTGAGTTTCCCTTTATGCAAAACTCTGTAACTGTGCTCTGCCCTGTTGTAGTATTTTGCTGTTATGTTCCCAAATCACACTACTCGATTACTACTGTTTTATTTTAAGACCTGATAATCCAGTTCTTGTAACCTTTTATTCCTTAGAAATATTTAGACTATTTGAGTCTAATTGTTTAGGTTATGTTAGAGCACATGACATTTTCTACAGAAAAAAATATATTACCAAGATTTAAAAATTAGGTTTCATGGGCTAAATAAATATAATTGAGGTCTTTATAATACTGAGTGTTATAATCCAGGAGTATACTCTATTTCTCCATTTATTTTTTAAATATCTTCCAATAAATTTTAAAATGTCTCCAGACTTGCCATATATATTTGTGATATATGTGCTGCATATTTT
Organism: Manis pentadactyla; assembly: GCF_030020395.1. Lineage (NCBI taxonomy): Eukaryota > Metazoa > Chordata > Mammalia > Pholidota > Manidae > Manis > Manis pentadactyla. Next base: position 74,750,516 of record NC_080031.1, read on the forward strand.
CATATTATTTTCAATTGTGTTCTTTAAAATGCCATATTATTTGTGGCTCTTACCTTTTGTATAGGTACTTGGTAACTTTTCTAACTTTAATCTCATCAGAGTACTCTGTTTCCATGAAAATAAAAATACTATAACTTATTAGTTGCCATGACATACTATAGCTTAAAAGTTATTTTCCTCTTATCTCAGACTGCCAATCCTACCCAGTTACTTAACTAGCCTGATACAGTGTGAACAGTGTTTACATTCGAGAGAGAATTTGCAAACTTTTTCAGTCTGAGTTATCCTTCAGAAAGTGGCTTTCTGTCCAAATGCACACATGGATAGTGTGAGAACAAGGAATAATGATCAGACTTGTGATGCTGTGAAACTCTGGATGAGGGATCCAATACCCTTTTTGTTGAAGTAGAAAATGTCCTGTATTTAGTCAAGGGCAATTCCTGCTTCTAGAGGCTTCTCAACACACTTTGCAAGACTTCCTCTGGATTTTTCTGACTGTAGTGACTGACATTGTGTACTGGAGAAGTAGAAACTTCAATATTTTTAATTGAGTATAGCAGATACACAAAATTATATTGTCTTCAGGTATACAATGTAGTGATTTGGCAATTATATTCCCCACAGTAAGTGTAGTTGCCATCTGTCACCATGCAAAGATATTAAAATATTACTGACAATATTCCATACACTGTACTTCCATCACCATGACTAATTTACCTTATCATTGGAATTTTGTACTTCTTTATCCCCCCCTCACCTATTTCACCCGTCTCCCCACCACTCCTTTCTATGGTGTACAGCAGTCTGTTCTCTGTATTTATGAGTCTATTTCTGAAACTTGAATTTTGAGTGCTCATGTCCTAGAATTTCCTTATACCTTGGTTAACCTCCCCTTCATTTTTCTTCTTTCCAAATTGGTGACTCTTAAGAACATTTATAATGTTGACAAAAGGCCTTTTTTTCTAATAACTGCTTTTAATGTGTAATACTTAACATCTGAATGATAATCACATATTGGCTATGTCTCCTGTGCAACAGTGAGTTCCAGTCACTTTGGATGAGCAGGAATGCCACTCAATGCCATACTTACATTTCCATTTACTGCTTTCATTTTATAATTAATTCTAAAATATCCACTTTAATTTAATATCTACTTGTTGATTTGGCTTGTAAAATATTTTTAAAATTAATTTTAAGTTGTATTTGATTTATTTCATGCCATATTGGAGTCCAGATCTTAAGAAAATTTAATTGTGTAGGACTTTCACATATTTATGAAGTTAGTATAATAGTAAATAAATTGCCTTTGGAATCAGACAAGAACTTGAAATTTAACTGACTCTGCAGTGGACCAGAAACTTTTTTTGAATACTTCTCATTTGTTAAGTATCACAAAAGCTTTGTCATTTTATTGCTAAGAAATACTCTTACAAATTTAATTAATCTCAATGGCATGGCCAGATAACCCTCACCAGTCCGCAGTTAGAGGAAAGCTGGAATCTCTGGAGGTAGAACTCACCCGGTTCTCCAGGGCTCATTGGAGATATGACCTGTACACGTCCTTTACTAAAGAGTCATGCTTATAAATAACCCAGAAGCAGAATTGTTCATATGGTCTATGATCAGTATGAATATCCATGGGAAGTATCTCCACGAATTCTATTCAATGAATAAGTAGGGTCTAAGATTATGTTGTTTCTTTAAATTGTGTTAAAATAAATATTCATGATAGGGAAGATAAACTTATGAATTTACTTCTCAGTTGTTTTGTATGTCTTAATTTATATATTTATTTAAAATTACTAATGAATAATTCCCTGACATAGCCAGGATACATTTGAGTATATTAAGCATATTTAATTGTTTATGCTTTATATAATGTATATATGCTAATAGAATAGACTAAAAGGTTCTGATTCTAGTGTTTATTTTAAATGATTAATTTAAAATAGTCTGAATATCTGTGCTTGATACATATCAAAGTATTGAAACACAGGTGACAGAAAAAGTCTCTGCACATTGAAATGCAGGCCCCATGAGTTAAATATCACTTGAGCTGAATTTAAAATAACTAAACAATCAACCACCCAAAATGAGTTGCAATAATGTTTCATAGAAATTAAACCACATAAACAAAATATTGTAATATAAAATATAAAATGTAAAACATCTTATATGCTTATAAGTATGATCAATTTTTTATGACAGCTTTATTTCATGAGCCTTTAAATGATTATAGTGATTATTTTAATATGTCATTTAATTTGCTTAAACATTTGTGGGGACTTAACAATTGTACTCATTCAGTTGTCCGCATTTGAAAGTTTTGTAAACAAAATAATTTATAAATGTAATTGAGATAATAAGAAGAGAAAAAGTTCTGAACATTCTCTACTGAACAAGACTATTCAGAAGGCCAGAAGATACACTATGAGACATGAGATGTAAGGCAAAGTTTGCAGAGGGAAACATGAGAATTTTAGATCTAGGAAAAAGAAGATGCATTTGAAGACAGGGAGATGGAAATGAAACTTCTAATGACCTATAGCTAAAATTTGTTTCTTAAAAAAATAAAGTCAGTTAAAAAGGGTAGCTGTTAGCATGGGGGAAGAATTTGTTTTTTAATAAAATTAAGTCAGTTAAAAATAGCTGTTAGCATGGAGGCAGAGACAAGATGGCAGCGTGAATAGAGCTGTGGAAATCTCCTCATAAAACCACATATATCTATGAAAATATAACAAAGACAACTCTTCCTAGAATAAAGACCAGAGGACAAAGGAAAATAACCAGAGCACATTAACACCTGTGAGAACCCAGCGCCTCGTGAAGGCGGTAAGACACAAGCCCAGCAGCGGGACCCAAGTGCCCCTCTCCCCAGCTCCCTGCGGGAAGAGAGGAGCCAGAGAGGGGGCAAGAGCGAGCCCAGGACTGCTAAACACCCAGCCCCAGCCATCCGGACCAGAGCGCAGACACAGTGCATGTGCGGGTCCCTGGATACTAGGGAAACAGGGCAGCAAGAACAGTGAGTGAGTACTGGAGGCCTGGCACTGGAGGACATTAGAAAAGTAAGAGTCCATTTTTATTTATTTATTTATTTACTTAATTATTTATTTATTTATTTTTTGTTGTTGTTTTGTAGAGGTGAGTGCTTTTTGGAAGTCTTAAAGGGAAAGGGAACAAAATACTAGGGAAACACGGCAGCAAGACCAGTGAGTGGGTGCCTGAGGCTGGTGACAGAGAATAAAGAAAAATGAGCACCCATTTTTTATTTTTTATTTTTTAATTTTTTTTACTTTTATTTACTTATTTTATATATTTATTTATATTTTGTTTTGTTTTGGCAGGTGCTTTTTGGAAGTCTTAAAGGGGCAGGCCGGGACACTTAGTCCAGAGGTAGGGAATCCGGGGATCTCTGGGAACTCTGATCCAATGGACTGCAGGGAGCACGGAGGCCCCTTACAGAGATAAATAGCCTCCCGGCGCTCCCCCTCCAATGCGACTCCACCACTTTGGGGTAGCAGCCCAAGCCAGGCCACAGTCACAGCAACAGTGAAGATAAACTCCATAGCAGCTGGGCAGGAAGCATGAGCCCTGTCTGCGTGCAGCTACCCAGCACAAGCCACTAGAGGTCGCTGTTCTCCCAGGAGACGAAGGCCACAAACCAACAAGAAGGGAAGTTCTTCCAGCCGTCACTCGTCCCTGCTCTGTAAACTATTCCTATCACCATGAAAAGACAAAATTACAGGCAAACCAAGATAGAGACACCAGAGAAGGAGACAGACCTAAACAGTATTCTTGAAAAAGAATTCAAAATAAAAATCATAAACATGCTGACAGAGATGCAGAGAAATATGCAAGAGAAATGGGATGAAGTCCAGAGGGAGATCACAGATGCCAGAAAGGAGATTACAGAAATGAAACAAACTCTGGAAGGATATATAAGCAGAATGGATAAGATGCAAGAGGCCATTGATGGAATTGAAACCAGAGAACAGGAACGCACAGAAGCTGACATAGAGAGAGATAAAAGGGTCTCCAGGAATGAAACAATATTAAGAGAACTGTGTGACAAATCCAAAAGGAACAATATCTGTATTATAGGGGTACCAGAAAAAGAAGAGCTAGGAAAAGGGATGGAAAGTATCTTGGAAGTAATAATTGCTGAAAACTTCCCCGAACTGGGGAAGGAAATAATAGAACATACCACGGAAATACACAGAACCCCCAACAGAAAGGATCCAAGGAGAACAATACCAAGACACATAATAATTAAAATGGCAAAGATCAAGGGCAAGGAAAGAGTTTTAAAGGCAGCTAGAGAGAAAAAGGTCACCTATAAAGGAAAACACATGAGGCTAACATCAGACTTCTCGACAGAAACCCTACAGGCCAGAAGAGAAAGGCATTATATATTTAATGCAATGAAACAGAATGGCATTGAACCAAGGATACTGTATTCAGCACGACTATCATTTAAATATGATGGCGGGATTAAACAATTCCCAGACAAGCAAAAGCTGAGGGAAATTGCTTCCCACAAACCACCTCTACAGGACATCTAACAGGGACTGCTCTAGATGGGAGCACTCCTAGAAAGAGGACAGAACAAAACAGCCAACATATGAAGAATGGAGGAAGAGGAATAAGAAGGGAGAGAAGAAAAGAATCTCCAGACAGTGTATATAACAGCTGAATAAGTCAGCTGAGTTAGGCAGTAATATACTAAAGAGGCTAACCTCAAACATTTGGTAACCACGAATTTAAAGCCTGCAATGGCAATAAGTACATATCTTTCAATAGTCACCATAAATGTAAAAGGACTGAATGCACCAATCAAAAGACACAGAGTAATAGAATAGATAAAAAAGCAAGACCCATCTATATGCTGCTTACAAGAAAGTCACCTCAAACCCAAAGACATGTACAGACTAAAACTCAAGGGATGGAAAAACATATTTCAGACAAACAACAGCGAGAAGAAAGCAGGGGTTGCAGTACTAATATCAGACAAAAGAGCAGTACTAATATCAGACAAAATAGCCTTCAAAACAAAGTAACAAGAAATAAAGACACTACATAATGATAAAGGGCTCACTCCAACAAGAGGATATGACCATTCTAAATATATATGCAGCAAACACAGGAGCACCAGCATATGTGAAACAAATACTAACAGAACTAAAGGGGGAAATAGAATGCAATGCATTCATTTTAGAAGACTTCAACACACCACTCACCCCAAAGGATAGATCCACTCGTCAGAAAATAAGGAAGGACAGAGAAGCACTGAACAACACAATAGAGCAGATGGACCTAATAGACAACTATAGAACTCTACATCCAAAAGCAACAGGATATACATTATTCTCAAGTGCACATGGAAGATTCTCCAGAATGTGCCACATACTAGCCCACAAAAACACCCTCAGCAAAATCCTAAATATTGAAATTCTACCAACCAATTTTTCAAACCACAAAGGTATAAAACTAGAAGTAAATTCTACAAAGAAAACAAAAAGTCTCACAAACACATGGAGGCTTAAAAGCATGCTCATAAATAATCAATGGATCAATGAACAAATTAAAATAGAGATCAAGGATTATATTGAAACAAATGACAATAATAACACAAAGCCCCAACTTCTATGGGACGCAGCAAAAGCAGTCTTAAGAGGAAAGTATATAGCGATCCAGACACACTTGAAGAAGTAAGAACAATTCCAAATGAATAGTCTAACATCACAATTATCGAAATTGGAAAAGGAAGAACAAATGAGGCATAAAGTCAGAAGAAGGAGGGACATAATAAAGATCAGAGAAGAAATAAACAAAATTGAGAAGAATAAAACAATAGCAAAAATCAATGAAACCAAGAGCTGCTTCTTTGAGAAAGTAAACAAAATAGATAAGCTTCTAGCCAAACTTATTAAGAGAAAAAGAGAATCATCACAAATCAACAGAATCAGAAATAAGAAAAGAAAAATCATGACAGACTCCACAGAAATACAAAGAATTATTAAAGACTACTATGAAAACCTATATGCCAACAAGCTGGAAAGATAAGAAGAAATGGACAAATTCCTAGAAAAATACAACCTTCCAAGACTGACAAAGGAAGAAACACAAAAGTTAAACAAACCAATTACGAGAAAAGAAATTGAAACGGTAATCAAAAAACTACCCAATAACAAAACACCATGGCTGGACGGACTTACCTCGGAATTTTATCAGACACATAGAGAAGATTTAATACCCATTCTCCTTAAAGTTTACCAAAAAATAGAAGAGGAGGGAATACTCCAAAACATTCTATGAAGCCAATATCACCCTAATACCAAAACAAGGCAAAGACCCCGCCAAAAAAGAAAATTACACAACAATATACCTGATGAATGTAGATGCAAAAATACTTAATAAGACATTAGTAAACAGAATTCAAATGTATATCAAAAGGATCATACTCCATGACCAATTGGAATTCATCCCAGTGATGCAGTGATGGTACAACATTCGAAAATCCAACAACATCATCCACCACATAAACAAAAAGAAAGACAAAAACAACATGATCATCTCCATAGATGCTGAAAAAGCATTTGACAAAATTAAAAATGCATTCATGATAACAGCTCTCAGCAAAATGGGAAAAGAAGGCAAGTACCTCAACATAATAAAGGCCTTATATGATAAACCCTCAGCCAACATTACATTGAACAGTGAGAAGCTGAAAGCTTTTCCTCTGAGATTGGGAAATAAACAAGGTTGCCCACTCTCCCCACTGCTATTTAACATAGTACTGGAGGTCCTAGCCACAGCAGTCACACAAAACAAAGAAATCCAGATTGGTAAAGAAGATGTTAAACTGTCACTATTTGCAGAAGACATGACATTTTACATAAAAAACCCTAAAGACTCCACCCCAAACTACTATAACTGATATCGGAATACAGCAAAGTTGCAGGAGACAATATTAAAACACAGAAATCTGTAGCTTTCCTATACACTAACAATGAACCATTAGAAAGAGAAATCAGGAAAACAATTCCATTCACAATTGCATTAAAAAGAATAAAATACCGAGGAATAAATCTAACCAAAGAAGTGAATGACCTATACTCTGAAAACTACAAGTCACTCTTAAGAGAAATTAAAGGGGACACTAACAAATGGAAACGCATCCCATGCTCATGGCTAGGAAGAATTAATATCGTCAAAATGGCCATCCTGCCCAAAACAATATACAGATTTGATGCAATCCTTATCAAATTACCAAAAACATTCTTCAATAAACTGAAACAAGTAATTCAAAAATTCATATGGAAACACCAAAGGCCCCGAATAGCCAAAGCAATCCTGAGAAAGAAGAATAAAGTAGGGGTTATCTCACTACCCAATTTCAAGCCCTACTATAAAGCCATAGTAATCAAGAAAATTTGGTACTGGGACAAGAAGAGAGCCACAGACCAGTGGAACAGACTAGAGACTCCAGACATTAACCCAAACATATATGGTCAATTAATATTTGATAAAGGAGCCATGGACAGACAATGGCGAAATGACAGTCTTCAACAGATGGTGCTGGCAAAACTGGACAGCTACATGTAGGAGAATGAAACTGGACCATTGTCTAATTCCATATACAAAGGTAAATTCAAAATGGATCAAAGACATGAATGTAAGCCACGAAACCATTAAATTCATGTAAAAATACATAGGCAGAAACATCTTAGACATAAACATGAGAGACCTCTTCTTGAACATATCTCCCTGGGCAAGGAAAACAACAGCAACAATGAACAAGTGGGACTATATTAAGCTGAAAAGCTTCTGTACAGCAAAAGACACCATCAATAGAACGAAAAGGAACCCTACAGTATGGGAGAATATATTTGTAAATGACATATCTGATAAAGGTTTGATGTCCAGAATATATAAAGAGCTCACACGCCTCAACAAACAAAAATCATATAATCCAATTAAAAAATGGGCAGAGGAACTGAACAGACAGTTCTCCGAAAAAGAAATACAGATGACCAACAGACACATGAAAAGATGCTCCACATCACTAATTATCAGAGAAATGCAAATTAAAACTACAATGTGGTATCACCTCATTGCCAGTAAGGATGGCTGCCATCCAAAAGACAAACAACAACAAATGTTGGCGAGGCTGTGGAGAAAGGGGAAACCTCCTACACTGCTGGTGGGAATGTGAACTTGTTCAACCATTGTGGAAAGCAGTATGGAGGTTCCTCAAATTGCTCAAAACAGACTTACCATTAGACCCAGGAATTCCATTCCTAGGAATTTACCCTAAGAACGCAGCAATCAAGTTTGAGAAAGACAGATGCACCCCTATGTTTATCGCAGCACTATTTACAATAGCCAAGAATTGGAAACAACCTAAATGTCCATTGGTAGATGAATGGATAAAGAAGATGTTTTACATATACACGATGGAATACTACTCAGCCATAAGAAGAGGACAAATCCTACCATTTGCAGCAACATGGATGGAGGTAGAGGGTATTGTGCTCAGTGAAATAAGCCAAGCGAAGAGAAATACCAAATGGTTTCACTTATCTGTGGAGTATAAGAACAAAGGAAAAACTGAAGGAATAAAACAGCAGCAGAATCACAGATCCCGAGAATGGACTAACAGGTATCAAAGGGAAAGGGACTGGGGAGGATGGGTGGGTAGGGAGGGATAAGGGGGGTGAGGAAGAAGGGGGGTATTAAGATCAGCATGCATAGGGGGGTGGGAGAAAAGGGAGGGCTGTACAACACAGAGAAGAGAAGTAGTGATTCTACAACATTTTGCTATGCTGATGGACAGTGACTGTAAAGGGGTTTATAGGGGGGACCTTGTATAGGGAAGAGCCTAGTAAACATAATATTCTTTATGTAAGTGTAGATTAAAGATAACAATCAAAAAAAGAAAGAAAGAATAGGGGGATTACTCCATGATAGGATAAAACTAACTGTAAATCAACGATTAATGCATGATTTAAATATCCTTAATTTTGATCACTTAAAGAGTGTCAGATGATCAGCTATTGAGGTACACTTTTTTGATAATATTCCCTTCTCTTAAAAAAAAAAAAAAAACAGTTAATGTGTGGTGACCTTCAATGAGTTCAACACTGTGGTATAAAGGGTATATCAAAGTGTGAGCAAAGGGTCAGTTTGTGTTTATACAGAGGATCAAAGCTGAATTTGGCTACCCAGAAAATGAACTAAGATACGATATGAAAAAGAACTTCGAACATCAGCACTTTCTGGAAGAGTCATACCAGGAGATGATCATCATAAAACCTCAGCAAAGATCCAGGCGATGCTGCAGTTGTAGCTGCATTCATCCCACCAGTTCCTGGACTACCATTGGAATGAAGAAGGATATATCTAAGCTGGCCTGTGCATACAGTAAAACAACAAATTTGAATGGATCTACACTGTTAGAACTCAACCAAGAATTAGGAGAAGTGCAAGTTGTAGCGCTCCAAAATCTTACAACTACAGATTATCTACTGTTAAAAGAACTTATGGGATGTGAACAGTTCCCAGGAATGGGCTGTTTTAATTTGTCTGATTTCTCTCAGTCTGTTCTAGTACAGTTGGTCAATATCCATCATATCATAGACAAATTTTCACAAATGCGTAGGGTGCCTAACTGGTTTTCTTGGTTTCACTGGAGATGGCTGGTAATTATAGATCTGCTTTGGTTATGTAACTGTATTCCTATTATGTTAATGTGTGTGCAAAATTTAATTAGTAGTTTAAAACCTATACATGTTTAAGTTATTCTACAAGAAGGTATGGCGAAGAAATAATCAATCTTTCCATGTTTTCTTCCATCTGCTACCTCTACAGCTTTTCTTCTTCCTTCCTAATTACAACCCTTAAATAGAATTGGTGCCTCATATTGAATTTACCAAGTTTCATAATTCCTCCAAGTGGTAAAGATACCTCAGGACAAATGCTGGGCATAGAAGCCACAGGGCATAAATATGCAAAGATGTAAAAAGCTAACCTTTTCAAACAATATGGCTTCTCTCTCACTTACCAACTTTACATTTCCCTGTATGGCCCCGGAAATGACTGGTTAGCCAGCGATGGGTAAGAATCCTCAAGGGAGGAACAACCTAAGACAGGCACAGTCACAGGGGGGCATCAGGTGAGAAACTGGGGATCAACAGAGGTGAGGCTTAGAACCTCACCCCCCGTGTTTTGAGAGAAATCTTCTGCATCCGTGGATGTTTTATTTCCCTTGTATAGCTTGCATTAACACATAGTCTACAGGCACACACCTGATCATCTACATTTGCTCTCTTACAACACTAAACTAAGTTTTCTACCTTTATCTTACATCTGCCTACCAGTTCAGCATTTTAATAAAAAATAATAATAATAATAATAATAATAATAATAAAGGGAGAATTGTGGGATCCACATATAAATCAAGTATAAAAATCAAACGAGTATTCATATTTGACCTGATTGTTTATAATTCGTAATGCGTGATCAAAACCGAAAGTTTCTGTGATGACTGTCCTTGTACTGTTCACCATGTAAGAACTTGTTCGTTATGCTTCAGAAGATTGGAGACTGACGAGAATTAGGCTTGGGGTGGATTAATGATTGTGCATTGAGCATTGACTCCCCTATACAGAATTATATTGTTGTTGACAGCCATTTGATCAATAAATATGAGAGATGCACTCTCAAAAAAAAAAAACTTTCAACAGAAGAAATCTGTAGATGGTTTTGCGTAGTTTGGACATTCTAACAATACGAATTCTTCCAGTCTATCAGCATTTTATATTCTTACATTTATTGGTGTCTTTTTGCCTGTCATTCATTGAAATCTTATAATTTTGAGTGTACTGGTCTTACACCTCCTTGGTTAAATGTATGAGAAATATATTCTTGAGGCTACTATAAATGGAACCATTTCTTTTATGCACAGTTCATATAAAAGTGCAATTAATTTTTGTACAAAGTCTTATTTCATGTGAGTTTGCCTATTTCATTTACTGAAAATAAAAGTTTTGTCAAAAAAACTATAAATAAATGTAGGTGCAATTATTGATTCATATGTACATGTGGACATACTTGCATGAGAAAAAAAGAATGTATGTGTCTCAAAATTGCTTGGTCTGTGTGGGAGAATTTCAGGCAATTAATTTTTATCTTCTATTTAGTTTTAGTATGTTCTTCTATTTAGTATGTTCTTCTATTTAGTATGTTTTATTTACACTGACTACTTATTTCCTAGGTAATTAAAATGAAAAATAAAAAGTAGTAAATTTTTTAAATGTTAAAAAAATATAGCTGTTAGCAGGGTATTATGATTGGCATACATTGTATCTGGTGGGGAGACCAGGGGGAAGATAGTGTAGCCCAGAGAAGGCAGATAGTGACTCTAACATCGTACTACACTGATGGGCAGTGACTGCGATGGGGTGTGTGGTGGGACACAATAACAGGGGTGAATGTAGTAACCATATTGTTTTTTCATGTGAAACCTTCCTAATAGTGTATATCAATAATACCTTAATAAAATCTAATTAATTAATTAATTAATTAGCTGTTAGCATGATTTCCTTCACTAACTAAAAATATAAATCTATAATATCAACTAAATCAATGAGTGTTGTTTCGGAAGATGACATTCTCTGCTAAAAGGACTTTCTTTTCATTAGAAAAATGAAACTGATAAAAGAAATCACATATAATTCAAAGAGTTGTTTTAGAAAAAACTAACATAAAATAATTTGGTAAAGTACTGGAAAAGTCATATAAATGCCACTAGTGCATGCATATAAATATTATTTTTACAATATTATCAATATAATTCCCAAAATAAGACAATAAAATTATAAAACATTTTATGATATGAATTACATATAAATAAGATACAGAAATGCAAACAGTAACATTTTTAATGATATAATCCTTTAGATTTTTCACAGATGAATATTAAATAATACTGTAATTGTACCACTATTAACTAACATAATTATTGATAAGCAATTAAGATATAAATGAGATTTCTTTATGATTTGAAATGCTCAAGGCAAGCACAAGTAACTGAAATGAATTTAAAATAGTTACTTTAGAATAAGGAGATTTCAGCAAAAGCTATGTAAGCAGGTGGAGAGGACTGCATAGAAAGTTAGCAATACATCAAACACAGAAAGGCAGGCTACACAGAAGGAGGGGTGCTTGTTGAAGGAATAATTTCAGGGAGGATGCTTTTCTGAGATAAAATGTGCAGGTGCAGAGGTGAAGTAGAGTACAGCAAGAGAAATGGCTAAATGCTTGCCAAGAGGAAAACAGAATCAATCAAATATGGATTGAACCACACCTGCCTTGGACTATGTGCTGTAAAGGAAGAAAGAAAGGGTTCGCATACTAGTTCTATTGAGAAACTGAAGTGAAAGAAATTTGGCATAACTTATCTTTTCTCATTTGTGTTAAAAACATTTCAGAGGAGATCTATCATTCAAAAATTTGTGAGAGAAACTCTAGAGCAGCTAATCACAGAAGGGGATACATTAAAAGACATTTAGTTTCCTGGTGCTTGGAGAGAATGAGTAAAACTGTGGAAGTTTCAAACATCAATATCAAACTCCTCTTGAAGCATGTCTAGGACAACTATTTGATGCTGAAGAAGTGATATAAAGAATCATGGATGTGTCTAGGAAGAATTTTTAAGGCCTTTTACATAATACTGTAATGTACTCAATAAGTAAAACATTGGGGAGAATGGGTCTTACTTTTAATGTTATGTGCTTAGATTCTGTGACGCTACAAATGTCTAAATTAATGTTAACTCAGCAGAGTTGGGAAAGAAAATCCAGAGAAATATGTATTTTCATTTAATTTCAAGGAAATTTATCTATTTTTCCTATCCCAACTTCCTGGTTAGAAGATAACATTGATGCTGGCGTTTATATTTATATTTATAAAAATTTATATTTTATATATATTCTTATATTTGAATATATCCCCATGAATTAGTTATACTTGTCTACATATATTGTTATTGTCTTTTTTTTGTGATAGTAGGCTACAAATCTGTGTCTTCATTTTTCTTGATCAATACCGTTTTGTATAATTTGTTCATAGTTCTTGAAATATTAGAAGCCTTACCCACATTTCCAAACTATTGTGGAAATGTTATGTTTCTAGCTAAACAAAAGGAGGACATCCTACTAAAGAGGCCATGCCTTATATATTACTACATTAACAAGTGCTATACTCTTGAGAGAACTTCAGGGTGATGCACACTGCCAAGCTCTGAGAACATATTGGGCAGTTGGTATTAGAGACCTACTGTTGCAATGTCAAATCACCTCTTTGTCTTCAGTCTTAGACAAAGGATGGGCTAAGTCATAACATGATTTTATCTGAGAAATATCTAAGATGCAGAGGACATACTATTATATTGAGGAGGTCACACTAAAATCAGGATCCTGAAAAGATATCTATACTCCCATGTTCATTGCAACATTATTCACAATAGCCAAGATGTGCACACAACTCATGTGTCCATGGACAGATGAATGGATTAAAAGAGTGTTGTTTATATACACAATGGAATATAACTTAACCTTGAAAAGGGCAAAAAGTCCTGCATATATACAAATGTGAATTCATCTGGAGCACATTGTGTTAAGGGAAGCAAGACAGTCATATAAGTATGAATACTGAATGATTATACTTATATGGAGTTTCTAAAACAATCAAGCTCATAGGAGCAGAAAATAGAATAATTGTTGCTGGGGCCTTGGTGTGTGGGAGAATTAGAGAGTTTATTTTCATAGGATATGAAATTTCAACTGTGCTATATGAATATATAACAGAAGACAGAGATCTGATGTGCAACATAGTGCCTAATTTTAACATTGTAGTTGTGTTTACCTCAAAATCTGTTTAGAGTATAGATATTAAGTGATTTTAACCTTCAGAACTAGAGTGAAACAAGGTGGTTGACAGATACATATATTACTTTAATTGTCATGATAGTTTCACCAGGCACATACATATGTCCAAAATCAACATACTGTACACATTAAAATATGCATCACTCTTTGTATATAAATTATGTATCAGTAAAGCCATTACAAAAGAGATGTGTGAGACATTTTCTCTTTTCTTTTTTTAGATTCCTCATACAAATGAAATTATATGGTATTCATCTTTCTCTGACTTTTTTCATTGAGCATGATATCCTCTAGGTCTATCCCCATTTTGTCACAAATGGCAAGACTTCTTTCTTTTCTATGACTGAAGAATATTCCATTGTATATGTGTACCGCATCTTTATCCACTCATCTATTGATGGATGCAAACAGAAATCGACTCATAAACACATAGAACAGGTGGTTGTTTACCATGGGAGAGGGATGATGTGTGATATAGGTGAGGCAGATGAAGAGATACACATATAAAATGATAGTTCACAGGGGTAATAGTACAGCATAGGGGATATAGCTCATAATATTTTAATATCTTTGTTAAGTGACAGATGGCAACTACACTGATTATGGTGAGCATCACTGATGCATTTAATTGTTCAATCACTGTGTTGTTTTTCTGAAACCAATATAATATCATATAGAAAATGTATTTCAATAAAATGACTATTAAAATGTGCAATATAAATCAAGAGTTCTAAAGAAAAGAAATGGTGCCTTTGATGTTTAGCAGCATATTGTAGAAAAGCAAAAAACACCTTTTTGGCGTTTATTTCCATATAAATTCACCCTCAAGTTGACTAAAAAGCACAGCAGGTTCAATTTCACTTTGTTCTTTGACACCTAAAGCACAAGCACAAAAATAAAAGTAAACAAGTAGGGCTACATCAAATTAAAATGCTTATGCACTGCAAAAGAAACAATCAAAAGTGAAAAGATAGCCTACATCATGGGACACTATTTGCCAACTAGATATCTGAGAATGTATTAATATGAAAAATACATAAGAAACTCAACAAACTGAGTAGCAGAAAAAAATTGTCCAATCTCAGTAGGCATAAGAACTGAATTGACATTATGAAGAAGATATATAAATGCCAAACAGGTACCTGAAATGACAATCAACAGCACTAGTCGTGAGGGAAATGCAAAACAAAATTACAATATCACCAAAAACATATTAGGATGGTAATCATCAATTAGACAAAAAAATTCTAGTGAGGATGCAGAGAAAAGAGAAAGCTTGTGGACTGTTGCTTGGCTTATAAATTGGTACAATCACTATGAAAACAGTGTAGAGGATCCTCAAAAACTTAGAAGTAGAACTACACTATGATCCAGGAACTGCACTTCTGGGCATGTATCTGATGGAAACAATCACCCTGACTTTAATAGGTACCTTTACCCCATGCTCATAGCAGCATATTTTACAGTAACCAGGAAATAGGAAGAAATCCTAGTACCATAAAAAGATGAAAGGATCAAGATAAGATTTTCAGTCATAAAATTGAGGAGTCCTGACATTTGCAACAACATGGATGGATCTTGAAGGCATTATGCTGAGTGAAGAAAATCAGACAAATGAAAATTATGTTTGATTGCCCTTAACTGTGGGAACTAAAAAAAGAAAAACCCTCATAGAGACAATGATCAGATTTATGACGTTTGTTATTTACCAGAGGTAAGGGATGGAGAGAGAGGGAATTGGTAGTAGTTAATTAAAAAGCACAAATTTCCAGTTACAAAATAAGTAAATATAATATGTAAACATAATATAATGTACAACATAATGTCTATAGTTAAAACTACTATATAATACACACATATATATTAAGAGAGCAGATTCTAAAAGTTTCCATGACAGGGAAATTTGCTTTTCCTTTTTGGTTCTATCTGTATGAGATACTAGTTGCTAGCTAAAATCATTTTAGTAGAATTTTCACAATATATATAACTCATACCATTATGCTGTACACCTTAAAATTATACAGTGATTTCTGTCAATTATATCCCAAGAAATCTGAAGAAAAGATAAGTAACTATTGAAGGAACATCTTGTTATTGTGATCCCATTAACCAAATATTCGCCAAATCTCCACTTGTCTTTGTGAACTACGGATAAAATGGAGCAGCTGAGGTAGACAAAACTCTCTTCAAGAAAATAATTGAAAAGGGGATAGAAAGAAATTATATGCTCCGAATTCCAAGATGAATTAAGGATCTGGGAATCTAATGTACAGCATGGACCATAGTTAAATACTGCATTGTATAACTGAAAGTTGCTAAGAAAACAGATCTTAAATGTTTTCACCACAAAAATTTACAATAAATATGTGAGTTGGTGGACATGCTCATTAAACATATTGTAATTATTTCATGACATACACATGCATTGAATTATCATATTGCACAATTTAAACTTACCCAATGTTGCATGTCAAATATATCTTTAAAATGTTTGGAAAAATTACGTATATTAGTAAAAATAGGGGTTGTTCCTGACAGGCATACAAGTAATCAGACTTTTGTGCTTGACATTGTCTCAAAAGTGAATTGAAAATAATTTATAAAATGAGCTGCTCATGATAAAATTTGAGCTTTAAGTCAAAATTAGAATTTTGAAATTAGAACATAGAAATACTTTCTCCACATGAGCTTTATATTTTTGTAATATGTGAAGACCTTCCTAATAAGATTAGTAGTGATATTTAAAACTGATTTATTCTGGCATTGTACAATGAAACATGTCATGTTTATAAGATTTATACCACTCTGTAAGCCTATGTATTCCAAGTGGTCAAAACCTTATGTTACAAACCCATGAATCAGCAAAATCAAAGCCTCGTTCACCTCTGCACTGTGACACCATATGAATTGCCACTGACATGTCAGGGACAGTTTATAAAATAATCAAGCTGCACAAGCCCTCAGTGTGTTGCTTTCTGCCCAAAGATACACAGACATAGACTGAGCACAAGGAGCAGGGGTGGAGGGTAGATGAAGGTCTGCCAGAGCTCTGTGACACCCTGGATACAGGCTCCCAATTCTGGAGAAGCCTAAATGTTATGTAGCATCAGAGGGATTTTTGCTAACAGGCTTAAGTTTTATTGATGCTCAATAAATTTTGGGGAATATCTGTGGATTTTCCCTGCTGTGCCCACATGATGTGGTAGGGGAATAGCGAGTGTGGTATTTCAGTCTTCATTTCATTGTAGCTTCTCCAACTTTACTTCATTTTGCTTCTCTCCATAAGACAGCTACTAATAAGGACCTTTTGAATATTGACAAATTGGATCGCCCCTAGGAACTGCTTCGGAGGCATGGTGCCTGCCTTCTGAGGGAAACTGTTACTGGCTCGTGTATTGCTTGTGTGAGGATCTGCTCCCAGCATATTTGATTAGATGAGTCCACATAGGTGCCATGGTCTCTTTTCCTTGTACTAGCCTTCTTTTGAAATTCCATTGAGAATTGTTACTTAGGTTTCTTTAAATTAAGATCAATAAGTTGATTGCTCTTTTTAATAATTTTAATTGAATATGATTTTTATGATTTAATTTAAAGCCAAAACCTTATGAAAATATAATTATATTAGGATTTATATAAGTTATGGATTTCCTGTAATGTGTGTAAATAACTTTTCTAATTACTCATCAACTTGAAAAGATACTGGATCTCCAGTGACCTAGGAAAAATTTTTAAATAATTCTATTATTTAAGTGTCACACACACATAAAAAAAAAATACTGATTTCATTGCCATGAAACACTTTTACATATTTAATTGATCTCAAATGGTGTGGTCAAAGAATATTTAACAGCCAGGCATTTGAATAAAGCTGGCCTCCCTGAAGGCTAACATTCCATATTCCCCAGGGCTCGCCAGAGGTATGACTCAGATATTTGCTTCTTAAAGGATAACCACTTTTATAAATAATCCAGAAGCAGAATTGTTTGCATGATTTATAAGTGTGAACATCTCTGAAAATTTGTTAATTGAATTTTACCCACTGAAGAAAAAGGCACAATCAAAAACATTCAACTGCCTTCAAACTGCACAAAAGCAATATACCTGTTAGGGAAGATAAGCTTCTTACATCAGTACTCAGTAATTATTGGTAAGTCATAATTTATGTGTTTCTTCAAAGTTGCTAATGAATACATCACTGAAATAGCTCTGGTATGTCTCAATATCTCTAGCATTATTTTCCCCCCATATAAAACATCTGTTCTTATATCATATACTGAATGTTTCTGGTTCTAGATTTATTTAAGGTGATTAATTTTTATTTTAAAAATGGTCTCTGAAGATATGTGATATATAGTCTTTGTCAAAAATATTAACTACAGACAGAGGCGGAGCCAACATGGCGGCGTGAGTAGGACAGTGGGAATCTCCTCCCAAAAACATATATACTTTTGAAAATACAACAAACACAACAAGCCCTAAAAGAGAGACCAGAAGACGCAGGACAGTGGCCAGACTGCAGCTACACCAGCGAGAACCCAGCGACTGGTGAAAGGGGTAAGATACAAGCCCCGGCCCGGCGGGACCCGAGCGCCCCTCCCCCCAGCTCCCGGCAGGAGAACAATAGGCAGAGCGGGAGGGAGACGGAGCACAGGGCTGCCGAACACCCAGCTCCAGCCATCCGGGCCAGGGCGCAGACACAGTACATGCCCAGGGGGCCCTGGATACTGGGGGAACAGGGAGTAAGACCTCTGAGTGGGTGCTGAAGCTGATGCCCCTGTGACAAAGAAAAGCGGTGGCTTTTTGAAAGTCTTAAAGTGACAGGGACTTAACAGCTTGACGGAAACAACCCAGGTCACAGTACAGCAGCTGGAAATTACAGGGAAAACCGGGTGCACTAACCCCCTGGGCAACAGCTCTGAGACACCTCACGGAGGCAAACAGTCAAGAAGCCCCCCCATCCATTACCCCACCGGGCGCTGCGAAAGCAGAGAAGCAGCCTGAGACAAATTCCGCCCACAGAAAGGGAAATTTCTCCCTTCCGGACAGGCAAGACACAAAGACCCACTCTATACGCAATTACCCAACACAAGCCACTAGGGGTCGCAGTTGTCCCAGTAAAGAAAGGCCAGTAGCAAGTGAAAATTTTGGCCCTCCCAACTGACAGTCAATAGCACCTGTCAACACGAAAAGGCAAAAAAATATGATCCAGACAAGACTAACCCAGACAGCTTCGGCATCTGCTGCATCTTCCCCTGAGAAGGAATCTGGGGAGATAGATTTAGCCAGTCTACCTGAAAAAGAATTCAAAACAAAAGTCATAATCATGCTGATGGACTTGCAGAGAAATATGCAAGAACTAAGGAAGGAGAATTCAGAAATAAAACAAGTTCTGGAAGGACTTCAAAACAGAATGGACGAGATGCAAGAGACCATTAATGGACTAGAAAACAGAGAACAGCAACACAGAGAAGCTGATGCAGAGAGAGATAAAATGACCTCCAGGAATGAAAGAATTTTAAGAGAGCTGAGTGATCAATCTAAAAGGAATAATATAAGAATCATAGGTATTCCAGAAGAAGTAGAGAGAGAAAAGGGGATGGAAAATGTCTTTGAAGAAATAATTGCTGAAAATTTCCCCAAACTAGGGGAAGAAATGGCCTCTCAGACCACAGAGGTACACAGAACTCCCATGACAAGGGATCCAAGGAGGGCAACACCAAGACACATAATAATTAAAATGGCAAAGATCAAAGACAAGGAAAAAGTATTACAAGCAGCCAGAGAGAAAAAAAAGGTTACCTACAAAGGAAATCCCATCAGGCTATCATCAGACTTCTCAACAGAAACCCTACAGGCAAGAAGAGAATGGCAAGATATACTTAATGCAATGAAACAGAAGGGCCTCGAACTAAGACTACTGTATCCAGCACGAATATCATTTAAATATGAAGGAGGGATTAAACAATTCCCAGACAAGCAAAAGTTGAGGGAATTTGCCTCCCACAAACCACCTCTACAGGGCATCCTACAGGGACTGCTCTAGATGGGAGCACTCCTAAAAAGAGCACACAAAAAAACACCCAACATATGAAGAAGGGAGGAGGAGGAATAAGAAGGGAGAGAAATAAAGAATCATCAGATTGTGTTTATAATAGCTCAACAAGCGAGTTAAGTTAGACAGTAAGACAGTAAAGAAGCTAACCCTAAACCTTTGGTAACCACAAACTTAACGCCTGCAATGGCAATAAATTCAAACCTTTCAATAATCACCCTAAATGTAAATGGACTGAATGAACCAATCAAAAGACACAGAGTAATAGAATGGATAAAAAAGCAAGATCCATCCATATGCTGCTTACAAGAGACTCACCTCAAACCCAAAGACGCGCACAGACTTAAAGTCAAGGGATGGAAAAAGATATTTCAAGCAAACAGAGAGAAGAAAGCAGGTGTTGCAATTCTGGTATCAGACAAAACAGAATTCAAAATAAAGAAAGTAACAAAAGACAAAGAAGGACATTACATAATGATAAAGGGCTCAGTCCATCAAGAGAATATAACCATTATAAATATATATGCACACAGTACAGGAGCACCAACATACCTGAAACAAATATTAACAGAACTAAAGGAGGAAATAGAATGCAATGCATTCATTCTAGGAGACTTCAACACACCACTCACTCCAAAGGACAGATCCACCAGACAGAAAATAAGTAAGGACACAGAGGCACTGAAAAACACACTAGAACAGACGGACCTAAGAGACATCTACGGAACTCTACATCCAAAAGAAACAGGATACACGTTCTTCTCAAGTGCACATGGAACATTCTCCAGAATAGACCACATACTAATCCACAAAAAGAGCTTCAGTAAACTCCAAAAGATTGAAATCCTACCAACCAACTTTTCAGACCACAAAGGCATTAAACTAGAAATAAACTGTTCAAAGAAAGCAAAAAGGCTCACAAACACATGGAGGCTAAACAACATGCTCCTAAATAATCAATGGATCAATGACCAAATCAAAATGGAGATCCAGCAATATATGGAAACAAATGACAACAACAACACTAAGCCCCAACTTCTGTGGGACACAGCAAAAGCAGTCTTAAGAGGAAAGTATATAGCACCCCAAGCATATTTAAAAAAGGAAGAGCAATCCCAAATGAACGGTCTAATGTCACAACTATCAAAATTGGAAAAAGAAGAACAAATGAGGCCTAAGGTCGGCAGAAGGAGGAACATAATAAAGATCAGAGAAGAAATAAATAAAATTGAGAAGAAAAAAACAATAGCAAAAATCAATGAAACCAAGAGCTTGTTCTTTGAGAAAATAAACAAAATAGATAAGCCTCTAGCCAGACTTATTAAGAGGAAAAGAGAGTCAACACAAATCAACAGTATCAGAAATGAGAAAGGAAAAATCACAACAGATCCCGCAGAAATACAAAGAATTATTAGAGACTACTATGAAAACCTATATGCTAACAAGCTGGGAAACCTAGGAGAAATGGACAACTTCCTAGAAAAATACAACCTTCCAAGACTGACCCAAAAAGAAACAGAAAATCTAAACAGACCAATTACCAGCAATGAAATTGAAGCGGTAATCAAAAAACTACCAAAGAACAAAACCCCGGGCCAGATGGATTTACCTCGGAATTTTATCAGACATACAGGGAAGACATAATACCCATTCTCCTTAAAGTTTTCCAAGAAATAGAAGAGGAGGGGATACTCCCAAACTCATTCTATGAAGCTAACATCACCCTAATACCAAAATCAAGCAAAGACACCACCAAAAAAGAAAACTACAGACCAATATCCCTGATGAATGTAGACGCAAAAATACTCAACAAAATTTTAGCAAACCGAATTCAAAAATACATCAAAACCATCGTACACCATGACCAAGTGGGATTCATCCCAGGAATGCAAGGAAGGCACAACATTCGAAAGTCCATCAATATCATCCACCACATCAACAAAAAGAAAGACAAAAACCACATGATCATCTCCATAGATGCTGAAAAAGAATTTGACAAAGTTCAACATCCATTCATGATAAAAACTCTCAGCAAAATGGGAATAGAGGGCAAGTACCTCAACATAATAAAGGCCATCTATGAAAAACCTACAGCCAACATTATATTGAATAGCGAGAAGCTGAAAGCATTTCCGCTGAGATCAGGAACTAGACAGGGATGCCCACTCTCCCCACTGTTATTTAACATTGTACTAGAGGTCCTAGCCACGGCAAACAGACAAAACAAAAAAATACAAGGAATCCAGATTGGCAAAGAAGAAGTCAAACTGTCACTATTTGCAGATGACATGATACTGTACATAAAAAACCCTAAAGACTCCACCCCAGAACTACTAGAACTGATATCGGAATACAGCAATGTTGCAGGATACAAAATCAACACACAGAAATCTGTGGCTTTCCTATATACCAACAATGAACCAACAGAAAGAGAAATCAGGAAAACAACTCCATTCACAATTGCATCAAAAAAAATAAAATACCTAGGAATAAACCTAACCAAAGAAGTGAAAGACTTATATTCTGAAAACTACAAGTCACTCTTAAAAGAAATTAAAGGGGACACTAACAGGTGGAAACGCATCCCATGCTCATGGCTAGGAAGAATTAATATCGTCAAAATGGCCATCCTGCCAAAAGCAATATACAGATTTGATGCAATCCCTATGAAACTACCAGCAACATTCTTCAATGAACTGGACAAATAATTCAAAAATTCATATGGAACCACCAAAGACCCCGAATAGCCAAAGCAATCCTGAGAAAGAAGAATAAAGTAGGGGGGATCTCACTCCCCAACTTCAAGCTCTATTATAAAGCCATAGAAATCAAGACAATTTGGTACTGGCACAAGAACAGAGCCACAGACCAATGGAACAGACTAGACAATCCAGACATTAACTGAGACACATATGGTCAATTAATATTTGATAAAGGAGCCATGGACATACAATTGCGAAATGAGTGTCTCTTCAACAGATGGTGCTGGCAAAACTGGACAGCTACATGTAGGAGAATGAAACTGGACCATTGTCTAACCCCATATAAAAAAGTAAATTCAAAATGGATCAAAGACCTGAATGTAAGTCACGAAACCATTAAACTCTTGGAAGAAATCATAGGGGAAAACCTCTCAGACATAAACATGAGTGACCTCTTCTTGAACATATCTCCCCGGGCAAGGAAAACAACAGCAAAAATGAACAAGTGGGACTATATTAAGCTGAAAAATCTTCTGTACAGTGAAGGACACTATCAATAGAACAAAATGGAACCCTACAATATGGGAGAATATATTTGAAAATGACACATCCGATAAAGGCTTGACATCCAGAATATATAAAGAGCTCACACGCCTCAACAAACAAAAGACAAATAACCCAATTAAAAAATGGCAAAGGAACTGAACAGACGGTTCTCCAAAAAAGAAATACAGATGGCCAACAGACACATGAAATGATGCTCCACATCGCTAATTATCAGAGAAATGCAAATTAAAACTACAATGAGGTATCACCTCACACCAGTAAGGATGGCTGCCATCCAAAAGACAAACAACAACAAATGTTGGCAAGGCTGTGGAGAAAGGGGAACCCTCCTACACTGCTGTTGGGAATGTAAACTTGTTCAACCATTGTGGAAAGCAGTATGGAGGTACATCAAAATGTTCAAAACAGACATACCATTTGACCCAGGAATTGCACTCCTAGGAATTTACCCTAAGAATGCAGCAATCAAGTATGAGAAAGACCAATGTACACCTATGTTTATCGCAGCACTATTTACAATAGCCAAGAATTGGAAGCAACCTAAATGTCCATCGATAGATGAATGGATAAAGAAGATGTGGTACATATACACAATGGAATACTACTCAGCCATAAGAAAAGGGCAAATCTAACCATTTGCAGCAACATGGTTGGAGCTGGAGAGTATTTTGCTCAGTGAAACAAGCCAAGCAGAGAAAGAGAAATACCAAATGATTTCACTCATCTGTGGAGTATAAGAACAAAGGAAAAACTGAAGGAACAAAACAGCAGCAGAATCACAGAACTCAAGAATGGACTAACAGGTAACAAAGGGAAAGGGACTGGGGAGGATGGGTGGGTAGGGAGGGATAAGGGGGTGCAGAAAAAGAGGGGTATTAAGATTAGCATCCATAGCGGGGTGGGAGAAAGGGGAGGGCTGTACAACACAGAGAAGACAAGTAGTGATTCTACAACAGGTTGCTACGCTGATGGACAGTGACTGTAAAGGAGTATATAGGGGGGACCTGGTATAGGGGAGAGCCTAGTAAACAAAGTATTCGTCATGTAAGTGTAGATTAATGATTAAAAAAAAAAAATTCAGTTCCTATGTGGTGACCTCTAATGAGTTCTACACAATGATATAAAGGACATATAAAAGTGTAGGCAAAGGGTCTGTTTGTGTTTATACAGAGGATCAAAGCCTAATTTGGCTACCCCGAAAATGAACTAAGATACGATATGAAAAAGAACTTCCAACATCAGCACTCTCGGGAAGACTCATGACAGAAGATGATCAGAAATAAAAAAAAAAAAAAAAAAACTTCAACAAAGATCCACGCACTGTCACAGGTGTAGATGCACTCATCCCACCAGTTCCTGGACTTGCCATGGGAAAGAAGATGGAGATATCTAAGCTGGCCTGTGCATGCAGTAAAACAAAAATTGGACTGGATCTATACTGTTGGAACTCAACCAAGAATTAGGAGAAGTGCAAATTGTAGCACTCCAAAATCTTACAACCACAGACTATTTATAGTTAAAAGAACATATGGGATATGAACAGTCCCCAGGAATGGGTTGTTCTAGTTTATCTGAATTCTCTCAGACTGTTTAAGTTCAGTCGGACAATATCCACCATATCATAGATAAGTTTTCACAAATGCCTAAGGTGCCTAACTGGTTTTCTTGGTTTCACTGGAGATGGCTGGTAATTACAGGTATGCTTTGGTTAGGTAACTATATTCCTATTATGTTAATGTGTGTGCACAATTTCATTAGTCGTTTAAAACCTATCCATGCTGAAGTTACTCTACAAGAAGATATGTCAAAGAAATAATCAATCTTCCCAGGTTTTCTTCTGCCTGCTACTTCTGTAGCTTTTCTTCTTCCTACCTAATCACAACCTTTAAATAGAACTCGTGCCACATGTCGAATTTACCGAGTATCATAATTCTTCCAAGTGGTAAAGATACCTCAAGACAAATGCTGGGCATAGAAGCCACAGGGCATAAATATGCAAAGAAGTAAAAAGCTAACCTTTTCAAACGATAAGGCTTCTCTCTCACTTACCAACTTCACATTTCCCTGTATGGCCCCGGAAGATGACTGGTTAGCCAGAGACGGGTAAGATTCCTCAAGGGAGGAACAACCTAAGACAGGCACAGTCGCAGGGGGCCATCAGGTGAGAAAATTTGGAACAGCAGAGGTGAGGCTTAGATCCTCCCCCCTTATGTTCTGAGAGAAATTTTCTGCATACGTGGATGTTTTATTGCCCTTGTCTAGCTCGGATTAACACATAGTCTACAGGCACACACCTGATCATCTACATTTGCTCTCTTACAACACTAAACTCTGTTTTCTACCTTTATCTCGAATCTACCTACCACTTCAGCATTTTATTAAAAATAATAATAATAGAGAAATGTGGTATCCACATATAAATCTGGTTTAAAAATCAAATGAATATTCATATTTGAACTGACTGTGTATAGTTCATAATGCATTAACAAAACCGAAAGCTTCTGTGATGACTGCCCTTGCACTGTTCACCATGTAACTTATTCACTATGTAAGAATTTGTACTCCATGTAAGAATTTGTTCGTTATGCATCAGAAGATTGGAGACTGACGAAAATTGGGCTTGGGGTGGATTAATGATTGTGCATTGAGTATTGACCCCCCTATACAGAGATTTGTTGTGGTTAACAACTATTTGATCAATAAATATGAGAGATGCCCTCACAATATGTATATATATATATATATATATATATATATATATATATATATATATATATATATATATAAACACACTTCCAATTGTAAAAGAAATAAGTAACCGGGATGTAATGTATAGCATAAGAAATATAGTCAAAATATTGTAACAACTTGGTATGGTGATACCTGGTACCTAGAAATATCATGTATATAAATGTTGAGTCGCTTTGTTGTACACCTGAAACTAATGTAATGCAATGCTGTTGTCAACTACCCTTCAATAAAAAAAAAAAAAAAAATATTAACTACACTGACAAAAAAATTTCCTTGGAAATGAAGGACTGAAGGTACCACAGATATATTTCTTGAGCTGTATAGTAAACATAACACAGAAATGTGCAAGCTGATGATTTATCATGGACATTTATTGAGGTCAAATGATAAAAGGATACTTATAATGTGAACTTTGGGCTTCAGATGATAATTATGTGTCAAAGTAGGTTCATCAATTGGAACAAAATACCTCTTTTTTGGGGAATGTTGACAATGGGGGAGGCTATGTATGTCGGGGAAGAAGGTACATGGGAAATCTCTGTACCATCTGCTCAGTTTTATTGTGAAACTAAACTGCTTTAAAAATAGTCTAATTAAAAGTAAGATAATTCTTAAAAAATTGAAAGAAATGTTGAGATATCTGGTATAGTTACATACAATATGAACTTTGTTAAGTAAAACTTTCTAGAGCAGCTGGACACAAAATGGGAGACATGAAAATCATCCCAGTCCTCTAGTGCATGAGAGTGCATAATGCGGACAGAATGTGGAGTGTTCAAACCCAGAGGGCTGACACAAAATCATGTACAGAGTATTTCTCAGACAAATGTTAGATTTTGAAATAAATGGGAACATAGTCATGGGATCTGTCCTGGCAGAATTAGACATTTTTAAGGAAATACTGCATGTGTCTCATGAGCTAAATGGTTGCCAAGGGCTTGGTTTCATTTTAAATCCTATGTATGCTCAATTCTCCAAACCTATGACAGTTGAAACTCATATGATATCTCAGCCGAGACGGAAAGAAAACACAAACAATAAATATGCACATTAATTTACTTTGATAGGATCTCTCTTTCTCTCCATTTCCCCTATTGTATGTTGTGGTTCAAAGCCATGCAGTGATACCAATTTAATTTATTGATTTTGTGGAGTATCTCCATTTAGTCCCTTACCACTCCAACTTATCCCTTTGTTTTGTGACTCCAGGACACCTGCAGCAGATTAGCAGGCATGGATAACCTCACCACTATCACAGAATTCCTCCTTATGGACATCTCAAGTTCCCGAGAGCTCCAAGTCTTGCAAGGTCTGCTGTTCTCACTGATCTATCTGGGTACCCTGGCTGGAAATCTGGTGACCATTGCTGTCATTGTGACAGACACATGCCTTCCACCTCCAATGTACTTTTCTAAATGCAATTTATCCCTCATAGATATTTGCAGCATCTCAGTTGTTTTTCCCAAATCAATTGTGAATTCCCTGATGGGTAGTAAGACCATTTCCCTCACAGGATGTGCTGCTCAGGTTTACCTGTATTCCTTCTTAGCATTTGCTGAGCTTGCTTTCCTTGTTTTCATGTCCTATGACCGTTATGTTGCCATTTGCCACCCTCTTCACTACAGGTTGTCCATCACCACCTGTGTGTGCTCACAGGCAGCAGGGGGTTCGTGGGGCAGTGGGCTCGTCTACTCTGCCACCCACACAGGTAACCTATTCAGGCTTCCCTTCACCAAGTCCAATGTGATCAACCAATATTTCTGTGATGTACCACAGATAATGAGAATATCATCTTTAGATGTTCAGTATTCTCAATCAGTGATGTTTGTAATAAGTGCTTGTATTGTCTTAGTATGCCTTTCTTTTTTGGTTATATCATATGTCAATATATTCTCAGCAGCATTTAAGATCCGTTCAGTGGAAGCCCGCAAAAAAGCCTTATCCACATGTACTCCTCAGTTGGTAATTCTTCTTTTGTTTTCATTTTCTGGATTGATTGCTGTCTTAGGTCCCATTGCAAATAAAGCATCTCTTGAAAATCTGCTGACAGCCGTGTTCTACACCATGGTGCCCCCTTTCTTAAACCCCATCATCTACAGTCTGCGGAACAGGCAGGTAAACACTGCTCTACGCAAGATGTACAAGAGCTATTTTGAGAAAACACACAATAATTCTCTCCAATAAAAATGTTTAAAAACAGGACTGTTTGATATAAGTGTAGTGTGAGTGCCTGTGTATACAGATCCAGGGGGAACGTGTTTCCAGCCTGAGTTGAATTCTGTATGAAACCAAAGAAACCACAATAAGTCAAGGGAAAGGGTACATTGAGAGAAACCATTTATGTTGCTCACAGCTTGCTCAAATTCGCTGGCCAGTCTTGGCATTGTAAATCTGCTCCAGTTTGGGCCCACTCTCTGCTGCCGTGGCATGCTCTCTACCTCCCAAGCACCCCTTCTTTGAGGAACTTCATTGGTGGGTCCATTTTGACTAGCAGATGACAGAACAATTACATACAAGGAATGGAGGAGAGGAGAGAATGGCCATTTTCTCTCCACCCTTTGCCCCAGATCCATGGGGCATCTACAGTGGTAAACATCTACTGATCTATAAATGAACTAAGGCTGGGCAGGAAATTCTGGAAATTCTGTCACTTACCCCACAGTGTGAATACAGATGGATGGATAAACAGACACATTTAATTTTTAATCTCTTTGAATGAAATATCTAGTGCTAGTATTCTTTATATGATGCATATACTATTTTTGGGTTGAACTTTAGCTTTCCTTATGTTTATTTCTTACTGAAAACTATTCATATAATTGACACATGATTCTTGAGAGTAAAACAAACCTGAGAATATTCTGAAAGGGTTTTGGTAAATGGTTGGAATGATTTGATCACAACATAAAGGAAGACCTCATATGGAGAAAACCATGTCTGTATATTAGTTCTTTACAAGCACTTGCTTGTATAAGAGAACTACAAGATCCTGGGTCCTGCTGACTGTAGTGGCTTGGGTGGAGAACTTCACTATTTAAATTGTTCTCTTTGGCTACAAACTTTCATTTAAAATCAGCAACTCATGGGGATGAAAGGTGCATCATAGTGAATACAGCCAATAGTGCTGTAATTTCCTTGTATGCCGACGTTTGGTAACTACACTCATCCAGGTGAGTATTTTGTAATGTATATACTTGCCTAATTACCACATTGTTCAACTGAAACCAATATAATGTTATATATCAAAGTAGTTCAATAAAATAAAAGTAAATTCTGTTTGTGTTCATTCTTAAACAGAAGGTGGGCTAAGTAATTAAGGATTAGAGCTGAGAGACAAGTAAGGAATTTAGACACAGAGGGGGCAGGATTAAGACATGGAAAACATGGGAAGCCAGCTTCTCTCTGGTTTCTGGAAGCCTTGAAACATTAGCTTACTAGGTGCAATGGTGGACTTTTGAACCACTGACCTTCAACTATGAACATAGTTTGATGCTTTTGTTCCCTCCTTGATCTATGGAGGCAAAAAATGTGTATCATACCTGATTCATCCAAACATTTTGCATGATGAATTAAAGGAATAAGTAGCTACATTGTGGAGTGAGAGACGGCAATTACTTGTGCTGGAATTTTCCTGAGTGGAACCAGATGTTCTTTGCACTAGAATTTTGCACACTAAAAAGGTGACATGAAAGTGAATCTTTTCAAACAGAAAGTTTGATTTGTGTCATTTCCTAAAGCTATGCCAGAATTCCCCTGGGTAAAGATGTTAACCTTTATATCTGAGAACTGAATCACATAAAGGTCTGCACTTATACTTCAGAATCCAAATCCCCAACAGCAAAAGGGTCAGGATTTAGGAACTTGTGTAACTTACTTATAAGATTCATGGTGACTCATTAGGTATTATTCAGTGTTAAAACAAGTAATAGATGAGTATGTAAAGCTTGAACAAAAATACTTGAACAACTTTGAACTTTGGCCACAGTTCTCCAGTGCCTGAAATATGTCCTCACCCTTTTAAGACATCGGTTAATTTAACATTCCGTTGTGTTTCCTCTTAAAATACACTTGTTCATACCTGGGCCAAGTGCAATGTTGTTTCCTGGGAAAATACATCACTGCTCATTTTTTGCATTCCAGTAACACACTTATAGATTTTGGGGGTTACATTTATAATCATCATATGAGTGAATATGCCCTTCTTAAGTCCTGTCTCCATATATATATACAATTACATATAGATGATGTATATATAATGTATATTATAAATTTATATGTAGAATTTATGTCCATGGATTTAACTTCCACAATGTTTGATTTTCAATATCTATTGAATTTCAATCACTGTGATACTTGATAAAAATATAACATACTTGTGATTCTTTATCCTTTACACATCTCTTTACTACATAATATAATATCAAGTGATGGATTAATTGATAAAATTTCATATTGATGTTTTTGAGTGTGTGCTTATAATTAATCTTTCTGATATGCTATTTCAGTGATGAAACGGTTTTTTCCAAGCACTTTTTGGTAAGTCTTTATCTACAATATTTTGTTTTAAGATTAGGGAAATCATATTTGTTCCTTTTTTAAATATATAAGTATTTTAATCTCTCATAAGAAATATTCAAACTTTCAAAGATTCAAATACTGTTTTTAATGCTTCACATTATGCATGCTTAAATAATTTCCATTATCATTCTATGTCTTTCAATCTGTGTCTTACATTCTTCATGGAAATGTATAGGCACGAAATTGATTATCTGTGAGTATATTAACCAGAAGTATGAAGTTGTGCCACCAATTCCCCCA
Source organism: Manis pentadactyla (assembly GCF_030020395.1). Taxonomy (NCBI): domain Eukaryota; kingdom Metazoa; phylum Chordata; class Mammalia; order Pholidota; family Manidae; genus Manis; species Manis pentadactyla. The sequence continues at coordinate 74,781,355 of NC_080031.1, forward strand.
TGAGACACAGTGTATTTTGGGTTAGTGAAACTGCTCTTCATATTTCTCTTTTATGCAAATTAGAATTTTTTAAATGATGTGTAGGATTTCTTTATGGTATCATTAATCTATGATTATATGAAGAACATTATGTTTACTAGGCTCCCCCCTTCACCAAGTCTCACCCCCCCACATACCCCTTCACAGTCACTGTCCATCACCATAGTAAGATGCTGTAGAATCACTGCTTGTCTTCTCTGTGTTGTAGAGCCCAACCCATACCCCACCACATTACACACGCTAATTGTAATGCCATCTTTGTTTTTCCTCACCCTTATGCCTCCCTTCCCACACATCCTCCCCAGTCCCATTCCCTTTGGTAACTGTTAATCCATTCATGGGTTCTGTGATTCTGCTATTTTCTTCCTTCAGTTTTGTTTCATTGTTATACTCCACAAATGAGGGAAATCATTTGGTACTTGTCTTTCTCTGCCAGGCTTATTGCACTGAGCATAATAATACACTTTAGCTCCAAGCATGTTGTTGCAAATGGTAGCAGCTGTTTCTTTCTTCTGGCTGACTAGTATTCCATTGTGAATATGTACCACATCTTCTTTATCCATTCATCTACTGAGGACACTTAGGATCCTTCCATTTCTTGGCTATTGTAAATACTGCTGAAATAAATATAGGGCTGAATCGGCTTTTTCCAAACTGGGCTGCTGCATTCTTAGGGTAAATTCCAACAACTGGAATTCCTGGGTCAAATGGTATTTCTATTTTAAGCATTTTGAGAAATCTCCATGCTGCTTTCAACAACGGTTGAACTAATTTACATTCCCACCAACAGTGTAGGAGGGTTCACCTTTCTCCACAACCTCACCAACATTTGTTGATGTTTGTATTTTGGATGGTGGCGATCCTTACTCATGTGATATGATATCCCATTCTGGTTTAATTTGCATTTCTCTGATGACAAGCGATGTGGAGCTTCTTTTCATGTGTCTGTAAGCCATCTGAATTTCTTTAGAAAACTGTCTATTCAGCTCCTCTCTCCATTTTTAATTGAATTATTTGGTTTTTTTTGTTGTTGAGGTGTGTGAGCTCTTATTATATATTTTGGATGTCAACCTTTTATCAGATCTGTCATTTATGAATATATTCTCCCATACTGTAAGGATACCTTTTAGTTTTACTGATGGTGTCTTTTGCTGTACAGTAGCTTTTCAGCTTTATATTGTCCCACCTGTTCATTTTTGCTTTTGTTTTCCTTGTTCAGGGAGTTATGCTCATGAAGAGGTCACTCATGTTTATGCTTATTAGATTTTTGTCTATGTTTTTTTCTAAGAGTTTTATGGTTTCATGACTTACATTCAGGTCTTTGATCCATTTCAAATTTACATTTGTGTATGGGGTTAGACAGTGATCCAGTTTCATTCTCTTACATGTAGCTGTCTAGTTTCGCCAGCACCAACTGTTGAAGAGACTGTCATTTCCCCAATGTATGTCCATGTCTCCTTTATCATATATTAATTGACCATATATGTTTGGGTTAATGTTTGGAGTACCTATTCTGTTCCACTGGTCTGTGGCTCTGTTCTTCTGTCAGTACCATATTGTCTTGATTACTGTGGCTTTATAGTAGAGCTTGAAGTTGGGGAGCATGATCCCCTCACTTTATTCTTCTTTCTCAGGATTGCTTTGTCTATTCAGGGTCTTTGGTGTTTCCGTATGAATTTTTGCACTATTTGTTCCATTTCGTTGAAGAAAGCTGTTGGTAATTTGATAGGGATTGCATCGAATCTGTAGATTGCTTTCGGAAGAATGGCTATTTTGACGAAATTAATTCTTCCTCGCCTTGAGCATGGGATGAGTTTCTATTTGTTAGTGTCCTCTTTAATTTCTCTTAAGAGTGTCTTGTAGTTTTCAGAGTATAGGTCTTTCACTTACTTTGTTAGGTTTATTCCTCTGTATTTTATTCTTTTTGATGCTATTGTGAATGGAATTGTTTTCCTGAATTCTCTATTAGTTCATTGTTAGTGTATAGGAAAGCTACAGATTTCTGTGAGATAATTTTTTATCCTGCAACTTTGCTGAATTCCAATATTAGTTCTAGTAGTTTTGGAGTGGAATCTTACGGTTTTTCGTGTACAATATCATGCCATCTTCAAATAATGACAGTTTGACTTCTTCTTTACCAATCTGGATTCCTTGTATTTCTTTGTTTTGTCTAATAGCCGTGGCTAGAACTTTCACTACTCTATTGAATAACAGTGGGAAGAGTGGGCATCCCTGTCTTGTTCCCGATCTCAGAGGAAAAGCTTTCAGTCTCTTGCTGTTCAGTATGATGTTAGCAGTGGGTTTATCATATATGGCCTTTATTATGTTGAGCTACTTTCCTTCTATGCCCATTTTGTTGACAGTTTTTATCATGAATTTATGTTGAATTTTGTCAAATGCTTTTTCAGCATCTACAGAGATGATCATGTGGTTTGATGTGGTGATTGATGTTGATGGATTTTCTAATGTTGTACTATCCTTGCATCACTGGGATGTTTCCCATCTGTTCATGGTGTATGATCCCTTTCATGTATTTTTGAATTTGCTTTGTTAAAATTTTGTTGAGTATTTTTGCATCTATGTTCATCAGGGATATTGGTCTGTAGTTTTCTTTTTTAGTGAGGTGTTTGTGTGGTTTTGGTATTAAGGTGATGTTGGCTTCATAGAATGAGTTTGGGAGTATTCCCTCCTCTTCTATTTTTGGGAAAACATTCGAGTGGGTATTATGTCTTCTCTGTATGTCTGATAAACTTCTGAGGTAAATCCATCTGGCCTGGGGGATTTGTTCTTGGGTAGTTTTTGATTAATTCTTCAATTTCCTTGCTGGTAATCGGTCTGTTTAGATTTTCTGTTTCTTTCTAGGTCAGTCTTGGAAGGTTGTATTCTTCTAGGAAGTTGTTCATTTCTCCTATGTTTTCCACCTTGTTAGCATATAGGTTTTCATAGTATTGTCTAATAATTCTTTGCATTTCTGTGGGGCCTGTCCTGATTTTTCATTTCTCATTTCTGATTCTGTTGATGTGTGTTGGTTCTCTTTTTCTCTTACTAAGTCTGACTAGAGGCTAATCTATTTTGTTTATTTTCTCAAAAACCAGCTCTTACTTACATTGACTTTTTCCATTGTTTTATTCTTCTCTATTTTGTTTATTTCTTCTCTGATCTTTATTATGTCACTCCTTCTTCTGACCTTAGGCCTCATTTGTTCACCTTTTTCCAATTTCAATAATTGCAATGTTAGATTATTCATTTGGGATTGTTCTCCCTTCTTTAATATGCCTGGATTGTTATATACTTTACTCTTAAGCCTGCTTCTGCTGCATCCCACAGAAGTTGTGGCTTTGCGTGGTTGTTTTCATTTGCTTCCATATATTGCTGGATCTCCATTTTAATTTTGTCGTTGATCCATTGATCACTTAGGAGCATGTTGCTAAGTGTCCATGTGTTTGTGAGCCTGTTTGCTTTCCTGGTACAATTTATTTCTACTTTTATACCTTTGTGGTCTGAAAAGTTGGTTGGTAGAATTTCAATCTTTTGGAATTTACTGAGGCTCCTTTTGTGGCTTAGTATGTGGTCTATTCTGGAGAATGTTCCATGCGCACTTGAGAAGAATGTGTATCCTGTTGCTTTCAGATGTAGAATTCTGTAAATGTCTATTAGGTCCATCTTTTCTAGTGTGCTGTTCAGTGCCTCTGTATTCTTAGTTATTTTCTGTCTGGTGGATCTGTCCGTTGGAGTGAGTGGTGTGTTGAAGTCTCCCAAAATGAATGCTTTGTATTATATTTCCTCCTTTAATTCTGTTAGTATGTGTTTCACATATGTTGGTGCTCCTGTATTGGGTGCATATATGTTTATAGTGGTTATATCCTCTTTTTGGGCTGATCCCTTTATCATTATGTAATGTCTTTATCTCTTGTTACTTTCTTTATTTTGAATTGTATTTTGTATGATACTAGTAGTGCAACACCTGCTTTTTCTCCCTGTTTTTTCCATGAAATATCTTTTTCCATCCCTTGACTTTTAATCTGTGCATGTCTTTGGGTTTGAGGTGAGTCTCTTGTAAGCAGCATATAGATGGGTCTTGCTTTTTATCCATTCTATTACTCTGTGTCTTTTGATTGGTGCATTCAGTCCATTTACATTTACAAAAAAACCCTTATTGCCATTGCAGGGTTTAAGTTTGTGGTTACCAAAGGTTCAAAGTTAGCTTCTTTACTACCTTACTGTCCAACTTAACTCACTTATTGTACTATTATAAACACAGTCTGATGATTCTTTATTTCTCTCCCTTCTTATTCCTGCTCCTCCATTCTTCATATGTTGGGTGTTTTGTTCTGTGCTCTTTTTAGGAGTGCTCCCATCTAGAGCAGTCCCTGTAAGATGCCCTGTAGAGGTGGTTTCTGGAAAGCAAGTTTTTTGCTTATCTGGGAATTGTTTAATCCAACCATCATATTTAAATGATAGTCATGCTGGATACAGTATCCTTGGTTCAAGGTCCTTGTGTTTCATTGCATTAAATATATCATGCCATTCTCTTCTGGCCTGTAATGTTTCTGTTTAGAAGTCTGATGATAGCCTGATGGGTTTTTCTTTTGTAGGTGACCTTTTTCTAACTCTAGCTACCTTTAATACTCTCTCCTTGTCCTTTTTTTTATTTGCCATTTTAATTGTTATGTTTCTTGGTATTGTCCTTTTGGTTCCCTTCTGTTGGGAGCTCTGTGTGCTTCCGTAATCTGAGAAACTATTTCCTCCCCCAGTTTGGGGAAGTTCACAGCAATTATTTCTTCAAAGACACTTTCTATCAGTTTTTTCTCTCTCTTCTTCTTCTGGTACCCCTATAATGCAGATATTGTTCCTTTAGGATTGGTCATACAATTCTCTTAATGTTTCATTTCTGGAGATCCTTTTATCTCTCTCTGCATCAGCTTCTATGTGTTCCTGTTCTTTGTTTTCTAATCCATTAATGGCCTCTTGCATCCTGTCCATTCTGCTTTTAAGACCTTCCAGAGATTTTTTTATGTCTGCAGTCTCCCTCTATACTTGCTCCTTTAGCTCTTGCATGTTTATCTGCATATCCATCAGCATGTTATGGTTTTTATTTTGAAGTCTTTTTCAGGGAGACTGGTTAGGTCTGTCTCTGCAGATCCTCTCTCAGGATTTGTCTAGACTATTTTGGAGTGGACTAAATTTTTCTGCCTTTTCATTGTGATTGTGGTGGCTGTAGGCAGGTTGCAGGTGTTCCAGCTGGGAGAAGAAAGTACTTTTCTGCATGCTGTATGTCTTGCCCTTCTCGGCTGCATGTGTCAGTTACCCACAATCCTGGAGCAGCCACCAGGTTTGTCCCCCAAGCTGCTGTGGGTGTCCTCTCAGTCACTGAAGTGCAGTTCCCTGTGGGGATTGGCAGGCATGCTGGGTGTGCTTTTCCATGATAGCGGCTCCCCTGTTGGGCAGCTGTGTGCCGGCACCAGCCTTTGGGTCTGGCCCTGGCAGCTGTGTGTCAGGCTGGGATTCCAGTCTGCTGCTGGGAAGGCGGCTGCTCCTGGGTTGTACCTCTGCCACCAGCACGTCTCCCACTGGCCATTCCTGGGCCTCTCTGGCACCACCACTGCTGGTGCATGCGGACTGCTCTCAGGCCCCTATGCTGCAGCCACGGCAGGATTGCATGGGCAGCTCCTTGCCCCTCTAGTGCTGCAGGCATGCATGGGCTGCTCCCATTCTCCTCTGGCTATTACACCCCCAGAACACACTGCCACTCTCCCACTACTGGGCTGGTGTGTCAGGGACTGTGGCAGTTGGTGGAGCAACTGGCAACCTGTTTAGTGCAATGAGGGGCTTCAGAGCTGTGCTGCCACCCAGGGAGTTAGAACACCTAAAGTTCCCCCAGGATTCCGAGCTGCTCATTAAGTGTGCCAGGATTACTTCATACAGCTGTGTGGTCGCTTTCTTTTTAAGGCTTGCAAAAAGCACTCACTTTTCTTTTGCCTCAGGGGCGTCAGTTTTGCTTTTCTGTTTCTCTAATATCCAGCACCCCATGCACCTTGCGTCTGTGCTCCGGGTGAGGATTTCTAGAGCTGCTTGTTTAGCAGCCCTGGGCTTCACTCCCTCACCGTTCCTACTCCTTTCTTCACACCGGGTTCTGGGGTGGGGGTGTGCTCAGGTCCTGCCGGTCTGCGGCTTGTGTCTTACGCTCTTCATGTGATGTTGAGTTCTTACAGATGTAGATGTTCCTGGCTGTTGTTCTGTTGTACTGTATCCACTGGTGTCTCTTTTATGAATAGATGTATTTATTGTATTTTCCTATATATATATGTTTTGGGGAGGAGATTTCCACTGAACAACTAATGCTGCGATCTTGGCTCTGCCTCTGATGTGTAGGATTTTGATGTTATTTTTAACACACTTAAAATTTTAACTTTCACACAACATGTGAATAATGATAAATTACAAATTGGAAAGAGACATTAGATAACTTGGATGGATGAATGGATTAAAAAAGAAAGGCCCAACTACATGCTCCCTACAAGAGAGTCACTGTAGCCCAAAGACACACATTGCCTTAAAGTGAGGAGATGGAAAACTATATTACATACAAATGGAAACCACAAAATAATAGGGGGTGGGTTGTACAGCTATAAAAGGATGTAAGCTTTGTCAAAACCTCACAGAAACTAAGAAAGTCACTATATGAGAAATATTCAATAAAGGGGGAAAATAAAATAATTATAAATTATAGACATTCCAGTATATCCACTGTATGGTCCACCATAACCATTCATCAGTGATACACACTTAAAAGTGGTTTTTCATGCTGTGGAGGGGTTAAATAACACTGAAATGACATGCAGGTACCTCAAACTTTCATGATAGCTACTTAATTTCCACCATGTACATGTCCAGAAGAGAGATTGCTGGATCATATGGTAGTCCTAATTTTGGGGGGCTACCATGTTTTTTTTTTTTTTTGTGAGGGCATCTCTCATATTTATTGATCAAATAGTTGTTAACCACAATAAATTTCTGTATAGGGGGGTCAATACTCAATGCACAATCATTAAACAACCCCAATCCTAATTTTCGTCAGTCTCCAATCTTCTGATGCATAACGAACAAATTCTTACGTGGAGTACAAATTCTTACATAGTGAATAAGTTACATGGTGAACAGTGCAAGGGCAGTCATCACACAAGCTTTCGGTTTTGTTCATGCATTATGAACTATACACAGTCAGTTCAAATACGAATATTCATTTGATTTTTAAACTTGATTTATATGTGGATACCACATTTCTCTATTATTATTATTTTTAATAAAATGCTGAAGTGGTAGGTAGATACGAGATAAAGGTAGAAAACAGAGTTTAGTGTTGTAAGAGAGCAAATGTAGATGATCAGGTGTGTGCCTGTAGAATATGTGTTAATCCGCGCTAGACGAGGGCAATAAACATCCATGTATGCAGAAGATTTCTCTCAGAACATGAGGGGGGAGGTTCTAAGCCTCACCTCTGCTGCTCCCCATTTTCTCACCAGATGGCCCCCTGCGACTGTGCCTGTCTTAGGTTGTTCCTCCCTTGAGGAATCTTACCCGTCTCTGGCTAACCAGTCATCTTCCGGGGCCATACAGGGAAATGTTAATTTGCTAAGTGAGAGAGAAGCCTTATTGTTTGGAAAGGTTAGCTTTTTACTTCTTTGCATATTTATGCCCTGTGGCTTCTATGCCCAGCATTTGTCTTGAGGTGTCTTTACCACTTGGAAGAATTATGATACTCGGAAAATTCTAATGTGGCACGAGTCCTATTTAAAGGTTGTGATTAGGTAGGAAGAAGAAAAGCTTATAGAAGTAGCAGGCAGAAGAAATCCTGGGAAGATTGATTATTTCTTTGACATATCTTCTTGTAGAGTAACTTCAGCATGGATAGGTTTTAAACTACTAATTAAATTGTGCACACACATTAACATAATAGGAATAAAATTACCTAACCAAAGCATACCTGTAATTACCAGCCATCTCCAGTGAAACCAAGAAAACCAGTTAGGCACCTTAGGCATTTGTGAAAACTTATCTATGATATGGTGGATATTGTCCGACTGAACTTAAACAGTCTGAGAGAATTCAGATAAACTAGAACAATCCATTCCTGGGGACTGTTCATATCCCATATGTTCTTTTAACGATAAATAGTCTGTGGTTGTAAGATTTTGGAGTGCAACAATTTGCACTTCTCCTAATTCTTGGTTGAGTTCCAACAGTATAGATTCAGTCCAATTTTTTGTTTTACTGTATGCACAGGCCAGCTCAGATATCTCCTTCATTATTCCCATGGCAAGTCCATGAACTGGTGGGATGAGTGCATCTACACCTGTGACAGTGCGTGGATTTTTTAGGAGTTTTTTATTTTTTCTGATCATGTTCTGTCATGAGTCTTCCCGAGAGTGCTGATGTTGGAAGTTCTTTTTCATATCGTATCTTAGTTCATTTTCGGGGTAGCCAAATTAGGCTTTGATCCTCTGTATAAACACAAACAGACCCTTTGCCTACACTTTTATATGCCCTTTATATCATTGTGTAGAACTCATTAGAGGTCACGCCATAGGAACTGATTTTTTTTTTAATCATTAATCTACACTTACATGACGAATACTTTGTTTACTAGGCTCTCCCCTATACCAGGTCCCCCCTATATACTCCTTTACAGTCACTGTCCATCAGCGTAGCTACCTGTTGTAGAATCACTACTTGTCTTCTCTGTGTTATACAGCCCTCCACTTTCTCCCATCCGGTATGGATGCTAATCTTAATAACCCTCTTTTTCTGCTCCCCCTTACCCCTCCGTACTTACCCATCCTCCCCAGTCCCTTTCCCTTTGGTACCTGTTAGTCCATTCTTGAGTTCTGTGATTCTGTTGATGTTTTGTTCCTTCAGTTTTTCCTTTGTTCTTATATTCCACAGATGAGTGAAATCATTTGGTATTTCTCTTTCTCTGCTTGGCTTGTTTCACTGAGCATAATACCCTCCAGCTCCATCCATGTTGCTGCAAATGGTTGGATTTGCCCTTTTCTTATGGCTGAGAAGTATTCCATTGTGTATATGTACCACTTCTTCTTTATCCATTCATCTATCGATGGACATTTACGTTGCTTCCAATTCTTGGCTATTGTAAATAGTGCTGCGATAAACATAGGGGTACATTGGTCTTTCTCATACTTGATTGCTGCATTCTTAGGGTAAATTCCTAGGAGTGCAATTCCTGAGTCAAATGGTAGGTCTGTTTTGAGCATTTTGATGTACCTCCATATTGCTTTCCACAATGTTTGAACAAGTTTACATTCCCACCAGCAGTGTAGGAGGGTTCCCCTTTCTCCACAGCCTCGCCAACATTTGTTGTTGTTTGTCTTTTGGATGGCAGCCATCCTTACTGGTGGAGGTGATACCTCATTGTAGTTTTAATTTGCATTTCTCTGATAATTAGCGATGTGGAGCATCTTTTCATGTGTCTGTTGGCCATCTGTATTTCTTTTTTGGAGAACCGTCTGTGCAGTTCCTTTGCCCATTTCTTAATTGGGTTATTTGTTTTTTGTTTGTTGAGGCGTGTGAGCTCTTTATATATTCTGGACGTCAAGCCTTTATCGGATGTGTCATTTTCAAATATATTCTCCCATACTGCAGGTTTCCTTTTTGTTCTATTGATGGTGTCTTTTGCTGTACAGAAGCTTTACAGCTTAATATAGTCCCACTTGTTCATTTTTGCTGTTGTTTTCCTTGCCTGGGGAGATATGTTCAAGAAGAGGTCACTCACGTTTATGTCTAAGAGGTTTGTGCCTATGTTTTCTTCCAAGAGTTTAATGGTTTCGTGACTTACATTCAGGTCTTTGATCCATTTTGAGTTTACTTTTGTATATGCGGTTAGACAATGGTCCAGTTTCATTATCCTACATGTAGCTGTCCAGTTTTGCCAGCACCATCTGGTGAAGAGACTGTCATTTCGCCATTGTCTGTCCATGGCTCCTTTGTCAAATATTAATTGACCATATATGTCTGGGTTAATGTCTGGATTGTCTAGTGTGTTCCATTGGTCTGTAGCTCTGTTCTTGTGCCACTACCAAATTGTCTTGATTACTATGGCTTTATAATAGAGCTTGAACTTGGGGAGTGAGATCCCCCCTACTTTATTCTTCTTTCTCAGGATTGCTTTGGCTGTTTGGGGTCTTTGGTGGTTCCATATGAATTTTTGAATTATTTGTTCCAGTTCATTGAAGAATGTTGCTGGTAGTTTCATAGGGATTGCATCAAATCTGTATATTGCTTTGGGCAGGATGGCCATTTTGACGATATTAATTCTTCCTAGCCATGAGCATGGGATGCGTTTCCATCTGTTAGTGTCCCCTTTAATTTCTTTTAAGAGTGACTTGTAGTTTTCAGAATATAAGTCTTTCACTTCTTTGGTTAGGTTTATTCCTAGGTATTTTATTTTTTTTTGTGCAAATGTGAATGGAGTTGTTTTCTTGATTTCTGTTTCTATTGGTTCATTGTTGGTATATAGGAAAGCCACAGATTTCTGTGTGTTGATTTTGTATCCTGCATCTTTGCTGTATTCCGATATCAGTTCTAGTAGCTCTGGGATGGAGTCTTTAGGGTTTTTAATGTACAGTATCATGTCATCTGCAAATAGTGACAGTTTGACTTATTCTTTGCCAATCTGGATTCCATGTATTTTTTTGTTTTGTCTGATTGCCATGCCTAGGACCTCCAGTACTATGTAAAATAACAGTGGGGAGAGTGAGCATCCCTGTCTATTTCCCGATCTCAGCGGAAATGCTTTCATCTTCTCGCTATTCAATATAATGTTGGCTGTGGGTTTTTCATAGATGGCCTTTATTATGTTGAGGTACTTGCCCTCTATTCCCATTTTGCTGAGAGTTTTTATCATGAATGGATGTTGAACTTTGTCAAATGCTTTTTCAGCATCTATGGAGATGATCATGTGGTTTTTGTCTTTCTTTTTGTTGATGTGGTGGATGATATTGATGGACTTTCGAATGTTGTGCCATCCTTGCATCCCTGGGATGAATCCCACTTGGTCATGGTGTACGATGGTTTTGATGTATTTTTGAATTCGGTTTGCTAAAATTTTGTTGAGTATTTTTGCATCTACGTTCATCAGGGTTATTGGTCTGTAGTTTTCTTTTTTGGTGGTGTCTTTGCCTGGTTTTGGTATTAGGGTGATGTTAGCTTCATAGAATGAGTTTGGGAGTATCCCCTCCTCTTCTATTTCTTGGAAAACTTTAAGGAGAATGGGTATTATGTCTTCCCTGTATGTCTGATAAAATTCCGTGGTAAATCCATCTGGCCCGGGGATTTTGTTCTTTGGTAGTTTTTTGATTACCGATTCAATTTCGTTGCTGGTAATTGGTCTGTTTAGATTTTCTGTTTCTTTTTGGGTCAGTCTTGGAAGGTTGTATTTTTCTAGGAAGTTGTCCATTTCTCCTAGTTTTCTCAGCTTGTTAGCATATAGGTTTTCATAGTAGTCTCTAATAATTCTTTGTATTTCTGCGGGGTCCGTCGTGATTTTTCCTTTCTCGTTTCTGATACCGTTGATTTGTGTTGACTCTCTTTTCCTCTTAATAAGTCTGGCTAGAGGCTTATCTAATTTGTTTATTTTCTTGAAGAAACAGCTCTTGGTTTCATTGATTTTTGCTATTGTTTTTTTCTTCTCAATTTTATTTATTTCTTCTCTGATCTCTATTATGTCCCTCCTTCTGCTGACCATAGTCCTCATTTGTTCTTCTTTTTCCAATTTTGATAGTTGTGACATTAGACCGTTCATTTGGGATAGCTCTTCCTTTTTTAAATATGCCTAGATTGCTATATACTTTCCTCTTAAGACTGCTTTTGCTGTGTCCCACAGAAGTTGGGGCTTAGTGTTATTGTTGTCATTTGTTCCATATATTGCTGGATCTCCATTTTGATTTGGTCATTGATCCATTGATTATTTAGGAGCGTGTTGTTTAGCCTCCATGTGTTTGTGAGCCTTTTTGCTTTCTTTGAACAGTTTATTTCTAGTTTAATGCCTTTGTGGTCTGAAAAGTTGGTTGGTAGGGTTTCAATCTTTTGGAATTTACTGAGGCTCTTTTTGTGTCCTAGTATGTGGTCTTTTCTGGAGAATGTTCCATGTGCACTTGAGAAGAATGTGTATCCTGTTGCTTTTGGATGTAGTGTTCTGTAGATGTCTTTTAGGTCCATCTGTTATAGTGTGTTGTTCAGTGCCTCTGTGTCCTTACTTATTTTCTGTCTGGTGGATCTGTCCTTTGGAGTGAGTGGTGTGTTGAAGTCTCCTAGAATGAATGCATTGCATTCTGTTTCCTCCTTTAGTTCTATTAATATTTGTTTCAGGTATGTTGGTGTTCCTGTATTGGGTGCATATATATTTATAATGGTTATATTCTCTTGATGGACTGAGCCCTTTATCATTATGTAATGTCCTTCTTTGTCTTTTGTTACTTTCTTTATTTTGAAGTCTGTTTTGTCTGATACCAGAATTGCAACACCTGCTTTCTTCTCTCTGTTGTTTGCTTGAAATATCTTTTTCCATCCCTTGACTTTAAGTCTGTACGCGTCTTTGGGTTTGAGGTGAGTATCTTGAAAGCAGCATATGGATGGATCTTGATTTTTTATCCATTTTATTACTCTGCATCTTTTGATTGGTGCATTCAGTCCATTTGCATTTAGGGTGATTATTGAAAGGTATGAATTTATTGCCATTGCAGGCTTTAAGTTTGTGGTTACCAAAGGTTTAGGGTTAGCTTCTTTACTATCTTACTGTCTATCTTAACTCGCTTGTTTAGCCATTATAAACACAGACTGATGATTCTTTATTTCTCTCCCTTCTTATTCCTCCTCCTCCCTTCTTCATATGTTGGGTGTTTTGTTGTGTGCTCTTTTTAGGAGTGCTCCCATCTAGAGCAGTCCCTGTAGGATGCCCTGTAGAAGTGGTTTGTGGGAGGCAAATTCCCTCAACTTTTGCTTGTCTGGGAATTGTTTAATCCCTCCTTCATATTTAAATGATATTTGTGCTGGATACAATAGTCTTGGTTCGAGGCCCTTCTGTTTCATTGAGTTAAGTGTATCATGCCATTCTCTTCTGGCCTGTAGGGTTTCTGTTGAGAAGTCTGATGATACCCTGATGGGTTTTCCTTTGTAGGTGACCTTTTTTTTCTCTCTGGCTGCCTGTAATATTTTTTCCTTGTCTTCGATCTTTGCCATTTTAATTATTATGTGTCTTGGTGTTGCCCTCCTTGGATCCCTTGTCATGGGAGTTCTGTGTACCTCTGTGGTCTGAGAGGCCATTTCTTCCCCTTAGTTTGGGGAAATTTTCAGCAATTATTTCTTCAAAGACATTTTCTATCCCCTTTTCTCTCTCTACTTCTGGAATACCTATAATTCTTATATTGTTCCTTTTCGATTGGTCACTCAGCTCTCTTAAAATTCTTTCATTTCTGGAAATCCTTTTATCTCTCACTGCATCAGCTTCTCTGCGTTCCTCTTCTCTGTTTTCTATTCCATTAATGGTCTCTTGCATCTCGTCCATTCTGTTTTGAATTCCTTCCAGAGCTTGTTTTATTTCTGAATTCTCCTTCCTTAGTTCTTGCATATTTCTCTGCAAGTCCATCAGCATGGTTATGACTTTTGTTTTGAATTCTTTTTCAGGACATATTTCTTTATTATTCCTACTATTGAGAAAAATATTAAGTGTTTGTGTTTTCTAATAAAGTTCCCAGTTCTGCCTATATTAATAATTTTATTAACATCCATAATTAAGAACAATACCTGGCTAATATATGTTCAGTAAATTTTTTGAGTTTATTGAGTGAATTATTTTGTGTTACAGAGAGATACTATTGTAAGAGCCCTTGTACCACATGGCCTAACACTGTTCCATTTAACAGACTCAATTTTTGGCCTACGAAAGCTGCTGAGTTGTAAATTATGAAAACATTAACTGAAATACTGTATGGGATTAAACCAGCCCATTTTCTGATTGGGAATACCTTTTGGGCAATAAATAATCTTGTGCTATTATTTTATCACTGTGTGTTGTATGAAAAGATTATTAAAACAAAATTATGCATTGTAAAATATCTATTTTAGTATAATTCAATGCAAATATGTAAAGTTCTGAGAGACATCTGTATCAAGTGGTATCAATTACATAATGTAGTTTTCAATACTTACTATTTTCAAATATGGTCTGAAAATCCATTCTAAATTGCTTCATAGAGTTAGTTGCTCAAGTCCTCGGTATGTTTCTGACCAAGAAGAACCTTTTTTGGGCTACAACTTTGCTGAAAGCTTTCTTCACATCTTTGATCTGTCAGGATGTATGTGAGAGGATTTACCAACGGGTTGACCACACAGTAGAACACGGAGACCACTTTACCAATGGTGAAGTTGTACTTGGCTGGAGGCAGGCATTGACAAAGATGATTTTGCCACAGTAGATGGTGATGACAGTGAGGTGGGAGGCGCAGGTGGAGAAAGCTTTCTTCAAGCCTCCAAGGAAGACAGTCTGTTTATTGTTACCACCATGTGTTCATAGGATGACATGGCGAGAAGAAAAGAACTGAGAATCACAACAGAGCTACATATGTAGCTCAAGGCCTCCACCAAGAATGTGTCTGAGCAAGAGAGTTTATAGATGGGGTCTGAGTCACCAAAGAAATGGTTGATCTTCTGGGGGCCACAGAAGTTCAGATGAGAGATAAGTTTGGTATATAGAAGAGGTGCAATGAAGCCCCCAATCCAAGACCCAGCAGAGAACTGCAGGCACACTGGAATACTCATGAGCAGTGAGTATCTTAAAGGATTGCTGATGGCAAGGTACTGGTCTTAGGCCATCACTGCTAGTAGGATGCACTCGGTAGTTCCCATGGAGAAAAAGAAGTAGTACTGGGCTATACAGCCAGACGGAGAGATGGTGAAACCCTGTGACAGGCAGGTGGATAGCAGTTTCGGTACAGTGACTGTTGTGTACCAGATAACCAGGAAGGACAGATTTCCTAAGAAAATGGACATGGGCATCTGGAGTGTGGGCTCCATCGCAACAGTGAATATGATGAGGGTGTTTGCCATGAGGGACAGCAGATACACAGTGAGAAACATCACAAACAATGTGAGTCTCAGGTAGAGAATACCAGGAAACCCAAGAAAAATGAACTTGGTCACTGTGGTCTGGTCTGTCACCTCCATAGCTCATCCTCTCTGATCTGGAACCAACAAAGCTCAGATGTTGGACGAGCAAGAATGGGATATTTTAATATTCATTTACTTCATGATGATAAAAGACCACCAAACATATTAAAATTAATGGTTTCCAAAAACATAATTAGTGTCTTTATAAACATTTTAAATGGAATAGGTCATTTAATTTAAAAAATTAAGTTTGAAGGTTAATAGTAAACACCTGACCAATGTGAATATTTTAACAATGAAGATACGAAGGAAAGACATTATTTTCCCTCAGTTACATCACTCTATATGGTGGGGCACATTGTACTCAGGTGGGGCGTTTTAAAATACTACAGTGAAATTAATTCATAAAATTAGTGGCTGTTGCAAGAACATGACATTGTTCCATCAGTAAGTATGTCACATTCTAGACATTTAAGATGATGAAGAAATCAGCACCATGCATATCAAAGGCCAGTGACCACAGCTGGATGTCAGATGGAGCTCCTGAGCCACACCTATTGCCTTAGGAACCCAAGGCATTGCTGCTGTATGGACATTACGGCCCTTATCCCACAGCATCTCTCAGGGCTGGGTGCAAGATAGGAACTGGAGGAAATGCCGTCACCAGTAAACAAAACAGAAAGTAAGATTCAACATCTACATAAAAATGATTTTTTCATAAATATTCTTCTAAATTCTATTCTTGGCTTCTTTTGTTTCAAAATCAGTTCAACTACCAATTTTTCTACACTGGTTGTGAACAGTCAAACAAATAACTTTAAAGTCAAAATTCTATTATATCTTCAATGGACATACATTTTTTTCTATAGTTTGGCTATTATGAAGGAAAATTTAATGAGATATACCCATTTATGAATTTTTAAATGTATGATACAGATTTTATAACTATACTTAAGTGTTCTTTCTAAAATAAAAAAATACAGAAATCCTTTTGGTAGCGAAACAGTTTTCCAATGAATGTAATGTACATATGTTCTTTAGTTCCAAATAATCCACACGAGGCAGGGAGCCAAGATGGCGGCCTGAGTAGGACAGTGAGAATCTCCTCCCAAAAACATATATTTTTGAAAATACAACAAATACAACTATCCCTAAAAGAGAAACCAAAAGATACAGGACAACAGCCAGACTACATCCACACCTGAGAGAACCCAGTGCCTGCTAAAAGGGGTAAGATACAAGCTGCAGCCCGGCAGGACCTAAGACCCCTCACCCCAGCTCCCGGCAGGAGGAGAGTAGTCATTGTTGGGAGAGAGAGGGAGCCCAGGACTGCTAAACATCCAGCACTAGCCATCCTCACCACAGCACAGACACACAGTGCATGTGTGGGGTGCTGGAAACAAAGGAAGCAGGACAGTAAGACCTGTGAGTGGGTCCCACAGCCGGCGCCCCTGGGACAAAGAAAAGCGAGTGATTTTTGAAAGTCTTAAAGGGACAGGGACCCCACGGCTGGATGGAAGCATCCCAGGTCACAGTCCAGCAGATGGAAATTCCAGGGAACTCCAAGTGCACTAACACCCTAGGAAACAGCTCTGAGACACCTCATGGAGGTAAACAGCCAAACAGCCCCTCATCCATTATCCCTCCGGGGCTCCACCATAGCAGAGTAGCAGCCTGAGGCTGGCCACACCCACAGCAAGGGAGCTTCCTCCATACCAGCAGGGAAAGATACAGGGACCCAGTCTACACGCAATTGCCCAACACAAGCCACTAGGGGTTTCAGCTGTCCCAGTAAAGAAAGGCCAGGAGAAAGTGGAAAATGTCTTGGCTCTCCCAGCTGACAGACGAGTCAATAGCATACCACTGCACCTATCAACATGAAAAGGCAAAAAAATTTGATCCAGACAAGACTAACCCAGACATCTTCGACATCTTCTACATTTTCCCCTGAGAAGGAACCTGGGGAGATAGGTTTAACCAATATTCCTGAAAAAGAATTCAAAACAAAAGTCATAACCATGCTGATGGACTTGCAGAGAAATATGCAAGAACTAAGGAAGGAGAATACAGAAATAAAACAATCTCTGGAACGACTTCAAAGCAGAATGGATGAAATGCAAGAGACCATTAATGGACTAGAAAACAGAGAACAGGAACACAGAGAAGCTGAATCAGAGAGAGATAAAAGGATCTCCAGGAATGAAAGAATATGAAGAGAACTGTGTGACCAATCAAAATGGAACAATTTCTGCATTATAGTGGTACCATAAGAGCAAGAGAGAGAAAAAAGGGATAGAAGTGTCTTTGAAGAAATAATTGCTGAAAACTTCCCCAAACAAGGGGAGGAAATGGCCTGTCAGACCAAATAATCCACATGATAAATGTATAGTAGAAAAAATTCTTTGTTTCCATAGTAAGAACTTTGTGGTATATATATAATACAATTTTTATGATTTTTCAAATCCCTTGCCATAAAGGTGCAGACATGATAGCTCCTATATCACAGTGAAAAAATCAGCAAAATGAAACATGAAGGCAATTATCTTCATGTCTACACATTTCTGTGTTAAACCTTTAGGAAACTCCCAATCATAAAACTTTATTGAAAGATGTGAAATGCTTTATGCCACACCATTACTGTTTCCTATTGTGCACTATTGATGTATTATAATATATATATTATAGTGTATGTATATACATATGTATACATACACACACACACACAGACACACACACACATACATGATTGAAATTATTAGTTAGTTAGACCTGGTTAAAAGTGAAATTATGTTAGTATGGTCTAGGGATATTTTATTTATCCCACTAAATGAACCTCTAAATATTAATTTCCTAAAAATACTAACACTTTCCATATTATTCCAAATAACAAAAATAAATACTTGCATTTCAGAGGCTAGAGCAGTTTTCAAAAATATTTGAAAACATTATGACTAACAGTCACCTAGAATTTATAATTTAAGGAAGTCATTCGGATGAAAAAACTAAGACTGATTTTTTAAATAGTCTCCCTGAGTTTGATTCTTTAGTTCCATAAGAAAAATATTAACATTTATATTATTCATATAAGACCAGAAGTCCAAGGTATCTTTTATTGTGATTATTTAATGAATATTACAGGACTATTTTTCTCTTAGCATTCACAGAAAGACATCAAATAACTATTTGGAAATAATATACGTAGATCTTTGACAACAGATTCAGATTAACATCATCCCAAAGACAACATCCCTCTTCTTTTTCTAAATGACATCCCAGTTACTAATTCTGCCTTTCACACAAGTAGGGTTCTACACTCCCAAATTGTATGTAACCTTAAGAAGGAACAAAAAGATAGAGGAAATTAATTTTAAATCATTTAACACTTTTTATAAAAATAAAATTACATATAAAGAGGAACTACAGCTTATAATGTATAGTTATATGACATAAGCTGTAGTTCATATGTAAGTTAGTTATGCATTTTACATGACAAAGGAATGTCTGAGAAAGAACAGTGCCTCCGATTATAGAATATCCAAAATTATAAATGTTCTGTTATGTAAATCCATTTCTCTCCTGGAAAGTAAAAAATGGCATTGTTTATGTGTCCCCAGGTATACTCACAAGCCTTTATTCCATTTGGTTATTTTCAGAAATGGAATATTATGGGAAAATTTTGTTTAAACTCTCCTTTTCACCAAGCTCTGTATTAGAGCACACTACTTTCAATTTGTTCATAAGAGAAGAATGCTAGTTAATTATGCCCTGCTGGATCGTTGGCTGTGTCACCCCATCTATGGTATAAATGAACACCAAATTCCTCATTTTTTTCCTGAAATTTCCCCTCTCTGGCCAAGATGCCCAGAAAAGCCTGCTCTGAGAGGCTCTGAAAAGCCTCCCCTGTGAGGATGAATGGGGTCACGTTAGCTTTGAGCCTCAGAAGTTTGCCCTGCACCTTGAGACATTCGTGTAGATTCCCAGAGGACTTTCCTTTGGAGAGGGTCAGGGCCCTCTTCCTTAGGGACCAAAGGAAGAAGAAACTCAGGAAACTATTAAAAATGACTTGACAGGAACTGAAGGAATAACATCCTAAGTGGTTTCTTTAGCTCCCATTACCCATCTTACCAACCCTTCATTTTTTATTGCAGAATTGTATTCCTCAATATTTCAGTCACCATAAACACAGCCAGAGTATCATATTATCTAGCTACAAAGCTAATTAAGAGATTAGCCTGGATATCTCATTTTACAGTAATACAGTGCAAAAATACAACTCTGGCTTGCATCTCTATAGCAAATGCTTCAATGGAGAAAGCATTAATCAGATGTTTGGGAAAATTATACTTCCTACTGGACTAGATACCAAGATTGAGCCACTTCAATAGACATATATGTATGAGAGCACAATGCCTATATGCAAATGGTAAAAACATACCTGATGAAATTTGTTAGCAGAAGAGAACACCAACCTAGAAGACTGAATAGAATAAGTCTAGATGATATCCACATATGTATAGTGATAAGGGAATTTACAGTATAACTTTAAGCTTGCTAAAATAGTTCAAGAAAAAGACTATGTTGTTTAGCATGTTTTGTGAACATTGGTTAGCCCCTATATAAAATCAAATAAAAATTCAATTCTTAGTCATAAATGCCAAGTACATCAGACATTTACCCATTAGGGCAAGAAATTGCAAACCAGTGGTTATAAACGAGGCAGTGGAAGTCACCAGGAGATACGTGAAGATGTGTGGAACAAACTGTTTACAGTGATATGGAATGTTGGTGGCATGTACGGGTTTGGGCATGAGTGATTATAATCATCTAAGGAGCCAAATTATATACCCAAGGGTAAATGCTTGAATAGTGTGTATTGTACTGTTGTTGGGTAGGATTTCTATACATACATCTGTTAAGTGTATTTGGTCTAAAGTGAGGTTTCATTTCAATGTTTCCTTTTCTGATTTTCTGCCTCTGATTTTCTGATGACCTGTCTATAGCTGAGAGTGTGGTCTCCCCTTATTATTTATTGTTGCCTTATTCTACGATCAGATTTGTTAATATTTGCTTAATATCATTTGGTGCTCCAAAGTTGGGTATGTGTATAATTTTTAAATTTATTTTTGAATATAGTTGACCTACAATATCATATTGGTTTCAAGTACTCAGCAGTTATATATGTTATTAAATCCTCACCCCAATTAGCATAGTTCCTGGCAACATATAAAGATGTTACAGAACTGATTACATTTCTTATGCCGTACTTTCATCCCCATGACTAATTTACATTGTGTTTTGAGATTTTGTGCCTCTTTACTCCTTTAATCTAAGTCACCCACCCTCCCTGACCCATCCCCCATGGTAACCAATGGCTACACCTCAATGTCTATGACTCTACTGCTGTTCTGCTCATTTTCTTTTGTTTTATTTTTAGATTCCACAAATAAATGAAATCATAAGATATTTGTATTTTCCTGCCTGGCTAATTTCACTCAGCATAATACCCTGTAAGTCCATCCATGTTGTCACAAATGGCAGGATTTCTTTCTGTTTCATAGATGAACAATATACCACTGTATATATGAATCAGATCTTCTTTATTTATAGCCAATAGATGTATTGACAGACACTTTGGTTGCCTCCATATCTTGGCTATTGTAAATAATGTGACAAACATATGGGTGTATACATCTTTTAAAATCAGAGATGCTGTTTTCTTTGGGTAAACTCCGAGAAGTGGAAATACTGGGTGGTAATATATTTCTCTTTTTAATTTTTGAGGAACCTTCATATTGTGCTGCACCAATTTACATTCCCACCAACAGTGCAGGAGGGTTCCCATTTCTCCACATCCTCACCAACACTTGTTATTTCTGATCTTTTGGATAGTGGCCATTCTAGACAGTACTTTTAAAAACTCTTTCTAATCACTTAGAATATTGAGCTCTGTCAGGAATATCTGCCAATTAATTTTTTTCCTTTAAAATACCCTTTGCTAATTTTGTATGCCTCATTATTTTTTCTGAATTATGGGTATTTTCTTTTTATAACATATTAATACCAGAAGTTGTATTGCCCTTTCCCATATTTTTATGGTTCTAATTGTCCATTTATTTAGGTACCACTCAAGTTTAAATACTTTTGCTTTATGTGTTACTGCTTCTTTGTGCTTTAGTTCACTTTAGTTTGGGTTTAGCTAATTTTTTTTATAGATTTTTATTAAAGTGTAGTTGACATACAATATCATATTGGTTTCAAATATACAACATAGTGAATCAATAGTTACACACGTTATTAAATCCTCATCCGAACTAGTGTAGATAATGTCAACATAGAAAGATGTTACAGAACCCTTGACTATATTCTCTATGCTGTACTTTCATCCCCATGAGTAATTTATTTTTTGATCTAGATTTTGTGCCTTTTTATCAATTCCCTTCACCTACCCACTCCAGCTTCTCCCCCATGGTAACCAGCAGTCACTTCTCAGTATCTAATTTCAGGAATAAAACGGAAACGTTAAAATCTCTTGAAAGACACAAATTATGGCAATTTCCTCTATAAAAACGTGCAAAACCTGATTAGTCATATTTTGTAACTATATTCTGTAATTAAATATCCTCCCAAATAGTATCACTGGGCTTTATGTGAATAAAAGCAAGAGGAATATCTTCATGAATATGCCATCAAATATCCTCATTAAAACACAATAAAATAAAATCTAGCAATATATTAAGGATCATAAATCATTGCCAAAAGGAATGTAAGCAGGAAATGTGAAGGGGGTTTAACATAGAAATAAAGCACATAGAAATAATAAATCTTAAGAATGTTATAAATATCTCAATAGAAGCATTAGTAGCATTGGAAAAATTCAAACCTTTTGTGTTTTAACAGCAAAAAGCACACTTATCAAACTATATTAAAAATGGTTTTCATGAATTTAAGAAAGACATCCTATTTGTTAAAAAAGTAACAAAACACCTGTACCTAATACAACAATTAATAGTTGACCACTAAATCCCTTCTTTTCTGATTAAGGACAAGAGAGCAATATCTAATTATAATATTTTACTAGAGGCCCTGGGAAGTATAATATGGCAAATTTATTTAATATAGTCATTCTTATAAGTAGGAATATTGATTGGAAAGAAAGAAGATAGGCTTATTTGTAAATAATATTGCTTTCATATAAAATCATAAGTAATGTATTTAAAAACTACCAGAACTAGAAAATGAACTTAGTTAGATCAAAGATCACACGGTCATTAAAAAAAAATCAACTGTATTTTTATAACAAAAATTAGAAAGTGAAATTTAAAAAACACTACTTTAATAGAACTCATTTTAACAAAGTATATAGAAAGTCTTTAATTTTAAATATATATGGGGGAGCTTTGTGCTTACATATATAAAATAGTGCTAAGAGAAATTCAAACAGCCAAATAAATGGTAAGATATACCATATTCATGCATCAGATCACTCAAAATTCCAGTGTGTGTGTGTGTGTGTGTGTGTGTGTGTGTGTGTAAATTTATGAGATGTTTCTGAAATGTTTAGACTAGAAAAACTATTTTGAGAACATAAAGTTGGAGAATTTTTACGGATTTCCAGATGAAATATAAAGTGATGTTAGTAAACACTATTATTTGCATAAATTTAACCAAATGCTTCACATAGAGTCATGAAATAGACCCACCGTTTCATAATTTTCCCAAAAAAAAAGCAAAAATTCAGTGAATAAAGAATTGTACTTTTTAAAATAGCATAGAAAATCCATTCTGGAAATATAAAATCTGAAATTTCCCTTTATGCCACGCACAAAATTCACTAGAAAAGACTCATTACCTAAATGTAAGATTTGAAACTACAATTTTCTAGAAGAAATATCAAAAACATCATAAACTTGTATTAGTATAAGTCTTATAAAATACCCACACCACCAAGTATAAATCATAAAAGATTAAAATGGTAATATTGACTTCATGAAAATTAAAACTTTTGGTCTTTAGGAAACATTGCCAAAGAAATGAAAAAGAAAATAAAAACTGAAAGACAAATATACACAAACACATCACACATACCTATAAATGGAACTAGAATGATTAAATAATGGGGTAAAATAATCAATTATAAATGCCCACATTTGGGCACTTGACAAAATTTCATAATAAATGGCCAGTGAATACCTGAAAAGATGTATCATTAGTCATCAGAAATGAAAAGTGAGAAATGAGATACACTGCACACACACTAGAACAGCCAAAATTTAAATGGGGCAATATCAAGGGTGGGTGAGAATATGGAAATGTAAAATTTTGCAACAATTTTGGAAAAGCCGTGGTAATTTCTTAGTAAGCAAAATAGGCACTTACCACACCTCGGCAGTTGCACTCCTAGCTATTTAATCAAATGGAAGGGAGAATGACTGTGACAAGGATTTGTACATGAAAATTCAGTGGCTTTTTTCTTATTAATCCCATTTTGGAAGCAGTCTTAATATCTACAAAAAGGTAAATAGTTGCTTAAATTATTGTGTACTTGTTCAAAGGGATGCAACTCAGCAATTGAACAGACTTACAAAACATCTCAGCATGGAAAAATCTCTAAATTATGATGTTGCAAGAAGCTTGACACAAAAGAATACATGATCTATGCTTCTGTATGTGTGAAAATCTGGAGTAAGCAGGGCTAAGCTATAGTAACAAAAACGACAGCCTTGGTTGGTTGGGCCTAATGGGAAAATTGAATGAGTGCATGAGGCATGAGGAGACTTTCTGGAATGAATAAGGATGGATCTTTCTTGATAGCAGTTGTAATTACATAAATTTGCCACATCAAACCTATATGTGTAATAGGTATATTTTATCATATGCCATTTACAGCTCTAAAAGTTCATTTAAAAATTATCCTCTATACCCTTAGCACAGTGATCCTTAGTGGGTTCTCTATTAATACCTTCAGAGGGCTTTTGGTATTTTCAAGAAAATTAATTTTCTTCATGCCCATGCCAATACATGAAACTGACTTTCCATGTTATTGCAAACACACCACCTCCACACATTTTCAAATATCTCCTGGTGACTTACACTTCCTGACAGCCACTAGTTGATACTTTCTTTAATAGACATCAAGAAATAATCTAGATTTGTTTTATTCAGTCTTATAGGTAGCTGTTTTGTTCTCTTCTAATACCAAATTTTTCAGACTTTTATACCCTCTTCACATATTCCCTAAGGCCCTAGAACATAACTGCTACATGAAATGGTTCCATCTGCTAGAGTGGGTGACAGTTTCCACATTCAGTCAGCAAGTGCTTTTTAGTTTAGTTATTTGCTATAAAGAGATGTCAAGTAACGAGAGACATTTTTGCTTGTCTGGTTTTGACTTTGTTTTGTGGCTTTATTATTGGAAAAGAAGACTGTTTCTGATCTACATTGTACTTTGTATGTTGGAGAATGCTATATTCTGGTCATGACTTGTGGTGACTGAAATATTGAGAGATGCCATTCTACAATCATATTTTGAAGGGTTAATACCAGAGGCAGTGGCTTCTAATGCCGCCAGTTGAGAAGACATTCTTTCCACTCCCATGAAGGCATTTCTAATCGTTCCCAAAGTTTCTTTATTCTTCCTTTGATCCTAAGGGGAAAGTTCTCCGACCCTCACCAGATGAAAATTTTCAGGGAATCTATGTGTACGTCCCAAAAGAGAGAGCAGATTAATGAAACTCAAGATTGATGAAATCCTAATTCTTCTCACAATGGGATCTGAGGCAATGCCTTTCTTTACAGTTTGATCGCAGAGGAGAAAAAGAAAAAAAATAAAGAAATTTGGTGTTTATCCATAGCACAGATGTTGACCCACAGCCAAAGGCACAGCAGGGAGGAGCTTCCATGGCTAATTCCATTAAGATCCAATTGAATGTGCTGTACTCTAATGTACAGCCTTTTTGAAATGGAGGATTTAAAATAAATTTAACTAATAACATCCCAGTCCTGAGAAATATTTAAACAGAATATATGCTGTGAGTATATCTGTGAGGGTTAATCTGTGTTATTCCTCATTTGTCTAGAGTAATAGAGTTCTATAGCAATTCTTTTATAACTTTAATAATGTGTAATCTGAGGTAATATACATTCTCAGGCATTCATTTAGCATGTAGGATGAGTGACTATAGTTTAAAAATTAAAATACCAAATAAATTAAAATTATATGTAAGATACTTTTTATAAGTAAAAGTTATTTAGTTTTTATAAAAGTGTATATATTTTTAAAATTAAATCTCCCCATCATCCAGTTTCCTCCTAAGGTTCTATATAGATAGAGAGTGTATAACCCTAATTTTTGCTATAGGCAGAGTTATATAACCATCACATCTTTTACAAAAGAAAACAGATTTCTCTTTGTGATGATGTGCCCTTGATTCTGTTCTAAACTTCTACTTATATAATTTCCAAATAGTTAATAGTGATTAAAGGTAGGAGAAAAAGTGGTATGTAATATCCTTTTCATAATATCAGTAAGAAAGACTTTGGAATCTTGATAGTAAATTAATAGTATAAATGCTAATAATTTTCAAATGGAACCAGAAACAAAATCAGGGAAAGGTTTTTTAAAAAACAAGTCTAAGTTCTTTCCTTGAAATTTTCTTAAATTTAAAATTCTAGGTTGGTTGCTAGTCATAATACTTTGCAAAGATTTTGAATAGTGGTAGAGCCTGCAAGAAACAAAATTTTAGTTTTACAAAAAAGTCAGGATTTTTAAAGTATTAAGATCTACAGATTGGGTTTCTGAGACATATAAAATATCCCTTGGCCATACTAGTATAATTTAAATTTTAATCAGATGTAACTAAAATTTTTATAATGTATACTTTGAAAACTTCTGTGGTGTCAACAGGGCACCCCAGAGACCATTAATATTATTGCATAAAATCTGTACACATTTTTCAATAGTATTTTGAGATTTAAAATCTCCATAAAAGTTTAATCCAGAAATATGTGAATATGAATCCAATAGTCTTCACATTTTTTTCAGCCAGTTTTTCATTATGATATAAGAGATAGTAAGTCTGTATCTTTATTATAGGAATTTTAAAAAATGGTAAAAAATATGTATTATTGTTAAGTGGAAGAAATAGATATGAGCTGTTGGAGAGAGAATACGCCAGTAAAGCCCACTAAAAGGACTCAAAGAGTTAAGAAGATAAAACTAGAGAGCCAGAAAAGACAGAGTTAATCCCTGTAATAAAAAATTATTATACATAAAAATCCCTATGATAAATCTGTCTTCACCTACCTTGACTCTAGTCTGCTCCTCCTTTGGACTGTATTCAAATAAAACTTCTGCTCTGCTTCCCAGCTGTGTCTCTGCCTCTCAGTTCTCTGTTGCAGTGGGAACAGGAACCGAGGAGAGCAAACTCAGTCCCCCTAACATTAGTATATTGCATATGAAATACTTTATATATGAAAGTAATACCGATATATATATAAAGCTTTTATTATTGCTACTAATATGTTACCACTATACTTTACAGCTATCATCTGGATGTTTTGGCCCTAAAGCACATGTATCCATTGGAAAAATTATTTTTATAAAAATGATACTTATCTATTTTTTTTGACAAAAATGCAACATAACGAGCATATTGTATTCTTATATTTGGTATGACTCTATGTCTCATATAAAGTGTTCTTATGCTATGGAAAGAAACTCTATGTCCACTAAAGGATTAGTGGACTTTTGAATTTAAAATTATTAGCTTAGAGTTTGTACCTCTTTATCCTCTTCACCTTTATCACCCACCCCTTCATCCTCTTCCACATAAACTTCAAATTATAAAATAAAGTAGTCATAGGAATGGAAGGACAGCATAGATAATATAACTAATAATACTGAAGTATTTTGTTGTGTTAGCAGGGTATAAGTGTATTTAGCATGGTGAGCATATGGTAATGTAAATTTGTCACTATGCTGTACATGAGAAACAAATATAGTATTGTATATTAAGTAGTTCCCAATTTAAAAAAAGAAAATTTTATGGTTGTTTCCAACCAATGTAGAAAAACTGGTGGATACACTGACTTAAAAAAAAATATCTAAGAATAGTAAGATTTTAACAAAATATTTTTCTTTCCTTTTCTTACATGCACATAATATATACATATATATGTGTGTATATATATATATATATATATATATATATATATATATATATATAATTTTGGTATCATTAATCTACAATTACATGAAAGACATTATGTTTACTAGGCTCCCCACTTCACTTAGTCCCCCCCACATACCCCTTCACAGTCACTATCCAACAGCATAGTAAGATGCTGTAAAATCACTACTTGTCTTCTCTGTGTTGCACAGCCCTCCCCGTGCCCCCCCACACTATACATGGTAATCATAATGCCCCTTTCTTTTTCCCCGCCCTTATCCCTCCCTTCCCACCCATCCTCCCCAGTCCCTTTCCCTTTGGTAATTGTTAGTCCATTCTTGGGTTCTGTGATTCTGCTGCTATTTTGTTCCTTCAGTTTTCATTTTTTCTTATACTCCACATATGAGTGAAATCATTTGGTATTTGTCTTTCTCCACCTGGCTTATTTCACTGAGCATAATACCCTCTAGCTCCATCCATGTTGTTGCAAATGGTAGGATATGATTTTTTCTTATAGCTGAGTAATATTCCATTGTGTATATGTACCACATCTTCTTTATCCATTCATCTACTGGTGGACACTTAGGTTGCTTCATATCTTGGCTATTGTAAACAGTGCATTGATAAACATAGGGGTGTATCTGTCTTTTTCAAACTGGAGTGCTGCATTCTTAGGGTATATTCCTAGGAGTGGAATTCCTGGGTCAAATGGTAAATCTATTTTGAGCATTCTGAGGAAACTCCATAATGCTTTCCACAATGGTTGAAATAATTTACATTCCCACCAGCAATGTAGGAGGGTTCCCCTTTCTCCACAACCTCATCAACATTTGTTGTTGTTTGTCTTTTGGATGTTAGCCATCCTTACTGGTGTGAGATGATATCTCATTGTGGTTTTAATTTGCATTTCTCTGATGACAATCAATGTGGAGCATCTTTGCATGTGTCTGTTAGCCATCTGAATTTCTTCTTTAGAAAACTGTCTATTCAGCTCCTCTGCCCATTTTTTAATTGGATTATTTGCTTTTTGTTTGTTGAGGTGCGTGAGCTCTTTATATATTTTGGGTGTCCACCCTTTATTGGATCTGTCATTTATGAATATATTCTCCCATACTGTAGGATACCTTTTTGTTCTATTCATGGTGTATTTTGCGATACAGAAGCTTTTCAGCTTGATATAGTCCCACTTGTTCATTTTTGCTTTTGTTTCCTTTGCCCGGGGAGATATGTTCAAGAAGAGGTCACCCATGTTTATGTCTAAGAGATTTTTGCCTATGTTTTTTCTAAGAGTTTTATTGTTTCATGATACATTCAGGTCTTTGATCCATTTGGAGTTTACTTTTGTGTATGGGGTAGACAGTGATCCAGTTTCATTCTCTTACATGTAGCTGCCCAGTTTTGCCAGTACCATCTGTTGAAGAGACTATCATTTCCCCATTGTATGTCCATGGCTCCTTTATCGAATGTTAGTTGACCATATATGTTTGGGTTAATGTTTGGAGTCTCTATTCTGTTCCATTGGTCTGTGGCTCTGTTCTTGTGCCAGTACCAAATTGTCTTGATTACTATGGCTTTGTAGCAGAGCTTGAAGTTGGGGAGTGAGATCCCCCCCACTTTATTCTTCCTTCTCAGGATTGCTTTCGCTATTCGGGGTCTTTGGTGTTTCCATATGAATTTTTGAACTATTTGTTCCAGTTTATTGAAGAATGCTGTTGATAATTTGATAGGGATTGCATCGAATTTGTATATTGTTTTGGGCAGGATGGCCATTTTGACAATATTTATTCTTCCTAGCCAGGAGCATGGGATGAGTTTCCATTTGTTAGTGACTTCTTTAATTTCTCTTTAGAGTGTCATAGTTTTCAGGGTATAGGTCTTTCAGTTCTTGGTTAGGTTTATTCCTAGGTATTTTATTCTTTCTGATGCTATTGTGAAAGGAATTGTTTTCCTGATTTCTCTTTCTATTAGTTCATTATTAGTGTATAGCAAAGCCATAGATTTCTGTGTGTTAATTTTGTATCCTGCAACTTTGCTGAATTCCGACATTAGTTCTAGTACTTTTTCAGTGGAGTCTTTAGGGTTTTTTATGCACAATATCATGTCATCTGTAAATAGTGACATTTTGACTTCTTCTTTACCAATCTGGATTCCTTGTATTTCTTTTTAACAAAATATGTTTCATGTACATGTTGACTACTATTCTGTTTTCTAGATATACAGTTTATTCATGTATAAATTTACCCCTAAGTTCTGAATGATGGCATATAATGAGGGTCACAGTGTTAAAACCAAAGCAGCCCTCTGTCTTCATGAGGAAACTCTCATGGCTTAGGAGCTCTGTCTGAAGCCCTCTTTCCCGGATCTACAGGTCTCTGACCAGCATTGCTGTGGATATATTCATCATCTAATATTTAGGGTGTGTATTCCTCCAGGATGGACAATACATGTTCTTCTAGTAGCCACATTTCTGCAAGGATTAACTCAGATTGTGACCCTTCATATTCCCTTACCTGGCTACAAATTCTACCCAAACCCTTAATGTGATGAAACTGAGGGAAAACTGCTTCCTCCCTTAATATCTTCATTTGCAGGGTAGATTATTAGATTATTTACTTTGGAGATGTATTATTTAAATTAAATGAGCTAATTCATGCAAACTGTTTATAAAGACAGCAATTATGTTTTTAGAAGCCATTAATTATAATATGTTTGGTGGTCCTTTATCATAATGAAGTAAATGAATATTAAAATATCCCGTTATTGCTCATCTATTATCCAGGCTTTGTTGGTTCCAGATCAGAGAGGATGAGCTGTGGAGGTGACAGACCAGACCACAGTGACCAAGTTCATTTTTCTTGGGTTTCCTGGTATTCTCTACCTGCAGCTCGCATTGTTTGTGATGTTTCTCACTGTGTATCTGCTGTCCCTTCTGGCAAACACCCTCATCATGTTCACTGTTGTGATGAAGCCCACACTCCATGTCTCCCTTCTGGCCTGTTACGTTTTGGCTGTTAAATCTGCTTATTGTCTTATGCGGTTTCCATTATAGGTAATATGCTGGTTTTCCCTTCTGCATTTAAGATTCCTTTTTTTTATCCCTAACTTTCACTATTTTAATTATAATTTTTCTCCATGTGTTTCTCTTTTAGTTCCTGGCACTTGGAACTCTTGTTATTCCTGTACCTGGATGTCTGTTCCTTTCTCCATATAACAGTTTTCCACCATTATTTATTCATGCAGTTTTCCTGGCCCTTTCTTTCTCTCTTCTCCTGGGGCCCCTCTAATGAAAATGCTGTTCTCAGTGTTGTCTCAAAGGTTCCTAACAGTGGCTTCACTTCCTAGAATTCCTTTGTCCTTGTGCTCCTCTGCCTGGGTATTTCCCATTGCTTTGACTTCCAAGTCACCGATTTGTGTTTGAGTTCATCCATTCTGCTGGTGAACCCTTCTAGAACATTTTTCATTTTAGTTATAACTTTTATTTAGTACTTTCTTATATTTTTCTATCACTTTATTGAAATTATCATTGTGTTCTCCCATTCTTCTGAGTTGGGTGAGCATCTGCATGACCATTGGTTTGAACTCTTGTCAGATTGCTTATCTGTTCCATTAATGCTTTTTACTGTGGATTTGACTTGTTCTTTGGTGTTGCACATATTCCTCTGTCTCCTCATGTTTCCTATCTCTCTGTGTTTGTCTTTATATATTAGGGGAAGTGGCAACCTCTTTCAGTTTGGAGAAAGTGGTCTTTTTAGAAGATTTGTTTGGTGGCACAAAGCTCAGTCTACCCTGGATGCCAGAGCCAGGAACTCCGTGGGAGTCTCTTGTGTGCCTTGGAGTGTCAGCTGGTTCTGATATGGCTGCGGCTGCTGTGTGTGCATGGTAGGGCTTGGTGCACTGGCCACCTGATTGCAGTTTGGCCACTAAAAAGGGAGAGTGGGGTTTGGGCCGCTTTCTCATCCCAGTTGCAGTAGTGTCTCTGCATAAGTTGGCCAGAGCTCAGGGTGCTCTTCCTGCTGGGGGCAACTTGCTACCTGTACAGTGAAGATGATGCTCAGGGTGGCTGCCAATCCAGTTGGAGTCCAGCCTCTATATGGGGAAGCTGGACTTGGTGTGCTTACATTGCCTGTTTACACCTTCACTGCTGCTCCAGGAGGATGGTGCTCAGGACCTATGTTCTGGCTGTGTCTCTGTATGGTGTGGTTTGGGGCTGGTGCTGGCCGGCCCTGCTGACCCAGTGACAGCACAAGTGGGGCAGAACACACTCTCTGGATCTTGCAGGCCAGAAGGAGGGCACCAGAAATGGATTCCATCAGCTCCATCCCCACAAGTTAGGATGTGATGGCAAAAATGTCCACCAGTGCTTCTCCCATTGAGGGTAGTAGTCCCTGCAATTCCTGCCTCTACAGCAGTCACTGTAAAATTACAACCATTTGGTACACTCCCCATAGGTCTATGGTTCTCCTGTTAAATCCTGTTGATCTTCAAACTTGACATTTTGGTGTCTCATCTGTATGGCCTGGAAGTGCCGTCTGCCCCTGCCACGAGAGCCAGACACCCTATTGGTGTCTCTTTATGGTTGGCAATGCCCGTTGGTGGAGATAAAGCTCCGGCTGCCATGTGGTGATCTTCTGGACACTGCATAGTCCGGGTGTCTGATGTGGGCTGTCCCTTCACTCTGTGAGAGTTCAGTATTTTGGGATCCCTCTCGATTGTGAGTTTCTAAGAGAGGCTGCGTCTCTGTCTTTCTTAAACTTCTCAATGTGTCTCTCGTCTTTTCTTGTAGAGGTGCTGTTCATTTAGTTCTCAGGTCTTTTTGAGGATAATTATACCATATATAGGTGTAATTTGCTGTGTCTATGGGAGATGAGTTCATGGTCCTCCTGCTCTGTCATCTTGAACTGTACTCCAGCAGGTTATACTTTGTGCTTTACAATTTGATATATGATCCATGTTGAGTAAATTTTATTGCTGTTTTCTTTTATGTAAGAAATCTACATAAAAAGAAAACAGCAATAAAATTTACTCAACTTGGATCATGCATTTTCAAAAATATGTGCAAATGGTCATTCAAAGTCCATATCAGAAGACAGGAAGTGACTTCAAAAAAGATTCGTGGTGCCCCACTCAGCCACCTTGAAATTTGTCACCACATAAGCAAAAACTGTTGGGGTTTTCCTAGAATAGGTTAGTTTATTCTGATCTTTTATAAATGGAGTGAAAACATGGAGATCGCACTGATACTATGTACTTATTGCACGTATCAGTAGCGTTTTCATTTTTAATGTCATAAAATACTAAGACAGTGAGCAAATCTACCAGAAATTTTTGTTTTTCAATTTTCTGATACTTGGACCTAAAATTTGAGGCTATTATGAATAGTATTTCATGAATATTCTTTTAAAGCCTGATTCTAAGAGTAGGACTAAGGAATGGATAAATGAGGTTCATTTTTATTAAAACAATCAATATATACTTTTCTATTACAACACTGTACCTCTGTGCATTTTACTCAGTACAAACACAAGAGATGCAAATATTGCTATTCCAGGGTCTCCCACTTACCAGTAAAGTGTTGGGAAATTGTGTATGGGCTTAAGGTCTTGCGCTGGAATTTGCAAGTATCAGGACAATGTAGAATTGTTTGTCTTAAGAAAAATGAGCTTTTCACTAATGGATGTGGGCAACTGATCTTTGCCCTCCACGTAAGGATGATTTGTATCCACAAACACGGAGTTGTAAAGTGAATGAAGGTGCATGGTCTCTAGAGCCAACATATCAGAAAAAGCCATGCACTAAAGCCATAGCCACTTTAATTTTTAATATTAGGCTAGGGATTTCAGGTTGAGAATTTGCATAAATACAAGATGGGTATTTTAATAGTTAAAATTTATCTCCTTGGACTTTCTAAACATGACAAATAGCTTCTAGATTTCATAAGAACAGATAGATATGAAAATATTGTATATATAGTATATTTTGTGTAGATTTAGATTTATTGGGTGCATCTTCTCCTGTGTGTTTGTGTGTTTCTAACAGGCATTTCTAACCATGAAGGAAAAGAGAGATTTGGAGAAAATGCCCAAATATATATCACCTTGTGCCCACAGAGCCATCAAAAAGTATATAAGCTTATGTCATTTTTGCAGCTTTCCTTAGAGTGACAGTGCGTGGCTTCTTGTTTTCTGATATTTTTGTGGTATTTTTAAAAAGTAATAAAATTTTATCTACCATCATTACTTCTTAGGTTATAATTATTGCTTCTTTGTTTCATAGAAGTAATCTTTCTTAACCCCAAGGTCATAAAGTTGTTTTCCTATGTGTAGCTCTTGGGGGAAGGGAGTTCCAGCTTGGGGTGAATCCCCCATGATACTGGTAAAACTGCAATAATTCAAGGGACAGTGTGGGCTGGAGGAAACCATTTTTCTTCCATACAGCCTGCTAGCCCTGTCTGGTGTCTCTGGCTGCTGCTTTCACTCTACCCTCATGGTAGAACTATTTTATTAAATAAAAATATTGTTAATATCCTCTAATGCTGGCTTTTCAAGTAGGAATTCTAGATTACTTTGAAATATCTTTATTAATATTGCTAAATAAACTTTGTTAGCCACTACCCGAAACATACCACAATAGTTGTGTTCCACTGATATCTCCAGGTGTTATTTCCATGTGTCTGAAGAACATTCCAGAGAGGCTAAAATACTGCAATAATTTTAAGATACATCCCCATTATTTAAATGGTAAAATTTGTAACTAATGTATCTCGGAACTAAGGGGAGACTTCTCTCTAAAATAATCAAATATATTTAAATTGCATTAAATGATATAATTCCCAGGACTTTCCCCACAGTCAATTTTATGTCCTTGTTTCTAAGGCTGTAAATGATGGGATTCAGTGATGGAGGCACCACTGTGTAAAAGACTGATAGAGTGATATCCAGGTCTGACCTCACCTCATAGGCTGGCTTCAGGTAGACCACGACACCTGTTGTAAGAAACACAGTTACAATGATCAAATGAGGGAGGCAGGTGGAGAGGGCTTTGGACCTGCACTCCAGGGAGGAGATTCTGAAGACAGCAGAGAAGATGTGCACATAGTAATATAAAATAGAGAGGAAACAAACCAGTGCAATACTTGCACTAAATGCACTCACTGCCACTTCATTTATATTCATTTTGGTTTCTGAAATCAAAATAATTTGAGGGATATCACAGAAGAAATGATGGATCTTATTGGACCTAAATGTTGTGGAAAAAGTCACGGCAGTGTGCATGGCTCCATATATCCCCACAGTGATGTATAATGCCACCACCATCCACCCACAGGCCCCCTTTGTCATGATGGTCTCATAGTGCAGCGGATGGCAGATGGCTAAGTAGCGGTCATAGGACATCACTGTGAGGATGGCAAATTCAGCAGCAGCAAAAGTCACAAAGAACAACACCTGGAAAACACACCCAAGGAAGGATATTTCATTTCGTTTCATCAGGGAGTTGAGAACAAATTTAGGAACAGTGTCAGAAATGTAGCAGAGATCTATGAATGACAGGTTCTTCAGGAAGAAGTACATGGGTGTTTGAAGCTGAGGATCCCAAGTGATAAGAATGATGATGAGCCCATTTCCTAACAGGGCTGCCAGGTAAGCCACAAGGAACAAGCAGCCATGCAGGGTTTGCATCCTCGGGTCCTCAGAGAATCCAGGAGGAGGAACTCAGTGATACCTGTGTGGTTGCTCATTTCATGCAATGCCATGTTTCCAGGAGTTAACTGTTTTCTGTAATCAAAATCATAGAAATAAAGGGAAACAGTACCTAATTAATTATCTTCTCTTTGGTTATTATTTCACAATATTTGTTCAAGAATTTACATAGCACATATGTGTATCTCCATATCAGTTATACACATTAATTAAATATATATATTATTTGCCATTTAATGTCAAAAAGGTGGAAAAAAAGGAATAGTGTCAAGAAAAAATTAAGATGTTGAGGTTGTAATTCTAACAGTGTAATTAACTTTAGTGATTCCAAGTTGCAGGGTTCATTCATTTTCTTTTGTGATGATGGGTGCACAACTGTTTAATGAGTGGCTGGGATTAATGGATGAGGTGACCATTTAATGTTTGTCCAGTCCAGTGAGGTCATCACCATTACAGCTGTGTCAACTTTCCAAAGGGTCACACCTAACAGCGAGTAAGGAATAAATTCTGGAAATTCCTCTCCAAGCTGTTGAAGGAAACTCCAGCTCGTCAGTATAAAACAGATCAAAGAAAACCGAAGCAACAGGCAAAACCAAGGTCTTCCTGGAAAGTTATTTAAACATTCTCAGTATATGCATATATAACAATGCATTAACATGTTTTCTTGGTTTTATTCTCTTTAAACATGAGTTAGTCTTGAGTACATATGGTCATTATAATAATCCAGTTGCAAAATGACAAATACGTATGATTCTATGTATATGGTTTCTCTGAAATAAATGTCCATGGACAGAGACTAATGGTGATGGGAAGGGCTGGGGGGATGAAGGAACTTGGAGTCATTGTTTAATGAATAAAGTTTCAGTTTTGCAAGAAGAGACAGTTCTGTAAATGGGTGGTGGAGATGGTTATCCAACTGTGTGAATAGAGTTACTACGACTTGACTGTACACTTAATAATGGTTA
Source organism: Manis pentadactyla (assembly GCF_030020395.1). Classification (NCBI taxonomy): domain Eukaryota; kingdom Metazoa; phylum Chordata; class Mammalia; order Pholidota; family Manidae; genus Manis; species Manis pentadactyla. The sequence continues at coordinate 74,817,403 of NC_080031.1, forward strand.
AAATGGAAAAATTATTACCTATATTTTACCACAATGAAAAGTAATTTAGCACTGATGGACCAAAGTTTCTGAGACTCAGAAAAGATTCCTGTGATATGCATGTTTGAAGAAAGGAAATATGAGTTCTTACTGTAACCTCACAGCAGAAAAAACACTTTCTATTTTCAACATTTGTCAGATTTTTTGGGAACATTTCTTATTTGTGCAGAAGGTATAAAATAATTCATTCCATTTCTGAATTTTAGTAAGCTAATTTTGGGAATAGGAATTCTCTACAGGTTTATAGAAGGACTCTGAGATTCTTTTAATAAAGTAGAAAGGACAGATCAGGGATTAGAAAAATGCTTGTTTTCAGTATGGACCTGTCATATAGTGGATGAATTACTTTGTGGTATTTGCTTAACGTTATATGTGACCAAGTTTTACAACAGTTAGCAAAAGATTATATGGGGAATCCCATGAGAGATTATTAAAAGGAATAGGCATATTTTAATATCACATCTAGAATTAAGTAAAATTAATGTCTGTAAGCATCTGGTAAATAAGACAGTTAAAATAAACATTTTTTATTAGACAATTATTATTATTATTTATTATAAGATTTGATTATAGACATTTACTTAGTATTTATTTTGCATCAGGTAAAGTTAAAAGTAGTAGGTTTAAAGCAAGGCTACCAAAATTTTTCATGTATCCCTTATTGTTGTTCCTTACCACTTATAGACATTTGACAAGTTACTTGAACCCTCTGTGCCTAAGTCAAGAATTTGATACAGGACTGTTTTAGGTACTAAATTAGTACATATTTAGAAGTCTCTGAAGCACTTTACTAATAAAATGATTTTGGCAGTGGTGATGGTCATCATCAGTATGAACTGCTGAAGATGTTGAAGTTGTTATTTCTTAAAAGTTTTAGTCCACACAGTGAACAAGAGAGTAAGGTACCAATACTACTGTCATTTCACAACTGAGGATAGTAAGACTTGGAGAGGGTGACTGTTCCCCCACCTCCAGCCCCACTGTAAAGGGACGTAACCAGTAAATGGCAGAGATGGGAAAGGATGGTTTTTCACTGACTTCTACGCCTCCCTGTTCTCTGAAGAGACACACAGCATAGGGAGATCTTGGCAGGCTGTAGGCAATAGATGTAGTTTAGAAAACAATAGAAGATAAGTTTAATTGTAGCCCAACATGAATGTTAAAGTATAGAAAACTAGAACCAGGCCATTTAATTGGTGCCAACAACTTCATCTCAAAAAATCCTGCCATTCTACCTGATGGAAAGGCTGCTTAAGTACATGTGCAGCTACTGCACTTAGTATTTTGTATAAAGGGCAGGAAAAGAGAACATTGTCTCAATTTGAGGTATGTTTAAGTCCTTCCAGTTCTGATTTTTCATAAGAATTAAGTATGCATCACATACTACTTGTGTTTACACTTTCAGAATATATTCTTTACAGTTTATTTGTTTATTCAACCCTGGGTCTAGATGGCAGGATCCTACACCTGTAATTTCAGCTTTTTCCAATTTATAAGAAATTTTCTGAATTCAACAGGTAGAATGGCAAAACTTTTAACACAAAATTCCAGAACTCAACAAAAATTACATTTCGTCCTCCTCTGCCAATGGCCTTAAATACCATTGCCTTTTATTGAAAACAATGTCTTGACTTGTTTCTGAATTTTGTTCAGTGCCTCTGTCTTAATTATCTAAGATAAAATACAGCAATGTTTCCTCATCTTTAAGTGGCTTTATAAAGTCCAAATGACAAAGGATTCATTCATGAAAAGTGTCCATGAAGAAAGTGATGGAAACATTTCTGATAATGTCTGAGTACATTTATAGATTTCCTAGTCCCATTTGAACTTGGATTGTATGTGCATATGAATCAGCAAATGTAACTCAGTCCCCTAGGGTATGTCAGCATCAAGTATTGCTGTGGTTTAGAAAACTGTACTGCGTCTGGGGTCCAGATCATGAGTGTCCAGTGATGCAGAATTTGTCAAATATTGTGGGCAGCCTCATTCTCAGGTTGAGCCACTTCCGGTCTTTGTGTACTCCGGGGTTAGATATTTCTTTCCAAATCTATTTTAAAGAGAGCCTTGGGAAAAATAATCACAGAGAAACCCTTTTTCCTGTATTATAATTTTGATAAATGTTTCTAATCATTGTTTAATCTTGACTGGAAAGAGCTCATGAGTCATTGTCCTTTCTGGCTTACTGTAGGGTTAATTTTTATGTAAATAAAAACATACTCATCAGAATATATTTTGAATATGGAACATAAATTTAAATTGTTTACTATCATTCTCATAAATTAAATACAAAAATTGTCAGAATTTATTTTCAAAATGAAATTGGAAGGTGGTTTTAAGAATAAATAGGGAAAGGTACCAAAAACTACAGATTCTTATAGGTTATGGAAGGTATTTTGATTTTCAACTTTATGACTTTTCGTTGTATTTGGGAACTCACTGTGACAGAAAAAAATACTACTTACTGTATTTCTGTATATTTTTTGACAAATGGCTTTATCCATACCACATTCCTATTTATACTTTCCTATTTATGCACATATGAGTGTGCTTTAGCATGCATGCATGTGTATATGTGTGTGCCTGCTTTTACTTATGCTCACAAATATCTTTTTTTTTTCGATTGTAGGGTATGTATTCTTTAACTGTGCGACCAAATAATAAAAATTTTCAATAAAACTCATGATCATTATTAAAGGTTTTGAATCAGGGTCTAAAAATCTACAGGTGAAAGGATTACACCTAACTTTTCAATTGGATCATATGTTAGAAAAATAATCCTTTCTATAGACAAGGAGTATTTTATCATATCCAGAAGTGCCAAATAGAGGTTACTTACATTTTGACCATGCATTAATCTGTGAAAAACTTTCCTGTAAAAGAGACTGTTTCCTTATTATAGCAATTTTGCATGTGACTTGAACTCTCCAATCTTCAAACATTCTCTTCAGGAAAATTTGTTCCAATCTATTGTAACAGGAAATAGTATTGGCTTGTATCTCAACTGGAACTGTGGGGAACTCAGTAATCCTCTCACTGAGAGATCACTTCCTGGTTGCCTAAGAAAAGGCACATTGTTGCAGCTCTGAGGCTCTGGGGTCACCCATGAGTCCTTCCAAGAGCTCTCAGGAGAGGAGGAGGAGGAGGGAGCAGACCAGGAAGGCCAGTTGCCAGTCAGTGACCTGGGGAATCAGACCAGAGAATAAACCCATAGGTTTGCTTCAGGGAAATGTGTGTCTTTTGTGACACTGGTTTGGTGGAAAAAGACCAGCTTAGCAAAGCAATTCACCATTAAGCTAGGAAGCCTCTAAGAATGTTAAAATCCCTTGTGCTGATCTACCAACTTTATTTTTTCAATACCTAGTAATGCAAAATTTTTCTGTTGCCTAGAATAAGAATTTTCAAAATAAAAAGTTTAATATTTTCTTTAAAATGTTTCTATATCTTACAGAACATATATCCATTGAGCTAATTTCTGTCTTCATTGGGCATGTTTCTTTGGTTTTACATTAAAAATTATATTACCTAGTTTTTTCTAAAACATTACTTACTTATATTCCAAACAGATATTAATGTTTTAAAATAAGGATCTAGTGTTAGTTTTTCTGGAGGGAAGATTAAATTGATGTAATTATTATTTGCTCCTGCTGAAATAGATGTGATTATTATTTTACATGTTATCTTCTGTGTTTTTTTTTTATTTAATATGATGAAAAACAACAGTAGAAATTGCAAATATGGAAAGAGTAGGAGATGCCTTTAAAAATTCATTAACCACATAAGGAACATAGAATTCAACTCCAGAGAAAATTGTCTGAGGAGAGGATGCACTGCTTAGAAAACTTGAAGTAGCTTTCCAAAATGTGTAGATATGTGATGCACTTTTCAGATATGTAACATTTATAAGAAGGCTGAAATCATGAACAAAGAATTAGAAAGAACCCCTTCTCTCTATCAAAAAGAGATTCTCTTCTGTAAGAAATTTTCAAGTTGTTTGGCACCTCTGTCCACTAGAGGAAGTTCAAGGAGCTGAAAATAGAAATCATGAGGGAAATACTTGCTAACCTCAAGTTCAAGTTCAGCCTTTCCCACAGGGCCCATTTGTTCGTACTCATCCATGCGCAGCTCACAGTTACCAGAATTATCATAGAATCCTCCGGGCCTTGAGGTCCCCAAGTAAAGAGCCCAGTCATAGTTTCAGGGCTCAGAAATCTGGGGTCCCCTCCAGATTTGACTTGGCTTTTAAGAAACTGATACCTGAACACCCACAGATATAAGATAATAACATTTATAAGTCTCTTCCCTCTTCATACTGCATAATATTTTCATTAGTTTTATTGTAAATTCCTTGAATAACTAAGGGAATTAAGGATTTCAACCTTTTGTTTCATGTTTTGTCATTTTTTAAACCTTGTTTTGTGTAAGATATTTGTCATTTACTGAAATACTCCATAATTTTGTTCAGTCAAAACAAATTTTGCCATGATGAAAAAGAAAAAATAACACATTACAAAACAAACCACAGATTTTTAGAATCTTTTTCCAATTAATATATCCAAATAACAGACTTTATCTAAGATATAAAGAAAAATGGATATATAATTCTCATCACAAAATCACAAGAAAACTTAAAACATTGCCAAATAATATGGTATAATCCTTCCACACTTAAGTATTTATGCAGGGTAACCAGAAACACCTGGCAATAAACGTTTTCCAGTAAGTTACTTTTACTAGGCTGAAACTAGAAACAATGCATATTCATCACCAGAAAATGGATAAATGAAGTGTGGTTATGTCTTACATTCAAAAACTACTTGGCAATAAATGAATAAACTGTTGATTCAGAAAATCTCATGGATGACACTCAAAATTATGATCAGTGATGAAGCCACAAAACAAGCGCATGGTTTATTTAAACATAACTAAAGAATTCAAACACACATATAGTCAGAGAAAGCAGATCAGAGATTGGGGGTTTGGGAGACAGGGAAAGCCAAATGGAGGGATGACCACAGAGTCCAAGGAAACTATAGAGAGTGATGTTTGTGTTTATTTTAACTTGAAGTAAAGATTTCAAGCGTATGTACACTTGACTGTGTACATTATCAGTTTGTGCACTGGAAATATACTCAGTTTATTGTATTTCAGTCATAGTTAATTAACCTGTTAAAATAAAACAACAAAAATCAAGTGTACTAGGTATTTTTTTCCTTTGTTTTGGTGTCATATACAAAAGATCATCTTCCAGACCTATGTCCAGGAGTTCACTGCATAAACTTTTTTCCTAAGAGTTTAATGATTTCCGGACTAACATTGACAAGTTGATGTCAGTTTGAGTTATTTTTACATAGTGTGTAAGACAGCAATAGTTGTATTCTCTTGCTTGTGGCTGTCCAGTGTTCCCAACCTCATTTATTCAATATCCCATGCGTATATCCCAGGTATATATTTTTGGCTCTTTTGCCATATATTAATCAACTATACATGTGAGTTTACATCTGGGCTATCTATTTCCTTCATTGATATATGTGTTTCCTTTTAGGAAAATACTACATTGTTTTGATTATTATAGGCTTATAGTATAGTTTGAACCTGGGGACCATGCTATATCTAGGTTTGTTCTTTCTCAATATTTCTATGATAGTCTGGGGTCATTTGTTCCATAAAAATGTAAGGATCATTTGTCCTACTTGTGTGAAATATGCTACTGGAAATTTGACAGGGATTACATTCAATCTGTAGATAGTTTGTGTTCTATGCACATTTTAACAATATTAATTTTTCTAATCTACAAGCATGGAGAATCATAAAAATTATTTGTGCTTTTTAAATTTCTTTTCTCAATGTATTTTAGTTTTTAATAAACAGGTCATTTTTGTCATGGTTAAAATATTTAAAAATTGTATTATTTTTCTTCAGTTGCACATTATTTAATTTCAGTGACTGCACCAATTTATATTCCCATCATCAGGGTAGGATGGTTACCCTCTTTCCACATCCTTTAAAAATTTTAATATATAAGTTAAACCAGACTATTGTTCCTTAATCATGAGTCAGATGTATCTATGAGAAAGGCTGTAGACTATTTGTATTACATCTCATGATATTCCATCTTATCTCTTGATTTGTGAATACTGTGTTATAGGTTTTTTACTGTATACCAAAGTATAACAATATGAATAATTAATAAAAAATAAAGCATACAGGTTGATAATTTTCATAAACTCACTATGGAACTGAAACAACCAAACAAATTTAATAATAACAATTACTACCATTCCAACAATATAGTTTTTGTCCACTTTCAGTCATTGAGCTTTTAAGGTGAAACAATTGAATAACTTCAAACTGTCAATTAGCATGGATGGCTTTATGTCTGTTATAATGGTATCATCCTATGAGGTTTGTTTTTGCCAATCTCCTTTTTATTATGATTGTGATTGACTCAATATTGTTTTTCTAATGTCACCATCAGTAAATCATAATGCAACCTTTTACCTGGGTTTCCGCATTGTGTTAGTTTCTAGTCTGTGCAACAGAAATTACAGGACATGTCTTTTGTTGAATGTAGGTAGGCATTTCCGCTGGAATCCCACGGGATGGCTGTGTCTTGGGTAAGTGGATGTCCATGGCATGTCCCCAAATGCCTCCACACCAAAGCCACATTCCCATGAGCACCACGGAGGGAAGGAGGACAGGGCTCTTGACCATGAGGATATGTCCCTTAAGGTTCATGTCACTTTACCTCTGACACTGCCCAGAACATAATCACATGTTCTTTAACAGTTGTAATGGAGGCTTTTTTGTAATGTCCAAGTGTCATGAAGAGCACAGGGAAATAGCACTGTTGACATGAGGCACTTACTGAATGTGTATTATAAACACATTGTTGCAGTGGGACAGTGTGGTGTGAAGTTGGTCTTGCCTCCTTGTCCTGGAGAGGGACATACCTGGAAAGCCTGTTGGCAAGAGGAAGAAGGTAAAAATATTAGGAGAGAGTAGGCTTCTGTCTACTGACACACCCCTTTATTTTCTATTTAATTGTGAGCCTAAGAGAGAAAGGAAAACTGAATTTTTCCATTATAAGAATAAATTATCTCTCATTCTGACAGTCTGAAGAGCAAGGGCCGTGGTTTCATACCTGGGCCAGGCTGTCCAATCCGAGGTTCTGGGCACAATAAAAACAGGGTGTGGATCCACATGACACGAAATGATATAGCAGTAAGGGCCCTAAAAATCTAGGAAATATTAGCAACATATTTGATAAACTGTAGGATCATTCTTCTGCAGGGTCAGGTATTTTTTTTTAAAGTACATAATATGTTATTACTCATATCCTCTTAAATTGATTTTACAATGAGGAAGTGTAGATTTATGTAAAAATATATATATATTGCTAAAGATATTTTGCTAGCCACTGCCCAAAATATACCAGAGTAATAGTGCTCCACTGATATCTTTGTTTCTTTCATTTGTCAGAAGAACGTTCTGCACTGACAGCTCTACTGCTATTCCCAAATGATTAAGATAGTACACTAATAATACGATACACGAAAGGGATGTGTGTTATGACTAAGGACAAAATTCTCTCAAAACTACCCAAATATATTTAATTTGACTTAATTACCAAAACTACAAGGAGTTTTCCCAAAGCTACCTTTATGTCCTTGTCTCTAAGGCTGTATATGATGGGGTTTACTGATGGAGGAACCATTGTGTAAAATACAGACAAAACCAGGTCTACAATGGACTTCAATTCAGAGGTTGGCTTCAGGTAGGCCACGGCACCTGTAGAAAGAAACAAAGTCACAACAACCACATGAGGGAGGCAGGTGGAGAGGGCTCTAGACCTGCCCTCCAGGGAGGAGATCCTTGAGACAGAGAGAAGATGTGCACATAGGAATATAAAATAGAGATGAAACAAACCAGTGCAATACTTGTACTAACTGCACTAACTGCCACTTCATTTATATTCATTTTGGTTTCTGATATCAAAATAATTTGAGGGATATCACAGAAGAAATGATGGATCTTATTGGACCTAAAAGTTGTGGAAAAAGTCACGGCAGTGTGCATGTCTCCATAGACCCCCACAGTGATGTATGATGCCACCACCCTCCACCCACAGGCCCACTTGTTCATGATGGTCTCATAGTGCAGTGGATGGCAGACGGTCCCGTAGCGGTCATAGGATATCACTGTGAGGATGAATAATTCAGCAACAGCAAAAGTCACAAAGAACAACACCTGGAAAACACATCCAAGGAAGGATATTGTTTTCCTTTTCATCAGGGAGTTGAAAGCAAATTTAGGAACAGTCTCAGAAATGTAGCAGAGATCTATGAATGACAGGTTCTTTATGAAAAATACATGTGTGTATGAAGTTGAGGATCCCAAGTAGTAAGGATCATGATGTGTCCATTTCCAAACAGGGCCACCAGGTAAGCCATGAGGAACAGGACACCATGTAGGGATTGAATCCTTGGATCATCAGACAATCCCAGAAGAAAAAACTCGTTACACCTGTATCATTGAATGACATCCATTGGCTCCCAAAGAGTGAGTTGTGTACTGTAATCAACACATAGAAAGAAATCATATGATACCTACTTGTGCTATTAGATATGTTAATTATCTTACCTGTGGTCATTACCTCACTAATTGTGTGTGTCTATTTATATTTATATATATATACAAAGTATATGTATACCTATACATCAAGTTGAACCCTATAAATATATACATTTTTCATATTATTTATAACTAAAAAATCAGGAAAAATAAAATACATAGAGTAGGTTCTTCCAAAATTAAGGTGTTAAGTTGTATGTCTATGCAAGGAAAATAATCTTTCAAATTCCCTTTTACACTGCTATATTTGTTTTGTGTTACTGTGACTGGCTCATGTACATGTGACAATGTCTGTGATGAATGAATGAGCTGATCATTCAGCATTTGCAAATTTATGTGATGTGTTCCCAGTTGTGGCTTTATCAATTTCCCATGTGGTATCCACTAACACAAAGTAAGTTATGATTAAAATACACTTCCAGCTGTTAGAAGAAACTCCAGCAAATCTGTATAAAAGAGTTTCAAAGAAAACCAAAGTAGGAAGCAAAGACCAAGGTATCCCTGGAAAGTTATTAATTTTGCTTCTTGGTTTTACTGCCCTTGAAAATGGGTGAGTCTAGAATACATCAAAATAATCTAGTCATAAAATGATTAAAACTGTGATTCTATTAAAATGTACCTACAGTAAGTTCTTATAGACAGAAAGCACATGATGTTTTTTGAGTTCTTGGGGAGAATGGAATGTGGAGTTACCCTTTACTGGGTTAGAGTTTCAGCTTCTCAGTGTGAAATAGTTCTGGAGATGGATGGTGAATGGATGCGCAGCAAGGTGAGTGTCGTCACCAGCACAGAAATACGGTTAAGAATATTTAAGGTTTCTTATGATACATGCCTTTCTCAACAAATAAATAATTTAAAAAATCTCTAACTTTCAGAAGTGATCTCTCTGAAATGAATGATTTATGAAACGTATATTGCAAGACACATTTTAAAATAATAGCCAAAAATATGCACATTACCAGAACGCTTCTAATTTGTACAAAAGATATTAATTTCATGAACTGCTGAATTTTAGCCAGCTTCTTTGGAGATAAAGGGGGAATTTGGTATGGGTTTATAATAAGGACTCTGAGAGTCAGTATAATGTAGAAGAAAGGACATGGACCAGGAACTAGAAACATTTTGGTTTTCAATCTGTCTGCATTGAACTGGGTGAATTACTTTGTGAAACATTGTGAATTTTTAAGAGACTAAGTTTTACAGTTAATTAAAAATAGATTGTTAGTGAAGTCCTATGCAAACTTACTAAGAGAAATAGGAGTACTCTGTACACAGTGTTTACCATAAGGTAAAAATTCACTTTGAACAGCTACTAAATGACCTAATAATAGGTAACATTGGCTTAGTATTTACTCTACCTAGGAGAGTTAAATATAGCGGTTGAAAGCAAGGCTACAGAAGCCAGAACTGTGGGGTGTGCACTTCCTCATTGATGTTCAACACCTGTAGACATTTCCCAAGTTGCATAAACCCTTGTGTTTGTTTCATCACTTCTCGCAGGACTGTTCTAGGCATTAAATTAGATATTTAAAGAAGTTACTGAAACACTTTGTTGACTGGAAAATTTTGGCAATGATAATGGTCATCATCAACACTGAATTGTTGGTGATGTTGAACATGTTAGTTATTAATTTTAATTTTCTCTGTAAACAGAACAAGATGTCAATACTACTGTCATTTCACAGCTGAGGATAGTAATACAAAGAGAGGCCAAAAGACTCCAGACCTTCCCCCAGTGGTGTGGGGCATGGCACATAAATGGCAGAGGTGATACTGGAAAGTGGTTCCTCTGGCTTCCGTTCCTGCCTGTCCTCTGCAAAAACACACAGCACAGAGAGTTCTTGGCTGGCCGGATGCAATGTGTGTATTACCTAAATAAATGGTTATTTATTTAGCCCAACATGTATTTTAGATTATAGAAATATAGGATCGGGTCATCTAGTTGCTGCTAACATCTTCACGGCATTAGTTATTGTCATATGCACGGGACAGAAAGGTTGTGTTTCTGTGTGTGCAGCTTGTGCCCTTAAATATTGGCGAATGAAGGGGAGGAAGGGAGCACTGTCTCAATCACAGGCATGTTTAAATTCTCCTAGTTGGGTTTTTAAATTAAGATTCAGTATCACATACTATTTATCTTTTACATTTTCAGGATAATTTGCCAGACTATTTGCTTACTTTAGATGTCATTGTTCCATCCCTTAAAGTTTCAGCTGTTTCATAACACATAGGAAACTTCCTGTCCTAGTTAGGAGGGATGGCAAAAATTTGAACTCACAATTACAGGCCTTAAGAAAAAGTATATTTCCTCCTACTCCCCTCCTGGTGGTCTAAACACCCTTAGCCATTATTGAAAGACTTAGTTCCTGGCTTTTGTTCATTCCCTATGCTTTAATTATCAGAGATATAACACAGTTAATTCTTCCTTATCTCTAAGTGGTTTTATAAAGCGCAAACATGTACCAAAGTGTTCATCTATGAAAAGGAGTCCACGAAGATAGGGAAGTAAACATCTCTGATAATGCCTAACTTTATTAATACATTACCAAATTCCGCATGACACTGGATTGTGTATGTTCATGAAACAGCTAATATAGCTCTGTTTCCCAATATGCTCTGTCAGAGTGTCAATGATTTCTGTGTCTCTGAAAACTGTTACACTTCTGAGGGCTTTGTTAACTGTGTCCTAATGAGGCAGCACTTGCCGGAGGTAGTGGGCTGGCTCCTTCTCAGTCTGGCCACCCCAGGGCTCCTCAGCCTCCTGAAGTCTGACATTCCTCAATCCAGAGCACCTGAGTAAGAGTCATGAAAATGCTGTTTTCATTTTCATGTAACCTGGGCACCACATGGTGTCTTGGTGGCAGTTGAAATGCTGAAGCATCTCTACATAAAATCACCATGTGTTAGTGGCCATTTTGCAATTCTACACATCAATCTAATTTAAGTGCTAAAAACTCACAGTTTTTCATTTTTCTGGCTAGAGTAAAGCGTAACAACGTACTGGGTATAATGTTGTAAAGCACACATTTATAAAGATGTGTACATGTTTGTTGGGTCGTTTCTTTTGAAAGGGAAGAATGGAAGAGAGGGCTGTCCATAAATCCTCTAACTGAGAGAGAGCCATGGATGAAGGGATAACGAAAGCCTCACACGAGCCCTCTGCGCCCGCCCAGGCCAGGCCCCGGGAGGCACGCCCGCCTCCGCCCGCCCCACCGCGTCCCTTGGGTGTTGGGCTCCAGCGTCGCATCTGGGAGTCACGCGGCCACGGGCTGTGGCTGCCGTGGGGGACGCCCGGCTCCTGTGCGCCACCACCGTGGCCCTCGGCGGCGGGGCCCACCAGTGGCTGCTTCTTGCAAGACCCCTGCTGGAGCTGGGGGCCTCCCCGACAGCCGGGGGCCGGGCGGAAGCACTGAGCGGGGCCTGAGGGGCGGTGTCAGGGAGCCCGGGACGCTGAGCGAGTTGGCGCAGGCGCACCGCAGGTGCATGTGAGGGTACCCTGGCTTGCTCTACCTGTCATCTCATCTTTGAAGAACACATATTTGAAAAGTTAGAAGCAGTGACTGATGAGGACAATGACATGCTTGATCTGGCATATGGGCTAACAGATATATCCCTGTTGGGCTGCCAAATATGTTTGACAAAATCTATGGACAATATGACTGTCTGAATACCTGATGCCGTGGCTGATGCCAGACAGTCCACTGATATGGGCAAGAACTCCTAAATAATTATTATGTGTATTTTCACAAAATGTTAATCTGTTTTTACAATTATTATTATTAATGTAAGTGAGAACATGGATGAATCGGTTGATTGCTATGACTAGTTTTACTACTTTAATTCACCTTGTCTAACTGATGAGTTTCATAGTTCTGAACATAGGCAATCTTTATTTTGGTTAGAATATAAAAAGCAGATCAAATGTTAGATATAGTTACTATGATAAAACTTTATGTATTTAACCCATGTTTGTTTAGTGATTTTGGCAAATTTTTTCATATAAATCTTATGCCTGCTACCTATAAAGTAAGTTTAAAAACTGATATTATTATTCCTATTAGATGTGGGTTAAGATAGAACAACAAATTAGAAGATCTGTACTTGAATCTGCATCTTGTTACTACAAATTGTATGTTCAGATTGAAAATGGAGGAATTAGAAATATCTTCTTTACAGCAATAACATGTGAATGTGTATGGACAAACTGCTCAGTAAACTGCTTAATATCAAAGACAGTTATTACTTTATAAATAAATATTTCAAAATTAAAAAAAGTAAAGACATAACCATTTCATTCATATTATAATTTTGAGAAACACTGCTTCTAAGAAACTAATTACTTAATATGATTGGTGAGAACTTGAGTCATTTCCTTTCCTAGCTTGTAGAATGATATGTGGAAATAATTTATGTGTAAAAAAGAAACATCTAATCAGGATGTATTTTGAGTACATAACATTATTTTAAAAGTACACAACATTCTCATAAATGCATGTGTCAGAATTTATTTTATCAATATGTAGGATAGACTTAATGAATGAAGAGGCTATAGGGCCCCTTATATAATGTGTATATTTTGATTTTTAACTTTACTGTCAATCTTTTAGTTATATTTAGGAGCACATTTGGGCAGGAAAAACCTTGCTAACTGTGTTTCTGTGAAGTGATAATATTTACAAAATGATTTTATCTATACCACATTCCTAATTCTATTTTCCTTATTTATGTTATATGTGTCTGTCTTATTTCCCCTGATGCTCTTAACTCTCTGGGATTTTTTTCTTTCAATTGTATCTGTGACATAAATTGAAATATTCAATATTCAAGTTAATTTGAGAATAAATGCAACTTTTGAATTACGGTCTACATATGTACAATAGAAAGGGTCACAGTAATTTAATTGGTTTAGAAAAATAATGATTTTTATACAGACAAGGAAAATTTCATCCTCCCCAAATTACAAATAGTTGTTACTTACATGGTGCTCGTGTGTTTATCTCGGAAAATCCAGGCTGTAAAAGAAACAATTTCCTTACTACAGGAATTACACATGTGTTTTGAACTCTTCATTCTTCATAGATTCTCTTCATTGAGGGAGCTTTGTTCTCATCTAATGTAATAGAAATTAAAAGCAGGCTGTATCCCAGCAGGAACTAGGAGAACTATTATCCTCTCACTGAGAGAAGAACCTCCTCAAGGTATTCTAAGGAAAAGGTGAATTGTCCCATCTAGGAGGTGGTGGTGTGTCCCCTAAGTCCTTTCAAGAACATCCAGGGGGGAAGCGTTGGGACAGGGGAGACCAAAGGCAGGTGGTTATAGCCTGAGGACATGGGGACCTAAAACTGAGAATAAACGCAGAGGTCTATTGAGGGGAAAGTGTTCCTTTTGTGATACTGGTTGGGGAGAACGTGATGGGCTCAACAGAGCAACTGAACACTAAGCTAAGAAATCTCAAAAATCCCAGGGCTGAGCCACCAAATTAGTAATTTGAGTACATAAACGTACAAACATTGCTTATAAGTAATCTAAAATATTTGTTAGCTAGAACAATAATTTATATAAGTGAAAGTTAAGTAGATCTTTAATGTATATAATTATTATTAATAAAATATTAATTATGTGTACAAGTAATTAATTTCTACTTTCAAAGACATATATATTAAATGAATATTCATACTATGTGGAATACACTAAAGAATCCATTTAAGCCCATTTCTGACATTATGGTTCATGCTTCCTTGGTTTTAAATGAAAAAATATATTGCCTGGGTGTTCTTTAGAAATTATTCACTTTATTTTTATTTCATTTAAGTTATTAGTATTTTACAGTACAATCTAGTGGTTAGTTACAACAACTGCTTTAGGAAATTTAGCAGGACAACATGTTTCCTTCTAGGATGATAAAATTCATGCACGAATATCATTTCTGCCAGATGAAATAGATGTAAATATTCTTAGGTAAACTGTGATAGTGTAATAATTTTCTTTAAAATTAAAAAAATAAAAATAATAATTGCAAATATGCAATGTGTGGAAACTCCTTAAAATAATCCCTGAATCTCATAAATAGGATACAAAGCAACTCCAGAGAAAAATTGTTGGAGCAGAAAATACCCTGTTTAGAGCCCAGAATTAACTTACCAAAGTGGGTGGAAGTTTGAGCTTCATATAGCAGAGATGTAACATGTACAAGAAGGCTCACGTCCTGGAGAAAGGAATGGAATGAATCACTTCTTTCTCTCAGAAGGAATTATTTTCTATGGGAAAAGAGCTCAGGAAAGTTGGAGGACAGCTTTTTAAACTGAAAGAAAGCTCAAGGAGCTTAGAAAAGAAAATGACCACATCCAGCAAATACTACTTAACATTGGGTTGAAGTTATAGGCTTTATCAAGTGACCCGTTTATCGTCTGCTCCATGAAAACGTCAGAGTCCCAGAATTAGTATGGGATTATGTGGGTAATTATACACCCAAGGAAGGAGCAGAGCCACACTCTCTGGGGGCAGGCATCTGGGGTAAACTGGATTTGACTGAGTTTTCTCAGCACCTGAGCCGTGACACCCACCGTCACAGGGGAAATTCTACCTCTGTAACTGGCAGGTTTTCCTATATTTTATATGTAGAAAAGTATTTTTCACAGCATCATATACACAATAAGGATGCAGTTGTTTATTTCTACCTAGTGCTTATTATACTAAAATTATTTTATATATTTTATTGCATTGATGAAGAAATCTGGAGCACAGGAAGGTTATAGCAACAGGGTCTGGTTGGAAATTCCTGGAATGGCTGGGTCACTTGTTAAGTGAATACCCAGGATGCCAGGCTCATGGGCTTGATCCCCAGGGGCCCACACCACAGCAGCATCCCATGAGCACCATGGGGGGAAGGAGGAGGGGTTCCTGAGCATGAGGACATGTCCCTTAAGTTTCATGTCACTTCCCCTCAGACATTGTGCATAACTCTCAATTACATATTCAAAACTAGTTGCAATGGAGGGTTTTGAAAAAACAAAGCATCATGAGTAGCATAGGGAATCACAGCAGTGTTGGCACATGAGGCAGATCAGAACGTGCAGTGTCAGCAGCATGTGGAGCAGAGAGTGAGCACAGCACACAGTGGCCTGCAGCCTCATCATCATGTGCAGGAGCCTCCTTCGGCGCAGGGCTCTCATCACGAGGAAGCAAGCAAAGTTACAGGAGCAAGGAGCCTTCCCTCCACCCCCCAGCCCTGCCTTTTCTAATTACACATGAGACTGCAAGGGGGAGAAAAACTTGATTTTTATATGATGAAGATAAAATGGAATTTCTCAGTCTAACAGTCTATACAGCAAGAAGGAGGGGTTCATATCTGGGCCCCTCTGTGCACACTCAGATTCTGAGAACAGATGGGCATGCTTCATTGGGCAAGAAATGATACAGCAGTAAGATCACCCCAAATCTAGGAAAAACAGAGGGAAATTTTATCTTCTAAATTGTAGAATCAGTCTGGTTTGTGGAAGCCCAGGTTGTCCTAATTTCATTGGTTTGTGTTTATAAAGATCACAGCTGATGCAATAATTTCTGGTTATTGCACCACATAAAAATATTATTAATACTCTTGCATGATGGCATTTCAACTAGGAAATCTAGATTTCTTTGTAATCTTTCTATTAATATTGCTACATAGACTTTGAAGCCAATGCCAGAAACATACCACAATAATAATGTTCCACAGATGCCTCTGTGTTTTCTCCATGTGTCTGAAGAACATTCTGCAATGTTAGGTCTATCCCTGCTCCCAAGCGGCTAAAATAATACGTTAATTTTAAGATACATCCCCACCAAATAAATTGTACAATTTAAAACAATATACTTTAGACCTAAAGAGAAACTTCTTTGTAAACTACCTGAATATATTTAATTTTACTTAAATGCTACAATTCTAAGGACTTCCCCCAGAGTCAATTTTATGTCCTTGTTTCTAAGGATGTAAATGATGGGATTCAGAGATGGAGGGACCACTGTGTAAAACACAGACAGAGTGCTATCCAGGTGTGACCTCAACTCAAAGGCTGGCTTCAGGTAGGCAAAGGCAGCTGTTGAAAAAAACACAGTCACAACAACCAGATGAGGGAGGCAGGTGGAGAGGGCTTTGGGCCTGCCCTCCAGGGAGGAGATCCTTGAGACAGCAGAGACGATGTGCACATCAGTATATAAAATAGAGGTGAAGCAAGTTAGTGAGATAATTATAACAAATGCAGTCACTGCTGCTTCATTTGTGTTCGTTTTGGGGTCTGAGATAAAAATAGTCTGAGGGATATCACAGAAGAAGTGATGGATCTTATTAGAACTAAAAGTTACAGAAAATGTTGCTGCTGTGTGCATGGCTCCAATGATCCCTGCACTGACATATGAAACCACCACCATCCACCCACAGCCCCCTTTGTTCATGATGTTCTCAGTGCAGCAGATGGCAGATGGCAATACAGCGGTCATAGGACATCACAGTGAGGATGAATATGTCAGCAGCAGAAGAACTCACAAAGAACAGCACCTGGAAGACGCATCCAAGGAAGGATATTGTGTTCCTGTTCATAAGGGAGTTGAGAGCCAATTTAGGAACAGTGACAGAGATGTAGCAGAGGTCTGTGAGTGACAGGTTCTTCAGGAAGAAGTACATGGGTGTGTGAAGCTGAGGATCCCAAGTAATGAGCCGATGATGAGTCCATTTCCTAACAGGGCTGCCAGGTAAGCCACGAGGAACAGGACACCGTGGAGGATTTGCATCTTCTGTTCCTCAGAAAATCCCAGTGGGAGGAACTCAGTAACCCCTGTGTTGCTGATCATCTCATCCATTAGTGTGGTCACCAAGAGTGAGCTGTTTTCTGTAATTGAAATCAAATCACAGAAATAAAGGAAAATTGTATCTACTTGTGCCAAGGTATTATCTAAACTGTGTTGATTATCTCTCTATGTGTAAGCCTATTTATAAAATTTATATGTGCATCTTTATAATAAGTTAAATGTTAAATACTGACAAAAATATAAATTACTGTATTGTCCAACTAACCTAAAAATGTAAAAAATAAAATAAGGAGAGTGGTTTCAAGAAATAAATTAAAATGTTAAGGTTGTAATTCTAGCAGCATAGTTAACTTTAGTGAATCCAAGCTGCAGTGAAGCAGTGGTTTTCTATTATAGTGAGGGACACACAAATGTTTAAGGGGCTGGGACAGATGGATGAGGTTAGACTTTAATGTTTGTGGGGTCCAGTGGGATTATCTTCACCAGTTGGGCTACACCAACTGACAATGGGTATTAACCTAATACCGAGTTAGGAAGAAATGCTCCAATGTTCCCTCCAAGCTGATGCAGGAAACTACCTCACAGTGTAAAAACAGTTACAAGAAAATCCAAGCAACAGGAGAAAACAAGGTCTTTCTGGAAACTGATTTACACATTCTCATTGTGTGCATCGATATTTAATATTGCTACTTGGTGTTATTTGTTATCTTTGAACATGAATTAGTCTTGAATACAATATGGTCATTAAAATGCCTTAGTCACAAAATGCAAAATACTTTATAATTCCATTTATATGGGTCCCTGGAATAAATTAATGTAGACAGAGATTAAACTGTGATGGGAAAGACTGAGGGGATGAAGCAACTTGGTGCCATTGTTTAATGGATGCAGAGTTTCAGTTTTGCAAAAGATACTGTTCTGGAGATGGGTGTGGAGGTGCTTTCCCAACCATGTGACTGTTTACCACCACTTCACTGTACACTTAACAATAGTTAGATGGGAAATTTGTGTTACCTGCATTTTGCCACAGTTAAAAAGAATTCAACATTGAGGAGTCAGAATTTTTAACACTCAGAAAGGATCCCTGTAAATGTCAGTATTTGAAAAATAATAAATATTAGTACATATTTTAAAGTAATAGACAAAAAAACCAAATTAATGCCCAATATTGAACATTTATCAAATACATTTTGGAACATTCTGGTTTTGTGCAGAAGATCTTAAAATAATTTAATGCAATTTTGAATTTTAGCTAGTTCATTTGTTATAAAGTGGAATTTTTTTTACAAGTTTATAATGACTCTGAGATTCATGTAACAGGAGAAAGGAAAGATCAGGAATTAGAATAATTCTTATTTTTAGTTCGAATCTGTCATGTCATGGGTTAGTTAAATTGTGGTAGTTGATTAAAATTGTAGGTGACTAAGTTTTATGACAGTTAGAAAGAGATTATATGTGGAGACCCATGGGAGTCTATCAAGAGCAAAAGGCATATTTTTTATATAACATCTGGAATGTAGTAAATATCAATGTCTATAAGCACATAGTAAATAAGACAGTTAATGTAAGAATTTATTATTTTCATTATTATTAAACATTGATAGACATTTTATTATTTATTGTATATTATAGATGTCTATATTTAAAATTCTTTGAAGCATTTTACTTGTAAATGATTTTGGAAATGGAGAAGGTCATCATTAATAATGAATTGTTGAAGATGTTGAAGTTGTTACTTATCCATAATTTTATTCTGCACAGTGAACAGAGTGTAAGCAGAGTGTAAGGTGCCAGTGCTGTTTTGATTTCACAACTGAGGGTAGTTAGACAGAGAGAGGGTGACTGTTCCCCCACCTCTGGCCCCACTGTAAAGGGACATAACCAGTAAATGGCAGAGATGGGAGAGGATTGTTTTTCACTGACTTCTATGCCTCCCTGTTCTCTGAAGAGACACACAGCATAGGGAGATCTTGGCAGGCGGGAGGCAATAGATGTAGTTTAGAAAACAATCAAAGAAAAGTTTAATTTTAATTCAACATGAATGTTAAAGTATAGAAAACAAAATCCAGACCATTTGAGTGTTTCAAACAACTTCGTCTCAATAGATCCTGCCATTCTCAGTGATGGAAAGGGTGTTTAAGTATGTGTGTAGCTACTGCACTTAAATATTTGTGCATAATGGGCAGGAAAAGAGAAAATTTTCTCAAGTTGAGACATGTTTAAGTCCTTCCAGTTCTGGTTTTTAATAAGAACAAAGTATGCATTACATACTACTTGTGTTTACAGTTTCAGAATATAGTCTTTGCAGTTTATTTGTTTACTTCACCCTAGGTCTAGATGACAGGATTCTCCACATCTATATTAGCTTTTTCAAATTTATAAGAAATTTTCTGATTTCAATAGAAAGAATTGCAAAAGCTCTACCTCAAAATTCCAGGACTCATCAAAAAGTACACTTTCTTCTCCTCTGGGCATGGCCTTAAATACTGTTTCGTATAGTGAAAACAATGTTCCTGACTTTTGTTCAGTGTCTCTGTCTTAATTATCTAAGATATAATACAACGATCTTTCCTCATCTTTAAATGGCTTTATAAAGTTTAAATAACAAAGGATTCATCTGTGAAATGAAGTCAATGAAGAAAGTGATGGAAACACTTCTATTAATGCCTGAGTACATTTATAGATTTCCAAATTGCACCTGAACCTGGCTTGAATGTGTATATGAGTCAGCAAATATAACTCAGTCTCATAGGGTATGTCAGCATCAAGTATTGCTCTGGCTTAGAAAACTGTACTGTGTCTGGAGTCCGGATCACGACTGCCCAGTGATGCAGAATTTGTCAGAGATCGTGGGCAGGCTCATTCCCAGGTCGAGCCGCTCCCAGGCTCTGTGGTCTCCTGGGGGTGGAAGCCCCCTGACCCAGAGCATCTGAGCGCGGAGACGGGAAAGGCTGGTGTCCTTTTTGTGGGTCCTAGACCACTTCTCTTGGTAGCAGAAGAAATACTGAGGCACCTCTACATGAAACCACTGGGTTTGAGTGGCCACACTGCAATTCTACATTTAAAGCTAATTTCAGAGCTAAAATTCTCAGAACAGCTCATTCTCTGACAAGGAAAGAACGTATTCTGGTAATGGTGACGGTGCTGTAAAACACATAAATGAAAAGCCTATGGATATATTTGTCAGATAAACTCTTTTTTTTTTTCCATTTCTTAATTGGGGATGAGGAAGGGGTGGTTTCTCTTTATTTATTTATTTATTTTTGAGAGAGAATCTCTCATATTTATTGATCAAATGGTTGTTAACAACAATAAAATTCTGTATAGGGGACTCAATGCACAATCATTAATCAACCCCAATCCTAATTCTCAACAGTCTCTAATCTTCTGAAGCATAACGAACAAGTTCTTACATGGTGAACAAGTTCTTACATAGTGAATAAGTTCTTACATGGTGAACAGTGCAAGGGCAGTCATATCATAGAAACTTTTGGTTTTGATCACGCATCATGAACTATAAACAATCAAGTCAGATATGATTATTCGTTTGACTTTTATACTTGATTTATATGTGAATCCACTTTTCTCCCTTATTGTTATTATTATTACTATTATTATTATTATTATTATTTTATTAAAATGCTGAAGTGGAAGGTAGATGCAAGATATAGGTAGAAAACAATTTATTGCTGTAAGAGGGCAAATGTTGATGATAAGGCCTATGCCTATTGACTAAGTATTAATGCAAGCTACATAAGGGCAACAAAACATCCACGGATGCAGAAGGTTTCTCTCAAAACAGGGGAGGTGAGGTTCTAAGCCTCACCTCTGTTGATCCCCACTTTCTCACCTGATGGCCCCCCTGCAACTGTGCCTGTCTTAGGTTGTGCCTCCCTTGAGGAATCTTACCCGTCTCTGGCTAACCAGTCATCTTCCGGGGCCATACAGGGAAATGTAAAGTTGGTGAGAGAGAAGCAATGTTCTTTGAAAAGGTTAGCTTTTTACTTCTTTGCAGATTTATGCCACGTGGCTTCTATGCCCAGCATTTGTCTTGAAGTATCTTTACCACTTGGAAGAATTATGATATTCAGTAATTTTCTATATGAGGCACAAAGTCTACTAAAGGGTTGTAATTAGGATGGAAGAAGAGAAGCTAAAGAAGTAGCAGACGGAATAAAACATGGGAAGATTATTTCTTTGACATATCTTCTTGTAGAGTAACATAAGCAAGTATAGGTTTTAAACTAATAATTATATTGCATACACACATTAACTTAATAGGAATACAGCTACATAACAAAAGCAGATCTACAATTACCAGCCATATCCAGTGAAACCAAGAAAACCAGTTAAGTACCCTAGGCCTTTGTGAAAACTTATCAATGATATGATGGATATTGTCTTACTGAATTTGAATAGTTTGAGAAAAATCAGACAAATTAAAACAACACATTCCTGGGAACTGTTCACATTTCATATGTTCTTTTAACGGTAGATAGTCTATAGTCGCACGATTTTGGAGCACTGCAACTTGCACTTCTCCTAATTCTTGGTTGAGTTCCGAAAGTATAGATCCAGTCAAATTTGTTGTTTTACTGTATGCACTGGCCAGCTTAGATATCTCCTTCTTCATTCCAATGGCATTTCCAGGAACAGGTGGGATGAATGCAGCTACAACTGCTACAGCACCAGGAATTTTGTTGAAGATTTTTGCTGATCATCTTCTGGAATGACTCTTCCAGAGGATGTTGATGTTGAAAATTCTTCTTCATATCGTATCTTAATTCATTTTCTTTTCAGCCAAATTATGCTTTGATCCTCTGTATAAACACAAACAAACCCTTTGCCCACACTTTGATATGACCTTTATACCATTGTGAAGAATGTATTGGAGATCACCACACAGGAACTGCTTTTTTTTTAAGAGAAAGGAATATTATTGGAAAAATGTACTTCCATAGCAGATCATCCGACACTCTTTAAAAGATCAAAATTAAGGATATGTGAAGCATGCATTAATCATTGATTTGCACTTAGTTTTATCCTATCAGGAAGTAATCCCACTTTACTTTCTCTATCTTTTTTTGTTATCATTAATCTACAATTACATGAAGAATATTATGTTTACTAGGATCTCCCCTATACCAAGTCTCCCCCACAAACCCCATTACAGTCACTGTCCATCAGCATAGAAAAATGTTGTAGAATCACTACTTGTCTTCTCTGTGTTGCACAGCACTCCCCTTTCTCCCACACCCCAAATTATGCATGCTAATAATAATATCCCTTTTATTCTCCCACCCATTATCACTCCCTACCCACCCATCCTCCCCAGTCCCTTTCCCTTTGGTACCTGTTAGTCCATTCTTGGGATCCATGATTCTGCTGCTGTTTTGTTCCTTTAGTTTTTCCTTTGTTTTTATACTCCACAGATGAGTGAAATCATTTGGTCTTTCTCATTCTCCACTTGGCTTATTTCACAGAGCATAATGCCCTCTAGCTATATCCATGTTGTTGCAAATGGTAGGATTTGTATTCTTCTTGTGGCTGAACAATATTCCATTGTGTATATGTACCACATCTTCTTTATCCATTCATCTACTGTTGGACACTTAGGTTGCTTCCAATTCTTGGCTACTGTAAATAGTGCTGCATTAAACATAGGGCTGCATCTGTCTTTTTCAAAGTGGAGTGCTGCATTCTTAGGGTAATTTCCGAGGAGTGGAATTCCTGGGTCAAATGGTAAATCTATTTTGAGCAATTTGAGGAACCTCCATACTGCTTTCCCCAATGTTTGAACTAATTTACATTCCCACAAGCAGTGTAGGAGGGTTCCCCTTTCTCCAAAACCTCACCAACTGTTGTTGTTTGTCTTTTGGATGGTAGCCATCATTACTGATGTAAGGTGATATCTCATTGTGGTTTCAATTTGCATTTCTCTGTTAGATAGCAATGTGGAGCATCTTTTCATGTGTCTGTTGGCCATCTGAATTTCTTCTTTGGAGAACTGTCTGTTCAGCTCCTCTGAATACATTTTAATTGGATTATTTGCTTTTTGTTTGTTGAGGTGCCTGAGCTCTTTATATATTTTGGATGTCAAGTCTTTATCGGATATGTCATTTGTGAATATATTGTTCCATACTGTAGCGTACCTTTTGTTCTATTGATGGTGTCGTTTGCTGTACAGAAGGTTTTCAGTTTGATATCATCCCAGTTTCTCATTTTTGCTTTTGCTTTCCTTGCCCAGTGAGATGTATTCATGAAGAAGTCACTAATGTTTATCTCCAGAAGAATTTTTGCTTACTTTATTCTAAGAGTTTTATGATTTCATGATGTACATTCAGGTCTTTGATCCATTTTGAACTTACTTTTCTGTACGGGGTTAAACAGTGATCCAGTTTCATTCTCTTTTTTTTTTTTGACATAAAATGCATGTATGTAAATAGCATTTTTTACAGTAAAAACATACATAAATTTTATTGTGCTTCAAGAAGGCTTTGCAATTAAATCTTAATTGGAAATTCTTTTACAAGTCCACATGAACTATGACTTCATGTTTATAAAAAGAATTCAAAATATACGTATAAAAAGGTGATGTGCGAACAAACATGGTTATTGATTTTTTTCTACAAGGTGTTTTCTTTTCTTTTTCTTTCTTTTTTTCTGTAGATAATTATTTTTTATTGAAGGATAGTTGACACACAGTATCACATTACATTAGTTTCAGGTGTACAACACAGTGATTCGATATTTATATACATGATAATTCTAGGTACCAGCTATCAACATACCAAGTTATTACAATATTTTGACTATATTCCTTATGCTATAGGTTACAACCCAGTTACTTACTTATTTTAGAATTGGAAGTGTGTAATATTTTTTTTTTTTTGTGAGGGCATCTCTCATATTTATTGATCAAATGGTTCTTAACAACAATAAAATTCTGTATAGGGGAGTCAATACTCAATGCACAATCATTAATCCATCCCAAGCCTAATTTTTGTCAGTCTCCAATCTTCTGAAGCATAACGAACAAGTTCTTACAAGGAGAACAAATTCTTACATAGTGAATAAGTTATATGGTGAACAGTACAAGGGCAGTCATCACAGAAACTTTTGGTTTTGCTCATGCATTATGAACTATAAACAGTCAGTTCAAATATGAATACTCATTTGATTTTTATACTTGATTTATATGTGGATACCACATTTTTCACTTTATTATTATTATTTTTAATAAAATGATGAAGTGGTAGGTAGATACAAGATAAAGGTAGAAAACATAGTTTAGTGTTGTAAGAGAGCAAATGTAGATGACCAGGTGTGTGCCTGTAGACTATGTGTTAATCCAAGCTACACAAGGGCAATAAAACATCCACGGATGCAGAAGATTTCTCTCAGAACAGGGGGGGTGAGGTTCTAAGCCTCACCTCTGTTGATCCCCGATTTCTCACCTGATGACTCCCCCTGCGATACAGGGAAATGTAAAGTTGGTAAGTGAGAGAGAACCCTTATTGTTTGAAAAGGTTTGCTTTTTACTTCTTCGCATATTAATGCACTGTGGCTTCTATGCCTAGCATTTGTCTTGAGGTATCTTTACCACTTGTAAGAATTATGATACTCAGTAAATTTGATATGAGGCACGAATTCTACTTAAGGGTTGTAATTAGGAAAGAAAAAGAAAAGCTATAGAAGTAGCAGGCGGAAGAAAACATGGGAAGATTGATTATTTCTTTGACATATCTTCTTGTAGAGTAACTTCACCATGTATGTTTTAAACTACTAACAAAATTGCGCACACACATTAAAATAATAGGAGTATAATTACATAACGAAAGCATACCTGTAATTACCAGCCATCTCCAGTGAAACCAAGAAAACCAGTTAGGCACCTTAGGCATTTGTGAAAACTTATCTATGATATGGTGGATATTGTCCAACTGAACTTGAACAGTCTGAGAGAAATCAGACAAATTAAAACAACCCATTACAGGGTACTGTTCACATCTCATATGTTCTTTAACAGTAAATAGTCTGTCGTTGAAAGATTTTGGAGCACTACAATTTGCACTTCTCCTAATCCTTGGTTGAGTTCCAACAGTACAGATCCAGTCAAATTTGTTGTTTTACTGTATGCACAGGCCAGCTTAGATATCTCCTTCTTCATTCCCATGGCAAATCCAGGAACTGGTGGGATGAGTGCATCTACCGCTGTAGCAGCACATGGATCTTTTTGGGGTTTTTTGATGATCATCTTCTGGCATGAGTCTTCCAGAGAATGCTGATGTTGGAAGTTCTTTTTCATATCGGATCATAGTTCATTTTTTGGGTAGTCCAATTAGGCTTTCATTCTCTGTATAAACACAAACAGACCCTTTGCCTGCACTTTTATATGCCCTTTATACTCTTGTTTAGAACTAATTGGAGGTCACCACACAGGAAATGCCTTTTTTTTTTGGGGGTATTACTTATCTACACTTACATGACGAATATTCTGTTTACTAGGCTCTCCCCTATACTAGGTCTCCCATATATACCCCTTTACAGTCACTGTCCATCAGCATAGCAAAATGTTGTAGAATCACTACTTTTCTTCTCTGTTATGTACAGCCCTCCCCTTTCTCCCACCCCCCATGCATGCTAATCTTAATAGCCCCCTTCTTCTCCCCCACCTTATCCCTCCATACCCACCCATCCTCTCCACTCCTTTTCCCTTTGGAACCTGTTAGTCCATTCTTGAGTCCTGTGATTCTGCTGCTGTTTTGTTCCTTCAGTTTTTCCTTTGTTCTTATATTCCACAGATGAGTGAAATCATTTGGTATTTCTCTTTCTCTGCTTGGCTTGTTTCACTGAGCATAATACCCTCCAGCTCCATCCATGTTGCTGCAAATGGTTGGATTTGTCCTTTTCTTATGGCTGAGTAGTATTACATTGTGTATATGTACCACATCTTCTTTATCCATTCATCTATCTATGGACATATAGGTTTCTTCCAATTCTTGGCTATTGTAAATAGTGCTGCGATAAACATAGGGGTGCATTGGTCTTTCTCATACTTGATTGCTGCATTCTTAGGGTAAATTCCTAGGAGTGCAATTCCTGGGTCAAATGGTAAGTCTGTTTTGAGCATTTTGATGTACGTCCATACTGCTTTCCACAATGGTTGGACTAATTTACATTACCAACAGCAGTGTAGGAGGGTTCCCCTTACTCCACATCCTCCCCAACATTTTTTGTTGTTTGTGTTTTGGATGGCAGCCATCCTTACTGGTGTGAGGTGATACCTCATTGTAGTTTTAAATAGCATTTCTCTGATAATTAGCGATGTGGAGCATCTTTTCATGTGTCTGTTACACATCTCTATTTCTTTTCTGGAGAACTGTCTTTTCAGTTCCTCTGACCATTTTTTAATTGGGTTGTATGTTTTTTGTTTGTTGAGGCATGTGAGCTCTTTATATACTCTGGATGTCAAGCCTTTATCGGATTTGTCATTTTCAAATATATTCGCCCATACTGTAGGGTTCCTTTTTTTCTTTCGATGTTGTCTTTTGCTGTACAGAAGCTTTTCAGCTTAATATAGTCCCACTTGTTCATTTTTGCTGTTGTTTTCCTTGCCTGGGGAGATATGTTCAAGAAGAGGTCACTCATGTTTATGTCTAAGAGGTTTTTGCCTAAGTTTCTTCCAAGCATTTAATGGTTTCATGACTTACATTCAGGTCTTTGATCCATTTTGAGTTTACTTTTGTAAATGGGGTTAGACAATGGTCCAGTTTCATTCTCCTACATGTAGGTGTCCAGTTATGCCAGCACCATCTGTTGAAGAGACTGTCATTTCACCATTGAATGTCCATGGCTCCTTTATCAAATATTAATTGACCATATATGTCTGGATTAATGTCTGCATTCTCTAGTCTGTTCCATTGGTCTGTGGCTCTGTTCTTGTGCCAGTACCAAATTGTCTTGATTACTATGGCTTTATAATAGAGCTTAAGTTGGGGAGGGGGTTCCCTCTACTTTATTCTTCTTTCTCAGGATGGCTTTGGCTATTCGTGGTATTTGGTGTTTCCATCTGAATTTTTGAATTATTTGTTCCAGTTCATTGAAGAATGTTGCTGGTAGTTTCATAGGGATTGCATCAAATCTGTATATTGCTTTGGGCAGGATGGCCATTTTGACGATATTAATTCTTCCTAGCCATGAGCATGGGATGAGTTTCCATCTGTTTGTGTCCGCTTTAATTTCTCTTTAGAGTGACTTGTAGTTTTCAGAGTATAAGTCTTTCACTTCTTTGGTTAGGTTTATTCCTAGGTATTTTTTTTTATGCTATTGTGAATGGAGTTGTTTTCCTGATTTCTCTTTCTGTTGGTTAATTGTTAGTGTATAGGAAAGCCACAGATTTCTGGTTGCTGATTTTGTATCCTGCAACTTTGCTGTATTCCAATATCAGTTCTAGTTCTTTTGGGGTGGACTCTTTAGGGTTTTTTATGTAGAGTATCATGTCATCTGCAAATAGTGACAGCTTAACTTCTGCTTTACCAACTTGGACTCCTTGTATTTTTTTGTTTTGTCTGACTGCCGTGGCTAGGACCTCCAGTACTATGTTAAATAACAGGGGGGAGAGTGGGCATTCCGGTCTAGTTCCCAATCTCAGAAGAAAAGCTTTCAGCTGCTCGCTGTTCAATATAATGTTGGCTGTGGGTTTATCATGGATGGCCTTCATTATGTTGAGGTACTTGCCCTCTATTCCCATTTTGCTGAGAGTTTTTATCATGAATGGCTGTTGAACTTTGTCAAATGCTTTTTCAGCATCTATGGAGATGATCATGTGGTTTTTGTCTTTCTTTTTATTGATGTGGAGGATAATGTTGTTGGACTTTGGAATGTTGTACCATCCTTGCATTCCTGTGATGAATCACACTTGGTCATGGTGTATGATCCTTTTGATGTATTTTTGAGTTCCTTTTGCTAATATTTTGTTGAGTATTTTTGCATCTATGTTCGTCAGGGATATTGGTCTGTAGTTTCCTTTTTTGATTGGGTCTTTGCCTGGTTTTGGTATTAGATTGACGTTAGCTTCATAGAATGAGTTTGGGAGTATCTTCTCCTCCTCTATTTTTTGGAAAATTTTAAGGAGAAAGGGTATTATATCTTCCCTGTATGTCTGATAAAATTTCGAGGTAAATCCATCCGGCTGGGGGTTTTGTTCTTTGGTAGTTTTTCGATTACCGTTTCAATTTCGTTGCTGGTATTGCTCTGTTTAGATTTTCTGTTTCTTTTTGGGTCATTCTTGGAAGGTTTTATTTTTCTAGGAAGTTGTCCATTTTCCTAGGTTTCCCAGCTTGTTAGCATATAGGTTTTCATAGTATTCTCTAAGAATTCTTTGTATTTCTGTGGGGTTCACCGTGATTTTTCCTTTCTTGTTTCTGATACTGTTGTTTTGGTTGAGTCTCTTTTCTTCTTAATAAGTCTGGCTAGAGGCTTATCTATTTTGTTTATTTTCTCGAAGAACCAGCTCTTTCTTTCACTGATTTTTGCTATTGTTTTAGTCTTCTCAATTTTATTTTTTTCTTCTCTGATTTTTATTATGTCCCTCCTTCTGCTGACCTTAGGTCTCATTTGTTCTTCTTTTACCAATTTCGATAATTGTGACATTAGACGATTCGTTTGGGATTGTTCTTCCTTTTTTAAATATGCTTGGATTGCTATATACTTTCCTCTTAAGACTGCTTTTGCTGTGTCCCACAGAAGTTCGGGCTTAGTGTTGTTATCATTTGTTTCCATATATTGCTGGATCTCCATTTTGATATGGTCATTGATCCATTGATTATTTAGGAGCGTGTTGTTAAGCATCCATGTGTTTGTGAGCCTTTTTCCTTCTTTGTACAGTTTATTTCTAGTTTTATGGCTTTGAGGTCTGAAAAGTTGGTGGAAGTATTTCAATTTTTTGGAATTTACTGAGGCTCTTTTTGTGGCACACTATGTGGTCTTTTCTAGAGAATGTTCAATGTGCACTTGAGAAGAATGTATATCCTGTTGCTTTTGGATGTAGAGTTCTATAGATGTCTATTAGGTCCATCTGCTCTACTGTGTTGTTCAGTGCTTCTGTGTCCTTACTTATTTTCTGCCCAGTGGATCTATCCTATGTTGTGAGTGATGTGTTGAAGTCTCCTAGAATGAATGCATTACAGTCTATTTCCCCCTTTAGTTCTGTTAGTATTTGTTTCACATATGCTGTTGCTCCTGTGTTGGGTGCATATATATTTAGAATGGTTATATACTCTTGTTGAACTGAGCCCTTTATCATTATGTAGTGTCCTTTACCTCTTGTTACTTTCTTTGTTTTGAAGTCTATTTTTGTCTGATATTAGTACTGCAACCCCTGCTTTCTTCTCGCTGTTGTTTGCTTGAAATGTTTTTCCATCCCTTGACTTTAAGTCTGTTCATGTCTTTGGGTTTGAGGTGAGTTTCTTGTAAGCAGCATATAGATGGGTCTTGTCTTTTTATCCATTCTATTACTCTGTGTCTTTTGATTGGTGCATTCAGCCCGTTTACATTCAGGGTTCCTATTGAAAGATATGTACTTATTGCCATTGCAGGCTTTGAATTTGTGGTTACCAAAGGTTCAAGGTTAGCCTCTTTTGTATCTTACTGCCTAACTTAGCTCGCTTATTGAGCTGTTATATATACTGTCTCGAGATTCTTTTCTTCTCTCCCTTCTTATTCCTCCTCCTCCATTCTTCATATGTTGGGTGTTTTGTTCTGTTCTCTTTCTAGGAGTACTCCCATCTAGAGCAGTCCCTGTAAGATATCTTGTGGAGGTGGTTTGTGGAAAGCAAATTCCCTCAGCTTTTGTTTTTCTGGGAATTGTTTAATTCCACCATCTTATTTGAATGATAGTAGAGCTGGATACAGTATCCTTGGTTCAAGGCCCTTCTGTTTCATTGCATTAAATATATCATGCCATTCTCTTCTGGCCTGTAGGGTTTCTGTCGAGAAGTCTGATGTTAGCCTGATGGTTTTTTCTTTATAGGTGACCTTTTTCTCTAGATGCTTTTAAAACTCTTTCCTTGTCCTTGATCTTTGCCATTTTAATTATTATGTGTCTTGGTGTTGTCCCCCTTGGATCCTTTCTGTTGGAGGTTCTGTGTATTTCCATGGTCTGTTCGATTATTTCCTTCCCCAGTTTGGGGAATTTTCAGCAATTATTTATTCCAAGATAGTTTCCATACCTTTTCCTCTCTTTTCTTCTTCTGGTACCCTTCTAATACTGATATTGTTTCTTTTGGATTGATCACACATTTCTCTTAATGTTGCTTCATTCCTGTACATCCTTTTATCTCTCTCTATGTCAGCTTCTATGCATTCCTGTTCTCTGGTTTCAGTTCCATCAATGGCCTCTTGCATCCTATCCATTCTGCTTATAAACCCTTCCAGAGTTTGTTTCATTTCTGTAATCTCCTTTCTGACTTCTGTAATCTCCCGCCAGACTTCATCCCATATCTCTTACATATTTCTCTACATCTCTGTAAGCATGTTTATGATTTTTATTTTGAATTCCTTGTCAGGAAGACTAGTTAGGTCTGTCTCCTTCTCTGTTGTTTTCTCTGTGATCTTTGACTGCCTGTAGTTTTGCCTTTTCATGGTGATAGGAATGGTTTTCAATGCTGGGACAAGTGACGGCTGGAAGAACTTCCCTTCTTGTTGGTTTGTGGTCCTCCTCCCCTAGGAGAACAGCGACCTCTAGTGGCTTGTGCTTAGTAGCTGCACGCCTACAGGGCTTCTGCTTCCTGCCCGACTGCTATGGAGTTTATCTCCGCTGTTGCTGTGAGCGTGGCCTGGCTCAGGCCGCTGCTCCAAAGTGGTGGAGTTGTGTTGGAGGGGCAGGGTTTGGGAGGCTATTTATCTCATTATGGGGCCTCCGTGCTCCCTGCAGCCCAGGGGATTTGTGTGCCCAGAGATCTCCTGATTACCTACCTCTGGATTAAGTGTCCCACCCTGCCCTTTTAAGACTTTCAAAAACCACCCGCCAAAACAAAATGATGACCACAAAAAAATAAATAAGTAAATAAATTTTTTTAAATGAAAAAAATTAAAAATACAAATAAATAAATTAATTAATTTAAAAAGTGACCGCTTGTTTTACTTTATTCTCCAGCACCAGCCTCAGGCATCTGCTCACTGGTCTTGCTGCCGTGTTTCCATAGTGTTGGTGTCCCTATCCCTTTAAGACTTACAAAAAGCACTCGCCAAAACAAAACAGCAAAAAAAAAAAAAAAATGGCTTCTCGCTTTTCTTGTGTCCTCTGTTGCCAGGCCTCCTTTACCCACTCACTGTTCTGCTGCACTGTTTCCCTAGTATCCAGGGCCCCCCGCACATGCCCTGTGTCTGCGCTCTGTTCCGGATGGCTGGGACTGGGTGTTCAGCAGTCCTGGGCTCCATTTCCCACTCGCTCTGCCTATTCTTCTCCTGCTGGGAGCTTGGGGGAGGTGCACTCGTGTCCCGCAGGGCAGGGGCTTGTATCTTACCCCCTTTACGGGGCACTAGGTTCTCACAGGTGTGGATGTGGTATGGATATTGTCCTGTGTCCTCTTGTCTCTATTCTAGGAAGAGTTGTCTTTGTTATATTTTCATAGATATATGTGGTTTTGGGAGGCGATTTCCACTGCTGTACTCACGCCGCTATCTTGGCTCCCTCTCCAGTGTCATTATCTTACATGTAGCTGTCCAGTTTTGCCAGCAGCATCCGTTGAAGAGACTTTCATTTCCCCATTGTATGTCCATGGCTCCTTTATCAAATATTAATTGACCATCTATGTTTGGGTTAATGTCTTGAGTCTGTAATATTTCCATTGGTCTGTGGCTCTGTTCTTGTGCCAGTACCAAATTGTCTTGATCACTGTGGCTTTGTAGTAGAGCTTGAAGTTAGGGAGTGAGATTCCCCCCACTTTACTCATCTTTCTCAGGATTGCTTTGGCTATTTGGGGTCTTTGGTGTTTCCATATGAATTTTTGAACTATTTGTTCCAGTTCGTTGAGGAATGTTGTTGCTAATTTGATAGGGATTGTATCAAATCTGTATATTGCTTAGGGCAGGATACCTATTTTGATGATATTAATTCTTCCTATCCAAGAGCATGGTATGAGTATCCATTTGTTAGTGTCCTCTTTAATTTCTCTTAAGAGTGTCTTGTAATTTTCAGGGTATAGGTCTTTCACTTTCTTGGTTAGGTTTATTCCTAGGTATTTTATTCTTCTTGATGCAATTGTATATGGAATTGTTTTCCTGATTTCTCTTTCTGTTGGAAAAGAAATAATCACAGAGAAACCCTTTTTCCTGTATTATAATTTTTCCCTTTTTTTTTTGAGAGGGCATCTCTCATATTTATTGATCAAATGGTTGTTAACAAAAATAAAATTCTGTATAGGGCACTCAATGCACAATCATTAATCAACCCCAAGCCTAATTCTCAACATTCTCCAATCTTCTGAAGCATAACGAACAAGTTATTACAAGGTGAACAAGTTCTTACATAGTGAATAAGTTCTTACATGGTGAACAGTGCAAGGGCAGTCATCACAGAAACTTTCGGTTTTCATCACACATCATGAACTATAAACAATCAGGTCAAATGTGATTATTCATTTGATTTTTATACTTGATTTATATGTGAATCCCACATTTCTCCCTTATTATTATTATTATTATTATTATTTTTAATAAAATGCTGAAGTGGTAGGTAGATTTAAGATAAAGGTAGAAAACATAGTTTAGTGCTGTAAGAAAGCAAATGTAGATGATCAGGTTTATGCCTACAGACTAAGTATTAATCCAAGCTAGACAAGGGCAACAAAATATCCACGGATGCAGAAGATTTCTCTGAAAACAGGGGGGGTGAGGTTCTAAGCCTCACCTCTGTTGACCCAATTTCTCACTTGATGGCCCCACTGTGACTGTGCCTGTCTTAGGTTATTCCTCCCTTGAGGAATCTTACCTGTCTCTGGCTAATTAGTCATCTTCCAGGGCCTCCTGTATTATAATTTTGATAAATGTTTCTAATCATTGTTTAATCTTGACTAGAAGGAGCTCATGAGTCATTGTCCTCTCTGGCTTACTGTAGGGCTTATTTTTATGGAAATAAAAACATAATTATCAAATATATTTTGAATATATAACATTAATTTAAAATATTTACTATCTTTCTCATAAATTAAATACAAAAAATTGTCATAATTTATTTTCAAAATGAAATTGGATGCTGGTTTTAAGAATACATAGGGAAAGGTACCAAAAACTACAGATTCTTATAGGTTCTGAAAGGTATTTTGATTTTTAAGTTCATGACTTTTTGTTGTTTTTGGGAACACATTGGGACAGAACAAGGTACTACTTACTGTATTTCTGTGTATTTTTTGACAAATGGCTTTATCCATACCACATTCCTATTTATACTTTCCTATTTATGCATGTATGTGTGTGCTTTAGCATGCATGCATGTGTATATGTGTATGCCTGATTTTACTTATGCGCACAACTATCTGTTTTTTTGATTTTAGGATATTTCTCCTTTAACTGTGTCTGCAACCAAATAATAAAAATTTTCAATAAAACTCATGATCATCATATAGGTTTTGAAACAGGGTCTAAAAATCTACAGGTGAAAGGATTACACCTAACTTTCCAATTGGATCATATGTTAGAAAAATAATCCTTTCTATAGACAAGGAGTATTTTATCCCATCCAAAAGTGCTAAATAAAGGTTACTTACATTTTGACCATGCATTAATCTGTGAAAAACTTTGCTGCAAAAGGGACTGTTTCCTTATTACAGCAATTTTTCAAGTGACTTGAACTCTCCATTCTTCAAACATTCTCTTCAGGAAAATTTGATCCAATCTATTTTAACAGGAAATAGTATTAGGCTTGTATCTCAACCGAAACTGTGGGGAATTCAGTAATCTTCCCACTGAGAGATCACTTCCTGTCTGCCTAAGAAAAGGCACATTGTTACAGCTCTGAGGCTCTGGGTCTCCCCTAAGTCCTCCCAAGAACTCCCAGGAGAGGAGTAGGAGGGAGCAGACCAGTAGGGACAGTTGCCAGTCAGGGACCTGGGGAATCAGACCAGGGAATAAAACCACAGGTCTGCTTCAGGGAAAAGTGTTTCTTTTGTGACACTGTTTGGGTGGAAAAAGAAAAGCTTAGCAAAGCAATTCAGCATTAAGATAGGAAGCCTCAAAGAGAGTTAAAATTTCTAGTGCTGATCTACCAACGTCATTTTATAAATACCTCGAAATGCAAAACCTTTTCTGTTGTCTAGAATAAGACTTTTCAGGGAGAGGCGGAGCCAACATGGCGGCGTGAGTAGGAGAGTGTGAATCTCCTCCCAAAAAATATATACTTTTGAAAATACAACAAACACAACTAGTCCTAAAAGAGAGACCAGAAGACGCAGGACAGTGGCCAGACTGCAGCTACACCAGCAAGAACTCAACGACTGGTGAAAGGGGTAAGATACAAGCCCAGGCCCAGGGGGATTCAAGCGCGCCTCCCCCCAGCTCCCGGTGGGAGAAGAATAGGCAGAGTGGGAAGGAGACGGAGCCCAGGACTGCTGAACACCCAGCTCAAGCCACCCCCACCAGAGCACAGACAGAGTGCGTGAGCGGCGGGCCCTGGATAGAGTGGAAACAGAGCAGCAAGACCTCTGAGCGGGTGACAAAGCTGATGCCCCTGTGACAAAGAAAAGCGGGGACTTTTTGAAAGTCTTAGAGGGACAGGGACTTAACAGCTTGACGGAAACAACACAGGTCATAGACCAGCAGCTGGAAATTACAGGGAAAAACGGGTGCACTAACCCCCTGGGCAAAAGCTCTGAGACCCCTAACGGAGGTAAACAGCCAAACAGAACCCCCCAGTCCATTACCCCTCTGGGTGCTGCGAAAGCAGACAAGCAGCCTGAGAAAAACTCCGCACACAGAAAGGGAAAATTCCTCCCTCCCTGCCAGGCAAGACACAAAGACCAGTCTACATGCAATTACTCAACACAAGCGACTAGGGGTCGCAGTTGTCCCAGTAAAGTAAGGCCAGTAGCAACTGAAAATTTTGGCCCTCCCAGATGACAGTCAAAAGCACCTGTCAACATGAAAAGGCAAAAAAATATGATCCAGACAAGACTAACCCAGACAGCTTCGGCATCTGCTACATTTTCCCCTGAGAAGGGACCTGAGGAAATAGATTAAGCCAGTCTCCCTGACAAAGAATTCAAAACAAAAGTCATAACCATGCTGATGGACTTGCAGAGAAATATGCAAGAACTAAGGAAGGAGAATACAGAAATAAAACAATCTCTGGAAGGACTTCAAAACAGAATGGATGAGATGCAAGAGACCATTAATGGACTAGAAAACAGAGAAGAGTAACGCAGAGAAGCTGATGCAGAGAGAGATAAAAGGACCCCAAGGAATGAAAGAATTTTAAGAGAGCTAAGTGACCAATCGAAAATTAACAATATACAAATTATAGGCATACCAGAAGAAGGAGAGAGAGAAAAAGGAATAGAAAATGTCTTTGAAGAAATAATTGCCAAAATCTTCCCCAAACTAGGGGAAGAAATGGCCTCTCAGACCACAGAGGTACACAGAACTCCCATGACAAGGGATCCAAGGAGGGCAACATGAAGACACATAATAATTAAAATGGCAAAGATCAAAGACAAGGACAAAGTATTAAAGGCAACCAGAGAGAAAAAAAAGGTTACCTACAAAGGAAAACCCATCAGGCTATCATCAGACTTCTTAACAGAAACCCTACAGGCCAGAAGAGAATGGCATGATATATTAATGTAATGAAACAGAAGGGACTCGAACCAAGACTACTGTATCCAGCATGAATATCTTTTAAATATGAAGGAGAGATTAAACAATTCCCAGACAAGCAAAAGTTGAGGGAATTTGCCTCCCACAAAACACCTCTACAGGGCATCCTACAGGGACTGTTCAAGATGGGAGCACTCTTAAGAAGAGCACGTAACAAAACACCCAACATATGAAGAAGGGAGGAAGAGGAATAAGAAGGGAGAGAAATAGACTCATCAGACCATGTTTATGATAACTCAACAAGAGAGTTATGTTAGACACTAAGATAGTAAAGAAGCTAACCCTAAACCTTTGGTAACCACAAACTTAAAGCCTGCAATGGCAATAAATTCATATCTTTCAATAATCACCCTAAATGTAAATGGACTGAATGCACCAATCAAAAGACACAGAGTAATAGAATGGATAAAAAAGCAAGATCCAACCATATGCTGCTTACAAGAGACTCACTTCAAACCCAAAGACACGCACAGACTTAAAGTCAAGGGATGGAAAAAGATATTTCAAGCAAAAAACAGAAAGAAGAAAGTAGGTATTGCAATTCTGGTATCAGACAAAATAGACTTCAAAACAAAGAAAGTAACAAAAGACTAAGAAGGAGATTACATAATGACAAAGGGATCAGTCCATCAAGAGGATATAACCATTATAAATATATATGTGCCCAATACAGGAGCACCAACATACCTGAAACAAATATTAACAGAACTAAAGGAGGAAATAGAATGCAATGAATTCATTCTAGGAGACTTAAAAACAAAAACTCACTGAAAAGGACAGATCCACCAGACAGAAAATAAGGAAGGACACAGAGGCACTGAACAACACACTAGAATAGATGGACCTAATAGACATCTGCAGAACTCTACATCCAAAAGCAACAGGATACACATTCTTCTCAAGTGCACATGGAACATTCTCCAGAATAGACCACATACTAGGACACAAAAAGAGCCTCAGTAAATTTCAAAAGATTGAAATATACCAACCAACTTTTCAGACAACAAAGGCTTTAAAGTAGAAATAAACTGTTCAATGAAAGCAAAACGGCTCACAAATACATGCAGGCTTAACAACACACTCCTAAATAAACAATGGATCAATGACCAAATCAAAATGGAGATCCAGCGATATATGGAAACAAACGACAACAAGAACACTAAGCCTCAACTTCTGTGGGACACAGCAAAAGCAGTCTTAAGAGGAAAGTATATAGCAATCCAAGCGTATTTAAAAAAGGAAGAACAAGCCCAAATGAACGATCAAATGTCACAATTATCGAAATTGGAAAAAGAAGAACAAATGAGGCCTAAGGTCAGCAGAAGGAGGGACATAATAAAGATCAGAGAAGAAATAAATAAAATTGAGAAGAATAAAACAATAGCAAAAATCAATGAAACCAAGAGCTGGTTCTTCGAGAAAATAAACAAAATAGATAAGCCTCTAGCCAGACTTATTAAGAGGAAACGAGAGTCAACACAAATCAACAGTATCAGATACGAGAAAGGAAAATTCACGACGGACCCCACAGAAATACAAAAATTATTAGAGAATACTATCAAAGCCTATATGCTAACAATCTTGGAAACCTAGGAGAAATGGACAACTTCCTAGAAAAATACAATCTTCCAAGACTGTCCCAAAAAGAAACAGAAAATCTAAACAGACCAATTACCAGCAACGAAATTGAAGCGGTAATCAGAAAACTACATAAGAACAAAACCCCCGGCCCAGATTGATTTACCTCGCAATTTTATCAGACATACAGGAAAGACATAATACCCACTATCCTTAAAGAATTCCAAAAAATAGAGGAGGCGGAGATACTCCCAAACTCATTCTGTGAAGCCAACATCACCCTAATACCAAAACCAAGCAAAGACCCTGCCAAAAAAGAAAATTACAGATGAATATCCATGATGAACTTAGATGCAAAAATACTCAACAAAATTTTAGCAAACCGAATTCAAAAATGCATCAAAAGGATTGTACACAATGACCAAATGGGATTCAGCCCAGGGATGCAAGGATGGCACAACATTCCAAAGTCTATCAACATCATCGATCACTTCAACAAAAAGAAAGACAAAAGCACATGATCATCTCCATAGATGCTGAAAAAGGATTTGACAAAGTTCAACAACCATTCACAATAAAAACTCACAGTAAAATGGGAATAGAAGGCAAGTTCTTAAACACAATAAAGGCCATCTATGAAAAACCCACAGCCAACATTATATTGAACAGCGAGAAGCTGAAAGCATTTCCTCTGAGATCAGGAACTGGACAGGGATGCCCACTATCTCCACTGTTATTTAACATAGTACAGGAGGTCCTAGCCATGGCAATCAGACAAAATAAAGAAATACAAGGAAACCAGATTGGTAAAGAAGAAGTTAAACTGTCACTATTTGCAGATGACATGATACTGTACATAAAAAACCCTAAAGACTCCACCCCAAAACTACTAGAACTGATATCGGAATACAGCAAAGTTGCAGGACACAAAATCAACACACAGAAATCTGTGGCTTTACTATACAGTAACAATGAAACAACAGAAAGAGAAATCAGGAAAACAACTCCACACGCAATTGCAACAACAAAAAAAATAAAATACCTAGGAATAAACCTAAACAAAGATGTGAAAGACTTATACTCTGAAAACTACAAGTCTCTCTTAAAAGAAATTAAAGGGGACACTAACAGATGGAAACGCATTCCATGCTCATGGCTAGGAAGAATTGATATCGTCAAAATGGACATAATGCCCAAAGCAATATACAGATTTGATGCAATCCCTATGAAACTACCAGCAACATTCTTCAATGAACTGGAACAAACAATTCAAAAATTCGTATGGAACCACCAAAGACCCCAAATAGCCAAAGCAATCCTGAGAAAGAAGAATAAAGTAGGGGGGATCTCACTCCCCAAATTCATGCTCTATTATAAAGCCTTAGTAATCAAGACATTTTGGTACTGGCACAAGAACAGAGCCACAGACCAATGGAACAGACTAGAGAATCCAGACATTAACCCAGACATTTATGGTCAATTAATATTTGATAAAGGAGCCATGGACATACAATGGCGAAATGACAGTCTCTTCAACAGATGGTGCTGGCAAAACTGGAGAGTTACATGTAGGAGAATGAAATTGGATCATTGTCTAACCCCATATACAAAATTAAACTCAAAATGGATCAAAGACCTGAATGTAAGTGACGAAACCATTAAACTCCTGAAAAAAAACATACGCAAAAACCTCTTAGACATAAACATGAGTGACCTCTTCTTGAAAATATCTCCCCAGGCAAGGAAAACAACAGCAAAAATGAACAAGTGGGACTATATTAAGCTGAAAAGCTTCTGTAAAGCAAAAGACACCATCAATAGAACAAAAAGGAACCCTACAGTATGGGCGAATATATTTGAAAATGACACATCAAAAAAAGGCTTAACGTCCAGAATATATAAAGAGCTCACACACCTCAACAAACAGAAAACAATAAACCCAATTAAAAAATGGGCAGAGGAACTGAACAGACGGTTCTCTAAAAAAGAAATACAGATGGCCAACAGACACATGAAAAGATGTTCCACATCGCTAATTATCAGAGAAATACAAATTAAAGCTACAATGAGGTATCACCTCACACCAGTATTGATGGCTGCCATCCAAAAGACAAACAACAACAAATGTTGGCGAGGCTCGGAGAAAGGGGAACCCTCCTACACTGCTGGTGTGAATGTAAATTAGTTCAACCATTGTGGAAAGCAGTATGGAGGT
Source organism: Manis pentadactyla (assembly GCF_030020395.1). NCBI lineage: Eukaryota > Metazoa > Chordata > Mammalia > Pholidota > Manidae > Manis > Manis pentadactyla. Next base: position 74,857,523 of record NC_080031.1, read on the forward strand.
ACATAAAAATGTTCAAAAGAGAGTTAACATTTGACCGAGGAATACCACTCCTAGGAATTTACCCTAAGATTGCAGCAATCAAGTATGAGAAAGACCAATGTACCCCTATGTTTATCACAGCACTATTTACAATAGCCAAGAATTGGAAGCAACTTAAATATCCATCTATAGATGAATAGATAAAGAAGATGTGGTACATATACACAATGGAGTACTACACATCCATAAGAAAAGGGAAAATCCTACCATTTGAAGCAAAATGGATGGAGCTGGAGGGTATTATGCTCAGTGAAATAAGCCAAGCAGAGAAAGAGAAATAACAAATGATGTCACTCATCTGTGGAGTATAAGAACAAAGGAAAAACTGAAGGAACAAAACAGCAGCAGAATCACAGAACTCAAGAATGGACTAACAGGTACCAAAGAGAAAGGGACTGGGGAGGATGGGAGGGTAGGGAGGGATAAGGGGGGATAAAAAGGGGGGTATTAAGATTAGCATCCATAGGGCTGGTGGGAGAAAGGGCAGGACTGTACAACACAGAGAAGACAAGTGTGATTCTACAACATTTTGCTATGCTGATGGACAGTGACTATAAAGACGTATATAGGGGGGACCAGGTATAGGGGAGAGACTAGTACACAAAGTATTCATCATGTAAGTGTAGATTAATGATAAAAAAAAAGCAGTTCCTGTGTGGTGACCTCCAATGAGTTCTACACAAGGGTATAAAGGGCATATAAAAGTGTAGGCAAAGGGTCTGTCTGTGTTTATACAGAGGATCAAAGCGTAATTTGGCTACCCCAAAAATGAACTAAGATACGATATGAAAAAGATCTTCCAACATCAGCACTCTCTGGAAGGCTCATGCCAGAAGATGATCATCAAAAATCCCCAACAATGATCCACGCACTGTTGCAGCTGTAGATGCACTCATCCCACCAGTTCCTGGACTTGCCTTGGGAATGATGAAAGAGATATATAAGCTGGCCTGTGCATACAGTAAAACAACAAATTTGACTGGATCTAAACTGATAGAACTCAACCAAGAATTAGGAGAAGTGCAAATTTTAGCACTCCAAAATCTTACAACCACAGGCTATTTACTGTTAAAAGAACATATGGGATGTGAAAAGTCCCCAGGAATGTGTTGTTTTAATTTATCTGAATTCTCTCAGAATGTTCAAGTTCAGTTGGACAATATCCACCATATCATAGATAAGTTTTCACAAATGCCTAAGGTGCCTAACTGGTTTTCTTGGTTTCACTGGAGATGGCTGGTAATTACAGGTATGCTTTGGTTACATAACTGTACACATATTATGTTAATGTGTGCGCACAATTTAATTAGTAGTTTAAAACCTATCCATGCTGAAGTTACTCTACAAGAAGATATGTCAAAGAAATAATCAATCTTCCCATGTTTCCTTCCGCCTGCTACTTCTATAGCTTTTCTTCTTCCTACCTAATTGCAACCCTTAAATAGAATTCGTGCCACATGTCGAATTTACCGAGTATCATACTTTTCCAAGTGGTAAAGACACCTCAAGACAAATGCTGGGCATAGAAGCCACAGGGCATAAATATGCAAAGTAAAAAGCTAACCTTTTCAAACAATAAGGCTTCTCTCTCACCTTCCAACTTAACTTTTCCCTGTATGGCCCCGGAAGATGACTGGTTAGCCAGAGACGGGTAATATTCCTCAAGGGAGGAACAACCTAAGACAGGCACAGTCGCAGGGGGGCCATCAGGTGAGAAAATGGGGATCAGCAGAGGAGAGGCTTAGAATCTCCCCCCTCCTGTTCTGAGAGAAATCTTCTGCATACGTGGATGTTTTATTGCCCTTGTCTTGCTCAGATTAACACATAGTCTACAGGCACAAACCTGATCATCTACATTTGCTCTCTTACAATACTAAACTATGTTTTCTACCTTTATCTTGTATCTACCTACCACTTTGGCATTTTATTAAAAATAATATTAATAAAGAGAGAAATGTGGTATCCACATATAAATCAAGTGTGAAAGTCAAATGAATATTCATATTTGAACTGACTGTTTATAGTTCATAATGCATGAACAAAACCGAAAGCTTCTGTGATGACTGCCCTTGTAATGTTCACCATGTAACTTATTCACTATGTAAGAATTTGTACTCCATGTACGAACTTGTTCATTATGCATCAGAAGATTGGAGACTGATGAAAATTAGGCTTGGGGTGGATTAATGATTGTGCATTGATCATTGACCCCGTATACAGAATTTTATTGTTGTTAACAACCATTTGATCAATAAATTTGAGAGATGCCCTCACACACTCACACACACACACACAAATATATATATGTATATGTGCATATATATATATATATATATATATATATATATATATATATATAAAGACACTTCCAATTGTAAAATAAATAAGTAACCGGGATGTAATGTATAGCATAAGGAATATAGTCAAAATATTGTAACAACTTGGTATGGTGATAGCCGGTACATAGAATTATCATGTATACAAATGTTGAATCACTGTGTTGTACACCTGAAACTAATGTAATACTGTGTGTCAACTACCCTTTAATAAAAAATAATTATCCAGGAAAAAATAATAATAATAATTTTCATAATTTGAAGTTGAATATTAAGTCTTTAAAATGTATCTATATCTTACACAACATATATCCATTGAACTAATTTCTGTCTTCATTATGCATGTTTCTTTTATTTGATATTAAAAATTATATTACCTAGGTTTTTCTAAAATATTACTAATTATATTCCAAACAGATGTTAATGTTTTAAAATAAGGATCTAATGATAGTTTTTCTGGAGGGATGATTAATTTGATGTAATTATTATTTGCTCATGCTGAAATAGGTGTGATTATTATTTTGCATGTTATCTTATGTTATTTCTTTTGTTTAACGTAATGAAAAACAAGAGTAGTAATTGCAAATATGGAATGAGTAGGAGATACCTTTAAAACTGCCTGAACTACATCAGGAACATAAAATTCAACTCCCGAGAAAAATGTCTGAGGAGAGGATGCACTGCTTAGAAACCTAGAAGTAGCTTCCCAAAGTGTGTAGATATGTGACATACTTTTCAGATATGTAACATTTACAAGAAGGCTGAAATCAAGAACAAAGAATTAGAAAGAGCCCCTTCTCTCTATCAAAAAGAGATTCTCTTCTGTAAGAAATTCTCAAGTTGTTTGGCGCCTCTGTCCACTAGATGAAGTTCAAGGAGCTGAAAAAAGAAATCATCAGGGAAATACTTGCTAAGGTCAAGTTCTAGTTCAGCCTTTCCCATGGGGCCCTTTTGTTCCTACTGTTCCATACCCAGCTCACAGATCCCAGAATTATCATAGAATCCTCCAGGCCTTGAGGTACCCAAGTAAAGAGCCCAGTCATATTTTCAGGGCTCAGAAATCTGGGGTCACCACCAGATTTGACTTGGCTTTTACAGAAACTGATACCTGAACACCCACAGTTACAAGATAATAACATTTATGTTCCCTCTTCATACTTCATAATAGTTTCATTAGTTTATTTGTAAGTTCCTTGAATATCTAAGGGAATTAAGAATTTCAACCTTTTGTTTCATGTTTTGTCATTTTTTAAACCTTTGTTGTTTTGTGTAAGATATTTGTTGTTTACTGAAATACTCCTTAATTTTTTCATTCAAAACAAATTTTCCTGTGATGCAAAATGAAAAAATAACACATTACAAAACAAACCACTGATTTTTAGAAACTTTTTACAAGTAATATATCCAAATAAGAGACTTTATCTAAGATATAAAGAAGAATGTATATGTAATTCTCATCACACAATCACAAGAAAACTTGAAACATTGACAAATAATATGGTATAGCCCTTCCACACTTAAGTATTTATGCAGGGTAACTAGAACACCAGGCACTAAATGTTTTCCAGTACTTTATTTTTACTAGGCTGAAACTAGAAACAATACATATGTTCATCAACAGAAAATGGATAAATGAAGTGTGAATATGTCCTACATTCAAAAACTACTTTGCAATAAAGGAATAAACTTTTGATTCAGAAAACCTCATGGATGACATTTAAAATTATTCTGATAAGTGATGAAGCCAAACAGAAAGAAGTACCTGCTTCATTTATACATAACTAAAGAATTCAAACATATATATAGTCAGAGAAAGCAGATCAGAGATTGGGGGTTTGGGAGACAGGGAAAGCCAAATGGAGGGATGACCACAGGGTCCAAGGAAACTATAGAGGGCCATGTTTGTGTTTATTTGGACTTGAAGTACAGATTTCAAGTGTATGTACACTTGAATGTGTACATTATCAGTTTGTGCACTGGAAATATATTCAGTTTATTTCAGTCATACTTTAATTAACCTGTTAAAATAAAACAACAAAAATCAAGTGTACTAGGTATTTTTTTCCTGTGTTTTGGTGTCATATACAAAAAATAATCTTCCAGACCTATGTCCAGGATTTCATTGCATAAAATTTTCCCTAAGAGTTTAATGATTTCAGGATTAACATTGACATGTTGACATCAGTTTGAGTTATTTTTGCATAGTGTGTAAGATAGCAATAATTTTATTCTTTTGCTAGTGGCTGTCCAGTGTTCCCAACCTCATTTGTTCAATATCCCATGTGTATATCCCAGGTTTATTCTTTGCTCTTTTGTTATATATTAATCAATTCTACATGTGTGTTTACATCTGGGCTTTCTATTTCCTTCATTGATGTATGTGCTTCCTTTCAGGAAAACACTATGCTGTTTTGATTACTAAAGGCTTACAGTATAGTTTGAACCTGGGGACCATGCTATACCCAGGTTTGTTCTTCTTTCTCAAGATTTCTATGACAGTCTGGGTTCATTTGTTCCATAAAAATGTAAGGATCATTTGTCCTATTTATGTGAAATATGCCATTGGAAATTTGACAGGGATTACATTCAATCTGTAGATACTTTGTGTAGTATGGACATTTTAACAATATTAATTTTTCTAATCTACAAGCATGGAGTATCATAAAAATTATTTGTGCTTTTTAAATTTCCTTTGTCAATGTATTTTAGTTTTTAATAAACAGGTTATTTTCCTCATGGTTAAAATATATTAAAATTGTATTATTTTTCTTTAGTTGCAAATTATTTCATTTCTGTGACTGCACCAATTTATATTCCCACCAACAGGATAGAATGGTTACCCTCTTTCCACATCCTTTAAAAATTTTGATAAATAAAATTAAACAAGACTATTGTTCCTTAATCATGATTCAGGTATATCTATGAGAAAGATAGTAGAATATTTTTGTTACATCTCATGATATTTTATCTTATCTCTTGATTTTTGGATACTGCGTTATAGGTTTTTACTGTATACCAAAGTATAATATGAATAATTAACAAAAAATTAAACCATAGAGCTTGATAATTTTTATAAACTTACTATGGGACTGAAACAGCCCAACAAATCAAGAATAAAATTGCTACCATTCCAACAGTACAGTTTTTGTCCACTTTCAGTCATTGACCTTTCAAGATGAAACGAGTGACTTCAAACTGTCAATTAGCATTCATGACTTCATGTCTGTTATTAATGGAAGCATCCTATGAGGTTTGCTTTCGTCAGTCTCCTTTTTATTATGACTGTGATTGAATCAATGTTTTTCTAATGTCACCATCAGTAAATCATAATATAACTGTTTAACTGGGTTTCAGCATTGTGTTTGTTTCCAGTGTGAGCAACATAAATTACTGGACATGTCTTTCCATGAATATAGGTAGGCATTTTGCTGGAATCCCACAGATGGCTGTGTCCTGGGTAAGTGGATGTCCATGGCATGGTCCCAGATGCCTCCACACCAGAGCCGCATTCCTGTGAGCACCACAGTGGGGAGGATGAAGGGCTCCTGATCATTAGGATATGTCCCATAAGTTTCATGTCACTTTACCTCTGACACTGCCCAGAACATAATCACATGTTCTTAAACAGTTGTAATGGAGGCTTTTTTGTAATGGCAAGTGTCATGAAGAGCACAAGGAAATAGCACCATAGACATGATGCACTTACTGTATGTGTATTGTAAACATATTGTAGCAGTGGGATGGTGTGGTGCACAGGTGGTCTCGCCTCCTTGTCCTGGAGAAGGACATACCTGGGCAGCCTCTTGGCAAGAGGAAGAAAGTTAAAATACTAGGAGAGAGTAGGTGTTTCTCTACCCGCATACCTCTGTATTTTCTATTTAATTGTGAGCCTAAGATAGAAAGGAAAACTGCACTTTTCCATTATAAGGATAAATGAACTCTCATTCTGACAGTCTGAACATCAAGGGCTATGGTTTCATACCTGGGCCACGCTGTCCAATCTGAATTCTTGGGCACAATAAAACAGGGTGAGGTCCACATGACATGAAATGATGTAGCAGTAAGGGCCCTAAAAATCTGGGAAATGTAAGCAACATATTTTCTAAACTCTAGGACCATTCTTGTGCAGGGCCAGGTTTTTGAAAAAAAAAAAGGGTATATTATGTTATCACTCATACCCTCCTAAAGTAATTTTATAATGAGGAAGTGTAGATTTAAAAAAAACATATATTGCTGAAGAAATTTTGCTAGCCACTGCCCAAAATATACCAGAGTAATAGTGCTCCACTGATATCTTTGTTCCTTCCATTTGTCAGAAGAACCTTCTGCCCTGACATCTCTACTGCTGTTCTCAAATGACCAAGATAGTACATTAATAATATGATACATGAAAGGGATATGTGTAAGGACTAAGGACAAATTTCTATCAAAACTACCCAAATATATTTAATTTAATTTAATTACCAAAACTACAAGGAGTTTTCCCAGAGCTACTTTTATGTCCTTGTTTCTAAAGCTGTATATGATGGGGTTTACTGATGGAGAAACCACTGTGTAAAATACAGACAAAACCAGGTCTACGATGGATTTCAATTCAGTGGCTGGCTTCAAGTAGGCCACAGCACCTGTTGAAAGAAACACAGTCACAACAACCAGATGAGGGAGGCAGGTGGAGAGGGCTTTGGACCTGCCCTCCTGGGAGGAGATCCTTGAAACAGCAGAGAAGATGTGCACATAGGAATATAAAATAGAGATGAAACAAGCTAGTGAGATACTTGTACTAAATGCAATCACTGATGCTTCTTTTATGTTCGTTTTGGAGTCTGAGATCAAAATAATCTGAGGGATATCACAGAAGAAATGATGGATCTTATTGGAACTAAAAGTTATGGAAAATGTTGCTGCCGTGTGCATGGCTCCAGAGAGACCTCCACTGACATATGAAGCCACCACCATCCACCCACAGGCCCCCTTGTTCATGACAGTCTCATAGTGCAGTGGACGGCAGACGGCCACGTAGCGGTCATAGGACATCACTGTGAGGATGAATAATTCAGCAACAGCAGAGCTCACAAGGAACAACACCTGGAAAACACATCCATGGAAGGATACTTTGTTCCTGTTCATCAGGGAGTTGAAAGCAAATTTAGGAACAGTGTCAGAAATGTAGCAGAGATCTATGAGTGACAGGTTCTTCAGGAAGAAGTACATGGGTGTGTGAAGCTGAGGGTCCACAGTAATGAGCATGATGATGAGCCCATTTCCTAACAGGGCTGCCAGGTAAGTCACGAGGAACAGGACACCCTGGAGGGTTTGCATCTTAATGTCATCAGAAAATCCCATGAGAAAGAACTCAGTGACCCCTGTATAGTTGATCATTTCATCCAATATTGTGGTCCTCAGGAGTGAACTGTGTACTGTAAACAAACATATACACTAAAGAAAATGTTACCTGGTCATATTGATGGACATGTGAAGTATCTGTAGTCACCATTTCACAATGTGTAGTGTGTGTGTGTGTGTGTGTGTGTGTGTGTGTGTGTTTATAACTTCTCTTTGTTACTAGTTTAGACATTTGTTAAGTTACTAAAACTCTGTGTAACTGTTTTGTCATTTTCTAGCAGGATGGTTCTAAATTAATATCTACATTTAGAAGCTTTTGAAAAAATTTATAAAAGGACACAAAATAAGCAACAAACAAGTGGGACTACATCAAACTAAAAAGCTTCTATACAGAAAAGGACACCATCAGCAAAACAAAAAGTCTTCTGACAGTTTGGGAGAATATATTCATAAGCAACTTACCTGATAAAGAGTGAACATTCAAAATATCCACAGAACTCATTTGCCTTAACATCCAAAAAATAATAATTTGATTAAAAAATGGGCAGAGGACTCGAACAGACACTTCTCCAAAGAAAAAATAAATGGCCAACCAGCACATGAATAGCTCCACATGGATAATCATCAGGGAAATGCAAATCAAAGCCACAATGAGATATCACCTCACATCAGTTAGGATGGCCACTATTTGAAACAAAAAATAAGTGCTGGCAAGGACGTGGAGAAAGTGGAATCCTCCTACACTGATGGTGGGAATGTAAATTGGTGCAACTGCTGTGGAAAGCTGTATGGAGATTTCTCAAAAAAAACTAAAAATAGAAACACCATTTTATCCATTAATTCTACTCCTAGGAATTTACCTGAAGAAAACAAAATACCTGACTCAAGAATATCAATGCACCCCTATTTTTATTGGTGCACTATTTGCAATAGCCAGTATGGAAGAAACCTGTGCCCATCAATAGATGAATGGATAAAGAAGAGATGGTACATATACACAAGGGAATATTATTCAGCCAGAAAAGGAAAGAAATTCTGCCATTTTTAACAACATGGATAGATCCAGATGGTATTATTTATGCTCAGTGAAATAAGCCATACAGAGAAAGAGAAATGCCATATCATTTCACTTATTTGTGGACTATAAGAACTAAGCAAAATGGAAGGAACAAAACAGCACTAGATTCATAGACACTGAGAAGGGACTGGTGGTTACAATGGGGGAGAGGGATGGGGATAAAGAGGCACAATAATCAATGACAATATAAATTTTCACAGCATGGAAAATATAGTCAATGAAGCTGTGACATCATTCTAAGTTGATAGTAATGATACTAGAAGGAGTGAGCGTTTAATTATATGGGTAACAGTGAACCACTGTGTTGTATATTTGAAACCAATATAAAATTGTATATCAACAGTACTTCAATGAAAAAGTTTTGGCAATGGTGATTCATCACCACATTGGTTGTTGAAGATACTGAAGTTGTTATTACTAATTGTAATCAGAACAACAAGCAGGAGAGTAAAGTCCCTACACTATTTTAATCTCAGAGCTGAAGAAGTCAGACACAGAGGGGCTGCCACAACTCTTTCCCCACCCTAGGGTCAAAGGTCATAACCAGTTTATGGCAGAGATATGACTGGCCAGTGGTGTCTTTGACTTCATGCCTGCCTGTTTTCTGCAGAGACACAGAGCAGAGAGAGTTCCTGGCCAGAAGCAGGGAATGGATGTAGCTTAGAAAACCATAGAAAGTTAGTTCTTTTAACCCAACATTATTTACAGTTAATTGGAAAATAAAACCAGGCCATTTTATTGCTGCTAACAGCTTCATCTCAGTAGTTCCTGCCATTCTCACAGGATGGAAAGGGTGTGGTTATATGTGCGCAGCTTGTGCACTTAAACATTGGTGAGTGAAGGGGAAAATCAGGATAATATTTTCTCAGTTAGTGGCTTGTCTAAAACTGGCCAGATTTTTTAAGTAAGCATTTATTATCAATTACATATTGCTTATATATTTTCAGAATAATTTCTTCCTTGTTCATTTGCTTACTTCAGCCTTGGTCTAATGGCAATGACCGACCACCTGTGGTTGCAGCAGTTTCCTAATCTGTGGGAATTCTAACTCAAAATTCCAGGCCTCAACAAAATGTACACTTTCTCTTCCTCTAGTCATGGTCTAAATGCCACTAAACATGAAAGACACGGTTCTTGGCTTTGTTTAGTTTCTGTGCTTTAATTCTCAGATGTATAATACAGCAAATTCTTTCTCACCTCTAAGTTGTTTAATGAACTCCAAATAGTGAGGGACTCATTCTGTGAAACAGACTCCATGTAGTTAGGTCTGGAAACATGTCTGGTTCACCCTGACTATATTTGTTGATTTCCAAATCCAACTAATGGTGGATTTCACATTTGTACAAATCAGAAAATGAAACTCATTTTCCCAGTAAGACATGTATTGTGCCTTAGAAACCCCTGTGCTACATCGGAAGGTGTAACACTCAGCTGTTGATGCAGAATTTGCCAAAGACAACAGGTGGGCTATTCTCAGGTCAGGCCATTCCCATTTTGTCCAGTCTACTGCTGTGAGACACTCCTTGATCCAGGGTATGTGAGGGTTGAGAAATGAAATTCTGTTGTCCTATTTGTGGGCCCTGGACAATACTTATCTTGGTACTGGATTGATATGCAGAGTCATCTCTACATAAAACACAGTTTTAGATCCCAGGAGAGAGATTTTGTTCCTTTTAATTAGAGAGTTAAAAAAAATTTAGGAACAGTGAAAGAAATATAGCAGAGATCTATGAATGACAGGTTCTTTATGAAAAAACACATGGTTGTATGAAATTGAGGATCCCAAGTAGTAAGGATCATGATATGTCCATTTCCAATCAGGGCTGCCAGGTAAGCCATGAGTAACAGGACACCATGTAGGGTTTGAATCCTTGGATCATCAGACAATCCCAGAAGAAAATACTCAGTGACACCTGTGTGGTTGATTGACACGCAGGGCTCCCAAAGGGTGAGCTGTGTACTGCAATCAACACATACAATGAAATAATGTGGTGCCTACTTGTGCTATTAGATATGTTGATTAAATTACCTGTGGTCATTACCTCACTAATTGTGTTTGTCTATTTATATTTATATATATATAAAGTATATGTATACCTATATATCAAGTTCAATCCTATAAATATATACAATTTTTATATTATTTATACCTCTAAAATCAGGAAAAATAAAATACATAGAGTAGGTTCTTTCAAAATTAAGGTATTAGGATGTATGTCTAAGCAAGGAAATTAATCTTTCAAATTCCCTGTTACACTGATATGTTTTGTGTTACTGTGACTGGCTCATGTATGTGTGACAATGACTGTGATGGATGAATGAGCTGATTATTCAGCATTTGCAAGTTTATGTGATGTGTTCCCAGTTGTGGCTTTATCAAATTACCTATGTGATATCCACTAACACAAAGTTATGATCAAAATACACTTCCAGCTGTTAGAAGAAACTCCAGCATGTCTGTATAAAAGAGTTTCAAAGAAAACCAAAGTAGGAGGAAAAGACCAAGGTATACCTGGAAAGTTATTTATTTTGATTCTTGGTTTTATTGCCTTTGAAAATGAGTGAGTCTAGAATACATCAAAATAATCTAGTCATAAAATGATAAAAACTGTGATTCTATTAAATTGTACCTACAATAAGTTCTTATAGACAGAAAGCACATGATGTTTGTTGAGGTCTTGGGGAGAATGAATGTGGAGTTATGCTTTACTGGGTTAGAATTTCAGCTTTTCAGTGTGAAATAGTTCTGGAGATGGATGGTGAATGGATGCCAGGCAATGTGAGTGTCATCACCAGCACAGAAATATGGTTAAGAATAGTTACGTTTTCTTACGATACATGCCTTTACTCACAATTAAAGTAATTTAAAAAATTTCTAACTTTCAGAAATGATTTCTGTGAAATGAATGATTTATGAAACCTATATTGTAAGACACATTTTAAAATAATAGCCAAAAATATGCACATTACCAGAACACTTCTAAATTGTACAAAAGATATTAATTTCATGAACTGCAGAATTTTAGCCAGCTTCTCTGGAGATAAAGGGGGAATTTTGTATGGGCTTATAATAAGCAGTCTGAGAGTCAGTATAATGTAGAAGAATGGACAAGGACCAGGGACTAGAAACATTTTGGTTTTCAATCTGTCTGCCTTGAACTGGGTGAATTACTTTGTGAAACTTTGTGAATTTTTAAGTGAATAAGCTTTACAGTTACTTAAAAATAGATTGTTAGTGGAGTCCCATGGAAATTTACTAAGAGCAATAGGAGTACTCTCTACACAGTATTAACCCAAGGTAAACATTCACTGTAAACAGCTACTAAAAGAGATAAATAATAGGTAACATTGTCTTAGTATTTACTCTACCTGAGAGAGTTAAATATAGCGGTTGAAAGCAAGGCTACCGAAGCCAGAACTGTGGGGTGTGCACTTCCTCATTGCTGCTCAACACCTGTAGACATTTGCCAAGTTGCATAAACCCTTGTGTTTGTTTCATCACTTCTCGAAGGACTGTTCTAGGCACTAAATTAGGTATGTAAGGAAGTTACTGAAACCCTTTGTTGACTGGAAAATTTTGGCAATGATGATGGTCATCATCAACACTGAATTGTTGGTGATGTTGAACATGTTATTTATAATTAATTTTAATTTTCTCTGTAAATAGAACAAGACATCAATACTACTGTCATTTCACAGCTGAGGATAGTAATACAAAGAGAGGCCAAAAGACCCCAGACCTTCCCCCAGTGTCATGGGGCATGGCACATAAATGTCAGAGGTGATACTGGAAAGTGGTTCCTCTGGCTACCGTTCCTGCCTGTCCTCTGCAAAAACACACAGCACAGAGAGTTCTTGGCTGGCCGGATGCAATTTGTGTATTATCTAAATAAATGGTTATTTATTTAGCCCAACATGTATTTTAGATTATAGAAATATAGGATCGGGTCATCTAGTTGCTGCTAACATCTTCACGGCAGTAGTTATTGTCATATGCACGGGACAGAAAAGGGATGTTTCTGTGTGTGCAGCTTGTGCCCTTCAATATTGGCAAGTGAAGGGGAGGAAGGGAGCACTGTCTCAATCACAGGCATGTTTAAATTCTTATAGTTGGGTTTTTTAATTAAGAGTAAGTATCACATACTATTTATCTTCTACATTTTCAGGATAATTTGCCAGACTATTTGCTTACTTTAGATGTCATTGTTCCATCCCTTAAAGTTTCAGCTGTTTCATAACACATAGGAAACTTCCTGTCCTAGTTAGGAGGGATGGCAAAAATTTGAACTCAAAATTACAGGCCTTAACAAAAAGTACATTTGTTCCTCCACTCCTGGTTGTCTTAAACACCCTTAGCTTATTGAAAGACTGAGTTCCTGGCTTTCGTTCATTCCCTACGCTTTAATTATCAGAGATATAACACAGTTAATTCTTCCTTATCTCTAAGTGGCTTTATAAAGCGCAGACATATACCAAAGTGTTCATCTATGAAAACGAGTCCACGAAGATACGGATGTAAACATCTCTGATAATGCTTAACTTTATTAATGCATTACAAAATTCCACATGACACTGGATCGTGTATGTTCATGAAACAGCTAATATAGCTCTGTTTCCCAATATGCTCTGTGAGAGTGTCAATGATTTCTGTGACTCTGAAAACTCTTACACTTCTGAGGGCTTTGTTAACTGTGTCCTAAAGAGGCAGCACTTGCTGGAGGTAGTGGGCAGGCTCCTTCTCAGTCTGGCCACCCAGGGCTGCTTAGCCTCCTGAAGTCTGACTCTCCTCAATCCAGAGCACCTGAGTATGAGGCATGAAAATGCTGTTTTCATTTCCATGGACCCTGGGCACCACATGGTATCTTGGTGGTAGTTGAAATGCTGAGGCATCTCTACATAAAATCACCATATGTTAGTGGCCATTTTGCAATCTACACATCAATCTAATTTAACTGCTAAAAACTCACAGTTTTTCATTTTTCTGGCAAGAGTAAAGCATAGCAATGTACTGGGGATAATGTTGTAAAGCACACATTTATAAAGATGCGTACACGTTTTTCGGGTAGTTTCTTTTGTAAGGGAAGAATGGAAGAGAGGGCTGTCCATAAATCCTCTAATTGAGAGAGCCATGGACAAAGGGATAAAGAAAGCCACACACGAGCACTCCGCGCCCTTCCAGGCCAAGACCCGGGAGGCACGCCCGCCTCCGTACGCCCCACAGCGGCACTAGGGCGTCAGGCGCCAGCATTGCATCCGGGAGTCACGCGGCCGCGGGCTGTGGCCGTCGCGGGGTACGCTCAGCTCCTGTGCGCCACCACCGTGTCCCTCGGTGGCGCGGCCCACCGGTTGCTGCTTCTCGCCGGACCCGTGCCGGAGCTGGGAGTCACCCCGACATTCGGGGTCCGGGCGGAAGCACTGAGCGGGGCCTGAGGGTCGGTGTCGGGGCGCCCCGGGCGCTGAGCGAGTTGGCGCAGGTGCACCGCAGGTGCATGTGAGGGTACCCTGGCTTGCTCTACGTGTCTCATCATTGAAGAACGCATATTTGAAAAGTTAGAAGCAGTGACTGATGAGGACAATGACATGCTTGATCTGGCATATGGGCTAACAGATAGACCCCGGTTGGGCTGCCAAATATGTTTGACAAAATCTATGGACAATATGACTGTCCGAGTACCTGATGCCGTGGATGATCACAGACAGTACATTGATATTGGCAAGAACTCCTAAATAAATATGAGAATTTTCTCAAAATGTTAATCTGTTTTTGCAATTTTCATTATCAATGTAATTGAGAGCATGGATGAATCGGTTGATTATTATGACTAGTTTTACTACTTTAATTCACCTTGTCTAACTGATGAGTTTCATAGTTCTGAACGTATGCAATCTTTATTTTGGTTAGAATATAAAAAGCAGATCAAATGTTAGATATAGTTACTATGATAAAACTTTATGTATTTTACCCTATGTTTGTTTAGTGATTTTGGCAAATTTTTTCATATAAGTCTTATGCCTGCTACCTATAAAGTAAGTTTAAAAGCTGGTATTATTATTCCTATTAGATGTTGGTGAAGATAGAACAAAAAATTAGAAGATCTTTACTTGAATCTGCATCTTGTTCCTACAAATTGTATGTTCAGATTGAAACTGTAGAAATTACAAATATCTTCTTTACAACAATAACATGCAAATGTGTATAGACAAACTGCTCAGTAAACTGCTTAATATCAAAGACAGTTATTACCTTATAAATAAATATTTCAAAATTAAAAAAAAGAAAGACATACCCATTTCATTCATATTATAATTTTGAGAAACACTGCTTCTAAGAAACTAATTACTTAATATGATTGGTGAGAACTTGAGTCATTTCCTTTCCTAGCTTGTAGAATGATATGTGGAAATAATTTATGTGTAAAAAAGAAACATCTAATCAGGATGTATTTTGAGTACATAACATTATTTAAAAGTACACAACATTCTCATAAATGAAATGCATGTGTCAAAATTTATTTTATCAATATGTATGATAGACTTATAGTAGAGGCTATAGGGCCCGATATATAATGTATATATTTTGATTTTTCACTTTACTGTCAATCATTTAGTTACATTTAGGAGCACCACTGGGCAGGAAAAACCTTGCTAACTGTGTTTCTGTGAACTGATTATATTTACAAAATGATTTTATCTATACTACATTCCTAATTCTTTTTTCCTTATATATGTGTATATGTGTCTGTCTTATTTTCCCTGATGCTCATAACTCTCTGGGTTTTTTTCTTTCAATTGTATCTCTGATGAAAATTGAAATATTCAATATTCAAGTTAATTTGAGAATAAATGCAACTTTTGAATTACGGTCTACATATGTGCAATAGAAAGGGTCACAGTAATTTAATTGGGTTAGAAAAATAACAATTTTTATATAGACAAGGAAAATTTCATCCTCCCCAAAATTACAAATAGTTGTTACTTACATGGTACTCGTGTGTTTATCTCTGAAAATCCAGGCTGTAAAAGAAACAATTTCCTTACTACAGGAACTACACATGTGTTTTGAACTCTTCAATCTTCATAGATTCTCTTCATTGAGGGAGATTTGTTCTCATCTAATGTAATAGAAATTAGTAGCAGGCTGTATCCCAGCAGGAAATGGGAGAACTATTATCCTCTCACTGAGAGAAGAACCTGCTCGAGGTATTCTAAGGAAAAGGTAAATTGTTCCATCTAAGAGGTGGTGGTGTGTCCCTGTCCTTTGAAGAACACCCAAGGGGGAAGAGTTGGGTCCGGGGAGACCAAAGGGAGGTGGTTATAGCCTGAGGACATGGGGAGCTGAAACTGAGAATAAACATAGAGGTCTATTGAGGGGAAAGTGTTCCTGCTGTGAAACTGGTTGGGGAGAAGGTGACTGGCTCAACAGAGCAACTGAACATTAAGCTAAGAAATCTGAAAAATCCCTGATGCTGAGCCACCAAATTAATCATTTGATTACATAAACGTACAAACATTGCTTATAAGTAATCTAAAATATTTGTTAGCTAGAACAATAATTTATATAAGTGAAAGTTAAATAAATCTTTAATGTATATAGTTATTATTAATAAAATATTAATTATATGTACAAGTAATTACTTTCAACTTTCAGAGACATATACATTAAATGAATATACATACTATGTGGAATATACTAAGGAATCCATTTAAGCCCATTTCCGACATCATGGTTCATGCTTCCTTGGTTTTAAATGAAAAAATACATTGCCTGGGTGTTCTTTAGAAATTATTCACTTTATTTATATTTCATTTAAGTTATTAGTATTTTACAGTACAATCTAGTGGTTAGTTACAACAACTACTTTAGAAAATTTAGCAGGATAACATGTTTTCTTCTGGGAAGATTGACTTCATGCACGAATAACATTTCTGCCAGATGAAATAGATGTTAATATTCTTAGGTAACCTGTGATACTGTAATACTTTTCTTTAAAATTATAAAAATAAAAATAATAATTGCAAATATGCAATGTGTGGAAACTCCTTAAAATAATCCCTGAATCTCATAAATAGGATACAAAGCAAGTCCAGAGAAAAATTGTTGGAGCAGGAAATACCCTGTTTAAAATCCAGAATTAACTTACCGAAGTGGGTGGAAGTTTGAGCTGCATATAGCAGAGCTGTAACATATACAAGAAGGCTCAAGTCCTGGAGGAAGGAATGGAATGAATCACTTCTTTCTCTCAGAAGGAATTATTTTCTATGGGAAAAGAGCTCAGGAAAGTTGGAGGACAGCTTTGTAAACTGAAAGAAAGCTCAAGGAGCTTAGAAAAGAAAATGAGCACATCGAGCAAATACTACTTAATATTGGGTTGAAGTTCCAGGCTTTATCAAGTGACCCTTTTATCGTCTGTTCCATGCACAGGTCAGAGTCCCAGAATAGTATGGGATCATGTGGGTCATCATAAAAACAAGGAAGGAGCAGAGCCACACTCTCTGGGGGCAGGCATCTGGGGTAACCTGTATTTGACTGGGCTTTCTCAGCACCTGAGCCCTGACACCCACAGTCAGAGAGGAAATTCTACGTCGGAAACTGCCAGGTTTTCCTACATTTTATATGTAGAAAAGTGTTCTTCACAGCATAATATACACAATAAGGATGCATTTGTTTATTTCTACCTAGTGTTTATTATACTAAAATTATTTTATATATTTTATTGCATTGATGAAGAAATCTGTAGAACAGGAAGGTTATAGCAACAGGGTCTGCTTGGAAATTCCTGGAATGGCTGGGCCATTGGTTAAGTGAATATCCAGGATGCCAGGCTCATGGGCTTGCTCCTGAGGGGCCCAAACCACAGCAGCATCCCATGAGCACAATGGGTGGTAGTAGGAGGGTTTCCTGAGCATGAGGACATGTCCCTTAATTTTCATGTCACTTCCCCTCAGATATTGTGCATAACTCTCAATTACATATTCACAACTAGTTGCAATGGAGGGTTTTGAAAAAACAAAGCATCATGAGTAGCACAGGGAATCACAGCAGTGTTGGCACGTAAGGCAGATCAGAACGTGCAGTGTCAGCAGCATGTGGGGCAGCGAGTAAGTACAGCACACAGTGGCCTACAGCCTCATCATCATGTGCAAGAGCCTCCTTCGGCACCGGGCTGTCATCAGGAGGAAGCAAGCAAAGTTACAGGTGCAAGGAGCCTATCCTCCACCCCCCAGCCCTACCTTTTCTAATTACACATGAGACTGCAAGGGGGAGAAAAACTTGATTTTTACATGATGAAGATAAAATGGAATTTCTCAGTCTAACAGTCTACACAGCAAGAAGCAGGGGTTCATATCTGGGCCCCTCTGTACACACTGAGATTCTGTGAACAGATGGGCATGCTTCATTGGGCAGGAAATGATACAGCAGTAAGATCACCCCAAATCTAGGAAATACAGAGGGAAATTTTATTTTCTAAATTGTAGAATCATTCTGGTTTGTGGAAGTGCAGGTTGTCCTAATTTCATTGGATTGTGTTTATAAAGATCACAGCTGATGCAATAATTTCTGGTTATTGCACCACATAAAAAATTATTAATACTCTCACATGATGGCATTTCAACTAGGAAGTCTAGATTTTTTGTAATCTCTCTATTAATATTGCTACATAGACTTTGAAGCCAATGCCAAAAACATACCACAATAATCATGTTCCACTGATGCCTCTGTGTTTTCTCCATGTGTCTGAAGAACATTCTGCAATGTTAGGACTATCCCTGCTCCCAAGTGGCTAAAATAATATGTTAATTTTAAGATACATCCCCACCAAATAAATTGTAAAATTTTAAAACAATATACCTTGGACCTTAAGAGAAACTTCTTTGTAAACTACATGAATATATTTAATTTTACTTAAATGCTACTATTCTAAGGACTTCCCCCAGAGTCAATTTTATCTACTTTTTGGTAAGGCTGTAAATGATGGGATTCAGAAATGGAGGGACCACTGTGTAAAATGCAGACAGAGTGCTATCCAGGTGTGACCTCAACTCAGAGTCTGGCTTCAGGTAGGCAAAGGCAGCTGTTGAAAAAAACACAGTCACAACAACCAGATGAGGGAGGCAGGTGGACTGGGCTTTGGACCTGCCCTCCAGGGAGCAGATCCTTGAGACAGCAGAGACGATGTGCACATAGGAATATAAAATAGAAGTGAAACAAGTTAGTGAGATAATTGTAACAAATGCAGTCACTGCTGCTTCATTTGTGTTCATTTTGGGGTCTGAGATCAAAATAGTCTAAGGGATATCACAGAAGAAGTGATGGATCTTATTAGAACTAAAAGTTACAGAAAATGTTGCTGCTGTGTGCATGGCTCCAACGATCCCTGCACCGACATATGAAACCACCACCATCCACCCACAGCCCCCCTTGTTCATGATTGTCTCATAGTGCAGCGGATGGCAGATGGCAACATAGCAGTCATAGGACATCACAGTGAGGATGAATATGTCAGCAGCAGAAAAACTCACAAGGAGCAGCACCTGGAGATGCATCTAAGGAAGGATATTGTGTTCCTGTTCATCAGGGAGTTGAGAGCAAATTTAGGGACAGTGACAGAAATGTAGCAGAGATCTATGAGTGACAGGTTCTTCAGGAAGAAGTTAATGGGAGTGTGAAGCTGAGGATCACATGTGATGAGAATGATGATGAGCCCATTTCCTAACAGGGCTGCTGGGTAAGCCAGGAGGAACAGGACACCATGGATGGTGTGCATCCTTGGGTCCTCAGAAAATCCCAGTAGGAGGAACTCAGTGACCCCTGAATTGTTGATCATCTCATCTCGTGGTGTGGTCCCCAAGAGTGAGCTGTTTTCTGTAATTGAAATCACAGAAATACATGAATATGGTATCTACTTGTGCCAAGATATTATCTAAACTGTGTTGATTTTCTCAGTATGTGTAAGCCTGTTTATAAAATATATATGTGTATCTTTATATTAATTTAAATGTGAAATACTGACAAAAATATAAACTACTGTATTGACCAATTAACCTAAAAATGTGAAAATTAAAATAAGGAGAGTGGTTTCAAAAAATAAATTAAGATGTTAAGGTTGTAATTCTAGCAGCATAGTTAACTTTAGTGATTTCAAGCTGCAGTGACGCAGTGTTTTCCTACTAGAGTGATGGATGCACAAATGTTAAAAGGGGCTGGTACGGATGGATGAGGTGTACCTTTAATGTTTGTGGGGTCCACTGGGATTATCCTCACCATTATGGCTGCACCACCGACAATGGGTATTAACCTAATACCGAGTTAGGAAGAAATGCTCCAAAGTTCCCTCCAAGCTGATACAGAAAACTACCTCACAGTGTAAAGACAGTTACCTGAAAATCCAAGCAGCAGGAGAAACCAAGGTCTTTCTGGAAACTTATTTACACATTCTCATTGTGTGCATAGATATTTAGTATTGCTTCTTGGTGTTATTTATCTTGAACATGAATTAGTCTTGAATACAATATGGTCATTAAAATAACCTAGTCACAAAATGAGAAATACTATATAATTCCATTTATATGGGTCCCTGGAATAAATTAATGTAGACAGAGACTAAACAGTGATGGGAAAGACTGAGGGGATAAAACAACTTGGAGCTATTGTTTAATGGATGCAGAGTTTCAGTTTTGCAAAAGATACTGTTCTGGAGATGGGTGTGGAGGTGCTTTCCCAACCATGTGACTGTTTACCACCACTTCACTGTACACTTAACAATAGTTAGATGGGTAATTTGTGTTACCTGCATTTTGCCACAGTTAAAAAGAATTCAACATTGAGGAGTCAGAATTTTTAACACTCAGATATGATCCCTGTGAATGTCAGTATTTGAAAAATAACAAATGGTAGTACATATTTTAAAGTCATAGCCAAAAAAAACATGCCCAATTTTCAACATTTGTCAAATACATTTCGAACATGCCTGTTTTGTGCAGAAGATCTTAAAATAAGTTAATTCATTTTTGAATTTTAGCCAGTTCATTTGTTAAAATGTGGAATTTTTTTCATAGTTATAAGGACTCTGAGATTCATGTAACTTAGGAGAAAGGAAAGATCAGGAATTAGAAAAATTCTTGTTTTTTGTTTGAATTTGTCATGTCATAGGTTAGTTGTCTTGTGGTAGTTGACTAATATTATAGGTGACTAAGTTTTATGACAGAAAGAGATTATATAGGGAGACCCATGGGAGTTTATCAAGAGCAACAGTCATATATTTTGTATAACATGTGGAACATAGTAAACATCAATGTCTCCAAGGACATACTAAATAAGACAGTAAAAATAAGAATTTATTATTTATTTTCATTATTATTAAGCATTGATAATAAACATTTAGTATTTATTGTATATTATAGAAGTCTATATTTAGAATTCTTTGAAGCGCTTTTCTAGTAAAATGATTTTGGAAATTTTGATGGTCATCATCATTAATGAATTGTTGAAGATGTTGAAGTTGTTACTTATCAATAATTTTAGTCTGCACAGTGAACAGAGTGTAAGCAGAGTGTAAGATGGCAGTGCTGTTATGATTTCACAACTGAGGGTAGTAAGACAGAGAGCAGGTGACTGTTCCCCCTCCTCCGGCCCCAGTGTAAAGGGACATAACCAGTAAATGGCAGAGATGGGAGAGGATGGTTTCTCACTGACTTCTATGCTTCCTTGTCCTCTGAAGAGACACATAGCATAGGGAGATCTTGGCAGGCTGGAGGCAATAGATGTAGTTTAGAAAACAATAGAAGATAAGTTTAATTTTAGCCCCACATGAATGTTAAAGTATAGAAAACTAGAACCAGGTCTTTTGAGTGTTCCAAACAACTTAAACTAAGTACATTCTCCCATTCTCAGAGATGGAAAGGGTGTTTAAGTACGTGTTCAGCTATTGCACTTAAGTATTTTTGCATAATGGGCAAAAAAAGAGAAAATTGTCTCAATTTGTGGCATATTTAAGTCCTTCCAGTTCTGGTTTTTAATAAGAATTAAGTATGCATCACACACTTCTTGTGTTTACACTTTCAGAATATAGTCTTTCCAGGTTATTTGTTTACTTAACCCTGGATCTAGATGACAGGATCCTCCACCTCTAATATCAGCTTTTTCAAATTTATAGGACATTTTCTGAATTCAATAGAATAAATGGCAAAACTTCTACCTCAAAATTCCAGGACTCATAAAATATTATACTTCCTTCTTCACTAGCCATGGTCTTAAATACTGTTTCCTGTTAGTGAAAACAGTGTTCCTGACTTTTGTCCAGTGCCTCTGTCTTAATTATCTAAGATATAATACAACAATCTTTCCTCATCTTTAAATGGATTTATAAAGTTCAAATAACAAAGGAGTCTTTCATGAAATGGAGTTAATGAACAAAGTGATGGAAACATTTCTGATAATGCCTGACTACATTTGTAGATTTCCAAATTCCACACGAACCTGAATTGCATGTGTATATGAATCAGCAAATATAACTCAGTCCCCTAGGATATGTCAGCATCAAGTATTGCTCTGGCTTAGAACACTGTACTGTGTCTGGAGTCCAGATCATGACTGCCCAGTGATGCAGAATTTGTCAGAGATCGTGAGCAGGCTCATTCCCAGGTCGAGCCGCTCCCAGGCTCTGTGGTCTCCTGGGGGTGGAAGCTCCCTGACCCAGAGCATCTGAGCGCGGAGACGGGAAA
This sequence comes from Manis pentadactyla, assembly GCF_030020395.1. Taxonomy (NCBI): domain Eukaryota; kingdom Metazoa; phylum Chordata; class Mammalia; order Pholidota; family Manidae; genus Manis; species Manis pentadactyla. The sequence continues at coordinate 74,880,041 of NC_080031.1, forward strand.
GGCTGGTGTCCTTTCTGTGGATCCTGGACCACTTCTCTTGGTAGCAGAAGAAATACTGAGGCACCTCTACATAAAACCACTGGCTTTGAGTGGCCACACTGCAATTCTACACATAAAACTAATTTCAGAGCTAAAATACTCAGAACAGCTCATTTTCTGACAAGGATAAAGCATGTTCTGGTAATGTCAATAGTGCTGTAAAACACATAAATGAAAAGCCTTAAGATGTGGATACATTTTTCAGATAAATTCTTTTATAAAATAATTCTATAACATAGAGATATTTCTCTCCAAAGCTATTTTAAAGAGAGCCTTGGAAAAATAAATAATCAAAAAGAAAACTCTTTTTCCTGTATAATTTTGATAAATGTTTCTAATCATTGTTTAGTCTTGATTTGCAAGAGCTCATGAATCATTGCCCTTTTTGGTTACAGAATCATCTGTAGGATTAATTTATATTTAAATAAACACACATTTATCACAATATATTTCAATATATAACATTAATTTAAAATATTCATTATCTATCTCATAAATACAAAAGATTGTCAGAATTTATTTTCAAAAATGAAATTGGAAGGTGATATTAAGAATACATAGCAGAGGTCCCAAAACTACAGGTTCTTGAAGGATATGAGAGGTGTTTTGATTTTTAACTTCACTCTGTGACTTTTTGTTGTATTTGAGAACTCTTCAGGACAGGAAAAAATTAAACTTACTGTGTTTCTGTATATGTTTTGATAAATGGTTTTATCCATACCACATTGCTTATTCGTGGGTATATTACTGAGTTTTAGCTTTCCTGCATGTGTGTGCATGTGTGTCTGCTTTTACTTAGCTCACAACTATGTTTTTTTAACTCTGGGATTTTTCTATTTTAATTGTATCTGAGACAAAATAATTGAAATTTTCAATGAAACTCATGATCATTTTAGAGTAGATATAAGTTTTGAATCCGGTCTACATATATACATATCAGGTGAAAGGATCACACCTAACCATTCAATTGTAGTCTAAGTTAGAAAAATAATCCTTTCTAGAGGCAAGGAATATTTAGTCCTATCCAAAAGTGCTAAATAAAGTTACTTACATTTTGGTCAGACTTTAATCTCTGAACAACTTTGCTATAAAAGAGACTGTTTCCTTATTACAGCAAATTTACAAGTGACTTGAACTCTCCAATCTTCAGAGATTCTCTTCATCCAGGAAGATTTGTTCTAATCTATTGTAATGGGAAGCAGTATTAGGCTTGTATCCCACCCAGAACAGGGGGAACTCACTTATCCTCTCAATGAAGGAAGACGACATCATGTCTCTCTGAAAAGGCACATGGTTGCAGCTATGAGGCTCTGGGGTCTCCCCTGAATCCTTCCAGGACCTCCCAGGAGAGGAGGAGGAGGGAGCAGACCAGGAGGGCAGTTGCCAGTCAGGGACCTGGAGAATCAAACCAGAGAATAAACCTGCAGGTCTGCTTAAGGGAAAAGCATTTCTTTCTGACATTGGTTGGGTGGAAAAGGTCAGGCTTAACAAACCAGATCAGCAGCAATCAGGAAAATCTCCAAGAGAGTTTAAATCCCTAGTGCTGATATTTTTTAAATTAATTTTTGTATCATTAATATACAATTACATGCCTATTGCTGATTTTTCAAATTATTTTTTTTTGCTATTGCCAAGATACACTTTTTTTTATCATTAATCTAAAATTACCTGAAGAACATTAAGTTTACTAGGCTCTCCATTACCCCAAGTACCCCTCATAAACCCCATTTCAGTCACTGTCCATCAGCATAGTAAGATGTTGTAGAATCACTACTTGTCTTCTCTGTGTTGCACAGCCCTCCCTTTTCCACCACCCCCCACATTATACATGCTAATCATAATACCCCCTTTTTTCTTCCTCACGCTTATCCACAACTACCCTCCCATTCTATCCAGTCTCTTTCCCTTTGGTAACTGTTAGTTCATTCTTGGGTTCTGTGATTCTGCTGCTGTTTTGTTCCTTCAGTTTTTCTTTGTTCTTATACTCCATAGATGAGTGAAATCATTTGGTATTTGTCTTTCTCCGCTTGGCTTATTTCACTGAGCATAGTACCCTCCAGGTGCATCCATGTTGTGGCAAATTGTAGGATTTGTTTTCTTCATATGGCTGAATAATATTCCATTGTGTATATGTACCACATCTTCTTTATCCATTCATCTACTGATGGACACTTAGGTTGCTTCCATTTCTTGGCTATTGTAAATAGTGCTGCGATAAACATAGGGGTGCATCTGTCTTTTCCAAACTGGAGTGCTGCATTCTTAGGGCATATTCCTAGAAGTGGAATTCTTGGGTCAAATGGTAAGTGTATTTGAGCATTTTGAGGAACCTCCATACTTCTTTCCACAATGGTTGAACTAATTTACTTTCCCACCAGCAGTGTAGGAGGGTTCCCCTTTCTCCACAACCTAGCCAACATTTGTTGTTTGTCTTTTGGATGGTAGCTATCCATACTGGTGTGAGGTGATATCTCATTGTGGTTTTAATTTGCATTTCTCTGATAGCTAGCAATGTGGAACGTCTTTTCATGTGTCTGTTGACCATCTGAATTTCTTCTTTGGAGGACTGTCTGTTCAGCTCGTCTGCCCATTTTTTAATTGGGTTATTTGCTTTTTGTTTGTTGAAATGAGTGAGCTCTTTATATATTTTGGATGTCAAGCCTTTATCAGATACGTCATTTATGAATATACTCTCACATACTGTAGGGTACCTTTTTGTTCTATTGATGGTGTCCTTAGCTGTACAGAAGCTTTTCAGCTTGATATAGTCCCACTTGTTCATTTTTGCTTCTGCTTTCCTTCCCCGGGAGATATGTTCATGAAGACATTGATCATGTTTCTATCCAAGAGATTTTGCCTATGATTTTTTATAAGAGCTTTATGGTTTCATGCCTTACACTCAGGTCTTTGATCCATATCGAGTTTACTTTTGTCTATGGGGTAAGACATTGGTCCAGTTTCATTCTCTTACATGTAGCTGTCCAGATTTGCCAGCACCATCTGTTGAAGAGACTGTCATTTCCCCATTCTATGTCCATGGCTCATTTATCGAATATTAATTGACCATATATGTTTGGTTTAATGTCTGGAGTCTCTAATCTGTTCCACTGGTCTGTGGCTCTGTTCTTGTGCCAGTACCAGATTGTCTTGATTACTATGGCTTTGTAGTAGAGCTTGAAGTTGGGGAGTGAGATTCTCCCCACTTTATTCTTCTTTCTCAGGATTGCTTTGGCTATTCGGGGTCTTTGGTGTTTCCATATGAATTTTTAAACTATATTGTGCCAGTTCATTGAAGAATGTTGTTGGTAATTTGATAGGGATTATATCAAATCTGTATATTGCTTTGGGCAGGATGGCCATTTGGACTATATTAATTCTTACTAGCAAGAGCATGAGATGAGTTTCTATTTGTTAGTGTCCTCTGTAATTTCTCTTAAGATTGTCTTGTAATTTTCAGGGTATAGGTCTTTCACTTCCCCGTTAGGTTTCTTCCTAGGTATTTTATTCTTTTTGATGCAATTTTGTAAGGAATTGTTTTCCTGATTTCTCTTTCTATTGGTTCATTGTTAGTGTATAGGAAAGCCACAGATTTCTGTGTGTTAATTTTGTATCCTGCAACTTTGCTGCATTCCTATATCAGTTCCAGTAGTTTTGGAATAGAGTCTTAAGGGTTTTTTATGTACATTATCAGGTCATCAGCAAATAGTGAGTTTAAATTCTTCTTTACCAATCTGGATTCCTTGTATTTCTCTGTTTTGTCTTATTGCCATGGCTAGGACCTACAGTACTGTGTTAAAAAACAGTGGGGAGAGTGGATATCCCTGTCTTGTAACCTATCTCAGAGGAAAAGCGTTCAGCTTCTCACTGTTCAGTATGATGTTGGCTGTGGGTTTAACATATATGGCCTTTATTATGTTGAGGTACTTGCCCTCTATACCCATTTTGCTGAAAGGTTTTATCATGAATGGATGTTGAATTTTGTCGAATGCTTTTTCAGCAACTATGGAGATGATCATGTGGTTTTTGTCTTTCTTTTTGTTTGTGTGGTGTATGGTCTTGATGGATTTTCGAATGTGGTACCATCCTTGCATCCCTGGGATGAATCCCACTTGGTCATTGTGTATGATCCTTTTGATATAGTTTTGAATTCGTTTTGCTAATATTTTATTGAATATTTTTGCATCTACGTTCATCAGGGATATTGTTCTGTAATTTTTGTTTTTGGTGGGTTCTTTGGTTTTGCTATTAGGATGATGTGGGCTTCATAGAATGAGTATGGGAGTATACACTCCTCTTCTATTTTTTGTCAAATTTTAAGGAGAATAGGTATTATATCTTCTCTGTATGTCTGATAAAATTCCGTTATAAATCCATCTGGCCCGGGGTATTTTTTCTTGGGTAGTTTTTTGATTACCATTTCAATTTCTTTGGTGTTAATTGGTTTGTTTAGATTTTGTGTTTCTTCCTTGGTCGGTCTTGGAAAATTGTATTTTTCTGGGAAATTGTCCATTTCTTCTAGGATTTCCAGTTTTTAGTGTATAGGTTTTCATAGTAGTCTCTAATAATTCTTTGTAAATCTTTTGGATCCATCTTGATGTTTCCTTTCTCATTTCTGATTCTGTTGATGTGTGTTGATTCTGTTTTTCTCTTAATAAGTCTGGCTAGAGGCTTATCTATGTTGTTTCTTTTCCCAAAGATCAAGCTCTTGGTTTCATTGATTTTCTCTATTGCTTTAATCTTCTTAATTTTGTTTATTTCTTCTCTGATCTTTATTATATCTCTCCTGCTGACTTGTGGTCTCATTTGTTCTTCTTTTCCCAATTTTGATAATTGTGATGTTAGACTATTCATTTAGGTTTGTTTTTGAATATGCCTGGATTGCTATATACTTTCCTCTTAAGACTGCTTTCACTGTGTCCCACAGAAGTTGGGACTTTGTGTTGTTGTTTTCATTTATTTCCATATATTGCTGGATCTCCATTTTAATTTGGTTGTTGATCTATTGGCTATTTAGAAGCATGTTGTTAAGCCTCCATATGTTTGTGAGCTTCTTCTTTCTTTGTACAATTTATTTCTAGTTTTATGCCTTTGTGGTCTGATAAGTTGTTTGGTAGAATTTCTATCTTTTTGAATTTACTGAGGCTCTTTCTGTGGCCTAGTATGTGGTCTATTCTGGAGAATATTCCATGCACACTTGAGAAGAATGTGTATCCTGTTGCTTTCAGGTGTAGAGTTCTATAGATGTCTGTTTTGATTATTATAGGCTTACAATATAGTTTGAAGCCAGGGACCATGTTATATCCAGGTTTGTTCTTTCTCAAATTTCTATGATAATCTGTGTTCATTTGTTCCATAAAAATGTAAGGATATTTTGTTTATCCTATTTCTATAAAATACGCCATTTGAATTTTGATAGGGGTTGCATTCTATCTGTAGATACTTTGTATAGTGTGGATATTTTAATAATATTAATTTTTCCAATTTATGACCATTGAATATCTTCAAAATTATTTGTGTCTTTTAAATTTGTTCCCTCAATGTCTTTTAACTTTGAATGCACAGGTCATTCTCCTTATGCTTACAATTTTTCAAAAACTCTATCATTTTTCTTGAGTTGTAAATGATTTTGTTTTTTGATTATTCTTTTTAATAATTATGATTTTATAATAAGACAACTGATATCTGTATCTCAATTCTGTATCCTATGATTTAACTCATATTAACTCTAATAGAATTTTGGTGGAGTCTTTAAGGTTTCCCATATAAAGTAAAATGTCATCTACAAATAGTGACAGTTTTATTTCTTCCTTTCCACTTTAGATGTATTTTATTTGCTTTTCTTGTTGATTGCTGTGGAGAGAACCTTCAGTGTTATATGGAATAAAAGTAGGCAGCTGGGTTATCCTTGTCTTATGCCTGATCTTAGAGGAAAATCTTTCAGCTTTTCTTTGCCATTGACAAAGAAGTTAGCAGTAGGTTTTTCATATATGACTGTAAGTGTTGAGAATGTTTCTTCAATATCCACTTTGTTGAGGTTTTTTTTATCATAAATTCATGCTGGTTTTGTCAAATGCTTTTTCTGCATCTGCTGAGATGATCATATGAGTTTTATCCTTCATTTTGTTCATGTGTGTACCTCACTGACTGATCTATAGATTTGAAACATCCATGCATCCTTGGAATACCTTTTTGATAATGGTATCTGATCTTTTTAATGTATTGCTGATTTCAGTTTGCTAATTTGTTGAGGGTTTTCACATATATGTTCACAGTATATTGGCTTAGAATTTTTTTTGTTGTGTCATTCATTTTTTAATCAGTGTTATGCTAGTCATATAAAATAATTTTAGAGGTGTTCCTTAGCTTTAAATATTTTAGGAGTAATTTGTGAAGTATATGAGTTTGTCCTTTACATGTTTGGTGGAATTTACTTGGAAAGCTTCCAGTACTGGGCTTATTTTCAGGAGTTTTTAATTTAGTGGTTCAATTTCATTATTTTAGTTAGCCTATTCAGACTTTTCATTTCTTTAGAATTCATTCTTGAATGATTTTATGTCTCTAACATTTTACCAACTTCTAGGTTTTCTATTTTGCTGGCATTTAAGTGTTCATAGCGATCTCCTATGAGTCTTCGCCTTTCTGTAGCATCAGTTGTAACTTCTGCAGTTTCCTATTTCTGCTTTTATTTATTTGGCCTCTTCTTTTTTTTTATTGCTCTTGACAGAAATTTACTGCATTTATTTAACTATTCAAGGAACTAGTTATCAGTTCCTTTGATCCTTTTCTATTGCCCATTTTTACTCTGTATTTCATTTCTTTCCACTCTGATCTTTATTATAACTTTTCTGTGACTAACTTCGGGCTTTGGTGTCTGTCAGCTCCATCCATGGCATGGTAGGATGAGCCTGAGAATATATTGTTTATCAGAGATTCCATCCCTGGTTGAAGACCATTCATTTTCCTGCCTGTCTGTAAGTGCCTTTAAAATGAGAAAGTGCATTTCCCTTGCATTTTGTCTTGACTGCTTTCACTCTGTTGGTTTGGCACTGGACCTCAGGGTAACAGAATCTGCTCAACAGTCCTTTAGGAGTAGAATTTTTGTTCCCTATAGTTCTATGATTTTCCTGGACTCAATCCCTGTTGATTTTCAAACCAGACAGATGAGGGGCTTGTCTTTCTGATGCCAGTCCAGGGTCAGGGTGTCTGATGTGGAACACAATCCCTTCAAGTGAAAGTGCCCTATTTTGGGATCCTTCTGCTGTGCAGGGTCAATGCACTTGGGTGGGGTTCCATGAAAGACCTTCTTTGTGCCTCTCCTAACTTTGATATCTCTCTTTTCTCTTTTGCTGTGGAGGTGCTGTTCATATAGTTCTCAGGTCTACCAGTGGATAATTATTCTATGTGAAGCTGTGAATTTGCTAAGTACATGGGAGGAGGTGACTTCAGGGTCTTCCTACTATGTCAGTGCAAAACACACTCCAGGAGAATTATAGTTTGTGTTTTAAATTTTGGTATATGACCCATTTGGTATTAACCTTTACTGTTGTACATTAGAAGTTTATGACTTGATGGGTTTTCAAAAATACATACACATGTTCTGTGCAAATCCATATCAGGAAATTGTTTCATGAAACTTTCCTGATACCCTAACTCAGCCACCCTATCTTCCCTTCATAAGAAGCAACTATTAGGGATTCTTTTCTAGAATAGTTTGGCCTGATCTTCATATATGTGGACTTCACCATATGAATTTTTGTCCAAATAACATTTTGATGCTTACCTACTCATTGCCTATGTCATTAGAGGTTTCTTTTTGTTTCCCTTTTTAATGTGGCTGGTAGTAAGACACTGAGGGAATGACCAGAATTTGTTGATTTTTTTGATTGACAGACACATGGGGTGCTTACATTTTGGGGTTATTACAAAGAGTACTTTAAGAACATTGTTTTAGAAGCCTTTTATTCAAATAGGCTCATTTCCATTGGTCAATATCTGGGAATAGAATTGATCTGCATACGTTTATTTGATAAATAACTGTCTTTAATTGAAAGAGACATTGTTGCATCTTCTCACAATGCCACCAAAGTGAAATGAGAGTTCTTGCTGCAGCACATCCTTGCCAAATTAAGCATTTTTAATCTTATATTTAATGATGTAATTATAGTTTTAGGAGGATTATTGTCATTTGCTTATTGGGTTTTGCTCATCTTATATAGTGAGATGAATTTTCCAATCTTTTCCTGCCTTTACTTGGTCATTTGTCTAATCCTGAATTGCAAGCATTTAAAGGCAGGTGCTTTGAAGGTTTCAACGTCTGACAAATCAGGAATATTTGTTGTTCTGGGAGACTATTTCAGAAGTTATTTCAATGTGATAGGGGTAATTGAATTGTGATATTCTCATGGTGATTGACCAGGTAAGATGTGGACTGAAAATCAACTACTAGAATTAAGAATTTGAAGTTCATTAACTGCCTTGATGAGAGATATATGGTGCAGTATTGGGGACATTGAATGATCAGAATGGGTTTAAGAGAAAATGCCAGGGGGGAGTAGGAGACAGAACCAATAATGTGTGGGGTGATGTAAACATTAGCACTCATCAGAGCCTCTGGTCTGGAAAGAGTTGTAGGTATTCCCCCACCATTTGGCCTGTTATAAGTGAAAAACCTATTACCTTCGCCAATAGTGTGTTCACTTCTTAAACTCTCTAAGAAACTATGAGTTTTTCCTGGCCCAGGGCAGGCTGATCTCTGCTCTAGTCCTTCAGTGATTTGCCTCCTTACTGAAAGGCTGCCTTGGAGATGGAGATGAGTCTCCCTTAGTAATGTCTCCATCTCTCCTGCCATTTTTTATTTGGTCATTTATCCCACACTGTCTCCTCAGGCCTCATTTCTTCATAAGGATGATTTTCTTTGTGTAGGATTAGATTTGGTGTATGTGTAGGTAGCAGGAGGATGGGTTCTGACTTTATATCCTGCATCTTGGAATGCCGCCAGGAATGAATATTCTAAACAGTAGGATTTCCATGATTAAAGCACATTTTCTAAAATGAGTGATGAATGCAACAGAAGATATATTAAATTTCAAATTAAGACAGATCCTGGCTTCCTTGGGTGTTTTGCATATTAGAGTCTTAATGACACTTGGTAAATCTTTAGAAAGTATGTTCTGTAAATGTTGATCCTCTGGAAAGGATAATGTAAGGTTGCTAAGTGTTCTTGCCTATTTACCAATGTGTAACTTGGGCATTGAAACATCCTTTTTACCAGTGATGCAACAATTTAAGAAGGATACTTATGAAGGTAAGTAGGAATAGAGAATACATGTTTCATAAATGGCTACATGAGAGCTAAATCTTTTTTATTAAAACAAGCAATATGCAATTTAAATTACAATGCTGTAAAACAAGGCAACTTGGATACTTTTATACAGTTCACTCAGTACTAAAAAAGGAGATGAAATATCATTATTTCGAGGACAATGGCTTACAGGAAGTGTTGGGAAATATTTACGTGTACTTAGTGGGTTGATGTTGAGTTTTTACAAGTATCAGGAAAATGTACAAATATTTTCGTTCAACAAAATGATGCAGACAACTGATCTCTGTCTTTCATAACAGGGTGCATAATATTCATAAATGTGAGGTTGTAAAATGTATGAAGTTGTAGGGACTCTAGAAACAATTTATCAACAAATCCTTGCATAAGTCATCCCATTTGTCTTTTTAATCATAAGCTAGTGATTTCAGGTAAAAAAGTTTCAAGGCCGGAGGGGGCGGAAGATGGCGGCGTGAGTAGAGCAGCGGAAATCTCCTCCCAAAACAACATATATCTATGAAAATATAACAAAGACAACCCTTCCTAGAATAAAGACCAGAGGACACAGGACAATATCCAGACCACATCCACACCTGAGAGAACCCAGCGCCTCGTGAAGGGGGTAAGATACAAGCCCCGGCCCCGCGGGAGCCGAGCGCCCCTCCCCCCAGCTCCCGGCGGGAGAAGAGCAGGCAGAGCGGGAGGGAGACGGAGCCCGGGGCTGCCGAACACACAGCCCCAGCCATCCGGGCCAGAGTGCAGGGCCCTCGATACTGGGAAAACAGGGCAGCAAGAACAGTGAGCAGGCACTGGAGGCTGGGCGACAGAGGACATAAGAAAAGCGCGCGACCATTTTTTTTTTTTTGCTTTTTTGCTGCTTTGTTTTGGCGAGCGCTTTTTGGAAGTCTTAAAGGGACAGGGACCCCAATATTAGGGAAACAGGGCAGAAAGACCGGTGAGTAGAGGCCTGAGGCTGGCACCGGAGAATAAAGAAAAACGAACGACCACCTTTTTTTTTTAATTAAAAATTTTTTTTTTTTTTAATTTTTTTTTTTTTTTTTTTTTTTAATTAAAAAAAAAATTTTTTTTTCTTGTTTTTTTTTTGTGGTCGTTGTTTTGTTTTGGCGGGTGCTTTTTGGAAGTCTTAAAGGGGCAGGGCGGGCCACTTAATCCAGAGGTAGGGAATCCGGGGATCTCTGGGCACCCTAACCCCTGGGCTGCAGGGAGCAGGGACGCCCCTTACGGAGATAAATAGCCTCCCAGCCGCTTCCCCTCCAACGCGACTCAACCATTTTGGAGTAGCTGCCCGAGCCAGGCCACGCCCACAGAAACAGCGGAGATTAACTCCATAGCAGCCGGGCAGGAAGCAGAAACCCTGTCTGCGCGCAGCTGCGCAGCACAAGCCACTAGAGGCCGCTGTTCTCCCAGGAGAGGAGGGCCACAAACCAACAAGAAAGGAAGTCCAGCCGTCACTCGTCCCAGTTCTGCAGACTATTCCTATCACCATGAAAAGGCAAAGCTACAGGCAGACAAAGATCACAGAGACAACACCAGAGAAGGAGACAGACCTAACCAGTCTTCCTGACAAAGAATTCAAAATAAGAATCATAAACATGCTGACAGAGATGCAGAGAAATACGCAAGAAAAATGGGATGAAGTCCGGAAAGAGATCACAGATGCCAGAAAGGAGATCGCAGAAATGAAACAAACTCTGGAAGGGTTTATAAGCAGAATGGATAGAATGCAAGAGGCCATTGATGGAATTGAAATCAGAGAACAGGAACGCATGGAAGCTGACATAGAGAGAGACAAAAGGATCTCCAGGAATGAAACAATATTAAGAGAACTGTGTGACCAATCTAAAAGGAGCAATATCCGTATTATAGGGGTCCCAGAAGAAGAAGAGAGAGGCAAAGAGATGGAAAGTATCTTAGAAGAAATAATTGCTGAAAACTTCCCCACACTGGGGGAGGAAGTAATCAAACAGACCACGGAAATACACAGAACCCCCAACAGAAAGGATCCAAGAAGGGCAACACCAAGACACATAATAATTAAAATGGCAAAGATCAAGGACAAGGTAAGAGTGTTAAAGGCAGCTAGAGAGAAAAAGTTCACCTATAAAGGGAAACCCATCAGGCTAACGTCAGATTTCTCAACAGAAACCCTACAGGCCAGAAGAGAATGGCATGATATATTTAATACAATGAAACAGAAGGGCCTTGAACCAAGGATACTGTATCCAGCACGACTATCATTCAAATATGACGGTGGGATTAAACAATTCCCAGACAAACAAAAGCTGAGGGAATTTGCTTTCCACAAACCACCTCTACAGAACATCTTATAGGGACTGCTCTAGATGGGAGCACTCCTAGAAAGAGCACAGCACAAAACACCCAACATATGAAGAATCGAGGAGGAGGAACAAGAAGGGAGAGAAGAAAAGAATCTCCAGGCAGTGTATATAACAGCTCAATAAGCGAGCTAAGTTAGGCAGTAAGATACTAAAGAGGCTAACCTTGAACCTTTGGTAACCACGAATTTAAAGCCTGCAATGGCAATAAGTACATATCTTTCAATAGTCACCCTAAATGTTAATGGGTTGAATGCACCAATCAAAAGACACAGAGTAACAGAATGGATAAAAAAGCAAGACCCATCTATATGCTGCTTACAAGAAACTCACCTCAAACCCAAAGACATGTACAGACTAAAAGTCAAGGGATGGAAAAACATATTTCAAGCAAACAACAGTGAGAAGAAAGCAGGGGTTGCAGTACTAATATCAGACAAAATAGACTTCAAAACAAAGAAAGTAACAAGAGATAAAGAAGGACACTACATAATGATAAAAGGCTCAGTCAAACAAGAGGATATAACCATTCTAAATATATATGCACCCAACACAGGAGCACCAGCATATGTGAAACAAATACTAACAGAACTAAAGGGGGATATAGACTGCAATGCATTCATTCTAGGAGACTTCAACACACCACTCACCCCAAAGGATAGATCCACTGGGCAGAAAATAAGTAAGGACACGGAAGCACTGAACAACACAGTAGAGCAGATGGACCTAATAGACATCTATAGAACTCTACATCCAAAAGCAGCGGGATATACATTCTTCTCAAGTGCACATGGAACATTCTCCAGAATAGACCACATACTAGGCCACAAAAAGAGCCTCAGAAAATTCCAAAAGATTGAAATCCTACCAACCAACTTTTCAGACCACAAAGGCATAAAACTAGAAATAAACTGTACAAAGAAAGCAAAGAGGCTCACGAACATATGGAGGCTTAACAACACGCTCCTAAATAATCAATGGATCAATGACCAAATCAAAATGGAGATCCAGCAATATATGGAAACAAATGACAACAACAACACTAAGCCCCAACTTCGGTGGGACACAGCAAAAGCAGTCTTAAGAGGAAAGTATATAGCAATCCAAGCATATTTAAAAAAGGAAGAGCAATCCCAAATGAATGGTCTAATGTCACAATTATCGAAATTGGAAAAAGAAGAACAGATGAGGCCTAAGGTCAGCAGAAGGAGGGACATAATAAAGAACAGAGAAGAAATAAATAAAATTGAGAAGAATAAAACAATAGCAAAAATCAATGAAACCAAGAGCTGGTTCTTCGAAATAATAAACAAAATAGATAAGCCTCTAGCCAGACTTATTAAGAAGGAAAGAGAGTCAACACAAATCAACAGTATCAGAAACGAGAAAGGAAAAATCACGACGGACCCCACGGAAATGCAAAGAATTATTGGAGAATACTATGAAAACCTATATGCTAACAAGCTGGGAAACCTAGGAGAAATGGACAACTTCCTAGAAAAATATAACCTTCCAAGATTGACCCAGGAAGAAACAGAAAATCTAAACAGACCAATTAACAGCAACGAAATTGAAGAGGTAATCAAAAAACTACCAAAGAACAAAACCCCCGGGCCAGATGGATTTACCTCGGAATTTTATCAGACATACAGGGAAGACATAATACCCATTCTCCTTAAAGTTTTCCAAAAAATAGTGGAGGAGGGGATACTCCCAAACTCATTCTATGAAGCTAACATCACCCTAATACCAAAACCAGGCAAAGACCCCACCAAAAAAGAAAACTACAGACCAATATCCCTGATGAACGTAGATGCAAAAATACTCAACAAAATATTAGCAAACCGAATTCAAAAATACATCAAAAGGATCATACATCATAACCAAGTGGGATTCATCCCAGGGATGCAAGGATGGTACAACATTCGAAAGTCCATCAACATCATCCACCACATCAACAAAAAGAAAGACAAAAACCACATGATCATCTCCATAGATGCTGAAAAAGCATTTGACAAAGTTCAACATCCATTCATGTTAAAAACTCTCAGCAAAATGGGAATAGAGGGCAAGTACCTCAACATAATAAAGGCCATCTATGATAAACCCACAGCCAACATTATATTGAACAGCGAGAAGCTGAAAGCATTTCCTCTGAGATCGGGAACTAGACAGGGATGCCCACTCTCTCCACTGTTATTTAACATAGTACTGGAGGTCCTAGCCACGGCAATCAGACAAAATAAAGAAATACAAGGAATCCAGATTGGTAAAGAAGAAGTTAAACTGTCACTCTTTGCAGATGACATGATACTGTACATAAAAAACCCTAAAGACTCCATCCCAAAACTACTAGAACTGATATCGGAATACAGCAAAGTTGCAGGATACAAAATCAACACACAGAAATCTGTGGCTTTCCTATATACTAACAATGAACCAACAGAAACTGGACCATTGTCTAACCCCACATACAAAAGTAAACTCAAAATGGATCAAAGACCTGAATGTAAGCCATGAAACCATTAAACTCCTGGAAGAAAACATAGGCGAAAACCTCTTAGACATAAACATGAGTGACCTCTTCTTGAACATATCTCCCCGGGCAAGGAAAACAACAGCAAAAATGAGTAAGTGGGACTATATTAAGCTGAAAAGCTTCTGTACAGCAAAAGACACCATCAATAGAACAAGAAGGATCCCTACAGTATGGGAGAATATATTTGAAAATGACACATCCGATAAAGGCTTGACGTCCAGAATATATAAGGAGCTCTCACGCCTCAACAAACAAAAATCAAATAACCCAATTAAAAAATGGGCAGAGGAACTGAACAGACAGTTCTCCAAAAAAGAAATACAGATGGCCAACAGACACATGAAAAGATGCTCCACATCGCTGATTATCAGAGAAATGCAAATTAAAACTACAATGAGGTATCACCTCACACCAGTAAGGATGGCTGCCATCCAAAAGACAAACAACAACAAATGTTGGCGAGGCTGTGGAGAAAGGGGAACCCTCCTACATTGCTGGTGGGAATGTAAGTTAGTTCAACCATTGTGGAAAGCAGTATGGAGGTACATCAAAATGCTCAAAACAGACTTACCATTTGACCCAGGAATTCCACTCCTAGGAATTTACCCTAAGAATGCAGCAATCAAGTTTGCGAAAGACAGATGCACCCCTATGTTTATTGCAGCACTATTTACAATAGCCAAGAATTGGAAGCAACCTAAATGTCCATCAATAGATGAATGGATAAAGAAGAGGTGGTACATATACACAATGGAATACTACTCAGCTATAAGAAAAGGGCAAATCCAATCATTTGCAGCAACATGGATGGAGCTGGAGGGTATTATGCTCAGTGAAACAAGCCAAGCGGAGAAAGAGAAATACCAAATGATTTCACTTATCTGTGGAATATAAGAACAAAGGAAAAACTGAAGGAACAAAACAGCAGCAGAATCACAGAACTCAAGAATGGACTAACAGGTACCAAAGGGAAAGGGACTGGGGAGGATGGGTGGGTAGGGAGGGATAAGGGGGGGAGAAGTAGGGGGGTATTAAGATTAACATGCATGGGGGGGTAGGAGAAAAGGGAGGGCTGTACAACACAGAGAAGGCAAGTAGTGATTCTACAACATTTTGCTATGCTGATGGACAGTGACTGTAAAGGGGTTTATAGGGGAGACCTGGTATAGGGGAGAGCCTAGTAAACATAATATTCGTCATGTAAGTGTAGATTAGTGATAGAAAAAAAAAAAGGGCAGTTCCTGTGTGGTAACCTCCAACGAGTTCTACACAAGGGTATAAAGGGCATATAAAAGTGTAGGCAAAGGGTCTGTTTGTGTTTATACAGAGGATCAAAGCCTAATTGGGCTACCCCGAAAATGAACTAAGATACGATATGAAAAAGAACTTCCAACATCTGCACCCTCTGGAAGACTCATGCCAGAAGATGATCATCAAAAAACCCCAACAAAGATCCACGCACTGCTACAGCTGTAGATGCACTCATCCCACCAGTTCCTGGACCTGCCATGGGAATGAGGAAGGAGATATCTAAGCTGGCCTGTGCATACAGTAAAACAACAAAATTGGACTGGATCTATACTGTTGGAACTCAACCAAGAATTTGGAGAAGTGCAAATTGTAGCGCTCCAAAGTCTTACAACTACAAACTATTTATTGTTAAAAGAACATATGGCATGTGAAAAGTCCCCAGGAATGGGTTGTTTTAATTTGTCTGATTTCTCTCAGACTGTTCAAGTTCATTTGGACAATATCCACCATATCATAGATAAGTTTTCACAAATGCCTAAGGTGCCTAACTGGTTTTCTTGGTTTCACTGCAGAGGGCTGGTAATTACAGATATGCTTTGGTTATGTAACTATACTCCTATTATGTTAATGTGTGTGTGCAATTTAAGTAGTAGCTTAAAACCTATACATGCTGAAGTTACTCTACAAGAAGATATATCAAAGAAATAATCAATCTTCCCATGTTTTCTTCCGCCTGCTACTTCTATAGCTTTTCTTCTTCCTTCCTAATTACAACCCTTAAATAGAATTTGTGCCTCATATCAAATTTACCGAGTATCATAATTCTTCCAAGTGGTAAAGATACCTCAAGACAAATGCTGGGCATAGAAGCCACAGGGCATAAATATGCAAAGAAGTAAAAAGCTAACTTTTTCAAACAATAAGGCTTCTCTCTCACTTACCAACTTCACATTTCCCTGTATGGCCCCGGAAGATGACTGGTTAGCCAGAGACGGGTAAGATTCCTCAAGGGAGGAACAACCTAAGACAGGCACAGTCGCAGGGGGGCCATCAGGTGAGAAATTGGGGATCAACAGAGGTGAGGCTTAGAACCTCACCCCCCCGTTCTGAGAGAAATCTTCTGCATACGTGGATGTTTTATTGCCCTGGTCTAGCTGGGATTAACACATAGTCTACAGGCACACACCTGATCATCTACATGTGCTCTCATACAACACTAAACTATGTTTTCAACCTTTATCTTGTATCTACCTACCACTTCAGCATTTTATTAAAAATAATAATAATAAAGAGAGAAATGTGGTATCCACATATAAATCAAGTATAAAAACCAAATCAGTATTCATATTTGAACTGACTGTTTATAGTTCATAATGCATGAGCAAAACCGAAAGTTTCTGTGATGACTGCCCTTGTACTGTTCACTATGTAACTTATTCATTATGTAAGAATTTGTTCTACATGTAAAAACTTGTTTGTTATGCCTCAGAAGATTGGAGACTGACAAAAATTAGGCTTGGGGTGGAATAATGAATGTGCATTGAGCATTGACTCCCCTATACAGAATTTTATTGTCGTTAACAACCATTTGATCAATAAATATGAGAGATGCCCTCACAAAAAAAAAAAAAAAAAAAAAAAGGACCGACTTCCAATGGTAAAATAAATTAGTAACCGGGATGTAATGTATAGCATAAGGAATATAGTCAAGATATTGTAACAGCCTGGTAGGGTGATAGCTGGAACCTAGAATTATGTATATAAATGTTCTACCACTGTGTTGTACACTTGAAACTCATGTAATGTAATACTGTGTGTCAACTACCCTTCAATAAAAAATAATTATTATAAAAAAAAAAAAAAAAAAGTTTCAAGGCCATAACATGTTTGCTTTACTTAATATTTGGCTGTTTATTTTCTGAGCATTCTAAACATGGGAAATAAAAGGTTGATCTCACAAGAGATTCTGATGTATTGATGGATAAATTATGTGGACCTCTGTGTATAGATGTGTGTGTGCTATTCTAATACATTGAGTTTCTTCTCATGAAGGAAAAGATAAGTTTAGAGAAAATACCCAAATGTCTGTCAGTCTGTAGTGTCCATGGAGCTACAAAAAGTGTTTAAGCCAGTGCCATTTATGCAGCTCCTTGTAGATTGTCCTTGAGTGGCTTCTCATTTTTCTATATTTTTGTGGTATCTTTCAAAATTAATGAATTTAATATATATCAATTTATCATTGCTAAGATTATTATAACTGCTTTGTTTAGTGTAAAAATCTCCTAACCACATGTTTATGAAGACATATTTCTGTTATCCTCTAGGTAGTTTATTTTGCTCTTTACATTTCTACATTCCTTCACTATGGGCTGCCATTTGAGCATGTCAGGGGATAGAGGTCAAGAATAATTGCCTCCAAACTATCACTCAATTGGTTCAGCATTATTCATTAAGAGGATGGTTTTTCCCCCCATGTCTCTCTAGTCGAAATTTTTTATATGCCTACCATGGAAAATTCTTATATACCTAGTGACAATTTGAGTGGGTCAGTTTTTGAATTCTGTTCTTTCAACTGATCTGTGTCTCTCTGACCCAGTACTGTAATTATTATTTACATGCATAAGAAGTCTTGACATTTGATGACATAAATATCCAGCTTTATTTTTTATTACTCAAGGATCTTTAAGTGTTCCAACCCTTTGAACTTCTTTAATACTTCCCTATTCTTGACCTTTTCAATGTCAATGTGAACTTAAGGGTGAGTATTAAATCATGTTGAATGAGTGTACTTGAATTCAAGTTTTGAGTCCAAGGAAAATGAATATGTTTCAGTTAAGTAAGTGGCTTTTTTGTGTTCTAACTTCTGGGTAAAAACTTGTGAATTTTTTGTAATGAACTTTCATGTGTTTATTTTTGGTCCTGTAAATTATGTTTAAACATCATTTTCTAATGGCATTTTCTTTCATAATGGAATATTTTCTATTGATGGAATTTTGTTAATTCTAGTAATTTATGTGCAGAATTTTAAGAAATCACTTTATAGTCATATGATTGACATAATACATTTTATATACTTCTCAGTGACCATGGGGATTAGAATAACCCCTGAAACCTGCATCACCATGAGGACACAGACACATCCATCACCTCTGGAATTTTCCTGATTTCCTCATCAGATTTCAAGTATGTAATATAGTATTTTAGGAATAGCCTCTATGCTGTGCAGTGGATCTAGAGAATGCCTTCACCTTGCATAACTGACGGTTTGCACCCTTTGGCCACCACCTGCCCATTTCCCCCTCTCCAGCCCCTAGTAACCTCCACTTCACTCTCTGCTTCTATGAGTTTGACTATTTTAGTTTCCATATAAAAGTAAGATCATTTATTATTTGTTGTTATGTGTCTAGTTTATTTCACTTTATATAATATCCTCCAGGCTAATCTGTGTTGTCAGAAAGTAAATATATTAATACATTTTAGAGTTGGAATATTTTGAAAAAATCCCTAAGTACACAATACATACACTTAAAATTGATTTCCAATATTTTCTATGAATACTTTACATATTTTACTTCATTGTCCATGAAATCCAGAGCAAGGTTAGATTATACTGTCAGTGTCTTTTTCTTGAATTTAAAACAATAGCAAACATTTCATATTTATGTCTGGTTTGATATTTCTTATAGTTACTGTTTATCAGAATATAGACGGCCCTTTGCCTTCCTATTTTGCTGATTTATTTAAAATTAGGTGACATGATGAATTTATTAAATTATTTCTGATATTATGGACTGAATTAATAATTCACTTAAAATGTTTGTTAGAATTCAATGATGTCTTGAATTTTTCATTCGGAATGTTTTTAATTGAAATTTCAATTTTGTTAATAGATGCAGAGATATTCTTTTTTCTATTTCTTATGACAATTTTGTTAAAGTTCTGTTTAGGAACAGTGTTTCATTTTTACAATATCATATATATATATTCTTTAATTTGCTTATATGTATTTATTCAGTCATTTGACAAATATTTTTTGAATGCCTATTATCTATGCAACATAGGATAAGCAGATTTGGGATTCTTACCCTTTTCAGATGTACTTCCAATAGGGCACACAGGCAATAAGTAAAATCAAGAAATGTGTCTTGTTTTTGTTCTTACCACTTTAAATTACACTGACTTATTATAAGCAGATAATTTTTTTTATAGCAAAACTATGAATATGACATTTCCCCCCTCTCAGACACTCCTATGGCTCTTCCCATAACTCAACCCAATTAAATTAGAATTTCTTGCCTGGGGCTTAATAATTTCCAACATTGGCCTCAATGTAATTTTCTACTCACCCTAAACATAGCCTATTTTTCCTTCCCTCTGGAAATGTTCCCTTTAGTTTGGGACATTAGCAGTTCAAGAAATAACTACTTAAGTCAGAAAGGATCAAATACTAAACAAAATGGTGTGCATAACAGAAAAATTGAACAGTTGTCTTCTGGCTGGAGTTTTTGGAAATTTTCTCTGTAGTAAAAAGGCAGTTTTGAGAATTTTCACTTTTACACTCTTTTCAAAACTCCTGGAACTACTGATATTTTATAACTTCTTAAACCAAGACTATTTCATGCTTCCATTCAGAAGAAACTATTGCTCCTCTTGTTACAGTGCATAGAGGCACTGGTATAAAACCATTTTCCCCTCAGAACAATATCTTATATTTTTGAAAGTACATTTCTAATGATGTCTTCTTATCGTGGGGCAAAATCCCTTTGAAACTGAAATCAGTTAAAAGGAGAAATAAAGTTGGAGAAACCTGTTTATTGTTTACAAGTAATCATCCACATCTGCTCTCCCATGTCTCTCACCACCTGGCTGCAGAAAAATTGGATCCCATCAACCTCTCTGCCCCAGATAATCCCTCCAGCATCCTTGTAATTACCTATTGATATGGAGATGGCTTACTTCTCTCCACCTCTTGGAATCACCTATTGATATGGAGATGCACTAAGGCCAGGCAAGAGATTCTGGAAGTACTGCAGTTTTACCCACAGCCCACCCCTATAGAAATCTCACCCTACACTCTACTCATTCCCCATCTTCTATAATACCACTTTGTGAAAAAACTGGAGCATTGTATGTAACCAGACTAATAAAGGGTTCATAAAAATGGTGCTAAGGATGCTCACCTGACTCAGTGAAAGAATGTACAAACTGACTCAGATCTTTAACAAAATGGTAGAAAATGTAAGAAAGTACCAACTGGCAATCACAGAGCTGAAGAATACAATGTTGAACTGAAAAACACTCTAGTGGGGTTCAACAAAATGTAGATCAGCAGGAGAAAGGATAGGGCAAAGGTCAGCACAAGCAGGGCACATCAAAGAATCCCGGGCCTAGGATGATCCCAGTTTGTACCTGGATTCAGGATGATTAGGAGCCATATTCTCAGGCAGCAGATTTAAAATATGTGACTATGTGACTTCCAAGGGATCATTTGGAACTGTGAGTTTCTGTCTTTCTCTGCATTGTACTGTAGAGTGGTAGCCAGTTAAGAACTCTTCTTAGCTCCTGTGTCACTGAACTCATGAATGTAAGCACCACTGGTCCCCAGCCAGCCTCAGACAATCAAGGGGAAACCTTGGGTGACACCTAGAAAAAATGGGTCAACAAGTTTTAAATCTAGAGCTTCAGATACATGTAAAACCCCCTCTGAGTGATGTCAGTGCTCTCCTGGAGCACATCAGAGGGAGAGTTCTACAAAAGCACCTGCCTTATGGGGCCTGTTTTGGAACACAATGGTACCTAAATGTGCATTTGATTACAAGACTATCCCTCAGGCTGCAGCTCTAATGATACTCCAATAAGCCTGTCACAGAAAAACTGGTCTCCTTCTTTCCCAGCCTCTCTTCTATGCCCTGGGGGTAATCACCAGTTAAGAACTCTTTCTCCATTTGGGTCCTGTGGAACCTGTGAGCACAAGCCCTGAGGCCTCAAGAACCTGGAAATGCAGGTGTAACCCAGGCGTCAGGTTCAAAAATTAGAGAGCCAGACAAAGGTACAAGCTCCATTCTAGGAGATACTGGTGAGCTGGAGCAAGACACAGGCTCAGTGTAAAGATGACGTCACTGTCCTCTGTCCTCAGGGAACTCCTTATCGGGCCTTCCATGCATTCCAGAGTAGAAACCTGCCTTTCCCAATGTAGCTGCAGGGCAAGCCTGGGCCTTTTTTCACAGGAATCCTGGCAGTGTGTTTCTGTCTGCTGTGCATGCAGTGCCCTGAGGGTGGTAGTCAGCCAAGAACTGTCTGTGTCTGTAATATTCCCATAGGGCCCAGAAATTAAAGCCACTCTGGCCACCAGCACCAGGCTATCAAGTGGTGTCCCATGGGCAGCTGCCACAAAATTCTGTGTACCAGCAGAGGGTACCTGTTCCTCTTGGGAAACATTTGTGAGCTGGAGTGAAGCAGTGTGGGAGGTTGTAGAAAGTACCCTCCTTCTGGAGAAAAGCAGAGTGAGAATGTAAGGATGTTATATGTCAGCCTCAGTTCCAAGAGTGCACTAGCATGCCACAAGATGTACATTAAATTAGACATGTGCCTGTCAGGCTGCTTTGAGATGAGCAAATACATTTCTTCTTTTTATTTATTTTTTATTAAGGTATCATTGATATACACTCTTATAAAGGTTTCACATGAAAAACAATGTGGTTATTACATTCACCCCCCACTATCAAGTCCATCCTCACACCCCATTGCAGTCACTGTCCATCTGTGTAGTAAGAGGACACAGAGTCCCTATTTAAGCAAATACACTTCTTAAAACAAAATCTGATTGCTGTTCAATCAGATGCATCTGCATTGGGGACTGGGGCAAATGAATTTGAATATCATTTAAGACTGATGAATTTGAATGCATTTAAGATTCATCCATGTCTTTTTACAGCTTGACAGTTCATTGAATTTTAGTATCAATTGATATTCTGTTTTTTAATGTACCAGTTTATTTATCCATTCACCTATTGGGGAACATTGTGGTTACTTCCATGTTTGGAAATGATGAATAAAGCTGGTTTTGACATCCTTTTGCAAACCGTCTTCCATGCCCAGTACCATATTGTATTCCCACTAGCAATGTCTGAGCATTCCTGTTCCTCAGCATGTCTGACACCATTTGATGTTTTCAGTGTTCTGGATTTTGGTTTTCTAATACGTTTTTAGTGGTATCCCATTGTTGCTTTAATTTTCATTTCTGTGGTGACAGGTGATACAGAACTTTTGTTCATATGCTTATTTAAATCTGTATGGTTTATTTAATGAGGTATCTCTTAATCTTTGACATATTTTCACATCAGATTGTTTTCTTCATTATTATAATGTAGTCTTTGTACATGTGGGTACAGCCTTTAATCAGGTGTGATTTTTGCCAATATGGTCTCCCAGGCTGTGGTTTATCTTTTCATTCTCTTGACCATGTCCTTCACAGAGAATAAAATTTGAATTTTAGTAAAGTCCAGCTTATCAATTATTTGTTTCATGAATCATGCTTTCAGTGTTGTATTTAAAAGTTTTGCAATAAACCAAAGTCATTTATATTTCCTCCTATATTATTTTCTAGTTTTCTTGTTTTACTGTTAAATAATAAGTGATGTACAATATTACATTAATTTCATGTGTTAAAAATAGTGATTCAATATTTTCATGCATTATGAAATTTTTGCCATGATAGGCTGTTATTATCTGTTAAAAATGAAACACAGGCCCAACATGGTGTTACTCCTTTTAGGCCACATCACCCAACCTGGGCTTAATACCCTATCTAAATTCACTTTCAACCTCCCCTGAAATGTAATTAGTCAGGAATAATCTGTTGAGCACTGATACAATTCTCTGTCACATGTGCCTTCTCCATTGCCTAAAGGAAGATGATGTAATCTCCATGATAAGACCCCTGCTCTTCCCTCTAATGGAGGGTAACATGATCTGAAACATTTGTTTCTTTTATTTTGCTATTAAATTTTGCCCCAATCTCCTGTCTGTATAAACTTCCTATTTTGTAGAACTTCTAAGAGCATCTCTATTGCTAAATGGGAGGCTGCCCAATTCATGAATCCCTTAATAAAGCTAATTAGGTCTTTAAGTTCACTTGGTTGAGATTTATCTTTTTAAATCATATCTGGTGGCATCAGTGGGTTAGAACACAAACTTTCTATGGCACTGTGGGTAAAATTGAAACATTTCCAGAATATCTCCCTGGTTTGGTGCGTCTGCATATTAACAGGTGTTCAGAGGTGGGGAGAAATATGGCTTTAGTACATTTTCATATTTCCTCAGGGGTGGAGAAGTTCATCTCCATATCAATGGGTAATTACCTGGGCAACAAAGGGCTTGGCTGTTCTGGAGAGGTGAGGGGGAAGGTCGGTGTGGTTGCTGCTGGAGCAGAGGAGAAAGACCGCCTGGGAAGGAAGTTTGTGAGCCGTAAACGAGTTTTAAACTTTATTTCTCCCTTTGACTAATTTTGCTTTTTAGGTGTATTTTGCCCTGGGATTTCATTCCCCGGACTTACAGGCCCTTAAGGAACTTAAGAAACATAGATTTGGTGCCTGCCAACCCTTTGGTGCTCACTGTCTGTCTCACCATTTTGGAGGGCCATTGCTGAGTTGCCCAAAGTTACTCTTTTTGCACTGACATCCCAGATAACAGTTGTTTGTCCTCTACAGGGCAGGGCCATCTGATCTGGTAGCCAGTACTCTGCAGGGCACAACGGAGCTGGCAGTTCTGCCCAAAACTCAGCTGAGCTGGCTGAGAGGTCTTCCCAGAGAAAAGCTGATATGGCAGATTCGCCCAGAGTTGAACTGAGTTGACAGAAGTGTCCACCCAGAGCTGAGACCTTCGTCTTTCAGACCACAATACCCCATATGGAAAACTTCAGCTAAGGTTTCAAAGGAATAGTTGGTAGTGTACACAGGATGACCTTTTCTTGGTTGTTTAATAGATGTGGTTTAGCCTTCACGTGTTTGCACTTCATTCAAGTTTCCTTTTTGTAATTGATTTCTTGATTTATACCACTGTGTTCAGAAAGTTGCTTCATATTGTGTCAGTCCTCTTAAATTTATTGAGACATTTTTGTGGCCTAACATTGATCTACCCTGGACAATGTTCCACTCCCACTTGGAAAGGATGTGCATTTTTCTGCTTGAATAGAATGTTTTGTGTGTGTGTGTATGTATATAGGTATATAATGAAGTCCCTCTGTTCTCATGTGTCATTAAAGGTCAAAATTTCCTTATTGGTTTTCCTGTCCAGGTGATCTATCTATTGATGTAAGTAGGTGTTACAGTCCCCTACTATTATCACGTTGCTTCTCCTTATCCCTTTATATTTCAGTAGATGCTTTATAGAATTAGGTGCTCTTAGCTTGGCTGCGTAGATATTCATAACTGTTATAAGTATTTTGTTACGGTAGTTGTTTTGAAGTCTATTTTGTCCGATATGAGTCTCGCCTCCTTTGGTATCCATTTGCATGGTAACTCTCCATCCTTTCACTTTAGGCCTGTGAGTATCCTTAGGATTTAAGTAAGTCTATTGCAGGTGGTACATAGAAGAGTCTTAATATTTTTTCTCCATTCAGCCACCTATGTCTTCAATTGGAGAATTTAGCCGTTTATTGGCAAATGAATTACTGGCAGGCATATACTTCCTGCCATTTTGTTAATTGTTTTTCTCACTTTTTTTTGTAGTTTCTCTCTGTTCCTTTCTTCTTTTTTGTTTCCTTGTTATTTGAGCATTTTCATAGTGTTACGTTTAGATTCCTTTCTCTTTTTCATTTGTGTATTTACTACCAATTTTATCTTTGTGTTTTCTGTGAGGATCACATATAACATCTTATGTATATCACAGTCTCTGTTAAGTTGATAGTAACATAATTTTAAACACATTCCCAAGCATTATATTTTTACTCACTGCCCCATGTGTTCTATTTTGGATGACACATCTGATATTTTATTTTATGTATCCCTTAACTATTGTATTTATAATTTATAATTTTGTTCTCTTATCTTTCATACTTGATTTGAAAGTGATTAATCAATCACCTTTATTATTTACTTTAACCACTTAGATATTTACTTTTGTATGTCATGTTATTTTTAACTAGTACCACTTATTAGCTCAGAAAATTCCTTCTAATACTTCCTGCAAGGCCAGTTTAGTGGTGATAAACCCCTTTTAGCTTTTTTTATCTGGAAAACACTTATTCTCTTCATCAGTCTGAATGATAACCTTGCCAGTTAGAGAATTCTTTGTTGTTAATCTTTCTTCCCTTTCATTATATTAATTATGCCATGTGTCTCTTCTGGCCTGTTATGTTTTGGCTGTTAAATCTGCTTATTGTCTTATGCCATTTCCCTTATAGGTAATATGCTTGTTTTCTCTTCTGCATTTAAGATTCCTTTTTTTAATCCCTAACATTCACTATTTTAATTATAATTTTTCTCCATGTGTTTCTCTTTTAGTTCCTGGCACTTGGAACTCTTTTGTTATTCCTGTACCTGGATGTCTGTTCCTTTCTCCATATAACAGAAGTTTTCCACCATTATTTATTCATGCAGTTTTCCTGGCCCTTTCTTTCTCTCTTCTCCTTCTGGGGCCGCTCTAATGAAAATGCTGTTCTCAATGTTGTCTCAAAAGTTCCTAAAGGTGGCCTCACTTTTTAGAATTCCTTCATCCTTGTGTTCCTCTGCCTTGGTATTTCCATTAGCTTTGGCTTCCAAGTCACCGATTTGTGTTTGAGTTTATCCATTCTGCTGGAGAACCCTTCTAGAACATTTTTCATTTCAGTTAAAACTTTTCTTTGGTACTTTCTACATTTTTTCTATCACTTTATTGAAATTAACATTGTGTTCTCCCATTCTTCTCCTGAGTTGGGTGAGCATCTGCATGATCATTGGTTTGAACTCTGTCAGATTGCTTATCTGTTATATTAATGTTTTTTTTCTGTGGATTTGACTTGTTCTTTGGTATTGCACATATTCCTCTTTCTCCTCATGTTTCCCATCTCTCTGTGTTTGTTTTTGTATATTAGGGGAAGTAGCAACCTCTTTCAGTTTTGAAAAAGTGGTCTTTGTAGTAGCTTTGTTTGCTGGCTCGGAGCTCAGCCTACCCTGGACGCGAGAGCCAGGAAACCTGTGGGAGTCTCTTGTGTGCCTGGGAGTGTCAGCAGGTTCTGATATGGCTACAGGTGCTGTGTGTGCAGGGCAGGGATTGGTGCACTGGCCACCTGATTGCAGCTTGGCCACTAAAAAGGGAAAGGGTGGTTTGGGCTGCTTTCTCACCCCAGTTGCAGTAGTGTCTCTGCATAAGTTGGCCAGAGCTCTGGGTGCTCTTCCTGCTGGGGGCAACTTGCTAACTGTACAGTGAAGATGATGCTCAGGGTGACTGCCAATCCAATTGGGGTCCAGAATTATATGGGGAAGCTGGACTTGTTGCACTGACCTGGCCTGTTTGCATCTGCACTGCTGATCCAGGAGGATGGTGCTCAGGACAAGTGTTCGAGCCCTGTCTCTGCATGGTGTGGGGCAGGCCTGGTGCTGGCCTGCCCTGTTGTGGTTTGAGTTATGCATATGTTGG
Organism: Manis pentadactyla; assembly: GCF_030020395.1. Lineage (NCBI taxonomy): Eukaryota > Metazoa > Chordata > Mammalia > Pholidota > Manidae > Manis > Manis pentadactyla. The sequence goes on from NC_080031.1 coordinate 74,907,162, forward strand.
GTGGGGTTGTAGCCCAACCCAATTAAATCACAAGGTGGGCAGAACACACTCTCTTTGTCTTGCATGCCAGAAGGAGGGCACTAGAAATGGATTCTATCAGCTCCATCCCCACAAGTTAGGATGAGACTGCAAAAATGTCCACCAGCGCTGCTCACCTTGAGGGTAGTCCCTGCAATTCCTGCCTCTACAGCAGTCACTGTAAAATTACGACCATTTGGTACACTCCCCATAGGTCTATGGTTCTCCTGTTAAATCCTGTTGATCTTCAAACTTGACAGTTTGGTGTCTCATCTGTATGTCCTGGAAGTGCAGTCTGCCCCTGCCCCGAGAGCCAGACACATTATTGGTGTCCCTTTATGGTTGGCAATGCCCGCTGGTGGAGATAAAGTTGCGGCTGCCATGTGGTGATGGCCTGGACACTCCAGACTCCGGGTGTCTGATGTGGGCAGTCCCTTCACTCCGTGAGTGTTCAGTATTTTGGGATCCCTCTTCATTGCTGGCTTCTAAGAGAGGCTGCGTCTCTGCCTCTTTTAAACTTCTTAATGTGTCTCTTGTCTTTTCTTGTAGTGGTGCTGTTCATTTAGTTCTCAGGTCTTTTTGAGGATAATTATAACATATTTAGGCATAAATTTGCTGTGTCTATGGGAGGTGAGGTCAGGTTCCTCCTGCTCTGTCATCTTGAACTCTAATCCAGAAGGTTTACTTTGTGCTTTACAATTTGTTGTATGATCCATGTTGAGTAAATGTTATTGCTGTTTTCTTTTTATGAAAGAAATCTAGCATTTAATGATTTTTCAAAAATACGAGCCTATGGTCATTCCAAGTCCATATCAGAAGACAGGAAGTGACTTCAAAAAAGATTCCTGGTGCCCCACGCAGCCACCTATAAATTTATCACTACATAAACAAAAACTACTGTTTTTTTTTTCCAGAATAGGTTATTTCATTCTGATCTTTTCTAAATGGAGTAAACACATAGTGATCACACTGATATTATGTACTTATTGCACATATCAGTAGAGTTTTCTTTTTTAATGTCATAAAATACTAAGACAGTGAGCAAATCTACCAGAAATTTGGTTTTTCAATTTTTTGATACTTGGACCCAAAATTTGAGGCTATTGTGAATAGTATATCATGAATATTCTTTTAAAGCCTGATTCTAAAATTAGGACTAAGGAATGGATAAATGAGGTTCAATTTTATTAAAACAATCAATATATACTTTTCTATTATAACACTGTACCTTTATGCATTTTACTCAGTAGAAATGCAAGAGATGAAAATACTGTTATTCCAGGGCCTCCCACTTAACAGGAAAGAGTTGGGAAAATGTGTATGGGCTTAAGGTCTTGCGCTGGAATTTGCAAGTATCAGGAGAATGTAGAATTGTTTGTCTTAAGCAAAATGAGCTTTTCACTAATGGATGTGGGCACCTGATTCTTGCCCTCCTCATAAGGGTGATTTGTATCCACAAACATGGAGTTGTAGTGTGTATGAAGGTGCAGGGTCTCTAGAGCCAACATACCAAAAAAAGCCATGCACTAAAGCGATAGCCATTTTACTTTTTAATATTAGGCTAGGAATTTCAGGTTGAGAATTTGCATAAATACAAGATGGGTATTTTAATAGTTAAAATTTTGTCTCCTTTTCTTGGACATTCTAAACATGGCAAATAGCTCCTTGATTTCATAAGAACTGATAGATAAGAAAATATTATATATATTGTATATTTTGTGTAGATGTAGATGGATTGGGTACATCTTCTGTGTGTTTGTGTGTTTCTAACAGGCATTTCTAACCATGAAGGAAAAGAGAGATTTGGAGAAAATGCCCAAATATATATCACCTTGTGCCCACAGAGCCATCAAAAAATATATAAGCCTAAGTCATTTTTGCAGCTTTTCTTAGAGTGACAGTGCTTGGCTACTTGTTTTCTGATATTTTTGTGGTATTTTTCAAATTTAAGAAAATTTTAAGAACCACCATTACTTCTTAGGTTATAATTATTGTTTCTTAGTTTGTGGGAGTAATCTTTCCTAACCCCATGGGTGTAAAGTTGTTTTCCTATGTGTAGCTCTTGGGGGAAGGGTGTTCCAGCTTGGGGTGAATCCCCCATGAGACTGGTAAAACGGAAATAATTCAAGGGAAAGTGTGGGCTGGGGGAAACCATTTTTCTTGCTAACAGCCTGCTGGCCCTGTCTGGTGCCTCTGGCTGCTGCTGTCACTCTACCCTCATGGTAGAACTATTTTATTAAATAAAAATATTGTTAATATTCTCTTATGCTGGCTTTTCAAGTAGGAATTCTAGAATACTTTGCAATATCTTTATTAATATTGCTAAATAAATTTTGTTAGCCACTACCCAAAACATACCAGAATATTTGTGTTCCACTGATATCTCCAGGTGTCATTTCCATGTGTCTGAAGAACATTCTGGAGAGGCTAAAATACTACAGTAATTTTAAGATACATCCCCATTATTTAAATGGTAAAATTAGAAAATGATGTATCTCAGAACTAAGGAGGGACCTCTCTCTAAAATAATCAAATATATTTAATTTGTCTTAAATGCTACTATTCCAAGGACCTTCCCCACAGTCAATTTTATGCCCTTGTTTCTAAGGCTGTAAATGATGGGATTCAGTGATGGAGGCACCACTGTGTAAAAGACAGATAGAGTGATATCTAGGCCTGACCTCAATTCAGAGGTTGGCTTCAGGCAGGCCACAGCACCTGTTGTAAGAAAACAGTCACAATGATCACATGAGTAGGCAGGTGGACAGGGCTTTGTACCTGGCCTCCATGGAGGAGATTCTGAAGACAGCAGAGAGGATGTGCACATAGGAATATAAGATAGAGATGAAACAAAACAGTGCAATACTTGCACCAAATGCCGTCACTGCCGCTTCATTTATATTCATTTTGGTTTCTGAAATCAAAATAATTTGAGGGATATCACAGAAGAAATGATGGATCTTATTGGACCTAAAGGTTGTGGGAAAAGTCGCGGCAGTGTGCATGCCTCCATAGACCCCCATGGTGATGTATGATGCCACCACCGTCCGCCTGCAGGCCCCCTTGGTCATGATGGTCTCATAGTGTAGCGGACGGCAGATGGCCACGTAGCGGTCATAGGACATCACTGTGAGAATGGCAAATTCAGAAGAAGCAAAAGTCATAAAGAACAACACCTGGAAAACACATCCATGGAAGGTTATTTCATTCCGTTTCAATATGGAGTTGAGAACAAATTTAGGAACAGTGTCAGAAATGTAGCAGAGGTCTACGAGTGACGGGTTCTTCAGGAAGAAGTACATGGGTGTGTGAAGCTGAGGATCCCAAGTGATAAGAATGATGATGAGCTCATTTCCTAACAGGGCTGCCAGGTAAGCCATGAGGAACAGGATACCATGGAGGGTTTGCATCCTCGGGTCCTCAGAGAATCCCAGGGGGAGGAACTCAGTGATACCTGTGTGGTTGCTCATTTCATGCAATGGCATGTTTCCAGGAGTTAACTGTTTTCTGTAATCAAAGTCATAGAAAGAAAGGGAAATGGTAACTAATGAATTGTCTTCTCTTTGGTTATTATTTCACAATATTTGTTCAAGAATTTACATAGCACATATGTGTATCTCCATATCAGTTATACCCATTAATTAAATATATATCTATTAATTGCCATTTAATGTCAAAAAGGTCGAAAATAAAAGCAATAGTGTCAAGAAAAAATTAATATGTTAAGGTTGTAATTCTAGCAGTGTAATAAACTTTAGTCATTCCAAGTTGCAGGGACTCATTGATTTTCTTTTGTGATGATGGGTGCACAGCTGTTTAATGAGTGGCTGGAATGGATGGATGAGGTGACTAATTAATGTTTGTCTAGTACAGTGAGGTCATCACCATTAGAGCTGTGTCAGCTTTCCAGTGGGTCACACCTAACAGTAAGTAAGGAATAAATTCTGCAAATTTCTCTCCAAGCTGTTACAGGAAACTCCAGCTCATCACTATAAAACAGATCCAAGAAAACCCAAGCAACAGGCAAAACCAAGGTCTTCCTGGAAACTTATTCAAATATTCTCATTATATGCATATATAACAATGCATTAACATTTTTTCTTGGTTTTATTCTCTTTAAACATGAGTTAGTCTTGAGTACATATGGTCATTAAAATAATCCAGTTACAAAAATGAAAAATATTGTATGAATCTATGTACATGGTTTCCCTGGAATAAACGTCCATAGACAGAGACTAATGGTGTTGGGGAGGGCTGGGGGGATGAAGGAACTCGGATTCATTGTTTAATGAATACAGTTTCAGTTTTGCAAGAAGAGACAGTTCTGTAAATGGGTGTTGGAGATGGTTGCCCAACTGTGTGAATAGAGTTACTACGACTTGACTGTACACTTAATAATGTTTAAAATGGAAACATTATTACCTATATTTTACCACAATTTAAAGTAATTTAGCACTGATAGACCAAAGTTTTCTAAGACTCAGAAAAGATTCCTGTGATATGAATGTTTGAATAAAGGAAATATGAGTACTTACTGTAAAGTCATAGCAGAAAACAACATGCTCTATTTTCAACATTTGTCAGATTTTTTTGGAACATTTCTTATTTGTGCAAAGGTATAAAATAATTCATTCCATTTCTGAATTTTGTTCAGCTAATCTTGGGAAAAAGAATTCTCTACCTGTTTATAGAAGGACTGTAGGATTCTTTTAATAAAGGAGAAAGGACAGATCAGGGATTAGAAAAATTCTTGTTTCAGTCTGAACCTGTCATGTAGTGGATGAATTACCCTGTGGTATTTACTTAGCGTTATATGTGACCAAGTTTTACAACAGTTAGCAAAAGATTATATGTGGAATCCGATGAGAGATAATTAAAAGGAACAGGCATATTTTTATATCACATCTAGAATTAAGTAAACATCAATGTCTGTAAGCAGCTGGTAAATAAGACAGTTAAAATAAGAATTTTTTATTCGGCATTTATTATTTATCATTATAATTTATTATAAGATTTGATTATAGACATTTACTTAGTATTTATTTCACATCAGGTAAAGTTAAATGTAGTGGGTTAAAAGCAAGGCTACCAGAATTTTTCATGTATCCCTTATTGTTGTTCCTTACCAGTTATGGACATTTGACAAGTTACTTGAACCCTCTGTGCCTAAGTCATGAATTTGATACAGGACTGCTTTAGGTGCTAAATTAGCACATATTTAGAAGTCTCTGAAGCACTTTAGAAACAAAATGATTTTGGCAGCAGTGATGGTCATCATCACTATGAACTACTGAAGATGTTGAAGTGGTTATTTCTTAAAAATTTTAGTCCACACAGTGAACAAGAGAGTAATGTACCAATACTACTGACATTTCACAACTGAGGATAGTAAGACAGAGAGAGGGTGACTGTTCCCCCACTTCCAGCCCCAGTATAAAGGGACATGACCAGTAAACAGCAGAGTTGGGAGAGGATGGTTTTTCACTGACTTCTATGCCTCCCTGTTCTCTGAAGAGACACACAGCATAGGGAGATCTTGGCAGGCTGTAGGCAATAGATGTAGTTTAGAAAACAATAGAAGATAAGTTTAATTTTAGCCCAACATGAATGTTAATGTATAGAAAACTAGAACCAGGCCATTTAATTGGTGGAACAACTTCATCTCAGTAGATCCTGCCATTCTACTTGATGGAAAGGGTACTTAAGTACATGTGCAGCTACTGCACTTAAGTATTTTGTATAAAGGGCAGGAAAAGAGAAAATTGTCTCAATTTGAGGTATGTTTAAGTCCTTCCAGTTCTTGTTTTTAATAAGAATTAGGTATGCATCACATACTACTTGTGTTTACACATTCAGGATATATTCTTTCCAGTTTGTTTACATCACCCTGGGTCTAGATGACAGGATCCTCCACCTGAAGTTTCAGCTTTTTCCAATTTATAAGAAATTTTCTGAATTCAACAGGAAGAATGGCAAAACTTTTAACTCAAAATTCCAGGACTCAACAAAAATTACATTTCCTCCTCCTCTGGCCATGGCCTTAAATACCATTGCCTATTATTGAAAACAATGTCCTTGACTTGTTTCTGACTTTTGTTCAGTGTCTCTGTCTTAATTATCTCAGATATAATACAGCATTCTTTCCTCATCTTTAAGTGGCTTTATAAAGTCCAAATGACAAAGGATCCATCCATGAAATGGTGTCCATGAAGAAAGTGATGGAAACATTTCTGATAATGCCTTAGTACATTTATAGATTTCCAAGTTCCATTTGAACCTGGATTGCATGTGCATATAAATCAGCAAATGTAACTCAGTCCCCTAGGTTATGTCAGCATCAAGTATTTCTGTGGCTTAGAACACTGTGCTGTGTCTGCGGTCCAGATCATGACTGTCCAATGATGCAGAATTTGTCAAAGATTGTGGGCAGGCTCATTCTCAGGTTGAGCCACTCCCAGTTTATGTGTACTCTGGGGTCAGATATTTCTTTCCAAATCTATTTTAAAGAGAGCCTTGGGAAAAGAAATAATCACAGAGAAACCCTTTTTCCTGTATTATAATTTTGTTAAATGTTTGTAATCATTGTTTAATCTTGACTGGCAAGAGCTCATGAGTCATTGTCCTTTCTGGCATACTGTAGGGTTAATTTTTATGTAAATAAAAACATACTTATCAGAATATATTTTGAATATGTAACAAATTTAAAATGTTTACTATCTTTTTTAAATTAGATACAAAAAATGTCAGAATTTATTTTCAAAATGAAATTGGAAGGCGGTTTTAAGAATACATAGGGACAGGTACCCAAAAACTACAGATTCTTGTAGGTTATGAAAGGTAGTTTGATTTTTAACTTTATGACATTTTGTTGTATTTGGGAACTCATTGGGACAGAAAAAATACTACTTACTGTATTTCTGTGTATTTTTAACAAATGGCTTTATCCATACCACATTCCTATTTATACTTTCCTATTTATGCATGTATGAGTGTACTTTAGCATGCATGCCTGTGTATATTTGTGTGCCTGCATTTACTTATGCTCATAACTTTTTTTTTTGATTCTAGGATATTTCTCCTTTAACTGTGTCTGAGACCAAATAATAAAAATTTTCAATAAAACTCATGATGATTATATAGGTTTTGAATCAGGGTCTAAAAATCTACAGGTGAACGGATTACACCTCACTTTTCAATGGGATCATATATTGGAAAAATAATCCTTTCTATAGACAAGGAGTATTTTATCCTATCCAAAAGTGCTAAATAAAGGTTACTTACATTTTGACCATGCATTAATATCTGAGAAACTTTGCTATAAAAGAAACTGTTTCTTATTATAGCAATTTTGCATGTGACTTGAACTCTCCAATCTTCAAACATTCTCTTCAGAAAAATTTGTTCCAATCTATTGTAACAGGAAATAGTATTAGGCTTGTATCTCAACTGGAACTGTGGGGAACTCAATAATCCTCTCACTGAGAGATCACTTCCTGGCTGCCCAGGTAAAGGCACATGGTTGCAGCTTTGAGGCTCTGGGGTCTCCTGTAAGTCCTTCCAAGAACTCCCAAGAGAGGAGGAGGTGGGAGCAGACCAGGAGGGGCAGCTGCCAGTCAGAGACCTGGGGAATCAGACCAGGAAGTAAACCCACAGGTCTGATTCAGGGAAAACTGTTTCTTTTGTGATGCTGTTTGGGTGGAAAAAGACCAGCTTAGCAAAGCAATTCGGCATTCAGCTAGAAAACCTCTGAAAAAGTTAAAATCCCTAGTGCTGATCTACCAACTTCATTTTTTCAATACCTAGAAATGCAAAACCTTTTCTGTTGTCTAGAATAAGAATTTTCATAATTAAAAGTCAAATATTAAGTCTTTAAAATGTCTCTATATCTTACAGAACATATATCCATTCAACTAATTTCTGTCTTCATTGTGTGTTTCTTTGATTTTATATTAAAAATTAATTACCTAGGTTTTTCTAAAATATTGCTTATTTTATTTATATTCCAAACAATATTAATGTTTTAGAAAGAGGATCTAGTGATAGTTTTTCTGCAGGGATGATTAATTTGATGTAATTATTATTTCCTCATGCTGAAATAGATGTACTTACTATTATTTTACATGTTATCTTCTGCTATTTCTTTTTGTTTACCGTGATGAAAAACGAGAGTAGTAATTGCAAATATGGAATGAGTAGGAAATGCCTTTAAAACTGCCTTAACCACCTAAAGAACATAAAATTCAACTCCAGAGAAAATTGTCTGAGGAGGGGATGCACTGCTTAGAAATCTAGAAGTAGCTTCCCAAAGTGTATAGATATGTGATGCACTTTTCAGATATGTAACATTTACAAGAAGGCTGAAATCATGAATAAAGAATTAGAAAGAACCCCTTCTCTCTATCAAAAGGAGATTATCTTCTGTGAGAAATTCTCAAGTTCTTTGGCACCTCTGTCCACTAGAGGAAGCTCAAGGAGCTGAAAAAAGAAATCATCAGGGAAATACTTGCTAACCTAAAGTTCAAGTTCAGCCTTTCCCATGGGACCCTTTTGTTCCCACTGTTCCATGCCCAGCTCACAGATACCAGAATTATCATAGAATCCTCCGGGCCTTGAGGCTCCCAAGTAAAGAGCCCAGTCACATTGTCAGGGCTCTGAAATCTGGAGTCCTCCAAAAAGAAAGTCCCCTCCAGATTTCACTTGGTTTTTACAGAAACTGATACCTGAACACCCACAGTTACAAGGTAATAACATTTATGAGTCTCTTCCCTCTTCATACTTCATAATATTTCATTAGATTAATTGAAAATTCCTTGAATAGCTAAGGGAATTAAGAATTTCAACCTTTTGTTTCATGTTTTGTCATTTTTTAAACCTTCATTGTTTTCTGTAAGATATTTCTTGTTTACTGAAATGCTCCTTCATTTTTTCAGTCAAAATAAATTTTGCCATGATGCAAAAAGAAAAAATAACACATTACAAAACAAACCACAGATTTTTAGAAACTTTTTCCAAGTAATATATCCAAATAAGAGACTTTAAGATATAAAGAAGAATGGATATGTAATTCTCATCACACAATCACAAGAAAACTTAAAACATTGACAAATAATATGGTATAGCCCTTCCACATTTAAGTATTTATGCAGGGTAACTAGAAACACCTGGCACTAAATGTTTTCCAGCAGTTTATTTTTACTAGGCTGAAACTAGAAACAATACATATATTCATCAACAGAAAATGGATAAATGAAGTGTGCTTATGTTGTACATTCAAAAACTACTTTGCAATAAATGAATTAACTGTTGATTCAGAAAATCTCATGGATGACACTCAAAATTATTCTGATCTGTGATGAAGCCAAACAAAAACAAGCACCTGCTTCATTTATACATAACTAAAGAATTCAAACACATATATAGTCAGAGAAAGCAGATCAGAGATTGGGGGTTTGGGAGACAGGGAAAGCCAAATGGAGGGATGACCACAGGGCCCAAGGAAAATATATAGGGTGATGTTTGTGTTTATTTTGATATGAAGTAAAGATTTCAAGGGTATGTACACCTAACTGTGTACGTTATCAGTTTGTGCACTGGAAATATATTTGGTTTATTGTATTTCAGTCATACTTTAATCAACCTGTTAAAATAAAACAAGAAAAATTGAGTGTACTAAGTATTTTTTTCCTTTGTTTTGGTGTCATATAGAAAAATCATCTTCCAGACCTATGTCCAGGAGTTCATTGCATAAACTTTTTTGATTTCTGGATTAACATTGACATGTTGATGTCAGTTTGAGTTATTTTTACATAGTGTGTAAGAGAGCAATAGTTTTATTCTCTTGCTTGTGGCTGTCCAGTGTTCCCAATCTCATTTATTCAATATCCCATGTGTATATTCCAGGTATTTTCTTGGCTCTTTTGTTATTTATTAATCAACTCTACATGTGGGCTTTCATCTGAGCTTTCTATTTTCTTCATTGATGTATGTTCTTCCTTTTAGGATACTAGTACCCTGTTTTGATTACTATAGGGTTACAGTATAGTTCAAACCTGGGGACAATGCTATGCCCAGGTTTGTTCTTCTTTCTCAATATTTCTATGGCAATCTGAGTTCATTTGTTCCATAAAAATTTAAGAACCATTTGTCCTATTTTTGTGAAATATGCCATTGGAAATTTGATAGGGATTACATTCAATCTGTAAATACTTTGTGTATTATGGACATTTTAACAATATTTATTTTTCTAATCTATGAGCATGGAGTATCATAAAAATTATTAGTGCTTTTTAAATTTCCTTTGTCAATGTATTTTAGTTTTTAAGAAAACAGGTCATTTTCCTCATGGTTAAAATATTTTAAAAATTGTATTATTTTTCTTCGGTTGCAAATGATTTCATTTCAGTGACTGCACTAATTTATATTCCCACCAACAGGGTTGAATGGTTACTCTGTTTCAACAACCTTTAAAAATTTTAATATATAAACTTAAACCAGACTATTGTACCTTAACCATGAGTCAGGTATATCTATGATAAAGACTGTAGAATATTTTTATTACATCTCATGATATTTTATCTTATCTCTTGATTTTTGGATACTGTGTTACAGGTTTTTACTGTATACCAAAGTATAACAATATGAATAATTAACAAAAAGCAAAGCATACTTTGGTAATTTTTATAAACTTACTGTGGGACTGAAACAGCCCAACAAATCAAGAATAATGTTACTACCATTCCAACAGTATAGTTTTTGTGCAATTTCAGCCAGTGACCTTTCAAGGTGAAACAATTGAATGACTTCAAACTAAATTCATATGCATGACTTCATGTCTGTTATTAATGGAAACATTGTATGAGGTTTGCTTCTGTCAGTCTCCTTTTTATTATGACTGTGATTGAATCAATATTGTTTTTCTTATGTCATCATCAGTAAATCATAAAATAACTGTTTAACTTGGTTTCAGCCTTGTGTTAGTTTCCAGTGTGGGCAACATAAATTACTGGACATGTTTTTTCATGAAAGTAGGTAGGCATTTCTGCTGGAATCCCACAGGATGGCTGTGTCCTGGGTTAGTGGATATCCATTTCATGGTCCCAGATGCCTCCACACCAGAGCTGCATTCCTGTGAGCACCACAGGGGGGATAAGGAGGGGCTCCTGACCATGAGGACATGGCCCTTAAGTTTCATGTCACTTTACCTCTGACACTGCCCAGAACATAATCACATGTTCTTAAGCAGTTGTAATGGAGGCTTTTTTGTAAGGTCCAAGTGTCATGAAGAGCACAGGGAAATAGCACCATTGACATGAGGCACTTAATGAATGTGTATTGTAAATATATTGTAGCAGTGGGACAGTGTGGTGCACAGGTGGTCTCGCCTCCTTGCCCTGCAGAGGGACATACCTGGGCAGCCTCTTGGCAAGAGGAAGAAAGTAAAAATACTAGGAGAGAGTAGGTGTTTCTCTACAAACACACCACTTTATTTTCTATTTAATTGTGAGTCTAAGAAAGAAAGGAAACCTGCACTTTTCCATTAAAAGGATAAATGATCTCTCATTCTGACAGTCTGAAAAGCAAGGGCTGTGGTTTCATACCTGGGCCAGGCTGTCCATACTGAGGTTCTGGTGACAACAAAAACGGTGTGGATTCACTTGTCATGAAATGATATAGTAGTAAGGGTGCTAAAATATAGGAAATGTAAGCAACATATTTTTTAAACTCTAGGATCATTCTTGTGCAGGGCCAGGTTTTTTGGGGTAAAAAAGAGCATATTATGTTATTACTCATACCCTCCTAATCTAATTTTACAATGAGGAGGTGTAGATGTTTTTTTAAAAAAGCATATAATGCTAAAGAAATTTTGTTAGCCACTGTGCAAAATATACCAGAGTAATAGTGTTATACTGATAACTTTGTTTCTTCCATTTGTCAGAAGAACCTTCTGCACTGACAGCTCTACTGTTTTTCCCAAATGACCAAGATAGTACATTAATAATATGATACATAAAAGGGATATGTGTTAGGACTAAGGACAAATTTCTATCAAAACTACCCAAATATATTTAATTAGACTTAATTACCAAAACTACAAGAAGTTTTCCCAGAGCTACTTTTATGTCCTTGTTTCCTAGGCTGTATATGGTGGGGTTTACTGATGGAGGAACCACTGTGTAAAATAGAGACAAAACCAGGTCTACGATGGATTTCAATTCAGAGGCTGGCTTCAGGTAGGCAACGGCACCTGTTGAAAGAAACAAAGTCACAACAACCACATGAGGGAGGCAGGTGGAGAGGGCTTTGGACCTGCCCTCCAGGGAGGAGATCCTTGAGACAGCAGAGAGGATGTGCACATAGCAATATAAAATAGAGATGAAACAAGCTAGTGAGATACTTGTACTAAATGCAGTCACTGAAGCTTCATTTGTGTTCGTTTTGGAGTCTGAGATCAAAATAATCTGAAGGATATCACAGAAGAAATGATGGATCTTATTGGAACTAAAAGTTATGGAAAATGTTGCTGCCATGAGCATGGCTCCAGAGAGCCCTCCATTGACATATGAGGCCACCACCATCTACCCACAGGCCCCCTTGTTCATGATTGTCTTATAGGGCATTGAATGGCAGACAGCCACGTAGCAGTCATAGGACAGCTCCGTGAGGATGAATAATTCAGCAGCAGCAGAGCTCACAAAGAACAACACCAGGAAAACACATCCATGGAAGGATATTTTGTTCCTGTTCATCAGGGAGTTGAAAGCAAATTTAGAAACAATGTCAGAAATGTAACAGAGATCTATGAGTGACACTTTCTTCAGGAAGATGTACATGGGTGTGTGAAGCTGAGGGTCCACAGTAATGAGAATGATGATGAGCCCATTTCCTAACAGGGCTGCCATTTAAGCCCAAGGAACAGGACACCCTGGAGGGTTTGCATCTTAATGTCATCAGAAAATTCCAGGAGAAAGAACTCAGTGACCCCTGTATAGTTGATTATTTCATCCAATATTGTGGTCCTCAGAAGTGAACTGTGTACTGTAAAGAAACATATACACTAAAGGAAATGTTACCTAGTCACATTAATGGACATGTGAATTATCTGTAGTCACCATTTCACAATGTGCAGTGTGTGTGTGTGTGTCTATAGCTTCACTTGGTTCTTATTAATTACAGACATTTGTCAAGTTACTAAAACCCTGTGTACCTGTTTTGTCATTCTCTTGCAGGACGGTTCTAAATTAATAATATATACATTTAGAAGCTTTTGAAAAACTTTATGAGAGGACACAAATAAGCAAAGAACAAGTGGGACTACATCAAACTAAAAAGCTTCTGTAACGCAGAGGACACCATCAGCAGAACAAAAAGACATCCGATACTTTGGGAGAATATATTCATAAGCAACTTATCTGATAAAGAGTAAACATTCAAAATATCCAAAGAACTCATTTGCCTTAACATCCAAAAAGGAAATAATTTGATTAAAAAATGGGCAGAGGACTTGAACAGACACTTCTCCAAAGAAAAACTTAATGGCCAACAGGCACATGAAAAGCTCCACATGGCTAATCATCAGGGAAATGCAAATCTAAACCAAAGTGAGGTGTCACCTCACACCAGTTAGGATGGCCACTATTCAAAAAAAGAAATAAATGCTTTCAAGTATGTGGAGAAAGGGGAGTCCTCCTACACTGTTGGGGGGAATGTAAACTGGTGCAACTGCTGTGGAAAGCAGTATGGAAATTTTGCAAAATAAAATAAAAATTGAAACACCATTTTACCCAGTAATTCTACTCCTAGGAATTTACCTGAAAAAAACAAAATCCCTGACTCAAGAATATAAGTGCACCCCTATTTTTATTTGTGCACTTTTTGCAATAGCCAGTATGGAAGGAACCTACATGCCCATCAATAGATGAATCGATAAAGAAGAGACAATACATATACACAAGGGAATATTATTCAGCCAGAAAAGGAAAGAAATCCTGCCATTTTTAACAACATGGATGGATCCAGATATTATTATTATTCTCAGTGAAATAAGCCATACAGAGAAAGAGAAATGCCATATCATTTAACTTATATGTGGACTATAAGAACTAAGTAAAATGGAAGGAACAAAACAGCACTAGATTCATAGACACTGAGAAGGGACTGGTGGTTACAATGGGTTAGAGGGAGGGGGATAGAGAGGCACAATAATCAATGACAATATAAATTTTCACAGCATGGAAAATATAGTCAATGATGCTGTGACATCTTTCTAAGTTGATAGTAACGATACTAGAAGGGGTGAGGGTTTAATTATATGGGTAACAGTGTATCACTGTGTTGTATATTTGAAACCAATATAAAATTGTATATCAACAGTACTTCAATAAAAAAAGTTTTGGTAATGCTGATTGATCACCACATTGGTTGTTGAAGATACTGAAGTTGTTATTACTAATTGTAATCAGAACAACAAGCAAGAGAGTAAAGTCCCTACACCATTTTAATCTCAGAGCTGAAGAAGTAAGACACAGAGGCGCTTCCAGAACTCTTTCCCCACCCCAGGGCCAAAGGTCATAACCAGTTTATGGCTGAGATATGAATGGCCAGTAGTTTCTTTGACTTCATGCCTGCCTGTTTTCTGCAAAGTCACACAGCAGAGAGAGTTCCTGGCCAGAAGCAGGGAATGGATGTAGCTTAGAAAACCATAAAAAGTTAGTTATTTTAACCCAACATTATTTCCAGTTAATTGGAAAATAAAACCAGGCCATTTTATTGCTGCTAACAGCTTCATCTCAGTAGTTCCTGCCATTCTCACTGGATTGAAAAGGTGTGGTCATATGTGTGCAGCTTGTGCACTTAAACGTTGGTGAGTGAAGGGGAAAATCAGGATAATATTATCTCAGTTAGTGGCTTGTCTAAAACTCGCCAGATATTTTAGGTAAGCATTTATTATCAATTACACAGTATTTATATATTTTCAGAATAATTTTTTCCTTGTTCATTTGCTCCCTTCAGCCTGGGACTAATGGCAATGACCGACCACCTATAGTTTCAGTTGTTTCCTAACCTGTGGGAATTCTAACTCAAAATTCCAGGAGTCAACAAAATGTACACTTTCTCTTCTTCTAGTCACGGTCTAAATACCACCAAATGTGAAAGACACAGCTCTTGGCTTTGTTTAATTTCTGTGCTTTAATTCTCAGATGCATAATACAGCAAATTCTTTCTAACCTCTGAATGGTTTAATGAACTCTCAATACAAAGGGACTCATTCTATGAAACAGACTCCACATAATTAGTGTTGGAAATATGTCCAGTTCACCCTGACTATATTTGTGGGTTTACAAATCCAACTAAACCTGGAATACACATTTGTACAAATCTGAAAATGAAACTAAGTTTCCCAGTAACATATGTCCTTGTATCTATTGGGATATGAAACCCCTGTACTACATCTGAAGGCATAACACTCAACTGTTGATGCAGAATTTGCCTGAGATAACAGGTGGGCTATTCCCAAGTCAGGCCACTCCCACTTTGTCCAATCTACCGCTGACACTCCCTGATCCGGGGCATGTGAGGGTTGAGAAATGAAAAATCTGTTGTTCTATTTGTGGTCCCTGGACACTATTTATCTTGGTGCTAGATTGATATGCTGAGTCATCTCTAGACAAAACACTGTTTCAGTTCCCAGGAGAGAGATTTTGTTCCTTTTCATTAGAGAGATAAGAAAAAACTTAGGAACAGTGAAATAAATGTAGCAGAGATCTATAAATGACAGGTTCTTTATGAAAAAGTACATGGGTGTGTGAAGTTGAGGATTCCAAGTAGTAAGGATAATGATGAGTCCATTTCCAAATAGGGTCACCAGGTATGCCATGAGGAACAGGACACAATGTAGTGTTTGAATCTTTGGAACATCAGACAATCCCAGAAGAAAAAAGTCAGTGACACCTGTGTGGTTGATTGACACCCAGTGGCTCTCAAAGAGTGAGCCGTGTACTGTAATCAACACATAGAAAGAAATAATATGGTGCCTACTTGTGCTATTACACATGTTAATTATCTTACCTGTGGTCATTACATCACTAATTGTGTGTGTATATTTATATTTATATATATATAAAGTATATGTATACCTATATATCAAGTTGAACCCTATAAATATATACAATTTTTATACTATTTATACCTCAAAAATCAGGAAAAATAAAATACATAGAGTAGATTCTTTCAAAATTAAGGTATTAGGTTGTATGTCTAAGCAAGGAAATTAATCTTTCAAATTCCCTGTTACACTGATGTATTTGTTTTGTGTTACTGTGACTGGCTCATGTATGTGTGACAATGTCTGTGATGGATGAATGCACTGATCATTCACCATTTGCAAATTTATGTGATGTGTTCCCAGTTATGACTTTATCAAATTACCCATGTGATATCCACTAACACAAAGTAAGTTATGATCAAAATACACTTTCAGCTGTTAGAAGAAACTCCAGCACATCTGTATAAAAGAGTTTCAAAGAAAACCAAAGTAGGAAGCAAAGACCAAGGTATCCCTGGAAAGTTATTTATTTGTTCATAGTTATGTATTTTGCTTCTTGGTTTTGTTGCCTTTGAAAATGAGTGAGTCTTGAATACATCAAAATAATCTAGTCATAAAATGATAAAAACTGTGATTTCATTAAAATGTACCTACAGTAAGTTCTTATAGACAGAAAGCATATGATGTTTGCTGAGGTCTTGGGGAGAATGAATGTGGAGTTATGATTTACTGGGTTAGAATTTCAGCTTCTCAGTGTGAAATAGTTCTGGAGATGGATGGTGAATGGATGCCAGGCAATGTGAGTGTCATCACCAGCACAGAAATATGGTTAAGAATAGTTGTTTTCTTATGATACATGCCTTTCCCCACAATTAAAGTAATTAAAAAATTTCTAACTTTCAGAAGTGATCTCTCTGAAATGATTTATGAAACATATATTAAAAGACACGTTTTAAATTAATAGCCAAAAATATGCACATTACCAGAACACGTCTAATTTGTACAAAAGATATTAATTTCATGAACTGCTGAATTTTAGCCAGCTTCTTTGTAGATAAAGGGGGAATTTTGTATGAGATTATAATTAGGAGTCTGAGAGTCAGTATAATGTAGAAGAAAGGACAAGGACCAGGGACTAGAAACATTTTGGTTTTCAATCTGCCTGAACTGCATGAATTACTTTGTGAAACTGTGAATTTTTAAGAGACTAAGTTTTACAATTAATCAAAAATAGATTGTAAGTGGAGTCCTATGGAAATTTACTAAGAGCAATAGGAGTACTCTGTACACAGTGTTTACCACAAGGTAAACTTTCACTGTAAACAGCTCCTAAATGAGATAAATAGTTAACATTGGCTTAGTATTTACTGTACCTCGGCGAGTTAAATATAGTGGTTGAAAGCAAAGCTACAGAAGCCGGAAATGTGGGATGTGCACTTCCTCATTGCTGCTCACCACTTGTAGACATTTGCCAAGTTGCATAAACCCATGTGTTTGTTTCATCACTTCTCACAGGACTGTTCTAGGCATTAAATTAGTTAATGTAAAGAAGTTACTGAAACCCTTTGTTGACTGGAGGATTTTGGCAATGGTGATAGTCATCATCAACACTGAATTGTTGGTGATGTTGAACAAGTTATTTATTATTAATTTTAATTTTCTCAGTAAACAGAAGAAAATTTCAATACTACTGTTATCTCACAGCTTAGGACAATAATACAAAGAGAGGTCAACAGCTCCCTGACCTCCCCCAGTGACATGGGGCATGGCCTGTAAATGTCAGAGGTGATACTGGAAAGTGGTTCCTCTGGCTTCTGTTCCTGCCTGTCCTCTGCAAAGACACAGCACAGAGAGTTCTTGGCTGGCCGGATGCAATGTGTGTATTACCTAAATAAATGGTTAATTTCTTAGCCCAACATGTATTTTAAATTATAGAAATATATGATAGGGTCATCTAGTTGCTGCTAACATCTTCACGGCAGTAGTTATTGTCATTTGCATGGGATAGAAAGGGGGTGTTTCTATGTGTGCAGTTTGTGCCCTTCAATATTGGTGAGTGAAGGGGAGGAAGGGAACACTGTCTCAATCACAGGCATGTTTAAATTCTCCTAGTTGTGTTTTCTAATTAAGAGTTAGTTAAGTATCACATACTGTTAATCTTCTACATTTTCAGGATAATATCCCTGACTATTTGCTACTGTAAATGTCACTGTTCCATCAGTTACAGTTTCAGCTGTTTCATAACACATAGGACACTTCCTGTCCCAGGTAGGAGGGATGGCAAAAATTCAAACTCAAAATTACAGGCCTCAACAAAAAGTACATTTCCTCCTCCACCTCTCCTGGTCTTAAACACCCTTAGCCTATTGAAAGACTTAGTTCCTGGCTTTTGTTCATTCCCTATGTTTTAATTATCAGAGATATAACACAGCCAATGCTTCCTTATCTCTAAGTGGTTTTATAAAGTGTGAACATGCACCAAAGTGTTCATATATGAAAAGGAGTCCATGAAGATAGCGATGTAAACATCTTTGATATTGCCTAACTTTATTAATGCATTACCAAATTCCGCATGACACTGGATTGTGTATGTTCATGAAACAGCAAGTATAGCTCTGTTTCCCAATATGCTCTGTCAGAGTGTCATTTTCTGTGGCTCTGAAAACTCTTACACGTTTGAGGGCTTTGTTAACTGTGGCATTTGCCGGAGGTAGTGGGCAGGCTCCTTCTCAGTCTGGTCACCCAAGGCCTGCTCAGCCTCCTGAAGTCTGACACTCCTCAATCCAGAGCACCTGAGTACGAGGCATGAAAATGCTGTTTACATTTTCATGGACCCTGGACACCACGTGGTGTCTTGGTGGTAGTTGAAATGCTAAAGCATCTCTACATAAAATCACCATGTGTTAGTGGTTTATTGCAATTCTACACATCAAACTAATTTAAGTGCTAAAAACTCACAGTTTTTCATTTTTCTGGCAAGAGTAAAGCATAGCAATGTACTGGGGATAATGTTGTAAAGCACACATTTATAAAGATGTGTACACGTTTGTCGGGTAGTTTCTTTTGTAATGGAAGAATGGAAGAGAGGGGCTGTTCATAAATCCTCTAATTGAGAGAGAGCCATGGACAAAGGGATGAAGAAAGCCACACCCGAGCCCCCTGCGCCCGCCCAGGCCAGACCCCGGGAGGCACGCCCGCCTCCTCACGCCCCACCTCGGCCCTCGGGCGTCGGCTCCTGCATTGCATCTGGGAGTCACGCGTCCTCGAGCTGTGGCCACCATGGGGGGCACCCGGCTCCGGCGCTCTGCCACTGCGGGTCTCGGCGGAGCGACCCACCGGTGGCTGCTTCTCCCCGGAACCCGAGTGGAGCTAGGAGCCTCCCGGATGGCCGGGAGCTGGGCGGAAGTGCTGAGCGTGGCCTGGGGTTCAGTGTCGGGGCGCCTGGGGCGCTGAGCGCGTCGGCGCAGATGCACCGCAGGTGCATGTGAGGGTACCCTGGTTTGTTCTACCTGTCATCTCATCTTTGAAGACCACATATTTGAGAAGTTAGAAGCAGTGACTGATGAGCAGAAGGACATGCTTAATCTGGCATATGGGCTAACAGATAGATCCCAGTTGGGCTGCCAAATCTGTTTGACAAAATCTATGGGCAATATGACTGTCCGAGTACCTGATGACGTGGCTGATGCCAGACAGTCCATTGACATGGGCAAGAACTCCTAAATAAATATGAGTATTTTCACAAAATGTTAATCTGCTTTTACAATTATTATTATTAATGTAAGTGAGAACATGGATGAATTGGTTTGTTATTACAACTAGTTTTACTACTTTAATTCACCTTGTCTAACTACTGAGTTTCATAGTTCTGAAAGTTTGCAATCTTTATTTTGGTTAGGCTATAAAAAGCAAATGTTAGAACATAGTTAATATGATAAACTTTATGTATTTTACCCTATGTTTGTTTAGTGACTTTGGCAAATTTTTTCATATAAATCTTATGCCTGCTACCTATAAAGTAAGTTTAAAAAAATGGTATTATTCCTATTAGATGTGGGTGAAGATAGAACAACAAAATAGAAGATCTGTACTTGAATCTGCATTTTGTTACTACAAATTGTATGTTCAGATTGAAACTGGAGAAATTACAAATATCTTCTTTACAGCAGTAACATGTGAATGTGTATGGACAAAACTGCTCAGTAAACTGATTAATTTCAAAGGCAGTTATTACCTTATAAATAAATATTTCAAAATAAAAGACATACCCATTTCATTCATATTATAATTTTGAGAAATACTGCTTCTAATAATTACTTAATATGATGGGTGAGAAGTTGAGTCATTTCCTTTCCTAGCTTGTAGAATGATACGTGGAAATAATTTATATGTAAATAAGAAACTTCTAATCAGAATGTATTTTGAATACATAACATTATTTAAAAAGTACACAACATTCTCATAAATGAAATGCATGTGTCAGAAATTATTTTATCCGTCTGTAGGATAGGCTTAATGAATGTAGAGGCTATAGGGCCCCATATATAATGTATATATTTTAATTTTAACTTTACTGTCAAACTTTTAGTTATATTTAGGAGCACATTTGGGCAGGAAAAACCTTGCTAACTGTGTTTCTGTGAAGTGATTATATTTACAAAATGATTTTATCTATACCACATTCCTAATTCTATTTTCTTATTTCTGTGTATATGTGTCTGTCTTATTTTCCCTGATCCTCATAACTGTCTGGTTTTATTTTCTTTCAATTGTATCTGAGATGGAAATTGAAATATTCAATAATATTCAAGTTCATTTGAGAATAAATGCAACTTTTGAATTAGGGTCTACATATGTGTAATAGAAAGGGTCACAGTAATTTAATTGGGTAATATGTGAGAAAAATAATAATTTTTATATAGACAAGGAAAGTTTCATCCTCCCAATAACAAATAGTTGTTACTTACATGGTGCTTGTGTGTTTATCTCTGAAAATCCAGGTTGTAAAAGAAACAATTTCCTTACTACAGGAATTACACATGTGTTTTGAACTTTTCAGTCTTCACAGATTCTCTTCATCCTGGGAGATTTTTTTCTCATCTAATGTAATAGAAATTAGTAGCAGGCTGTATCTCAGCAGGAACTGGGAGAACTGATATCCTCTCACTGAGAGAAGAACCTCCTCAATGTGTTCTAAGGAAAATGTGAATTGTTCCATCTATGAGGTGGTGGTGTGTCCACTAAGTCCTCTCAAGAACACCCAGGGCGGGAAGCATTGGGACACTGGAGACCAAAGGGAGGAGGTTTAGCCTGAGGACATGGGGAGCTAAAACTGAGAATACACACAGAGGTCAATTGAGGGGAAAGTGTTCCTGTTGTGATACTGGTTGGGGAGAACGTGATGGGCTCAACAGAGAAATGGAATATTAAGCTAAGAAAACTCAAAAATCCCTGATGCTGAGCCACCAAATGAATCATTTGAGTACATAAAGATGCAAACATTGCTTATAAGTACTCTAAAATATTTGCTAGCTACAAAAAAGTTTGTATAAGTGAAAGTTAAATAGATCTTTAATGTATATAATTATTGTTAATAAAATATTAATTACATGTACGTGTAATTTTTTGTCTACATTCAGAGACATACACATAAAATGGATATTCATACTATGTGGAATATACTAAAGAATCCATTTAAGCCCATTTCTGACATCACGGTTCATGCTTCCTTAGTTTTAAAATATATATATATTGCCTGTGGGTTTTTAGAAGTTATTCACTTTTGTATATTTCATTTACATTTATTAGTATTTTACAGTACAATCTAGTGGTTAGTTACAACAACTGCTTTTGAAAATTTAGCAAGATAACATGTTTTCTTCTGAGATAATTAATTTAATGCACTAATAATATTTCTGCCAGCTGAAATAGATGTAAATATTCTTAGATAACCTGTGATACTTTTCTTTAAAATTAGAAAAATAAAAATAATAATTGCAAGTGTGCAATGTGTGGAAACTCATTAAAATAATCCCTGAATCTCATAAATACGATATAAAGCAACTCTAGAGAAAAATTGTTGGAGCAGGAAACACACTGTTTAGAACCCAGAATTAACTTACCAATGTGGGTGGAAGTTTGAGCTTCATATAGCAGAGATGTAACATATATAAGAAGGCTCAAGTCCTGGAGAAAGGACTGGAATGAAGCACTTTTTTCTCTCAGAAGGAATTATTTTCTATAGGAAAAGAGCTCAGGAAAGTTGGAGGACAGCTTTGTAAACTGAGAGAAAGCTCAAGGAGCTTAGAAAAGAAAATGACCACATCCAGCAAATACTACTTAACATTGGGTGGAAGTTCCAGAATTTACCAAGTGACCCTTTTATCTTCTCCTCCATGCACAGGTCACAGAGGGCCAGAATTAGTAGGGACCATGTGGGTTATCATACACCCGAGGAAGGAGCAGAGTCACACTCTCAGGGGGCACACATCAGGGGTAAACGAGATTTGACCGGGCTTTCTCAGCACTTAAGCCCTGACACCCACAGTCACAGGGGAAATTCTACCTCTGTAACTGGCAGGTTTTCCTACATTTTATATGTAAAAAGTATTTTTCATAATATAATATACACAATAAGGATGAATTTGTTTATTTCTACCTAGTGTTTATTATACTAAAATTATTTTATATATTTTATTGCATTGATGAGGAAATCCTGAGCATAGAAAGGTTATAGCATCAGGGTCCTGTTGGAAATTCCTGGAATTGCTGGGTCGCTGGTTAAGTGACTATCCAGGACGCCAGGCAAATGGGCTTGCTCCCCAGGGCTCCACACCACAGCTGCATCCCATGAGCACCATGGGGGTAAGGACGAGGGGGTCCCCTATCCAAGAGGACATGTCCCTTAAGGTTCATGTCACTTCCCCTCAGACATTGTGCAGAACTCAATTAAATATTCACAACTAGTTGCAATGGAGGGTTTGAAAAAACAAAGCATCATGAAGAGCACAGGGAATCACAGCAGTGTTGGCACGTGAGGCAGATCAGAACGTGCATTGCCAGCAGCATGTGGAGCAGCGAGTGAGCACAGCACACAGTGGCCTGCTGCATCATCATCATGTGTAGGAGCCTCCTTGGGCACCGGGCTGTCATCAGGAGGAAGCAAGCAAAGTTACAAGAGGAAAGAGCCTTCCCTCCACCATCCCAGCCCTGCTGTTTCTAATTACACATGAGACTGCAAGGGGGAGAAAAACTTGATTTTTATATGATGAAGATAAAATGGAATTTCTCAGTCTAACAGTCTATACAGCAAGAAGTAGGGTTACATACCTGGGCCCCTCAGTGCACACTGAGATTCTGGGAAAAATGGACATGCTTCACTGGGCAGGAAATGATACAGCAGCAAGATCACCCCAAATCTAGGAAATACAGAGGGAAATTTTATCTTCTAAACTGTAGAATCATTATGGTTTGTGAAAGCTCAGGTTGTCCTAATTTCATTGGATTGTGTTTATAAAGATCGCTGCTGATGCAATAATTTCTGAAGTTATTGCACCACATAAAAATATTATTAATACCCTCGCAAGATGGCATTTCAACTAGGAAGTCTAGATTCTTTGTATTCTTTCTATTAATATTGCTACATAGACTTTGAAGCCAATGCCAAAAACATACCACAATAATCATGTTCCACTGATGCCTCTGTGTTTTCTCCATGTGTCTGAAGAACATTCTGCAATGTTAGGTCTATCCCTGCTCCCAAGTGGCTAACATAGTATGTTAATTTTAAGATACATCCCCACCAAATAAATTGTACAACTTTAAAACAATATACCTTGGATCTAAAGAGAAACTTCTTTGTAAACTACCTGAATATATTTAATTTTACTTAAATGCTACAGTTCTAACGACTTTCCCCTGAGTCAATTTTATGTCCTTTTTTCTAAGGCTATAAATGATGGGATTCAGAGATGGAGGAACCACTGTGTAAAACTCAGACAGAGTGCTATTCAGGTGTGACCTCAACTTACAGGCTGGCTTCATGTAGGCAAAGGCAGCTGTTGAATGTAACACAATCACAACAACCAGATGAGGGAGGCAGGTGGAGAGGGCTTTGGACCTGCCTTCCAGGGAGGAGATCCTTGAGACAGCAGAGAAGATGTGCACATAGGAATATAAAATAGAGGTGAAACAAGTTAGTGAGATAATTCTAACAAATGCAGTCAGTGTTACTTCATTTATGTTCATTTTGGGGTCTGAGATCAAAATAATCTGAGGGATATCACAGAAGAAATGATGGATCTTATTAGAACTAAAAGTTACAGAAAATGTTGCTGCTGTGTGCATGGTTCCAATGATCCCTGCACTGACATATGAAACCACCACCATCCACCCACAGCTCCCCTTGTTCATGATGGTCTCATAGTACGGCGGATGGCAGATGGCAACATAGTGGTCATCAGACAACACAGTGAGGATGTATATGTCAGCAGCAAAAACACTCACAAGGAGCAGCACCTGGAGATGCATCTAAGGAAGGATATTGTGTTCCTGTTCATCAGGGAGTTGAGAGCAAATTTAGGAACAGTGACTGAGATGTAGCAGAGATCTATGAGTGACAGGTTCTTCAGGAAGAAGTACATGGGTGTGCGAAGCTGAGGATTCCAAGTGATGAGCGTGATGATGAGTCCATTTCCTAACAGTGCTGCCAGGTAGACCATGAGGAACAGGACACCATGGAGGATTTGCATCTTCTGGTCGTCAGAAAATCTCAGGAGGAGGAACTCAGTGACCCCTGAATTGTTGATCATCTCATCCATTTGTGTGGTCTCCAAGAGTGAGCTGTTTTCTGTAATTGAAATCGCAGAAATAAAGAAAATGGTATCTACTTGTGTCAAGATATTATCTAAACTGTGTTGATTATCTCACTATGTGTAAGACTATTAAGAAAATGTATATGTGTATCTTTATATTAAGTTAAATGTTAAATACAGACAAAAATATAAATTTCTGTATTGGCCAATTAACCTAAAAATTTGAAAAATAAAATAAGGAGAGTGGTTTCAAGAAATAAATTAATATGTTAATGTTGTAATTCTAGCAGCGTAGTTAACTTTAGTGATTCCAAGCTGCAGTGAAGCAGTGGTTTTCCATTAGAGTGATGGACGCACAAATGTTAAAAGGGGCTGTGACAGATGGATGAGGTGAGCCTTTAATGTTTGTGGGATTCAGTGGGATTATCTTCACCATTATGGCTGCACCAACTGACAATGGATGTTAGCCTAATACTGAGTTAGGAAGAAATGCTCCAAAGTTCCCTCCAAGCTGATACAGGAAACTACTTCACAGTGTAAAAACAGTTACAAGAAAATCCAAGAAACAGGAGAAAACAAGGTCTTTCTGGAAACTTATTTATACATTCTCATTGTGTGCATAGATATTTAATATTGTTTCTTGGTGTTGTTATCTTTGAATATGAATTAGTCTTGCATACAATCTGGTCATTAAAATAACCTAGTCACAAAATGAGAAATACTGTATAATTCCATTTATATAGGTCCCTTTAATAAATTAATGTAGACAGAGCCTAACTGTGATGGGAAAGACTGAATGGATGAAGCAACTTGGAG
Source organism: Manis pentadactyla (assembly GCF_030020395.1). Classification (NCBI taxonomy): domain Eukaryota; kingdom Metazoa; phylum Chordata; class Mammalia; order Pholidota; family Manidae; genus Manis; species Manis pentadactyla. Next base: position 74,932,851 of record NC_080031.1, read on the forward strand.
CTATTGTTTAATGGATGCAGTTTCAGTTTTGCAAAAGAGACCATTCTGGAGATGGGTGTGGAGGTGCTTTCCCAACGACATGACGTTTTTACCACCACTTGACTGTACACATAACAATAGTTAGATGGGAAATTTGTGTTACGTGTATTTTGCCACAGTTAAAAATAATTCAACATTGAGGAGTCAGAATTTTTAACACTCAGAAAGGATCCCTGTGAATGTCGGTATTTGAAAAATAATAAATGGTAGCACATATTTTAAAGTCATAGCCAAAAAAGACCAAAAAATGCACAATATTCATCATTTTTCAAATACATTTTAGAACATTCCTGTTTTGTGCAGAAGATCTTAAAATAATTTAATTCATTTTTGAATTTTAGACTGTTCATTTGTTAAAAAGTAGAATTTTCTTACAGGTTTATAATGACTCTGAGATTCATGTAACTTAGGAGAAAGGAAAGATCAGGAATTAGAATAATTCTTATTTTTAGTTTGAATCTGTCATGTCATGGGTTAGTTAAATTGTGGTAGTTGATTAAAATTGTAGCTGACTAAGTTTTATGACAGAAAGAGATTGTATAGGGAAAGCCATGGGAGTTTATCAAGAGCAACAGGCATATTTTTTATATAACACCTGGAATGTAGTAAATATCAATGTCTATAAGCATATACTAAATAAGAGAGTTAAAATAAGAATTTATTATTTTCATCATTATTAAACATTGATAATAGACATTTAGTATTTATTGTATGGTATAGAAGTCTATATTTAGAATTCTTTGAAGCATTTTACTTGTAAAATGATTTTGGAAATGGTGATGGTCATCATCACTAATGAATTGTTGAAGATGTTGAAGTTGTTACTTATCAAAAATTTTAGTCTTCACAGTGAACAGAGTGTAAGCAGAGTGTAAGGTGCCAATTCTGTTATGATTTCACAACTGAGGGTAGTAAGACAGAGAGAGGGTGACTGTCCCACCACCTCCATCCGCAGTGTAAAGGGACGTAACCAGTAAATGGCAGAGTTGGGAGAGGATGGTTTTTCACTGACTTCTATGCCTCCCTGTTCTCTGAAGAGACACACCGCATAGGGAGGTCTTGGCAGGCTGGAAGCAATAGATGTAGTTTAGAAAACAACTAAAAAAGTTTAATTTTTATCCAACATGAATGTTAAGTGTAGAAAGCAAAAACCAGGCCATTTGAGTGTTCCAAACAACTTTGTCTCAGTAGATCCTGCCATTCTCAGTGATGGAAAGGGTGTTTAAGTATGTGTGCAGCTATTGCACTTAAATATTTGTGCATAATGGGAAGGAAAAGAGAAAATTGTCTCAAGTAGAGACATGTTTAAGTCCTTTCAGTTCTGATTTTTAATAAGAAGTATGCATCACATACTACTTGTGTTTACACTTTCAGAATATAGTCTTTTCAGTTTATTTGTTTATTTCACCCTGGAACTAGATGACAGGATTCTCCACATCTAATATCAGCTTTTTCAAATTTATAGGAAATTTTCTGATTTCAATAGAAAAAATGGCAAAACTTCTTGCTCAAAATTCCAGGACTTAACAAAAATTACATTTCCTTCTCCTCTGGCCATGGCCTTAAATAATGTTTCCTATAGTGAAAACAATGTTCCTTACTTTTGTTCAGTGTCTCTGTCTTAATTATCTAAGATATAATACATTAATCTTTCCTCATCTTTAAATGGCTTTATAAAGTCCAAATCACAAAGGATTCATCCATGAAATGAAGTTAATGAAGAAAGTGATGGAAACATTTCTGATAATGCCTGAGTACATTTATAGATTTCCAAATTCCGCCTGAACCTGGATTGCATATGTATATGAATCAGCAAATATAACTCAGTGTCCTAGGATATGTCAGCATCAAGTATTGCTCTGGCTTAGAAACTGTGCTGTGTCTGGAGTTCGGATCACGACTGTCCAGTGATGCAGAATTTGTCAGAGATCGTGGGCAGGCTCATTCCCAGGTCGAGCCGCTCCCAGGCTCTGTGGTCTCCTGGGGGTGGAAGCTCCCTGACCCAGAGCATCTGAGCGCGGAGACAGGAAAGGCTGGTGTCCTTTTTGTGGGTCCTGGACCACTTCTCTTGGTAGCAGAAGAAATACTGAGGCACCTCTACAGAAAACCACTGGGTTTGAGTGGCCACACTGCAATTCTACACATAAAACTAATTTTTGAGCTAAAATACTCAGAACAGCTCATTCTCTGACAAGGATAAAACATATTCTGGTAATGGTTACGGTGCTGTAAAACACATAAATGAAATGACTATGGATACATTTGTCAGATAAATTCTTTTTTTTTTTTCCGTTTCTTAACTGTTGATGGGGAAGAGGTGGTTTCTCTTTATTTATTTTTTTTTTTTGAGAGGGCATCTCTCATATTTATTGATGAAATGGTTGTTAACAACAATAAAATTCCATAGAGGGGACTCAATGCACAATTAGTAATCAACCCCAAGCCTAAATTCTCAGCAGTTTCCAATCTTCTGAAGCAAGATGAACAAGGTCTTACATGGTGAACAGTGCAAGGGCAGTCATATCACAGAAACTTTTGGTTTTGATCACACATCATGAACTATAAACAATCAAATCAGATATGATTATTCGTTTGATTTTTACAGTTGATTTATATGTGAATCCCACATTTGTCCCTTATTATTATTATTATTATTATTATTTTAATAAAATGCTGAAGTGGTAGGCAGATGCAAGATAAAGGTAGAAAACATAATTTAGTGCTGTAAGAGGGCAAATGTAGATGGTCAGGTGTGTGCCTATAAACTAAGTATTAATTCAAGCTAGATAAGGGCAACAAAACATCGACAGATGCAGAAGATTTTTCTCAAAATAGGGGGGGTGAGGTTCAAAGCCTCACCTCTGTTGATCCCCAATTTCTCACATGATGGCCCCTCTGTGACTGTGCCTGTCTTAGGTTGTTCCTCCCTTGAGGAGTCTTACCCATCTCTGGCTAACCAGTCATCTTCTGGGGCCATACAGGGAAATGTAAAGTTGGTAAGTGAGAGAGAAGCAATATTGTTTGAAAAAGTTAGCTTTTTACTTCTTTGCAGATTTATGCCCTGTGGCTTCTATGCCCAGCATTTGTCTTGAGGTATCATTACCACTTGGAAGAATTATGATACTCGGTAATTTTTTATATGAGGCGTGAATTCTACTAAAGGGTTGTAATTAGGAAGGAAGAAGAAAAGCTATAGAAGTAGCAGATGGAAGAAAACATGAGAAGATTGATTATTCCTTTGACATATCTTCTTGTAGAGTAACATAAGCATGTATAGGTATTAAACTACTAATTAAATTGCATACACACATTAACATAATAGAAATAGAGCTACATAACAAAAGCAGATCTACAACTACCAGCCATATCCAATGAAACCAAGAAAACCAGTTAGGTACCCTAGGAATTTGTGAAAACTTATCAATGATATGATGGATATTGTCTAACTGAATTTGAATAGTTTGAGAAAAATCAGACAAATTAAAACAACACATTCCTGGGAACTGTTTACATCCCATATGTTCTTTAAACAGTAGATAGTCTATAGTCACTCGATTTTGGAGCACTGCAACTTGTAATTCTCCTAATTCTTGGTTGAGTTCCGACAGTAGAAATCCAGTCAAATTTGTTGTTTTACTATATGCACAGGCCAGATTAGATATCTCCTTCTTCATTCCAATAGCAAATCCAGGAACCGGTGGAATGAATGCAGCTACAAATGCTACAGCGCTATTATATTTGTTGAAGTTTCTTGATGATCACCTTCTGGAATGACTCTTCCAGAGGATGTTGATGTTGGAAGTTCTTCTTCATATCATATCTTAATTAGTTTTCTGGGTAGCCAAATTAGGCTTTGATCCTCTGTATAAACACAAACAAACGCTTTGCCCACACTTTGATATGACCTATATTATTGTGAAGAACCTATTGGAGATCACCACACAGGAACTGCTTTTTTTTTTTATAAGAAAGTAATATTATCTGAAAAATGTACTTCTATAGCTGATAATTTGACACTCTTTAAAAGATCAAAATGAAGGATATGTGAAGCATGCATTAATCATTGATTTGCAGTTAGTTTTATCCTATCAGGGAGTAATCCCAGTTTTCTTTCTCATTTTATTTTTTTTATCATTAATCTACAATTAAATAAAGAATATTATCTTTACTAGGCTCCCCCCTAAACCAAGTCACCCCCACATAACCCCATTACAGTCCCTGTCCATCAGTGTAGCCAAATGTTGTAGAATCACTACTTGTCTTCTCTGTGTTGCACAGCCCTCCCCTTTCTCCCACCCCACATTATGCATGCTAATCATAATACCCCTTTACTTCTTGCTCTCCCTTATCTCTCCCTACCCACCCATCATCCCAAGGCCCTTTCCCTTTGGTCTGTTAGTCCATTCTTGGGTTCTGTGATTCTCCTGCTGTTTTGTTCCTTCAGTTTTTCCTTTGTTCTTATACTCCACAGATGAGTGAAATCATTTGGTATTTCTCTTTCTCTGCTTGGCTTATTTCACTGAGCATAATACCCTCTAGCTCCACCCATGTTGTTGCAAATGGTAAGATTTGTTTTTTTGTTATGGCTGAATAATATTCCATTGTGTACATTTACCACTTATTCTTTATCCATTCATCTACTGGTGGACACTTAGGTTGCTTCCAGTTCTTGGCTATTGTAAATAGTGCTGTGATAAACATAGGGGTGCATCTGTCTTTTTCAAACTGGAGTGCTGCATTCTTAGGGTAAATTCCTAGGAGTGCAATTCCTGGGTCAAATGGTAAGTGTATTTTGAGCATTTTGAGGAACCTCCATTCTGCTTTCCACAATGGTTCAACTAATTTACATTCCCACCAGCAGTGTAGGAGGGTTCCCGTTTCTCCACAACATCGCCAACATTTTTTGTTGTTTGTTTTTTAGATGGTAGCCATCCTTAATTGTGTGAGGTGATATCTCATTGTGGTTTTAATTTGCATTTCTCTAATAGCTAGAATTGTGGAGCATCTTTTCAAGTGTCTGTTGGCCACCTGAATTTCTTCTTTGGAGAACTGTCTGTTCAGCTACTCTGCCCATTTTTAATTTGATTATTTGCTTTTTGTTTGTTGAGGTGCCTGAGCTTTTTATATATTCTGGATGTGAAGCCTTTATCGGATATGTATTTATGAATATATTCTCCCATACTGTAGCGTCCCTTTTTATTTCTCTTGATGGTGTCCTTTGCTGAACAGAAGCTTTTCAGCTTGATATAGTCCCACTTGTTCATTTTTGCTTTTGCTTTCCTTGCCCGGGGAGATATGTTCATGAAGAAGTCACTAATTTTTATGTCCAAGAGATTTTGCCTATGTTTTTTTCTAAGAGTTTTATGGTTTCATGACTTACATTCAGATATTTGATCCTTTTTGAACTTACTTTTGTGTATGGGGTTAGATAATGATCCAGTTTCATTCTCCTGCATGTAGCACTCCAGTTTTCCCAGCACCATCTGGTGAAAAGGCTGTCATTTCACCATTGTATCTCCATGGCGCCTTTATCAAATATTAATTGACCATCTATGTTAGGGTTAATGTCTGAAGTCTGTAATCTTTTCCACTGGTCTGTGGCTCTGTTCTTATGCCAGTACCAAATTTTCTTGATCACTACAGCTTTGTAGTAGAGCTTTAAGTTAGGGAGTGGGATTCCCCCCACTTTATTCTTCTTTCTCAGGATTGCTTTGGCTATTTGGAGTCTTTGGTGTTTCCATATGAATTTTTGAATTATTTGTTCCAGTTTTCTTAATAATGTTGTCGATAATTTGATAGGGATTTTATCAAATCTGTATATTGCTTTTGGCCAGATGGCCATTTTGACTATATTAGTTCTTCCTAGCCTAGAGCAAGAGATGAGTTTCCATTTGTTAGTGTCCTATTTAATTTTCTTAAAAGTGTCTTATAGTTTTCAGGGTATAAGTCTTTCACTTCCTGGGTAAGGTTTATTCCTTGGTATTTTATTTTTCTTGAAGCAATTGTGTATGGAATTGTTTTCCTTATTTCTCTTTCTATTGGTTCATTGTTTTTGTATAGTAAAGCCACAGATTTCTGTGTGTTAATTTTGTATCCTGCAACTTTGCTGTATTCCTATATCAGTTCCAGTAGTTTTGGAGTGGATTATTTAGGGTTTTTTATGTACAAAATCATATCATCAGCAAAGAGTGACAGTTTAAGCTCTTCTTTACCAATCTGGATTCCTTGTATTTCTTTGTTTTGTCTAATTGCTGTGGCTAGGACCTCCAGTACTATGTTAAAAAACAGTGTGGAGAGTGGGTAAACCTGTCTTGTTCCCTATCTCAGAGGAAAAGCTTTCAGGTTCTCGCTGTTCAATATGATGTTGGCTGTGGGTTTAACATGTATGGCCTTTATTATATTTAAGTTCTTGCCCACTATACTCATTTTTCTGAGAGTATTTATCATGAATGGATGTTGAATTTAGTCAAATGCTTTTTCAGCATATATGGACATGATAATATGGTTTTTGTCTTTCTTTTTTGTTGATGTGGTGGATGATGTTGATGGATTTTCGAATGTTGTAGCATCCTTGCATCCCTGGGATGAATCCCACGTTGTCCTTGTGTATAGTTCTTTTGATGTATTTTTGAATTCAGCTTGCTAATATTTTATTGAGTATTTTTGCATATACATTCATCAGGGCTATTGGTCTGTAGTTTTCTTTTTTGGTGGGGTCTTTGCCTGGTTTTGGTATAAGGGTGATGTGGGCTCCATAGAATGAGTTTTTAAGTGTTCCCTTCTCTTCTATTTTTGGCACATTTTAATGATAATGGGTATTATATCGTTTCTGTATGTCTGATAAAATTCTGAGGTAAAACCATCTGGTCCAGGGTTTTTTTTTTCTTGGGTAGTTTTTTTATTAGTGCTTCAATTTCTTTGCTGGTTGTTGGTTTGTTTAGATTTTGTGTGTCTTCCTTGGTCAGTCTTGGAAGGTTGTATTTTTCTGGGAAGTTGTCAATTTCTTCTAGGTTTTCCAGGTTCTTAGCATATAGGTTTTCATAGTAGTCTCTAATAATTCTTTGTATTTCTGTTGGGTCCGTCATGATGTTTCCCTTCTCATTTCTGATTCTGTTGATGTGTGTTGATAGTCTTTCTCTCTTAATAAGTCTGGCTAGAGGCTTATCTATTTTGTTTTTTTTCTCAAAGAACCAGCTCTTGGTTTCATTGATTTGTTTCTATTGTTTTATTCTTCTCAATTTTGTATATTTCTTTTCTGATCTTTATTATGTCCCTCCTTCTGCTGACTTTAGGCCTCATTTGTTCTTCTTTTTAAAATTTTGATAATTGTGACATTAGACTATTCATTTGGGTTTGTTCTTCCTTCTTTAAATATGCCTGAATTGCTATGTACTTTCTTCTTAAGACTGCTTTCGCTGCATCTCACAGTAGTTGGGGCTTCGTGTTGTTGTCATTTATTTCCATATATTTCTGGATCTCAATTTTAACTTGGTTGTTGATCCACTGGTTATTTAGAAGCATGTTGTTAAGCCTCCATGTGTTTGTGAGCCTTTTTGCTTTCTTTGTACAATTTATTTGTAGCTTTATACCTTTGTGGACTGAGAAGTTGGTTTGTAGAATTTCAATCTTTTTGAATTTACTGAGGCTCTTTTTGTGGCCTAGTGTGTGGTCTATTCTGGAGAATGCTCTATGTGCACTTGAGAAGAATGTGTATCCTTTTGCTTTTGGGTGTAGAGTTCTATAGATGTCTATTAGATCCATCTGTTCTATTGTGTTGTTCAGTGTCTCTATGGCCTTACTTATTTTCTGTATGCTGGATCTGTCCTTTGGAGTGAGTGGTGTGTCAAAGTCTCCTAAAATGAATGCATTGCTTTCTATTTCCTCCTTTAGTTCCATTAGTATTTGTTTCACATATGCTGGTGCTCCTGTTTTGGGTGCATATATATTTTTAATGGTTATTTTCTCTTGTGGGACTGCGCCTTTTATCATTATGTGATGTCCTTCTTTATCTCTTGTTACTTTCTTTGTTTTGAAGTCTATTTTGTCTGATACTAGTACTGCAACACCTGCTTTTTTCTCCCTATTGTTTGCATGAAATATCTTTTTCCATCCCTTGACTTTTAGTCTGTGCATGTCTTTGGGTTTGAGCTGAGTTTCTTGTAAGCAGCGTATAGATGGGTCTTGTTTTTTTATTCACCCAGTGACTCTATGAATTTTGATTGGTGCATTCAGTCCATTTACATTTAGGGTGCTTATCAATAGGTTTGTACTTATTGCCATTTTAGGCTTTAGATTCGTGGTTACCAAAGGTTCCAGGTTACTTTCCCAACTATCTAAGAGTCTAACTTAACTCACTTAATATGCTTTCACAAACACAATCTAAAGGTTATTTTCTGTTTCTCCTGCTTATTCTTCCTCCTTCATTCTTTATATATTAGGTATCAAATTCTGTACTTTTCGTCTATCCCTTGAATGACTTTGGGGTTAGTCAATTTAATTTTGCCTTTGCCTTTCAATCAGCTGCTCCACCCTCCCTCCTGTGGTTTTATTACATCTGGTTACATCTATCCAAACCTATGGACACTTACATCTATAGCAGTCTCTCCAAATTGACTGTAGAGATGGTTTGTGGGAGGTAAATTCTCTCGGCTTTTGCTTATCTGGAAATTGTTTAATCTCTCCTTCAAATTTAAATGATAATCTTGCCGGATAAAGTAATCTTGTTTCCAGGCCCTTCTGCTTCATGGCATTAAATACATCATGCCACTCCCTTCTGGCCTGTAAGGTTTCTGCTGAGAAGTCTGATGTTAGCCTGATGGGCTTTCCTTTGTATGTGATCTTATTTCTGCCTCTGGATGATTTTAACAGGCTGTCCTTATCCTTGATCTTTCCCATTTTAATTACTATGTGTCTTGGTGTTGTCCTACTTGGGTCACTTGTGTTGGGGGATCTGTGGATCTCCATGGCCTGAGAGACTATCTCCTTCCCCAGATTGGGGAAGTTTTCAGGAACTACCTCCTCAAAGACACTTTCTATCCCTTTCTCTCTCTCTTCTTCTTCTGGTATCCCTATAATGCGAATATTGTTCTGCTTGGATTGGTCACACAGTTCTCTCAACATTCTTTCATTTTTAGAGATCCTTTTTCTCTCTGTGCCTTATCTTCTTTGTATTCCTCTTCTCTAGTTTCTATTTCATTTATTGTCTCCTCCATCATATCCAACCTGCTTTTAATACCCTCCATTGCACTCTTCAATGATTGGATCTCTGAACTGAATTCATTTCTGAGTTTTTGGATGTCTTTCCATATCTCCAGAATCTTGATGATTTTTTTTTTGAACTCCCTTTCAGGAAGAGTCATGAGGTCCTTATCATTTAAATCTTTCTCGGGAGTTGTATTAATAATTTTACTCTGGACAAGGTTCCTTTGGTGTTTCATGTTTGTATATGGTGCCCTGTAGTGTCCAGAAGCTCTATTCTCGAGATGCTTAGCCCCTTAAGCAATGTCGGGGGTCACAGGGCAGCGGTACTGGTTCCTGGTGGGAGGAAAGAGCTGTTCCCCACTTCCTTGCTGCTGTGCCTGTCTCCTCTGCCTGAACCAGTGGGCCAGTCTCACAGGTATGTATTTGTCCCAGAGCAGCTGGATATGGATCCCTGCTTTCCATAAGGAGCCGGAATCCCAGTCTTCCTGGAACTCTGCCTGTATTAACTTTCCAACCCTGTAGTCATGCAAGTCTCATGAAAGCACCATGAAATGTAGGTTTGTGCTCCCAGTGAAGATCTCTGGAGCTAAGTATTCTGCAGTCCCAAGCCTTCCACTCCCTCCCTGCTCTGTTTCTCTTCCTCTAACCAGTTATCTGGGGTTGGGGAAGGGCTCAGGTCCCATGGAGCCACAGCTCTGTTAAGTTACCCCATTCACTGAGGACTGCTTTTTTCTTCATGTGTATGCAGTCTGATGCCATTCTCTATCCAGTTGCTCTCTCAGGATTAGTTGTGCCAATTATATTTTCTAATTGTATCCAGTTTTAGGAGGAAGGCTCTGTGTCTCCTCTCATGCCACCATCTTTAATCCCATTCATGCTGTTTTTTTTTTTATGTAAGAAATATAGCATCTAATGAGTTTACAGAAATTTGTGCAGATGTCATTCCAATTCCATATCAGAAGACAGGAAGTGACTTCAAAAAGGTTCCTGGAGCCCCACTCAGCCACCTGCAAATTTATCACTACCAAAACTACTGGGTTTTTTCCAGAATATGTTAGTTTATTCTGATCTTTTATAAATGGAGTGAACACCTGGAGATCACACTGATACTATGTAGTTATTGCACATATCAGTAGAGTTTTCTTTTTTTAATGTCATAAAATACTAAGGGAGCAAATCTACCAGAAATTTTGGTTTCTCAATTTTTTGATACTTGGACCTAAAATTTGAGGCTATTATGGATAGTATTTCATGAATATTCTTTTAAAGCCTGATTCTAAAATTAGGACTAAGGAATGGATAAATGAGGTTCATTTTTATTAAAACAGTCAATATATACTTTTCTATTACAACACTGTACCTCTGTGCATTTTACTCAGTACAAATGCAAGAGATGCAAATACTGTTATTCCAGAGCCTCCCACTTACCAGGAAAGAGTTGGAAAAATGTGTATGGGCTTATGGTCTTGTACTAGACATTGCAAATATCAGGAGAATGTAGAATTGTTAGTCTTAAGCAAAATGAGCTTTTCACTAATATGTGTGGGCAACTGATCTTTACCCTCCACATAAGGATGATTTGTATCCACAAACATGGAGTTGTAAAGTGTATGAAGGTGCAGGGTTTCTAGAGCCAACATATCAAAAAAAGCCATGCACTAAAGCCATAACCACTTTACTTTTTAATATTAGGTTAGGGATTTTAGGTTAAGAATTTGCATAAATACAAGATGGGTATTTTAATAGTTAAATTTTTGCCTCATTTACTTGAACATTCTAAACATGGCAAATAACCCCTTCATTTCATAAGAACAGATAGATATGAAAATATTGTATATATTGTATATTTTGTGTAGATTTAAATGGATTGAGTGCATCTTCTCCTGTGTGTTTGTGTGTTTCAAACAGGCATTTCTAACCATGAAGGAAAAGAGAGATTTGGAGAAAATGCCCAAATATATATCAACTTGTGCCCACAGAGCCATCAAAAAATATATAAGCCTATGTCATTTTGCAGCTTATCTTAGAGTGACAGTGCTTGGCTATTTGTTTTCTGATATTTTTGTGGTATCTTTCAAAATTAATAAAATTTTAAGTACCATCATTACTTCTTAGGTAATAATTATTGCTTCTTTGTTTTGTGGAAGTATTCTTTCCTAACCCCATGGGTGTAAAGTTGTTTTCCTATGTGTAGTTCTTGAGGGAAGGGTGTTCCAGCTTGGGGTGAATCCCCCATGAGACTGGTAAAACGGAAATAATTCAAGGGAAAGTGTGGGCTGGGGGAAACCATTTTTCTTGCTAACAGCCTGCTGGCCCTGTCTGGTGCCTCTGGCTGCTGCTGTCACTCTACCCTCATGGTAGAACTATTTTATTAAATAAAAATATTGTTAATATTCTCTTATGCTGGCTTTTCAAGTAGGAATTCTAGAATACTTTGCAATATCTTTATTAATATTGCTAAATAAATTTTGTTAGCTACTACCCAAAACATACCACAATAGTTGTGTTCCACTGATATATCGAAGTGTTATTTCCATGTGTCTGAAGAACATTCCTGAGTGGCTAAAGTACTACAATAATTTAAAGATACATCCCCATTATTTAAATGGTAAAATTAGAAAATGATATATCTCAGAACTAAGGAGGGACTTCTATCTAAAATGATAAAATATATTTAATTTGCCTTAAATGCTACAATTCCAAGGACTTTCCCTCAGTAAATTTTATGTCCTTGTTTCTAAGGCTGTAAATGATGGAATTCAGTGATGAAGGCACCACTGTGTAAAAGACTGATAGAGTGATATCTAGGTCTGACCTCAATTCAGAGGTTGGCTTCAGGTAGGCCACAGCACCTGTTGTAAGAAACACAGTCACAATGATCACATGAGGGAGGCAGGTGGACAGGGCTTTGTAACTGGCCTACAGGAAGGAGATTCTGAAGACAGCAGAGAAGATGTGCACATAGGAATATAAAATAGAGAGGAAACAAACCAGTGCAATACTTGCACTAAATGCACTCACTGCCACCTCATTTATATTCATTTTGGTTTCTAAAATCAAAATAATCTGTGGGATATCACAGAGGAAATGATGGATTTTATTGGACCTAAAAGTTGTGGAAAAAGTCACGGCAGTTTGTATGGCTCCATATACCCCTACAGTGAAATATGACACCACCAAAATCTGCCCACAGAACCCCTTGGTCATAATGATCTCGTAGTGCAGCAGACAGCAGACGACCACATAGCGGTCATAGGACATCACTGTGAGGATGGCAAATTCAGCAGCAGCAAAAGTCACAAAGAACACCTGGAAAACACATCCATGGAAGGATATTTCATTCCATTTCCTCAGGGAGTTGAGAACAAATTTAGGAACAGTGTCAGAAATGTAGCAGAGGTCTACGAGTGACAGGTTGTTCAGGAAGAAGTACATGGCTGTGTGAAGCTGAGTATCCCAAGTAATGAGCATGATGATGAGGCCATTTCCTAACAGGGCTGCCAGGTAAGCCATGAGGAACAGAACACCATGGAGGGATTGCCTCGTCGGGTCCTCAGAGAATCCCAGGAGGAAGAAATCAGTGATACCTGTGTGGTTGCTCATTTCATGCAATGCCATGTTTCAAGGAGTTAACTGTTTTCTGTAATCAAAATCATAGAAATAAAGGGAAATGGTACCTAATTGTGCTAATGGATATATTAATTATCTTCTCTGGTTATTATTTCACAATATTTGTTCAAGAATTTACATAGCACATATGTGTATCTCCATATCAGTTATACACATTAAATAAATATATATACATTATTTGATATTTAATGTAAAAAAGGTGGAAAATAAAAGGAGTAGTGTCAAGAAAAAATTAAGATGTTAAAGTTGTAATTCTAGCAGTGTAATTAACTTTAGTGATTCCAAGTTGCAGGGATTCGTCGATTTTCTATTGTGATGATGGGTGCTCAGCTGCTTAATGACTGGCTGGGATGGATGGATGAGGTGACCAATTAATGTTTGTCCAGTCCAGTGGGGGGTCATCACCATTATGGCTGTGTCAGCTTTCCAATGGGTCAGACCTAACAGTGAGTAAGGAATAAATTATGCAAATTTCTCTCCAAGCTATTACAAGAAACTCCAGCTCATCACTATAAAACAGATCCAAGAAAACCCAACGACAGGCAAAACCAAGGTCTTCCTGGAAACTTATTTAAATATTCTCATTATATGCATATATAACAATGCATTAACATTTTTTTCTTGGTTTTATTCTCTTTAAACATGAGTTAGTCTTGACTACATATGGTCACTAAAATAATCCAGTTGCAAAATGACAAATACTATATGACTCTATGTATATGGTTTCCCTTTAATAAACGTCCATAGGCAGAGACTAATGGTGATGGGAAGGGCTGTGGGGATGAAGGAACTTGGAGTCATTGTTTAATGAATACAGTTTCAGTTTTGCAAGAAGAGACAGTTCTGTAAATGGGTGGTGGAGATGGTTGCCCAACTGTGTCAATATAGTTACTACGACTTGACTGTACACTTAATAATGGTTAAAGTGGAAAAATTATTACCTATATTTTACCACAATTAAAAGTAATTTCGCACTGGTAGACCAAAGTTTTCTAAGACTCAGAAAGGATTCCTGTGATATGAATGTTTGAAGAAAGGAAATATGAGTTCTTACTGTAAAGTCACAGCAGAGAAAAACGTTCAATTTCCGACATTTGTCAGATTTTTTGGAACGTTTCTAATTTGTGCAGAAGGTATAAAATAATTCATTCCATTTCTGAATTTTAGTCAGCTAATTTTGGGAAAAAGAATTCTCTACAGGTTTATAGAAGGACTCAGATTTTTTAAATAAAGGACATAGGACAGATCAGGGATTAGAAAAATTCTTGTGTTCAGTCTGAAGCTGTCATGTAGTGGATGAATTATCTTGTGATATTTGCTAAATGTTATATTTGACCAAGTTTTACAACAGTGAGCAAAAGATAATATGTGGAATTCCATGAGATTATTAAAAGGAATAGGCATATTTTATATCACGTCTAGAATTAAGTAAACATCAATGTCTGTAAGCAGCTGGTAAATAAGACAGTTTAAAATAAAAATTTTTATTAGACATATATTATGTACTATTATAATTTACTATAAGATTTGATTATAGACACTTAGTATTTATTTAGCATCAGGTAATGTTATATGTAGTGGGTTAAAAGCAAGGATACAAGAATTTTTCATGTATCCCTTATTGTTGTTCCTTCCTAGTTATGGACATTTGACAAGTTACTTGAACCCTCTGTGCCTGTCATGAATTTGATACAGGACTGTTTTAGGTACTAAATTAGCACTTACTTAGAAGTCTCTGAAGTACTTTACTAATAAAATGATTTTGGCAGTGGTGATGGTCATCATCACTATGAACTACTGAAGATGTTGAAGTTGTTATTTCTTAAAAATTTTAGTCCACACAGTGAACAAGAGACAAAGGTGCCAATACTACTATCATTTCACAACTGAGGATAGTAAGACTTGGAGAGGGTGACTGTTCCCCCACCTCCGGCCCCAGTGTAAAGGGACATAACCAGTAAACGGCAGAGATGGGAGAGGATGGTTTCTCACTGACTTCTATGCTTCCCTGTTCTCTGAAGAGACACACAGCATAGGGAGATCTTGGCAGGCTGTAGGCAATAGATGTAGTTTAGAAAACAATAGAAGATAAGTTTAATTTTAGCCCTACATGGATATTAAAGTATAGAAAACTAGAACCAGGCCATTTAATTGGTGCCAACAACTTCATCTCAGTAGATCCTGCTATTCTACCTGATGGAATAGTGCTTAAGTACATGTTCATTTGTTGCACTTAGTATTTTGTATAAAGGGCAGGAATAAGAGAACATTGTCTCAATTTGAGTTATGTTCAAGTTCTTTCTGTTCTGGTTTTTAATAAGAATTAAGTATGCATCACACACTATGTGTGTTTACAGTTTCAGAATATATTGTTTCCAGTTTATTTGTTTACTTCACCATGGGTCTAGATGACAGGGTCCTCCACCTGTAATTTCAGCTTTTTCCAATTTATAAGAAATTTTCTGAATTCCATAGGAAGAATGGCAAAACTTTTAACTCAAAATTCCAGGCCTCAACAAAAATTACATTTCCTCCTCCTCTGGCCATGGTCTTAAATACCATTGCATATTATTGAAAACAATGTCCTTCACTTGCCTCTGACTTTTGTTTAGTGTCTCTGTCTTAATTATCTAAGATACAATACAGCAATCTTTCCTCATTTTTAAGTGGCTTTATAAAGTCCAAATGACAAAGGATCCATCCATGAAATGGTGTCCATGAAGAAAGTGATAGAAACATTTCTGATAATGCCTGAGTACATTTACAGATTTCTAAGTCCCATTTGAAATTGAATTGCATGTGTATATGAATCAGCAAATATAACTCAGTCCCCTAGTGTATGTCAGCATTAAGTATTTCTGTGTCTTAGAACACTGTGGTGTGTCTGGTGTCTGGATCATGACTGTCCAATGATGCAGAATTTGTCAAAGATTGTGGGTACGCTCATTCTCAGGTTCAGCCACTCCCAGTCTATGTGTACTCTGGGGTCAAATATTACTTTTGAAATATATTTTAAAAAGAGCATTGGATGAAAAATAAACACAGAGAAACTCTTTTTCCTGTATTATAATTTTTTCCCCTTTTTTTTTGATAGGGCATCTCTCATTTTTATTGATCATATGGTTGTTAACAACAATAAAAGTCTGTATAGGGGACTCAATGCACAAACATTAATCAACCCCAAGCCTAATTCTCAACAGTCTCCAATCTTCTAAAGCATAACGAACAAGTTCTTACATAGTGAATAAGTTCTTACATGGTGAACAGTGCAAGGGTAGTCATGACAGAAACTTTTGGTTCTGATCACGCATCATGAACTATAAACAATCAGGTCAAATATGAATACTCATTTGATTTTTATACTTGATTTATATGTGAATCCCACATTTCTCCATTATTATTATTATTATTATTTTAAATAAAATGCTGAAGTGGTAGGTAGATGAAAGATAAAGGTAGAAACATAGTTTAATGCTGTAAGATAGCAAATGTAAATGATCAGGTGTATGCCTACAGACTAAGCATTAATCCAATCTAGACAAGGGCAACAAAACATACACGGATGCAGAAGATTTCTCTCAAAACAGGGGGGGTGAGGTTCTAAGCCTCACCTCTGTTGATCCCCAAGTTCTCACTTGATGGTCCCCCTGTGACTGTGCCTGTTAGGTTGTTCCTCCCTTTAGGAATCTTACCCATCTCTGGCTAACCATCATCTTCCGTGGCCTCCTGTATTATAATTTTGATAAATGTTTCTAATCATTGCTTAATCTTGACTGGAAAGAGCTCATGAGTTATTGTCCTTTCTGGCTTACTGTAGGGTTAATTTTTATGGAAATAAAACATGCTTATCAGAATATATTTTGAATATATAACATAAATTTAAAATATTTACTATCTTTCTCATAAATTAAATACAAAAAATTGTTAGAATTTATTTTCAAAATGAAATTGGAAGGTTGTTTTAAGAATACATAGGGAAATATACAGATTTGATGCAATCCTAAAGAAACTACCAGCAACATTCTTCAATGAACTGGAAGAAATAATTCAAATATTCCTATGGAAACACCAAAGACACCGAATAGCCAAAGTAATCCTGAGAAAGAAGAATAAAGTAGGGGGGATCTCACTCCCCAACTTCAAGCTCTATTATAAAGCCATAATAATCAAGACAATTTGGTACTGGCACAAGAACAGAGTCACAGACCAATGGAACAGACTACACATTCCAGACATTAACCCAAACATATATGGTCAATTAATATTTGATTAAGGAGCCATGGACATATAATGGCAAAATGACAGTCTCTTCAACAGATGGTGTTGATAAAACTGGAGAGCTACATGAAGGGAATGAAACTGGACCATTGTCTAACCCCATATACAAAAGTAAAAACAAAATTGATCAAAGAACTGAATGTAGGACATGAAACAATTGAACTCTTGGAAAAGAAAATAGGCAAAAACCTCTTAGACAAAAAAATGAGTTTTCTTCTTGAACATATCTCCCCGGGCAAGGAAAACAACAGCAAAAATGAACAACTGGAACTATATTAAGCTGAAAAGCTTCTGTACAGCAAAAGACACCGTCAATAGAACAAAAAGGAACCCTAGAGTATAGGAGAATATATTTGAAAATGACACATCCGATAAAGGCTTGACATGCAGAATATATAAAGAGCTCACATGCCTCAACAAACAAACAACAAATAACACAATTAAAAAATGGGCAGAGGAACTGAACAGACGGTTCTCCAAAAAAGAAATACAGATGGCCAACAGACACATGAAAAGATGCTCCCCATCGCTAATTATCAGAGAAATGCAAATTAAAACTACAATGAGGTATCACCTCACACCAGTAAGGATGGCTGCCATCCAAAAGACAAACAACAACAAATGTTGGTGAAGCTGTGGAGAAAGGGGAACCCTCTTACACTGCTGGTGGGGATGTAAATTAGTTCAACAATTGTGGAAAGTGGTATGGAGGAACATCAAAATGCTCAAAACAGACATACCATTTGACCCAGGAATTGCACTCCTAGGAATTTACCCTAAGAATGCAACAATCAAGTATGAGAAAGACCAATGCACCCCTATGTTTATTGCAGCACTATTTACAATAGCCAATAATTAGAAGCAACCTAAATGTCCTTCGATAGATGAATGGATAAAGAAGATGTGGTACATATACACAATGGAATACTACTCAGACATAAGAAAAGGGCAAATCCTACCATTCGCAGCCACATGGATGGAGCTGGAGGTATTATGCTCAGTGAAACAAGCCAAGCAGAGAAAGAGAAATACCAAATGATTTCACTCATCTGTGGAGTATAAGAACAACAGAAAAACTGAAGGAACAAAACAGTAGCAGAATCACAGAAGTCAAGAATGGTCTAACAGGTACCAAAGGGAAAGGGACTGGGGAGGATGGGTGGGTAGGGAGGGATAAAAGGGGGTAGAAAAAGGGGTGTATTAAGATTAGCAAGCATGGAGGGTTGGGAGAAAGGGGAGGGCTCTACAACACAGAGAAGACAAGTAGTGATTCTACAACATTTTGCTACGCTGATGGACAGTGACTTTAAAGGGGTATATAGGAGACCTGGTAGAGGGGAGAGCCTAGTAAACAAAATATTCATCATATAAGTGTAGATTAATGTTAAAAAAGGAAAGCAGTTCCTGTGTGGTGACCTCCAATGACTTCTACACAATGATATAAAGGGCGTATAAAAGTGTATGCAAAGGGTCTGTTTGTGTTTACACAGAGGATGAAAGCCTAATTTGACTACTCCGAAAATGAACTAAGATATGTTAGGAAAAGAACTTCCAACATCAGCACTCTCTGGAAGACTAATGCCAGAAGATGATCATCAAAAAACCCCAACAAAGATCCACGCACTGCTACAGCTGTAGATGCACTCATCCCACCAGTTCCTGGACTTCCCATGGGAATGAAGAAGGAGATATCTAAGCTGGCCTGTGAACACAGTGAAACAACAAATTTGACTGTATCTATACTATTGGAACTCAACCAAGAACTAGGAGAAGTCCAAATTGTAGCGCTCCAAAATCTTACAACTACAGACTATTTACTGTTAAAAGAACATATGGGATGTGAACAGTCCCCAGGAATGGGTTGTTTTAATTTGCCTGATTTCTCTCAGACTGATCAAGTTCAGTTGGACAATATCCACCATTTCATAGATAAGTTTTCACAAATGCCTAAGGTGCCCAACTGGTTTTCTTGGTTTCACTGGAGATGGCTGGTAATTACAGGTATGCTTTGGTTATGTAACTGTACTCGTATTATGTTAATGTGTGTGCACAATTTAATTAGTAGTTTAAAACCTATACATGCTGAAGTTACTCTACAAGAATATATATCAAAGAAGTAATCAATTATCCCATGTTTTCTTCTACCTGCTACTTCTATAGCTTTTCTTCTTCCTTCCTAATTACAACCCTTGAATAGAATTCGTGCCTCATATCGAATTTACCGAATATCATAATTCTTCCAAGTGGTAAAGATACCTCAAGACAAATGCTGGGCATAGAAGCCACAGTGTATAAATACGCAAAGAAGTAAAAAGCTAAAATTTTCAAAGAATATGGCTTCTCTCTTACTTACCAACTTTACATTTTGCTGTATGGCAATGGGATATGACTGGTTAGCCAGAGACGGGTAAGATTCCTCAAGGGAGGAACAACCTAAGACAGACACAGTCGCAAATATAATTATGATTATAGTTCATAATGCATGAGCAAAACCAAAAGCTTCTGTGATGACTGCCCTTGTACTGTTCACCATGTAACTTATTCACTAAGTAAGAATTTGTTCTCCATGTAAGAACTTGTTCATTATGCTTCAGAAGATTGGAGACTGACGAAAATTAGGCTTGGGGTGGATTAATGATGGTGTATTAAGTATTGACCCCCCTATACAGAAATTTATTTTTGTTAACAACTATTTGATCAATAAATATGAGAGATGCCCTCACACACACACACTAAAAAAGTACACACTTCCAATTGTAAAGTAAATACGTAACCGGGATGTAATGTATAGCATAAGGAATATAGTCAAAATATTGTAACAACTTGGTATGTTGATACCTGGTACCTAGAATTATCATGTATATGAATGTTGAATCACTGTGTTGTACACCTGAAACTAATGTAACACTGTGTGTCAACTACCCTTCAATAAAAAATAATTATTTTTTTTAAAAAAAAGAAGAATACATAGGCAAAGGTACCAAAAACTACAGATTCTTATAGGTTCTGAAGGTATTTTGATTTTTAAATTCATTACTTTTTGTTGTTTTGGGGAACACATTGGAACAGAACAAAGTACTACTTACTGTATTTCTTTGTATTTTTTGACAAAAGACTTTATCTGTACCACATTCCTATTTATACTTTCCTAGTTATGCATGTATGAGGGTGCTTTAGCATGCATGCATGTGTATATGTGTGTGCCTTCTTTTACTTATGCTCACAACTATCTTTTTTTTTTGATTCTAGGATATTTCTCCTTTAACTGTGTCTGCGAACAAATAATAAGGTTTTCAATGACACTCATGATCATCACATAGGTTTTGAATCAGGGTCTAAAAATCTACAGGTGAAAGAATTACACCTAACTTTTCAATTGGATCATATGTTAGAAAAATAATCCTTTCTATAGACAAGGAGTATTTTATCCTATCCAAAAGTGATAATTAAAGGTTACTTACATTTTGACTATGCATTAATCTGTGAAAAACTTTGCTCCAAAAGAGACTGTTTCCTTATTACAGCAATTTTGCAAGTGACTTGAACTGTCCAATCTTCAAACATTCTCTTCAGGAAAATTTGATCCAATCTATTATAACAGGAAATGGTATTAGGCTTGTATCTCATCTGGAACTGTGGGGAACTCAGTAATCCTCTCACTGAGAGATCACTTCCTGGCTGCCTAAGAAAAGGCACATTGTTGCAGCTCTGAGGCTCTGGGGATCCCCTCAGTCTTCCCAAGAACTCCCAGGAGAGGAGGAGGAGGGAGCAGACCAGGAAGGGCAGTTGCCAGTCAGGGACCTGGGGAATCAGACCAGGGAATAAACCCACAGGTCTGCTTCAGGGAAAAGAGTTTCTTTTGTGACACTGGTTGGGTGGAAAAAGACCAGCTTAGCAAAGCAATTCAGCATTAAGCTAGGAAGCCTCTAAGAGAGTAAAAATCCCTAGTGCTGATCTACCAACTTCATTTTTTCAATACCAAGAAATGCAAAACCTTTTCTATTGCCTAGAATAAGAATTTTCATAATTAAAAGTTAAATATTAAGTCTTTAAAATGTCTCCATATCTTACACTACATATATCCATTGAACTAATTTCTGTCTTCATTATGCATGTTTCTTTGCTTTGATATTAAAAATTATATTACCTAGGTTTTTCTAAAATATTACTTATTTATATTCCAAACAGATGTTAATGTTTTAAAATAAGGATCTAGTGATAGTTTTTCTGGAGGGATGATTAATTTAATGTAATTACTATTTGCTCATGCTGAAATAGATGTGATTATTATTTTACATGTTATCTTCTGTTATTTCTTTTGTTTAATGTGATGAAAAACAAGAGTAGTAATTGCAAATATGGAATGAGTAGGAGATGCCTTTCAAACTGCCTGAACCACATAAGGGACGTAAAATTCAACTCCAGAGAAAATTGTCTGAGGAGAGGATGCACTGCTTAGAAATCTAGAAGAAGCTTCCCAAAGTATGTAGATATGTGACATAATTTTCAGGTACGTAACATTTACAAGAAAGCTGAAATCAAGAACAAAGAATTAGAAAGAACCCCTTCACTCTATCAAAAAGAGATTCTTTTCTGTAAGAAATTCTCAAGTTGTTTGGCACCTCTGTCCACTAGATGAAGTTCAAGGAACTGAAAAAAGAAATCATCAGGGAAATACTTGCTCATCTCAAGTTCAATTTCAGCCTTTCCCGCAGGGCCCTTTTGTTCCTACTGTTTCATGCCCAGCTCACAGATTCCAGAATTATCATAGAATCCTCCGGGCCTTGAGGTACCCAAGTAAAGAGCCCAGTCATATTTTCAGGGCTCAGAAATCTGGAGTCCCCTCCAGATTTCACTTGGATTTTATAGAAACTGATACCTGAACACCCAGAGTTACAAGATAATAGCATTTATGACTCTCTTCCCTCTTCATACTTCATAATAGTTTCATTACTTTATTTGTAAATTCCTTGAATAACTAAGGGAATTAAGAATTTCAACCTTTTGTTACATGTTTTGTCATTTTTTAAACCTTCGTTGTTTTCTGTAAGATATTTGTTGTTTACTGAAATGCTCCTTTATTTTTTCAGTCAAAACAAATTTTCCCGTGATGCAAAAAGAAAAAATAACACATTACAAAACAAACCACAGATTTTTAGAAACTTCTTCCAAGTAATATATCCAAATAAGAGACTTTATCTATGATATAAAGAAGAATGGATATGTAATTCTCATCACACAATCACAAGAAAACTTAAAACATTGACAAATAATATGGTATAGCCCTTCCACATTTAAGTATTTATGCAGGGTAACTAGAAACACCTGGCAATAAATGTTTTCTAGTAGTTTATTTTTACTAGGCTGAAACTAGAAACAATACATATGTTCATCAACAGAAAATGGATAAATGAAGTGTGCTTATGTCGTACATTCAAAAACTACTTTGCAATAAATGAATAAACTGTTGATTGAGAAAATCTCATGGATGACACTCAAAATTATTCTGATCTGTGACGATGCCAAGCAAAAAAAAGCACCTGCTTCATTTATACATAACTAAATAATTCAAACACGTATATAGTCAGAGAAAGCAGATCAGAGATTGGGGGTTTGGGAGACAGGGAAAGCCAAATGGAGGGATGACCACAGGGCCCAAGGAAAATATATAGGGTGATGTTTGTGTTTATTTTGACTTGAAGTAAACATTTCAAGGGTATGTACACTTGTCTGTGTACATTATCAGTTTGTGCACTGGAAATATATTCAGTTTATTGTATTTCAGTCATACTTTAATTAACCTGTTAAAGTAAAACAACAAAAATAGAGTGAGTGTGCTAGGTATTTTTTCCTTTGTTTTGGTGTCATATAGAAAAAATCATCTTCCAGACCTATGTCCAAGAGTTCACTGCATAAACTTTTTTCATAAGAGTTTAATGATTTCAGGATTAACATTGACATGTTGACATCAGTTTGAGTTATTTTTGCATAGTGTGTAAGACAGCAATAGTTTTATTCTCTTGCTTGTGGCTGTTCAGTGTTCCTAACCTCATTTGTGCAATATCCCATGTGTATATCCCAGGTATATTCTTGGCTCTTTTGCTATATATTAATCAACTCTACATTTGGTTTTACATCTGGACTTTCCAGTTTCTTCATTGATGTATGTATTTCCTTTCAGGAAAATACTACACTGTTTTGATTACTATAGGCTTACAGTATAGTTTGAAACTGGGGACCATGTTATATCCAGGTTTGTTCTCCTTTCTCAAGATTTCTATGGCAATCTGGATTCATTTGTTCCATAAAAATGTAAGGCTCATTTGTCCCATTTATGTGAAATATGCCATTGGAAATTTGATAGGGATTACATTCAATCTGCAGATACTTTGTGTAGTATGGACATTTTCACAATATTAATTTTTCTAATCTACAAGCATGGAGTACTACAAAAATTATTTGTGCTTTTTAAATTTCCTTTGTCAATGTATTTTAGTTTTTAATTAACAGGTCATTTTCCTCATGGTTAAAATATTTTAAAAATTGTATTGTTTTTTTTCAGTTGCAAATGATTTCATTTCAGTGACTGTACCAATTTATATTCCCACCAACAGGGTAGAATGGTTACCCTCTTTCCACATCCTTTAAAAATTTTAATAAATAAAATTTAACAAGAATATTGTTACTTAATCATGAGTCAGGTATATCTATGAGAAAGACTGTAGAATATTTTTATTACATCTCATGATATTTTATCTTATCTCTTGATTTTTGGATACTGTGTTATATGTTTTTACTGTATACCAAAGTATAATATGAATAATTAACAAAAGGTAAACCATATAGCTTGATAATTTTTATAAACTTACTATGGGACTGAAACAGCCCAACCAATCAAGAATAAAATTACTACCATTCCAAGAGTGCAGTTTTTGTCCACTTTCAGTCATTGACCTTTCAAGGTGAAACAATTGAATGACTTCGAACTATCAATTAGCATGCATGACTTCATGTCTGTTATTAATGGAATCATCCTATGAGGTTTCCTTTTGTCAGTTTCCTTTTTATTATGACTGTGATTGAATCGATATAGTTTTTCTAATGTCACCATCAGTAAATCATAATATAACTGTTTAACTGGGTGTCAGCATTGTGTTAGTTTCCAGTGTGAGCAACATAAATTACTGGACATGTCTTTTCATGAATGTAGGTAGGCATTTTGCTGGAATCCCACAGATGGCTCTGTCCTGGGTAAGTGGATGTCCATGGCATGGTCCCAGATGCCTCCACACCAGAGCCGCATTCCTATGAGCACCATGGGGGAATGATGAGGTACTCCTGAACATGAGGACATATCCCTTAATTTCATGACACTTTACCTCGGAGACTGCCCAGAACATAATCACATGTTCTTAAACAGTTGTAATGGAGGCTTTTTTGTAATGGCCAAGTGTCATGTGGGACCCAGGAAATAGCACCATTGACATTATGCACTTACTGAAAGTGTATTTTAAACATAGTGTTGCAGTGGGACAGTGTGGTGCACAGGTGGTCTTGCCTCCTTGTCTTGGAGAGGGACATACCTGGGCAGCCTCTTCGCAAGAGGAAGAAAGTAAAAATACTAGGAGAGAGTAGGTGTCTCTCTACCCACACACCTCTTTATTTTCTATTTAATTTTGAGCTTAAGAGAGAATGGAAAACTGCACTTTTCCATTATAAGAATAAAAGATCTCTCGTTCTGACAGTCTGGAAAGCAAGGGCTGTGGTTTCATAACTGGGCCAGGCTGTCCATACTGAGGGTCTGGGGACAACAAAAACAGTGTGGATCCACTTGTCATGAAATGGTATAACAGTAAGGGCAATAAAATATAGGAAATGTAAGCAACATATTTTCTAAACTCTAGGATCATTCTTGTGGAAGGCCTGTTTTTTTTTTTTTAAAGTGCATATTATGTTATCACTCATACCCTCCTAAACTAATTTTACAATGAGGAAGTGGAGATTTAAAAAAAACATATATTGCTAAAGAAATTTTGCTAGGCACTGCCCAAAATATACCAGAGTAATAGTGCTCCACTGATATCTTTGTTCCTTCCATTTGTCAGGAGAACCTTCTGCACTGACAGCTCTACTGCAGTTCCCAAATGACCAAGATAGCACATTAATAATATGATACATGAAAGGAATATGTGTTAGGACTAAGGACAAATTTCTATCATAACTACCCAAATATACTTAATTAGACTTAATTACAAAAACTACAAGTTTTCCCAGAGCTACTCTTGTGTCCTTGATTCTAAGGCTGTATATGATGGAGTTTACTGATGGAGGAACCACTGTGTAAAATACAGACAAAACCAGGTCTACGATGGATTTCAATTCAGAGGCTGGCTTCAGGTAGGCCACTGCAGCTGTTGAAAGAAACACAGTCACAATGACCACATGAGGGAGGCAGGTGGAGAGGGCTTTGGACCTGCCCTCCAGGGAGGAGATCCTTGAGACAGCAGAGAAGATGTGCACATAGGAATATAAAATAGAGAGGAAACAAGCTAGTGAGATACTTGTACTAAGTGCAGTCACTTATGCTTCATTTGTGTTCATTTTGGAGTCTGAGATCAAAATAATCTGAGGGGTATCACAGAAGAAATGATGAATCTTACGGGAACTAAAATTTATGGAAAATGTTGCTGCCGTGTGCATTGCTCCAGAGAACCCTCCACTGACATATGAAGCCACCACCATCCACCCACAGTCCCCCTTGTTCATGATGGTCTCATAGTGCAGCGGACGGCAGACGCCTCATAGCGGTCGTAGGACATCGCCGTGAGGTTGAATAATTCAGCAGCAGCATAGCTCACAAAGAACAACACCTGGAAAACACATCCATGGAAGGATATTTTGTTCCTGTTCATCAGGGAGTTGAGAACAAATTTAGGAACAGCAACAGAGATGTAGCAGAGATGTATGAGTGACAGGATCTTCAGAAAGAAGTACATGGGGGGGTGAAGCTGAGGGTCCATAGTAATGAGCATGGTGATGAGTCCATTTCCTAACAGGGCTGCCATTTAAGCCATGTCAAACAAGACACCCTGGAGGGTTTGCATCTTAATATCATCAGAAAATCCCAGGAGAAAGAACTCAGTGACCCCTTTATAGTTGATCATTTCATCCAATATTGTTGTCTCCAGGAGTGAGCTGTGTACTGCAAACAAACATGTACACTAAAGAAAATGTTACCTAGTCACATTGATGGACATGTGAATTATCTTTAGTCACCATTTCACAGTGTGCAGTGTGTGTGTGTGTGTGTTTGTCTATAGATTCTCTTTGTTACTAGTTACAGACATATGTCGTTACTAAATCCCTGTGTACCTGTTTTGTCATTCTCTAGCAGGACGGTTCTAAATTAATGATATATACATTTAGAAGCTTTTGAAAAATTTTATAAAATGATACAAAATAAGCAACGAACATGTGGGTCTACATCAAACTAAAAACTTCTGTATAGCGAAGGACACCATCAGCAGAATGAAAAGACATCCGACACTTAGCAAGAATATATTCATAAGCAACTTATCTGATAAAGAGTGAACATTCAAAATATCCAAAGAACTCATTTGCCTTAACATCCAAAAAGGAAATAATTTGATTAAAAAATGGGCAGAGGACTTAAACAGACACTTCTCCAAAGAAAAACTAAATGGCCAACAGGCACATGAAAAGCTCCATATGGCTAATCATCAGGGAAATGCAAATCTAAGCCACAGTGAGGTGTCACCTCACACCAGTTAGGATGGCCACTATTCGAAACAAGAAATAAATGCTTTCAAGGATGTGGAGAAAGGGGAGTCCTCCTACACTGTTGGGGGGAATGTAAACTGGTGCAACTGCTGTGGAAAGCAGTATGGAAATTTTGCAAAATAAAATAAAAATAGAAACACCATTTTACCCAGTAATTCTACTCCTAGGAATTTACCTGAAGAAAACAAAATCCCTGACTCAAGAAGATAAGTGTACCCCTATTTTTATTTGTGCACTTTTTGCAATAGCCAGTATGGAAGGAACCTACATGCTCATCAATAGATGAATGGATAAAGAAGAGGCAATACCTATACACAAGGGAATATTATTCAGCCAGAAAAGGAAAGAAATTCTGCCATTTTTAACAAACGGGGAAGGAAGGAAAGACATGGCAGCGTGAGTAGGACAGTGGGAATCTCCTCCGAAAAACATATAGACTTTTGAAAATACAGCAAACACAACTAGCCCTAAAAGAGAGACCAGAAGACGCAGGACAGTGGCCAGACTGCAGCTACAGCAGCGAGAACTCAGCGACTGGTGAAAGGGGTAAGATACAAGCCCTGGCCCAGCGGGACCCAAGTGACCCTCCCACAAGCTCCCCACTGGAGAAGAATAGGCAGAGTGGGAGGGAGATGGAGCACAGGACTGCTGAACACCCAGCCCCAGCCATCCGGGCCAGAGCACAGACACAGTGCGTGCCCAGGGTGCCCTGGATACTGGGGGAACAGGGAGTAAGACCTCTGAGCGGGTGCTGAAGCTGATGCCCCTGTGACAAAGAAAAGCGGAGGCTTTTTGAAAGTCTTAAAGGGACAGGGACTTAACAGCTTGACTGAAACAACCCAGGTCACAGTACAGCAGCTGGAAATTACAGGGAAAACCGGGTGCACTAACCCCCAGGGCAACAGCTCTGAGAACCCTCACGGAGGTAAACAGTCAAGCAGCCCCCCCATACATTACCCCACCGGACGCTGCGAAAGCAGAGAAGCAGCCTGAGACAAATTCCGCCCACAGAAAGGGAAATTTCTCAATTCCGGCCAGGCAAGACACAAAGACTCACTCTTCACGCAATTACCCAACACAAGCCACTAGGGATCACAGTTGTCCCAGTAAAGAAAGGCCAGTAGCAAGTGAAAAGTTTGGCCCTCCCAGCTGACAGTCAATAGCACCTGTCAACATGAAAAGGCAAAAAAATATGATCCAGACAAGACTAACCCAGACAGCTTCGGCATCTGCTGCATCTTCCCCTGAGAAGGAATCTGGGGAGATAGATTTAGCCAGTCTACCTGAAAAAGAATTCAAAACAAAAGTCATAACCATGCTGATGGACTTGCAGAGAAATATGCAAGAACTAAGGAAGGAGAATTCAGAAATAAAACAAGTTCTGGAAGGACTTCAAAACAGAATGGACGAGATGCAAGAGACCATTAATGGACTAGAAAACAGAGAACAGCAACACAGAGAAGCTGATGCAGAGAGAGATAAAATGATCTCCAGGAATGAAAGAATTTTAAGAGAGCTGAGTGATCAATCTAAAAGGAACAATATAAGAATCATAGGTATTCCAGAAGAAGTAGAGAGAGAAAAGGGGATAGAAAATGTCTTTGAAGAAATAATTGCTGAAAACTTCCCCAAACTAGGGGAAGAAATGGCCTCTCAGACCACAGAGGTACACAGAACTCCCATGACAGGGATGCAAGGAGGGCAACAACAAGACACATAATAATAAAAATGGCAAAGATCAAGGACAAGGTCAGAGTAGTAAAAGCAGCCAGAGAGAGAATAAAGAGCACCTACAAGGAAAACCCATCAGGCTATCATCACACTTATCAGCAGATACTTTAAAGGTCAGAAGGGAGTGGCATGATGTATTCAATGCAATAAAGCAGAAGGGCCTCAAAGCAAGAATACGCTACCCAGAAAGGTTATCATTTAAATTTGAATGAGGGATTAAACAAGTCCAAGATAAGCAAAAGTTGAGGGAATTTGCCTCCCACAAACCACCTCTACAGGGCATCCTACAGGGACTGCTCTAGATGGGAGCACTCCTAAAAAGAGCACACAACAAAACACCCAACATATGAAGAAGGGAGGAGGAGGAATAAGAAGGGAGAGAAATAAAGAATCATCAGACTGTGTTTATAATAGCTAAACAAGCGAGTAAAGTTAGTAAGATAGTAAAGAAGCTAACCGTAAACCTTTGGTAACCACAAACTTAAAGCCTGCAATGGCAATAAATTCATACCTTTCAATAATCACCCTAAATGTAAATTGACTGAATGCACCAATCAAAAGAAAAGACACAGAGTAATAGAATGGATAAAAAAACAAGAACCGTCCATATGCTGCTTACAAGAGACTCACCTCAATCTCAAAGATGCGTACAGACTAAAAGTCAAGGGATGGAAAAAGATATTTCAAGCGAACAACAGAGAGAAGAAAGCAGGTGTTGCAATTCTGGTATCAGACAAAACAGACTTCAAAATAAAGAAAGTAACAAAAAACAAAGAAGGACATTAAATAATGATAAAGGCCTCAGTCCATCAAGAGGATATAACCATTATAAATATATATGCACCCAATACAGGAGCACCAACATACCTGAATCTAATATTAACAGAAATAAAGGAGGAAATAGAATGCAATGCATTCATTCTAGGAGACTTCAACACACCTCTCACTCCAAAGGACAGATCCACCAGACAGAAAATAAGTAAGGACACAGAGGCACTGAACAACACACTAGAACAGATGGACCTAATAGACATCTCCAGAACTCTACATCCAAAAGCAACAGGATACACATTCTTCTCAAGTGCACATGGAACATTCTCCAAAATAGACCACATACTAGGACACAAAAAGAGCCTTAGTAAATTCCAAAAGATTGAAATCCTACCAACCAACTTTTCAGATCACAAAGGCATTAAACTAGAAATAAACTGTTCAAAGAAAGCAAAAAGGCTCAGAAACACATGGAGGCTAAACAACACACTCCTAAATAATCAATGGATCAATGTCCAAATCAAAATGGATATCCAGAAATATTTGGAAACAAATGACAACAACACTAAGCCCCAACTTCTGTGGGACACAGTAAAAGCAGTCTTAAGAGGAAAGTATATAGCACCCCAAGCATATTTAAAAAAGGAAGAGCAATCCCAAATGAACGGTCTAATGTCACAACTATCGAAATTGGAAAAAGAAGAACAAATGAGGCCTAAGGTCAACAGAAGGAGGGACATAATAAAGATCAGAGAAGAAATAAATAAAATTGAGAAGAATAAAACAATAGCAAAAATTAATGAAACTAAGAGAAGGTTCTTTGAGAAAATAAACAAAATAGATAAGCCTCTAGCCAGACTTATTAAGAAGAAAAGAGTGTCAACACAAATCAACAGTATCAGAAACGAGAAAGGAAAAATCACGACGGACCCCGCAGAAATACAAAGAATTATTAGAGACTACTATGAAAACCTATATGCTTACAAGCTGGGAAACCTAGGAGAAATGGTCAACTTCCTAGAAAAACACAACCTTCCAAGACTGACCCAAAAAGAAACAGAAAATCTAAACAGACCAATTACCAGAAATGAAATTGAAGCGGTAATCAAAAAATTACCAAAGAACAAAACCCCCGGGACAGATGGATTTACCTCAGAATTTTATCAGACATACAGGGAAGACATAATATCCATTCTCCTTAAAGTTTTCCAATAAATGGAAGAGGAGGGGATACTCCCAATCTCATTCTATGAAGCTAACATCACCCTAATACCAAAACCAGGCAAAGACCCCACCAAAAAAGAAAACTACAGACCAATATCCCTGATGAACGTACCCGCAAAAATACTCAACAAAATTTTAGCAAACCGAATTCAAAAATACATCAAAACCATCATACACCATGACCAAGTGGGATTCATCCCAGGGATGCAAGGATGGCACAACATTCGAAAGTTCATCAATATCATCCATCACATCAACAAAAAGAAAGACAAAAAACACATGATCATCTCCATAGATGCTGAAAAAACATTTGACAAAGTTCAACATCCATTCATGATAAAAACTCTCAGCAAAATGGGAATAGAGGGCAAGTACCTCAACATAATAAAGGCCATCTATGAAAAACCCACAGCCAACATTATATTGAACAGCGAGAAGCTGAAAGCATTTCCTCTGAGTTCGGGAACTAGACAGGGATGCCCACTCTCCCCACTGTTATTTTACATAGTACTGGAGGTCCTAGCCACGGCAATCAGACAAAACAAAAAAATACAAGGAATCCAGATTGGCAAAGAAGAAGTTAAACTGTCACTATTGGCAGATGACATGATACTGTACATAAAAAACCCTAATGACTCCACCCCAGAACTACTAGAACTGATATCAGAATACAGCAAAGTTGCAGGATACAAAATCAACACACAGAAATCTGTGACTTTCCTATATACCAACAATGAACCAACAGAAAGAGAAATCAGGAAAACAACTCCATTCACAATTCCATCAAAAATAATAAAATACCTAGGAATAAACCTAACCAAAGAAGTGGAAGACTTATATTCTGAAAACTACAAGTCGCTCTTAAAAGAAATTAAAGGGGACACTAACAGATGGAAACGCATCCCATGCTCATGGCTAGGAAGAAATAATATCGTCAAAATGGCCATCCTGCCCAAAGCAATATACAGATTTGATGCAATCCCTATGAAACTACCAGCAACATTCTTCAATGAACTGGAGCAAATAATTCAAAAATTCATATGGAACCACCAAAGACCCCGAATAGCCAAAGCAATCCTGAGAAAGAAGAATAAAGTAGGGGTATCTCACTCCCCAACTTTAAGCTCTATTATAAAGCCATAGTAATAAAGACAATTTGGAACTGGCACAAGAACAGAGCCACAGTCCAATGGAACAGACTAGACAATCCAGACATTAACCCAGACATATATGGCCAATTAATATTTGATAAAGGAGATATGGACATACAATGGCAAAATGACAGTCTCTTCAACAGATGGTGCTGGCAAAATTGGACAGCTACATGTAGGAGAATGAATCTGGACCATTGTCTAACCCCATATACAAAAGTAAACACAAAGTGGATCAAAGACCTGAATGTAAGTCACGAAACCATTAAACACTTGGAAGAAAACATAGGCAAAAACCTCTTAGACATAAACATGAGTGACCTCTTCTTGAATATATATCCCCGGGCAAGGAAAACAACAGCAAAAATGAACAAGTGGGACTATATTAAGCTGAAAAGCTTCTGTACAGCAAAAGACACCATCAATACAACAAAAAAGAACCCTACAGTATGTGAGTACATATTTGAAAATGACACATCCGATAAAGGCTTGACGTCCAGAATATATAAAGAGCTCACACGCCTCAACAAACAAAAAACAAATAACCCAATTAAAAAATGGGCACAGGAACTGAACAGACGGTTCTACAAAAAAGAAATACAGAGATGCGGAAGATGGCTGCGTGAGTAGAGCAGCGGAAATCTCCTCCCAAAACAACATATATCTATGAAAATATAACAAACACAACCCTTCCTAGATTAAAGACCAGAGGACACAGGACAATATCCAGACCACATCCGCACCTGAGAGAACCCAGTGCCTCGCGAAGGGGGTAAGATACATGCCCCGGCCCCGCGGGAGCCGAGCGCCCCTCCCCCAAGCTCCCGGCGGGAGAAGAGTAGGCAGAGCGGGAGGGAGACGGAGCCCAGGGCTGCCGAACACCGAGGCCCAGCCATCCGGGCCAGAGTGCAGGGCCCTCGATACTGGGAAAACAGGGCAGCAAGAACAGTGAGCAGGCACTGGAGGCTGGGCGACAGAGGACATAAGAAAAGCGCGTGACCATTTTTTTTTTTTTTGCTTTTTTGCTGCTTTGTTTTGGCGAGCGCTTTTTGGAAGTCTTAAAGGGACAGGGACCCCAATACTAGGGAAACAGGGCGGAAAGACCGGTGAGCAGAGGCCTGAGGCTGGCACCGGAGAATAAAGAAAAACGAACGACCACCTTTTTTTTTTAATTAAAAAATTTTTTTTTTTTTTTAAATTAAAAAAAATTTTTTTTTTCTTTCTTTTTTTTTTTTTCTTCTTTTTTTTTTTGGTCGTTGTTTTGTTTTGGCGGGTGCTTTTTGGAAGTCTTAAAGGGGCAGGGCGTGTCACTTAATCCAGAGGTAGGGAATCTGGGATCTCTGGGCACCCTAACCCCTGGGCTGCAGGGAGCAGGGAGGCCCCTTACGGAGATAAGTAGCCTCCCAGCAGCTCCTGCTCCAACGCGACTCCACCACTTTGGAGTAGCTGCCCGAGCCAGGCCACGCCCACAGCAACAGCGGAGATTAACTCCATAGCAGCCGGGCAGGAAGCAGAAACCCTGTCTGCGCACAGCTGCGCAGCACAAGCCACTAGAGGCCGCTGTTCTCCCAGGAGAGGAGGGCCACAAACCAACAAGAAAGTAAGTCCTTCCAGCCGTCACTCGTCCCAGTTCTGAAGACTATTCCTATCACCATGAAAAGGCAAAGCTACAGGAAGACAAAGATCACAGAGACAACACCAGAGAAGGAGACAGACCTAACCAGTCTTCCTGACAAAGAATTCAAAATATGAATCATAAACATGCTGACAGAGATGCAGAGAAATACGCAAGAAAAATGGGATGAAGTCCGGAAAGAGATCACAGATGCCAGAAAGGAGATCGCAGAAATGAAACAAACTCTGGAAGGGTTTATAAGCAGAATGGATAGAATGCAAGAGGCCATTGATGGAATTGAAATCAGAGAACAGGAACGCATAGAAGCTGACATAGAGAGAGACAAAAGGATCTCCAGGAATGAAACAATATTAAGAGAACTGTGTGACCAATCTAAAAGGAACAATATCCGTATTATAGGGGTCCCAGAAGAAGAAGAGAGAGGAAAAGAGATGGAAAGTATCTTAGAAGAAATAATTGCTGAAAACTTCCCCACACTGGGGGAGGAAGTAATCAAAGAGACCACGGAAATACACAGAACCCACAACAGAAAGGATCCAAGAAGGGCAAAACCAAGACACATAATAATTAAAATGGCAAAGATCAAGGACAAGGAAAGAGTGTTAAAGGCAGCTAGAGAGAAAAAAAAGGTCACCTATAAAGGGAAACCCATCAGGCTAACGTCAGATTTCTCAACAGAAACCCTACAGGCCAGAAGAGAATGGCATGATATATTTAATACAATGAAACAGAAGGGCCTTGAACCAAGGATACTGTATTCAGCACGACTATCATTCAAATATGACGGTGGGATTAAACAATTCCCAGACAAACAAAAGCTGAGGGAATTTGCTGTCCACAAACCACCTCTACAGAGCATCTTACAGGGACTGCTCTAGATGGGAGCACTCCTAGAAGGAGCACAGCACAAAACACCCAACATATGAAGAATCGAGGAGGAGGAACAAGAAGGGAGAGAAGAAAAGAATCTCCAGACAGTGTATATAACAGCTCAATAAGCGAGCTAAGTTAGGCAGTAAGATACTAAAGAGGCTAACCTTGAACCTTTGGTAACCACGAATTTAAAGCCTGCAATGGCAATAAGTACATATCTTTCAATAGTCACCCTAAATGTTAATGGGTTGAATGCACCAATCAAAAGACACAGAGTAACAGAATGGATAAAAAAGCAAGACCCATCTATATGCTGCTTACAAGAAACTCACCTCAAACCCAAAGACATGTACAGACTAAAAGTCAAGGGATGGAAAAACATATTTCAAGCAAACAACAGCGAGAAGAAAGCAGGGGTTGCAGTACTAATATCAGACAAAATAGACTTCAAAACAAAGAAAGTAAAAAGAGATAAAGAAGGACACTACATAATGATAAAGGGCTCAGTCAAACAAGAGGATATAACCATTCTAAATATATATGCACCCAACACAGGAGCACCAGCATATGTGAAACAAATACTAACAGAACTAAAGGGGGATATAGACTGCAATGCATTCATTCTAGGAGACTTCAACACACCACTCACCCCAAAGGATAGATCCACTGGGCAGAAAATAAGTAACTACACGGAAGCACTGAACAACACAGTAGAGCAGATGGACCTAATAGACATCTACAGAACTCTACATCCAAAAGCAGCGGGATATACATTCTTCTCAAGTGCACATGGAACATTCTCCAGAACAGACCACATACTAGGCCACAAAAAGAGCCTCAGTAAATTCCAAAAGATTGAAATCATACCAACCAACTTTTCAGACCACAAAGGCATAAAACTAGAAATAAACTGTACAAAGAAAGCAAAGAGGCTCACAAACACATGGAGGCTTAACAACACGCTCCTAAATAATCAATGTATCAATGACCAAATCAAAATGGAGATCCAGCAATATATGGAAACAAATGACAACAACAACACTAAGCCCCAACTTCTGTGGGACACAGCAAAAGCAGTCTTAAGAGGAAAGTATATAGCAATCCAAGCGTATTTAAAAAAGGAAGACCAATCCCAAATGAACGGTCTAATGTCACAATTATCGAAATTGGAAAAAGAAGAACAGATGAGGCCTAAGGTCAGCAGAAGGAGGGACATAATAAAGATCAGAGAAGAAATAAATAAAATTGAGAAGAATAAAACAATAGCAAAAATCAATGAAACCAAGAGCTGGTTCTTCGATAAAATAAACAAAATAGATAAGCCTCTAGCCAGACTTATTAAGAAGGAAAGAGAGTCAACACAAATCAACAGTATCAGAAACGAGAAAGGAAAAATCACGACGGACCCCACGGAAATGCAAAGAATTATTGGAGAATACTATGAAAACCTATATGCTAACAAGCTGGGAAACCTAGGAGAAATGGAAAACTTCCTAGAAAAACATAACTTCCAAGATTGACCCAGGAAGAAACAGAAAATCTAAACAGACCAATTAACAGCAACGAAATTGAAGAGGTAATCAAAAAACTACCAAATAACAAAACCCCCGGGCCAGATGGATTTACCTCGGAATTTTATCAGACATACAGGGAAGACATAATACCCATTCTCCTTAGAGTTTTCCAAAAAATAGAGGAGGAGGGGGTACTCCTAAACTCATTCTATGAAGCTAACATCACCCTAATACCAAAACCAGGCAAAGACCCCACCAAAAAAGAAAACTACAGACCAATATCCCTGATGAACGTAGATGCAAAAATACTCAACAAAATATTAGCAAACCGAATTCAAAAATACATCAAAAGGATCATACACCATGACCAAGTGGGATTCATCCCAGGGATGCAAGGATGGAAGAACATTCGAAAGTCCATCAACATCATCGACCACATCAACAAAAAGAAAGACAAAAACCACATGATCATCTCCATAGATGCTGAAAAAGCATTTGACAAAGTTCAACATCCATTCATGTTAAAAACTCTCAGCAAAATGGGAATAGAGGGCAAGTACCTCAACATAATAAAGGCCATCTATGATAAACCCACAGCCAACATTATATTGAACAGCGAGAAGCTGAAAGCATTTCCTCTGAGTTCGGGAACTAGACAGGGATGCCCACTCTCTCCACTGTTATTTAACATAGTACTGGAGGTCCTAGTCACGGCAATCAGACAAAATAAAGAAATACAAGGAATCCAGATTGGTAAAGAAGAAGTTAAACTGTCACTATTTGCAGATGACATGATACTGTACATAAAAAACCCTAAAGACTCCACCCCAAAACTACTAGAACTGATATCGGAATACAGTAAAGTTGCAGGATACAAAATCAACACACAGAAATCTGTGGCTTTCCTATATACAAACAATGAACCAACAGAAAGAGAAATCAGGAAAACAACTCCATTCACAATTGCATCAAAAAAAATAAAATACCTAGGAATAAACCTAACCAAAGAAGTGAAAGACATACTCTGAAAACTACAAGTCACTCTTAAGAGAAATTAAAGGGGTCACTAACAAATGGAAACTCATCCCATGCTCGTGGCTGGGAAGAATTAATATCGTCAAAATGGCCATCCTGCCCAAAGCAATATACAGATTTGATGCAATCCCTATGAAACTACCAGCAACATTCTTCAATGAACTGGAACAAATAATTCAAAAATTCATATGGAAACACCAAAGTCTCCGAATAGCCAAAGCAATCCTGAGAAAGAAGAATAAAGTAGGGGGGATCTCACTCCCCAACTTCAAGCTCCACTGTAAAGCCATAGTAATCAAGACAATTTGGTACTGGCACAAGAGCAGAGCCACAGACCAATGGAACAGACTAGAGAATCCAGACATTAACCCAGACATATATGGTCAATTAATATTTGATAAAGGAGCCATGGACATACAATGGCGAAATGATAGTCTCTTCAACAGGTGGTGCTGGCAAAACTGGACAGCTACATGTAGGAGAATGAAACTGGACGATTGACTAACCCCATATACAAAAGTAAACTCAAAATGGATCAAAGACCTGAATGTAAGCCATGAAACCATTAAACTGTTGGAAGAAAACATAGGCAAAAACCTCTTAGACATAAACATGAGTGATCTCTTCTTGAACATATCTCCCCGGGCAAGGAAAACAACAGCAAAAATGAGTAAGTGGGACTATATTAAGCTGAAAAGCTTCTGTACAGCAAAAGACACCATCAATAGAACAAGAAGGATCCCTACAGTATGGGAGAATATATTTGAAAATAACACATCCGATAAAGGCTTGACATCCAGAATATATAAGGAGCTCTCACGCCTCAACAAACAAAAAA
This sequence comes from Manis pentadactyla, assembly GCF_030020395.1. Classification (NCBI taxonomy): domain Eukaryota; kingdom Metazoa; phylum Chordata; class Mammalia; order Pholidota; family Manidae; genus Manis; species Manis pentadactyla. The sequence goes on from NC_080031.1 coordinate 74,970,573, forward strand.
CAAATAACCCAATTAAAAAATGGGCAGAGGAACTGAACAGACAGTTCTCCAAAAAAGAAATACAGATGGCCAACAGACACATGAAAAGATGCTCCACATTGCTAATTATCAGAGAAATGCAAATTAAAACTACAATGAGGTATCACCTCACACCAGTAAGGATGGCTGCCATCCAAAAGACAAACAACAACAAATGTTGGCAAGGCTGTGGAGAAAGGGGAACCCTCCTACACTGCTGTTGGGAATGTAAACTTGTTCAACCATTGTGGAAAGCAGTATGGAGGTACATCAAAATGTTCAAAACAGACATACCATTTGACCCAGGAATTGCACTCCTAGGAATTTACCCTAAGAATGCAGCAATCAAGTATGAGAAAGACCAATGTACCCCTATGTTTATCGCAGCACTATTTACAATAGCCAAGAATTGGAAGCAACCTAAATGTCCATCGATAGATGAATGGATAAAGAAGATGTGGTACATATACACAATGGAATACTACTCAGCCATAAGAAAAGGGCAAATCCAATCATTTGCAGCAACATGGATGGAGCTGGAGGGTATTATGCTCAGTGGAACAAGCAAAGCGGAGAAAGAGAAATACCAAATGATTTCACTTATCTGTGGAATATAAGAACAAAGGAAAAACTGAAGGAACAAAACAGCAGCAGAATCACAGAACTCAAGAATGGACTAACAGATACAAAAGGGAAAGGGACTGGGGAGGATGGGTGGGTAGGGAGGGATAAGGGGGGGAGAAGTAGGGGGGTATTAAGATTAGCATGCATGTTGAGGGTATGAGAAAAGGGAGGGCTGTACAACACAGAGAAGGCAAGTAGTGATTCTACAACATTTTGCTATGCTGATGGGCAGTGACTGTAAAGGGGTTTATAGGGGAGACCTGGTATAGGGGAGAGCCTAGTAAACATAATATTCGTCATGTAAGTGTAGATTAGTGATAGCATAAAAAAAAAAAAAAAAAAGGCAGTTCCTGTGTGGTAACCTCCAACGAGTTCTACACAAGGGTATAAAGGGCATATAAAAGTGTAGGCAAAGGGTCTGTTTGTGTTTATACAGAGGATCAAAGCCTAATTGGCTACCCCGAAAATGAACTAAGATACGATATGAAAAAGAACTTCCAACATCTGCACTCTGTGGAAGACTCATGCCAGAAGATGATCATCAAAAAACCCCAACAAAGATCCACGCACTGCTACAGCTGTAGATGCACTCATCCCACCAGTTCCTGGACTTGCCATGGGAATGAGGAAGGAGATATCTAAGCTGGCCTGTGCATACAGTAAAACAACAAATTTGACTGGATCTATACTGTTGGAACTCAACCAAGAATTTGGAGAAGTGCAAATTGTAGCGCTCCAAAGTCTTACAACTACAAACTATTTACTGTTAAAAGAACATATGGCATGTGAACAGTCCCCAGGAGTGAGTTGTTTTAATTTGTCTGATTTCTCTCAGACTGTTCAAGTTCAGTTGGACAATATCCACCATATCATAGATAAGTTTTCACAAATGCCTAAGGTGTCTAACTGGTTTTCTTGGTTTCACTGCAGATGGCTGGTATTTACAGATATGCTTTGGTTATGTAACTATACTCCTATTATGTTAATGTGTGTGTGAAATTTAAGTAGTAGCTTAAAACCTAAACATCCTGAAGTTACTCTACAAGAAGATATATCAAAGAAATAATCAATGTTCCCATGTTTTCTTCCGCCTGCTACTTCTATAGCTTTTCTTCTTCCTTCCTAATTACAAACCTTAAATAGAATTCGTGCCTCATATCAAATTTACCGAGTATCATAATTCTTCCAAGTGGTAAAGATACCTCAAGACAAATGCTGGGCATAGAAGCCACAGGGCATAAATCTGCAAAGAAGTAAAAAGCTAACTTTTTCAAACAATAAGGCTTCTCTCTCACTTACCAACTTCACATTTCCCTGTATGGCCCCGGAAGATGACTGGTTAGCCAGAGACGGGTAAGATTCCTCAAGGGAGGAACAACCTAAGACAGGCACAGTCGCAGGGGGGCCTTCAGGTGAAAAATTGGGGATCAACAGAGGTGAGGCTTAGAAACTCACACCCCCTGTTCTGAGAGAAACCTTCTGCATACGTGGATGTTTTATTGCCCTGGTCTAGCTTGGATTAACTCATAGTCTACAGGCACACACCTGATCATCTACATGTGCTCTCTTACAACACTAAACTATGTTTTCTACCTTTATCTTGTATCTACCTAGCACTTCAGCATTTTATTAAAAATAATAATAATAAGGAGAGAAATGTGGTATCCACATATAAATCAAGTATAAAAACCAAATGAATATTCATATTTGAACTGACTGTTTAGAGTTCATAATGCATTAGCAAAACTGAAAGTTTCTGTGATGACTGCCCTTGTAATGTTCACTATGTAACTTATTCATTATGTAAGAATTTGTTCTACATGTAAAAACTTGTTTGTTATGCCTCAGAAGATTGGAGACTGACAAAAATTAGGCTTGGGGTGGATTAATGATTGTGCATTGATCATTGACTCCCCTATACAGAATTTTATTGTCGTTAACAACCATTTGATCAATAAATATGAGAGATGCCCTGACAAAAAAAAAAAAAAAAAAAAAAAAGGGCAGACTTCCAATGGTAAAATAAATTAGTAACCAGGATGTAATGTATAGCATAAGGAATATAGTCAAGATATTGTAACAGCCTGGTAGGGTGATAGCTGGAACCTAGAATTATGTATATAAATGTTCTACCACTGTGTTGTACACTTGAAACTCATGTAATGTAATACTGTGTGTCAACTACCCTTCAATAAAAAATAATTATTTTAAAAAAAAAGAAATACAGATGGCCAACAGACACATGAGAAGATGCTCCACATCGCTAATTATCAGAGAAATGCAAATTAAAACTACAATGAGGTATCACCTCACATCAGTAAGGATGGCTGCCATCCAAAAGACAAACAACAACAAATGTTGGCAAGGCTGTGGAGAAAGGGGAACCCTCCTACACTGCTGGTGGGAATGTAAACTTGTTCAACCATTGTGGAAAGCAGTATTGAGGTACATAAAAATGTTCAAAACAGACATACCATTTGACCCAGGAATTGTACTCCTAAGAATTTACCCTAAGAATGTAGCAATCAAGTATGAGAAAGACCAATGTACCCCTATGTTTATCGCAGCACTATTTACAATAGCCAAGAATTGGAAGCAACCTAAATGTCCATCGATGGATGAATTAATAAGGAAGATGTGGTACATATACACAATGGAATACTACTCCGACATAAGAAAAGCGCAAATCCAACCATTTGCAGCAACATGGATGGAGCTGGAGGGTATAATGCTCAGTGAAACAAGCCAAGCGGAGAAAGAGAAATACAAAGTGATTTCACTCATCTGTGGAATATAAGAACAAAGGAAAAACAGAAGGAACAAAACAGCAACAGAATCACAGAACTCAAGAATGGACTAACAGGTACCAAAGGGAAAGGGACTGGGGAGGATGGGTGGGTAGGGAGGGATAAGGGGGGCAGAAAAACAGGGGTATTAAGATTAGCATCCATAGCGGGGTGGGAAAAAGGGGAGGGCTGTACAACACAGAGAAGACAAGTAGTGGTTCTACAACAGTTTGCTACGCTGATGGACAGTGAATGTAAAGGAGTATATAGGGGGACCTGGTATAGGGGAGAGCCTAGTAAACAAAGTATCCGTCATGTAAGTGTAGATTAATGATTAAAAAAAAAAAAAGAGCAGTTCCTATGTGATGACCTGTAATGAATTCTACACAATGATATAAAGGGCATATAAAAGTGTAGGCAAAGGTTCTCTTTGTGTTTATACAGAGGATGAAAGCCTAATTTGGCTACCCCAAAAATGAAATAAGATACGATATGTAAAAGAACTTCCAACATCAGCACTCTCGGGAAGACTCATGACAGAAGATGATCAGCACAAAAAAAAAACTCGAACAAAGATCCACACACTGCCACAGGTGTAGATGCACTCATCCCACCAGTTCCTAGACTTGCCATGGGAATGATGAAGGAGATATCTAAGCTGACCTGTGCATACAGTAAAACAAAAAATCGGACTGGATATATACTGTTGGAACTCAACCAAGAATTAGGAGAAGTGCAAATTGTAGCTCTCCAAAATCTTACAACAACAGACTATTTATTGTTAAAAGAACATATGGGATATGAACAGTCCCCAGGAATGGATTGTTCTAGTTTATCTGAATTCTCTCAGACTGTTTAAGTTCAGTCGGACAATATCCACCATATCATAGATAAGTTTTCACAAATGCCTCAGGTGCCTAACTGGTTTTCTTGGTTTCACTGGAGATGGCTGGTAATTACAGGTATGCTTTGGTTAGGTAACTATATTCCTATTATGTTAATGTGTGTGCACAATTTAATTAGTAGTTTAAAACCTACCCATGCTGAAGTTACTTACAAGTAGATATGTCAAAGAAATAATCAATTTTCCCAGGTTTTCTTCTGCCTGCTACTTCTATAGCTTTTCTTCTTCCTACCTAATCACAACCTTTAAATAGAACTCGTGCCACATGTCGAATTTACCGAGTATCATAATTCTTCCAAGTGGTAAAGACACCTCAAGAAAAATGCTGGGCATAGAAGCCACAGGGCATAAATATGCAAAGAAGTAAAAAGCTAACCTTTTCAAACAATATGTCTTCTCTCTCACTTACCAACTTAACATTTCCCTGTATGGCCCCGGAAGATGACTGGATAGCCAGAGACGGGTAAGATTCCTCAAGGGAGGAACAACCTAAGACAGGCACAGTCGCAGGGGGGCCATCAGGTGAGAAAATGGGGAGCAGCAGAGGTGAGGCTTAGAACCTCCCCCCTCATGTTCTGAGAGAAATCTTCTGCATACATGGATGTTTATTGCCCTCGTCTAGCTCAGATTAACACATAGTCTACAGGCACACACCTGATCATCTACATTTGCTCTCTTACAACACTAAACTCTGTTTTCTACCTTTATCTCGTATCTACCTACCACTTCTGCATTTTATTAAAAATAATAATAGTAGAGAAATGTGGTATCCACATATAAATCAAGTTTAAAAATCAAATGAATATTCATATTTGAACTGACTGTGTATAGTTCATAATGCATGAACAAACCCGAAAGCTTCTGTGATGACTGCCCTTGCACTGTTCACCATGTAACTTATTCACTATGTAAGAATTTGTACTCCATGTAAGAATTTGTTCGTTATGCATCAGAAGATTGGAGACTATCGAAAATTAGGCTTGGGGTGGATTAATGAATTTGCATTGAGTATTGACCCCCCTATCCAGAAATTTATTGTTGTTAACAACTATTTGATCAATAAATGTGAGAGATGCCCTCACAATATATATATATATATATACATATATATATATATATATATGTATATATATATATACACGCATTTCCAATTGTAAAATAAATAAGTAACCGGGATGTAATGTATAGCATAAGGAATATAGTCAAAATATTGTAACAACTTGGTATGGTGATAGCTGGTACCTAGAATTATCATGTATATAAATGTTGAATCACTGTGTTGTACACCTGAAACTAATGTAATGTAATACTGTTGTCAACTACCCTTCAATAAAAAAAAAAAAAATGGATAGATCCAGATGGTATTATTTATGGTCAGTGAAATAAGCCAGACAGAGAAAGAGAAATGCCATATCATTTCACTTTTATGTGGACTATAAGAACTAAGCAAAATGGAAGGAACAAAACAGCACTAGATTCATAGACACTGAGAAGGGACTGGTGGTTACAATGGGGGAGAGGGATGGGGATAGAGAGGCACAATAATCAATGACAGTATAAATTTTCACAGCATGGAGAATATAGTCAATGATGCTGTAACATCTTTCTAAGTTGATAGTAATGACACTAGACGGGATGAGCGTTTAATTATATGGGTAACAGTAGACCACTGTGTTGTGTATTTGAAACCAATATAAAATTGTATATCAACAGTACTTCAATAAAAAGAGTTTTGGCAATGGTGATTCATCACAGCATTCGTTGTTGAAGATACTGAAGCTGTTATTACTAATTGTAATCAGAACAGCATGCAGGAGAGTAAAGTCCCTACACTATTTTAATCTCAGAGATGAAGAAGTCAGACACAGAGGGGCTGCCACAACTCTTTCCCCACCCCAGGGTCTAAGGTCATAACAAGTTTACGGCAGAGATATGACTGGCCAGTGGTTTCTTTGACTTCATGCCTGCCTGTTTTCTGCAAAGACACACAGCAGAGAGAGTTCCTGGCCAGAAGCAGGGAATGGATGTAGCTTAGAAAACCTTAAAAGGTTAGTTCTTTTAACCCAACATTATTTACAGTTAATTGGAAAATAAAACCAGGTCATTTTATTGCTGCTAACAGCTTCATCTCAATAGTTCCTGCCATTCTCACTGGATGGAAAGGGTGTGGTCATAGGTGTGCAGCTTGTGCACTTAAACATTGGTGTGGGAAGGCGAAAATCAGGATAATATTGTCTCAGTTAGTGGCTTGTCTAAAATTAGCCAGACTTCTAAAGTAAGCATTTATTATCAAATATACATTATTTACATATTTCAGAATAATTTCTTCCTTGTTCATTTGCTTACTTCAGCCTGGGTCTAATGGCAATGACCGACCTCCTATGGTTTCAGCTGTTTTCTAACCTGTGGGAATTCTAACTCAAAATTCCAGGAGTCAACAAAATGTACACTTTCTCTTTCTCTAGTCTTGGTCTAAATACCACCAGACATGAAAGACACAGTTCTTGGCTTTGTTTAGTTTCTGTGCTTTAATTCTCAGATGTATAATACAGCAAATTCTTTCTCACCTCTAAATTGTTTAATGAACTCCAAATACTGAGGGACTCATTCTATGAAACCGACTCCATGTAGTTAGGGCTGGAAACATGCCTGGTTCACCCTAACTATATTTGTGGATTTCCAAATCCAACTAAACGTGTATTTCACATTTGTACAAATCAGAAAATGAAACTCAGTTTCCCAGTAAGACATGTATTTTGACTTAGAAACCCCTGTACTACATCTGAAGGTGTAACACTTAGCTGTTGATGCAGAATTTGACAAAGACAACAGGTGGGCTATTCCTGGACAGGCCACTCCCACTTTGTGCAGTCTACTGCTGTGTGACACTCCCTGATCCGGGGCATGTGAGGGTTGAGAAATGAAAAATCTCTTCTCCTATTTGTGGGCCCTGGACACTATTTATCTTGGTGATAGATTGATATGCTGAGTCATCTCTACATAAAACACTGTTTTAGTTCCCAGGAGAGAGATTTTTTTCCTTTTCATTAGAGAGTTAAGAAAAAATTTAGGAACAGTGAAAGAAATATAGCAGAGATCTATGAATGACAGGTTCTTTATGAAAACATACATGGGTGTATGAAGTTGAGGATCCCAAGTAGTAAGGATTATGATGTGTCCATTTCCAAACAGGGCCACCAGGTAAGCCATGAGGAACAGGACATCATGTAGGGTTTGAATCTTTGGATCATCAGACAATCCCAGAAGAGAAAACTCAGTGACACCTGTGTGGTTGATTGACATCCGGTGCTCCCAAAGAGTGAGCTGTGTACTGCAATCAACACACAGAAAGTAATAATATGGTGCCTACTTGTGCTATTAGATATGTTAATTATCTTACCTGTGGTCATTACCTTACTAATTGTGTGTACACACACACACATATATATATATATATATATATATATATATATATATATATATATAAAGTATATGTATACCTATATATCAAGTTGAACACATTAAACATATACAATTTTCATATTATTTATACCTCAAAAATCAGGAAAAATAAAATACATAGAGTAGGTTCTTTCAAAATTAAGGTATTAGGTTGTATGTCCAAGCAAGGAAATTAATCTTTCAAATTCCCTGCTACACTGATCTATTTGTTTTGTGTTACTGTGACTGGCTCATGTATGTGTGACAATGTCTGTGATGGATGAATGCGCTGATCATTCAGCATTTGCAAATTTATGTGATGTGTTCCAAGTTATGACTTTATCAAATTACCCATGTGATATCCACTAACACAAAGTAAGTTATGCTCAAAATACACTTCCAGCTGTTAGAAGAAACTCCAGCATGTCTGTATAAAAGAGTTTCAAAGAAAACCAAAGTAGGAAGCAAAGGCCAAAGTATCCCTGGAAAGTTATTTATTTTGCTTCTTGGTTTGATTGCCTTTGAAAATGAGTGTGTCTAGAATACATCAAAATAATCTTGTCTAAAAATGATAAAAACTGTGATTCTATTAAATGTACCTACAGTAAGTTCTTATAGACAGAAAGCAAATGATGTTTGTTGAGGTCTTGGGGAGAATGAATATGGAGTTAACGCTTTACTGGGTTAGAATTTCAGCTTCTCAGTGTGAAATAGTTCTGGAGATGGATGATGAGTGGATGCCCAGCCATGTGAGTGTAATCACCAGCACAAAAATACGGTTAGGAATAGTTAAGGTTTCTTACGATACATACCTTTCCCCACAATTAAAGTAATTAAAAATTTTTTTAACTTTCAGAAGTGACCTCTCTAAAATGAATGATTTATGAAATATATATTGTAAGACACATTTTAAAATAATAGCCAAAAATATGCACATTACCAGAACACTTCTAATTTGTACAAAAGATATTAATTTCATGAACTTCTGAATTTTAGCCAGCTTCTTTGTAGATAAAGGGGGAATTTTGTATGGGTTTATAATAAGGAGTCTAAGAGTCAGTATAATGTAGAAGAAAGGACAAGGACCAGGGACTAGAAACATTTTGGTTTTCAATCTGTCTGCCTTGAACTGGGTGAATTACTTTGTGAAACTTTGTGAATTTTTAAGAGACGAATTTTTCAGTTACTTAAAAACAGATTGTAAGTGGAGTCCCATGGAAATTTACTAAGAGCAATAGGAGTACTCTGTACACAGTGTTTACCACAAGGTAAACATTCACTGTAAACAGCTACTAAATGAGATAAATAGTTAACATTGGCTTAGTATTTACTGTACCTGGGTGAGTTAAGTATAGCGGTTGAAAGCAAGGCTACAGAAGCCAGAACTGTGGGGTGTGCACTTCCTCATTGCTTGCTCAACACCTGTAGACATTTGCCAAGTTGCATAAACCCTCGTGTTTGTTTCATAACTTCTTGCAGTATTGTTCTAGGCATTAAGTTAGTTATGTAAAGAAGTTACTGAAACCCTTTGTTGACTGGAAGATTTTAGTAATGATGATGGTCATCATCAACACTAAATTTTTGGTGATGTTGTACATGTTATCTATTATTAATTTTAATTTTCTCTGTAAAGAGAACAAGATGTCAATACTACTGTCATTTCACAGCTGAGGATAATAATACAAAGAGAGACCAAAAGACCCCTGACTTTCCCCCTGTGGGGCATGGCCCATAATTGGCAGAGGTGATACTGGAAAGTGGTTCCTCTGGCTTCCGCTCCTGCCTGTCCTCTGCAAAAACACACAGCACAGAGAGTTTTTGGCTGCCTGGCTGCAATGTGTATATTACCTAAATAAATGTTTATTTGTTTAGCCTATCATGTATTTTAGATTATAGAAATATAGGATTGGGTCATCAGGTTGCTGCTAACATCTTCACGGCAGTAGTTATTTTCATTTGCACGGGACAGAAAGGGTGTGTTTCTATGTGTGCAGCTTGTGCCCTTCAATACTGGCGAGTGAAGGGGAGGAAGGGAACACTGTCTCAATCACAGGCATGTTTAAATTCTCCTGGTTGTGTTTTCTAATTAAGAGTAGGTATCACATACTATGTATCTTCTACATTTTCAGGATAATTTGCCAGACTATTTGCTTACTTTAGATGTCATTGTTCCATCCCTTAAAGTTTCAGCTGTTTCATAACACATAGGAAACTTCCTGTCCTTGGTAGGAGGGATGGCAAAAATTGAAACTCAAAATTACAGGCCTCAACAAAAATATATTTCCTCTTCCACTCCTGGTTGTCTTAAACATTATTGAAAGACTTAGTTCCTGGCTTTTGTTCATTCCCTATGCTTTAATTACCAGAGACATAACACAGCTAATTCTTTCTTATCTCTAAGTAGTTTTATAAAGCACAAACATGTACCAAAGTGTTCATCTATGAAAAGGAGTCCACAAAGATAGGGATGTACACATCTCTGATAATGCCTAACTTTATTAATGCATTACCAAATTCCACATGACACTGGAATGTGTATGTTCATGAAACAGCAAATATAGCTCTGTTTCCCAATATGCTCTGTCAGAGTGTTAATGATTTCTGAGGCTCGGAAAACTCTTACATGTCTGAGGGCTTTGTTAACTGTGGCCGAATGAGGCAGCATTTGCCGGAGGTAGTGGGCAGGCTCCTTCTCAGTCTGGCCACTGCAGGCCTGCTCAGCCTCCTGAAGTCTGACTCTCCTCAATCCAGAGCACCTGAGTACGAGGCATGAAAACGCTGTTTTCATTTTCATGGATCCTGGACACCACGTGGTGTCTTGGTGGTAGTTGAAATGCTGAAGCATCTCTACATAAAATCACCATGTGTTATTGGCCATATTGCAATTCTACACATCAAACTAATTTAAGTGCTGAAAACTCACAGTTTTTCATTTTTCTGGCAAGAGTAAAGCATAGCAGTGTACTGGGGATAGTTTTGTAGAGCACACGTGTATAAAGATGTGTACGTTTGTTGGGTAGTTTCTTTTGTAAGGGAAGAATGGAAGAGAGGGCTGTCCATAAATCCTCTAATTGAGAGAGAGCCATGGACAAAGGCATAAACAAAGCCACACCCGAGCCCTCTGTGCTCGCCCAGGCCAGGCCCTGGGAGGCACGCCAGCTCCTGCACGCAGCTACTGCAGCCCTTGGCGGCGCGGCCCACTGGCGTCTGCTTCTCGCCGGACCCCGAGCCAGAGATGGGAGCCTTCTGGACGGCCAGGGGCTGGGCGGAACTGCCCAGTGGTGCCTGGGGGGCGGTGTTGGGGCGTCCCGGTCACTAAGAGCTTTGGCGCAGGCGCACAGGTGCATGTAAAGGTACCCTGGCTTGCTCTACCTGTCATCTCATCTTTGAAGAACACATATTTGAAAAGTTAGAACTGAGACTGATGAGGACAATGACATCCTTGGTCTGGCATATGGGTTAACAGATAGACCCCGGCTGGGCTGCCAAATCTGTTTGACAAAATCTATTGACAATATAACTGTCTGAGTACCTGATGCCGTGGCTGATGCCAGAAAGTCCATTGACATGGGCAAGAACTCCTAAATAAATATAAGTATTTTCACAAAATGTTAATCTGTTTTTACAATTATTATTATTAATATAATTGAGAACATGGATGAATCGGTTTATCCTTATGACTAGTTTTACTACTTTAATTCACCTTGTCTAACTACTGAGTTTAACAGTTCGGAAAGTATGCAATCTTTATTTTGGTTAGACTATAAAAAGCAAATTAAATGTTAGAATATAGTTAATATGATAAAACTTTATGTATTTCACCCCATGTTTGTTTAGTGATTTTGGTAAATTTTTTCATATAAATCTTATGCCTGCTACCTATAAAGTAAGTTTAAAAAATGGTATTATTATTCCTATTAGATGTGGGTGAACTTAGAACAAGTTAGAAGATCTGTACTTGAATCTGCATCTTGTTACTACAAATTTATATGTTTATATTGAAACTGGAGAAATTACAAATATCTTCTTTACAGAAATAACATGTGAGTGTGTACGGCCAAAACTGCTCAGTAAACTGCTCAATTTCAAAGACAGTTATTAGCTTATAAATAAATATTTCAAAATTTAAAAAAAGGAAAGACATAACCATTTCATTCGTATTATAATTTTGAGAAACACTGCCTCTAATAATTATTTAATATGATTGGTGAGAACTTCAGTCATTTCCTTTCCTAGCTTGTAGAATGATGTGTGGAAATAATTTATGTGTAAATAAGAAACTTCTAATCATAATGTATTTTGAATACAGAACATTATTTAAAAAGTACCCAACATTCTCATAAATGAAATGCATGTGTCAGAATTTATTTTTTCGATATGTAGGATAGACTTAATGAATGTAGAGGCTGTAGAGTCCCATATATAATGTATATATTTTGATTTTAACTCTACTGTCAAACTTTTAGTTATATTTAGGAGCACATTTGGGCAGGAAAAACCTTGCTGTGTTTCTGTGAAGTGATTATATTTATAAAATGATTTTATCTATACCACATTCCTAATTCTGTTTTCCTTATTTATGTGTATATGTGTCTGTCTGATATTTCCTCATGTTCATAAATGTCTGGGTTTTTTTCTCTCAATTGTATCTGAGATGAAAATTTAAATATTCAATATTATTCAAGTTCATTTGAGAACAAATGCAACTTTTGAATTAAGATCTACATATGTACAATAGAAAGGGTCACAGTAATTTTATTGGGTAATATGTTAGAAAAATAATGATTTTTATATAGACAATGAACATTTCATTCTCCCCAAAATTTTAAATAGTTGTTACTTACATGGTGCTTATGTGTTTATCTCTGAAAATCCAGGCTGTAAAAGAAACAAGTTCCTTACTACAGGAATTACACATGTGTTTTGAACTCTTCAATCTTCACAGATTCTATTCATCTGGGGACATTTGTTCTCACCTAATGTAGTATAAATTATTAGCAGACTATACCGCAGCAGGAACTGTGAGAATCCAGTTATATCCTCTCACTGAGAGAAGAACCCCCTTAAGGTATTCTAAGGAAAAGGTGAATTGTTCCAACTATGAGGGGTGATGTGTCCCCTAAGTCCTTTCAAGAACACCGAGCAGGGGAAGAGTTGGGACAGGGGAGACCAAAGGGAGGTGGTTATAGGCTGAGGACATGGGGAGCTAAAACTGAGAATAAACACAGAGGTCTATTGGGGGGAAAGTGTCCCTGTGGTTATACTGGTTGGGGAGAACGTGACGGGCTTAACAGAGTAACTGAACATTAAGCTAAGAAATCTCAAAAATCCCAGGTGCTGAGCCACCAAATTAGTCATTTGTGTACATAAACGTACAAACATTGCTTATAAGTAATCTAAAATATTTGTTAGCTAGAACAATAATTTGTATAAGTGAAAGTAAAATAGATCTTTAATGTATATAATTATTGTTAATAAAATATTAATTATATGTACAAGTCATTATATGTCAACTTTCAGAGACATATACATTAAATGAATACTCATACTATGTGGAATATACTAAAGAATCCATTTAAGCCCATTTCTGACATCATGGTTCATGCTTCCTTGGTTTTAAATGAAAAAATATATTGCCTCGGAGTTCTTGAAAAACTATTCACTTTATTTATATTTCATTTACACTTATTAGTATTTTACAGTACAATCTTGTGGTTAGTTACAATAACTGCTTTTGAAAATTTAGTAAGATAACATGTTTTCTTCTGGGATGATTAATTTCATGCACTAATAAGATTTCTGCCAGTTGAAATAGATGTAAATATTCTTAGGTAACTTGTGATACTGCAATACTTTTCCTTAAAATTAGAAAAATAAAATTAATAATTGCAAATGTGCAATGTGTGGAAACTCCTTAAAATAATCCCTGAATGTCATAAATAGGATACAAAGCAACTCCAGAGAAAAATTGTCGGAGCAGAAATACCCTGTTTAGATCCCAGAATTAACTTATCAAAGTGGGATTAAGTTTGAGCTTCATATAGCAGAAATGTAACATCTATAAGAAGGCTCAAGTCCTGGAGAAAGGACTGGAATGAATCACTTCTTTCTTTCAGAAGGAAATATTTTCTATGAGAAAAGAGCTCAGGAAAGTTGGAGGACAGCTTTGTAAACTGAGAGAAAGCTCAAGGAGCTCAGAAAAGAAAATGACCACATCCAGCAAATACTATTTAACATTGGGTTGAAGTTCCAGGCTTTATCAAGTGACCCTTTATCATCTCCTACATGCACAGGTCACAGAGGGCCAGAAGTAGTATGGGATCATGTGGGTCATCATACACCCAAGGAAGGAGCAGAGCCACACTCTCCAGGGGCAGGCATCTGGGGTAACTGAGATGTGACTGGGGTTTTTCAGCACCTGAGCCTCGACACCCACAGTCACAGAGGAAATTCTACCTCTGTAACTGGTAGGTTTTGCTACATTTTATATGTAGAAAAGTATTCTTCATATCATAATATACACAATAATGATGCTTTTCTTTTTTTCTACCTAGTGTTTGTTATACTAAAATAATTTTTTAGAATTTATTGCATTGGTGAGGAAGTGTGGAGCACAGGTAGGTTATACCAACAGGGTCTGGATGGAAATTCCTGGAATGGCTGGGTCACAGGTTAAGTGACTATCCAGGATGCCAGGCACATGGGCTTGTTTCCCAGGGCCCCACATCAGAGCAGCATCCCATGTGCACCATGGGGTGCAGGAGGAGGAGGCTCCTGACCATGAGGACATGTCTCTTAAGGTTCATGTCACTTCCCCTCAGACATTGTGCAGAATTCAATTACATATTCACAACTAGTTGCAATGGAGGGTTTGAAAAGACAAAGCATCATGAAGAGCACAGGGAATCACAGCAGTGTTGCCATGTGAGGCAGATCAGAACGTGCAGTGTCAGCAGCATGTAGAGCAGGGAGTAAACAAAGCACACAGTGGCCTGCAGCCTCATCATCATGTGCAGGAGCCTCCTTGGGCACCAGGCTTTCATCAGGAGGAGCCAAGCAAAGTTACAGGAGGAAGGAGCCTTCCCTCCACTCTCCCAGCCCTGCCGTTTCTAATTACACATGAGACCTCAAGGGGGAGGAAAATTGATTTTTATATGATGAAGATAAAATGGAATTTCTCAGTCTAACAGTCTATACAGCAAGAAGCAGGGTTTCATATCTGGGCACCTCAGTGCACACTGAGATTTTGGGAACAAATGGACATGCTTCATTGGGCAAGAAATGATGCAGCAGTAAGATAACACCAAATCTAGGAAATACAGAGGGAAATTTTATCTTCTAAATTGCAGAATCATTCTAGTTTGTGGAAGCCCAGGTTGTTCTAATTTCATTGGATTGTGTTTAAAAGATCACTGCTGATGCAATAATTTCTGAAGTTATTATACACATAAAAATACTGTTAACACCCTTGAGTGATGGCATTTCAACTAGGAAGTCTACATTTCTTTGTAATCTTTCTATTAATATTGCTACATAGACTTTGGAGCCAATGCCAAGAACATACCACAATAATCATGTACCACTGATGCCTCTGTGTTTTCTCCATGTGTCTGAAGAACATTCTGCAATGTTAGGTCTACCCCTGCTCCAAGTGGCTAAAATAATATGTTAGTGTTAAGATACATCCCCAGCAAATAAATTGTAAAATTTGAAAACAATATACCTTGGACCTAAAGAGAAACTTCTTTGTAAATTACTTGAATATATTTAATTTTACTTAAATGCTACAATTCTAAGGAGTTTCCCCAGAGTCAATTTTATGTCCTTGTTTTGAAGGCTGTAAATGACGGGATTCAGTGATGGAGGGACCACTGTGTAAACACACACAGAGTGCTATCCAGGTGTGACCTCAACTCAGAGGCTGGCTTGATGTAGGCAAAGGCAGATGTTGAAAGAAACACAGTCACAACAACCAGATGAGGGAGGCAGGTGGAGAGGGCTTTGGACCTGCCCTCCAGGGAGGAGATCCTTGAGACAGCAGAGAAGATGTGCACATAGGAATATAAAATAGAGGTGAAACAAGTTAGTGAGATAATTATAACAAATGCAGTCACTGCTACTTCATTTGTGTTCATTTTGGGGTCTGAGATCAAAATAATCTGAGGGATATCACAGAAGAAATGATGGATCTTATTAGAACTAAAAGTTACAGAAAATGTTGCTGCTGTGTGCATGGCTCCAAAGATCCCTGCACTGACATATGAAAACATCACCATACACCCATTGACTCCCTTGTTCATTGTGGTCTCATAGTGCAGCGGATGACAGATGGCAACATAGCAGTCATAGGACATCACAGTGAGGAAGAATACATAAGCACCAGAAAAACTCACAAAGAACAGAACCTGGAAGACGCATCCAAGGAAGTATATTGTGTTCCTGTTCGTCAGGGAGTTGAGAGCAAATTTCGGAACAGTGACAGAGATGTAGCAGAGATCTATGACTGACAGATCCTTCAGGAAGAAGTAAATGGGTGTGTGAAGCTGAGGATCAAAAGTGATTAGAATGATGATGAGGCCATTTCCTAACAGGGCTGCCAGGTAAGCCATGAGGAACAGGACACCATAGAGGATTTGCACCTTCTGGTCCTCAGAAAATCCCATGAGGAGGAATTCAGTGACCCCTGTATTGTTGATAATCTCATCCAGTGGTGTGGTCCCCAAAAGTAAGCTGTTTTCTGTAATTGAAATCACAGAAATAAAGGAAAATGGTATCTACTTGTGCCAAGATATTATCTGAACTGTGTTGATTATCTCACTATGTGTAAGCCTATTAATAAAATGTATATGTGTATCTTTATATTAAGTGAAATGTTAATTACTGACAAAAATGTAAATTTCTGTATTGGCCAATTAACCTAAAAATGTGAAAAATAAAATAAGGAGAGTGGTTTCAATAAATAAATTAAGATGTTAAGGGTGTGATTCTAGCAGCATAGTTAATTTTAGTGATTCCAAGCTGCAGTGACACAGTGGTTTTCTATTAGAGTGATGGACCCACAAATGTTAGAAGGGGCTGGGATGGATGGATGAGGTGAACCTTTAATGTTTGTGGGGTCCACTGGGATTATCTTCACCATTATGGCTGCACCAACTGACAATGGGTGTTACCTAATACCGAGTTAGGAAGAAATGCTCCAAAGTTCCCTCCAAGCTGATACAGGAAACTACTTCACAGTGTAAAAACAATTACAAGATATCCAAGCAACAGGAGAAACCAAGGTCTTTCTGGAAACTTATTTACACATTCTCATTGTGTGCATTGATAATAATATTGCTTCTTGGTGTTATTTGTTATCTTTGAACATGAATTAGTCTTGAATACAATATGGTCATTAAAATAACCTAGTCACAAAATGAGAAATACTGTGTGATTCCATTTATATATGGTCCCTGGAATAAATTAATGTAGACAGAGACTAAACTGTGATGGGAAAGACTGAGGGGATGAAACAACTTGAAGCTATTGTTTAATGGATACAGAGTTTCGGTTTTGCAAAAAGAGACCTTTCTGGAGATGGGTGTGGGATGCTTGCCCAACGACAGGACTTTTTACCACCACTTGAATGTACACTGAACATTGGTTAAGATGGGAAATTTTTGTTACCTGTATTTTGCTACAGTTAAAAATAATTCAAAATTGAGGAGTCAGAATTTTTAACAATCGGAAATGATCCCTATGAATGTCAGTATTTGAAAAATAATAAATGTTAGTACATAGTTTAAAGTCATAGCCAAAAACAAAAACAAAAAATGCACAATTTTCTACATTTGTCAAATACATTTTAGAACATTCCTGTTTTGTGCAGAAGAGCTTAAAATAAATTAATTCATTTTTGAAATTTAGCCAGTTCATTTGTTAAAAAGGGGAACTTTTTACAGGTTTATAATGTCTCTGATACTCATGTAATTTAGGAGAAAGGAAATATCAGGAATTAGAAAAATTCTTGTTTTCAGTTTGAATCTGTCATGTCGTGGGTTAGTTATCTTGTGGTAGTTGATTCATATTGTGGGTGACTAAGTTTTATGACAGAAAGAGATTATATAGGGAGACCCATGGGAGTTTATCAGGAGCAACAGGAATATTTTTTGTATAACATGTGGAACATAGTAAACATCAATATCTGCAAGGAAATACTAAATAAGACAGTTAAAATAAGAATTTATTATTTATTTTCATTATTATTAAACATTGATAAAAAACATTTAGGATTTATTGTATATTATAGAGGTGTATATTTAGAATTCTTTGAAGCACTTTACTAGTAAAATGATTTTAGAAATGGTGATGGTCATCATCACTAATGAATTATTGAAGATGTTGAAGTTGTTACTTATCAATAATTTTAGTCTGCACAGTGAACAGAGTGTAAGCAGGGTGTAAGGTGCCAGTGCTGTTATGATTTCACAACTGAGGGTAGTAAGACAGAGAGAGGGTGACTGTTCCCCACCTCCAGCCCCAGTGGAAAGGGACATAACCAGTAAACAGCAGAGATGGGAGAGAATGGTTTCTCACTGACTTCCATGCCTCCCTGTTCTCTGAAGAGTCCCGAAGCATAGGGAGATCTTGGCAGGCTGGAGGCAATAGATGTAGTTTAGAAAACAATCAAAGAAAAGTTTAATTTTAATTCAACATGAATGTTAAAGTATAGAAAAGAAAAACCAGGCCATTTGAGTGTTCCAAACAACTTAAACTCAGTACATTTTCCAATTCTCAGTGATGGAAAGTGTGTTTAAGTACATGTGCAGCTATTGCACTTAAGTATTTGTGCATAATGTGCAGAAAAAGAGAAAATTGTCTCAATTTGTGGCATGTTTAAGTCCTTCCAGTCCTGGTTTTTAATAAGAATTAAGTATGCATCACAGACTACTTGTGTTTACCCTTTCAGATATAGTCTTTCCAGATTATTTGTTTACTTCACCCTGGATCTAGATGACAGGATCCTCCACATCTAATATCAGCTTTTTCATATTTATAAGAAATATTCTGAATTCAATAGAAAGAATGCCAAAACTTCTACCTCAAAATACCAAGACTTATAAAAAATTACACTTCCTTCTCCTCTGGCCATGGCTTTAAGTACTGTTTCCTATTAGTGAAAACAATGTTCCTGACTTTTGTTCAGTGTCTCTGTCTTAATTATCTAAGATACAATACAGCAATCTCTCCTCATCTTTAAATGGCTTTATAAAGTTCAAATAAAGAAGTGACTCGTGAAATGGAGTTAAAGAAAATAGTGATGGAAACATTTCTGATAATGCCTTAGTACATTTATAGATTTCCAAATCCCACACATACCTGGACTGCATGTGTATATGAATCAGGAAATATAACTCAGTCTCCTAGGATATGTCAGCATCAAGTATTGCTCTGGCTTAGAAAACTGCACTGTGTCTGGAGTCCGGATCACGACTGCCCAGTGATGCAGAATTTGTCAAAGATCGTGAGCAGGCTCATTCCCAGGTCGAGCCGCTCCCAGGCTCTGTGGTCTCCTGGGGGTGGAAGCCCCCTGACCCAGAGCATCTGAGCGCGGAGACGGGAAAGGCTGGTGTCCTTTTTGTGGATCCTGGACCACTTCTCTTGGTAGCAGAAGAAATACTGAGGCACCTCTACAGAAAACCACTGGGTTTGTGTGGCCACACTGCAATCCTACATTTAAAACTAATTTCAGAGCTAATATACTCAGAACAGCTCATTCTCTGATGAAGATAAAGCATATTTTGGTAATGATGATAGTGCTGTAAAACACATACATGAAAAGCCTTAAGATGTGGATACATTTGTCAGATAAATTCTTTTATAAACAGTGGGATATTTCTCTCGAAAGCTATTGTAAAGACAGCCTTGGAAAAATAAATAATCAAAAAGAAAACCCTTTTTCCTGTATAATTTTGATGACTGTTTCTAATCATTATTTAGTCTTGATTGGAAAGAGCTCATGAATCATTGCCCTTTTTGGCTTAGTGAATGATCTGTAGAGTTAATTTATATTTAAATAAACACACATTTATCACAATATATTTCAATATATAACATTAATTTAAAATATTCACTATCTATCTCATAAATACAAAAGATTGTCAGAATTTATTTTCAAAAATGATATTGTAAGATGATCTTAAGAATACATAGCAGAGGTCCCAAAACTACAGGTTCTTGAAGGATATAAGAGAGATGTTTTGATTTTTAACTTCACTCTGTGACTTTTTGTTTATTTGGGAACTCTTTGGGACAGGAAGAAATTATACTTTGTATTTCTGTATATGTTTTGTCAAATGGCTTTACCCATACCACATTCCTAGTTATACTTTCCTTTTCATGTGTCTATTACTGAGCTTTAGCTTTCCTGCATGTGTTTGCTTGTTTGTCTGCTTTTACTTAGCTCACAACTATGTTTTTTTAACTCTAGGATTTTTCTCTTTTAACTGTATCTGAGACAAAATAATTGAAATTTTCAATGAAACTCATGACCATTTTAGAGTAGATATAAGTTTTGAATCCGGGTCTACATATCTACATATCAGATGAAAGCATCACACCTAACCATTAAATTGAGCAATATTTTAGAAAAATAAACCTTTGTATAGAGAAGGAGTATTTTGTCCTATCCAAAAGTGCTAAATAAAGGTTACTTACATTTTGGTCATGCTTTAATCTCTGAAAAACATTGCTATAAAAGGGACTCTTCCCTTATTACAGCAGTTTTACATGTGACTTGAAATCTCCAACCTTCAAAGATTCTCTTCATCCAGGAAGATTTGTTCTAATCTATTGTAATGGGCAGTTGTATTAGGTCTCCAACCCACCCGTAACAGGGGGAACTCACTTATCCTCTCACTGACTGAAGACCACCATGTGGCTCCCTAAGAAAAGGCACAGGGTTGCAACTCTGAGGCTCTGGGTTCTCCCCTGAGTCCTTCCAAGAACTCCCAGGAGGGAAGGAGAAGAGAGAAGACCAGGAGGGGCAGTTGCCAGTCAGGGACCTGGGGAATCAGACCAGGGAATAAACCCACAGGTCTGCTTCAGGGAAAAGCATTTACTTGTGATGCTGGTTGGGTGGAAAAGGACAGGCTTCACAAAGCAGTTCAGCATTAATCAGGGAAATCTCCAAGAGAGTTCAAAACCCTAGTGCTGATTTTCAAAAATTTTTATTTTGGTATCATTAATATACAATTACATGCCTAGTGCTGATTTATCAAATTAATTTTTACAGTACCAGGAAGTGCAAAACCTTTTCTATGGGCCATTATAAAGAGCTGTTGTTTAGAACAAAAATTTTTATAAGTAAAAGTTAAATATTATGTATTTAAGATGTCTCCACATCTTACACAAACATATATCTATTTGAGCTAATTTCTACGTTCATTGTGCATGTTTCTTTGCTTCCATATTAAAAATTATATTATGTAGGGGTTTTTAAAAGAGTGGTTATTTATATCCCATGAAAGATAATAATATTTTCAAATTAGGATCTAATGCTGGCTACAGGAAATGATTATAAAATCTAAAAGAAAAACATGTCTCTGCAGTGATGATTAATTTGACGTAATTATTATTTCCTCCTGAAATAGATGTGCTTATTTTATTTTATATGTTATCTTCTGTTATATTTTTCCTTTAAAATAATGGAAAAAAAATAATAATTACAAATATATAATGAGTAGGAAGTGCTTAAAATACTGCCTGAATAACGTAAAGAGAATAAAATTCATCTCCAGAAAAATTGTTAGAGGAGGAAATATACTTCTTAGAAATCCAGATGTATTTGTTCCCAAATTGCTTCCCAAAGTGTGTAGAACCTTGATATGCACATTTCAGATATGTAACATTTACAAGAAGGCTGAAATCATGGACCAAGAATAAGAACTCCTTCTTTCTATCTAAAGGAGATTCTCTTCTGTGGGAAATTCTCAAGTTGGATGTCACCTCTGTCCACTGAGAGGAAGCTCAAGGAGCTGAGAAAAGAAATCATTTGGGTAATACTTTCTACCTTCAAGTTCAAGTTCCAGCCTTCACTATGAGGCCCCTTTGTTCCCACTGTTCCATGCCCAACTCACAGATTCCAGAATTACCACAGAATCCTCCAGGCCTTGAGGCCAACAGGTAAAGAGCCCTGTTATATTTTCAGAGCTCAGAACCTGAGAACTGGTTACCCACATTTACAAGGTAACATCTATGAGTCTCTTTCCTCTTCATATTTCATACTTCAAAAATATTTTCATTTTATTAATAAAAAATTCCTTGTAAAATTAAGGAAATTAGGAATTTCAACCTTTTGTGGCATGTTTTGTCATTTATAAAATATTTGTTATTTTAGATAAGATAGTATTTGTTATGTACTGAAATACTCCTCAATTTTGTACAGTCAAAAAAGTTTTGCCTTGATGCAAAAAGAACAAATAAACACATCAAAAAACAAACCACAGATTATTAGAAATTATTTGTAATATATCCAAGAAGAGACTAATATATACAAAAGAATTGTTACATAATTCTCATAGCACAATCAGGAAAAAACTTAAAATATTAAGAAATAATATGTATAGCAGTCCACACCTAAGATTTATGCAGGATAATCAGAAACACTTGACCAGCAATGTTCTCCAGCAGTTTATTCTTTTTTTTTTTTTGAGAGGGCATTTCTCATAATTATTGATCAAAAGGTTGTTAACAAATAAAATTCTGTATAGGGGACTCAATGCTCAATGCACAATCATTAATCCACCGTAAACCTAATTTTCATCAGTCTCCAATCTTCTGAAACATAACGAACAAGATCTTACATGGTGAAGAAATTCTTACATAGTGAATAAGTTCTTACATGGTGATGAGTACTAGGGCAGTCATCACAGAAACTCGGTTTTGATCACGCATTATGAACTATAAACAATCAGGTCAAATATGAATACTCATTTGATTTTTATACTTGATTTATATGTGAATCCCACATTTCTCCCTTATTATTATTATTATTATTATTATTTTTATTTTTAATAAAATGCTGAAGTGGTAGGTAGATGAAAGATAAAGGTAGAAAACATAGTTTAGTGTTGTAAGAGAGCAAATGTAGATGATCAGGTGTGTGCCTGTAGACAAAGTGTTAATCCAAGCTAGACTAGGGCAACAAAACATCCACGGATGCAGAAGATTTCTCTCAAAACAGGGGGGGTGAGGTTCAGAGCCTCACCTCTGTTGATCCCCAATTTTTCACCAGATAGCCTCCCTGCGACTGTGCCTGTCTTAGGTTGTTCCTCCCTTGAGAAATCTTACCCGTCTCTGGCTAACCAATCATATTCAGGGGCCTTACAGGGAAATGTAAAGTTGGTAAGTAAGAGGGAAGCCATATTGTTTGAAAATTTTAGCTTTTTACTTCTTTGCGTATTTATACCCTGTGGCTTCTATGCCCAGCAATTGTCTTGAGGTATCTTTACCACTTGGAAGAATTATGATTTTCGGTAAATTCGATATGAGGCACGAATTCTATTCAAGGGTTGTAATTAGGAAGGAAGAAGAAAAGCTACAGAAGTAGCAGCTGGAAGAAAACATGGAAAGATTATTTCTTTGACATATCTTCTTGTAGAGTAACTTCAGCATGTATAGGTTTTTAACTACTAACTAAATTGCGCACACACATTAACATAATAGGAATACAGTTACCTAACCAAAGCATACCTATAATTACCAGCCATCTCCAGTGAAAACAAGAAAACCAGTTAGCACCATAGGAATTTGCGAAAATTTATCTATGATATGATGGAGATTGTCCAACTGAACTTGAACAGTCTGAGAGAAATCAGACAAATTAAAACAACCCATTCCTGGGAACTGTTCACATCCCATATGTTCTTTAAAGAGTAGAGAGTCTGTAGTTGAAAGATTTGGAGCGCTACAACTGCACTTCTCCTAATTCTTGGTTGAGTTCCAACAGTATAGATCCAGTAAAATTTGTTTTAATGTATGCACAGGCCAGCTTCGATATCTCCTTCTTCATTCCCATGGCAAGTCCAGGAACCGGTGGGATGAATGTAGCTACAACTGTAGCAGCACCTGGATATTTGTTGATGTTTTTTGATGATCATCTTCTGATATGACACTTCCAGTGAATGCTGATGTTGGAAGTTTTTCTTCATATCATATCTTAGTTCATTTTCTGGGTAGCCAAATTAGGCTTTGATGCTCTGTATAAACACAAGCAGACCCTTTGCCCACACTTTGATATGCCCTTTATACCATTGTGTAGAACTCCTTGGAGGTCACCACACAGGAACTGTTTTTTTTTTTTTAAGAGAAAGGAATATTATCAGAAATATATACCTCCAAAGCTGATCATCTGACACCCTTTAAGTGATTAAAATTAAGGATATTAAAAGCATGCATTAATCGTTAAATTACAGTTAGTTTTATCCTATCGTGGAGTAATACCCCTTTCCTTACTTTTTTTTTTGTTATATTTAATCTGCACTTACATGAAGAGTATTATGTTTACTAGGCTCTCTCCTATACCAGGTCCCCTTATAAACCCCTTTACAGTCACTGTCCATCAGCATAGAAAAATGTTGTAGAATCACTACTTGCCCCCTCTGTGTTGTACAGCCCTCTCCTTTCTAACACCCCACCATTATGCATGCTAATCTTAATAACCACCTTCTTCTTCCCAAAACTTATCCCTCCCTACCCACCCATCCTCCCCAATCCCTTCCCTTTGGTACCTGTTAGTCCATTTTTGGGTTTTGTGATTCCGCTGCTGTTTTGTTCCTTCAGTTTTTCCTTTGTTCTTATAATCCACAGATGAGTGAAATCATTTGTTATTTCTCTTTCTCTGCTTGGCTTGTTTCACTGAGCATAATACCCTCCAGCTCCATCCATGTTTCTGTAAATGGTAGTATTTGCCTCCTTCTTATGACTGAGTAATATTCCATTTTGTATATGTACAACATCTTCTTTATCCATTCATCTACCTATGGAAATTTAGGTTGCTTCCAATTTTGGCTGCTGTAAATAGTGCTGCGATAAACATAGGCATGCATCTGTCTTATCCAAATTTGATTGCTGCATTCTTAGGTAAATTCCAAGGAGTGGAATTCCTGGGTCAAATAGTAAGTCTATTTTGAGGATTTTGAGGAACCACCATACTGCTTTCCACAATGGTTGAACTAACTTACATTCCCACCAGCACTGTAGGAAGGTTCCACTTTCTCCACAGCCTCACCAACATTTATTGTTGTTTGTCTTTTGGATGGTAGCCAGCCTTACTGGTGTGAGGTGATACCTCATTATAGTTTTAATTTGCATTTCTCTAATAGCTAGCAATGTGGAGCATCTTTTCATGTGTCTGTTGGCCATCTGTATTTCTTTATTGGAGAACTGTCTGTTCAGTTCCTCTGCCCATTTTTTAATTGGGTTATTTGTTTTGTGTTTGTTGAGGCGTGTGAGCTCTTATATATATTCTGGACATCAAGCCTTTATAGGATGTGTCATTTTCAAATATATTCTCCCATACTGTAGGGTTCCTTTTTGTTCTATTGATGTTGTCTTTTGCTGTACAGAAGCTTTTCAGATTAATATAGTTCCAGTTGTTCATTTTTACTTTTCTTTTCCTTGCCCAGGGAGATATGTTCAAGAAGAGGTCACTCATGTTAATGTCTAACAGGTTTTTGCCTATGTTTTTGTCCAAGATTTTAATGGTTTCATGACTTACATTCAGGTCTTTGATCCATTTTGAATTTACTTTTGTATATGGGTTTAGACAATGGTCCAGTTTCATTCTCCTACATGTAGCTGTCCAGTTTTGCCAGCACCATCTGTTGAAGAGACTGTCATTTCACCATTGTATGTCCATGGCTCCTTTATCAAATATTAATTGACCATATATGTTTGGGTTAATGTCTGGAGTCTCTAATCTGTTCCACCGGTCTGTGGCTCTGTTCTTGTGCCAGTACCAAATTGTCTTGACTTCCATGGCTTTATAGTAGAGCTTGAAGTTGGAGAGTGAGATCCCCCCTACTTTATTCTTCTTTCTCAGGATTGCTTTGGCTATTCGGGGTCTTTGGTGTTTCCATATGAATTTTTAAATTATTTGTTCCAGTTCGTTGTAGAATGTTGCTGGTAATTTAATAGGTATTGCATCAAATCCGTATATTGCTTTGGGCAGGATGGCCATTTTGACGATATTAATCCTTCCTAGCCACGAGCATGGGATGAGTTTCCATTTGTTAGTGTCCCCTTTAATTCCTCTTAAGAGTGACTTGTAGTTTTCAGAGTATAGGTCTTTCACTTCATTGGTTAGGTTTATACCTAGGTGTTTTATTCTTTTTGATGCAATTGTGAATGGAATTGTTTCCCTGATTTCTCTTTCTGTTGGTTCATTGTTAGCGTATAGGAAAGCTATAGATTTCTATGTGTTAATTTTGTATCCTGCAACTTTACTGTATTCCGATATCAGTTCTAGTAGTTTTGTGGTGGAGTCTTTAGGTTTCTTATGTACAATATCATATCGTCTGCAAATAGTGACAGTTTAACTTCTTCTTTACCAATTTGGATTTTTTGTATTTCTTTGTTTTGTCTGATTGCTGTGGCTTGGACCTCCACTACTATGTTAAATAACAGTGGGGAGAGTGGGCATCCCTGTCTAGTTCCCAATCTCTGAGGAAAAGCTTTCAGCTTCTCGCTGTTCAATATAATGTTGGCTGTGGGTTTATGATATATGGCCTTTATTATGTTGAGGTACTTGCCCTCTATTCCCATTTTGCTGAGAGTTTTTATCATGAATGTTTGTTGAATTTTGTCAAATGTTTTTTCAGCATCTATGGCGATGATCATGTTGTTCTCCTCTTTCTTTTTGTTGATGTGGTGGATGATGTTGATGTATTTTAGAATGTTGTAACATCCTTGCATCCCTGGGACGAATCCCACTTTGTCATGGTGTACGATCCTTTTGATGTTTTTTTGAATTCAGTTTGCTATTATTTTGTTGAGTATTTTTGCATCTATGTTCATCAGGGATATTTGTCTGTAGTTTTCTTTTTTGGTGGGGTCTTTTCCTGGTTTTGGCATTAGGGTGATGTTGGCTTCATAGAATGAGTTTGGGAGTATCCCCTCCTCTTCTATTTTTTGGAAAACTTTAAGGAGAATGGGTACTATGTCTTCCCTGTATGTCTGATAAAATTCCGAGGTAAATCCTTCTTTCCCGGGGGTTTTGATCTTTGGTAATTTTTTGATTACTGCTTCAATTTCATTGCTGGTAATTGGTCTGTTCAGATTTTCTGTTTCTTTCTGGGTCAGTCTTGGAAGGTTGCATTTTTCTAGGAAATTGTCCATTTCTCCTATGTTTTCCAGCTTGTTAGCATATTGGTTTTCATAGTACTCTCTAATAATTTTTGAATTTCTGTGGGGTCCATCGTGATTTTTCCTTTCTCGTTTCTGATACTGTTGATTTGTATTGACTCTCTTTTCCTCTTAATAAGTGTGGCTAGAGGCTTATCTA
Organism: Manis pentadactyla; assembly: GCF_030020395.1. Lineage (NCBI taxonomy): Eukaryota > Metazoa > Chordata > Mammalia > Pholidota > Manidae > Manis > Manis pentadactyla. The sequence goes on from NC_080031.1 coordinate 74,997,889, forward strand.
TTTTGTGTATTTTCTCAAAGAACCAGCTCTTGGTTTCATTGATTTTTGCTATTGTTTTATTCTTCTGAATTTTATTTCTTTCTTCTCTTATCTTTATTATGTCCCACCTTCTGCTGTCCTTAGGACTCATTTTTTCTTCTTTTTCCAATTTTGGTAATTGTGTCATTAGACCATTAATTTGAAATTGTTCTGCCTTCTTTAATATGCTTTCCTATTAAGACTGCTTTTGCTGTATCCCACTAGTTTATTCTTAATAGGTTGAAACTAGAAAGAATACAAATGTCCTCCAACAGGGAATGGATAAATGAAGTGTGGTATGTCCTACATTCAAAAACTAATTAGCAATGAATGAATAAACTATTGATGCATACAAACTAATTGATGAAATTTTATGAACTCAAAAATTATTATGCTATGTGAGGAAGCCAAACAAAACAAAACAATGAACCTGCCTCATTTATGTATAACTAGAGAATTTGAAAATGTATATAGTCAGAGAAAGCAGATATCATATCAGAGTTTGGGGATTTGGGAGACCTGGAAGCCAAATGGAGGAATGTCCACATGGCCCAAGGAAACTATAAGGGGTAATGTTTATGTTTATTTTGACTTGAAGTAAAGATTTCAAAGGTATGTACACTTACCTTTATACATTATCAATTTGTGCACTGAAAATATATGCAGCTTACTGTATGCCAGTCATACTTTTATTAACCTGTTAAAATAGCACAGCAAAAAAGCTAGTGGAATATGTATTTTTTCCTTTGTTTTAGTGTCATGTACAAAAAATCATCTTCCAGATCTATATCAAGGAGCTCACTGCATAAGTGTTTTTACGAGGAGTTTAATGACTTCAGGACTTACACAGAAGTGCTGACATAATTTTGAGGTAATTTTGCACACTGTGTAAGATAGCATTGCAGTTTCATTATTTTGCTTCAGGCTGTTCAGTATTCCCATCCTCATTTATTCAGAATCCCATGTGTACATCCCAGGTATATATTCTTGGCTCTTTTATTACATATTAATCAACTATACATGTGGGTTTATATCCAGGCTTTCTATTCCCTTCATTGATGGATGTGTTTCCTTTTAGGAAAATTCCACACTCTTTTGATTACTATAGGCTTATAATATAGTTTGAATCCAGGGACCATGCTATATCCAGATTTGTTCTTTCTCAAGATTTCTGTAACAATTTCAGTTCATTTGTTCCATAAAAATGAAAAGTTATTTGTTTATCCTATTTCTGCAAAATATGCCATTGGAATTTTGATAGGGATTTCATTCCATTTGTAGATACTTTGTATAGCATGGATATTTTAACAATATTATTTTTCCAATCTCTGAACATTGAATATCTTGAAAATTATTTGTGTCTTTTCAATTTGTTAACTCAATGTCTTTAGTTTTTAATACACAGGTCATTCTTCTTATGCTTACAATTTTTCAAAAATTGTATCATTTTCTTGAGTTGTAAATGATTTTGTTTTTTGATTATTCTTTCTGATAATTATGATTGTATAGTAAGACAACTGATATCTGTATCTCAATTCTGTATCCTGTGATTTAATTCATATTAACTCTAACAGAATTTTGGTGGAGTCTCTAAGGTTTCCCATATAAAGTAAAATGTCATCTACAAACAGTGACACTATTATTTCTTCCTTTCCAGTTTGGATGTATTTTATTTGCTTTTCTTGTCTGATTTCTGTGGAGAGGACTTTCAATGTTATATGGAATGAAAGTAGCCAGTTTGGATATCCTTGTCTTATGCCTGATCTTAGAGGAAAATCAGCTTTTCTTTGCCATTGACAAAGAAGTTAGCAGTATGTTTTTCATATATGACTGTAAGTGTTGAGAATATTTCTTCAATATCCACATTGTTGAGAGTTTTTTATCATAAACTGATATGCTGAATTTGTCAAAAGATGCTTTTTCTGCATCTACTGAGATGATCTTATGATTTTTATCCTTCATTTTGTTCATGTGTGTACCTCACTGGCTGATCTACAGATTTGAAACATCCATGCATCCTTGGAATACCTATTTGATAGTGGTGTCTGATCTTTTTAATGTATTGCTGATTTCAGTTTGCTTATTTGTTGAGTGTTGTAACATCTATGTTCATCAGTATATTGGTTTATATTTTTTTGTGTGTATCATTCATTTTTTAATCAGTGTTATGCTAGCCTTATAAAATGATTTTGGATGTGTTCCTTATTTTTAAATATTTTAGGAGTAATTTGCGAAGTATACAAATTTGTCCTTTACATGTTTGGTGGAATTTAGGAGTTTTTAAATTAGTGATTCAATTTCATTATTTTAGTTAGCCTATTCAGACTCTTTATTTCTTTATAATTCATTTTGGATGATTTTATGTCTCTAACATTTTACCAACTTCTAAGTTTTCTAATTTGTTGGCATATAACTGTTCATAGCGATCTCCTATGAGCATTTGCCTTTCTGTAGCATCAGTTGTAACTTCTATACCTTCATATTTCTGTTTTTATTTATTTGGCCCCTTTCTGTTTTTCATTGCTCATGACACAAATTTACAGCATTTATTTAACTATTCAAGGAACTTGTTATCAGTTTCTTTAATTCTTTTCTACTGCCTTTTTTACTCTGTATTTCATTTCTTTCCACTCTGATCTTTATTATAACCTTTCTTTGACTAACTTTGGGCTTTGGTGCCTTTCAGCTCCATCCATGGAATGGTAGGATGAGCGTGAGAATATATTGCTTACCAGAGATCCATCCATGGTTGCAGACCCTGCATTTTCCTGCCTCTCTGGAAGTGTCTTTGAAATGAGAAAGTGCATCTCCCTTGTATTTTGTCTTGACATCTTTCACTGTTGGTTTGGCACTGAACCTCAGGGTAACAGAATCTGCTCATCAGTCCTTCAGGAGTAGTATTTTAGTTCCCTATAGTTCTAAGATTTTCCTGGACTCAATCCCTATTGATTTTCAAACCAGACAGATAAGGGGAATGTCTTTCTGATGCCAGCCTGGGGTCATGGTGTCCATATGGAACACAGTCACTTCAAGTGAAAGTTCCATATTTTGGTTTCCCTCTGTTGTGCAAGGTCAATGCAATTGGGTGGGGTTCCATGAAAGACCTTCTTTGTGCCTCTCCTCACTTTGATATCTCTCTTTTGTGTTTGCTGTGAAGGTGCTGTTCATATCTCAGGTCTTTATGAGTGGATAATTATTCGATGTGAGGCTGTGAATTCTCTAAGTACATGGGAGGAGGTGACTTTAGGGTCTTCCTACTATGTCAGTGAAATACACACTGCAGGAGAATTATAGTTTATGTTTTACATTTTGGTATAAGATCCATTTTGTATTAACCTTTACTGTTGTACATTAGAAGTTTATCACTTGATGGATTTTCAAAAATACATACACATATTCAGTGCAAATCCATATCAGGAAATTGTTTCACAAAATATTCCTACTGCCCTAACTCAGCCACCCTCTTTATCTTCCCTTCATAAGCAACAACTATTAAGGATTCTTTTCCAGAATAATTTGGCCTGATCTTCATACATGTGGACTTCACCGTATGATTTTTTAGTCCAAATAACATTTTAATACTTACCTACTCATTGCCTATGTCAGTAGAGGTTTCTTTTTGTTTCCCTTTTTAATGTGGCTGGTAGTAAGTCTATGTACCTAAAGGTTAAAGTATCACACTACCCATTTAATTGGATAATATGTGAGTCATGTAATTCTTTTTACTATCATAGTTAAGGAGTATTTTGTTGTCCCCAAAATGCTAAACAATTGTTACTCACATGGTGATTGTACATTGAGCTCAGAAAATCTAGGTTGTAGGAGGCTACTTCATTACAGTGACTTCACATCTGCCTTGAACTCTGCTATCTTCATAGATTCTCTTCATACAGGAAGATTTGTTCTCATCTAATGTCATGGAAGCAAGTGCAGGCTTCATGTACATCAAGACTTGGGGAGCTTAGTTACCCTCTCATTGAGAGAAGAACCACTTCAAAGTTCTTTAAAAAAGGTGAATTATTGCAGCTCTGATGTTGTGATGTGTCCTCAGGAACACCCAGGGGAAGAAGAGGTGAGACAGGAGAGACGAGTATAGATGGCTGTAGGTCTGGGATCTGGGAAATTCCAGCATATTTTCAACAAATTTCCCCTGGGTATATTTCAGGGGTAAGTATTTCTTTCATGACACTGACTGGATAAGGGAACATGCCCAACAAAACAAGTCAACATGAAGCTCAGAAATCTCCAGGAGATTTCCCAAGAAATCCCTGATGCTGAGCTACCCAATGAATCTTTTCATTACCTGAAGTGGAAACCTTGCAAGTGAGCCATTATAAAATACATCTTGTCTACAACAATAATTTTATAATTGAAAGTTATATATTAGGTCTTTTGTATATATCTAATATCTATGCTTGTACAGACATACTAAGTGAATATTCACAATATATGGACTATACTAAATAGTTGATTAATTCTAACTTCTGCCTTCATGGTACTCTCTTCTTTGTTTTTATATTAAAAATGTTATTGTCTAAGGTTTTTTAAAAATTCCCCTTATATTTCAGTAACACCTATTAAGATGATTAAAAAAGAATCTACTGCTTAGATACAAGATTATCATGGGTGTTCTGTGGCAATGATTGATTTCATGTAATTATTATTTCTTCTTGCTAAAGTATTTATTTTACCTGTTTTGGTTTTTTATATTTTTCATTAAAATGGTGAAAATAAAAATAATAATTGCAAATGTACAATGTGTAAAATTGCTTAAAATACTGTACACATCACCTGAAGAACATAAAATTAAATTCCAGACACATTATTTTGAGGAGGAAATGCACTGTTTAGATATCCAGAGGCAGCTTCCTCAAGTGTAGAAATATGAACAGAACATGTCAGATATATAACTACTGCAAGGAGAAGGATGAAGACATGGAAAAATAATTGGTAAAATACAATTATTGTTGCCTTTGCTCTTGTTGTTATGCACAGAAAGAACTATCACTAAGAAAGATATCAAGGAGCTCACTAAAAATATTTTCTTCTAGGATTTTAAGGATTTTATGTTTTACATTCAAGTCTTGAAATAATTTTGAGTTAAATTTTGTGTAAGATTCAATATAGTGGTCCATTTTCATTCTTATGTGTGTGAATGTCCAGTTCTCTCAAAATAATTTATTGAAGAGACTGTCCTTTCCCTTATGTATTTATTTGGCTTATTTATAAATGAAATAACCATCCTGCATGTGTTTATTTCCAGGCTCCCTATTTTGTCCATATATATGTGCCTTGTTTTAGCATAATACCATACTGTTTTGATTACCATAATTTTGCATTATAGTTTGAAATTGGGGAGCATCATGTCTCTAAATTTGTCCTTTCTTCTCAAGAATGCTTTAGTGGTCTGGGTTCATTTGGGTTCCATATAAATTTTAGGATTGTTTGTAGTTTTTTTAATAAAACATGCCATTAGAATTTTGATAGTGATTGCATTGAATAAATACATGCTTTTTTGTGGTATGGACATTTTAATATTAATTATTCCAATTCATCAGCATGGAATATCTTTACAATTATCTGTGACCCTTCAAATTTCTTTCCTGAATGTCTTTTAGTTTTCAGTATACAGATCATTCTCATTGGTTATAATATTTAAAAATTTTTATTGCTTTCAGTTGCAAATGAATTTGTTTACTTAATTGGTAATTATAATAGCTTTGATCAGTGTATGGAAGCACAACTGAATTTGTATATTAATATTGAATCTTGTAAATTTATTTTATTTACTTGTTAGTTCTAATAGTTTTCTGTTGGAGTATTTAGGGTTTTCTCTATAAAGTATCATGTAATCTCCAAAGAGTAAAAATTTTACTTATTTCCTAAGTTGGATGTCATTTATTTATTTATTTTTCTAATGGTGTGGCTAGGAAATTCAATGCTGTGTGGAATAAAAGTGGCAATAATGGATATTTTTGCTTTGTTCCCACTTAGAGGAAAAGCTCTGAGCTTTTTATTCACCATTGATGGGATGTTCACACTGAGTTTTTTATACGTGGCCTTTATTATGTTTGGTTATTTTCCTTCTATAATCATTTTGTTGTTTTGTCATAAACATGTTTAATTTTGACAAATGTTTTTACTGCATCTATTGAGATGATCATGCAACTTTTGTTATTCATTCTGTTAATGTGGTGTACCAATGTGATTGATTTTCAGTTATCATGCCATCCATGAATCCTAGTGATATTTGTTTGGGGGTAATGCATAACCATTGAAATACATTGACTGCATTTTGATAATATTTATTGAGAACTATCATGTTTATATTCATCAGGATTACTGGCTTTTAATTTTCTTGGTGTCTTTGGTTTTAATAGGGTAATCCAGGCCATGTAAAATTACTTTGGAAGTGTTCTTTCCACTTAATTTTTAGGACTGTTTTGAAAAGGATAGTACTGATGCTTCTTTCAATGTTTGGTAGAAATCATCTGTGAACATATCCAGAGATGTGATTTTGTTTTTTATAAATTTTAAGATTAGTTTTTTAACTTAATTATTGCAATCAGCCTATTTGTATTCTCTCTTTCTTCATGATTCAAACTTTGAAGGTTTTATGTAACTAAGAATTTAGTATTTCTTCTACTTTTTCCAATTTGTTGGCATAAAATTCTTCCTAGTAATAACTATGAACCTTTCCAATTTTATGGTGTCAGTTATAACGTCCTCTTCTTAATTTCTAATTGTGTTTATTTGGGCCTTTTCTCTCTCACTGTCTCTCTCTTTTGGATTATACTGCCTTGCCTATTACATATACGGTTCATCTTTTCAAAGAGCTTTTGGTTTGGACAGTGATCTTTTTATTGTTGGTTTTGGCTATTTAATTTATTTTCACTATGATCTTTATTATATCCTTCCTTCTACTAACCTTGGGATTTACCTTTTCTGTAGTTTACATGTAAAGTTTGGTTTTTTACCAATGTTTCTTAGTTTTTGAGATAGGCCTACATTGCTATGAATTTCCTTCATAGAACTGATTTGGCTAATTTCCTATAGATTTTGAAAAATTTTGCTTCCATTTTTATTTGTCCCAAGATATTTTTAAATTTCCTTCTTGATATCTTTATTGGCCCATTGGCTGTTTAGTAGCATGTTTAGTGTACTTGTGTTTGTGTTTTTCCAGTCTTCTTTTTGTAATAGGTTTAGTTGTATACTCTTGGTGTAGGAAAAATGCTGATATGATTTTAGTCATCTTTCATATATTTGCCTTGGTTTGTTGCCTATCATGGGACCTATTCAGGAGAATATCCTATGTGCAATTGTAAAGAATGGATTTTCTTTAGTTTGGATGAAGTGTTTTGTATATATCTATTATGTCCATCTAATCTAATTTCTCTTAAAGCCAACATTTCCTTATTGATATTATGTCTGGATGATCACTCAACTGATGTAAGTGGAGATACTAATATTCCCTACTACTTCTGTTACTGTCAATTTCTTCCTTAATGTCTATAATTTTGCTTTATATACATAGGTGCTCTTATACAGGGGCACAGAGATTGTCAACTCTTATTCCCTTCATTCGAATTGTACCTTTTTTCACTTTGTAATATCCTTGTATGTCTCCTGGTACAGTGTTTGTTTTAAAGTATTTTGGCTACATATTGCTACTCCAGCTTTATTTCCAGTTTTGCCAGTACCATTTATTAAAGAGACTGTCTTTTCCCATTGTATGCTCTTACCTCCTTTGTTATATTAATTGGCCATATACATGTGTGTTTATTTCTGTGCTCTTTATGTTATCTCACTGATCTATGCACCTGTGCTCATCCTGGCACCATACTGTTTTAATTACTCTAGCTCTGTAGTAGAGTTTGAAATCAGGGAGCATGATGCCCACAGATTTGATCTTGTTCAATATTGCTTTGGCTGATCATGGTCATTTGTGATTCCATGCAAATTTTAGGATTGTTTTCTCCAATTCTGTGAAATGCCATTGTTATTTTAATTGGCATTGGATTGAATCTGTAGAATGCTTATGATAATGTGTACCTTTTAACAGTTTGTTTTCTTATCTGTGACATGGAATATCTATTTATTTATATCTTTAATTTCTTTCATCAGTGTCATAGTTTTGAGAGCACAAGTCTTTCACCTCCTTGGTTAGGGTCATTTCTAGGTATTTTATTCCATTTGATACAATTCTAAAATAAATTGGTTTCTTTATTTCTCATTCTGCTAGTTTGTTATTATTATATAGAAGTGCAAGAGATTTCTGTATATTGATTTTGTATTCTGTGACATTACCGAATACATTTATTAGTTGTAATACTTTTTGTAGAGTGTTTTGGGTTGTCCCTCGTATCATGTCATCTACCAATAGTGACAGTTTTATTTCTTTTCCTTGTCTGTTCGCTGTGGCTCGGACTTTCAGTACTAAGGTGAATAAAAGTTGTGAGAGTGTATGTCCTTGTTTGTACTTACATAAGAGGAAGAGATTCCTGGTTTTTGCATTGCATACGATATGAACAGTGGTTTTGTAATATATGGATTTTATTGTATTGCTGTATGTTCCTTCTATGCCCGTGTTTTTGAGATTTGTTATCATGATGGATTTTGGGATTTTCAAATGCGTTTTCAGTTTCTATTAACATGATCATGTGTTTTTATCCTACCTTTGATTAATGTGGTGTATTTCATTGGTAGACTTGTGGATATTGATCTCTCATGGATCTTTATGTGAAATAAATCTTATTTGGTCATGGTGAATGAGAATTTTGATGTATGTAAACTTTTCTTGCTGTTATTTTCTTAAGGATTTTTATGTCTTCATCAGGGATATTGGTTGGTAATTTTCTTTTTTTGTAGTGTCTTTTTCTGGTTTTGGTTATGCTGGCCTTGTGGAATGAGTTTGGAAGTATTCCTTTTATATTTTTAGAAATTGTTGTGGCTGGATAGGTATTATCTCTTTGTTGAATGGTTGGCAGGATTCACCTGTGAAGCTATCTGCTCCTGGGATTTTTGTGTGTGTTTTTTGAATACCAATTCACTTGTTTTACTAGCATTCAATCTGTCCAGATATTCTCTTTCTTCCTGTGTCAGTCCTGGAGGGCTGTATGTTTCTAGCAATTTAACCACTTCTTGTAGTTGTCCAACTTATTGTCATGTATTTCATAGAATTCCCTTATACTCTGAATTTATGTGGTGTCAATTGTATCTGCTCTTTCCTTTCTGATTATGTTTATTTTATTTCTCTCTCTTACTTCTTGATGGGTGTAGTAAAAGTTTCATAAATTCTGTAGGTCTTTCCAAAGAATGTTTTAGTTTCGTTGATTTTTCTTTTTTCTTAGTCTACTTTTCATTTATTTCTGCTCTGATCTTTATTGTGTCCCTCTTTCTATATAGGTAGTTCCTCTAATTGGTGCATAAATATTTAGAATTGTTGTATATTTTGATGGACTGATGCCTTTATAATTTTGTAATGTCTTCTTTCTTGCTCCATTCCTTGTTTTGAAGTCTGTTGTCATATGTAAGCCTTTAATATTTTTGCAGTTCCTGTTATATGATGGGGTTTGCTACTTGTTTCTCTATGTCTCTTGTTGTAGCTTTAAAAATTAAGCAAATTTAAAGTACTTCCACTCATTATTACTTAGGTTATAATTACTGCTTCTTTGTTTGGTTTAAGAAATCTTTCCTAACCACAAGGCTATGAAGATATATTTCAGTGTTATCTTCAAAATGGTTTATTTTTTGCTGTCTCATTTCAATATCCTTCAGAATGGTTTTCCTTTTAAGCATTATAGGAGATACAGGTCAAGAATAGTCACTTCTACATTAATATCAGATATTTCCAGCATCATTTACTAAGAAGCCAGTGTTTTCCTCATGTGTTTGTATTACCACATTTGTCATATATTGATTATCTCTCTTTGAGTGGGTCAGTTTTTGACTTGTGTTATGTTCAAATGATCTATTTGTCTTTTCCTGATCCAGTAAAATAATTTCTTTTGTATATAATAATTATTGAAATAGGACCTTAAAACCCTTCCACCTTTTTTTCCCATGAATTCTTTACATGTTGTTGACTCATCATTTTAAAGACTTCTTTTTCTTTGCCTTTTCAATTTCAATGTAAATTTTATGATGAACATTAAAACTTCTTGATGGAGTGTAGCTGATACAAACACGAATTCAAATTTTGTATACATGAAAATAGTATCCTTCACTTAAATAGGTGTTCCTTAGTTGTACAGTTTTAAAATAAAGAGTTGTGCTTTTTTTGGTAGATTATTTCTAAGTCCTTATTATTTCGTCCTTTGGTAAATAATATTTTAAAATATTTTCTAATAATGTGTTTTGTTTATAATGGAATCATGGTTTATTATATGAGCATTAATTCATTCTAATCATTCTTATACAGATTTTAAAATAGCAGTTTATTGAGGTATACTTTATATATAAATTATGTACATATTCAATGTGTACAACTCAATGAGTTTGGGAACAGTTGTATACCCATGACACCATCACCATCATCGAGGCCATAGACATGTCCATCATCTCTCAATGTTTCCGTATGTCCTTTTCAGTATTCTTGTTTTATGGTAAGAATATTTAACATAAGATCTACCCTCTTAGCAAAATTTAAGTCTTTAATAATTTTAGCTACATATATTTTTCTTTATAAGGGGTTTCCAAAATTATTCATTAGTATGATTGAATGTTTACCCACTTTGACCATTACTGGCCCATTTTTCTCATTTCTCAGCCTTTGGCAGCCTCCATTTTTACTCTCTGCTTCTCTGAGTTTGACTATTTTAGATTTCACAGAAAAGCCAGATCATACATTGATCTTTTTGTGTCTGGCTAGTTTTAATTAACACAGTGACTTCCAGGTATATCTGTGTATGTCAACTGGCAGGTTTTCTGACATTTGTATGTACATAAGTATTTTTCATAACATTATATGTACAAACAATAAATGAACATTTTTTTTATTTCTACCCAGTATATGTTGTAATAAAATTATTTTAAAGATATTTTATTGCATTGATGAGGAAATCCTGAGCACAAATACATTATAGCATCAGGGTCCTTTTGGAAATTTGTGGAAAGGCTGTGTCATTGGTTAAGTGAATATCCAGGATGACAGGCTCATGGGTGTGCTCCCCAGGGCCCCACATCACAGCCCCATTCCCTTGAGCACCACAGGGGAAAGGAGGAGTGGAGTCCTGGCTGTGAGGACATGTCCCTTACGTTTCATGTCATTTCACCTAAGACACTGCCCAGAAGTTAATTAGATTTTCACAACTGGTGCAATGGAGGCTTTTTTCACAAACATAGCTCATGAAGAGCACAGGGAATCATAGCAAAAGTTGCATATGAGGCAGATAAGAACGTGCAGTGTCAACACCATGTGGAGCAGTAAGTGAGCATGGCACACAGTGACCTTTAGCCTCATCATCACATGTAGAGTCCTTCTTGGGCATCAGGCTGTTGTTAGGAGGAAGATCATTTAATAATATGGGTAACTGTTGAGCCCTGTGTTGTACATTTGAACCCAATATAAGATTGTTTATCAGTGATACTTTGAAACCAAAAGGAAAGTAAAATGCTAGAGGAAAGGGGATTTCCCTCCACCCTCTCACCACTGTCATTTCTAATTGCATATGAGCCTATGAGGGGAAGAAGAACTTCATTAGTGTATGATATAGATAAAGTACAATCTCAGTCTCATTGTCTAAACACCAAGGGCCAGGGTTTCATGTCTGGGACCCTCGTGCACACTGAAATTCTAGGAACAAATGGACATGCTTCAATTTCCATGAAATGATACAGCAGTAAGGTCACACCAAATCTAGGAAATATATAGGGTAGTATTATGTTCTAAATTGTAAAATCATTCTTGCTTCTGGAGGACTGAGGTGTACCAATCATAGTGGGTTTTGTTTATAAAAAAATACCAATGATGCAATACTTTTTAAAACCATTTTACTAAATAAATACAATTTTGTTAATATCCTCTTATGCTGGCTTTTCAAACAGGACTTGTAGATTACTTTCAAATGTCTTTATTTATACTGCTAAATAAATTTTATAAGCCACTACCTAAAACATACCACAATAATTGTGTTCCACTGATATCTCTGTGTTTTCTTCCATGTGTCTGAACACATTCTGCAATATCACTCTATTACTGCTCCCAGGTGGCTAAAGTACTACAATTATATTAAGATACATCCCCATCACATTTATTGTAAAATTTTAAAACAGTATACCTTGCAACTGTACAGAAACTTCATTCTAAATTACACAAATGTACTTAATTTGCCTTAAATACTACAATTTGAAGGACTTTTCCCATAGCCAATTTTATGTCCTTGTTTCTAAGACTGTAAATGATGGGATTCAAGGATGGAGGCACCACTGTGTAAAACATAGATAGAATGACATCTAAGTCTGACCTCACCTCAGAGGCTGGCTTCAGGTAGGCCACAGCACCAGTTGAATTAAACACAGTCACAACGACCAGATGAGGGAGTCAGGTGGAGAGGGCTTTGGACCTGCCCTCCAGGGAGGAGATCCTTGAGACATCAGAGAAGATGTGCATATAGGAATATAAAATAGACAGGAAACAGATTAGTGAGATACATGCACCAAATGCAGTCACTGATGCTTCATTTTTGTTCATTTTGGAGTTTGAGATCAATATAATCTGAGGGATATCACAGAAGAAGTGATGGATTTGATTGGAACTAAAAATTGTGGAAAAGGTTGCTGCAGTGTGCATGGCTCCACAGATCCCAGCACTGATATATGAGGCCACCACCATCTGCCCACAGGCCCCCTTGTTCATGATGGTCTCATAGCGCAGCGGGTGGCAGATGGCCACGTAGCGTTCATAGGACATCACTGTGAGGATGGCAAATTCAGCAGCAGCAAAACCTGCAAAGAACAGCACCTGGAAAACACATCCAAGGAAGGATGTTGTGTTCCTGCTCATTAGGGTGTTGAGAGAAAATTTAGGAACAGTGTCAGAGATGTAGCAGAGATCTATGAGTGACAGGTTCTTCAGGAAAAAGCACATGGGTGTGTGAAGCTGAGGATCCCAAGTAATGAGCGTGATGATGAGTCCATTTCCTAACAGGGCTGCCAAGTAAGCGATGAGAAACAGGACACTATGGAGGATTTGCATCTTAATGTCATCAGAAAATCCCAGGAGAAGGAACTCAGTGACCCCTGTATAGTTGATCATTTCATCCAAGGAGTGAATTGTGTATTGTAAACAAACATATACAATAAAGAAAATGTTACCTGGTTGTGTTGATGGACATGTGGATTATCTCTAGTGACCATTTTACATGTAGGATGTGTTTGTGTTTTTCTATACCTTTTCATTTTTCCTACTAGCTGTAGACATTTGTAAAGTTTCTGAAGTCCTGTGTACCCAATTCATCAGTTTCTAGGAATAGTGTTCTAAATTAGTTAATATATATGTTTAGAAGTATTTGAAAAACTTTATGAAAGGAACAAAATGAGAAATGAACATGTAGAAGTACATCAAACTTAAAAGCTTCTGTAGAGCAAAGGACAACAACAGCACAACTAAAAGACATCCAACATATTTTTTTTGAGATTATATTCATGAGACTTATCTTATAAATGGTTAACGTCCAAAACATCCAAACAAACCATTTGTCTCAACATCCAAGAGCGGATAACCTGATTAAAAAATGGACAGAGGATCTGATGAGACACTTCTCCAAATATGAAATAAAATGGCCAACAGGCACATGAAAAGAAGCTCCACATTGCTGATCATCAGTGAAATGCAAATCAAAAGCACAATGAAATATCACCTCACACCAGTTAGGCTGGCCACTAACCCAAACACAAGAAATAAATTCTAATGTGGATGCAGAGAAATGGGACCCCTCCTATACTGTTAGTGGGAATTTAAATTGGTGCAACTGCTGTGGAAAGCACTATGGATGTTCCTCAAAAAACTGAAAACAGAAATACAATTTACCGAGCAATTCTACTCCTAGGAATTTACCTGAAGAAAACAAAATCCCTGATTCAGGAAGTTATATGCACTCCTATGTTTATTAGCACACTGTTTGCAATAGCCAGCATGGAAGAGACCAAAGTGCCTATTAATAGATGAATGGATAAAGAAGAGTTGGTACAGATACAGAATGGAATATTACTCAGCTATATAAAGGAAAGAAATCCTGCCACTTTTAACAGCATGGCTAGATCTAGAGGGTATTATGCTCAGTGGAATAAACCAGAGAGAGAAATAGAAATGCCGTATCATTTCATTTTATGTGGACTATAAAAACAAAGCAAAACAAGAGGAACAAAACAACACTAGACTCACAGACACTGAGAAGGGACTGATGGTTACAATGGGGGAGGTTGAGATGTGTGGTGGGGAAAGAGAGGGAGATAAATATGCACAATAATTCATAAAGTCACAGCATGGAGAATCTTGTCAATGGTTATGTAACATCTTCTTAAGTTGATAGTAACCACACTAGAGGGGGTGAGGATTTAATAATATGGGTAATTATTGAACCACTGAATGTATATTTGAAACCAGTATAAAATCGTATATGGACAATAGTTAACTAAAAAAAGATTTGGCAATGGTGATGTTCATCATCAACATTGGTTGTTGAAGATATTGAAGTTGTTATTTATTAATAATTATAATCAGCACAACAAGCAAGAGAGTAAAGTTCCAAGACTATTATAATCTCACAGCTGAGGAAGTAGGACACGGAGAGGGGACAGCACTCTTTCCCCACCGCAGTGTCAAGGGGCATGAGCAGTAAACGGCACTGATATGACTGGGCAGTCAGTTCTTAGACTTCTATGCCTGCCTGTTTTCTGCAAAGACACTCTGCATAGACAGCTCATGGCCCACAGTAGGGAAGGGGTGTAGCTTAGAAATTAATTAAATGATTAGTTTTTAAACTCAATGTTAATTATAGTTAATTGGAAAATAAAACCAGGTAATTTGATTCCTGCTAACTTCATCTTGGTATTTCCTGCCATTCTCCCTGGATGAAAAGCCTGTGTTTATGTGTGCATCTTGTCTACTTAAACATTTTTGAGTGAATGGGAAATACTATAATATTGTCTCAGTTAGACACGTCTAAACTCTGCCAGGTTTTTCAGCTAAGCATTTATTATCAGTTACACAGTATTTATACTTTCAGAATAATTTCTTCCCAGCTCATTTCTTCCTTCAGCCTGGGTCAAAATAGCAATGACCCACCACCTAATGTTTCAGCTGTTTCCTAACTTGTGGGAATTCTAACTCAAAATTAGAGGAGTCAACAAAATATACACTTTCCTTCCTCTGGTCATGGTCTAAATAACACCAAACATTCTTGAAAGACATAGTTCCTGGCTTTGTTTAGTTTCTCTGCCTTAATTATCTCGTATATAACACAGCAAATTCTTCCTCTCTTCTAAATTGTTTAAGGAACTCTGAACAAATACCAAGGGACTCATTCTATGAAACGGACCGCATGTAGTTAGGGCTAGAAATATGTCTTGTTCACCCTGACTATATTTTTAGATTTCCAAACCCGACTAAACATGGATTTCATGTTTGTATAAGTCAGAAAATGTAACTCAGTTTCCCAGTAAGGCATGTCTATTTCCAGTAACAGACAAAACTATTGTGCCTTAGAAAATCCTGTTCTACATCTAAAAGCTTAACACTTACCTGACGATGCAGAATTTGCCAAAGACAATAGGAGGGCCATTCCAAGTCAGGCCACTACGACTTTGTCCAGTCTACTGCTGTCTGACACTCCCTGATCCAGGGCATCTGGGGGCTGAGAAATGTAAAATCTGTTGTCGTCTTAGTGGACCCTGGACACTATTTGTCTTGCTGATGGATAGATATGCTGAGGCTTCTCTACATAAAAGCCCTGTGTTTTAATTTCCACATTGAAATTCTACACATCAAACTATTTCTGGTGTAATGAACTCAAAATTGCCCATTTCTGACAAGGAAAAGGCATAGTTCTCTAATAGAGATAATGCTGTAAAACCCAGATTTACAAAATATGATGTGAATGAATTTGGCAGATAATTTATTTTATAAGGGTATACTTAAAGAGTGAGTTTGCCTCTCCAAATCCTCTACTATACCAAAAGCCAAGGACAAGTGGATAATGAAAGAGAAATACATTTTTTCTGTGTTATAATTTTGATAACCACTGCTTCTGGCATTTGTTCATGATTGGCAACACCTTGTGAATCATTTCACCTTCTTGCTTACAGACTGATCTGCAGGATTAATTTATGCATAAATAAAAACATTCTTATGTTTTTCAGTTGTAACACTAAAATATAATGCACACTTTCTCATAATTTAAATTCAACATATTGTCAGAATTTGTCTGTGACAATTAATTTGAAGGATGATTCTTCAGAATGTGTATGTTGGCAGAAGTAACAAATACTACAAGTTGCTCTGGATATAAGAGAAAATACTTTGATTTTAATTTACTATAAAATTTTTAGTATGTGGCAGGAAAAATTTGAAATTGCTTATTATATGACAACCAGTTGAATATAATTTGGTAAAATGACTTTATCTATACAGTATTCCTAATTTACATATGTATATATGGGGGTGTTCAGACTTATATATTATATAAGTCTCTGTGCTGTTTTCCCTAATACTGACACTGTTTTAAAGTGCAGGATATTTCTATTAATTTTCTTTGAGACAAAATACTTGAAATTTTCAATAAAATTAAATTTAAATGAAATTAATTTTAGAATATGTACAGGTTTTATGTCAGAGTCTATATACCTAAAGGTGAATGTATCAAACTTACCCCTTTAATTGCTTAATGTGTGAGTCATATAATCTTTTTGTCTATCGTAGTCAAGGAGTATTTTATTCTCCCCAAAATGTTAACAAGTGTTACTCAAATGGTGATCATACATGAAGCTCTGAAAATCTGTGTTGTAAAGGGACTACTTCATTATAGTGAGTTCCCATGTGCCTTCAACTCCAATCTTCATGGACTCTCTTCATTGAGGAAGATTTGCTCTCATCTAAAGGCAAAGAAGCAAATAGTAGGCTTCATGCTACTTCAGGACTCGGGGAGCTTAGTTATCCTCTCCTTGAGAGAAGAACCACTTCGTAGTTCTCTAAGAAAAATGTGATGATTACAGCTCTGAGCCTGTGATGTATTCTTAAGAACACCCACGAGAGGAAGAGGTGAGACAGGAAAGTCCAACATAGGTGGCTGTGGTTTGGGTATCTGGGAAATTTCAACAGATTTTCAGAAATTTCCCCTGGGTCTAATTCAGGGAAAAATATTTCTCTATGATGCTGACTGTGGAGAAGGGGACATGCTCAGTAAAACATGTCAACATGAAGCCCTGAAATCTCTAAGAGATTATCCAAGAATTCCCTGATGCTGAGCTACCTAATTAATCATTTCATTACCTGAACTGGAAACCTTACCTATGAGCCACTGTAAAATATATCTTGTCTACAACAATAATTTTTATAAATAAAAGTTGTATATTAGGTCTTTAATATATCTCTATATCTATTCTTGCACAGTCATGTACATTAAGTCAATATTCACAATACGTGGACTATACTAAATAGGTGATTTATGCTAACTTTTGCTGGCATGGTGCCTTCTTCTTTGGTGTTATATTAAAAATGTCTACCAAGATTAACATGGGTGTTCTGTAGCAATGATTAATTTCATGTAATTATTATTTCCTCTCACTGAATCAGTACTTATTTTACATGTTTTGTTCTATTTTTCAATAAAATAATAAAAAATAAAAATAATAATTGTAAATATACAATGTGTAGGAAGTGCTCAAAATATTGTACAAGTCCCATAAAGAACATAAGGTAAAATTCCAGACATATTATTTGGAGTCATAAATGCACTATTTAGATACCCAGAGGCAGCTTCTCAAGCTGTAGAAATATGAACTGAACATATGAGATATACACTACTATAAGGAGAAGGATGAAGACATGGAGAAATAGTTGGAAAATTCCAATTATTGATGCATTTGTTTTGGTGTTATGCACAGAAAAAAATCACCAAGAGATGTCAAGAACTTCACTAAAAATCTATTCTTCTGGGAGTTTTAGGATTTTACATGCAATTATTGAAATAATTTTTTTAAATTTTCCATAAGATGTATCATAGTGGTCCATTTTCATTCTTGTGCATGTGGGTGTCCAGAGTTCCCAACATAATTTATTGAAGAGATGATACTTTCACCTATGTATTTATTTGGTTTGTTGATAAATTAAATAATCATCCTGTATGTATTTATTTCCAGGTTCCCTATTTTTTCCATAGCTATATATGTCTCATTTCAGGATAATACCACACTGTTTTGATTTCCATGATTTTGTGGTATAGTTTGAAATCAGGGAGCATGATGTCTGTAAATTTGTTCTTCCTTTTCAAGAATGCTTGAGAAATCTGGGTTCATTTGGGTTTCATAAAAGTTTTAGGAATATTTGTAGTATTTGTGTAAAACATGCCATTAGAATTTTGATAGTGATTGCTTTGAATCAATTACATGAATTTTTGTGGTATGGACATTTTAACAATATGAATTTTTCCAATTCATCAGCATGAAATATCTTAACATTATCTGTGTCTGTTCAAATTTCTTTCTCTATTGTCTTTTAGTTTTCAGTATACAGGTCATTCTCATTGGTTATGTTTTTTAAATAATTTTTATTGTTTTCATTTGCAAATGAATTTGTTTCCTTTATTACTAATTATGATAGCTTGTGACCAGTATATGGAAGCACAACCGATTTCTGAATATTACTATCATATCCTGTAAATTAATTTTATTTACTTGTTAGTTCTAATAGTTTTCTGTTGGAGTATTTATGGTTTTGTATATAAAGTATCATATCATCTCCTAAGAGTGAAAGTTTTACTTCTTTCCCAAGTTGGATGTCACTTATTTATTTTTCTTGTCTAATGGCTGTGGCTAGAAAGTCAATGCTATGTGGAATAAAGTGTCCATAATGGGCATTTTGTTTTCTTCCTGATCTTAGAGGAAAAGCCTTGAGCCTTTTATGCAACCCTGATGTGATATTCACAGTGGGTTTTTTACATAGGGCCTTTATTATGCTTGGTTATTTTCCTTCTATAAACATTTTGTAGAGTTTTATCATAAACTGATGTATAATTTGGACAAATTTTTTTTTCCTGCATCTATTGAGATGATCATGTGATTTTTATTCTTCGTTCTGTCAATGTGGTGTACCAATGTGATTGTTTTTCAATTTTCATGGCATCCATGAGTCCTAGGAATATTTATTTGGGTTGCTGCATGACTTTAATACACTGACTTCAGTTTGCTAACATTTATTGAGGATTATTACATTTATATTCATTAGGATTACTGGCTTTAATTTTCTTGGTGTCTTTGGTTTTAAAAGGGTAATTCTGGCTATGTAAAGTTAGTTTGAAAGTTTTGTTCTTCTTAAATTTTTTAGGACTGTTTTGAGAAGGATAAAACTGATGCTTCTTTCAGTGTTTGGTAGAATTCAGTTGTGAACATATCCAGGGATATGATTTTGTTTTTAACCAATTTTTTAGATGAGATTTTCAACTTCATTTTTGTAATCAGCCTATTTGTATTTTCTTATTCTTCACGATTCAAACTTTGAAGTAGGAAAAGATGCTGGAGAACTTATTATTATTATTATTATTATTATTATTTTGTAGACAATTACTTTTTATTGAAGGATAGTTAACACACAGTATTACATTACATGAGTTTCAGGTGAACAACATAGTGATTCAACATTTATATTCATGATAATTCTAGGTACCAGCTATCATCATACCAAGTTGTTACAATATTTTGACTATATTCTTTATGCTATATATTACATCCCGGTTACTTATTTATTTTACAATTGGAAGTGTCTATTTTTTTTTTGTTTGTGAGGGTATCTATCATATTTGTTGATCAAGTGGTTGTTAACAAAAAGAAAATTCTGTATAGGGGAGTCAAAGCTCAATTCACAATCATTAATCCACCCCAAGCCTAATTTTCATCAGTCTCCAATCTTCTGAGGCATAACAAACAAGTTCTTACCTGGAGAACAAATTCTAACATAGTGAATAAGTTACATGGTGAACAGTACAAGGGCAGTCATCACAGAAACTTTCGGTTTTGCTCATGCAATATGCACTATAATGAGTCAGTTCAAATATGAATGCTCATTTGATTTTTATACTTGATTTATATGTGGATACCACATTTCACTCTTTATTATTATTATTTTTAATAAAATGCTGAAGTCGTAGGTAGATACAAGATAAAGGAAGAAAACATAGTTTAGTGTTGTAAGAGAGCAAATGTAGATGATCAGCTGTGTGCCTGTAGACTATGTGTTATTCCAAGGAAGACAAGGGTAATGAAACATCCACGTATGCAGAAGATTTCTCTCAGAACAGGGGGGGTGAGGTTCTAAGCCTCACCTCTGTTGATCCCCAATTTCTCACCTTATGGCCCCCAGGCAACTGTACCTGTCTTAGGTTGTTCCTCCCTTGAGGAATCTTACCCGTCTCTGGCTAACCAGTCATCTTCCGGGGTCATACAGGGAAATGTAAAGTTGGTAACTGAGAGAGAAGCCTTATTGTTTGCAAAGGTTAGCTTTTTACTTCTTTGCATATTTATGCCCTGTGGCTTCTATGCCCAGCATTTGAGTTGAGGTATCTTTACCACTTGGAAGAATTATGATACTCGGTAAATTTGACATGAGACACGAATTTTATTTAAGGGTTGTAATTAGGAAGGAAGTAGAAAAGCTATAGAAGTAGCAGGTGGAAGAAAACATGGGAAGATTGATTATTTCTTTGACATATCTTCTTGTAGAGTAACTTCAGCATGTATAGGTTTTAAGCTACTACTTAAATTGCGCACACACACTAATATAATAGGAGTATAGTTACATAACCAAAGCATACCTGTAATTACGAGCCATCTCCAGTGAAACCAAGAAAACCAGTTAGGCACCTTAGGCATTTCTGAAAACTTATCTATGATATGGTGGATATTGTCCAAATGAACTTGAACAGTCTGAGAGAAATCAGACAAATTAAAACAACCCATTCCTGGGTAATGTGCACATCCCTTATGTTCTTTTAACAGTAAATAGTCTGTAGTTGTAAGATTTTGGAGCGCTACAATTTGCACTTCTAATTCTTGATTGAGTTCCAACAGTATAGATCCAGTCAAATTTGTTGTTTTACTGTATGCACAGGTCAGCTTAGATATCTCCTTCTTCATTCCCATGGCAAGTCCAGGAAATGGTGGGATGAGTGCATCTAGAGCTGTAGCAGTGCGTGGATCTTTGTTGGGGTTTTTTTGATGATCATCTTCTGGCATAAGTCTTCCAGAGAGTGCTGATGTTGGAAGTTCTTTTTCATATCGTATCTTAGTTCATTTTCAGGGTAGCCCAATTAGGCATTGATTCTCTGTATAAACAGAAAAAGACCCTTTGCCTACACTTTTATATGCCCTTTATACACTTGTGTAGAACTCATTGGAGGTTACCACAAAGGTACTGCCATTTTTTTTTTTTGGTGTCACTAATCTACACTTACATGAAGAATATTATGTTTACTAGGCTCTCCCCTATACCAGGTAACCCCATAAACCCCTTTACAGTCACTGTCCATCAGCATAGCAAAATGTTGTAGAATCACTTCTTGCCTTCTCTGTGTTGTACAGCCTTCCCTTTTCTCCCATCCCCCCATGCATGCTAATCATAATACCCCTCTACTTCTCCCACCCCTTTCTGTCCCTAGCCACCCATCCTCTCCAGGCCCTTCCCCTTTGGTACCTGTTAGTCCATTCTTGAGTTCTGTGATTCTGCTGCTGTTTTGTTCCTTCAGTTTTTCCTTTGTTCTTATATTCCACAGATAAGTGAGATCATTTGGTATTTCTCTTTCTCCGCTTGGCTTGTTTCACTGAGCATAACACCCTCCAGCTCCATCCACGTT
The DNA here is from genome assembly GCF_030020395.1 of Manis pentadactyla. Taxonomy (NCBI): domain Eukaryota; kingdom Metazoa; phylum Chordata; class Mammalia; order Pholidota; family Manidae; genus Manis; species Manis pentadactyla. The sequence continues at coordinate 75,019,968 of NC_080031.1, forward strand.
GCTGCAAATGGTAGGATTTGCCCTTTTCTTATGGCTGAGTAGTCTTCCGTTGTGTATATGTACCACATCTTCTTTATCCATTCATCTATCGATGGACATTTCGGTTGCTTCCAATTCTTGGCTATTGTAAATAGTGGTGTGATAAACATAGGGGTGCACTGATCTTTCTCATACTTGATTGCTGCATTCTTAGGTTAAATTCCTAGGAGTGCAGTTCCTGGGTCAAATGGTAAGTCTGTTTTGAGCATTTTGATGTACCTCCATACTGTTTCCACAATGGTTGAACTAACTTACATTCCCACCAGCAGTGTAGGAGGGTTCCCCTTTCTCCACAGCCTCACCAACATTTGTTGTTGTTTGTCTTTTGGATGGCAGCCATCCTTACTGCTGTGAGGTGATACCTCACTGTAGTTTTAATTTGCATTTCTCTAATAAATAGCGATGTGGGGCATCGTTTCGTGTGTTTGTTGGCCATCTGTATTTCTTTTTTGGAGAATTGTCTGTTCAGTTCCACTGCCCATTTTTAAATTGGTTTATTTGTTTTATGTTTGTTGAGGCATTTGAGTTCTTTATATATTCTGGTCATCAAGACTTTATGGGATGTGTCATTTTCAAATAAATCTCCCATACTGCAGTGTTCCTTTTTTTTCTATTGATGGTGTCTTTTGCTGTACGGAAGCTTTTCAGCTTAACATAGTCCCTCGTATTGATTTTTGCTGTTGTTTTCCTTGCCCGGGGAGATATGTTCAAGAAGAGGTCACTCATATTTATGTCTAAGAGGTTCTTGCCTATGTTTTCTTCCAAGAGTTTAATGGTTTCATGACTTACATTCATGTCTTTGATCCATTTTGAGTTTACTTTTGTATATGGGGTTTGACAATGGTCCAGTTTCATTCTCCTACATGTAGCTGTCCAGTTTTGCCAGCACCATCTGTTGAAGAGACTGTCATTTCGCCATTGATTGTCCATGGCTCCTTTATCAAATATTAAATGACCATGTATGCCTGGGTTAATGTCTGGATCTCTAGTTTGTTCCATTGGTCTGTGGTTTGCTCTTGTGCCAGAACCAAATTGTCTTGATTACTATGGCTTTATAGTAGAACTTGCAGTTGGGCAGTGAGATCACCCCTACATTATTCTTCTTTCTCTGGATTGCTTTGGCTATTCGGGGTGTTTGGTGTTTCCATATGAGTTTTTGAATTATTTGTTCCAGTTCATTGAAGAATGTTGCTGGTAGTTTCATAGGGATTGCATCAAATCTGTATATTGCTTTGGGCAGGATGGCCATTTTCATGATATTAATTCTTCCTAGCCACAAGCATGGAAAGAGTTTCCATCTGTTAGAGTCCCCTTTAATTTCTCTAAAGAGTGACTTGTTCTTTTCAGAGTATAAGTCTTTCACTTCTTTGGTTACGTTTATTCCTAGGTATTTTATTTTTTTTGATGCAATTGTGAATGGAGTTGTTTTCCTGATTTCTCTTTCTGTTGGTTCATTGTTAGTGTATAGGAAAGCCAGAGATTTCTGTGTATTGATTTTGTTCTTGCAACTTTTCTGTATTCCGATATCAGTTCTAGTAGTTTTGGGGTGGTGTCTTTAGGTTTTTTATGTACAGTATCATGTCATCTGCAAATAGTGACAGTTTATCTTCTTCTTTACCAATCTGGATTCCTTGTATGTTTTTGTTTTGTCTGATTGCCGTGGCTAGGACCTCCAATACTATGATAAATAATAGTGGGAAAGTGGGCATCCCTGTCTAGTTCCCAAACTCAGAGGAAATGCTTTCAGCTTCTAGCTTTTCAATATAATGTTGGCTGTGGGTTTATGATATATGGCCTTTATTATGTTGAAGTTCTTGCACTCTATTCCCATTTTGCTGAGAGTTTTTATCATGAATGGATGTTCAACTTTGTCAAATGCTTTTTCAGCATCTACGGAGATGATCATGTGGTTTTTGTCTTTCTTTTTGTTGATGTGGTGGATGATTTTGAATGACTTTCAAATGTTGTATCATCCTTGCATCCCTGGGATGAATCCCACTTGGTCATTGTGTATGATCCTTTTGATGTATTTTTGAATTCGGTTTGCTAATATTTTGTTGAGGATTTTTGCATCTACGTTCATCAGGGATATTGGTCTGTACTTTTCTTTTTTGTTGGGGTCTTTTCCTGGTTTTAGTATTAGGGTGATTTTAGCTTCATAGAGTGAATTTGGGAGTATACCCTCCTCGTCTATATTCTGGAAACCTTAAAGGAGAATTTGTATTATGTCTTCCCTGTATGTCTGCTAAAATTCTGAGGTAAATCCATCTGGCCCAGGGGTTTTGGTCTTTGGTAGTTTTTTGATTACCGCTTCAATTTCGTTGCTGGTTATTGGTCTGTTTAGATTTTCTGTTTCTTTCTGGGTCAGTCTTGGAAGGTTCTATTTTTCTAGGAATTTGTCCATTTCCCCTAGGTTTCTCAGCTTGTTAGCATTTAAGTTTTCATAGTATTCTCTAATAATTCTTTGTATTTCTGTAGGGTCCGTCGTGATTTGTCCTTTCTCGTTTCCGATACTGTTGATATGTGTTGACTCTCTTTTCTTCTTAATAAGTCTGGCTAGAGGCTTATCTATTTTGTTTATTTTCTTGAAGAACCAGCTCTTGGTTTCATTGATTTTTGCTATTGTTTTATTCTTCTCAATTTTATTTCTTTCTTCTTTTATCTTTATTATGTCCCTCCTTCTGCTGGCCTTAGGCCTCATTTGTTCTTCTTTTTCCAATTATGATAATTGTGACATTAGACCATTCATTTGGGATTGTTCTTCCTTTTTTAAAGATGCTTGGATTGCTATATACTTTCCTCTTTAGACTGCTTTTGCTGTGTCCCACAGACGTTGGGGCTTAGTGTTATTTTTGTCATTTGTTTCCATATATTGCTGGATCTCCATTTTGTTTTGGTCATTGATCCATTGCTTATTTAGAAGTGTGTTGTTAAGCTTCCATGTGTTTGTGAGCATTTTTGCTTTCTTTCTACAGTTTATTTCTAGTTTTATTCCTTTGTGGTCTGAAAAGTTGTTTGGTAGGATATCAATCTTTTGGAATTTACTGAGGCTCTTTTTGTGGCCTAGTATGTGGTCCATTCTGGAGAATGTTCCATGTGCACTTGAGGAGAATGTATGTCCTGTTGCTTTTGGATGTAGAGTTCTATAGATGTCTATTAAGTCCATCTGCTCTACTGTGTTGTTCAGTGCTTCCGTGTCCTTACTTATTTTCTGCCTGGTGGATCTATCCCTTGGGGTGAGTGGTGTGTTGAAGTCTCCTAGAATGAATGCATTGCTGTCTATTTCCCCATTTAGTTCTGTTAGTATTTGTTTCACATATGCTGGTGCTCCTGTGTTGGGTGCATATATATTTAGAATGGTTATATCCTCTTTTTAGACTGAGCCTTTTATCATTATGTAGTTTCCTTCTTTATCTCTTGTTAGTTTCTTTGTTTTGAAATCTATTTTGACTTATATTAGTACTGCAACCCGTGCTTTCTTCTCGCTGTTGTTGATTAAAATATGTTTTTCCATCCCTTGACTTTTAGTCTGTACATGTCTTTGGGTTTGAGGTGAGTTTTTTGTAGCAGCATATAGATGGTTCTTGCTTTTTTATCCATTCTTTTATTCTGTGTCTTTTGATTGCTGTATTCAGCCCATTAACATTTAGGGTGACTATTGAAGGATATGTACTTATTGCCATTGCAGGCTTTAAATTCGTGGTTACCAAAGGTTCAAGGTTAGCCTCTTTAGTATCTTACTGCCTAACTTAGCTTGCTTATTGAGCTGTTACATACACTGTCTGGAGATTCTTTTATACTCTCCCTTCTTATTCCTCCTCCTTGATTCTCCATATGTTCTGTGTTTTGTGTTGTTCTCTTTCTAGGATTGCTCCCATCTAGAGGAGTCCCTGTAAGATGTTCTGCAGAGGTGGTTTGTGGGAAGCAAAATCCTTCAGCTTTTGTTTGTCTGGGAATTGTTTAATCCCACCATCATATCTGAATGATAGTCGTGCTGGATAAAGTATCCTTCGTTCAAGCCCCTTCTGTTTCATTGAATTAAATATATCATGCCATTCTCTTCTGGCCTGTAGTGTTTCTGTCAAGAAGTCTGATGTTAGCCTGATGGGTTTTCCTTTATAGGTGACCTTTTTTCTCTCTAGCTGCCTTTAAAACTCTTTCCTTGTCCTTGATCTTTGCCATTTTAATTGTTATGTGTCTTGGTGTTGTCCTCCTTGGATCCTTTCTGTTGGGGGTTCTGTGTATTTCCGTGGTCTGTTCGATTATTTCCTCCCCCAGTTTGGGGAAGTTTTCAGCAATTATTTCTTCTAAGATACTTTCCATCTCTTTTCCTCTCTCTTCTTCTTCTGGAACTCCTATACTACGGATATTGTTCCTTTTGGATTTGTCACACAGTTCTCTTAATATTGTTTCATTCCTGGAGATCCTTTTATCTCTCTCTATGTCAGCTTCTAGGCGTTCCTGTTCTCTGGTTTCAATTCCATCAATGGCCTGTTGCATCCTATCCATTCTGCTTATAAACCCTTCCAGAGTTTGTTTCATTTCTGCAATCTCCTTTCTGGCATCTGTTATCTCCCTCCGGAGTTCATCCCATTTCTCTTGCATATTTCTCTGCATCTCTGTCAGCATATTTATGATTCTTATTTTGAATTCTTTGTCAGGAAGATTGGTTAGGTCTGTCTCCTTCTCTGGTGTTGTCTCTGTGATCTTTGTCTGCCTGTAGCTTTGCCTTTTCATGGTGATAGGAATAGTTTGCAGATCTGGGACAAGTGACAGCTGGAAGAACTTCCCTTCTTGTTGGTTTGTGGCCTTCCTCTCCTGGGAGAACAGCAACCTCTAGTTGCTTGTACTGGGCAGCTGTGTGCAGACAGGGCTTCTGCTTCCTGCCTGGCTGCTATGGAGTTTATCTCCGCTGTTGCTGTGGGCATGTCCTGGCTCGGGCAGCTGCTCCAAAGTGGTGGAGTTGCGTTGGAAGGGGAGTGGCTCGGAGACTCTTAATCTCTGTAAGGGTCCTCCCTGTTCCCTGCAGCCCAGGGGTTTAGGGTTCCCAGAGATCCCTGGATTCCCTACCTCTGGATTAAGTGTCCTGCCCTGCCCCTTTAAGACTTTCAAAAAGCACCTGCCAAATCAATACAACGACCACACACAAAAAAAATTTAAATTAAAAAAATAAAATGGTGGCTGCTCATTTTTCTTTATTCTCCGGCGCCAGCCTCAGGCATCTGCTCACCAGTCTTGCTGCCCTGTTTCCCTAGTATTGGGGTCCCTATCCCTTTAAGACTCCAAAAAGCGCTCACCAAAACAAAAGAGCAAAAAAAAAAAAAAAAAGAAAAAATTTGTCACCCGCTTTTCTTATGTCCTCTGGTGCCCGGCCTCTGGTGCCCGCTCACTTTTCTTGCTGCCCTGATTCCCTAGTATCCAGGTCCCCCTGCACATGCACTGTGTCTGCACTCTGTCCCGGATGGCTGGGGCTGGTTGTTTGGCAATCCTGGGATCCGTCTCCCTCCCGCTCTGCCTATTCTTCTCTTGCCGGCATTTGGGGGCATGGATGCTTGGCTCCCGCTGAGCAGGGGCTTCTATCTTACCTCCTTCGTGAGGCGCTGGGTTCTCTCAGGTGCGGATGTGGTCTGGATATTGTCCTGTGTCCTCTGGTCTTTATTCTAGGAAGAGTTGTCTTTTTTATCTTTTCATAGATATATGTGGTTTTGGTAGGAGATTTCCGCTGCTCTACTCACGCTGCCATCTTCCGCCCCTACGAGAACTTATAATTATAATGTTTTATAATTTCAGTCACCTTGAATATATCAGACTTTTTTGTTCCCTGACATGGGACCTGTTCAGGAGAATATCTTATGTGCAATCATAAAGAATGCCTTTCTTTTTAGTTTGGATGCCTTAATTTGTGTGCATCTATTAAGGGCATCTAACCTAATTTCTTTTAAAGCCAACATTTCCTTATTGATACTATGGATGATCTATTCATTGGTGTAAGTGGGATACTAATATACCATACTGTTATGTTACTGTCAATTTGTGCCTTTATATCTATAATATTGCTTTGTTCACATAGATGCTCTTGTATTGGGGGCAGGCAGATTGGCAACTGTTTTGCCCTGCATTTGCATTGTGCCTTTTCTCTTTGTAATGTCCTTGTATGTATTCTGATACAGTGTTTGTTTTAAAGTATTTTGTCTTTTCAAAATATTAGTATACCTGCTTTATTTTCATTTCTATTTCCTTTTTCATTTTCATTTCCATTGCCTTTTTCCATCCCATCACTTTTGGAGTGTTTGAACTTCTAATCTGGAATGAGTCTCTTCTAGGAAGTATGTAGATGTGCCTAGATTTTAATTTTATCTCTTCAGCCACCCTTTGTCTTACAATTGTATAATTTAGTCCATCACAGTTAAATTAATTATTGATTAGTAGTTCGTAATGCTGTTTTTAAAATTGATTTCTGGTTCTTCTTGTAGCTCTTCTCTCTACCTTTAATTTCTCTTAGTTGTTTCCCTTGTGTTTGGTGTTTTTCTCTAGTTGTATTTGTTTTCTTTTCTGTATTTTTGTGTATTGTAGATTTTTTATTTTTACACATAGATGCTCTTGTATTACCTTGAGACTACTTGTATATTGGCCAATATGTATAACACTCTATTTTAAGCTGACAGTCACTTAAGCTGGAGTATTCTAAAAGCACTGCAGTTTTTCTCCTCCCACCATATTTTTTGTGTGTATTTCATATAATACACCTTTTTATTTTGTGTATCTCTTTACTACTTATTGTAGCTATTGTTGATTTTACTATTTTTACCTTTTATATTCATAGAAGCTTTTCAAAGTGGGTGATTCATTACCTTATATGTGCCCATACCAGTTTTTCTAATTATGGCCTTTCCTTTTTTGCTTAAAGACCCTTACCATTTCCTTTAAGGCTAATTTAGAGGTCATGAACACCTTTGGCTTTGTTTGAGGAAATATTTATTTATCTTTTAATTCTGAATGACCACCTTGTTTTATAGAGTATTCTTGGTGTTGTTTTTACCTTTCAGAAATTTAAATATACCCTGCCACTTCTTTCTGACTTCCAAAGTTCCTGCAGAAAATTCAGCATGTGATTATTTCTTTTCTCTTGCAGTCTTTCAATCTCTCATTCTCTTTAACTTTGACCTTTTTAAGTGTGATTTGTCTTCCTGTGGCTGCCTTGGGTGTATGTTGTTTAGAGTCTCTAGGCTTTCTGGACCAGGATGTCTGTTTCTTAACTGAGCTTAGGGAAGTTTTTAGGCATTATTTCTTCAAACCAGTTTTCTTCCCCTTTCCCTCCTTCTTATCCTTCTGGGCACTTATAATATGAAGGCTCCTATGCTTAATTTTGTTCCACAAGTGCCTTACACTATGTTTAAAAAAAAATAATTTACCTTAGAGCTGTTGTGTTTGGATGACTTTCACTTTCCTGTCTTCCAGATCATGATCCATTGATCTGAATCTTCCGATCTGTCTTGATCCCACCTTCTGTGTTCTTCATTTATTTTATCCCTCACCTTTGATTGGTTCTTTCTTATACTTGTTATTTTTTGTTGTTCTCACTGTGCTCCTCCAATTTTTCCCCAGGTTTGGTTACCAACTTTTTCATCATTATTTTGAACTGTTTTTCAGGCACATTACTTATGTCCATTTCATGAATAGATTTGTTATCATTTTACCTTGTTTCATCATTATAACATATTCTTCTGTCTTCTCATTCTTCTGTTGTAGGACTTTCTGTGTTTGATTCTAAGAACTAAGCACAGCAGTTCTCTCTCTCAATCTTGAGGAATAGCCTTGTGTAGGAGATTCTGCTATATAGACTGCATGTGCCTGGCAGATTTGGCAGGCCAGATGGATGTGATCTTGAAATAATTTTTCCCTTTAATAGTTTGTCTTTTCATTTTGTTGATAATTATCCTTTGTTCTACAGAAGGTTTTTAATTGAGAAAGTCCAAGTTGTGTATTGTTATTCTGTGTTTTCTGTGTCATACCCAAAACTATATGCTGAGATGCATATGAAGGAGATATTTTTGTTTTCTTCTGGAACTTTTATGATTTTCCAGGCTTAATACTTATGAAGGTAATATTTGTGAGTGGTGTAACGTAGGGTTTCAATTTCTTCTTTACATGTGAATTTTGAGTTTTTCCAGTATCATTAAGAGACATTTTGCAAAGTGTATTCTTGTTCCCTTGTCAAATACTTGTTGAATAAGTATCAAGTTTCTCTCTCATCTTGCATTCCTCTTCCATTGGTCTTTATGTCTGTTTATTGATGAAACTTTACAGTTTCAAATATATACCTTTATCATTTAGTGCGAAATCAGAGATTTGTTGACTCTTGATTTGTTCTTCCTTCTCATATTTACTCTGCATAATCTATATGTATCCACAAAAGATCCAGTTTAACAAAAGTAATTTGGGGAAAATAGAACAAATGTTTCCTCATTTCCTTTTCTAGTTCAAACATGCAATTATTTGACTCTCCGCTCCACCCTCATGTTTTAATAGATTGTATTCTTCAAATTTTAAAGGTATAGCAAGATTAAATGGTTGATATAGAGATTCCTGTATGCCCTCTGCTCTCACACATGCAAAGACTCCCCATTACCAACAACCACTTCCAGAGTGGAAAATGTGTTAAAATTGATGAGCCTCATTTGATCCTCAAAGTTCATAGTTTACATTAGGGTTCACTCTTCATGCTGTGCCCTCTATGTATTTGAACATATGTGTTGTGGCATGCATCCACCACTACGGTGTAACACAGAGTATGTTCACTGCACTGAAAATCCTCTGTGTTCCCCCTATTCATCCTGCATTCCCTTTTGCCATAGGCCATCACTGATATTTTTAATGTCTCCAGAGTTTGTCTTTGATTTTAGAGGCTCATGTTGTTCAAACCATACTGTAGGCTGCTTTGTAAGTTTGGCTTTTGACTTGATGATATGTATTTATGATTTGTCCATGTCTTTCCATAGCGTGATAGCTCGTTCAATTATAGTGTTAACTGATACTCTATTGCTTAATGTAACACACTCTATTTGTCATTTCACTTACTGAAGGAAATCATAGTTGCTTCCATGTTTGGTAATTATGTATAAAGCTGGCATTGACAGCCTTTTCCAGGCTATCCTGTACACATATACTTTCATCATATTTGGGAAAATACGAAGTGAGGTTGCTGGGTCATATAGCAAGAGTTTGTTTAGTTTTGTAAGAAACTGCCAAACTATCATTCATAGCAGCTGCATCATTATGTATTCCCACAGCAACATACAAGAGTTCCTGGTGCACAGCATCCTTAACGTGACTTCATGTGGTTAGTGCTCTAGATTTTGGCCTTTCTACTGGGTGTGTAGTATCAGCTCACTGCTGCTTTCATGCATTTCTGTGATGGCAGATGATGCAGAACATTTGTTCATATTCTCACTTAAATATAAATAATTAAAATTATGAGGTTGACTGTTAAAGGCTTTCGGATACCTTACATCAGATTGTTTTCTGGTTTGTGTTAAATGTTCTTTCTACAGGGTTTTATAAGATATGTTCTCTATAAGTATTTTCTCATAAGCTCTGACTTATCTTCTCACTCTCTTGACAGTATTCCTGACAGAAAGGAAATTTTTAATTTTTATGAAGTCCAGTTTATCAAGTATATTTTTCATGTATCATATCTTTGATGTTGTATCTAAGAGTATTGAAATTTGATTTTCTAAATTATAGAATCATTCTGTTTTGTGGAGGCCCAGGCTGTTCCAATTTCATTGGATTTTGTTTGTAAAGAACACAGATAATGCAATAATTTTTGAAAATAGTAATATACTCATGTTAGCATTTCAACTGGGAAGTCTAGATTTCTTTGTAATCTTTCTATTAATATTGCTAAATAGACTGTAATAGCCACTGCCAAAACATACCACAATAATCATGTTCTAGTGATATCTGTGCTTTCTCCATTTGTCTGAAGAATATTCTTCAATGTCAGCTCTGTCCGTAAACCCGATTCTAAAATAATATGTTAATTTTAAGATACATCCCCACCACATAAATTGTAAAATTTTAAAACAAAATAACTTGGAACTAAAGAGAAACTTCTTTCTATACAACCTGGATATATTTAAATTGACTTAAATGCTACAATTTCAAGGACATTCCTTAGAGTCAATTTTATGTCCTTTCCAAGGCCGTATATGATGGGATTCAAAAGTGGAGGCACCACTGTGTAAAACATAGACAGAATGATATCTAGGTCTGACCTCACCTCAGACTCTGGCTTCAGGTAGGCCACGGCACCTGTTTAAAGAAACAGTCACAACAACCAGATGAGAGAGGCATGTGAAGAGGGCTCTGGACCTGCCCTCCAGGGAGGAGATCCTTGAGACAGCAGAGAAGATGTGCACATAGGAATATAAAATAGAGAGGAAACAAACCAGTGCAATACTTGCAATGAATGCTGTCACTAATGCTTCATTTATGTTCATTTTGGAGTCTGAGATCAAAATCATCTGAGGGATATCACAGAAGAAATGATGCATTTTACTGGAATTAAAAATTGTGGAAAATGCTGTTGTTTGCATGGTTCCAGAGAACCCCCCACTGATGTATGAAGCCACCACCATCCACCCACAGGCCCCCTTGTTCATGATGGTCTCATAGTGCCGCGGATAGCAGATGGCCATAGGACAACACTGTGAGTATGGCTATTTCAGAACAAGCAAAAGTCACAAGGAATAGCACTTGGAAGACACATCCAAGGAAGGATATTTTGTTCCTGTTCATCAGGGAGTTGATTGCAAATTTAGGAACAGTGACAGAGATGTAGCAGAGATCTATGAGTTACAGGTTCTTCAGGAAGAAGTACATGGGTGTGTGAACCTGAGAATCCCATGTAATGAGCATGATGATGAGTCCATTTACTAACAGGGCTGCAAAGTAGACCATGAGGAACAGTACACCATGTAGGGTTTGCAACTTCTGGTCCTCAGATAATCCCAGGAGGAGGAACTCAGTGATGTCTGTATTGTTGGTCATCTCATCCAGTGGTCTGGTCCCCAAGAGTGAGCTGTTTTCTGTAACTAAAATAACAGAAATAAAGGAAAATGGTATCTACTTGTGTCAATATATTATATAAACTGTTGATTATTTCACAATGTGTATATAAGCATATTTATAAAATGTATGTGTTTATTTATATTAAGTTAAATATTAAATTCTGACAATAAACTTGTAAATATCTGTATATATTTATAGATTTCAAAATCCGACCTGTACCTGGACTGCATGTTCAGTGTCTCTGTCTTAATTATCTAAGATATAATACAATGATCTTTCCTCATCTTTAAATGGCTTTATAAAGTTTAAATAACAAAGGATTCATCTGTGAAATGAAGTCAATGAAGAAAGTGATGGAAACATTTCTGATAATGCCTGAGTACATTTATAGATTTCCAAATTGCACCTGAACCTGGCTTGAATGTGTATATGAGTCAGCAAATATAACTCAGTCTCCTAGGATATGTCAGCATCAAGTATTGCTCTGGCTTAGAAAACTGTACTGTGTCTGGAGTCTGGATCATGACTGTCCAGTGATGCAGAATTTGTCAAAGATTGTGGGCAGGCTCATTCCCAGGTTGAGCCGCTCCCAGGCTCTGTGGTCTCCTGGGGATGGAAGTTCCCTGAACCGGAGCATCTGAGAGCTGAGACAGGAAATGCTGGTGTTCTTTTTGTGGATCCTGGACCACTTCTCTTGGTAGCAAAAGAAATACTGAGGCATCTCTACATAAAACCACTGGGTTTGAGTGGCCACACTGCAATTCTACACACAAAACTAATTTCAGAGCTGAAATACTCTGAACAGCTCATTCTCTGATGAGGATAAAGCATATTCTGGTAATGGCGATGGTGCTGTAAATCACACATATGAAAAACTCTAATATATGGATACATTTGTCAGATAAACTCTTTTATAACAGAATTCTATAACGGAGAAATATTTCTCTCCAAAGCTATTTTAAAGAGAGCTTTGGAAAAATAATTAAAGAGAAACAGTTTTTCCTGTATTATAATTTTGACGAATGTTTCTAATCATTGTTTAGTCTTGATTGGCAAGAGCTCACGTGTCATTCTCCTTTTTGGCTTACAGAAAGATCTGTAAGGTTAATTTATTTGTAAATAAAAACACACTTTTCAGAATATGTTCTCAATATATAACAATTTAAAATATTAACTATCTGTCTCATTAATCAAATACAAAAGATTGACTAAATTTATTCTCAAAAATGAAATTGGAAGGTGGTTTTAAGAATACATAGGGAGGAGGTGGAGCCAAGATGGTGGCATAAGTAGAGCAGCGGAAATCTCCTCCCCAAACCACATATATGTATGAAAATATAACAAAGACAACTCTTCCTAGAATAAAGACCAGAGGACACAGGACAACAGGACAACATCCAGACCACATCCACACCTGCGAGAACTCAGTGCCTCGCAAAAGGGATAAGATACAAACCCCAGCCCAGTGGAACCCGAGCGCCCCTCCCCCCAGCTCCTGGCGGGAGAACAATAGGCAGAGCGGGAGGGAGACGGAGCCCAGGACTGCTAAACACCCAGCCCTGGTCTTCCAGACCAGAGCGAAGACACAGTGCATGCATGGGGCCCTGGATGCTAGGAAAATAGGGCTGCAAGAATGGTGAGAGGGTACCGGAGGTCTGGCTACGGAGGACATAAGAAAAGCGAGTGGCCATTTACACTTTTTTTTTTTTCTGTTTTGTTTTGGTGAGTGCTTAATGGAAGTCTTACAGGGAGAGGGACCCCAATACTAGGGAAACAGGGCAGCCAGACTGGTGAGCAGATGCCTGAGGCTGGCACCAGAGAATAAAGATGAACGAGTGGCCATTTGTGTGTGTGTGTGTGTGTGTGTGTGTGTGTGGTCGTTTTTTTGTTTTGGCGGGTGCTTTTTGGAAGTCTTAAAGGGGCAGGGCAGGACGCTTAATCCAGAGGTAGGGAAACCGGGGATCTCTACCGGGGATCTCTGGGCAACCTAATCCCCTGGGCTGCAGGGACCACGGAGGACCCTTACAGAGATAAAGAGACTCCCAGCTGCACCCCCTCCAATGAGACTCCACCACTTTGGAGCAGCAACCCGAGCAAGGCCACGCAGAAGCCCTGTCTGCGGCGAAGCTACCCAGCACAAGCCACTAGAGGTCACTGTTCTCCCAGGAGAGGAAGGCCACAAAACAAAAAGAAGGGAAGTTCTTCCAGTCGTCACTCGTTCCAGCTCTGCAAACTATTGCTAACACTATGAAAAGGCAAAACTACAGCAAAGATCACAGAGACACCAGAGAAAGAGACAGACTTAACCAGCCTTCCTGACAAACAATTCAAAATAAAAATCATAAACATGCTGACAGAGATGCAGAGAAATACGGAAGAGATATGGGATGAAGTATGGAGGGGATCACAGATGTCAGAAAGGAAATAACAGAAATGAAACAAACTCTGGAAGGGTTTATAAGCAGAATGGATAGGATGCAAGAGGCCATTAATGGAATGGAAACCAGAGAACAGGAACGTACAGAAGCTGACATAGAGAGAGATAAAAGGATCTCCAGGAGTGAAACAATATTAAGAGAACTGTGTGACAAATCCAAAGGGAATATTATCCGTATTATAGGGGTACAAGAAGAAGAAGAGAGAAGAAAAGGGATGGAAAGTATCTTAGAATAAATAATTGCTGAAAAATTACCCAAACTGGGGGAGGAATTAATCGCACAGAACACCCAACAGAAAGGTTCCAAGGAGGACAACACCAAGACACAGAATAATTAAAATGGCAAAGATCAAGGACAAGGAAAGAGTTTTAAAGGCAGCTAGAGAGAAAAAGGTCACCTATAAAGGAAAACCCAACAGGCTAACATCAGACGTCTTGACAAAAACCCAACAGGCCAGAAGAGAATGGCATGATATATTTAATGCAATGAAACAGAAGGGGCTTGAACCAAGGATACTGTATCCAGCACAAGTATCATTCAAATATGATGGTGTGATTAAACAATTCCCAGACAAACAAAAGTTGAGGGAATTTGCTTCCCACAAACCACCCCTACAGGACATCTTACAGGAACTGCTCTAGATGGGAGCACTCCTAGAAAGAACACAGAACAAAACACCCAACATATGAATAATGGAGGAGGAGGAATAAGAAGAGAGAGAAGAAAAGAATCTCCAGACACTGTATATAACAGCTCAATAAGCGAGTTAAGTTAGGCAGTAAGATACTAAAGAGGCTAACCTTGAACTTTTGGTAACCAGGAATTTAAAGCCTGCAATGGCAATAAGTACATATCTTTCAATAGTCACCCAAAATGTAAATGGACTGAATGCACCAATCAAAAGACACAGAGTAATAGAATGGATAACAAAGCAAGACCCATCTATATGCTGCTTACAAGAATCTCACCTCAAACCCAAAGTCATGTACAGACTAAAAGTCAAGGGATGGAAAAACATATTTCAGGCAACAACAGCGAGAAGAAAGCAGGGGTTGCAGTACTAATATCAGACAAAATAGACTTCAAAACAAACAAAGTAACAAGAGATAAAGAAGGAGACCTCAAAATTATAAAGGGCTCAGTCCAACAAGAGGATATAACCTTCTAAATACATATGCACCCAACACAGGAGCACCAGCATACGTTAAACAAATACTAACAGAACTAAAGGTGGAAATAGACTGCAATGCATTCATTCTAGGAGACTATAAAACAATACTCACCCCAAGGGAATGATCCACCGGGCAGAAATTAAGAAACGACACGGAAGCTCCGAACAACACAGTAGAGCAGATGGACCTAAAAGACATCTACGGAACTCTACATCCAAAAGCAACAGGATACACATTCTTCTCAAGTGCACATGGAACATTCTCCAGAATAGACCACATACTAGGACAGAAAAAGAGCCTCAGTAAATTCCAAAAGATTGAAATCCTACCAACCAACTATTCAGACCACAAAGGCATAAAATTAGAAATAAGCTGTAGAAAGAAAGCAAAAACGCTCACAAACACATGGAGGCTTAACAACACCCTTCTAAATAAGCAATGAATCAGTGACCAAATCAAAATGGAGATCCAGCAATATATGGAAACAAATGACAACAACAACACTAAGCCCCAACTTCTGTGGGACACAGCAAAAGCAGTCTTAAGAGGAAAGTATATAGCAATCCAAGCATCTTTAAAAAAGGAATGACAATCCAAAATTAATAGTCTAATGTCACAATTATCGAAATTGGAAAAAGAAGAACAAATGAGGCCTAAGGTCAGCAGAAGGAGGGACATAATAAAAATTAGAGAATAAATAAATAAAAATGAGAAGAATAAAACACTAGCAAAAGTCAATGAAACCAAGAGCTGGTTCTATGAGAAAATTAAAAAAAATAGATAAGCCTCTAGCCAGACTTATTAAGAAGAAAAGAGAGTCAACACATATCAACAGTATCAGAAACTGGAAAGGACAAATCACGACGGACCCCACAGAAATACAAAGAATTATTAGAGACTACTATGAAAACCTATATGCTAACAAGCTGGGAAATCTAGGGGAAATGGACAACTTCCTAGAAAAATACAACCTTCCAAGACTGACCCAGAAAGAAACAGAAAATCTGAATAGACCAATTATCAGCAATGAAATTGAAGCAGTAATCAAAAAATTACCAAAGATCAAAACCACCAGGAAAGAAGGATTTACCTCGGAATTTTATCAGACATACAGGGAATACATAGTACCCATTCTCCTTAAAGTTTTCCAAAACATAGAGGAGGAGTGGATACTCCCAAACTTATTCTATGAAGCTAACATCACCCTAATACCAAAACCAAGCAAAGACCCCAACAAAAAGAAAACTACAGACCAATATCCCTGATGAACGTAGATGCAAAAATACTCAATAAAATATTAGTAAACCGAATTCAAAAATACATCAAAAGCATCATACATCATGACCAAGTAGGATTCATCCCAGGGAAGCAAGGATGGTACAACATTCGAAAGTCCATCAACGTAATCCACCACATCAACAAAAAGAAAGACAAAAACCACATGATCATGTCCATAGAGGCTGAAAAACATTTGACAAAATTCAACATCCATTCATGTTAAAAACTCTAAGCAAAATGGGAATAGAAGGCAAGTAACTCAATATAATAAATGCCATCTATGATAAATCCACAGCCAACATTATATTGAACAGCGAGAAGCTGAAAGCATTTCCTCTGAGATTGGCAACTAGACAGGGATGCCCACTCTCCCCACTGTTATTTTACATATTACTGGAGGTCCTAGCCACGGCAATCAGACTAAACAAAAACATACAAGGAATCCAGATTGGTAAAGAAGAAGTTAAACTGTCACTATTTGCAGATGACATGATACTGTACATAAAAATCCCTAAAGACTCCACCCCAAAACTACTAGAACTGATATCAGAATAAAGCAATGTTGCAGGATACAAAATCAACACGCAGAAATCTGTGGCTTTCCTATACACTAACAATGAACCAACAGAAAGAGAAATCAGGAAAACAACTCCATTCACAATTGCATAAAAATAAATAAAATGCTTAGGTATAAACGTAACCAAAGAAGTGAAAGACTCATACTCTAAAAGCTACAAGTCACTCTTAAGAGAAATTTAAGGGGACATTCACAGTTGGAAACTCATCCCATGCTCATGGCTAGGAAGAATTAATATCGTCAAAATGGCCAAACTGCCCAAAGCAATATACACATTTGATGCAATCCCTATGAAACTTCCAGCAACATTCTTCAATGAACTGGAACAAATAATTCAAAAATTCATATGGAAACACCAAAGAACCTGAATTACCATAGCAATCCTGAGAAAGAAGAATAAAGTAGGGGGGAATCTCACTCCCCAACTACAAGCTCTAGTATAAAGCCATAGTAATCAAGGCAATTTGGTACTGGCACAAGAACAGAGCCACAGACGTATTTAACAGACTAGAGAATCCAGATATTAATCCAGACATATATGGTCAATTAATGTTTGATAAAGGAGCCATGGACATACAGTGGAGAAATGAGAGTCTCTTCAACAGATAGTGATGGCAAAACTGGAAAGCTACATGTAGGAGAATGAAACTGGACCATTGTCTAACCCCATATACAAAAGTAAACACAAAATGGATCAAAGACCTCAATGTAAGTCATGAAACTATTAAACTCTTGGAAGAAAACATAGGAAAAATCCTCTTAGACATAAACATGAGTGGCCTCTTCTTGAACATATCTCCTGGGCAAGGAAAACAGCAGAAAAAATGAACAAGTGGGACTATATTAAGCTGAAAAGCTTCTGTACAGCAAAAGACACCATCAATAGAACAAAAAGGAACCCTACAGTATGGGAGAATATATTTGAAAATGGCACATCCGATAAAGGCTTGATGTCCAGAATATATATAAGGAGCTCACATGCATCAACAAACACAAAACAAATAACCTAATTAAAAAATGGGCTGAGGAACTGAACAGTTCTCCAAAAAAAAAAAAAAGATGGCCAACAGACACATGAAAAGATGCTCTACATCGCTAATTATCAGAGAAATGCAAATTAAAACTACAATGAGGTATCACCTCACACCAGTAAGGATGGCTGCCATCCAAAAGTCAATCAACAACAAACGTTGGTGAGGCTGTGGAGAAAGGGGAACCCTCCTACACTGCTAATGGGAATGTAAATTAGTTCAACCATTGCGGAAAGCAGTATGGAGGTATATCAAAATGCTCAAAACAGACTTACCATTTGACCCAGGAATTGTACTCCTAGGAATTTACCCTAAGAATGCAGTAATCAAGTATGAGAAAGATCAATTCACCCCTATGTTTATCGCAGCACTATTTACAATAGCCAAGAATTGGAAGCAACCAAAATGTCCATCGATAGATGAATGGATAAGGAAGATGTGGTACATATACACAATGGAATACTACTCAGCCATAAGAAAAGGGCAAATCCTACCATTTGCAGCAAAATAGATGGAGCTGGAGGGTATTATGCTCAGTGAAACAAGCCAAGCGGAGAAAGAGAAATACCAAAGGATTTCAATCATCTGTGGAATATAAGAAGAAAGGAAAAACTGAAGGAACAAAACAACCACAAAATCATAAAACACAAGAATGGACTAACAGGTACCAAAGGAAAAGGGACTGAGGAGGATGGGTGGGTAGGGAGGGATATGGGGGGTAAGAAAAAGGGGTGTATTAAGAGTAGCATGCATGGGGGGGGAGAAAGGAAGGGCTGTACAACACAGAAGGCAAATAGTGATTCTACAACATTTTGCTATACTGATGGACAGTGACTGTAAAGGGGTTTATAGGGGTCATGGTATATGGGAGAGCCTAGTAAACATAATATTCATCATGTAAGTGTAGATCAATGATACCAAAAAAAAAAAAAAAGCTGTTCCTGTGTGGTGACCTCCAATGAGTTCTACACAAGGGTATAAAGGGCATATAAAAGTGTAGGCAAAGGGCCTGTTTGTGTTTATATAGAGGATCTAAGCCTAATTTGGCTACCCTGAAAATCAACTAAGGTATGATTTAAAAAAGAACTTCCAACATCAGCACTCTCTGGAAGACTCATGCCAGAAGATGATCATCAAAAACCCAAACAAAGATCCATGCACTGCTACAGGTGTAGATGCACTCATCCCACCAGTTCCTGGACTTACCATGGGAATGAAGAAGGAGACATCTAAGCTGGCCTGTGCATACAGTAAAACAACAAATTTGACTGGATCTATACTGTTGGAACTCAACCAAGAATTAGGAGAAGTGCAAATTGTAGCGCTCCAAAATCTTACAGCTACAGACTATTTACTGTTAAAAGAACATATGGGATGTGAACAGTCCCCAGGAATGGGTTGTTTTAATTTGTCTGATTTCTCTCAGACTGTTCAAGTTCAGTTGGACAATATCCACCATATCATAGAAAAGTTTTCACAAATGCCTAAGGTGCCTAACTGGTTTTCTTGGTTTCACTGGAGATGGCTGGTAATTACAGATCTGCTTTGGTTATGTAACTATACTCCTATTATATTAGTGTGTGTGCGCAATTTAAGTAGTAGCTTAAAACCTATACATGCTGAAGTTACTCTACAAGAAGATATGTCAAAGAAATAATCAATCTTCCCATGTTTTCTTCCACCTGCTACTTCTATAGCTTTTCTACTTCCTTCCTAATTACAACCCTTAAATAAAATTCGTGCCTCATGTCAAATTTACCGAGTATCATAATTCTTCCAAGTGGTAAAGATACCTCAACTCAAATGCTAGGCAGAGAAGCCACAGGGCATAAATATGCAAAGAAGTAAAAAGCTAACCTTTGCGATCAATAAGGCTTCTCTCTCACTTACCAACTTTACATTTCCCTGTATGGCCCCGGAATATGACTGGTTAGCCAGAGACGGGTAAGATTCCTCAAGGGAGGAACAACCTAAGACAGGCACAGTCGCCTGGGGGCCATCAGGTGAGAAATTGGGGATCAACAGAGGTGAGGCTTAGAACCTCACGCCCCCTGTTCTGAGAGAAATCTTCTGCATACGTGGATGTTTCATTGCCCTTGTCTTGCTTGGATTAACACATAGTCTACAGGCACACACCTGATCATCTACATTTGCTCTCTTACAACACTAAACTATGTTTTCTTCCTTTATCTTGTATCTACCTACGACTTCAGCATTTTATTAAAAATAATAATAATAAAGAGTGAAATGTGGTATCCACATATAAATCAAGTATAAAAATCAAATGAGTATTCGTATTTTAACTATTTATAGTTCATAATGTATGAGCAATACCGAAAGTTTCTGTGATGACTGCCCTTGTACTGTTCACCATGTAACTTATTCACTATGTAAGAAATTGTTCTCCATGTAAGAACTTGTTCATTATGCTTCAGAAGATTGGAGACTGATGAAAATTATCCTTGGGGTTTATTAATGATTGTGCATTGAGCATTGGCTCCCCTATACTGAATTTTATTGTTGTTAACAATCGTTTGATCAGTAAATATGAGAAATGCCGTCACACACAAAAAAATTAAGTTCATAGAGGTTAAGTCTGACTTTATGCATTTGTGAATACAAGAGTTCCAAATATGTCATATCTTAGTCTTGCCCTCTTTCACCTCTTACTTTTGTGTTATCTTTAAATAGCATCTCCCATAAGTATGCAAGGAACTTACAATGAAAACATAATTTTAAAGTGGGAAAAGGAATAGAATTTTCTCATGGAAATACAAATACTCAATAAGTGCATGAGGAAGTGTGCTGAATATCATTAGTCATTAGGAAAATGCAAGTCAGAACCACAAGAATATACCACTTCATACCTGCTAGGATGGCTATTTTAAACAAAACTAAAGTTGATAAAGATGTGGAGAATTTGGAACCCTCATGGTAAAAATGTAAAATGGTTTAGCCACTTTAAAAATAGTTTGGCAATTCCTTAGAAAGTTTAGCTAAGTTACCCTAATGATCTAGCAATTCTACTCTTGATATGTATCCCAGAGTAATGAAAACATGTTCACACAAAACTTGTGTATATGTTTGTGACAGAATTGTACATAATAACTGAAAATAAAACAATACAAAATTTTAAAAAAAAAGAATGTGTAAAAATAATAGAAGAAAATGTGAAAGGATCATCTCATTATTTTAGGTAGGGAAAATGCTTTTAAGCATGTTGTAAAACTCAGAAGTCAGAAAAGAATAATGTATTGGACAGTATAAAAATTTAAAGTTCTGTATATGTAAAGAAAATAAAGGAAGATCAAAATATATTTTAAAAAAAAGAAAAAATAAAGAAGAATACATAGGCAAAGTTCCCAAAACTACAGGTTCTTGAAGTATATAAAAGAGGTGTTTTGGTTTTTAACTTTACTCTGTAACTTTTGCATTAGGGAACTTTTTGTACAGGAAAAAGTACTACTTACTGTATTTCTGTGTATGTATTGACAAATGTTTTATCCGTACCACTTTCCTAGTTATACTTTCCTATTCGTGTGTATATTACTGACCTTTTACTTGCCTGCATGTGTATGCATGTGTGTCTGCTTTTATTTAGCTCACAACCATCTTTTTTTAACTTCAGCCTTTTTCTCTTTTAATAGTATCTGAGATGGAATAATTGAAATTTTCAATTAAACTCATGATCATTTTAGAGTAAATATAAGTTTTGAAACCGGGTCTACATATCTGCATATCAGATGAAAGGATCACACCTAATTATTCAATTGGATCATCTGTTAGAAAAATAATCCTTTCTAGGCAAGGAGTATTGAGTCCTATCCAAAGTGCTAAATAAAGGTTACTTACATTTTGGTCATGCTTTAATCTCTGAAAAACTTTGCTATAAAAGAGACTGTTCCCTTATTACAGGTATTTTACATGTGATGTGAACTCTCCAGTCTTCATAGATTCTCTTCATCCAGGAAGATTTGTTCTAATCTATTGTAATGGGAAGTAGTATTAGGTCTCCAACCCACCTGGAACAGGGGGAATTCACTTATCCTCTCACTGAGAAAAGACCACCTTGTGGCTCTCAGAAAAGTCACATGGTTGCAGCTCTGAGGCTCTGGGGTCCCCCCTGAGTCCTCCCAAGACTCCCAGGAGAGGAGGAGGAGGGAGCAGACCAGGAGGGGCAGCTGCAAGTCAGGGACCTGTGGAATCAGACCAGAGAATAAACCCACAGGTCTGCTTCAGGGGAAAGCATTCCATTTGTGATGCTGGTTGGGTGGAAAAAGACAGGCTTAACAAAGAAGCTCAACATTAAGTTAGGAAATCTCAGAGGGAGTTAAAATCCCTGATGCTGATCTACCAAATCAATTTTTTCAGGACTTAGAAGCAAAATCTTTTCTATGAGACATTATAAAAAATTGTTGTCTAAGGGTTTAATATCCAAAATATATAAGGAACTCACACATCTCAACACCACAAAAGCCAATAACCCTATTAAAAAATGGGGAGAGGATATGAACAGACAGTTCTCCAAAGGAGAAATTCAGATGGCCAACAGACACATGAAAAGATGCTCCACATTGCTAGTTATCAGGGAAATGCAAGTTAAAAAAACAATGAGATATCACCTCACACCAGCTAGGATGGCCAACATAGAAAAGACTAGCAACAACAAATGTTGGTGAGGATATGTAGAAAGGGGAGCCCTCCTACACTGCTGGTGGGAATGTAAACAAGTTCATCCATTGTGGAAAGCAGTATGGAGGTTCATCCACAAACGAAAAATGCAAATAACATTTGACCCAGGAATTTCACTCCTAGGAACTAATCCTAAGAATGCAGGGGTCCAGTTTCAAAAAGACATATGCACCCCTTGTTTATCACAGCACTATTTACAATAGCCCATAAATGTAAGTAACCTAATCTAAGTTTCCATCAGTAGATGAATAGCTAAAGAAGAGGTGCTACATATACACAATGGAATATTATTCAGCCATAAGAAGAAAAAAATCCTACCATTGGCAACAACATGGATGGAGCCTAGAGAGTATTATGCTCAGTGAAATAAGCCAGGTGGAGAAAGACAAGTTCCAAATGATTTCACTCAACTGTGGAGCATAAGAACAAAGCAAAAATTGAATGAACAAAGTAGCAGCAGACTCAGAACCCAAGAAAGAACTAAGAGTTGCCAAAGGGAAAGGGACTGGAGAGTGTGGGTGGGAAGGAAGGGATGATGGGGAAAATGTGGCAGTATTATTGGCATGCATAATTTGGGGCGGGGAGCCCAGGGAAGGGAGCATAACACAGAGAAGACAAGTAGTGATTCTATAGCATCTTACTACACTGATGCTGTATTAAGTGACTGTATTGGGTATGTGGTGGGTACTTGAAAATGGGGGAAATCTGGTAAAAACACTGTTGCTCATGTGATTGTATATTAATGATACCAATAAAATAGCTGTTGCCTAGAACAAGAATTTTTATAAGTAAAAGTTAAATATTAGTTCTTTTCAGTGTCTCTACATCTTATAAAGACATATTCTTAACTGAATATTCATATGTGAAATATACTAAAGAAAACATTCCAGCTAATTTCTGCCTTCATTTGGTATGTTTATTTGGTTCTTTTTAACAATTATATTAGCTAGGGTTTAAAATTTTTATTTATATTTCAGTGACAGGTGTTAATATTTTAATGTTAGGGTCTGTTGGAAGTTAAAAGAAGTGATTTCAAAATCTGGAAAAATGACATTTTCTGTAGGGATTATTGATTTCATGATTTATTATTTCTTCCTGCTGAAACAGATGTACTTATTCTTATCCTTATCTATTCTCTGTTTTTTGTTTAAAATGATGAAAACCAGAGTAATAATTACAAATATATAATGAGTAGGAAGTACTTAAAATCCTGCCTGACTCACATCAAGAACATAAAATTCTACTTGAGAGAAAATTTTTTGAGAAGGGAATGCAATGCTTAGAAATCTAGAAGTAGCTTCCCAAAGTGTGTAGAAGTATGAGATGAACATTTCAGATATGTAACTTTTACAAGAAGGCTGAAATCATGGACAAAGTATTAGAGAGAAACCCTTCTTTATATCAAAAGGAGATTCTCTTCTGTGGGAAATCCTCAAGTTGTTTGGCACCTCTGTCCACTGAGGGGTAGCCAAGGAGCTGAGAAAAGAAATCATCAGGGAAATACTCGGTAACCTCAAGTTCAAGTTCCAGCCTTTCCCATGGGGCCCTTTTGTTCCCACTTTTCCATGTGCATCTCATGGATCCCAGAATTATCAAAGAATGCTCTGGGCCTTGAGACACCCAGGTAAAGAGCAGAATCATGTTTTCAGAGCTCAGGGATATGGAGTCCCCTCCAGGTTTGACTTGGTTTTCCCAGAAAATGATACCTGAACAGTCACAGTTAAAGTATAACATCTATGAGTCTCTTTCCTCTTCAAACTTCATAATATTTTCATTAAGTTAATCAATTTCAACAGGTTAAACACATTTCAAAAAGTTCTTTCATGTTTTGTCATTATTTAAACTTTTGCTATTTGGTGTAATACATTATTTTTTATTTACTGAAATACTCCTCAATTTTGTGTTGTCAAAACAAATTTTGCCATGATGCCAAAAGAAGAAATAAACAACCCATCACAAAACAAACCACAGATATTTTGACCATATTTGCAAGTAATATATCCAATAAGTGACTTTATCTAAGATATACAGAAGAGTGGGTACATAATTCTCTTCACACAATCAGAAAAAAGCTTATGATATTGACAATTATGGTAATCCCCTTCTACACCTAAGTATTTTCAACACCCTATTTGTTGAATGTTTTTTTCATAAATTGATCTTGATTTTGTCAAACATGTTTTCTGCATCTATTGAGATTTTGCTTTTCTTGGGAAACGCTGATGATCCACCTGGAGTTGGAGTTGGTGTGCTCTGTGCAGGGCATTCTTGGTCTCCTGCTCCAGTCTGCCTTTGAAGACCAATGTAGCTGGAGAAGTAGTGGAACCGGGAATCCCAAGAGGCTCCACGCCAGGGCCACCATGATGGAATGGCTGTTGCTGAATCTATCAAATGTGTGGGATCTCAGGGAATGTCAACATAGGGGTGGTATGTTGGAACAGCAGAGCCTTTTTTAGGCTTTTGTGTTTCTGGAATGTGCCTTATCCCACCCTGTTGGAATGTCTGGGTCCAGGGTAGGCATATATAGAAGGAATCAGGGCATGTTGTGCTCTGGCCAGGGTTGGGGGACAGCTGGAGCTGCTGAGGCCCAGGGGCAAGGAGCATGCTAGCATGGCGCTAGCAGGACAGCTACAGCACCTGCTCTTGCCAACAGTTCTAGAAGGATGGAGAATGTAAAGATTGGTTCCTATTGACATCTGCCACTGGAGATAGTTTCAGCAGTTCCTCAACCATTTGTCAGATGCTAGTTTCCCTTTAATCTACTGTTTTATATCCTGTAGTTATGGGCAGGTGAATCTTTCCATGCACCTAGTTATACACCTCTGTAATGCAGGTCCCTGTGACAGAATGAGCTTACCATCATTACTGGGACTCTGTCTCTCCTATTCTCCTCTCTGTGGTTCCTTTATTTTGTTGCACAGAAACTGCCAATCAGCCATCAGTTATTCTTCGGGAGGAATTGCTCTATGTGTGTGTGCAGGATTGGTGGGTCCACGGAAGGCAGTGGTTTATGGTCTTCCTACACCACGTTCTTGGATCAACTGCAAATTCCTGTACCTTTAACTTGTTTTGTTAAGTCTTTATCTAATGTTCAATTCTTAAGGATCACTTTGCCAGGTAGACTATTCTAGGTTTGAAGATTTTAATGCTTTCTCTAATTTGGATGTATCATGACACTCTCCTCCAGCCTGCAACATTTCTGGTGAAACATCTGCTTTCTATTTAGAACTATTGACAATATAATTTTAAGGTACTTCCTTGTATGTCTCTGGGTTATCTTCTTTAGAATTCACTAGCCTTCCCTGATAACAAAATATGTTTCCCTCCCCAGGTTAGGGAAATTTTCAGCCACTTTTTGAAAGAAGTTTTCTACTCCTTTTTCTCTCTCTTCTTTTTCTGAGACCCCAGGCATGAAAATGGGCATCCACTTATTTAGTCCCCTAAGTCCTTTTACCTATGTTCACTTTTTTCATTATTTTTCCTTGCTGCTCTTATTGGCTGAGTTCTCCTACACTATTTTCCATTTCCCTTATCCTTTCATCTGGTTTTTTGTTGACCCCCTCTAGTGTATTATTCAGTGTAGTTATTGTGTTCTTCATCTCTGTGATGTCTCCTTGGTGCTTTCTTATGTTATCCATCACGTTGTTGAAGTCTTAAGTCTGTTTATCCATTCTTCTTTGAGTTGTGTGAGCATTTTATGACAATTATTATACAAACCTTTGTTCAGGTAAATCACTCATCTCCATTTCATTGATGATTATTTTCTGATGTTTAATCTGTGTTTTGTTTGGAACATGTTCCTCTCTGATCACTTCGCTTGGCTCTCTGTTTTTATTTCTATCCAGGACATTTAACAGATGGCACTCCCAGCTTTGAATGGTCAACTTCTATTAGAGAGAAATGGAGTCATTCATTTATTTTTAGTGATGGCAGATTTCTGTTGTTGGATGTTGTAGAGTTTATCTGTCCCTTCACATAATGAAGAATATCATGGTTGCTTCCAATTTGGGAAACTAAGAATAAAGATGGTGCTAGTATCCTTGTCCAGAGTTTTGTGTGGATAAAATTTTTATGTCCCTTCAGACAATACTAAGTGCAGTTGCTGGATCATATGGTAAGTGTGCCTTTAGTTTTATAAGGAACGCCCTTCCAATATGACTCTACCATTGTGTATTCTCACCAGTGATGTGTGACAATTTCTGTTGCTCATCATCCTTGACAGCATTTGGTGTTGTCAGTTTTCTGGACTTGGGCCTTTGTAATATGTGTGCAGGGGTGTCTCATTGTTATTTTAGTTTGCATTTCTGTGATGACAGATAATACAGAGTATATATTTATATGCTAATTTAAGTTTATATGATTTTTGGTAAGGTGACTGATCAGGTTCTTGGCACATTTTTAAATGAGATAATCTTCTTTGTGTAGTTTTAAGTATATTATTTCAGGTATGGTCTTCAAGCAGATGTTTTTTGCACTTTTTCCCCCAGGGCAGTGGCTTAGTATCCCAGGTTCCTCACAGTATCCTTCACAGAGATGAAGATTTTAATTTTAATGGTGTTTACCTTGTCCAACATTTGTTTCATGGGTCATGCATCTTCATTATTGAGCCTAGAGGAGGGGGCTTGTGTCACTCCTCCATCATTCATGTGGCTCTGTCTCTGCATGGATGGATGGGATGTCGGGTACCCATCTGACACTCAGCGGCTGCTCACATGTGATGGGCAGGGCACTTACCCAGCCCAGTTCTATATGGTGGTGGAAAGAGCACCCCTGGTGTTAGTAGCCAGAGGAAGGGTAACAAAATGGTGGCTGTCAGCTCCATCCACGGAGTGGTAGGATGACAGCGAGTACGTACAGTTTACCAGAGCTTCCATCCCTGGGTGATGACCCTGCAGTTTCTTGCCTCTCTGGAAGTGCCTTCAAAATGAGTAAGTGGGTCTCCCTTGCATTCTGTGTCAACAATTTTCACTCTGTTGCTTTTGTTGTGGACCCAGGGTGAAAGGGTCTGCTCACAAGTCCTTCAAGAGTAGAATCTTTGTTCCCTATAGTTCTATGATTTTCCTGGTCTCAATCCACATTGATTTTCAAACCAGACATTTGAGGTGCTTGTCTTTCTGGTGCCAACCCAGGGTCCGCATGTCTGATGTGGAACACAAACCCTTCAAGTGAAAGTGCCATATTTGAGAATCCCTCTTGTGTGCAGGGTCAGTGCATTTGGGTGGGGTTCCATGAAAGACTTGATCTGTGCCTTTCCTATCCTTGATGTATCTCTTCTGTCTTTTGCTGTGGAGGTGATATTCATATAGTTCTGAGGTCTTTATCAGTGGTTAATTATTCCCTTTGAAGCTGTGAATTTACTATTTTCATGGGAGGAGGTGAATATAAGGACTTCCTATACTGTCATCTCGAAACACGCTCCAGGAGATTTATAGTTTGTGGTTTACATTTTGGCATATGACCATTTTGTATTAACCTTTATTATTGGTACGTTAGAAGTTTATCGTTTGATGGGTTTTCAAAAATACATACACATGTTCAGTGCCAATCCGTTATCAGGGAATTGTTTCACAAACCATTCCTGATGCCCTAACTCAGCCACCCTCTATGTCTTCCCTTCATAAGAAACAACTATTAGGGATTCTTTTCCAGAATAGTTGGGCCAGATCTTCACATATGTGGAGTTTACTATATGATTTTTCCAGTCTGAATAACATTTTTATGTTTTTTTCTACCATCTGTAGAGTTTTCTTTTTTTTTAAATGTGGCTAGGTAGTAAGACACTGGGGGAAAGTACAAGAATTTGTTGATTATTCTTCTGATAGATACAGGGGAAGTTACAGTTTGGGGCTATTACAAGCAGAATTTTATGAATATTCTTTTGGAGGCCTTATATTTAAATGAGATTATTTGCATTGGTCAATACCTAGGGATAGAATTGTTCTGCATGTATGTTTATTTGTTAAGTAACAGCTATTAATTAAAAGAGATATTGTTGCATCTTCTCACAATGCCACCAAAGGGAAATGAGAGTTCTTGTTGTAGCACATCCTTGCCAAATTCAACATTTTTAATCTTATTTTTGATAGTATAATTATTTTGGGGGGAATTATTGTCATGTGCTTATTGGGCTTTGCTCATATATTTTGTGAGATGACTTTTCCAATCCTTTTCCACTTTTATTTGGTCATTTGTCTATTCCTGAGTTGCAAACATTAAAGGGCAGGTTCTCTGAAGGTTTCCAGATCTGACAAATCAGGAATGTGTGTTGTTCTGGGAGACAATTTCAGAAGCTATTTCAATGTGATAGGAGTAACTGGCATGCTAATATTCTCATGGTGATTGACCAGGTAAGATGTGGACTGAAAATCAACTACTAGAATTTACAATTTGATGGTCATTAACTGCCTTGATGAGAGGTATATGGTGTAGTATTTTGGACATTGACTGGTCAGAGTGGGTTTAGGAGAAAATGCCAGGGGAGCATTGGAGACAGAACCAATAATGTGTGTGGGGTGATATAAACATTAGCACTCACCAGAGTTTCTAGTCTGGAAGAGAGTTCTAGAGACTCCACCACCATTTGGCCGGTGCTACAAGTGAAAAACCTATTACCTTCATTAATAGTGTGTCAGCCTTTTAAACCCTCTAAACTGAGATTTTTTTCTGACCCAGGGCAGGCTGGTCTGTACTACAGTCCCTCAGTGATATGGCTCCATACTGAAGGTCTGATTTGGAGACTTTTATTTCTTCATTTATCCCACATTATATAGAATGTGTCTGCTCTGGCATCATTTCTTCCTAAGGATGATTTGTTCTGTGTGTAGGAGTAGATTTGGTGTATGTGTGTATACCAACAGTTTGGGTTCTGGCTCTTTATATGGTACAGTCTTAGACAGTATTCAGGAATGAATATTGTACAAAGCAATATTTCCATAGCTAAAGAACATTTTCTAAAATAAGGGATGAATGCAACAGTAGATGTATTAAATTTCAAATAAGGAAGGAGCCTGGTTTCTCTTGGTTGCTGCATATTGTTATATCCTAAGGACACTTGATAAATCCTTAGTAAGTATAAACTTCAAATGCTGATATTCTGGAAAGGATAACGTAAGGTTTCTAAATGTTTTTGCCTACTTACTAGCATATACCTTGCAGGTTAAACCATCCTGATAACTAGAGATGCAATTATTTTAAGAAGATATGTGTGATGGAACTAGGAATAGATAATATATGTTTCATAAATGGATACCTAAGGGTAAAATATTTTTTTATTTTTTTATTTTATTACAATTTAAATTACAATGCTGTAAAACAAGGAACTTGAATATTTTATTGAGTTCCCCCAGTACTAGTACAGGAGACAAAATATCATTATTCCCAGGACAATGGCTTACAAGAAGAGAGTTGGAAAATATAGTATGGACTTAGGGGGCTGAAGAGAAATTTACAAATATCAGGAGAATGTACAATTGCTTTCCTTCAGCAAAATAATGCAGGTTGCTTATTTTTGTCTTTCATAATGCATGATTAGCTTTCATAAATGTGAGGTTTTAAAGTGCATGAAGATGTAGGGGCTCTAGAGAAAACATATCAGAAATCCATGCACAAGTCATTCAATTTGTCTTTTTAATACTAAGATACTGGTTTCAGGTGGAGAAATTGCATGCACATTACATATTTGCTTTAATGAATATTTGTCTCCTTGTTTTCTGGACATTCTAAACATGAGAAATAAAAGGTTGGTCTCACAAGGTCTGAAAGATTCTGAAGTATTGGTGGATTGATTATGTAAATCTCTAAGTGTATATACATGTGTGTGTGTGTGTGTCTGTGTGTGTTGTTTTAATACATTGAGCTTCTAGTCATGAAGGAAAAGAGATGTTTAGAGAAAAAACCCAAATGTATGTTAGTTTGTTATGCCCATAGAACTACAAGGAAGTATTTAATCCAGTTCCATTTATACAGCTCTTTGTAGGTTGTCCTTGGGAGGCTTCTTATTTTTCTTCATTTTTGTGGTATCTATCAAAATTAATCAAATTTAATATATATAAATTTATCATTACTAATATGACAGCTGGTTCTTTTTTAGTGTCAAAAAACTCCTAACCATAAGGTCATGAAGATTTATTTCTGTTATTTTCTAGATGGTTTATTGTTTTGTTATTTACATTTCTATATTCTTTTACTATTGTCTTCCTTTTAAGCATGACTGGAGATAGAGGTCAAGAATAATTACTTCCAAAGTATTATCAGATTGATTCACCATTATTTATTAAGAGGATGGTCTATTACCCCATGTCTCTGTAGTAGCACATTTGTTATACATACTGTCTGTATCTGAGTGGGTCAGTTTTTGAATTCTGTTCTTTCATCTGATCTATGTGTGTCACTCTGATCCAGTAATTACTTACGTGCAATAAGAAGTCTTGATAATGGATTATATAAGTATCCCAGCTTTTTTTTTTATTACTCAGCATCTTTAAGTAATCTCAACCCTTTGAATTTAAGACTTCTTTATGCCTCGCCTTTTCACTTTCAGAGTAAACTTTAGGATAAACATTAAATCTTCTTGAATGACTATACTTGAATTCAAGTTTTGAGTCCAGGAAAAAGTATATACTTCAGTTAAGTAGGTGGTTAATTTTTGTAGTACAGCTTTTGGGTAAAGACCTGTGAATTTTCAGTAGAGAATTTCTAAGGTTTATTTTTGGTCATGTAAATTATGTTTAAACATCATTTCCTAGTGGTAATTTCTTTTCATAATGTAATAATTTCTGTAATTGGAATTATATTAATTCTAATTGTTTGTTTTACCAAATTTTAAGAAATCACTTTACTGAGGTATGATGGACATAATGTTTGATATATACAACTCAATGATCTTGGGGATCAGAATAACCCATGAAACCTTCATCACCATGAGGCCGCAGACACATCCATCACCTCTGGAAGTTTCCTCACTCCCCCTGAGCAAACTTCAGTGTGTAAAAAGGTATTTTTAGGTTTAGACACTGTGCTGTATGGTTAATCTACAGAAATATTCATCTTGCATAACTAAGGGTTTGCACCCTTTGGCCATCACCTGCCCATTTTTCCCTCTTTCTAGCCCTTAGTTACCTTCATTTTACCCTCTTCTATGAGTTTAATTATTTTAGTTTCCATATAAAAGTGAGATCATACCATGTTTGGATTTCAGTGTCTAGCTTATTTCACTTAATATAATATCCTCCAGATTTATGAATTTTGTCAGAAAGGACATATATTCTACATCTTAAAGATAGAATATTTCTGATGAACATCCCTGTATATAGAATAAATACATTTGTTATTTTTTCTAGTATTTGCTATAAATACATATTTTATTTCATTGTTCATAAAAAGAGCAAGTTTCGATTATACCATCACTTTCTTTTTTTCAAATTTAGAACAGAAGCAAACATTTCATATTCACATACAGTTTGGTATTTATTATAGCTACTGTCCGAAGAATATAGCTGGCCCTGGCTCCCTATGTTGGTAAGATTTTTTTAAATTAGGTGACACAAGTGAATTTATTATTTTTGATACTATGAGCAGAATTAATAATTCCTTTAAATGTTTGTTAGAATCCAATCAGTTCATCTTGAATTTTTCATTTAGGTTGTTTTTAATTGAAAAGTTAGTTTTGTTTATAGATTCACTAACATTCTTTTTTCCATTAATTTCTTATGCCAGTTTTCTTAAAGTTGTGTTTTAAAAGAGTGTTTTATTTTTCCAATACATTATATTTATGGTGTAACATTTCTAATGATGTCTTCTTTATATATTATCCCATAAAAATGTATCAACTGAATTTCATGAAGTAAAGATACCCTTATATTGACTATAGATGAAGAAGAACAAAATGTATCTACTACAGAGTAGAAGCCTTCTTTGAAACTTTACGGTAGTAAAAACTTGCCTATTTCTTTATTACTTTCACCAAGGATTTTTGGTGAAAAAAAAATTTTTTTAGTGAAGAGTATTTATTAATTTATTTATTTTTATTAATGTATAGTTGACATACAATATATTGTTTTCAAGCATTCAACATTAGTGATTCAACCACTGTCTAGATTATGAGGTGCTCACCCCAATAGTGTAGTTACTATCTTTTAACATTTGAACTTGTTACAGGATTATTGACTATATTCACTATACTTTACTTTCATCCCTGTTATTAATTGTTATTATGATTGATATTTTGTTCCTATTTATCCACTGCACAAGTTTCACCCATCCATCCCAACCCATTCCCCATTATAAACTCCAGTCCCTTCTCAATGTCTATAACTATTGTAGTTCTGTTCATATTGTTTTGCTTATATTTAGTTTCTGCTTATAAGTGACATCAGAAAGCATTTGTCTTTTGCTGTATAACATTTTTCACTGTGCGTAATGCCATCTAGATCTATCCATGTTGTCACAAATGGCAACATTTCTTTCTTTTTTATGGCTGAATACTTTTACATTATATATGTCCCTCTTCCACCTCATCCATTCATCTATTATTTTTTTAATTTTCAAGAGTTTACTTGGGTGTGCATGGGGCACTAGACCAAATGTGGTTATAAGTGCTCTGGTGTTTCACTTACTGATGAATAACTCTTGCAAATAAAGCAGCAATAAATATAGGGGTGCCTATAGCATTTCAATTAAGAGATTTATTTTTTTTCTTCGGTAAATTCCTAGAAGAGAATTTACTGGGTCATGTGGTATTTGTACTTTAGAATTTGATGAACCTCTATATTTCTTTCCACAGTGGCTGCACCAATTTACATTTCCAACAACAGGGTAGGAGGGTTGCCCTTTCTCCACATCCTTTAAAAATTTTCATATATAAAGTAAAACCTGACTATTGTTCCTTATTTGTGAATTATATATATTTATGAGAAATATATTACAGAATATTTGTATTATATCTAACTTCAGGGTAATGTTCATTACTATTGATATTTTATCTTATCTCTTGATTTGTGGATAAGGTGTTGTAGGTTTTTGCTTTATATCAAAATGTAACAATATGAGTAATTAACACAGAGCAAATCATGCGACTTGTCTTTTTTTATGAACTTATGATGGTATTGTAACAAACACAACTCAATAATCTAAATTACTACAATATTTTTTTGTTTATATATATCTTTAATTTCTTTCCACAATGTGTCTTAGCTTTTAGGGTACATTTTTTAATGGTATCATTGATATACAATCACATGAGCCACATTGTGGTTACTACATTCCCCCAATTATCATGTCCCGAGCACATACCCCATTACAGTCACTGTCCATCATAGTAAGATGCTATAGATTTGCTACTTGTCTTCTCTGTGCTATACTGCCTTCCCCATGGACCCCCTACATTGTGTGTACTAATCATAATGCCCCTTAATCCCTTTATCCCTCCCTTCCTACCCATTCTTCCAGTCCCTTTACCTTTGGTAACTGTTAGTCCATTCTTGGGTTCTGTGAGTCTGCTACTGTTTTGTTCCTTCAGTTTTCACTTGTTGTTATACTCCACAGATGAGTAACATCATTTGGTACTTGTCTTTCTCCACCTGGCTTATTTCACTGAGCATAATACCCTCTATCTCCATCCATGTTGTTGCAAATGGTAGGATTTGTTTTCTTTTTATGGCTGAGTAATATTCCATTGTGTATATGTACCAACTCTTCTTTAGCCAGTCATCTACAAATGGACACTTAGGTTGCTTCCATTTCTTGGCTATTGTAAATAGTGCTGCGTTAAAAATAGGGGTGCATATGTCTTTTTGAATCTGGAATCTTGTAGTCTTAGGGTAAATTCCTAGGAGTGAAATCCCTGAGTCAAATAATATTTCTATTTTTAGTTTTTTGAGGAACCTCCATACTGTTTCCACAGTGGTTGAACTTGTTTACATTCCCAGCATCAGTGTAAGAGGGTTCCCCTTTCTCCACATCCTAGCCAGCATTTGTTGTTGTTTGTCTTTTGGATGGCCATCCCAACTGGTGTGAGGTGATATCTCATTGTGGTTTTAACTTGCATTTTTCTGATGATTAGCGATGTGGAGCATCTTTTCATGTGCCTTTTGGCCATCTGAAATTTTTCATTGGAGAAGTGTCTGGTCAGATCCTCTGCCCATTTTTTAATCAGGTTATTTGCTTTTCGTTTGTTTAGGCACTTGAGTTCTTTATATAATTTGGATGTCAACCCCTTAATGGATATGTCATTTATGAGTGTATTCTCCCATACTGTAGGATGCCTTTTTGTTCTTCTGATATGTCCTTTGCTGCATTAGTTTGATATAATACCACTTGTTGATTTTTGCTTCTGTTTCCCTTGCCTGGGGAGATTTTTTCATGAAAAAGTTGCTCGTGTTTATATTCAGGAGATGTTTGCCTATGTTGTCTTCTAAGAGTTTTATGGTTTCATGACTTACATCCAGGTCTTTGATCCATTTCAAACTTACTTTTGTGTATGGAGTTAGACAGTAATACAGTTTCCTTCTTTTGCATGTAGCTGTTCCATTTTGCCAACACCCGTTATTTAAGAGGCTGTCATTTCCCAATTGTATGTTCATGGCTCCTTTATCATATATTAATTATCCATATAGGTTTGTGTTAATATCTGGACTCTCAAGTCTCTCCCATTGGTCTATGGGTCTGTTCTTGTGCCAGTACCAAATTGTCTTGATTACTGTGGCTTTGTAGTAGAGCTTAAAGTTGGGGAGCGTAATTCACCTGCTTTTTTCTTCCTTTTCTGGATTGCCTTGGCTATTTGGGGTCTTTTGTGGTTCCATATGAATTTCAGAACTATTTGTTCCTGTTTGTTGAAGAATGCTGTCATTACTTTGATAGGGATTGCCAGGAATCTGTAGATTGCTTTAGGCTGGCTGGCCATTTTGACAATATTAATTCTTCCTACGCAAGAGTATGGAATGAATTTCCATTTATTAGTGTCCTCTTTAATTTCTCTCAAGAGTGTCTTGTAGTTTTCAGGGTATAGGTCTTTCACTTACTTGGTTATGTTTATTCCTAGGTATTTTATTCTTTTTGATGCAATTGTGAATGAAATTGTTTTCATGATTTCTCTTTCTGCTAGTTCATCGTTAGTGTATAGGAAGGCAACAGAATTCTGTGTATTAGTTATGTATCTTGCAACTTTTCTGAATTCCGATATTCTCATAGTTTTGGAGTGGATTCTTTATGATACAATTTCAAAAGTATAATTTTTGTCCATTTTCAGTCACTGACCCTTCATGGTGAAAGAATTGAATGACTTCAAACTGTTAATTTGCATGACTTTATGCCTCTTCTTAATGGAATCATCCTATGAGGTTTTTTTTTTTTTTAATAATTATTTTTTATTGAAGGGTAGTTGACACACAGTATTACATTACATTAGTTTCAGGTGTACAACACAGTGATTCAACATTTATATACATGATAATTCTAGGTACCAGCTATCACCATACCAAGTTTTTACAATATTTTGACTATATTCCTTATGCTATACATTACATCCTGGTTACTTATTTATTTTACAATTGGAAGTGTGTACTTTTTTTTGGTTGTTGTTGTTAGGGCATCTCTCATATTTATTGATCAAATGGTTGTTAACAACAATAAAATTCTGTATAGGGGAGTCAATGCTCAATGCACAATCATTAATCCACCCCAAGCCTAATTTTCGTCAGTCTCCAGTCTTCTGAAGCATAACGAACAAGTTCTTACATGGAGAACAAATTCTTACATAGTGAATAAGTTACATGGTGAACAGTACAAGGGCAGTCATCACAGAAACTTTTGGTTTTGCTCATGCATTATGAACTATAAACAGTCAGTTCAAATATGAATACACATTTGATTTTTATACTTGATTTATATGTGGATACCACATTTCTCTCTTTATTATTTTTAATAAAATGCTGAAGTGGTAGGTAGATACAACATAAAGGTAGAAAACATAGTTTAGTGTTGTAAGAGAGCAAATGTAGATGATCAGGTGTGTGCCTGTAGACTATGTGTTAATCCAAACTAGACAAGGGCAATAAAACATCCACATATGCAGAAGATTTCTCTCAGAAAAGGGAGGGTGAGGTTCTAAGCCTCACCTCTGTTGATCCCCAATTTCTCACCTGATGACCCCCCTGCGACTGTGCCTGTCTTAGGTTGTTCCTCTCTTGAGGAATCTTACCCGTCTCTGGCTAACCAGTCATCTTCCGGGGCCATACAGGGAAATGTTAAGTTGGTAAGTGAGAGAGAAGCCTTATTGTTTGAAGAGGTTTGTTTTTATAAATCATTTCATTATGATTCTGATTGTTTGAATCAATATTGTTTTACCAAATGTCACATCAGTAAATCATAGCATAACTGTTTAACTGTTTTCAGCATTGTGTTAGTTTCTAGTCTGTGCCACAGAAATTACTGGATATGTCTTTTGGTGAATGTAGGTAGGCATCTCTTGGAATCCCATGGGATGGCTGTGTCCTGTGTAAGTGGATGTCTATGGCATGCTCCCAAATGCCTCCACACCACAGCTGCATTCTCATGAGCACCACGGTGGGAAGGAGGAGGAGGCTTCTGACCATGAGGATATGTCCCTTAAGTTTCAGGTCACTTCACCTCTGACATTGCCCAGAACATAAGTACATGTTCAAAGCTAACTGCAATGGAGGCTTTTTGTATGAAGAAAGCATCATGAAGAGCAGAGGGAATCACAGAAGCAGCAGCATGTGATGCAGATCAGAATGTGCAGTGTCAGCAGCATGTGGAGCAGTGAGTTAGCACAGCACACAGCGGCCTGCAGCCTCATCATCACATGTGGATCCTCCTTGAGGAAAAAGCTGTTCTCAGGAGAAAGACAAATAAATAATATGGGTAACTGTTGAACCATTGTGTTGTACATTGAAACTAATATAACATTGTATACCATAAGTGATACTTCAGGTTAAAAAAAGAATTTAAAATGCTAGTGGAAAGGAGACTTCCCTATACCCTCCCATCCCCATCATTCCTTATGATCCTGGGATGGGTAGAAGAGATTCATTAGTGTACGAAAAAGGTAAAATTGGAATCTCTCAATATTTCAGTCTGAGTGCCAAGGGCTGTGGTCATATTTGGCCCCATCTGGTCATCTGAGATTCTGGGAACAGATGGACATGCTTCATTGTTCATGAAATAATACAGCATTAATATCGCCCCAAAACCTAGGAAATATATAGGACAATATTATTTCCTAAATTGTAGAATCATTATGGCCTGTGGAGGACCTGGACTTACTAATTATAGTTGGTTTTGTTTATAAAGAAAACCACTGATGCAACACTTTTCAAAACTATTTTACTAAATAAAAGTGATATTATTAATATCTTATGTTGGCTTTTCAAGTAGGAATTCTAGATTGATTTGAATGTCTATATTAATATTGCTAAGTAAATTATTTAGCCGCTACCCCAAACATACCATAATAGATGTGTTCCTCTGATATCTCTGTGTTATTTCCATGTGTCTAAAGAACATTCTGCAATGTCATTTCTATCACCGCTTCCCAGTGGGTACAATACTACATTAATTTTAAAATACATCCCCATTATTTAAATGGTAAAATTTGAAAATGATATATCTTGAAACTGAGGAGGGACTCCTCTAAAATAATCAAATACATTTAATTTGACTTAAATCATACAATTGCAAAAAATTTTCCTAGGGTTATTTATTTATTTATCTATTGAATTTTTATTTTGGTATCGTTAATCTACAATTACATGAAGAACATTATGTATACTTGGCTCCCCCCTTCACCAAGTCCCCCCCACCTACCCCTTCACAATCAGTATCCATCAGCATAGTAAGATGCTGTGAAATCACTACTTGTCTTATCTGTGTCCTCAGGTTACTTTTATGTCCCTGTTTCTAATGCTATAAATGGGATTCAATGATGGAGGCACAACTGTGTAAAACACAGACAGGGTGATATCCAGGTCTGACCTCACCTCAGAGGTTGGCTTCAGGTAGGCCATGGCACCTGTTGAAAGAAACACACTCACAACAGCCAGGTGAGGGAGGCATGTGGAGAGGGCTTTGGACCTGCCCTCCTGGGAGGATATCCTTGAGACAGCAGAGAAGATGTGCACATAGGAATATGATATAGAAGTAAACAAAGAAGTGAGATACTTGAACCAAAGGCCGTCAGTGATGCTTCATTTTTGTTCATTTTGGAGTCTGAGATCAACATAATCTTAGGGATATCACAGAAGAAATGATGGATTTTATTTGATGTAAAAGTTGTGGAAAAGGTTGCTGCTGTGTGCATGGCTCCATAGATCCTGGCACTGATGTATGTCACCACCACCATCTGTCCACACGCCCCCGTGGTCATGATGGTCTCATAGTATAGTGGATGGCAGATGGCCATGTAGCAGTCATAGGACATCATTGTGAGGATGGCCAGCTCAGTAGAAACAAAACAAAGAAAAACACCTGTAAAACACATCCAAGGAAGGATATTTTGTTCCTTTTTATCAGACTGTTGAGAACAAATTTAGGAACAGTGACAGAGATGTAGCAGAGATCTATGAGTGACAGGTTCTTCAGGAAGAAGTACATGGGTGTGTGAAGCTGAGGATCCCAAGTAATGAGCATGATGATGAGTCTGTTTCCTAACAGGGCTGCCAGGTAAGCCATAAGGAACAGGCAGCCATACAGGGTTTGCATCCTCGGGTCCTCAGAGAATCCCAGAAGGAGAAACCCAGTGACACTTGTTTGGTTGATCACTTCATGCAGTGACATGTTCACAAGACTGAACTCTTTTCTGTAATCAAAATCATAGGAATAAGTAAAATGGTACCTACATGTGCTAAAGGATATTTTAATTATCTTATCTGTGGCAATTATTTTACTATCTTTGTATAAGTATATAAGTATGCATATGTATATCTCTATATAAGATTTGCACATTAAATATACATCTATTATTTGCCAATTAATGTAAAAATTTGTAAAATAAAATAAAGTGGAATAATTTCAAGTAAAACATAAGATATTGATGTTATAATTGTAGCAGCGGAAATAACTGTACTGATTCCAAGCTACAGTGATGCACTGGTTTTCTATAATGGTGATGGGCACACAAATGTTTAAAAGTGGCTGGGATGGATGGATGAGGTGAGCATTTAGGGTTTGTCAAGTCCTGTGTGGTTATCACCATTATGGCTGTATCAGTTTACTAATGTGCCACACCTAACAGTGATTTAGGAAGAAATGCTCCAAATTTCTCTCTATGCTTTTACAGGAAACTCCAGCTTGTCACTATAGAACAGTTCCAAGAAAACCCAAGGAGCAAGAAAAATCAAGGTGTTCCTGGAAACTTATTTAGACATTCTCATTATGTGCATAGATATTTAACATTGTTTCTTGGTTTTATTTATTATCTTTAAACATGAGTTAGTCTTGAGTACAGTATGGTCACAACTATAAAATAATCCAGTCACAAAATGACTCATTTTATGGGTTTCCTGGAATAAATTCATATAGACAGAGACTAACAGTGATAGGAAGGGCTGAGGGGATGATGGAACTTGGAGTTATTTAATGAATACAATTTCAGTTTTGCAGAAAGGGACAGTTCTGGAGATGCATGTGGCGATGATTCCCCAACTATGTGAAGGCAGTTACCACCACTTGACTGTACACTTAGCAATGGTTAAGGTGGAAAATTTATGTTTTCCTCTATTTTACCACAGTTAAAAATGATTTAACATTGATGAGTCAAAGTATTCTAAAACTTGGAAAGGATTCCTGTGATGTGAATATTTGAAGAAAGGTAAATGTTAGTTCTTATTGTAAAGTCACAGCAGAAAAAAATGCCCGATTTTTCGCATTTGTCAAATATTTTCTTGGAACATTTTTGATTCATGCAGAAGGTATTAAAGCAATTTAATCCATTTCTGAATTTTAGTCAGGTCATTTTGGGAATAAAGGGAATTCTTTATGAATATATAATAAGGACTGTGATATTCATGTAATATAGGAGAAAGAACAAATCAGGGATCAGAAATATTCTGGTTTTCTGTCTGAGTCTGCCACATAGGGGGTGAGTTACCTTGTGGTATCTGTTTAATATTATAGGTGACTAAGTTTGATGACAGCAAGACATTATATGTCTAGTCCCATGGAAGTTTATTAAGAGGAATAGGCATATTGTTTATACAATGTTTGGAATGAGGTGCACATCAATGTCTATAAGCAGCTACTAAATAAGAGTGAAAATAATTGGTATTTGTTATTATATATATTATTATTTATTATTATACATTGGTAGTAGGCATTTATTTAGTATTTATTGTGCATCAGACAAAGTTAAATGTAGTGGTTGAGACAAATGGTACCCACATTTTTGTGTGTATCCCTTATTGTTGTCCTTACTAGTTATAGACATTTTTCAAGTTACTTAAACTCTCTGTGCATAAGGCATCAATTTGACGCAGGACAGTTCTAAGCATTAAGTTAATTAACATATATTTAGAAGTCTCTGAAGCACTTCACTAATAAAATCATTTTGGAAATGGTGATAGTAATCATCACTAATGAGTTATTGAAGATGTCAAAGTTGTTATTTCTTAACAATTTTAGTCTGCACAGTGAACAAGAGAGTAAGGTACCAATACTACTGTCATTTCACAACTGAGAATAGTAAGAAACAGAGAAATCGACTGCTTCACCACCTCCAGCCCCAATATAAAAGGACAATTCAGTAAATGGCAGAGATGGGACACAAAAGGGGTTCCATTGACTTCTAAGTGTCCCTGTCCTCTGAAGAGACACACAGCACAGGGAGATCTTGGCAGGCTTGGGACAATAAATGTAGTCTAGAAAACTATAAAAGATAAGTTTAATTTTAATCCAATATGAATGTTAAAGTATAGAAAACTAGAACCAGACCATTTGAGTGGTCCACACAACTTTATCTCAGTAGATCCTGCCATTCTAACTGATAGAAATCATAATTATGTAAGTGTGCAGCTGATAGCCCTATATATTGGTGAATAAAGGGAAGGACAAAGAGAACATTGTCTCAACTTGAGAATCTTTAAATTATTCCAGTCCCGTTTTTTTTAATAAGAATCAATTATGCATCACATACCACTTGTGTTTACATTTCCAGAATATATTCTTCCCAAGTTATGCTTACTGTACCCTGGGTTCAGATGACATGATCCTCCACCTATAATTTAATCTTTATCCTAATTTATAAGAAAATTTCCAGCTTCAATAGGGAGAAAGTCAAAACTCACTTAAAATTCCAGGGTCAACAAAAATTACATTTGCTCCTCCTCTGGCCATGCCCTTAAATACCGCTGCCTTTTATTGAAAGAAAATATTCCTGACTTTTGGTCTCTGTCTTAATTATCTAAGAATAGAACAGCAGTTATATCCTCATCTTAAATGGCTTTATAAAGTCCAAACAAATAACAAACGATTCATCCATGATATGGAGTCTATGAAGGAAATGATAGAAATATTTCTGATAATGCCTGAGTACAGATTTCTAAATCTCATCTGAACATGGATTGCATATGTATATGAACTTGCAAATGTATCTCAGTCCGTTGTCTGATGCATCAGCACCAAATATTTCTGTGGCTTAGAAAACTGTACTGTGTCTGGGGTCCAGACCATGACTGTCCAGTGATGCATAATTTGTCAAAGATCGTGGACAGGCTCATTCCCAGGTCAAGCCATCCAAGTCTATGTGGTCTACTGGTGTTTGAAGCTCCTTGGCCCAGAATATCTGATTGCTGAGACAGGAAAATGCTGTTGTCCTTTTGTGTGTCCTGGACACCACTTCTCTTGGTAGCAGAAGAAATACTGAGACATTGCCACAGAAAACCACTGGGTTTTAGTGGCCACACTGCAATTCTACACATCAAACTAATTTCAGAGCTAAAATACTCATAAAAGCTCATTCTCTGACAAGGATAAAGCATATTCTAGTAATGGAGATGGTGCTGTAAAACACACATATGAAAAGCCCTAAGATGTGGATACATTTGGCAGATAAATTCTTTTATAACAGATTTCTAGAACAGCAAGATATTTCTCTCCAAATCTATTTTAAAGAGATCCTTGGTAAAAGAAATAATCACAGAGAAACCATTTTTCCTGTATTATAATTTTGATAAATGTTTCTAATCCTTGTTTAATCTTGATTGGGAAGAACTCTTGAGTCACTGTCCTTTCTGGCTTATAGAATTATTTATATGGTTACTTTATATGTGAATAAAAACATACTTATCAGAATATATGTTGAATATGTAACATTAATTTAAAATATTTGCTATCTTTCTCATAAATTAAATACAATATATTGACAGGCTTCATTCTCAAAAATGAAATTGGGAGGTGGTTTTAAGAATATATAGGCAAAAGTACAAAAAGTACAGGTTCTTGCAGGTTATGAGAGGTGTTTTGATTTTTAACTTTATGACTTTTGGTTATATTTGGAAACTCATTGGGACAGAAAAAATACTACTTACTGTATTTCTGTGTATATATATATATATACATATATTTTTTTTTGAGAGGGCATCTCTCCTCTTTATTGATCAAATGGTTGTTAACAACAATAAAATTCTGTATAGGGGACTCAATGCACAATCATTAATCAACCCCAAGCCTAATTCTCAACAGTCTCCAATCTTCTGAAGCATAATGAACCAGTTCTTACATGGTGAACAAGTTCTTACATAGTGAATAAGTTCTTACATGGTGAACAGTGCAAGGGCATTCATATCACAGAACCTTTCGGTTTTGATCACACATCATGAAATATAAACAGTCAAGTCAGATATGATTATTCATTTGATTTTTATACTTGATTTATATGTGAATCCAACATTTCTCCCTTATTTATTATTATTTTCAAAATAAAATGCTGAAGTGGTAGGTAGATGTGGTATATTTTGACAAGCGGTTTTATTCATACCACATTCCTAAGTGTACTTTCCTATTTATATGTACATGAGTGTGCCTTAGCATGCCTGCATGTGTATGCCTCTGTGTCTGCTTTTACTTATGCTATTACTCAACCATCTTGTTTTTGATTCTGGGATTTTTCTCTTTTAATAGTATTTGAGACAAAATAAAATACATTTTCAATAAAACACATGATCATTATAGAATAAATATAGGTTTTGAATCTGGGTCTACATATCTACATATCAGATGAAAGGATCAAGCCTAACCATTCAATTGGATAATATGTTAGAAAAATAATCCTTTCTAAAAGTGAGGAGTATTTTGTCCTACCCAAAGTGCTAAATAAAAGTTACTTACATTTTGATCATGCATTAATCTCTGAAAAACTTTGCTCTAAAGAGACTGTTTCCTTATTACAGCAATTTTCTGTGTGACTTGAACTCTCCAATCTTCAGAGATTCTCTTCATCCAGGAAGATTTGTTCTAATCTATTGTAATAGGAAGTTGCATTTGGCTTCTATCCCACCAGGAACTGGGGGAACTCAGCTATCCTCTCACTGAGAGACCACCTCATGGCTATCAAAATGGAGGCACATGGTT
This sequence comes from Manis pentadactyla, assembly GCF_030020395.1. Taxonomy (NCBI): domain Eukaryota; kingdom Metazoa; phylum Chordata; class Mammalia; order Pholidota; family Manidae; genus Manis; species Manis pentadactyla. The sequence goes on from NC_080031.1 coordinate 75,063,844, forward strand.
GCAGCTCTGAGACTCTGGAGTCTCCCCTGAGTCCTTCCAAGAACTCCCAGGAGAGGAGGAGGAGAGAGCAGTCCAGGAGGGGCACTTCCAGTCAGGGACCTGGGAACCAGGGAATAAACCCACAGGTCTGCTTCAGGGAAAAGGATTTCTTTTGATGCTGGATGGGTGGGAAAAGACCAGCTTAGTGATATAGTTCAGCATTAAGATAGGAAGCCTCTGAGACTGTTAAAATCCCTAGTGCTGATCTACCAAGTTACTTTTATCAGTACCTGGAAATGCAAAGCTTTTTCTATGAGCCATTATAAAAAACCTGTTGTCCAGAATAAGAATTTTTATAATTATAAGGTAATATTAGGTCTTTCAAATGTCTCTATATTTTACAGAATATACACCCATTAAGCTAATTTCTGCCTTCATCGTGCATCTTTCTTTGGTTTTATAATAGAAATTATATTACCTAGGGTTTTCTAAAAGATTTATTGTTTTATTTATATTCCCAATAGATATTAATATTTTAAAACTAGTTTCTAGTGCTAGTTTAAGGAACTGATTTTAAAAATCTAGGATAATTAACAAATGTTTTCTGCAAGGATTAATAATTTGATGTAGTTATTATTTCCTCTTGTTGAAATAGATGTGTTTATTATTATTTTACATGTTACCTTTTGTTTTATTTTACGCATAACATGATGAAAAACAAGATAGTTAATTGCAAATATGTAATAACTAGGAAATGCTTATAAAAATGCCTGAATCACATCAAGAATGTAAAATTCAACTGCAGAGAAAATTGTTTGAGGAGGGGATACACCGCTTGGAGGTCTAGAAGTAGCTTCCCAAAGTCTGTGAAACTATGTAATGCACATTTCACTTATGTCACATTTACAAGAAGGCTGAAATCATGGACAAAGAATTAGGAAGAATCCCATCTATCTATCAAAAGGAAGTTCTCTTTAGTGAGAAATTCTCAAGTTGTTTGGTACTTCTGTCCACTGAGAGGAAGCTCAGGGAGCTGAGAAAAGAAATCATCAGGGAAATACTTGCTAACCTCAAATTCAAGTTCAGCCTTTCCCACGGGGCCTATTTCTTCTTACTGTTCCACACACAGCTCACAGGTCCCAGAATTATCATAAAATCCTCTGGGCCTTGAGATCCCCAGGTAAAGAGCCAAGTCATATTTTCAGGGTTGAGGGATCTGGGGTTCCCTCAAGATTTGACTTGGCGTTCACAGAAACTGATACCTGAACACCCACAGTTACAAGATAACATCTATGAGTCTCTTACCTCTTCATACTGTCATAATATTTCCATTTGGTTTATCATAAATTCCTTGAATAATTAAGGGAATGAAAAATTTTAACCTTTGTTTCATGTTTTGTCATTTTTTAATCTTTCATTTACTTTGTGTAAGATATTATTCGTTATTTACTGAAATACTCGATTTTGTGCAGTCAAAACAAGTTTTCTTTGATGCAAAAAGAACAAATAACACATCACAAAACAAACCACAAATTTTTAGAAAATATTTGCAAGTGATATATCCAATAAGAGACTTTATCTAATATGAAAAGAAGAAAGGATATATAATTCTCATCACACAATCACCAAAAAAAACATAAAACATTGACAATTAATATGGTATAGCACTTCCATACCTAAGTATTTATGCAGGGTAATCAGAAACACCTGACCAGAAATGCTTTCCAGTAGTTAATTTTTAATAGGCTGAAATGGAAACAATACATATGTCCATCAACAGAGAATGGATAAATGAAATGTGGAATGTCCTACATCCAAAAACTACTTTGCAATAAATGAATAAACTATTTATTCAGAATATCTCATGGGTGACAATCAAAATTATTATGATCTGTGAGGAAGCGTGACAAAAACAATTACCTGCCACATTTATGTATAACTAGAGAATTTGAACACATATCTCTCCCTTCCCACCCATTTTTCACAGTGCCTTTCCCTTTGGCTACTGTTAGTCCATTCTTGGGTTCTGTGAGTCTGCTGCTGTTTTGTTCCTGCTGCTTTTTCTTTGTTCTTATACTCCACAGATGAGTGAAATCATTTGATACTTGACTTTCTCCACCTGACTTATTTCACTAAGCTTAATACCCTTTAGCTCCATCCATGTTCTTGCAAATGGTAGGATTTGTTTTCTTCTTATGACAGAATAATATACCATTGTGTATATGTGCCACATCTTCTTTAGCCAGTCATCTACTGATGGACACTTAGGTTGCTTCCATTTCTTGGCTATTGCAAATAGTTCTGTGATAAAAATAGGGGTGCATATGTCTTTTTGAATCTGGAAGCTTATAGTCTTAGGGTGAATTCCTACAAGAGGAATTCCTGGATCAAATGGTATTTCTATTTTGAGTTTTTGAGGAACATTCATACTGCTTTCCACAATGGTTGAATTAATTTACATTCCCACCAGCATCTTCACATGTGCCTGTTGGCCATCTGAATTTCTTCTTTGGAGAAGTGTCTGTTCAGCTCTTCTGCCCATTTTTTAATTGGCTTATTTGCTTTTTGTTTTTTGAGGTGCGTGAGCTCTTTATATAATTTGGATGTCAACTCTTTATCAGATATGTCATTTGTGAATATATTCTCCCATACTGTAGGATGCCTTTTTGTTCTACTGATCATGTCCTTTGCTATACTAAAGTTTTTAGTTTGATATAGTCCCACTTGTTCAATTTATTATGTTGAGGTACATGCCCTCTATACCCATTGTTAAGAGTTTTTATCATGAATCGATGTTAAATTTTGTCGAATGCTTTTTTAGCATCTATGGAGATGATCATGTGGTTTTTGTCATTTTTGTTGATGTAGTGGATGATGTTGATGGATTCTTGAATGTTGTACTACCCCTGCATCCCTGAGATGAATCCCACTTGATCATGATGGATGATCTAATTGATGTATTTTTTAATTCGTCTTGCCAATATTTTGTTGAGTATTTTTGCATCTATGTTCATCAGGGATATTGATCTGCAATTTTGTTTTTTTCTGTGTCTGCCTGGTTTTGGTATTAGAGTGATGTTGTCCTCAAAGAATGAGTTTGGGGGTATTTCCTCCTCTTCTACTTTTTGTAAAACTTTAAGGAGGACGGGTATCAGGCCTTCACTAAATGTTTGATAAAATTCAGTAGTGAAGCCATCTGGTCCAGGGTTTTTGTTCTTGGGTAGGTTTTTGATTACCAATTAAATTACATTACTGGTAATTGGTCCATTCAGATTTTCTGTTTCTTCCTGGGTCCGCCTTGGAAGGTTGTATTTTTTGAGAAATTTGTCCATTTCTTCTAGGTTATCCTGTTTGTTAGCATATAATTTTTCATAGTATTCTCTCATAATTCTTTGTATTTCTGTGTTGTCTATAGTGATTTTTCCTTTCTCATTTCTGATTCTGTTTATTTGTGTAGACTCTCTTTTTTTCTTGATAAGTCTGGTTAGTCATTTATCAATTTTGTTTATATTCTTGAAGAATCAGCTCCTTCTTTTATTGATTCTTTCTACTGTTTTATTCTTGTCACTATTCTTGAAGACGTTCCATGTGCACTTGAGAGGAATGTGTATCCTGTTGCTTTTGGAAGGAGTGTTCTGTAGATGTACATTAGGTCCATCTGTTCTAATATGTTGTTAAGTGCCTCTGTGTCTTTATTTATATTCTGTTTGGTTGATCTGTCCATTGGAGTGAGTGGTGTGTTGAAGTCTCCAAAATGTATGCATTGCATTCTATTTCCCCCTTTAATTCTGTTAGTATTTGTTTCACATATGTAGGTACTCCTGTGTTGGGTGCATAAGAACTTATAATGGTTATATCCTCTTATTGGACTGACCCCTTTAACATTATGCAATGTTCTTCTTTGTCTCTTGTTATTTTCCTTGTTTTGAAGTCTATTTTATATGATACAAGTATTGTGACTCTGCTTTTTTATCCCTATTGTTTGCATGATATATCTTTTCCCATCTCTTCACTTTCATTCTGTGTATGTGTTTGGGTTTGAAGTGAGTCACTTGTAGCCAGCATATAGATGGGTCTTTTTTTTAAATCCATTCTGTAACTCTTTGTCTTTTGATTGGTGCATTCAGTCTATTGACATTTAGGGTGATCAGCAATAGATATGTCCTTATTGCTATTGCAGGCTTTGAATATGTGGTTACCAAAGGTTCAAGCGCAGATACTTTACTAACTAGCAGTCTCCCTTAACTCACTTATTATGCTGTTATAAACAGAGTCTGATGATTCTTCTTTCTCTCTCTTCTTTTTCTTCCTCCTTCCCTCTTTATATATTAGGTGATATATTCCATACTCTTTTATGTATCCCTTGACTGACTTTCTGGGTAGCTGATTTAATTTTGCATTTTTTAGTATTTAGTTGGTCTACTTCCTGTGCTGTATTTTCTCTTTGCTTTGTTTTATTTTCTCTGGTGACAGCTATTTAGCCTTAGGCATACTTCCACCTGGAGCAGACCTTTTAAAATACTCTGTAGAGATTATTTATGGGAGTTAAATACCCTCAACTTTTGCTTATCTGGGAATTGTTTAATTCCTACTTCAAATTTTAATGATAATCTTGCTGGGTAGACTATTCTTGGTTTGAGGCCCTTCTGTTTCCATGCACTGAATATATCACCCCACTCCCTTCTGGCCTGTAAGGTTTCTGCTGAGAAGTGTGATGATAGCTTGATGGGTTTTCCTTTGTAGGTGATCTTTTGGCTACTTTTAATGCTGTGTTCTTGTCCTTGATCTTTGCCATTTTAATTATTATATGTCTTGGTGTTGTCCTCCTTGGATTCCTTGTGTTGGGAGCTCTGTGTATCTCCATGGCCTGAGAGACTATTTCCTTCCTGAGGCTTGAGAAGTTTTCAGCAGTTGTTCTTCAAGGAAACTTTCTATTTCTATCCCTTTCTTACTCTTTTCTTCTTCTGGTACCCCTATATAGTGAATATTGTTCGGTTTGGATTTGTCATGCAGTCCTCTTAATATTCTTTCATTCCTAGAGATGCTTTTTGCTCTCTATGCCACAGCTTCTCTGTATTACTCTTCTCTGATTTATATTCCATTCACTGTCTCCTCTACCTAACCTAGTCTTTTAAATCCATCCATTTGTTTCATTTTAATTACCTCTGTCCTGAATTCATCCTTTCACTCTTGAATATTTTTTCTGTAGCTCCATAAGCATGCTTATGAATTTCATTTTGAATTCTTTTTCAGGAAGATTGGTGATTTCAGTCCCACCAAGCCCTCTTCCTGGTGTTTCATTGATTTTGTACTGAACAAGATTCTTCTGCCTTTTCGTATTCCTGGAGTGATGGGAGTAGTTGCAGGTAAGTGGCATGTGTGTCAGCTGGAAGGACAAAGTTCCTTCCTGCTTGCCAGTCACTGTGAATGTCTCCACTGTCAGTGCCAGTTAACTGTGCACAGGGAGTGGTATCTGGGTTCATTCCCTAAACTGTGATGGGCAGAGTGGCCCTCGGGATGGCCTAACATTATGGCAGGGGTCGCAGGTGAGTAGCATGGATTCTGCCACGGTTAAAAAAACCCTTCTTGGCTTCATGTCTCAGCATCTGTCTATGCTGTTTGTGCCATTTAGTTGTGTGCAGTGGGCAGCCTCTGTGTAAGCTGTGTTGTTGCTTTAGGTGGGGCTGCCCTCTGGCTGTTCTGCAGCTATGGCAGGGACAGCTAGTTTGCACTTAGGTGCCAGCAGGGAGGAAGGAGCAGCAGGCTGCATATCGTGTGAAGGGCCTCAGTGCTTCATTGCCAAGCAGGGGAATAGGGAGCCTGAAGCTCCTGAAAGTTCCCAGCCTTGCTGGGATGAGTGTGCCAGGATGATTTTGTCCACCTGTTTCTTCTTCTAAAGGCTTTCCCCTTTTGCAGCCCTCTTTGACTGTTGACAGGTCCCTTAAAATGGCTGCTTTTCTTTTGATCCAGGGCAGCCAGTTGTGGGAACCTGTTCCCAGTCTTAGTCTCAGACTTTGCTTTTCAGTCCCTCTAATCTCCAAAGCACTCTTCAGTGTGGGTCTGTGCTCCCAGTGTAGATTTATAGTGCTGGGTATTTAGCAGTCCTTTGCCTCCACTCCCTCCCCACTCTGATTCTCTTCCTCCAGCCAGTGATCTGGGGTAGGGTGAGTGCTCAGGTCCTGCCAGATTGTGTCATTTTACTTTACCCTTTTCCATGAGATGTTGACTTCTCCCAGATGTAGAGTGGCTGGTGTACTACTACTTCTGGTCACTCTTCTAGGAATAGTTGTATGTGCTGTATTTTCAAAATGTATGTAGTTTTCTGAAGAGATTTCCACCATGCTACTCAAGCCATCATCTTTTCTCTGCATCTACACATATTATATTCTTAATGATACTTGTTCAATCCTTAGGAAGTATGTTCTGTAAATATTGGTGCTGTGGAAAGTTTAATGCAGGGTTGCTAAATGTTCTTGCCTATTTACCAATATGTAACTTGCATGTTGTGACATCCTATTTACTGATGATGCAATTAGTCTAAAAAGATTCTTATGAAGAAAGTAGGAATAGGGAATACATGTTTCATAAATGGATGCATGAAGGCAAAATATTTTTTATTAAAACAAGCAATATTCAATTTCAATTGCAATGCTGTAAAACAAGGGAATTTGGATACTTTTCCCATGTTCAGTCAGTACAAAAACATGAAATACCATTATTTCAAGGACAACAGCTCATAAGAAAAGAGTTGAGAAATATATTTACATGGACTTAATGGGTTGAAGTGGAATTTACATATATCAGGAGAATGTACAATTGTTTTTCTTCAGCAAAATAATGCAGACAGCTGATCTTTGTCTTTCATAACAAGGTGATCAGCATTCATAAATGTGAGTTTGTAAAGTGTGTGAAGTTGTAGGGGCTCTAGAAATAACATAGCAACAAATCCATGCATAAGTCATCCAATTTGTCTTTTTAGTACTAAGCTAGTGATTTCAGTTAGAAAAATTACATGCACATAACACATTTGCTTTACTTAATATTTGACTCTGTTTTCTTGACATTCTAAACATGAGAAATAAAAGGTTGATCTCAGAAGAGCCAAGAGATTCTGATATGTTGGTGGATAAATTATGTAGTTCTCTAAGTGTGTATAGAAGTGTGTGTGTGTTGAGAGAATGTTCTAATATATTGTTTCTAGTCATGAAGGAAAAGAGATGTTTAGAGAAAATACCCAAATGTGCGTAAGTTTGTACTGCCCATGGAGCTTCAGAGAAGTATTTAAGCCAGTTCCATTTAAGCAGCTCCTCATAGATTGTAATTGAGTGCCTTCTTATTTTTCCATATTTTTGTGGTATCTTTCAAAATTAATAAAATTTAATGTACATCAATTTATCATTAGTAAGATTATGATAATTGCTTCTTTGTTTTGTGTAAAAACCTTTCCTAGCATGTTCATGAAAGTACATTTCTGTTATCTTCTAGGTGGTTTATTGTTTTGCTCTTTACATTTCTATATTCCTTCACTATGGTTTTCCATTTGATCATGACAGGGGATAGAGATCAAGAATAATTTCCTCCAAACTATGATCACATTGGCTCAGCATTATTTATTAAGAGGATAGTCTTTTTGCCCATGTCTACGTAGTATAAATTTTTTATATGCTTACTGTGGAAAATTCTTATATACCTACTGCCTGTATTTGAGTGGGTCAGTTTTCGAATTCTGTTCTTTCAACTAATCTGTGTCTCTCTATGACCCAGTCCTTTAAGTATTTATATGCATAAAAGTCTATATATTTAATGACATAAATCTTCCAACTTTTTTTTATTACTTAAGGATCTTTAAGTATTTTCACCTCCTTGAAATTCTTTGACTTCTTTATTCTTGGCCTTTTCAATTTCAGTGTGAACTTTAAGATAAACATTAAATCCTGTTGAATGAGTATACTTGAATTCAAGTTGTGAGTCCAAGGAAAGAGTATATATTTCAGTTAAGTAGGTGTTTTCTTAGTAGTATAGATTCTGGGTAAAGACTTGTGAATTTTCAGTAGTGAACTTCCAAGTTTTTATTTTTGGTATTGTGAATGGCATTTCTTTTCATAATAGAATATTTTCTATACATGGAATTATATTAATTCTAATTGTTTGTGTATAGATTTTTAAGAAATCACTTTACTGAGGTATAATTGAGATAATAGTTGATGAATAAAACTCGATGACCTTGGGAATCAGAATAACCCATGCAACCTTCATCACCATGAAGCCATCACCACTGGAGGTTTCTTCATCTCCCTTAGCATATTTCAAGTATGCAATACTGTATTTTTAGATATAGCCACTGTGCTGTACAGTGGATCTCCAGGATTTGTATTGCAGAACTCAAGGTTCGCACCCTTTGGCCGTCACCTGCCCATTTCCCACTTACCAGCCCCTAGTTACCTCCACTTTACTCTCTACTTCACTGAGCTTCACTATTTTAGTTTCCAGATAAGAGAGGGTCATTTATTATTTGTTTTTATATGTCTATCTTATTTCACTTAATGTAATATCTTACATGTTAATTTATATTATCAGAAGGAACATGTATTCCTACACTTTTTGAGATGGAATATTTTGACAAATATCCCTAAATATACAATAAGTGCACTTAAAATTTTTTTCCTATATTTGAAATAGTTACTTTACATATTTTATTTCCTTGTTGCTAAATCTAGAGCGAACTTAGATTATACTGACACTATTTTTTTTTCTTGAATTTAGACCAAAAGCAAACATTTCATATTTGTCTGGTTTGATATTTATTATAGTTACTGTTTATCAGAATGCAGATGGCCCTTTACATTCCTATTTTGCCAAGATTTATTTAAAATTATGTGTATGGTGAAGTTATTAAATTATTTATGATGTATAGATAGAATTAATAATTCTCTTAAATGTTTGTTAGAATTCAATGATATTTTGAATTTTTCATTTAAAATATTTTTATTTTAAAATTTAGTTTTGTTAAGAGATGAGAAACATTCTTTTTTTCTATTACTTTCTCATGCCAATTTTGTTAAACTTCTATTTAGAAGAAATGTTTCATTTTTCCAATATCTTATATTTTTGGCATAACATTTCTAATGATGTGTTCTTTACATATTATCCCATAAAAATGGATCAATACAATTTCATGAAATAAAGATACCCTTATATTGAGTAAAGAAAAATGGAACAAATTGTATCTACAGAGTAGAAGAATTCTTTGGCTCTTCACAGTAGTTAATAACTTGCTTATTTCTTTATTTGTTCTACCAGGAATTAAATTTTGTATTTATTTGTACTTTTTTGCTGGGGAGTATTTATTTATTGATTTTTGTGCCTCTTATCCACTCCACCAGTTTCACCCGCCCAACCCAAACCATTTCCCATTGTAAACACCAGACTCTTCTCAGTGTCTATAACTCCTGCAGTTTTCTTCACATTGTTTAGTTTTATATTTAGATTCCTCTTTTAAGTGAGATGAAACGGAATTTGTCTTTCACTGAATGACTTTTTTCATTGTGCATAATGTCCTCTCAGTCTGTCATTGTTATTGCAAATGACAACACTTCTTTCTTCTTTACGGCTGAATACTTTTCCATTGTATCTATGTCCCACTTCCAACTTATCCATTCATCAATTATTTTTTTAATTTTCAAGGGTTTATTTGGGTGTGCATGTAGTACCAGACCAAATACGGTTTCAAGTGCTCAATTGTTTCATGTACTGATGAACAACTCTTTTAAATAATGCAGAAATAAGCATAGGGGTGCACATATCTTTTCAAATCAGATTTTTTATCCTTGGGAATATTCTTAGAGGAGGAAATACTGGGTCATGTGGTATTTCTACTTTAGAGTTTGAGGATCCTCCTAAAAGCTTTCCAGAACGGCTACACCAATTTACATTTTCAACAACAGGGTAGGAGGGTTGCCCTTTCTCCACATCCTTTAAAAATATTAATATATAATGTTAAACCTCACTATTGTTCCTTAATCATGAGTCACGTATGTCTATGAGAAACACTATAGAATATTTGTATTAAATCTCATTTTGGGGTGATGTTCATTACTATTGATATTTTATCTTATCTTTTGATTTGTGGATACTGTGTTGTAGGTTTTTACTTTATATCAAAGTGTAACAATATCATTAATTACCAAAAAATAAAGTATATAGCTTGATCACTTTTATAAAGTTACTATGAGATTAAAACAACCTCACAAATTAAGAATAAAAAATACTTCCATTTTAACAGTACAGTTTTTTCTACTTTCATTCTTGACCTTTGAAAGTGAAATAATTGAATGACTTTACATTGTCCATTGGTATGCATGAGTTTATGTCAGTTAGTAATGAAATCATCCTATGAGGTTTGCTTTATGTTAATCTTTATTATTTTGATTGTGATTGTCTGAATCAATATTGTTTTTCCAATGTCAGCATCAGCAAATCATAACATCATTGTTGAACTGGGTTTCAGCATTGTGTTTTTGGTCTGTGTGACAGAAATTACTAGACATGTCTTTTGGTGAATATAAGTAGGCATTTCTGCTGGAATCCCATGGGATGGCGGTGTCCCAGGTAAGTGGATGTCGATGGCATGCCCCCAGATGCCTCTGCATCAAAGCCACATTCCCATGAGCACCACGGGGGGAAGGAGGACGGGGCTTCTGACCAGGAGGACATGTCCATTAAGTTACATGACACATCACCTCTGACATTGCCCAGAATGTAATCACCTGTTCTTTAACAGTTGTAAGGGAGCTTTTTTGTAATGGCAAGTGTCATGATGAACTCAGGAAATGGCACCATTGATGTGAGGCACTTGCTATGTATTGTAAACATATTGTTTCAGTGAGAAACTGTGGTGCACAGGTGGTCTCGCTTCCTTGTCCTAGAGAGGGACATACTTGGGCAGACTCTTGTCTAGAGGAAGAAGGTAAAAACCTTAGGAGAGAACACTTTCCCTTCACTCACCCACCCCTTTTTTTTTTATTTAATTGTGAGCTTAAAAGAGAAAGGAAAAGTGCATTTTTCCATTACAGAGATAAATAATCTCTCATTTTGACAGTCCAAAGAGCAAGTAACATTGTTTCCTACCTGGGCTAGGCTGTCCATACTGAGCTTCTGAGCACAAAAAAAACAGGATGTGAATCCACATGACGTAAAAGGATGAAGCAATAAGGGCACTAAAAATATAGGAAATGTAAGCAACATATTTCCTAAGCTGTAGTATCATTCTTGTGGAGGGCCAGGTTGTATCAACTATATTGGATTTTGTTTAAAAAAAATATTAGCAATGGAAATTTTTTTGAAGAGTGCATAATATGTTATTCCTCATATACTCCTAAACTAATTTTGCAAGGAGGAAATTTAAATATATATATATATATATATATATATTTTTTTTTGTTATAGAGAGGGCATATCTTATATTTATTGATCAAATGGTTGTTAGCAACAATAAAATTCTGTATAGGGGACTCAATGCACAATCATTAATCAACCCCAAGCCTAATTCTCAACAGTCTCCAATCTTTAAAGTATAAAGAACAAGTTCTTACATGGTGAAAAAATTCTTACATAGTGAATAAGTTCTTACATGGTTAACAGTGCAAGGGCAGTCATCACAGAAACTTTCAGTTTTGAACACGCATTATGAACCATAAACAATCAGGTCAAATATGAATATTCGTTTGATTTTTATACTTGATTTATATGTGGATCCCACATTTCTCCCTTTATTATTATTATTATTATTTTTAATAAAATGCTGAAGTGGTAGGTAGATATAAGATAAAGGTAGAAAACGTAGTTTAGTGTTGTAAGAGAGCAAATGTAGATGATCAGGTGAGTGCCTGTAGACTATGTGTTAATTCAAGCTATACAAGGGCAGTAAAACATCCACGGATGCAGAAGATTTCTCTCAGAACAAGGGGGGTGAGGTTCTAAGCCTCACCACTGTTGATCCCCAATTTCTCACCTGATGGACCAACTGCAACTGTGCCTGTCTTAGGTTGTTCCTCCCTTGAGGAATCTTACCCGTCTCTGGCTAACAAGTCATCTTCTGGGGCCATACAGGGAGATGTAAAGTTGGTAAGTGAGAGAGAAGCCATATTGTTTGAAAAGGTTAGCTTTTTACTTCTTTGCAGATTTCTGTCCTGTGGCTTCTATGCCAAGCATTTGCCTTGAGGTATCTTTACCACTTGGAGGAATTATGATACTCGGTAAATTCGATATGAGGCATGAATTCTATTTAAGGGTTGTAATTAGGAAGGAAGAAGAAAAGCTATAGAGGTAGCAGATGGAAGAAAACATGGGAAGATTGATTATTTCTTTGACATATTTTCTTGTAGAGTGACTTCAGCATGTATAGGTTTTAAACAACTAATTAAATTGCGCACACACATTAACATAACAGGAATACAGTTACATAACCAAAGCAGATCTATAATTACCAGCCATCTCCAGTGAGGCCAAGAAAACCAGTTAGGCACCCTAGGCATTTGTGAAAATTCATCTATGCTATGATGGATATTGTCCAACTGTACTTGAACAGCCTGAGACAAATAAGACAAATTAAAACAGCCCATTACTGGGAACTGTTCATATCCCATATGTTCTTTCAACAGTAGACAGTCTGTAGTTGTAAGATTTTGGAATGCTACTACTTGCACTTCTCGTAATTCTTGGTTGAGTTCCAACAGTGTAGATCCAGTCAATTTTGTTGGTTTACTGTAAGCACAGTTCAGCTTAGATATCTTCTTCTTCATTCCCATGGCAAGTCCAGGAACTGGTGGGATAAATGCAGCTACAACTGCAGCATCGCCTGGAACTTTGTTGAAATTTTTTGATGATCATCTTCTGGTATGACTCTTCCAGAGAGTGTTGATGTTGAAAGTTCTTCATATCGTATCTTAGTTCATTTTCTGGGTAGCCAAATTAGGCTTTGATCCTCTGTATAAATACAAACAGACCCTTTGCCCATACTTTGATCTGCCCTTTATACCATTGTGTAGAACTCATTGGAGGTCACCACACAGGAACTGCTTTTTTTTTCAAGATAAAGGAATATTTTCAGAAAAGTGTACCTCCATAGCCGATTATCTGACACCCTTTAAGTGATCAAAGTTAAGGATATTTTAAGCATGCATTAATCGTTGATTTACAGTTAGTTTTATCCTATCGTGGTGTAATCCCCCTTTTCTTTCTTTCTTTTTTTTTTTCTGTTACCTTTAATCTACATTTACATGAAGAATATTATGTTTACTAGGCTATCTCTATACCAGGTCCCTGCTATAAACCCCTTTACAGTCACTGTACATCAGCATAGCAAAATGTTGTAGAATCGATACTTGTATTCTCTGTGTTGAACAGCCCTCCCCTTTCTCCCCCCTCTTGCATACTGATCTTAATACACCCCTTCTTTCTCCCCCCACCTTTATCCCTCCCTACCCACCCATCCTCCCCTGTCCCTTTCCCTTTGGTACCTGTTAGTCCATTCTTGGGTTCTCTGATCCCGCTGCTGTTTTGTTCCTTCTGTTTTTCCTTTTTTCTTATACTCCACAGATGAGTGAAATCATTTGGTATTTCTCTTTCTCCGCTTGGCTTATTTCACTGAGAATAATACCCTCCAGCTCCATCCATGTTGCTGCAAATGGTAGAATTTGTCCTCTTGTGGCTGAGTAGTATTCCATTGTGTATATGTACCACTTCATTATCCATTCATCTACCGATGGACATTTAGGTTGTTTCCAATTCTTGGCTATTGTAAATAGTGCTGCGATAAACAAAGGGGGGCTTGGTCTTTCTCAAACTTGATTGCTTCATTCTTAGGGTAAATTCCTAGGAGTGGAATTCCTGGGTCAAATAGTAAGTCTGTTTTGAGCATTTAGATGAGCCTCCATACTGCTTTCCACAATGGTTGAAATAGTTTACATTCCCACCAGCAGTGTAGGAGGGTTCCCCTTTCTCCAAAGCCTAGCCAACATTTGTTGTTGTTTGTCTTTTGGATGGCAGCCATTCTTACTGGTGTGAGGTGATACCTCATTGTAGTTTTAATTAGCATTTCTCTGATAATTAGTGATGTGGAGCATCTTTTCATGTGTCTATTGACCATCTGTATTTCTTTTTGGGAGAACTGTTCAGTTCCTCTGCCCATTTTTTAATTGGATTATTTGATTTTTGTTTGTTGAGGCATGTGAGCTCTTTATATATTTTGGACGTCAAGCCTTTATCGGATCTGTCATTTACAAATATATTCTCCCATACTGTAGGGTTCCTTTTTGTTCTATTGATGGTGTCTTTTGCTGTACAGAAGCTTTTCAGCTTAATAAAGTTCCACTTGTTCATTTTTGCTGTTGATTTCCTTGCCTGGGGAGATATGTTCAAGAAGAGGTTGCTCATGTTTATGTCTATGAGATTTTTGCCTTTGTTTTTTTCAACGAGTTTAATTGTTTCATGGCTTACATTCAGGTCATTGAACCATTTTGAATTTACTTTTGTATATGGGTTTAGACAATGTCCAGTTTCATTCTCCTACATGCAGCTGTCCTGTTTTGCCAGAACCATCTGTTGCAGAGACTGTCATTTCGCCATTATATGTCCACGGCACCTTTATCAAATATTAATTGATCATATATGCTTGGGTTAATGTCTGGAGTCTCTAATCTGTTCCATTGGTCTGTGGCTCTGTTCTTGTGCCAGTGCCAAATTGTCTTGATTACTATGGCTTTATAGTAGAGTTTGAAGTTGGGGAATGAGATCCCCCCTACTTTATTCTTCTTTCTCAGGATTGCTTTGGCTATTCGGGGTCTTTGGTGTTTCTATATGAATTTTTGAATTATTTGTTCCAGTTCATTGAAGAATGTTGCTGGTAATTTGATAGGAATTGCATCAAATCTGTATATAGCTTTGGGCAGGATGGCCATTTTGACGGTATTGATTCTTCCTATCTACGAGCATGGGATGAGTTTCCATTTGTTAGTGTTTCCATTAATTTCTCGTAAGAGTGACTTGTAGTTTTCAGATTATAGGTCATTCACTTCTTTGGTTAGATTTATTCCTAGGTATTTTATTCTTTTTGATGCAATTGTGAATGGAATTGTTTTCCTGTTTTCTCTTTTTATTGTTTCATTGATAGTGTATAGGAAAGCTACAGATTTCTGTGTTTTAATTGTGTATCCTGCATCTTTGCTGTATTCCGATATCTGTTCTAGGAGTTTAGGGGGGGAATCTTTGGGGTTTTTTATGTACAATATCATGTCATCTGCAAATAGTGACAGTTTAACTTCTTGTTTACCAATCTGGATTCCTTGTATAACTTTGTTTTGTCTGATTACCGTGGCTAGGACCTCCAGTACTATGTTAAATAGCAGTGGGGAGAGTGGGCATCCCTGTCTAGTTCCCGATATCAGAGGAAAAGCTTTCAGCTTCTCGCTGTTCAGTATAATGTTTGTTGTGGATTTATGGTATAAGGCCTTTATTATGTTGAGGTACTTGAACTCTATTCCTATTTTGCTGAGAGTTTTTATCATGAATCGATGTTGAACTTTGTCAAATGCTTTTTCAGCATCTATGGAGATGATCATGTGGGTTTTGTCTTTCTTTTTGTTGATGTGGTGGATGATATTGATGGACTTTCGAATGTTGTACCATCCTTGCATCCCTGGGATGAATCCCACTTGGTGATGGTGTATGATCCTTTTGATATACTTTTGTGTTTGGTTTGCTAATAATTTATTATGTATTTTTGCATCTACATTCATCAGGGATATTGGTCTGTAATTTTCTTTTTTTCCAAGGTCTTTGAATGGTTTTGGTATTAGGGTGATGTTGGCTTTATAGAATGAGTTTCATAGTATTCCTTCCTCTTGTATTTTTTGGAAACTTTAAGGAGAATGGGTATTATGTCTTCTCTGTATGTCTGATAAAATTCTGAGGTAAATCCATCTGGCCCATGTGCTTTGTTCTTGGGTAATTTTTTGATAACCTTTTCAATTTCTTTGCTCGTAATTGGTTTGTTTAATTTTTTTGTTTCTTCCTTGGTCAGTCTTGGAAGGTTGTATTTTTCTAGGAAATTGTTCATTTCTTCTAGGTTTTCCAGCTTGTTGGCATATAGGTCTTCATTGTAGTCTTTAATAATTCTTTGTATTTCTGTGGAGTCTGTCGTGATTTTTCCGTTCTCATATCTGATTCTGTTGATTTGTGTTTATTCTCTTTGTCTCTTAATATGTTTGGCTATAGGCTTATATATTTAGTTTATTTTCTCATAGAACCAGCATTTATTTTCATTGATATTTGCTATTGTTTTATTATTCTCAATTTTGTTTATTTCCTCTCTGATCTTTATTATGTCCCTCCTTCTGCTGACCTTAGGCCTCATTTGTTCTTATTTTTCCAATTTCGATAATTGTGATGTTAGATTATTCATTTGTAATTGTTATTGTTTCTTCAAGTGTGCCTGGATCGCTATATACTTTCCTATTAAGACTTATTTTGCTGACTCCCACAGAAGTTGGGGCTTTGTGTTATTGTTGTCATTTGTTTCTATATATTCCTTGATCTCTATTTTAATTTGTTCGTTGACCCATTGATTGTTTAGGAGCATGTTGTTAAACCTCCATGTGTTTGTGAGCCTTTTTGTTTTCTTTGTAGAATTTATTTCTTGTTTTATATCTTTGTGGTCTTAAAAGTTGTTTGGTAGAATTTCAATATTTTGGATTTTGCTGAGGTTCTTTTTGTGGGCTAGTATGTGGTCTACTCTGGAGAATGTCCCATGTGCACTTGAGAAGAATGTATATCCTGTTGCTTTTGGATGTAGAGTTCTGCAGATGTCTATTAGGTCCATCTGCACTCCTGTGTTGTTCAGTGCTTCCGTGTCCTTACTTATTTTCTGCCCAGTGGATCTACCCTTTGGTGGTGAGTTGTGTGCTGAAGTCTCCTAGAGTGAATGCATTGCAGTCTATTTCCCCCTTTAGTTCTGTTAGTATTTGTTTCCCATATGCTGGTTCTCCTGTGTTGGGTGCATATATATTTAGAATGGCTATATCCTCTTGTTGGACGGAGCCCTTTATCATTATGTAGTGTCTTTCTTCATCTCTTGTTACTTTTTTGTTTTGAAGTCTATTTTGTCTAATATTAGTACTGCAACCCCTGCTTTCTTCTCGCTGTTGTTTGCTTGATATATGTTTTTCCATCCCTTGACTTTTAGTCTGTACATGTCTTTGGGTTTGAGGTGAGTTTCTTGTAAGCAGCATATAGATGGGTTTTTTATCCATTCTATTACTCTGTGCCTTTTGATTTGTGCATTCAGTCCATTTACATTTAGGGTGACTATTAAAATATATGTACTTATTGCCATTGCAGGCTTTAAATTCGTGGTTACCAAAGGTTCAAGGTTAGCCTCTTTAGTATCTTACTTCCTTACTTAGCTTGCTTATTCAGCTGTTATATACACTGTCTGGAGATTCTTTTCTTCCTTTCCTTCTTATTCTTCCTCCTCCATTTTTCATATGTGGGTGTTTTGTTCTGTGCTCTTTCTAGTAGTGCTCCCTTGTAGAGCAGTCCCTGTAAGATGTCCTGTAGAGGTGGTCTGTGGGAAGCAAATTCCCTCAGCTTTTGTTTGTATGGGAATTGTTTAATCCCACCATCATATTTAAATGATAGTCATGCTGGACACAGTATCCTTGGTTCAAGGCCCTTCTGTTTCATTGCATTAAATATATCATGCCATTCTCTTCTGGCCTGTAGGGTTTCTGTCGAGAAGTCTGATGTTAGCCTGATGGGTTTTCCTTTATAGGTGACCTTTTTCTTCTAGCTGCCTTTAAAACTCTTTCCTTGTCCTTGATCTTTGCCATTTTAATTATTATGTTTCTTGGTGTGGTCCTCCTTGGATCCTTTCTGTTGTGGGTTCTGTGTATTTCCTTGGTCTGTTTGATTATTTCCTCCTCCAGTTTGGGGAAGTTTTCAGCAATTATTTCTTCCAAGATACTTTCCATCTCTTTTCTTCTCTCTTCTTCTTCTGGTGCCCCTATAATACGGATATTGTTCCTTTTGGATTGGTCACACAGTTCTCTTAACATTGTTTCATTCCTGGAGATCCTTTTGTCTCTCTCTATGTAAGCGTCTATGTGTTCCTGTTCTCTGGTTTCAATTCCATCAATGGCCTCTTGCATCCTATCCATTCTGCTTATAAACCCTTCCAGAGTTTGTTTCATTTCTGCAATCTCCTTTCTGGCATCTGTGATCTCCCTCCGGACTTCATCCCATATCTCTTGCATATTTCTCTGCATCTCTGCCAGCATGTTTATGATTTTTATTTTGAATTCTTTGTCAGGACGACTGGTTAGGTCTGTCTCCTTCTCTGGTGTTGTCTCTGTGATCTTTGTCTGCTTGTAGTTTTGTCTTTTCATGGTGATAGGAATAGTTTGCAGAGCTTGGATGAGTGAACGCTGGAAGAACTTCCCTTCTTGTTGCTTTGTAGCCCTCCTCTCCTTTGATAACAGTGACCTCTAGTGGCTCATGCTGAGTAGTTGTGCCGCAGACAGGGCTTCTGCTCCCTGCCCGGCTGCTATGGAGTTTATCTCCGTTGTTGCTGTGGTCGTGGCCTGGCTCGGGCCGCTGCTCCAACGTTGTGTAGTTGCGTTGGAGGGAGAGCGGCCGGGAGGCTATTTATCTCCGTATGGGGCCTCCGTGCTCCCTGCAGCGCAGGGGATTAGGGTGTCCAGAGATCCCAGGATTCCCTACCTCTGGATTAAGTGTCCTGCCCTGCCCCTTTAAGACTTCCAAAAAGCACCCGGAAAAACAAAACAATGACCACAAAAAAAAAGTAATAATTTAGAAAATAAAAAATAAAAAATAAATAAATAAATAATGGCCGCTTGTTTTTCTTTATTCTCCGTCGCCAGCCTCCGGCCTCTGCTCACCAGTCTTGCTGCCCTGTTTCCCTAGTATTGGGTTCCCTATCCCTTTAATACTTCCAAAAAGTGTTCGCCAAAACAAAACAGCAATAAATAAATAAATAAATAAAATGGCCACTCGTTTTTCTTTTGTCCTCTGGTGCCAGTCCTCTGGTACCCGCTCACCGTTCTTTCTGCCCTGTTTTCCTAGAATCCAGGGCCCCGCACATGCACTGTGTCTGCACTCTTTTCTGGGTGGCTGGGGCTGGGTGTTCAGCAGTCCTGGGCTCCCTCTCCCTCCTGCTCTGCCTCCTCTTCTCCCGCCAGGATATTTGGGGAGGGTCGCTCGGGTTCCGCGTGGCGGGTCTTTTATCTTACCCCCTTTGTGAGGAGCTGGGTTTTCGCAGGTGTAGATGTGGTCTGGATATTGTCCTGTGTCCTCTGGTCTTTATTCTAGGAAGAGTTGTCTTTTTTATATGTTCATAGATATATGTGGTTTTGGGAGGAGATTTCCGCTGCTCTACTCACGCCGCCATCTTGGTTCCCTCTCTCTTATATATATATTTTAATTCCCATATATTTATATTGCTAAAGAAATTTTGCAAGCCACCACCCAGAATATACCACAGTAATGGTCTTCCACTGATATCCTTGTTTTCTTCCATTTGTCTGAAGAAAATCCTGCTCTGACTGTTTGCAAATGACTGAGATAGTACATTAATAATATGATACATCCCCTTTATATAAATGGTAAAATTTCAAAGGGATATATGTTTGAACAAAGGAGAAAACTCTATATAAACTACTCAGATACATTTAATTTGACTTAATTACTACAACTGCAAGGAGTTTTCCCACAGATACCTTTATGTCCTTGTTCCTAAGGCTGTATATGATGGGGTTTACTGATGGAGGTATCACTGTATAAAATATAGACAAAACCACTTCTACAATGGACTTCAATTCAGAGGCTGGCTTCAGGTAGGCAAAGGCACCTGTTGAGAAAAACAAAGTTACAACAGCCACATGAGGGAGGCAGGTGGAGAGGGCTTTGGACCTGCCCTCCAGGGAGGAGATCCTTGAGACAGCAGAGAAGATGTGCAGATAAGAATATAAAATAGAGATGAAACAAGCTAGTGAGATACTTGCAACAAAGGCTGTCACTGACACTTCACTTATGTTCATATTTGAATCTGAGATAAACATAATCTGAGGGATATCACAGAAGAAATGATGGATCTTATTGGAACTAAAAGTTATAGAAAATGTTGCTGCCGTGTGCATGGTCCCAGTGATTCCTGCACTGACATATGAAGCCACCACCATCCACCCACAGGCCCCTTTGTTCATGATGGTCTCATAATGCAGTGGATGGCAGACAGCCATGTAGCGGTCATAGGACATCACTGTGAGGATGGCAAATTCAGCAGCAGCAAAAGTCACCAAGAACAGCAGCTGGAAAACACATCCAAAGAAGGATATTTTGTTTCTGTTCATCAGGGAGTTGAAAGCAAATTTAGGAACAGTGACAGAGATGTAGCAGAGATCTATGAATGACAGGTTCTTCAGAAAGAAGTACATGGGTGTGTGAAGCTCAGGATCCCAAGTAATGAGTGTGATGATGAGACCATTTCCTAACAAGGCTGCCAGGTAAGCCATGAGGAACAAGATACCATGTATTGTTTGCATTTTAAGGTCATCAGAAAATCCCAGGAGAAAGAAATCAGTGATCCCTGTATAGTTGATCATTTCATCCAATACTCTGTACCCCAAGAGTGAATGCGTACTGTAAAGAAAGATGCAATAACAGAAAGTGTTACCTAGTTGCATTTATGGACATGTGAATTATCTATAGTGACCAGTTCGTGTGTAGCAGGTGTATGTCTTTGTCTATAGCATCTCTTTGTTCTTATGAGTTATAGACATTTGTCAAGTTGCATAAGCCCTGTGTAACTGTTTTGCATTTTGTAGAACAACGGTTCTAAATTAATTTATTTGTATACTTATAAATTTTTGCAACACTTTCTAAAATGACTCAAAATAAGTAATGAACAAGTGGGACTATAACAAACTAAAAATCTTCTGTACAGCAAAGGGCACCATTAGCAAAATAAAAAGAAATCCAGCAGTATGGGAGAATATAATAATAAATGACTTATCTGATAAAGGGTTAACATCCAAAATATCGAAGGAACTCATTTGCCTCAACATCCAAGAAACAGCCTGGTTAAAAAATGGGCAGAGGACCTGAGCAGAGAGTTCTACAAAGAAGAAATAAAATGGCCAAAAGGAATATGAAAATGTGCTTCACATCACTAATCATTAGGGAAATGCAAATCAAAACCACAATGAGATATCACCTCATACCAATTAGTATGGCCAATATCCAAAACATAAGAAATACCAAATGGTGGGAATAATGTGCAGAAATGGAAACATGTGAACAGTGTTAGTGGAATGTAAACTGGTGTAAATGCTGTGGAATGCATTATGGAGGTTCATGAAAAAACTGAAAATAGAAATACATTTGACCCAGTAATTCGACTCCTAGGAACTTACCTGAAGAAAACAAAATCCCTGATTCAGAAAGGTAAATACTCCCCTGTGTTTATTGGTGCTGTATTTGCAATAACCAAGTATGGAAACAACCTATGTGCCCATCAAGAGATGAATGGATAAAGAAGAGGTGGTACATATACACAGTGGAATATTACTCAGCCATAAAAGAAAGAAATTCTGCCATATTTAACAACATGGATGGATGTCGAGGGTATTATGCTCAGTGAAATAAGTCGGACAGACAAAGAGAAATGTCATATCATTTCATATTTATGTGCACTATAAAAACAAAGAAAAACAGAAGGAACAAAACAGAACTAGACTCAAAAACTGAGAAGCAACTAGTGGTATCCAATGGAGGAGGGGTTGAGTTGGGAGTACAGAGGAGGGGGATAAAGAGGCACAATAATTCTCAATGACAATATAAATTGGTCACAGCATGGAGAATAAAGTCAATGATTCTTTAACATCTTTCTAAATTGATAGTAACCATACTAGATGGGAGAGGACTTAATACTATGGGTAACAGCTGAACCACTGTGTTGTATCTTTTAAATCAATATAAAATCATATATCAACAATACTTCAATCAAACAAGATTTGGCCATGGTTATGTTCATCATCAACATTGGTTGTTGAGGATATTGAAGTTATATTTATTACTAATTGCAATCAGTACAAGCAAGAGAGTAAATTCCAAGACTATTATAATCTCATAGCTGAAGAAGTTAGACACAGAGAGGCAACAGAACTCTTTCTCCACCCCAGTTTCTAGGGAAATAACAAGTAAAATGCACAGATATGACTTGGCAGTGGTTTCTTTGACTTCTATGCCTCCCTGTTTTCTGTAAAGATACCCTACATAGAGACTTCCTGGCCAGCAGTAAGGAATGGCTGTAGCTTAGAAAACAATAAAAAGTTAGTTTTTTTAAACCCAACATAATTATATTTATGTGAAAATGACACCAGGCCATTTGATTGCTGCTAACAGCTTTATCTCAGTAGTTCCTGCCATTCTCACTGGATGGAAAGGGTATGTTTATATGTGTGCAGCGTATGCAGTTAAACAGTGAGTGGGAAAAACAGGATAATATTGTCCTGTTTAGAGGCTTGTCTAGACTCTGCCAGGATTTATAAGTAAGCATTTCTTATCAATTAAACAATATTTATACTTTCAGAATAATTTCTCCCCATCTCATTTGCTAACTTCAGCCTGGGTCTAAATGGCAACGATCCACCCACCTACCGTTTCAGCTGTTTCCTAACCTGTATGAACTCTAAAACAAAATTCCAGGAGTCAACAGAAAGTACACTTTTTCTTCTTCTGGACATGATCTACATATTACTAAACATTGTTGAAAGACACAGTTCTTGGCTTTGTTTAGTTTCTGTGTCATAGTTCTCAGATGTATAATACAGCAAATCTTTCCTCGCCTCTAAATTGTTTAATGAACTCTGAACAAATACCAAGGGTCTCATTCTGTGACGCGGAATCCACGTAGTCAAGGCTAAAAACTTCTCCGATTCACCTTGACTATATTTGTGGATTTCCAAATCCAAATAAACCTGGATTTTATGTTTGTACAAATCAGAAAGTGTAACTCGATTTTCCAGTAAGATATATCCTTTTTACTATTGTGCCTTAGAATCCCCTGTACTACATTTGAAGGCTTAAAACTCACCTGTTGATGCAGAATTTGCCAAAGATAATGGGTGGGCCATTCCCAGGTCAGGCCACTCCCACATTGTCCAGTCTACTGCTGTCTGACACTCCCAGATCTAGGCCACATAAGGGTTGAGAAATAAAAGTCTATTGTCACGTTTGTGGAACCTGGACACTCTGTCTTGGTGACAGATTTTAATGCTGAGACATCTCTACATAAAAGCCCTATGTCTTAACTACCACATTGCAATTCTACACATCAAACTAATTCCAGTGTAATGACCTCACAACTGCCCATTTCTGACAAGGATAAAGCATAGCCTTGTAATGGAAGTAATACTGTAAAACAGATTTACAAAATATCATGTGAATTCATTTGGCAGATAATTTATTTTATAAGGCAATACTGGAAGTGTGAGTCTGTCTCTCCATATCCTCTATTATACAGAGATCAAAGGACAAATGGATAATGAAAGAGAAATCCATTTTTATCCATGTTATAATTTTGATAACCACTCTTCTGACATATGTTCAGTCCTGATTGGCAAGAGCTTTCTTGCAGAATGATCTGCAGGATTAATTTATCATAAACAGGAAATATTCTTGTATTTTTAATTATGACACTAATTTATAATACACACTAGATTTCTCATAATTTAAATTGAAAATATTATTAGTTTATTTGCAACCATTAATTTCAAAGATGATTCTTAAGAAAGTGTATGTAGGTAGAAGTACCAAATACTAAAAGTTCCCGTAGGATATGAGGGAAGATATTATGATTTTAGTTTACTGTAAAGTTTTTACTATTTGGCAGGGAAAACTTACAATTGCTTATTATATGTCAATGAGTTGGTTATAATTTGATAAAATGACTTTATCTATACCACATTCCTAAATCTACTTTTCTATTTGTGTGCATACGTGTGTATATGGGCGTACATGTACATGTGTAAGTCTGTGTGTGTTTTCCCTTATGCTCACACCGTTTTTAACTCCAGTATTTTTTTCTTAATTGTGTCTGAGACAAAATAATTGAAATTTTCAATCGGATTTAAATAAAATTAATTTTAGAAAAAATACAGGTTTTACATCAGGGTCTATAGGAAAAAATATCACTGCATTTAATTAGATAATACATGAGAAATATAATCTTTTTTTCTATCATAGTCAAGGACAATTCTCTCCTCCCCGAAGTGCTAAACAAGTGTTACTCACATCGTGATTGTCCATGAAGCTCTGAAAAATGTGGTAGAAAGACTACTTCATTATAACGACTTCACATGTGTCTTGAACTTTCCAATCTTCAATGATTCTCTTCATCCAGGAAGATTTGTTCTCATCTAATGTAATAGAAGCAAGTAGCAGGCTTCACACTACTTCAGAACTACTTCAGGTTAGTTATTCTCTCAGTGAGAGAAGAACTACTTCAAAGCTCTCTAAGAAAAATGTGAATGATTGGAGATATGAGGCTGTGATGTATCCTCAAGAACACCCAGGAGAGGACAAGGTGAGACAGGAGAGACCAACAAAGGTGGCTGTAGTTTTGGGATCTGGGAAATTGTAACAAAGTTTCAACAAATTTCCCCTGGGTCTATTTCAGGGGAAAATATGTTTTTCATTTTACTGACTGTGGAGGAGGGAATATGATCAACAAAATAAGTCAACATGAAGCTCAGAATCTCCAAGAGATTTCCTAAGAAATCCCTGATGCTGAGCTACCTAATTAATCATTTCATTACCTGAAGTGGAAACCTTGCCTGTGAGCCATTGTAAAATACATCTTGTCTACAACAATAATCTTTATAAATAAATTATATATATTAGGTCTTTAATATATCTCTTCATGTATGCTTGAACAGACATATACACTAAGTGAATATTCACTATATGTGAACTATAATAAATAGCTGATTTATGCTAACTTTTGCCACCATGGTACCTGCTTCTTTGGTGCTATATTAAACATGTTAGTGTCTAGGTGTTCCTTAAAATTCCCTTTATATTTCAGTATCACATATTAAGACTTTTAAATTAGAATCTAGTGCTTAGAAACAACAGGCTTTGAAAGACTTGCAAGATTAACATGGGAGTTCAGTAGCAATGATTATTTTCATGTAATTATTATTTCCTCTCATTAAATCAGTACTTATTTTACCTGTTTTGTTCTTTTATATTTTTCATTCAAATGGTGAAAAATAAAAATAATAATTGTACAATGTGTAGGAATTGCTTAAAATATTGTACAAATCCCATAAAGAACATAAAATAAAATACGAGACACATAATTTTGAATTGGAAATGCACTGTTTAGATACCCACAGGCCTCTTCCCAAAGTGTAGAAATATGATCTGAACATGGCAGATATACAACTAAAAGGAGAAGGATGAAGACATAGAGAAATAATTAGAAAATCCAATTATTGTTCCCTTTGATTTTGGTGTTATGCGCAGAAAAAGAAATCACTAAGAAAGATGTCAAAGAGTTCACTAAAAATGTTTTCTTCTAGAAGTTTTAGGAGTTTGAGTTTTATGTTCAATTATTGAAATAATTTGGTTTAAATTTTCCATAATGGTTCATTTTCATTCTTGTGCATGTGGCTGTCCAGAGTTCCCAGCATAATTTACTGAACAGACTACACTTTCCCCTTTGTATTTATTTGGCTTATTTATAAATTAATTAATCATCCTCTATGTATTATTTCCAGGTTCCCTATTTTTTCCATAGATGTTTGTTTCTCATTTTAGCATAATACCATACTGTTTTGATTGCCATAAATTTGTAGTATAGTTTGAAACCAGGGAGCATGAACTCTAAATTTATTCTGCCTTTCCAAGTATGCTTTAGCAATCTGTGTTCATTTGGGTTTCATAAAAGTTTTAGAATTGTTTGTAGTATTTTTCTAAAACATGCCATTAGAATTTTGATAGTGAATGCATTGAATCAATAAATGAAGTTTTTTTGTGGTACGGACATTTTAACAAAATTAATTTTTCCAATTAATCAACATGGAATATCTTTACAATTTTCTGTGTCCTTTCAAATTTCTTTCTTAAATATCTTTTAGTTTTCAGCATACAGGTCATTCTCATTGGTTATCTTTTTTTATAATCATTATTGCTCTCAGTTGTAAATTAATTTGTTTCCTTAACTGCTCATTATAATACCTTATGATCAGTGTATGGAAACACATCTGATTTCTGTATATTAGTATTGTGTTCTGGAAATTAATTTTGTTTACTTGTTATTTCTAATAGTTTTCTGGTGGAGTATTTAGGGTTCTCTATATAAAATATCATGTCATGTCCAAAGAGTGAAAGTTATACTTCTTTTACCAGTTGGATGTCATTTATTTATTTTTCTTCTCTAATGGCTGTGGCTAGGAAATTTATTGCTATGTAGAATAAAAGGGAATATTGGGGATTTTAATTTTGTTCCCGAACTTGGAGCTTTTTATTCACCACTGATATGATGTTAACAATTTTTTTTTATCAAGGTATCATTGATATACATTCTCATGAATGTTTCACAAGAAAAACAATGTGGTTGCTACATTCACCCATATTACCGAGTCCCCATCTCATACCCCATTGCAGTCACTGTTCATCAGTGTAGTAAGATGCCACAGAGTCACTACTTCACTTCTCTGCACTACACTGTTTTCCATATGACCCTCCACACACCATATGAACTCATCATAGTAACCGTCAATTCACCTCTCACTCCCTAGACACCCACCCTTCCCCACCCCTCCACTTAGGTAACCACTGTCCCTTCTTGGAGTCTGTGAGTCTGCTGCTACTTTGTTCCTTCAGGTTGCTTCGTTGTTATACTCCACAAACGAGGTAAATCATGTGGTATTTATCATTCTTTGCCTGACTTATTTCACTGAACATAATACCCTCTAGCTCCATCCATGTTGTTGCAAATGGTAGGATTTGTTTCTTTGTTATGGTGGAAGAGTGTTCCATTGTGTATGTGTACTATCTCTTCTTTATCCTCTCATTTACTGATGGACACTTAGGTTGCTTCCATATACTGGCTATAGTAAAGAGTGCTCAAAAAACTTAGGTGTGCAAATGTCTGTTGGAATCTGAGATCTTGCTTTGTTTGGGTAAATTCCTAGGAGTGGAAGTCCTGGGCCAAATGCTATTTCTATTTTTAGTTTTTTTAGGAAACTCCTATTGCTTTCCACAATGGCTGAAATAGCTTACATTCCCGCCAGTAGTATAGGAAGGTTCCCCTTTCTCCACGTCCTTGCCAGTATTTGTTGTTTGTCTTTTACATGTCAGCCATCCTAACTGGTGTGAAGGTGATACCTCATTGTGGTTTTAATTTGCATTTCCCTGATGATTATCAATGTGGAGCATCTTTTCATGTGCCTGTTGCCATGTGAATTTCTTCTTTGGATAATTGTATATTCATATCCTCCACCCATTATTAATTGGGTTATTTGCTTTTTGGTTGTTGAGGTCCATGAGTTCTTTATAAATTTTTTATGTTAACCCCTTGTTAGATAAGTCATTAAAAAATATATTCTCCCATGCTGTATGAGGCCTTTTTGTTCTGCTGATGTTTTTCCTTTGCTATACAGAAGCTTTTTCATTTTTACTTTTGTTTCCCTTGCACGAGGAAATATGTTCAGGGAAAAGTTGCTCATGTTTATATTCAAGAGATTTTGCCTATGTTGTTTTTAAGAGTTTTATGGTTTCATGACTTACATTCATGTCTTTGAACCACTTTGAGTTTACTTTTGTGTATGGGGATAGAAAATAATCCAGTTTCATTCTCTTACATGTAGCTGTACAGTTTTGCCAACTCCAGTTGTTGAAGAGGCTGTCATTTCCACATTGTATGTCCATGGCTCCTTTATCATCTATTAATTGACCATATATGCTTGGGTTAATATCAGAGCTCTCTTGTATATCCATTGGTCTATGGGTCTGTTCTTGTGCCAGCACCAAATTGTCTTGATTACTGTTGCTTTGTTGTGGGAGCATAATTCCCCCACTTTATTCTTCCTTCTCAGGATTGCTTTAGTTATTCGGGGTCTTTTGTGTTTCCATATGAATTTTAAAACTATTTGTTCTAGTTAATTGAAGAATGCAGTTTGTATTTTGGTAGGAATTGCATTGAATATGTATATTGCTTTAGGCAGAATGGCCATTTTGACAACATTAATTCTTCCTATCCAGGAGCACAGGATGTGTTTCCATTTATTCATATCTTCTTTAATTTCTCTCATGAGTGTATTGTAGTTTTCAGGGTATAGGTCTTTCACTTCAGTAAATTTATTCCTTTTGATGTAATTGTGAACTGAATTGCTTTCCTGATTTCTATTTCTCCTAGTTTGTCATAAGTGTATAAGAATGAAATAGATTTCTGTGTATTAATTTTGTATCCTGCAACATTGCTGAATTTAGATATTATATCTAATAATTTTGGAGTGGATTCTTTAGCATTTTTTATTCACAATATCATGTCATCTACAAATGGTGACAGGTTAACTTCTTCCTTGCCAATCTGGATGCCCTTTATTTCTTTGTTTTGTCTAATTGCCAAGGCTGGGACCTCCAGAACTATGTTGAATAAAGTTGGGTAGATTTGGCATCCTTGTCTTGTTCCTCATCTTAAAGGAAAAGATTTCACCTTCTTGCTGTTAAGTTTGTCATATATGACCTTTATTTTATTGAGGTACTTGCCCTCTATACCCATTTTGTTGAGAGTTTTAATCATGAATGGATGTTAAATATTGTTGAATGCTTTTTTAACATCTATGGAAATGATCATGTAATTTTTGTCCTTTTTGTTGATGTGTTCAATGATGTTGATGGATTTTAAAATATTTTACCATCTTTGCATCCCTGTAATAAATCCTATTTGACCATCATGGATGAAATTTTTGCTGCATTTTTAAATATGATTGCTAATATTTATTGAGTATTTTTGTATCTATGTTCATCAGGAATATTGTTCTGTATTTTCTTTTTTGTGCTATCTTTGCCTGGTTTTGGTATTAGAGTGATTCTGGCCTTATTGAATGGGTTTGGAAATATTCCCTTCTCTTCTACATTTTGGAAATCTTTATGGAGGATGGGATTAGGTCTTCACCACATGTCTTACAAAATTCAGCAGTGAAGCCATCTGGTCAGGAGTTTTTCTCTTGGGTAGTTTTTTTATTATCAATTAAATTTCATTGCTGATAATTGGCCTGTACAGATTTTGTTTCTCTCTGGGTCAGCCTTGGAAGGTTGTATTTTTCTAGAAAGTTGTCCATTTGTTATAGATTATCCAATTTTTTAGCATATAATTTCTCATAGTATTACTATCCTTGTATTTCTGTTGTGTCAGTAGGGATTTTTCCATTCTCCTTTCTGATTCAGTTTTTGTATGTCTATTCTTTCATTGTTGATAAGTCTCACTGGGAATTTATCTATTTAGTTTATTTTCTCCATGAACCAGCTCCTGCTTTCATTGAGTCTATTATTTTACTTTTTTATTCATCTCAATTTATTTACTATTTACTTAATAAATAATATTTAATTAATATTTAATATTTATTTAATAAATAATGTTTATTGTTTGTATTGTTTCATTCTTCTCAACTTTATTTATTCCTGCTTTAACCTTTATTATGGCCCTCTTTCTACTGACTTTGGGCTTCATTTGTTCTTCTTTTTCTAGTTTCATTAATTGTGAGTTTAGACTGCCCATATGAGATTTTTTTTCTTTCCTGAGGTAGGCCTGTATTGCAACATAATTCCATCTTAGTATGGCCTTAACTGCATCCCACAGATTTCATGGAGTTGAATTATTGTTTTCATTTGTCTCGGTATATTGCTTGATCTCTGTTTTTATTTGGTCATTGATCCACTGATTATTTAGGAGCATGTTGTTAAGCCACCATGTGTTTGTGGGCTTTTCATTTTCTTTGTGTAATTTATTTCTAGTCTCATACCTTTGTTGTCTGAGAAGATGTTTGGTACAATTTCAGTCTTTTTAATTCACTGAAGCTCTTTTTGTGACCTAATATATGATTTTTTCTTGAAAATGTACCATGTGCCCTTGAGAAGAATGTGTATACTGCTGATTTTGGGTGGAGTGTTCTGTAGATGTCTGTTAGGTCCTTCTGTTCTAATGTGCTGTTCAGTACTGTTGTCTCCTTACTTATTTTCTGTCAGGTTGATCTGTCCTTCAGAGTGGATGGTGTGTTGAAGTCTCATAAAAATAAATGCATTGCATTCTATATCCCCCTTTAATTCTGTTAGTATTTGTTTCACATATATAGGTGCTCCTGTGTTGAATGCATAGATATTTATAATGGTTATATATCTTTATTGGACTGACCCCTTTATCATTATGTAATTTCCTTCTGTTTCTCTTGTTATTTTCTTTGTTTTGAAGTCTATTTTGTCTGGTTCAAGTACTGCAGTACCTGCTTTTTTCTCCCTATTGTTTTCATGAAATATCTTTTCCATCCCTTCACTTTTAGTCTGTATATCCATTTGGGTCTGAAGTGAGTCTCTTGTAGGCACCATATAGATGGGTCTTGCTTTATTATATATTCTGTAACTCTGTGTCTTTTGTTTGGTGCATCCAGTCCATGTGCATTTAGTGTGATTATCGATAGATATGTACTTGTTGCCATTGTGGACTTTGGAGTACAACCTGGCACAAAACATATATTTTTTTGATATGTATTTTTCCTGAAGTGTAGTCGATATACAAAATTATACTGTTTTCATTTATACAAAAGAGTGGTTTGACAGTAATCTACATTATTAAATCCTCACCTCAACTAGTGTAGTTAATTATCTGTCAACATAGAAACATGTTACAGAAAAAATTGACTATATTCTCTATGCTATACTTTCATCCCTGTGACTAATTTGTTATTGAGATTTTGTGCCCCTTTATCCCTGTCCCATTGCAACCAAGGTAACCACCAGACACTTTTCAGTATCTATGTGTCCACCTCTGTTTGGATCATTTTGTTTTGTTTGGTCTTAATATTCCACAAATAAGTGAAGTCATATGGTATTTGTCCTTCTCTACCCAGTTATTCCACTTAGTATAATACCCTCTAGGTCACAAATGGCAGGATTTCTTTCTTACGGTGGAATTATATTCCTAGGAGTATATGTACTATTTCCTCTTTTTTCCATTCATCTATTGATGAATTGTTTAGTTGCTTCCATATCTTGGCTATTGCAAACAATGTGGTAATAAATATAGGTGTGGAAATACATTTTCAAATCAGAGATTTTTGTTATCTTTGGGAAATGCCTAGAAGTGTAATAATTGGATCATATAGCATTACACTTTTGAGTGTTTTTGAGGAACCTCCATAAAGCATTCCCTGCACCAATTTATATTCCCATAGGAGTGCAGGAGAGTCTCTTTTCTCCAAATCCTCAACAACACTTTTTATTTCTTGTCTTGTGGATAGTGGCCTTTCTGACTGATGTGAAGTCATATCTCATTATGTTTTGGTTTACATTTCCCTGATGATTAGTGATAT
The DNA here is from genome assembly GCF_030020395.1 of Manis pentadactyla. Taxonomy (NCBI): domain Eukaryota; kingdom Metazoa; phylum Chordata; class Mammalia; order Pholidota; family Manidae; genus Manis; species Manis pentadactyla. The sequence goes on from NC_080031.1 coordinate 75,095,493, forward strand.
GGAACATCCTTTATTCAGCTTATTGGCCATCTGTATGTCCTTTTTGTAAAAATGTCTATTCATGTCCTTTGCCTACTTTTTAATTTTATTGTGGTTTTTTTTTGGTGTTGAGGCATGTGAGTTCTTTATATAATTTGGATGTTAATTCCTTATAAATTTAATCATTAAGAATATATTCTCCCATACTGTAGATGCCTTTTTGTTCTGCTGATGATGCTCTTTGCCATAAAGAAGGTTTTAAGTTTGCTGTAGTCCCACTTGTTTACTTTCTATTTTGTTTTCTTTGCCCCAGATGTGTCCAGGAAAAAATTGCTGATGTTTATGATCAAGAGCTCATGTCTATGTTTTATTCTAAGAGTTTTATGGTTTCCTGTTTTACATTCAGATCTTGGATCCATTTTGACTTTACTTTTGTGTATGAACTTAGACAGTAATTCTGTTTTATTCCCTTGAATGTAGTTTGCCAGTTTTCCATACACCAGTTGTTGAGGGGGCATGGATTCTTTATCATATATTAATTGACCAGGTATAGGTTTATATCTGTGCTTTCTATTTCACTCCACTGATCAGTTGGTTTGTTCTTGTGCAAGTACCAAGTTGTTTTGATTACTGTAGCTTTGTAGTAGAGCTTGAAGTCATGGAGTGTAATACCCCCAGCTTTGTTATTCTTTCTTTGGACTGCCTTAGTCATTCATGGTATTTTGTGGTTCCATATGAATTTTAGAACTATTTGTTCTAGTTCATTGAAAGATGAATGAATTCAAGCTACAAAAAGAGCCTCAATAAATTAAAAAAGATTGACATTGTATCAAGCACCTTCTCAGACCACAGTGGTATGAAACTAAGAAGAAATTACTCAATAAAACAGAAAAGCCTACAAATACATGGAGGTTAAACAACATGCTTCTAAATGATCAGTGGATAAATTAATTAAAATAGAAATCAAGTAATATGCAGAGACAAATAAAAGAAAAATTCAACAGCTTGAATTCTGTTGGACATGGTGAAGGCAGTTCTAAGAGGAAGTACAAAGTGACACAGGCTTATCTCAAAAAGCAAGACTAATCCCAGATAAAAATTCTAAACACACAATTAAAAAATTAGAAAAAGAACAAATGAAACCCAAAGTTCATAGATGGAGGGACATAATAAAGATCAAAGTAGAAAGAAATTACATAGAGAAGAATAAAATAATAGAAAAAAATAAGCAAAGCCACAATCATCTTCTTTGAGAAAATGAACATAATAGATAAACCCCTAGCCAGACTTATCAAGAAGAGAGTATACACACATAAACAAAATAGAAAACAAAGAATAGCCACAACAGATATCGCAAAAATGCAAAGAATTTTTATAAAATTCTATGAAAAATGCTATACCAATAAATTGGACAAAATAAAAGAAATGGACATCTTTATAGAAAAGTACAAGTTCCAATTAGATGCAGGACAAAATAGAAAATCTTAACAGATGAATTACCAGCAATGAAATTGAACTAGTAATTGACAAAATAAAAGTGCCACAAACAAAATTCCTGAACCAGATGATTTCACAGCTGAATTCTACCAAACATTTAAGGAAGCACCAATACCCATCCTCTCAAAGTATTCCGAAAAGTAGAAGAGGAGGGAATACTCCCAAACTCATTCTATGAGATGTGTATCTCTTTGATACAAAAACCAGGAAAACACAACACAAAAACATAAATTATAAACCAATATCACTGATGAACACAAATACAAAAATTCTCAAAATATTAGGAAACAGCATTCAAAACTACATCAAAAAGGTCATCCATCATGGCCCAAGTGGGATTTATTCCAAAGATGGTACAATATTTTTAAATTAATCATTATCATACACCCCATTAACAAAAAGTATAAAAACTATCATCTCAACAGTTGCTGAAAAATCATTTGACAATATTCAACATCAATTAATGATAAAACTACTCAACAAAATGGGTATAGAGGGCACATAACATAATTAAGGCCACATATGACAGACTCACAGCCTACATAACAATTAATATAAAAAGCTGGGAGCTTTTCCTCTTAGATAGGGAACAAGAAAAGGATGCCCACTCTCACCACTTTTATTCAACATAGTTCCGGATGTCCCAGCCATGGCAATCAGAAAACACAAAGAGATAAAAGGCATCCAGATTTATAAGGAAGAAATTAGACTGTCACTATTTGCAGATGACCTGATATTATATATAGAAAACCCTAAAGATCTCCCCATAAAACTTAGAACTAATAGCTGAATTCAGCAAGGTTGCAGGATACAAAATTAATACATAGAAATCTGTTACATTCTTATATGTTAAGAACAAACTAGCAGAAAGAGAAATAAGGAAAACAACTTTTTTACAATTGCATTAAAAAGAATAAAATACCTAGAAATAAACCTAACCAAGAAGGTAAAAGACCTTTAATCTGAAAATTATAGGACACTCATGAGAAAAATTAAAGATGACATCAATAAATGGAAATCCTTGCCATGCTCATTGATAGAAACAATTAACATTGTCAAAATGGCCATCCTGCCTAACCAATTTAAAGATTCAAAGCAATCTCTATCAAAATGCCAACAGTCCCCATATTATTAATCCTCAACCCCACTAGTGTGGTTAGTATCTGTTAACATAGAAAGAGGCTACTGAATTATTGACTATATTCCTCATTTTTTACTACTGTACCCATGGTCACATTATATTATGACTGAGAATTTTTGTGCCCCTTTCTACCACTCACTGTACCCACATACACTTTCCAAATCCTCCCCCTTGGTAACCACTAGTCACATTTCAGTGTCTAAGAGGCTGCTGTTTTGTTCAGTCTGTTTTGCTTTTTATATTCTACAGAAAAATGAAATCATATAATATTTGTCTTTCTCTACCCACCTTATTTCACTGAGCATAACACCATCCAGGTTCATCCATGTTGTTGCAGAATTTCTCTTCCTTTATGGATAAAATAATATTCCATGTTGTATATATTCCACATCTTCTCTATCAATTCATCTATGGATGGACAGCTCGGTGGCTTCCATATCTTGGCTATTATAAATACTGTAGTGATAAACAGGGGCATGTGTAACTTTTCAAATCAGGGTTTTGTTTTCCTTAGGTAAACTGTTAGAAGTGGAATTACTAGGTGGAATGATTTATTCTTTTATTTTTTAAAGACAGGTTGGCCTGTCCCCAGAATTGGGGAAGGGTGGAGATAGCAGAAGCTGTGGAATTAGCCCTCCATGATAGAAAAGACTTCTTAGTGGCACAGAGTAGCCGTGTGGCAGTCAGGACTGTGGGATGTTTGTGTTTGAGACAGTGTAAAGGGTTATTGAGGAGAGATTCACACTTCAGTGTCACTTAGAGGAGCTGGGCAGCAACCTATCAGATGCCTTTAAGAAAGAGAGGCAAGTATTGAGAATATTGAGAAGTGAGATTGTGCTCCTGGAAGATGTGTTGGCAGCGAGGGAGAAGGCAGCTGGATAATCTGTGTTGCCGGAGGCCATGGGAAGGGGGAGGAAAGAGAGGTGCCTTTAGCCCAGGAGATGGTAGAGGAGATGTTGGGGGATTATGAGGGGTTGGGGCTGAGGGAGGAATGTTTGCTGAGTCAGTGCCCAAGGAACCAACCCGTCCCATATTAAAGGCCCACCCAGGCTATGACTGAAAGGAGAGGTGCAAATAGCCCCATGAAGATCTTGAGTACCCAGATGTGGGTTGATGTGATAAAGGCTGGGTTAATGAATAAAAACTTGATGGGCAGCCCAAAGTATCTTTTTAGAACTGCAGCACCAAGTAAAGCCAGAGCAGCAGTTCCAGTCTCTGAGGTCCAGGACACAGAAGCCAGAGGCAGAGCCTTCTGTGCCGCCTGGGTCCTTGCAAGACTTCCTGTGGGATGGTACTCAGGCTCTGCCTGGGCCCTCACCCCCAAGGAGGACAACTGGGTGTCATGGTTTGAATTGGAAAGGAAGTCAAGGTCCGTATCTTGGGGTACATGCTTGGGACTAGAGACTACATGTAAAATTAGCAATCATTGTTCCCCCATGAATGTACTATGAGTTCTGGTGCTAGTGAACACAGTAGCTGAATGTTCTCTGATTTATGGCAATGCTGAGTATTTTCTTGGGACCCCTGCCACAATAGATGGCTATGGGGATAAGGCACTTAGAGTGAACACTTAGAGTGAACAAATCCTAAATCCCACTACAGACTGTGTGTTTACCCCCAAAGGACTTTGCTGTGTATATTTCTCCCACCTCTGAATATATTTTGAGGGTAGATATCCTGCAGGGCCTGTGGTTACCGACCACTGCAGATGATTTCAGACTGAGGGTAACCTAAGTAAAGGCAGTTCTGAGGGGATGTGCTAAACACCCACCTATAGCTCTGCTTATACCTAGATAAGTGACAAATACTAAGCAGTATAAATTGCCTGGATTGCACAGTGAAATTGGAGAAAGTCTACAGGAGTTGGAGAAGGTGGGAATCATGTTGCCCACTCACAGTCCTTTTAATTCCCCAGTATAGCCAGTGAAAAAGCTGGATGACTCCTTGTGTATGATCATGGATTACAGAAAATCAAATAAAGTTAAAACCCCTTTGCATGCTGCTGTCCCCTCTGTAGCAGTCATTATGGACACTCTTATTCATGAACTAGGGATGTATTGTTATGTTGTGGAACTTTTTAATGCTTTATTCTCTATTGACGTAACACAGGAAAGCCAGAAACAGTTTGCCTTCATGTTGGAAGGCTGGCAATGGACATTCACTGACCTTCCACAGGGATACCTCCATAGTTCCACCATATGTCACAGACTTGTAGCCTGGGCCGTGGCAGCATGGAAGAAACCATCGGCAGTGTGGCTGTATCACTGCATTGGTGATATCATGCTCATGTCTGATTCTCTTGCAGATTTAGAAGGGGCAGTTCTTAGGCTGCTGGAGTATCTACAGGAGAAAGGAAGGATTGTGAACAGCACCAAGTTTCAGGGACCTGGTTTCTCAGTTAAATTCTTGGGAGTCTTCGATTTGGGAAAAATTAAAGTAATCATAGAAACAGTAATAGAAAAGGTTCACACTTTCCCCACCCCAATGACTGTGGCAATATTACAAAAGATTTTGGGCCTTTTGGGCTAAAAGTCAGATCCCCTAAGGAGTCCCCAATTTAGTAGAGGGCCAACTCCACTGCCTCCAGTGTACCCAACCTTCTCCAATACTGGGGAGGGCACCATTCATGTAGGAGGCAACTTATCCTAGACCACATCCCTAAGGAGGAATCCCCAGGTGAATTCCCACCACCCATAGGTGGTGCAAGGGTATGTCCCTACCCTCTATAGGGGCAGCCCTCCCAAACATTGCACCTGTGAAGATAGATTTTTGATTCTCTGGATCCTGCCACCTGTGCCAGATACAGCTGTAGGGGGAAGGCTGTTCCTGGCCTGGGGCAAATCCCCCATGAAAGGTGAAAACAGAATAAGTCAAGGGTTAGGGAAGGGTGGGAGAAACCATTTTTTATTGATCACAGCTTGCTCAAGCTCACTAGCTGTGCTTGGGGAACTCAACTAGTGGGTCCTCCGTGGCTGGCAGACACCAGACTGATTATGTACCACAGACAGAGGGGAGGAGAGATTGGCCGTTATCTCTCCACCCCTTGCCCTGGAAGCTGCAGGAGGCTGCAATGGGAAATGCCTATTGATATGTAAATGGACTAAAGCCAGGTGGGAGATGCTGGAAATGGTCATTTTCCACACATCCCCTCATGCCTCTCTAGTATTTTTGTGGCAATAATATTTAACATAAGATCTACCCTCTTAGCAATATTTAAGTGTGCAATATTGTTAGCTGTATATAGTTTGCCTTATAATGGATCTCCAGAATTATTCATTTGTATAGCTAATGCTTTGTCCACTTTGATCAAAACCTGCACATTTTCCCCTTTCCTCAGTTATTGGGAACCACCATTTTATTCTCTGCTTCTGTGAGATTTGACTATCTTAGAATTGATGTAAAAGTCAGATCACACATTTGTCTTTCTGTTCTTTGGTCATTTCACACTACATAATGACTTCTGGGCATACCCATTGTTGCTGAAAATGGCAGATTTTCCTACATTTTAGTTGTAGAAAAATGTTTTCATGAAATTTTCTGTATATATGATAAGGATACATTTCCTGATATTTTTCCTCAGTGTTTGCTTTATTAAAATTATATGACCAGGGAGTTCATGTCACATTTAGTTTACAGCATCAGGGTTCTGTTGAAAATTCCTGGAATTGCTATGTCACTGATTAAGTGAATATCCAGGACACCAGGCTCATGGGCATGATCCCCAGGGCCCCACACCACAGCTGCATTCCCATGAGCACCATGGGGTGAAAGGAGGAGGGGCTCCTGACCATGAGGACATGTCCCTTAGGTTTCATGTCACTCTACCTCAGACATTGTGCAGAACTAAATTACTTGTTCACAGTTAGGTGCAATGGAGGGTTTTGTGCAGACATAGCATCATGAAGATCACAGGGAATCACAGCAGAATTGGCACGTGAGGCAGAGCAGAACATGCAGTGTTAGCAGCATGTGGAGCAGTGACTGAGCACAGCACACAGTGGCCTGCAGCCCCATCATCACATGTAGGGTACCGCTTGGGCACCAGGCTGTTGTCAGGAGGAAAAGGATTTAATAATACAGGTAACTGTTGAAACACTGTGTTGTACATTAGAAACTAATACAAAATTGTATATCAGTGATACTTCTATTTAAAAAAGAAAGTAAACTCCTGGTGGAAATGAGCTTTCCCTCTACTGTCCTACCCCTGCCATTTCTAATTGCATATGAGCCTAGGAGGGGTAGAAGAACTTCATTAGTATATGATAAAGATGAAATGCAATCTTACAGTCTGGATTGGAAGGGTCAGGGACTCATTTCTTGACCCCTCTGTGCACACTGAGTTTCTGGGAACAGGTAGACTTGCTTCATTAGCCATGAAATGATACAGTGGTAAGGTCACACCAAATCTAGGAAATATATAGCTCAATATTATTTTCAAAATTGTAGAATCATTCTGGCTTGTGGAGGACCAATTATAGTGGGTTTTGTTTATTAAAATAATATTGCTGATGCAATACATTTTCAAAATTATTTTACTAAATAACAGTGATATAATTAATATCTTCTTATCTTGGCTTGTCAAGTAAGAATTCTAGATTACTTTGAAAAGTCTTTATTAATATTGCTAAATAATTTTGCTAGCCACTACTCAAAATATAACACAGTAGTTACATTCCACTAATATTTCTATATGTGATTTCCGTGTGTCTGAAAAACATTCCCAAGTGGTAAAATGCTACATTCACTTTAAGACACTTCCCAATTATTTAAGTGGTAAAATCTTAAAATGATATATCTTGTAATTAAGGAGGGACCTCTCTCTAAAATAATCAAACACATTAATCTGACTTAAATTGTATAATTCCAAAGACTTTCCTGACAGTCAATTTTATGTCCCTGTTTCTAAGGCTGTATATGATGGGATTCAACAAAGGAGGCACCACTGTGTAAAACACAGACAGCGTGATATCTAGGTCTGACCCCACCTCAGAGGCTGGCTTCAGGTAGGCCACGGCACCTATTGTAAGAAACAGTCACAACCATCACATGAGGGAAGCAGTTGGAGAGGGCTTTGGACATGGCCTCCAGGGAGGACATCCTGAAGACAGCAGAGAAGATGTGCACATAGGAATATAAGATAGAGACGAAACAAACCAGTGCAATACTTGCACTAAATGCAGTTATTGATACTTCATTTCTATTCATTTTGGTTTCTGAAATCAAAATAATTTGAGGAATATCACAGAAGAAATGATGGATTTTATTGGAACTAAGAGTTGTGGAAAATGTCAAGGCAGTGTGCATGGCTGCATAGACCCCCACAGTGATGTATGATGCCACCACCATCCGCCCACAGGCCTCCTTGGTCATGATGGTCTCATAGTGCAGCGGATGGCAGATGGCCACGTAGTGGTCAGAGGGCATCAATGTGAGGATGGCAAATTCAGCAGAACAAAAGCTCGCAAAGAACAGCACCTGGAAGATGCATCCAAGGAAGGATATTTTGTTCCTATTCATAAGGGAGTTGAGAACAAATTTAGGAACAGTGACAGAAATGTAGCAGAGATCTATGAATGACAGGTTCTTCAGGAAAATGTACATGGGTGTGTGAAGCTGAGGATCCATGTGATGAGAATGATGATGAGGCCATTTCCTGACAGGGCTGCCATGTAAGCCATGAGGAACAGGCAGCCATGCAGGGTTTGCATCCTGGGGTCCTCAGAGAATCCCAGGAGGAGGAACTCAGTGACTCCTGTGTGACTGATCATTTCATGCAATGACATATTCCCAAGAGGAAACTGTTTTCTGTAATCAAAATCATAGGGATAAAGGAAAATAGTACCAGCTGTGCTAAAGGATGTATTAATTATCTGATCTGTGGTCATTATTTCACAATATTTGTGTAAGTGTATACATAATTCATATGTAAATCTTTATATAAGTTGTACACATTAAACATATTTTGCTTATTAATGTAAAAAACTTGAAAATAAAATATAGGGTACAATTTTAGTAAGACATTAATTTGATAAAGTTGTAATTGTTGCAGTGTAATTAACTTTAATGATTCCAAGCTTCAGAGATGCTTTGGTTTTCTAATATAGTGATGTGTGCATGAATGTTTAACAAGTGACAGGCAGAGCTGGATGGGGACACCATTTAATGTTTGTCAAATCCAATGGTGTTATTATCACCAATATGGCTGCCACAGCTCACTGATGTGCCATACTTAACACTGAGTTAGGGAGAAATGCCCCAAATTTCTCTCCAAGCTGTTACAGGAAACTCTATCTCATAGCATAAAAACAGTTACAAAGAAAACCTAAGAAAGACCAAGGTATTCCTGGAAACTTATTTACACATTCCCAGTAAGTGCGTAGATATTAATATTGCTTCTTGGTGTTCTTTGTTATCTTTAAACATGAGTTAACCTTGAGTACAGCATGGTCATTGAAATAATCCAGACACAAAATGGGATATGCTATGTGATTCCATTTATATGGGGTCCCTGAATAAATTCATGTAGACTGAGATTAAATGGTGATGGGAAGGGTTGGGGAATAAAGGAACTTGAAGTGTTTGTTTAATGGATACAGAGTTTCAGTTTTGCAAAAGAGAAACTGTTCTGGAGATGAGTGTGAAGATGGTTGTCCCACAATGTGACTAGTTACCACCATTTGACTGGACACTTAACAATGGTCAGGATGGCAAATTTATGTTACCTGTATTTTAAACACAATTAAGAACAATTTAACATTGAAGAGCCAAATTTTTCTAACACTTGGAAATGATTCCTTTGATATAAATGTTTTAAAAAAGATAAATGTTAGTTCTTATTGTAAAGTCACAGAATTTAAAAAATGCCCAATTTTGAACATTTCTCAGATATTTTGTTGGAACTTTCCTGATTTGTAAAGAAGGTATTCAGGTAAGTTAATCCATTTCTGAATTTCAGCCAGCTTACTTTGGGGAAAAAAGGGGAATTTTTTTACAAGTTTATAATGAGAACTGTGAGATTCTTGAGATATAGGAGAAAGGACAGATCAGGGGCTAGAAAAATTCTGGTTTTCAGTCTGAGTCTACCATGTAGTGGAAGAGTTACCTTGTGATACTTTTTAACATTCACAGGTGAGTAACTTGGGTGGCAGTTATCAAGACATTATGTGTGAAGTACCATGGAAGTTTCTTAAGAGCAATAGGCATATTGTTTATACAGTATTTGGAATGAGGTAAACATCAATGTCTATAAGAAGCTACTATAAGAGTGAAAGTAATAGATATTTATTATTAGACATTGATAATAGACATTTATTTAGTATTTAATGTATATCAGGTAAAGTTAAATGTAGTGGTTAAAAGCAAGGTTACCCACATTTTTGTGTGTGTTCCTTAATATTGTTCCTTGCTAGTTCTAGATATTTGTCAGGTTACTTAAACATTCTGGGCCTAAGTCATCAAATTGATGCAGGACAATTGTTGGCACTTAATTAATTAATATGTATTTAGGAGTCTCTGAAGAACTTTACTAATAAAATTATTTTGACATTGGTGATGGTCATCATCACTAATGAATTGTTGAAGATGTTGAATTTGTTATTTATTAATTATTTTGTCTGCACAGTGAACAAGAAAGGTGCCAATACAGTTATAATTTCACAATTTAGGATAGTAAGAGAGAGAGGTTGACTTCCCCTACTTCCAGACCCAATGTAAAGGGACATAGCCAGTAAAATTGCAGAGATGGGAGAGGAAGGTGGTTTCATTGACTTCCATGCACCCCCTCTTCTGTGAAGAGACACAAGATTAGAGAGATACTGGCAGGTTGGAGATAATAGATGTAGTTTAGAAAAAAATAAAAGGTAAGTTTAATTTTAACCCAACATGAATATTAATTTATAGAAAACTAGAACTAGCCTGTGAGTGGTGCAAATAATTTCATCTCATTATGAAAGTAATGTGTGTTTATATATGTATGCAGCTGGTGGGCTTAAATATTGGTGAATGAAGGACAGGAATAACAGAACATTGTCTCAATTAGAGCATGTCAAATATTCGAGTTTTTTAATAAGAATTAATTATGCATCAAGTACTACTTGTGTTTATACTTTCAGAATATATTCTTCCCAAATTGTTTACTTCACCCTGGGTCTAGATGACAGGATCCTCCACCTATAATTTCAGCTTTTCCCAATTTATAAGAAATTTTCTGAATTCAAATAACATAGCAACAATTCCATGCATAAGCCATCCAATTTGTCTTTTTAATACTAAGCTAGTGATTTCAAGTAGAAAAATTGCATGCACATAACGCATTTGCTTTACTTAATATTTGACTCTGTTTTCTGGACATTTTTAATATGAGAAATAAAAGGTTGATTTCAGAAGAGTCAAGAGATTATGATATGTTGGTATATAAATTATGTAGTTCTCTAAGTGTGTATAGAAGTGTGTGTGTGTTGAGAGAATGTTCTAATACATTGTTTCTAGTCACGAAGAAAAGAGATGTTTAGATAAAATACCCAAATGTGCGTAAGTTTGTACTGCCGATGGAGCTACAAAGAAGTATTTAAGCCAGTTCCATTTATACAGCTCTTCATAGATTATACTTGAGTGGCTTCTTATTTTTCCATATTTTTGTGGTATCTTTTAAAATTAACCAAATTTAATGTACATCAATTTATCATTACTAAGATTATGATAATTGCTTCTTTGTTTTGTGTAAAAACATTTCATAACATGTTTATGAAAATACATTTCTGTTGTCTTCTAGGTGGTTTATTGTTTTGCTTTTTACTTTTCTATATTCCTTCACTATGGTTTTCTGTTTCATCACTACAGGGTATAGAGATCAAGAATAATTGCCTCCAAACTATTATCAGATTGGCTCAGCATTATTTATTAAGAGGATGGTCTTTTTGTCCATGTCTATGTTGTATAAATTTTTTATATGCCTACTGTTGAAAATTCTTATATACCTACTGCTTGTTTTTGAGTGGGTCAGTTTATGAATTCTGTTCTTCCAACTAATTTGTGTCTCTCTGATCCAGTACTGTAAATATTTATGTGCATAAAAGCCTTGATATTTGATGACATAAAACTTCCAACTTTTTTTTTTATTATTTAAGGATCTTTAAGTCTTTGCAACTCCATGAAATTATTTAAGACTTCTTTCATCTTGGCCTTTTCAATTTCAGTGTGAACTTTAGGATTAATATTAAATCCTGTTGAATGAATATACTTGAATTCAAGTTGTGAGTTCAAGGAAAAATTATATACTTCAGTTAAGTAAGTGTTTTCTTAGTAATATAGCTTCTGGGTAAAGACTTGTGAATTTTCAGTAGTGAACTTCCAAGTTTTCATTTTGGTCCTGTGAATTACATTTAAACCTCATTTTCTAATGGCAATTTCTTTTCATAATAGAATACTTTCTATATATGGAATTACATTAATTCTAACAGTTTGTGTACAGAATTTTAAGAAATCACTTTACTGAGGTATGATGGACATAATAGTTGATGAATAAAACTCGATGACTTTGGGGATGAGAATAACCCATGAAACCTTCATAACCATGAGGCCATAGACACATCCATCGCCTCTGGAGGTTTTTCATCCCCCTGAGCAAATTTCAAGTATGCAATACTGTATTTTGAGATATAGTCACTGTGTTGTATAGTGGATCCACAGGATTTATTCTTCTTGCCTAACTCAAGGTTTGCAACCTTTAGCCATCACCTGCCCATTTCCCCCTTTGCAGCCCCTAGTTACCTCCACTTTACTCTCTGCTTCATTGAGCTTGACTATTTTAGTTTCCATGTAAGAGTCAGATCATTTATAATTGGTTTTTATGTGTCTAACTTATTTCACTTAATGTTATATCTTCCAGGTTAATTTATATTGTCAGAAAGGACATATATTCCTACATTTTTTGAGATGGAATACTTTGACAAATATCCCTAAGTATACAATAAATACACGTAAGAACTTTTTTCCCTATTTTGATATAGTTACTTTATATATTTTATTTCCTTGTCCCTAAAATCTAGAGCAAGTTTGATTATACTGTCAATATCTTTTTCTTGAATTTAGAGCAAAAGCAAGCATTTCATATTTTTCTGGTTTGATATATATTATAGTTACTGTTTATCAGACTGTAGATGGCCCTTACATTCCTATTTTGCCAAGATTTATTTAAAATTATGTGTGTGGTGAATTTATTAAATTATTTATAATGTATGGATAGAATTAATAATTCCCTTAAATGTTAGCATTCAATGACATTTTGAATTTTTCATTTAGAATAATTTTAAGTGAAAATTTAATTTTGTTAAGAGATGCAGAAACATTCTTTTTTCAATTACTTTCCCACACCAATTTTGTTAAAGTTGTGTTTAGGATAAATATTTCATTTTTCCAATATCTTATATTTTTGGCATAGCATTTCTAATGATGTCTTTACATATTTTCCCATAAAAATGGATCAATACAAATTCATGAAGTAAAGATACCCTTATATTGACTGAAGAAAAAGTGGAGCAAAATTTATCTACAGAGTAAAAGAAACCTTTGCACTTGACAGTAGGTAATAGCTTCCTTATTTCTTTATTAGTTTCACCAGGGATTAAATTTTGAATTTATTTGTACTTTTTTGCTGAAGAGTATTTATTTACTGATTTTTGTGCCTCTTATCACCTTCAGAAGTTTCACACACCCTCTCCAAACCATTACCCATTGTAAACATCAGTCCCTTCTCAGTGTCTATAATTTCTGCAGTTTCATTCATATTGTTTTGTTTTATATTTAGATTCCTCTTTTAAGTGATACCAAATGGAATTTGTCTTTCACTGAATGACATTTTTCACTGTGCACAATTTCCTGCAGATCTATCAGTGTTATTGTAAATGGCAACATTTCTTTCTTCTTTCTGGCTGAATACTTTTCCATTGTTTATATGTCCCACTTCCACCTCATCTATTCATCAATTATTTTTTTAATTTTCAAGGGTTTATTTCATCGCACATGTAGCACCAGACCAAATATGGTTACAAGTGCTTGATCGTTTCATCTACTTATGAACAACTCTTTTAAATAATGCAGTAATATATATAGGGGTACACATATCTTTCAAATCAGACTTTTTTTTCCTTTGGAAAATTCCTAGAAGGGGAATGACTGGGTTGTGTGGTATTTCTACTTTAGAGTTTGAGGAACCTCCAAACAGCTTTCTAGAATGGTTGCACCAATTTACATTTTCAACAACAGGTAGGAGAGTTGCCCTTTCTCCACATCCTTGAAAAATAATAATATATAATGTTAAATCTGAATATTGTTCCTTAATCATGAGTCATGTATATCTATGAGAAACACTAGAGAATATTTGTATTAAATCTCATTTTTGGGTGATGTTCATTACTATTGATATTTTACCTTATCTTGATTTGTGGATACTGTATTATAGGATTTTAGTTTATATCTAAGTGTAACAATATCGGTAATTAACAAAAAATTAAGTATATGGCTCGATCATTTTTATAAACTTAGTATGGGATTGAAACAACTTCACAAATTAAGGACCAAAAATACTTCCATTTTAACAGTACAGTTTTTGTCCACTTTCAGTCTTGACCTTTTACAGTGAAATAATTGAATGACTTTACACTGTCAATTGTATGTATAAGTTTATATCTGTTATTAATGGAAACATCCTATGAGGTTTGCTTTATGTTCATCTTTATTATTTTGATAGTGATTGTCTGAATCAATATTGTTTTTCTAATGTCACCATCAGCAAATCATAACATAATTGTTTAACTGTGTTTCAGCTTTGTGTTTTTGTTCTCTGCAACCGATATTACTGGATGTGACTTTTGGTGAATATGAGGAGGCATTTCTGCTGGAATCCCACGGGATGGCTGTGTCCTGGGTAAGTGGACGTCCATGGCATGCTCCCAACTGCCTCCACACCAGAGCTGCATTCTCATGAGCACCACGGGGGGAAGGAGGAGAGGGCTCCTGATGACCATGGGGACATCTCCCTTAAGTTTCATGTCATTTTACCTGTGAAACTGCCCAGAACATAATCACATTTTCCATAACAGTTGTAATGGAGGCTTTTTTGTAATGACCAAGTGTCATGATGAACCCAGGAAATAGCACCATTGACATGAGGCACTTACTGAATGTGTATTGTAAACATATTGTTGCAGTGGGACGGTGTGGTTCACAGGTGGTCTCACCTCCTTGTCCTGGAGAGGGTCTTACTTGGAAAGCCTCTTTTCTAGAGGAAGAAGGTAAAAGTACTAAGAGAGAAAACCTTCCATTCACCTACCCACCACTTTATTTTCCATTTAATTGTGAGCATTAAAGGGAAACTGCATTTTCCCAATATAAAGATAAATAACCTCTCATTTTGATGGTCTGAACAGTAAGGACCGTTGCTTCCTACCTGGGCCAGGTTGTCCATACTGAGCTTCTGGGGTCAATGAAAACAGTATGTGTATCCACATGACATAAAAGGATGTAGAAATAAGGGCACTAAAAATATAGGAAATCTAAACAACATATTTCCTAAGCTGTAGTATCAATCTTGTGGAGGGCCAGGTTCTAACAACTAAATTGGATTTTGTTTAAGAAAACATTGTCAATAGAAATTTTTTGAAAAAATGAGTACATAATATGTTATTACTCATATCCTCCTAAACTAATTTTGCAAGGAGGAAGTTTATATGGTTTTTTTAAAAAACAAATATTTATATTGCTACGGAAATTTTGCTAGTCACTGCCCAAAATAAACCAGTAACAGTCTTCCACTGATATGTTTGTTTCCTTTCGTTTAAAGAACATTCTGCACTGACAGATCGACTGAGTACATTAATAATGTGATATATCCCCTTTATATAAATGGTAAAATTTGAAAGGTATATGTGTTTGAACAAAGGAGAAAACTCTATCTAAACTACTCAAGTATATTTAATTTGACTTAATTTACAACTGCAAGGAGTTTTCCCAAAGCTACATTTATGACCTTGTTTCTAAGGCTGTATATGATGGGGTTTACTAAAGGAGGTACCATTGTATAAAATATAGACAAAACTATGTCTACAATGGACTTCAGTTCAGAAGCTGGCTTCAGGTAGGCCAAGGCACCTGTCAAAGAAACAAAGTCACAACAGCCAGATGAGGGTGTCAGGTGGAGAGGGCTTCGACCTGCCCTCCAGGGAGGAGATCCTTGAGACAGTAGAGAAGATGTGCACATACGAATATAAAATAGAGATGAAATAAGCCAGTGAGATACTTGCACCAAATGCAGTCAGTGACACATTTGTCTTCATTTTTGAATCTGAGATCAAAATAATCTGAGGGATATCACAAAAGAAATGATGGATCTTATTTAAACTAAAAGTTATGGGAAAAGTTGCTGCCATGAGCATGGTTCCAATGACCCCTACAATAACTTATGAAGCCATCACCATCTGCCCACAGCCCCCTTGATTATGATAGTCTCATAGTGCAGCTGGTGGCAGACAGCCATGTACCGGTCATAGGACATCACTGTGAGGATGGCAAATTCAGCAGCAGCAGCAAAGGTCACAAAGAAGAGCAGCTGGTAAACATATCCAAGAAAAGATATTTTGTTCCTGTTCATCAGGGAGTTGAGAGCAAATTTAGGAACAGTGACAGAGATGTAGCAGACATCTATGAGTGGCAGGCTCTTCAGGAAGAAGTATATGAGTGTGTGAAGCTGAGGATCCCAAGTAATGAGCATGATGATGAGTCCATTTCCTAACAGGGCTGCCAGGTAAGCCATGAGGAACAGGACACCATGTATTGTTTGCATCTTAAGGTCATCAGAAAATTCCAAGAGAAAGAAATCAGGGACCACTGTAGAGTTGATCATTTCATCCTATACTGTGGTCCCCAGGAGTGAACTGTGTACTGTAAAGAAAGATGCAATAACAGAAAGTGTTACCTAGTTGCATTGATGGACATGTGAATTATCTATAGTGACCAGTTCATGTGTAGCCGGTGTATGTGTTTGTTTATAGCATCTTTTTGTTCTTATGAGTTATAGACATTTTTTGAGTTATTTAAACCCCCCTGTGTATCTGTTTCACATTTTGTAGCAGGGTTGTTCTAAATTAATTTATTTATATGCTTAGAAGTTTTTGAAATATTCTCTAAAATGTCTCAAAATTAGTTATGAACAAGTGGGATTATATCAAACTAAAAATCGTCTGTACAACAAAGGACACCATTAGCAGAATAAAAAGAAATCCAGAAGTATGGGAGAAAATAGTAATAAATGACTTATCTGTTAAAGGGTTAACATCCAAAATATCCAACGAACTCATTTGCCTCAATATCCAAAAAACATCCTGGTTAAAAAATGGGCAGAGGACTTTAGCAAACAGTTCTACAAAGAAGAAATAAAATGGCCAACAGGAATATGAAAAGGTGCTTCACATCACTAATCATCAGGGAAATGCAAATCAAAACCACAATGAGATATCACCTCATACCAATTAGTATGGTCACTATGAAAAACGTAAGAAATAACAAATGGTGGGAATGATGTGGAGAAATGGAAACATGCGAACAGTGTGAGTGGAATGTAAATTGGTGTATATGTTGTGGAATGCATTATGGATGTTCATGAAAAAACTGAAAATAGAAATACGTTTGACCAGAGGCGGAGCCAAGATGGCAGCATGAGTAGGACAGTGGGAATCTAGTCCCAAAAACATATATTTTTGAAAATACAACAAATACAACTAATCCTAAAAGAGAGAACGGAAGAAACAGGACAACCACCATACTACATCCACACCTGCGAGAACCAAATATCTGGTGAAAGTGGTAAGATACAAGCCCCGGCCTGGCGGGATCTGAGCGCCCCTCCCCCCAGCTCCCAGCGGGAGGAGAGGAGTTGGAGAGGGGAGGGAGAGGAAGCCCAGGCCTTCTAAACACCCAGCCCCAGCCTTCGGTACCAGAGCACAGAAACAGTGCATGTGTGGGGTGCTGGAAACTAGGGAAACAGGGCAGCAAGATATTTGAGCGGGTCCCTGTGACTAAGAAAATTGAGTGCTTTTTGAAAGTCTTAAAGGAACAGGGATGCCACAGCTGGACGGAAGCATTCTGGGTCAGAATCCACCAGCTGTAAATTCCAGGGAACTCCAGGTGAACTAATCCCCTGGACAACAGCTCTGAGACCTCTCATGAAGGGAAAGAGCCAAACAGACCCTGTCCATTACCCCTCCGGGGCCCTGCCATAGCAGAACAGCAGCCTGAGGCTGGTCATGCCCACAGCAAGGGAGCTTCCTCCATACTAGCCGGGCAAGAAACAGAGACCTAGTCTACATGCCATTGCCCAACACAAGCCATTAATGGTAGCAGTTGTCCCAGTAAAGAGGCCAGGAGCAAGTGGAAAGCCTTAGCTATCCCAGTTGACAGAAAGCCAATAGCTCACCACTTCACCTATCAACATGAAAAGGCAAAAACATTTGATCCAGACAAGACTAACCCAGACAGCTTCAACATCTGCTACATCGTCCAATGAAAAGGAACCGGAGGAGATAGATTTAACCAGTCTTCCTGAAAAGTAATTCAAAACAAAAGTCATAACTGTGCTGATGGACTTGCAGAGAAATATGCAAGAACTAAGGAGGGAAAATACAGAAATAAAACAAGCTCTGGAAGGACTTCAAAACAGAATGGATGAGATGCAAGAGACCATTAATGGACTAGAAAACAGAGAACAGGAAAGCAGAGAAGCTGATGCAGAGAGAGATAAAAGGATCTGCAGGAATGAAAGAAATTTAAGAGAGCTGAGTGACCAATTGAAATGGAATGATATCCGCATTATACGGGTAGCACAAGAAGAAGTGAGAGACAAAGGGATAGAAAGTGTCTTTGAAGAAATAATTGCTTTAACTTCCCCAAACTAGGCAAGGAAATGGCTTCTCAGACCACAGAGGTACACAGAACTCCCATAACAAGGGATCCAAGGAGGGCAACACTAAGACACATAATAATTAAAATGGCAAAGATCAAAGATAAGGACAAAGTATTAAAGGCATCCAGAGAGAAAAAAAGGTCACCTACAAAGGAAAACCCATCAGGCTATCATCAGACTTTTCAACAGAAACCCTACAGGCCAGAAGAGAATGGCATGATATACTTAATGCAATGAAACAGAAGGGCCTTGAAACATGATTACTGTATCCAGCATGATTATCATTTAAATATGAAGGAGGGATTAAACAATTCTCAGACAAGCAAAAGTTGAGGGAATTTGCCTCCCACAATCCACCTCTACAGAGCATCTTTCAGGGACTACTCTAGATGGGAGCACTCCTAAAAAGAGCACAGAACAAAACACCCAACATATGAAGAAGGGAGGAGGAGGAATAAGAAGGGAGAGAAAAAATCATCAAACTGTGTTTATAATAGCTCAGTAAGCTAGTTAAGTTAGACAGTAAGATAGTAAAGAAGCTAACCTTGAACCTTTGGTAACCACAAACATAAAGCCTGCAATGGCAATAAGTACATACCTTTCAATAATCACCATAAATGTAAATGGACTGAATGCACCAATCAAAAGACACAGAATAATAGAATGGATAAAAAAGCAAGACCCATCTATATGCTGCTTACAAGAGACTCACCTCAAACCAAAAGACATGCACAGACTTAAAGTCAAGGGATGGAAAAACCTATTTCATGCAAACAACAGAGAGAAAAAAGCAGGTGTTGCAATACTAGTATCAGACAAAACAGACTTCATAATAAAGTAACAAAAGACAAAGAACGACATTACATAATGATAAAGGGCTCAGTCCAACAAAAGGATATAACCATTAAAAATATACATGGACTCAATGCAGGAGAACCAACATATCTGAAACACATACTAACAGAATTAAAGGAGGAAATAGAATGAAATGCATTCATTCTGGGAGATTTCAACACACCACTCACTCCAAAGGACAGATCCAGCAGACAGAAAATAAGTAAGGACACACAAGTAAGAAATCTACAGAACTCTACATCCAAAAGCAACAGGATAAACATTCTTCTCAAGTGCACATGGAATATTCTCCAGAATAGACCACATACTAGACCACAAAAAGTGCCTAAGTAAATTCCAAAAGATTGAATTCCTACCAACCAACTTGTAAGACCATAAAGGCATAAAACTAGAAATAAACTGTACAAAGAAAACAAAAAGGCTCACAAACTATTGAGGCTTAAAAATATGCTCCTATATAATCAATGGATCAATGACCAAATCAAAATGGAGATCCAGAAATATATGGAATCAAATGACAACAACAACACTAAGCCCCATCTTCTGTGGGACACAGCAAAAGCAGTCTTAAGAGGAAAGTATATAGGAATCCAAGCATATTTAAAAAAGGAAGAACAATCCCAAATGAACAGTCTAATGTCACAATTATCGAAATTGGAAAAAGAAGAACAGATGAGACCTAAGGTCAGCAGAAGGAGGGACATAATAAAGATCAGAGAAGAAATAAATAAAATTGAGAAGAATAAAACAATAGAAAATCAATGAAACCAAGAGCTGGTTTTATAAAAAAAAAAAACAAAATAGATAAGCCTCTAGCCAGACTTATTAAGAAGAAAAGAGAGTCAACACAAATCAACAGAAGCAGAAACGAGAAAGTGAAAATCACGACGGACCCCACAGAAATACAAAAAATTATTGGAGAGTACTATGAAAACCTATATGCTAACAAGTTGGGAAACCTAGGAGAAATGAACAGCTTCCTAGAATAATATAACCTTCCAAGACTGACCCAGAAAGAAACAGAAAATCTAAACATACCAATTACCAGCAAGGAAATAGAAGCAGTAATCAAAAAACTACCAAAGAACAAAACCCCCGGGCCAGATTGATTTACCTCGTAATTTTATCAGACATACAGGGAAGACATACTACCCATTCTCCTTAAAGTTTTCCAAAAAATAGAAGAGGAGGGGATACTCCCAAACTCATTCTATGAAGCTAACATAACCCTAATACCAAAACCAGGCAAAGACCCCACTAAAAAAGAAAACTACAGACTAATATCCCCAATGAATGTATATGCAAAAATACTCAAAAAAATATTAGCAAACCGAATTCAAAAATACATAAAAAGGATCATACACCATGACCAAGTGGGATTCATCCCAGGGATGCAAGGAGGGTACAACATTCGAAAGTCCATCAACATCATCCACCACATCAACAAAAAGAAAGACAAAAACCACCTGATCATCTCCATAGATGCTGAAAAAGCATTCGATAAAATTCAACATCCATTCATGATAAAAACTCTCAACAAAATTTGTGTACAGGGAAAGTACCTCAACATAATGAAGGCCATATATGATAAACCACAGCCAACATCATACTGAACAGCGAGAAGCTGAAAGCTTTTCCTCTGTGATCAGGAACAAGACAGGGATGTCCACTCTCCCCACTGTCATTCAACATAGTACTGGAGGTCCTAGCCATGGCAATTAGACAAAACAAAGAAATACAAGGAATCCAGACTGGTAAAGAAGTTAAACTGTCACTATTTGCAGATGACATGATATTGTACATTAAAAACCCTAAAGACTCCACTCCAAAAATACTAGAGCTAATATCGGAATTCAGCAAAGTTGCAGGATACAAAATTAACACACAGAAATCTGTGGCTTTCCTATACACTAACAATAAACTAATAGAAAGAGATAACAGGAAGACAATTCCATTCATAATAGCATCAAAAAGAATAAAATACCTGGGAGTACACCTAACCAAGGAAGTGAAAGACCTATACCCTAAAAACTATAAGACACTCTTAAGAGAAAATAAAGAGGTCACTAAAAATGGAAAATCATTCCATGCTCCTGGCTATGAAGAATTAATACCGTCAAAATGGCCATCCTGCCCAAAGCAATATACAGATTCGATGCAATCCCTAACAAATTACCAACAGCTTTCTTCAATGAAATGGAACAAATAGTTGAAAAATTCATGTGGAAACACCAAAGCCCCAAATAGCTAAAGCAATCCTGAGAAGGAAGAATAAAGTGGGTGTATCTCACTCTCCAACTTCAAGGTCTACTACAAAGCCACAGTTATCAAAACAATTTGGTACTGGCACAAGAACAGAGCCATACACCAATGGAACAGAATAGAGACTCCAAACATTAACCCAAACATATATGGTCAACTAATATTCGATAAAATGAACATGGACATACAATGGGGAAATGACAATCTCTTCAACAGATGGTGCAGGCAAAACTAGACAGCTACATATAAGAGAATGAAACTGGATCACTGTCTAACCCCATACACAAAAGTAAATTCAAAATGGATCAAAGAGTTGAATGTAAGTCATGAAACTGTAAAACTCTTTGAAAAAAACATAGGCAAAAATCTCTAAGACATAAACATGAGTGACCTCTTCTTGAACATATCTCCCCAGGCAAGGGAAACAAAAGCAAAAATGAACAAATGGGACTATATCAAACTGAAAACCTTCTGTACAGCAAAGGACACCATCAATAGAGCAAAAAGGTATCCTACAGTATGGGAGAATATATTGATAAATGACAGATCCGATAAAAGGTTGACATTCAAAATATATAGAGTTCACACACCTCAACAAACAAAAAGCAAATAATCTAATTGAAAAATGGGCAGAGGAGCTGAATAGACAGTTCTCTAAAGAAGAAATTCAGATGGCCAACAGACACATGAAAAGATGCTCCACATCACTTGTCATCAGAGAAATGCAAATTAAAACCACAATGAGTTATCATCTCACACCAGTAAGGATGGCTACCATCCAAAAGACAAACAACAAATGTTGGCGAGGTTGTGGAGAAAGGGAACCCTTCTACACTGCTGGTGGGAATGTAAACTAGTTCAACCATTATGGAAACAGTATGGATGTTCCTCAAAATTCTCAAATAGAAATACCATTTGACCCAGGAATTCCACTTCTAGGAATTTACCCTAAGAATGCAGCACTCCAGTTTGAAAAAGACAGATGCACCCCTATGTTCATCGCTGCACTATTTACAATAGCCAAGGTATGGAAGCAACCTAAATGTCCATCAGTAGATGAATGGATAAAGAAGATGTGGTACATATACCCAATGGAATATTACTCAGCCATAAGAAAAAAACAAATCCTACCATTTGCAACAACATGGATGGAGCTAGAGGGTATTACGCTCAGTGAAATAAGCCAGGCAGAGAAAGGCAAGTACCAATTGATTTCACTCATATGTGGAGTATAAGAACAAAACAAAACTGAAGGAAGAAAACAGCATCAGAAGTACAGAACCCAAGAATGGACTAATAGTTACCAAATGGAAAGGGACTGGGGAGGAGGGGTGTTTAGGGAAGGGTAAGGGTGGGAAAAAAAGAAAGGGGGCATTGCGATTAACATGTATAGTGTTGGGGGGGCACACGGAGGGCTGTGCCACACAGAGAAGACAAGTAGTGATTTTACAGCATCTTACTATGTTGAAGGACAGTGACTGTGAATGGTGATGTGGGGGGGATTTGGTGAAGGGGGGAGCCTAGTAAACCATGTAATTGTAGATTAATGATACCAAAATAAAAAATAAAAAAGGAAATACATTTGACCCAGTAATTCTTCTCCTAGGAATTTACCTGAAGAAAACAACATCCCTGATTCAGGAAAACATATGCAACCCCCCTCTGTTTATTGGTGCTGTATTTGCAATAGGGAAGTATGGAAACAAACTGAGTGTCCATCAATAGATGAATGAATAAAGAAGAAATGGTACATATACACAATGAAATGTTATTCAGCCCTAAAAAGGAAAGAAATGCTGTTATTTTTAACAACATGGATGGATATAGAGGGTATTATGCTCAGTGAAATAAGCCAGACAGAGAAAGAGAAATGCCATATCATTTCACATTTATATGTATTATAAAAACAAAGCAAAACAGAAGGAACAAAACAGCACTAGACTCAAAAACTGAGAGATGACTAGTCATTACAATAAGGGAGTTGTTGAGTTGGGTGGTACAGAGGAGGAGGGTGATAAAAAGGCACAATAATTCTCAGTGACAATATAAATTGGTCACAGCATGGAGAATATAGGAAAAATTTCTTCATTTTTATATTCAAGAGATTTTGCCTATGTTGGATTCTAAGAGTTTTATGGTTTCATGACTTACATTCATGCATGTGTCTGACCCATTTTGAGTTTACTTTTGGGTATGGAAATAGAAAATAATCCAATTTCATTCTCTTACATGTAGATGTCCAGTTTTGCCAACTCCAGTTGTTGAAGAGGCTGTCATTTCTACATTGTAGGCAGGTTTTCCTACATTCAAATGCAGAAAAGTATTTTTCATAACATTATATATTCAAACAATATGGGAACACTTTTTAATTTCTACCCAGTGTTTGTTATAATAAAATTATTTTATATATTTTATTGCATTGATGAAGAAAATCGGAGCACAAATAGGTTATGGCATCTGGGTCCTGTTGGAAATTCCTGGAATGGTTGGGTCACTGGTTAAGTGAATATCCAGGATGCCAGGCTCATGGGCACGCTCCCCAGGGCCCCACACCACAGCCACTTTCCAGTTATCACCATGGGGGGAAGGAGGAGTGGACTCCCAGCTGTGAGGACATGTCCCTTAAGTTTCATGTTACTTCACCTAAGAAATTGCCCAGAACATACTCACATGTTCACAACTGGGTGCAGTGGAGGTTTTGTAAAAAACAAAATGGCATAAACAGCACAGGGAATACCACCCAAAGTGGCATGTGAGGCAGATCAGAACGTGCAGTGACAGCAGCATGTGGAGCAGGGAGTGGGCACAGCACACAGTGGCCTGCAGCCTAATCATCATATGCAGGAGCCTCCTTGGGCACCACGCTGACCTCAGGAGGAAGCAAGCACAGTTACAGGAGGAAGGAGCCTTCCCTCCACCCTCCCACCCCTACCATTTCTAATTGCACATGAGACTGGAAGGGGAGGAAAACTTGATTTGTATATGGAGAAGATAAAATGGAATTTCTCAGTCTTACAGTCTAAAAACCAAGAGCCAGGGGTTCATACATG